>NW_027555958.1:67603710-70003710 GCF_003287225.1 Phascolarctos cinereus | reverse complement strand
TCTTTGCCAAGAAAAACCTGTGAAAAGTCAGGCATGACTGAAAAATAACTAAAAAAATGGAATTCTACTGTGCGTCTAGATTGTGATTAAGAGAAATTGATATTTTGTTATGATTTTCTGTTAGGCTTACCTCATTTTTCATCTGGTCTTTTCCGCTGCTGGGGAAGGGATACCTTTATCGCTCTTCGAGGTATACTTCTGATTACTGGACGCTATTTAGAGGCCAGGTAGGATGTCTACTAAATCACAGTTCAAATATTTATACAAATATTGCTACTTACCTGTTCATTATGATTTATTTTAATCCATCTTCTCTTGTTAATATTAGAGTGGGATTCTTTTCTGGCACCCGTTGGAATACCTCATTTAGGTCCTATACGATGAGAATTTTTTTGGTGTATTAACTAAGATAGATGATTATAGAGTTACTTCTCTTAACATCATAGTCCAGAAAATATTATTTCTATTCTACATTTAAATATAAAAGTAGACATGCTATGATCTGCTGCTTATTGCTAGTGCACCATTTTGTGTTTTCTACAAGGAGACAGTGTTGTTACAGAGTGATCCTTAGAGAAAGAATTGGGAAACTTCAGATTTCTAATCCTAGTTGTTTTTTATTTGACCTTAAATATGTCCCTGACTTTATGTTGCCTCCTAAGATTGACCAGTTTCAGTAATGTGTGTAACTAATCAGCTGTAGTTAAAACAAAATAAACCACTATGAATTAAAAACCTATAACTTTAAAAGGTATATTTAATTTAAAAGACATCATAACATTTCATTTATTCCGCATCTTCTGGGAATGAGATTTTTTTGAGTTATTTTTCAAGTAACTAAAGTTATCCCTTTAAGTGGCAAAGTAAATTTGAAAAGCAAGCTAGAAGAGTATGTTACACATACTTCAACTGTCACTTAGTCATTTGGAATTATACACAGAGTCAGCTACATGGTGCAGTGGAGGGACCACTGGACCTGGAACCAGGAAAACCTCAGACACATTCTAGCTGCATGACCCTCAGCAAGTCACTTAACCTCTCAGTACCTCCCTCAGTTTCCTCACGGGTAAAATGGGGACAATAATAGCACCTACCTTCCAGTATTGTTGAGGATAAGATAATATGCATAAGGGGCTTTGCAAACCTTAAAGCGATATGTAAGTGCTAGCTATTGTTATGAGCATCTGTTTTTATTTGACTGTTTATTTATTGAAGCGACCAAGCTTTGAGTGTTAAAGAGTATAAGGCTCTTTATCATTATAGTAAAAGTTTCCCAACTACTTTGCTAAAGAACTAGAAAATAGACACTCTCGGGTCACTCTGTCTTTACACACAATAAACTGTGGATTCCATGACTTTGCCTTGTTTCTTCAGGAATGTAAAGGAAAAGACTACACATAGAATCAGAGGAACTGACTTAGATTAAGTGACTCTGTAGCCTAATGCCTGTCTGTACTGGGGCAAGTCATTTAACCACTCTGGGCCTCATCTTCCTCAATTGTAAAACAGCTTTGAATGAGGTGACTTCTCGAGTGCCATGTGGCTCTGAATATATGATCCTATAATACATTTATTTCATCAGTGTGAGTATTCACTGTAGCAAAAACTCAGATCACAACCTCTCCAGATTTTATTGGTGGTTTTATGAGATGCTGTGGCCAGAAAAAAGAAAAAGAAAGAAAAAATTCATCCACTGGTAGCAAGCTATTGAAGAGCTTCTCTGAACTTAGGTAGACTGATCCCTGAACAATAAACAGTCACCCTCTATGCCCATACTCAAAGCTTTTTCAGCTTGATAGGACATATTAGAGCTTTACTATCTGCCAACATAACGTTTTAAGAACCTAAGGTCATCACCATACTATGATTAGGTATCAGAGTAAGGCTTAAATGTATGATAACAAAAAAATGCCTTGATAATTAAGTTGACTTTCACTAAAAGCTTAAATCTATATCATATTCTTCATGAGCAACTTGTTCTCATTTACATAATTATATTCTTAGACATTTATTTTGTTGTCGTGACTTTTTTTCATATTGCTTAGTTACTTATACACTAATTTGCTGTGGGGCAAATTAAAAGAAGATAAAATTGAGTCTAATAAAATTGAGTGTCTTTTTAGTCTTTAGTATTTAAAACTGATTTTATTAAATTATGTGCTTAAATCTCTGGTTTCAGGAATATAATTTTAGCATTTGCTGGTACCCTGAGACATGGACTCATTCCCAATCTCCTTGGTGAAGGAACTTATGCCAGGTTTAATTGCCGAGATGCTGTGTGGTGGTGGTTGCAGTGTATTCAGGAGTACTGCAAAATTGTTCCAAATGGCACAGACATTCTTAAGTACCCAGTTTCCAGAATGTATCCTACAGATGATTCTCCCCCTTTGCCAGCAGGCACATTGGTAAATACAATTTCTAATAAACTATTCAAAACTCTTAAAAATTAAAGTAATGTAAATTTCAAGAATTCAATAGGTATTCATTTACCAAAAAACTGATTACTCACTAGATGCAGAGACACTGTGATGAATACAAGGGTGATTGAGACAAACTTCTTGCCATCTTAAAGTTTATAATCTTTCTACTAAAGAGAAAACAATATTCACATACATATATGTCATTTTGGAGGCCAGGGTTAGGTTAAACAGGAATATTCATGGGAGTTAGAAGAAGAATCTATTCTATTGAAATGCCACAGATATCAGAAAAGGGGGAATGGGGCAGTTAAGGTGGCACAGTAGATAGAGTTCCAAGCCTGGAGTCAGAAAGACTATTCTTCCTAAGTTCAAATATGATCTCAGACATTTACTAGCTGTGTGACCCTGGGCAAGTCACTTAAACCTGATTGCCTCGGTTTCCTCATCTATAAAATGAGCTAGAGAAGGAAATGACAAACCCCTCTAATATATTTGCCAAGAAAACCCCAGAGTCATAAAGAGTGAAACGACTGAAGAAAACAACAACAAATCCAAAAAAGGAGAGAAAGTTTCAAGGAGGACTTATAAAAGGGAAATCTGATTTATATTAGTTTATAAAATAATTTAAATAACATAATATTTTGGGGAGTGATACAATAAGAATTTCTTAAATCATCATCACTATACTGAGTCCGACCTAGAGTTTTTCCTTGACAGACAAATCAGTGACATTTTTGAGGGTAAAGTAGATGACAAAATAGTTGTCCTGTACATCAGGATTTTAATTCTACCTTGATCTTGCACATATACAGCTTCCTTATGTGACTTAAAAATGTAATTGTAATGATGTGTTTACTGATGCAACATGGCTCTGCTTTCTCCTGTTTGCTTGATCACTGTCCTACTGTTAACTTGCTTGGGCTTTTTTGGGCTGTTAATATTACAGCTAATCGTTTGTCTTTAGATCATTCTAATTTTTAAAATTCCTTAAAATTTATGATAGAATTTATAAGTGTTTTTGTCTCTTTCTAAAACAGCAGATAATTAAAATTGTTTGTATTATTTTATTTCATGCATTTTTATTGTGCAATAAGTAGCACTATTTAAATTTGGATTCTTATGTTAGTGAGAAGAAACTACTAAAGAACTTAGAAAGTTTGCAGTATAAGATCCAATAAGGCAGTACATAGTAGATACTTAACAAATGTTATTTAAATTTAATTTAGGGCATAAATGGATATCTATGTTTTTGACAGATTTAAATTTTTTAGTTTGACATAAATCGTGAGCCATTATTTTCAAGAGCCTATTATTATACCCAGCTGGTTACTGACTTTGTAGCCATTTTATTTGGCTCTTCATAGTTAATAATGAAGAATTTTCACAATGATATAAAAAATTGAGTTTACATAATTATGTCAGTTTAATTGTTGCATAATTTCACAGATAATTTTTGAATGATAGATTTTGTTTTACTACAGCTGTAATAGTATAACAGTATATAAGAACACTGAAAGCAATTCCTTTAATTTCTTCACCTTATTTCAAATGCCATTAGATAATACCTCATTGTTTTGTTTTGTTTTTATGAATAAAATAAATAATAGTTCTTAGAAGGGATAATTTATTTTTCTCTCAGTTCAGTTGGGAATTTTTCTGAAATAAAGGAAAAATGTAATTTCTCAAAGACTTAATTGTGTCCTCTTGTCTTAATCAGGATCAGCCATTGTATGAAGTAATACAAGAAGCTATGCAACGCCACCTGCAGGGTATACAGTTCCGAGAAAGGAATGCTGGTCCACAAATAGATAGAAACATGAAGGATGAAGGTATAGCTGAAATAACATACATTGTTCTTTGGAAATTACAATTTAGACTTTTTGATTAGCTGTTTTAGAAGCTTATTTTGCAGTTAGATTTTTTTATTTTCATTTCTGAGAGGTAAGTAAATTATTTCTTTGAATACCTAATTACAAACACTGATACCTGGAGACACAATTGTATAACCTGACAACCTAATTCCAGATATTCTGACACCAAGATATGATAGTCTTTTGTATTTTTTATTCCATTTAACAACAATCATAAAACATTTTTTAGATATCTGCATCAGTATTATCTTACTTTTGTAACTAGGGGAAAAGGAATTTAAGGTAGCAGTGATTTGCCTAGGGTTGCCCATTCATTAGCAAAATTTTGCTGTAAATTAACAAGTTTTTGTTCGTTCTTAAACATTCCATAAAGGTAATTTGATACTCAAATAATCAAATAGAAGCTCGATAACTTATAAATAGCATGTGCCAGTTGAATTACATATTTTCTGTAATCTTAACTAGACCAGGAATTTCTAAAACATGTAGACAGTTTTTTTATTTAAAGATCAACTTATGACAATTCTTAGAGAATTTTAAAAGGTTTTATTTCCTTTTCAAAGGATTTAATATAACTGCAGGAGTAGATGATCAAACAGGTTTTGTTTTTGGAGGAAATCACTTTAATTGTGGTACCTGGATGGATAAAATGGGGGAGAGTGACAGAGCTCGAAACAGAGGAATTCCAGCCACCCCGAGGTATATAGCTTGTTTTATAATGCTTGTGTAATTCACTGTTCAAAAAGTAATTTAACAATGTCTAGTTTTTTTACCTTCTTCAAGGAGAACATTCTAATTTTTATGTATTAGGGTGTTATTCACCACCAATTTTCAGCCATAAATAAATACCTACAAAAGAATTTTTAGCACTTAAAATGTAAATAAATTTAGTTACTCATGAAAAATATGTCTGCCAGAATATTGTCAGTTGCTACTCATAGGAAGCTCTCATTGAAGAAAAGAATCATCTTTTGGCCTCAAAAAGCCTACTATACTTTTCCATGTATGTAAGCTTTAGAATTGTAGAAGTTAGAGGAACCCCCTGAAGGATTACCATTTTATATCAGCCCAGAAAGTTATCTGTTTTCTTAAAGATTTCTTTTTTATTTCTTGTGGAGTCACTACAACCTCTCTAGATATGTCCATGCAGTATTATGTTTAGTCATCACATTCTTCCTTGTATTCATTGAAATCTCTTTTGCCTTAACTTTTACCCCATTTAGAGGTAGCTAGGTGGCACTGTGAATAGAGTGCTGGGCCTGGGGGCAGGAAGACTTGAGTTCAAATCCTGCCACAGACACTAGCTATGTGATCCTGGGCTAATCACTTAACCTCCATGTGCCTCAGTTTCCTCATCTGTAAAATGAGGATAACAGCATCTACCTCCCACAGTGAGGATCAAATGAGTTATCTGCAAACCACTTAGCACAGCACAGTACCTGAAACATCATAGACACTTGATAAATGTTTCCTTCCTTCTTTCTTTCCTTCCTTCCAATAACTGATTCCCATCCCATTAATGAAATCCTTTATTTCTTTGGAAAGATGATCATTTTAAATCTTACTACTTGAGGGCATCTTTAAATATTCTGTCTTATATTACTTTTTAACTAAAAATTTGCCAAGCTAGAAATAGTTCTATTTTGAATATTCCAGAAATCTTTATGTCCATCTCAAACCAACTAAACCATTTTTCTTATTACAAATTCTACATTTTAATTTAAAAAGATAGTCTTCAAAGAAGGCATGTCATTAAATACAACAAAATTATTTGCAAATTCTAAATACTTTGCTTATTTTTATACGTATCAAATGCACCTGCAAGGTATTTCTTGAAATTGCTTCATTTTCCCCCTAAAGCCTATGTCTTTCCTGTATGCCATGTGTGGTTTCTGAATACCCTTTTAGTGTGTGTAACTGTGTACATATTTGTTTTCGTGTACATATGTATATGTGTTTCCACAGATGTATGTGTATGTGTGTATATATATATATATATATATATATATATATATATATATATATATATATATATATATATATATATATATATATATATATATATATATATTTATATGTGTGTGTGTGTGTGTGCATACACACACACACACACACATCTTCTCTTTTGTGCTCTCTACCTAAGACCTATCTTTTGCCATTACCCATTGGCCAGTTCTACTTCATACAGCATTCCTTCTTTTCTTCAAGAGGATGGAGAAAAGCAAAAGAATAATTTGAAAAGTGTTTCTTATGTGACATGATCCATGTAGGTAAAATATAAAGAATTGATGTTCATTTACAGATAGTTGATATAAATGATTAGAAAATATTACACTGAGAGGCAGCATAGTAGTAATAGAAAGAGGATTGGACTTGAGAGAGACTGCCATAGACAGTAAGTAGTTGTGTGATCCTAGGCACTTACCTGTTCTCAGGCTCAATTTCCTCTTCATTCAAATGGGAATAATAATCACATTGATTACACAAGGTTGTGAGTAATAAATGAGATAGCCTGCATGAAGCCTTTGCAAATTTTAAAGTGCTTATATAAGTGCTATCATCATCATCATTACCACTGCCACTCTGTAACTGTGTGACTTTGGGCAAATTGCTTCACCTCTTCATCTGTATAATGAGGATAATAGTATTGTTGCTTGCATCGGATAGCGTTGTAAGGATCAAAAAAGATATTAGATGTAAAATAATTTGTAAGTATAAGGTAACATCTTGTGTACCAATCATGTCTTGAGTAATCAAAACATCATCATTCCTATGAGATGCCCACTCATATCTTATGTTTTGTTTTTATAATTTTTGTTAATATATCCAAAATTTTGCATTTGATTTTAGAGATGGTTCTGCTGTGGAAATTGTTGGCCTGAGCAAATCAGCTGTTCGTTGGCTGCTGGAATTATCAAAAAGAAATTTGTTTCCTTATCATGCAGTTACAGTAAAAAGAAATGGTAAGCCACTTGTATCAAATCAGTTATGTAAAGGCACAAAGGATTGGATTACTAGCTATTCCTATTAGCATAAGAATTTTTGAAAGCATTCTCTAGAATTATAATTTACATAAACCCCATTGGTACTAGGGTCAGAGACTCTTTTAGTATAAGAAAGACATTTTCCACACTTTAAAATACCATATAAATGAAAAACTAAACAAGATGATGGAGTAACTGGGAGAAATACAGGTGAGCTCCCCAACAACCTCTCTGTGGAATCTAGAAAATGAACAAAACGTAAGTAAAATTATCTCACATTTCAGGGTGTACAAATAGAGGACTATAGAAACAAGGAGGCAGAGGATTGAAGGGGTGACACTGAAAACTTCATTTTCGTCTGAACTAGTCAAAGGAACATTTCACTTTAGAGGGAAAGCAAGAAAGAAAGGCAAAGGGAGATATAAGGAGGATTGTAGATGAAAGGAAGAATTCATCTTAATAAAACAAGCTCTTAATTATGGAGCGTGAATTGGGAATTGTGGTTTGAAAAGAAAGAAAGAATAAAAACCTATGATTGGGCTCTGAGTAAAGGAAAGAGAAGAGAAAAAGGGGAGAAAAAAATGTATAGCAACCCTAGAACATTGGTGCTTAACATATTCCTTATCTCTCAACACCCTTTCATTTATAAAAAGAGGGCAAGAAACAAAGAGAAGAAAATATAGGAGAATGGAGAGCAATAACAAAATTAATGATCATAACTATGACTAGGATGAACTTGCCCATAAAATGGAAGAAGATATCCAAATGAATTAGAAAACTCCAATAATGTTATTTACAAGAAACACTTGAATCAGAAAGACTCACATAGTTAAAATAATGTGCTATGGCAAAATCTCTTAGGCTTCACCTAAAGTAAAAAAGGCAGAGTTAGCAATAAATCTCAAGACAAAGCAACAACAGAAATAGACATAATTAAAAGAAACTACTGGAGTGGCTAGACGGCGCAATGTATAAAGCTCTGGCCTTAAAGTTAGAAGGACCTGAGTTCAAATGTGACCTCAGAAACATAGCACCTGTGTGACTGTGGGCAAGTCACTTACCCCAATTGCCTCATATGAAAAATAAATAAATAAATGAAGAAGAAACTACTTTGTGCTGAAAGGTACCATAGACTATAAATTAATATCAAGACTAAATAGGTATAGTGAATGGCATAGCATCTAAATACTAAAAAGAAAAGTTAAATTAGTTATCAATAATAAAACTATAATTGTGTAGGATCTCAATGCACCCCATCCTCTAGATAAATCTAACCAAAAAATAAATAACAAATAAGTTAGGAACCTGAATAGAATTTTAGGAAGGTTACATGTGAGAGACCTCTGGAGAACATTGAGTAGAAATAAAAAAGATTACACATTCTCAACCCTACATAATACTTTTCCAAAAATTGTTCTTAAAAAAACTCACAAACACAGAAAAACAAATACCAAACTCATCTTTAACAAACCACATTACAGTAAAACTATATTCAACAAAGGGCTACTGAAGAAATGATTAAACCTAAAGAATGGTAGATAAAAGAACAAATCATAGGTACAGAAATTTCATTAAAGATAATGACAACAATGAAACAACATACCAAAATTTTTGTAATGTAGCCAAAGCAGTCTTTAGGAGAAATTTGTATCTCTAAACATTTTCATCATTAAAACAGAGAATAAACCAATGAATTGGACATCCATCCTAACCAACAAATTAAAAACTCCTAATTAAACACCAAACTAGAAATCCTGAAAATCAAAGAAAAGATTAATGAAGTTAAAAGAAAAAAATTGAATTAAAAATTGAATTAATCACTAAAACTAGGAGGGTTATTTTTTTTTCAGAAAAAAATATAAAAGAGAAAAACCATTAGCTACTTTGGTTAAAAAGAGGAAAACCAAAAATGAAAAAGATGAATCCACAACAAATTAAGAAATAAAGGATACTATTTTGTCCAATTACATGCCGTAAAACTGACTGTCTTAATGAAAGGGATGAGTATGTACAGTAATCTAAAATGCCCAGATTAATAGAATAAGACTTAATCTCAGAAAAAGAAAATTGAACAAGCAGGACTCTCCAAGGCAAAAAGTAAACCAAGACTAGATGGATTTATATGTGAAGCCTTTCAGACATTTGAAAAACAATTCAAATATTGCACAAGTTGTTTTAAAAAATAGGAAAAGATGGCATCTTACCAAATTTCTCCTATGATAGAAATAATCTCAGAGAGTCAAAATAGAAAAAGAACACTATAATAAACCTGTATCCCTAATGAGTATTTGTATAAAAATTTGAAATATTAACAAGGATATATAATGTCATCAATTATAATTACTTATAATAACATTGTTATTAATTATTAATATTAGTAGCATATCACTAAGATTACACACTAGACTAGATTGAATTTATACTAGGAATACAGAGTTGTTTAATATTAGAGAAACTAGAAATATAATATTAATAACAAAAACAGAAATCATATTATTAATAGATGCAAAAAAAGTTTTTGATGAGATATGATACCTATTGCTGCTTTAAAAAAAAAGACACTAGGAAGCACGAGAATAAATGACTCCTTAATATGGTAAGTATCTAAAACCAAGAGCCATAGGTAATAGGGATAAACAATAAGCCTTTCTGATAAGATCAGGGGTAAAGCAAGGGTGTCCATTATCACTATTACTGTTCAATATAGTGCTAGAATAATACTAGCAATAGTGATTAGGGGAAAGCATAGGTAAAGAGGAAATAATTCTCACTATCTGCAGATGGTAACAGTAGCATATCTAGAGTTGCCACTCTAAAGAATCAGCTAAAAAAAATTAAAACAATTTACAACTTCATCATAATTATAGGATATAAAATAAGCCCACATAAATCATCATTGTGTTTGATAAACCCAAAGATTTCAGCTATTGAGATAAAAACTCTTTATTCAACAACAACTTCTGAGAAAACTGAAAAGCAATTTAGTAGAAGCCAGTATAGACCAGCATCTCAAGCTGTATATACAAGATAAGCTCCAAATGGGAATATGACTTTGACATAAAAGATGACATCATAAATTAGAGGAACAAAGAAGAAGTTACTTGTCAGATCTGTGGATTGAGGAAGAGTTTATGACCAAAGAAATGGTAAGGGGATCACAGAAAATAAAATGAACAGTTTCAATTACTTAAAATATACTTAATTTTAAAACTAATGCAGCTAAAATTAGAAGAGATTTATATAAATCTTTGCACAAAGCAAGTTTCTTTAATAAAAGTCTCATTTCTAAGATTATATATGTATATATACATATATGTGTATGTATGTATATATACACATATGCACTCACAAATATGGAACTGAGCCATTCCCCAATGATAAATTGTCCAAGGATATGAATATGCTGTTTTCTTAGGGAAAAAGTCCAGGCTATCAGTAGTCATATGAAAAAAGTGCTCCAAATCTAGTAGAAACAAAATTAAAACAACTCTAAAGGCCCTCCTTACACTCATCAGATTGTTAAAGCTAACAAAAAAAGGGAAGTGACAGATGTTAGAGGTGCTATGGGAAAACAGGTGTGTTAATGTCCTATTGGTAAAACTGTTCTGGAAAACAATTTAGAACTGCCCAAAAAGCTATTAAACTGTGCATAGCCTTTGACCCATTGATACTACTACTAGGTGAAAAAAAGAGGAAAAAGACCCATATGTACAAAATTATTTTCTTTTTGTGGTGGCAAAGGATTGGAAACTGAGGGGATGCCCATTAATTGAGGAGTGGCCAAATAAGCTATGGCATATTAATGGGTTGGGATACTAGTGGGTAACAGGAAAAGATGAAGGGGATTATTTCAAAGAAACCAGGGAAGATTTGTATGAACTGATGCAGAGTGAAATGAAGAGAACCTAGAGGAACAATTTATGGAATTCATAACAATATTGTAAAGACCTTTGAAAGACTTAAGAACTCTGATGTAATAACCAAACATGATTTCAGAGGACTCATGATGAAACATTCTACCAACCTCCAGATAAAGAGGTAATGAATTTAGAGTGCAAATTTAGATTTTTTTTGGATGTAGAAAAGAAGACTATATGAATATGGGCTTATCATTTTCCTACTATTAGGGTAGTAAAATAATTGATCATTATTAATACCATTTTGTAATTATACAGCACCTTTGAATAGAGAAATGTAAAACATCCTATTACCATTTCAAAAAAGGTCAATATTGTCAATTAAGTTTTTCCCTGTGCCTGGAAGCCAATTAATAAGCTAGTGATGAAATGTACAATTTTCTTTACTCAGGACCCTTGCCTTATTCATTAGATTTTACTTGTATATCAGTTTGCATGTGGGATATTTTGAATGTTCTACAGTATGTTTTACCATGTTGCAGGAAAAGATGTAAAAATCTCATATGAGGAGTGGAACAGGAAAATACAAGACCACTTCGAAAAGCTGTTCCATGTTTCAGAGAACCCGTCAGATCCTAATGAAAAGCATCCTGATTTAGTTCACAAACGTGGAATATACAAAGACAGTTATGGAGCTTCAAGTCCTTGGTGTGACTACCAACTAAGGCCAAATTTCACTATAGCAATGGTTGTAGTAAGTGTTTTCAGATTTACTAAATAATTTGAAAACCTACATTTAAAAAAAAAACTGTTCCTAAAATACTGTGTTCAAGTTTACACGTATAAAAGATTTGCTTTTAGTTCCTTAGCCAAATGATTCATTTATGTTTGTTTTTAAATGTTTTTAAGAACTAAAAAAGTTTTACTGTTAATTTGATATATCTTTTACAAGTCTTTCAACTTGTAACTATTTTTTTTCAACTTGTAACTAGTAATAGAATAAGATTAAAATAAAGAAAGCAGATACACAGCGTAGGCAGCCTAAAACTTACTAACAGAAATTGTTTGAAGTCCTTTCTCAGTCCCTATCATATAGAAAGTAGGTGCTGAGAACATTCATATGAAGAAAGTACTTTCTCTTTTTTGTGTGCCCCAGTCAATATATTTTAACTTTTGTTATTTTCTCAAAAAAAGAAAAATCCAAACACTTTACTCTTTAAATAGTACCATAGTGAAAGTAACTCATTTTCATTTTTCAGTTTTTATATAGATAAGTTACTGTTTTGCTGAACAAAACCTAACTATGGAGACTTCCTCTATTATTTCTTTCTCCCTCTCAGACTTAGTTGTCCCCCAACAAATTCACAACATCCACTTGAACAAAAGCCCTAGGTTCTTCTTTGATAGCAGAATCAAGAGAATGGTACCATCTGGCAGCTTCCTGATGTTGTATCCCTTTGTTTCTTAGAAGAAGCTGTAATAGCTTTAAAGAGTATTTTGATGGTTAAATCAAATAAAGAATAGTATCACCTGAGCTTCTTCACCACGATGACAGAACTAAGAAATGCATAGCCCCCTTTACCCTCTTTTGGGATTGGTTTCTGCCCCTGAAAGCATCAATGGAAGTTGTCACTGTTGCCCTAACTTCCAAAGCCTAAGATAACACCTCTAGACTTTAGTTTGTCATGCTTCAGTCTCTGACCCTTGCATTATTTTTAAGAGCCCAAGTCAGTGGAAAGTAAATTGTATTTTGGATGCAGCTTTGGGAAGCCATACTAGAATTGGAGTTAAGAAAACTTAGGTTCATATCCCTCCTGTGACATTTGTTTATTTCCTAATGCTTGACATTATGTCCTTGACACATTATAAGTGTTTAATAAATACTTTTTGACTTGCTAGCTCTTTAATATAACCCTGTCAGATAATAGAAGTCACAGTGGCTCTGGAGTCAGGAGACGAAGTTCAAAACCCATCTCTAATACTTAAAAGTGATCCATGGTTAGAACCATGTTCTGACAGGTTAGCATCGGTAGCCCCATTTTCCTCATCTATAAAACGAGAAGGTTGGGCTCCATGGACTCAGAAAGCCCTCCAGCTCTAAATTTGTGTTCCTCTGAGATTCAGTTTCCACATTTATAAATTGGGGGAAATAATACCTTGTAATGTCTCCCTTACAAGGATTATTTTAAGGCTTAAATGAGAGACTGCATGTAAAGGACTTTTAAACTCTGATGTTATTATTCTTAACTTCGGAAAACTTTTAATGCTCAAGATGAGAATTAAAGCATTTCAGCTGTAATCTTAAGAACTAATAATTCTCATTTTAAAATATGCATCAGGCCCCTGAGCTCTTTACTCCAAAGAAGGCATGGAAAGCTTTGGAAATAGCAGAGAAAAAGTTACTTGGTACCCTGGGAATGAAAACTTTGGACCCTGAGTAAGTTGAAAGACAAATTGGATAATACTTGCTAAATATTTCATATTGCAGAGAAAAAAAATGTCACCTAAAAACTATAATTCCTCTCATTTGAGAAGCCCTGTAACGTAGTGGGGAAAAACACTTGACGTGGAATCAGACGACCTAAGATCAAGTACTATTCCAAGTTACCTGTGTCACCTTAGGAGCCCTGGAACCTCTATTGTTCAAAGCCTTTCATTACCTAGCCCCCTCCTACTTTTCCAGTCTCTTATACCGTATATCCCACATGTGCTCTGGGATCCAGTAACACTGGTTGTCCCCCATGCCTAATACTCTTTTTCATCTCCATCTCCTGGCTTCCTTCAAGTCCCAGAGAAAATCCCATGTTCTACAGGAGGCTTTTCTCGATTCCTCTTAATTCTAGTGCCTTCCCTCTATTGGTTATTTCCTGTTTATCCTATATATAGCTTATGTGTACATGGTTTTTTATCAATAAGATTGTGAGCTCCTTGAAAGCAGATACAATCTTTTGCTTTTCTTTGTGTCCCCATTGCTTAGCACAGTGCCTGGCTTATAGTAAGTGCTTAATAAGTGCTTACTGATTGACAGTAATCATTCTTACACTACTTAACTGCATAATGTTATGAAGAAAGGCATCTCCATGCTTTTTCATGGGCTGTTCCTTGACCTGGAATTTTCTTTCTCCTCACCTCTCCTTTGTTGAATCCATAGCTTCTTTAAAGATTTCAGTTCAGGAGGCACCTACAATCCCATTTACAGTAAATGTTCCCCTCCCAGCTTTCCCTACCTGAGTTACTTTGTGTTTATATTATATGTATTTTATATTTGGTTAGCTGTGTACATGTTTCTTTTTCCCCCACCCCATTTAAATGTAAACCTATTAGAGCAGGAATGGTTTTCATTGTTGTCTCTGTCTCTCAAGTGAGCCTGGCACATAAGCCTTAAATGCTTGTTGAATGAATGACTAGATGAATGAATATGGTTTATTAGAGCATCTTTTTTGGCTTAGAAATCACTGAGTCAAATACTTAGAGTTTGACTTGAGCTCTGGCAGTTGGAAAATATTTTCTAATGTGCTCTATGTGGCTTGTTATGTGTTGTTTTATAAACTAAATATGTTTTATCATTTTTCAGTGACATGGTTTACTGTGGAGTATATGATAATTCCTTAGACAATGACAACTACAATCTTGCTAGAGGTTTCAATTATCACCAAGGACCTGTAAGAATATTATTTCTCTTTTCTGAGTTTTCAGTTAAATTGAAATTTTATTTCTCACAAGTTACACTTGAATGTTATTAACTCCCTTTTTTAATATTTAGGAATGGCTGTGGCCAATTGGATACTTTCTTCGTGCAAAATTATACTTTTCTAAGTTAATGGGCCAGGAAATTTATTCACAGACAGTGTTTTTGGTTAAAAATGTTCTTTCTCGTCATTATGTTCATCTTGAGAGGTAGGTTGTGAGGCTATATATTTAAACTTTTACAAGTGTTTAATTAAACATTTTAGATACCAATGAAATGCATTCCTCACTTCTAAAAGTACTTCTTTTTATACTGGAATTTTCTAAAGGAATCTGTAAATGGGTACACAGCATAGTCCTACAAAGGGGTTTTTGTTGTGTTTTAACTCTTATTATTAAATAGTATGATTTTCATAGGGTTGATTAATACTTTTAGTACTTCATTTTGAAATTGAGTATACTGAGTTCCTGTGTGTTCAATTAAATTCCTTACATCCTCCACATAAATTTCTGAAATATTTGTTTTATTTATATATGCATATATACGTGTATTTTTTGAGGATAGGTCTTCCATATCTGGTGTCCTCCCTTCCTCTCTAGGGAGAGCGCCATATTGGTACCAGACTCAGTGTGGACACCTAATTGGCTTAGCTTACTGCAGCTCAGGATTCTAGAGCTCAGGCAATTCACCAGCCTCTCTCAAGATCAAGGATTATAGGCATGTACCACTATGCCTAAACATTGTTTCCTTCTACCACAAATTACTACAGTCTATTTTGTTTTTTCCTCAAGTAGAGAGAAGAGAGAAAAATCAGTTTTGCTGCTAACTAGTATTCTGTCAAAATTGTTAGTCAAAATACAAGATTCTTTAGTATTCCATAATGTTTCATTAAGCAAACATTAAGTGCCTACTTTGTACCAGCACAAAGTTAGGCTCTGGGGATACAGAGACATAGCAATTCAGTTGAATTGACATTAGATCTATATGAAGATGTGGATCTACATATGTATATGTTTCATAGGCTATACCCTCAAAGAGCTTACAAAGGGGAAGCATCATATACACAAATAACTATGACACAGGGTGAGTGTAGTAAGTGCAAAGGGGAATTCTGTGGGAAATGTGAAGATGGAGAGTTACCTTCCAATTCACAAATAGGAGAAATTTGTCAAGGAAGGCTTTAAGAAGAAGGTGCCACCTGATTTAAACCCTGAAAGATTCATCAGACAGAGATGAAGCTGAATTAATCCTAAGCATGGACAACAATGTTAGCAAAGTACTCTTTGGCTGAAATACATATTATATGAAGAAGAGTGAAGTAAGGCTGGACAGGATTGTAGAGGGGCTTGGACACCACGGTTTGGAGTTTGTATATGTGTATTTTTTCAATAGGATATAGAGAGATGCTGAAAGCATTTAAGTAGGGAAGTAACATGGTTAGAAAAATGCATTAAAAGATAGATGACCATATGAAAGATGAGCTACAGAGAAAATGGACTAACATTAGAAAGAGCACATAGAATGCTGTTACAATAGTCTAGGGAGAGGAAGAGGTGATCGAGGCCTAAACCAGGGCATTTGCGGTAGGAGCCTAAATGATGGGACAGATGAAAGATATATTATGAAAATAGACTCTAGATTGGACTTAGTAACTGATAATAAAATGAGAGGTGTCCAAAAAAAGAGTCTGAGGTTTACTAGCAGTTCTGAGTATCTAGTCTAGGTGTGCTTGCTAACAACAGAAATGGAGAAGTTAGAGGGACTATCAGCTTTTGGGAGAAGCTCACTTATATGTTTTCTTTCTTTCAGATCCCTTGGAAGGGTCTTCCTGAACTGACAAATGAGAATGGACAATACTGTTCTTTCAGCTGTGAAACACAGGCTTGGTCAATTTCTGCTGTTCTTGAGATTCTTTTTGACTTATAGTTGACTTTTGATAGTTCCATAAAGTATATACTCAATTGTGTAACTACACATAGTTTGCACACTCTCAGTTCATTTAAAAATAAAAATAAATCCCACTAGTATTGTAGTTCCCTCTTAGGTAAAGCTTTGAATTCAGTTCAAGTTAACCAACACTTATTAAGCACCCATTATGTTCAGTGCAGTGTGCTAATGTTTAATGAAAGCATTAATTTTGTCATGTGGATGAGTTGATTTATATTAGAAGGGGAAAATCATTATTACCCTTGAAGTATTTATTTTTATTTTAAATTTAGAAAATATTCTTCAATTTAAGAAATAGTAGATGTTTAGAAAAATAATCATGGTCTTCTTTCTTTCATTTGTGCACTAGCTAAACTTAAAATAAAATTGGCAAAAGTACTTAAAAGAAATTAAAAGGGCATCTTTTTATAAGGCTATGTTCTGATATAGTAATATGGAGGATTCCGTAGGCTGTGGACTTATTATGCCCTCTCCATCTGCATTTTATTTTCAATAAATAGAGAATATAATTCCATTTCAAACATTTATTAAGTGCCTTCTAGACAGAAGTCACTGTGCTAGACATTGAGCTTTTTCACTGAAAAAAAAATAGTATTTTGCATTTGATGCAGCTCTAATAAAAATCTTTTTCCCATTTATAATGTTCTGTGCAATGTCCAGGGTAAAATTCGCAGCCTATTGAACTTAATTCCTAAGGTAATCTATAAAATTTTCCTTCATCTCCAGACAAGGTAGACTCCCTTATATTACACTTTAGTGTAATATATTGCATGGCCCAATAAAAGGGGGGAAAAAGTCAAATAATGGGAAAAATGAAGGACTCTTGATTGGATAGCTCTTTAGTGTAAACAATTGAGTACCAGTTAAATATAAAAGTAGTGACCAAACAAAAAGATGTTTTTCAAATAGCTCTATTATAGAGATACATGACATTTTTTTCTTGGCATCTAAATTAAAGATATAGAAATAATTTGCGGTTTTAATTTAGGGTCCTAATTTTGAGGGGAGAATTGTAATTTTTAAAACTTTAGCCTCCTATAAAAAGAATAAATACATTTTCAGAGTACGAACCTTTGAAGAAAATAGATTCTTAATTTTTTGAAATCAGTTTACATATTATGTAAAAGATTCTGTTGGTCAATTATACTGGGTACTTTTTTTTTCAATTAAATATGTTTCTATATTGACTAGTTTTAGTCTTGTGAACAGTTTTAAAAGGAAACAAGTTTACAGTCTTGAATAAATGCATTTATAAACAAGTTTTGCACATAATTTATTTTAATTTTTTAATCCATAAAATTATGTAGGAAATATGGAGGGAAGAAAATTGTTTTACCTTACCAGTTTTATACTCTTTTCCCCTAAGTATGGATTGTGAATCATGCCATTAAAACATTAAAATGGTAAATGTTTCTTAGTCTGACATAATTTTAAACAATAATATGAGAGAGTATTCTTAAAGAGAATACATCTGTTTTGTTAGGTGTATAAATAAAGAATATTGATAATGTTAGTTATTTCCACAAACGATATGCAAATTTTTCAATGTAAAAAGTGAATAATAACAATTAAATTAGCTAGAATTATGCTTTCAGTGGCATTGGCCTCAGAAACCAATAATTGTCATTTGCATGCTAAATCTAATTGTCACACTTAAGGAGAAATAGAGCTGTACTTTTAAATGGCTGGGAGGATTGTTAGTTTGAGAAATAGCGTCAGGAAAAATGTTGCAGCAATACTTTGTGCCAAACTTCACCCCAGAAATAATTTTATAAAGTCAAATTACAAAATTATATGTAAAATAATTGTCATTTGCAATGTTTGTGTGTTCTGAACCATAGCTTTGTTAAAATGTCCCTGTTAATAAAAGAGTAACCATTATTGTATTATGGTTGATGAAATATTAGTACAGTAACACTTCACTTATGCAAGGTTATTTACTTGAGAACTTCAACTGTCCATATCAGTGAGAACTGAAAAATAAAGGGGGAAAAAAAAGTCAGTAACCACAAAAGCTCATGTATATCATTCATAGAAAAGCCCCTAAGCAACCCAGCACCCAGAGAACTTATTCCATTTTACACATAATTCTAAAAAACTTTGTTATCTGCCTTTTCAACCTGGCAGAGATTAAAATTTAATGTGACTAAGCAAATGTTTATTGAAGCCCTGTCAGATATAGTCCCTTCCTTCATAAAGCTTACAGTTTAGTTAACAGCAAATTAGAAAAAAGGGAGAAGATAATTGTCCAAACAGGCTAACAATGAAAGAATCAAGAAAGTGACAAATTGACACAACTCAGAAAATAGAGTAGTCTGGGACTATTTGTGGTTAGAGTGTGTATGTTAGCCCTACACACCTCAATAGCTCCTATTAACACCATTCTGTTACAGCACAATAATAGTTGTTCATAATGATACCAAGAGAAAAAGGTGAAATGTTATAATCGCTCTTAAAGAAAGCAAAAAAGGGTGTTTAATATATTTTGGAGAAATGTTGATTTAAGGTGGTTAAAATGAAAACTTTGTCACTTTTAAAAGTGTCAGCTTTGGTTTTGTGGAAAATTCACTTATATAGAATATCTCATTCCCCAATAATAATTGTATGAAGTGTTGCACTTTTTTTAAGAAGTTGTAATAATTCTGTGCCTTGTTCTTGTACCAACCCCAGTGATGCTACTCTTTAAATTAATATAAGGGACTTCACTATGTTACAATATTACAAACATTTTAATATGCACTTATCTTTTTTAATTACATCAGAAACAGTTGAGTGAACAAAGAAAATTCATTAACTGTGTGCTGTAATATTAAATTGATTATAATAAGCATACTGTATGTTTTCACCAATTACTGTATTTTGAAAAACTTTGTCCTTTCAGTTGTCTGTGTGTGGAAAAAATAAAACCCTCCCTAAAGAACCATGTTGTTTTCATGTTATAGATCTATAATTGAAAGATACCTGAGATTTCATCTGGTCCAGTCCTCTTGTTTTACAAAGGAAGAAACTGAAGAGTCAGAGAGCTTCAGTGACTTGCCCAGAAAGACTAGTGTTAGAGGTGGGATCTGACTCCAGTTCTTCCTGACTCTAAGTCCAGAACTCTAACCACTGCACACAGCTACCCCCAAAAGGCCTCCTTCATCAGCAAATTAACTGTACTTTTTTCTGGATCGTCTACCTTTATTCTGAGTCATTGTTTATTAGCCAGGTATTTGAGAACTAAACAAAGAAATAGAAATCTGTACAATTACTACCCACTACAATTACCTACATCAAATCAAGGATTCAGAGAAGCTTCAAATTTCTAAAAAGAAACTTTTTAACACCTGGAACATCTTACATAACTGCTTCAGAATCTTTACTGTGAATCTTTAAGTCCTATCCTATATTCAAGTAGAGAATAATAAATACTGGAGACCAGGTTATATAGATGTGTCTCTTTGAGCATCAAAGGAGTGTATTTATTCTTTCTTTTAATTTGACTATTAGAAGAATCCGTGGTTTTTCTTTGAAAAAAATCAGTCTTTAATGTTATCTTTCCAAGCTAATTTTACATCACTCCTCTGCTTCCAGTGAAACTGGTCTAGACTTGGCCCTCTTTCACAGCATGCTCTCCTTTCTTTCTTATACCTTCCTTCAAAGCTCACTTGAAGTGCTACTTCCTTCAGGAGGCCTTTCTGGATTTTTTCCTTGAAGTTAAGATCCCCACCCAGTCACTATATTTGTTTTGTATTCTTTATTTTATCTGTGAACATGAATCCCCTAGAGAATATAAGCTCCTGGATGTCAGGGACTGACTGTCTTTATTATCTGTATGCCCAGTGCTTGACACATTGTAAAAACAGCTAGCATTTATGTAGCCTTTTAAGGTTTGCAAAGTATGGGGTTGGGGGAGAATGAGATGGGGAGAAAATTTGGAACTCAAAATCTTCTGGAAATGAATGTTGAAAACTAAAAATAAATGTAAAGGCAAAACAATTTTGATTAATAAGTTTTGCAAAGAACCCTCTGTATATTAGTTCATTTTATCCTCACAACAACCCTGGGAGGCATGTAATATTAGCCTCATTTTACAGATAGGGAAATTGAGGCAGGCTGGTTATGTGACTTGCCCAGGGTCACACAGCTACTACTTGAGGTAGAATTTGAATTCAGGTTTGCTCAACACGTCTCTCCAACACTAGTAAACTCTGTGCCAACTAGCTGCTTCTAATTGTAGGCACCTAAGTACATGTTGATTGATTGCCAAGTTTGCCTTCAAAAAGTATGTCCAATTTGAAGTATTTCTTAATTCCTTCAGGGTTTACTATGATGTGATTGTTTAGACTGTCCGTAGTTAAAAACACAACTATAAGTGATTATAGTTTTTGTAAAGTGTTTACCTTATATTGATCTAAAACTTATTTACCGACACCTAAAAGAGCCTGGCTCCCTGTCAATTGCCTGCTTCTCTGCTGCCTACAAACATACCTATGTCTCCCCCATCCTCAAAAAACTCACTTGTCTGTCCACCCCTTCCAATTAGCATCCTGTCTTATGGTTCTAAATTTCTTGAGAAAGCCACCTACAATAGGTACCTCCACTTCCTTTTCTCTCACTCTCAAGTCTCCATGGTCTGGCTTCCAATCTCTTCATTCAGTTAAATGTACCAATAATTTTTCAATCGCCAAATCTAATAGCTTTTTCTTAATTCTTATCCTTGACCTTTCTGTAACCCTTGACACCTTCTTATCCTTGATCCTCTCTTTTCTCTGGGTTTTTGTGACATTATTTTCTCCTGGTGCATGAAACAGCACATTGTAAAAAGTAATATACGTAGAATTTTCTAAAACAGGCATTTTAAAGACTGCGCCCTATGCTCTTTGCCTTTTATCTGTACTGATTTAGTTCCTATGTCTTTTGAACACACTGACAAACACAAAGTAGTTCAATGCTTCCATTTGGCCATCATCATAAATGCTTTAAAAAGTAAACTCAGCAATGAATCATTAGTCATGGGGAATGCTGTTATAAGCACAAACCCACATCCCAGGGTCTAATTAAAAATTTACTTAAAGTTCATGGTGAAATGCACTTTGAAGCTGCAGAATTCCCTGAGATGCATTCAGTGCCTCAGGAAAAAAGTAGACCTAGGAACATCTTCAGATCCTGGGAGTGCACATCCCTTCTTAAATGAGGACATCACTAGAGGCCGGCCACAATGCATTCCCAGTCCTGGACAGCCCAAAGGCTGAAGTAGTGACAGGACACTGGGATTCCAATGCTGTGAAAGCCTTCTTGTCAGTTGGAAAACACTAGATGTGTGAGGTGATCTCAGGATTAATTATTTGCATTCAGGGCTGTGAGCAGGTACTAGCCTATTTCATTCAATCAATTCCAATACAGATTCCAGTTTTCCAGAGTTCTGCAGAAGGAGAAATGCTGAAAGAACTAGTGACACAAGCTATTGACATTTTCCTATAGCAGCCTAAAAATAACTTACGTTTCTTAACCTAAAAAAAAAAATCCCATCCATGCAGGGAAATCCAAACAAATAAAGAATGTTTGTTGCCCAGATTTCCACGTGTATATAGATGGGCAACATAAAGAGCTGCCCAACAGTTTGAATATCTGAGCCTGATAACATGCATTAGAACTTCTTATCCTTTTTGTGGCATAGACACAGTTGCCAGTCTAATGAAACCAAGGGACCCTCTCTCAGAATTATATTTGTTCCCTTCGTTATTGAAGAAAATGCTAAATTTCAATTGGAGAATAGCATAAATAAAAATGTAATTTTTTTCTCATCCAAGTTGGTAGCTTCCCCTTAGAATCTATTCATAGACCCCCTGGGGATCCATGGGCCCTCAGTAAAGAACCCTTGGTATAAATGGACATGAGCTAAGCCCAGAATTAAAAAAAAATACTGCTTTTAGAAAATTGCAAAGCTTTTTACTGACCCCAAGTTTTCTAAAAAGCAAAGACCTACCTTTAAAATACTAACATTTAGGGGCAGCTAAGTGGTGCAGTGGATAAAGCACCAGCCCTGGAGTCAGAAGAACCTGAGTTCAAATTTGGCCTTAGATTCTTAGTAGCTATGTGACCCTGGGCAAGTTACTTAACCCCAATTGCCTATAATAAAATACTAACATTTTATCCTTGTTTACACAGCAAACAGACTATCTTTGCCTCCAAATAACTAAAGATTAATATTACACAGAAGGCAATGGAGACATGCATTGTGGGTATGAATAGCCTGCAACATGAAATCAATGACCAACTCTGAAGAAGAACAAGAATAAAGATGTCATAAAAGAGAACTGTATGATAGGAAGACAAGATGGGCTGGCAAGAGCAAGGCAAGGGTGTTAGCGAAAGTACTCCATTGGTATTCTTGCAATGTTGAGAGAAAGCAAGTAAGGCCTCCACCACATTGGGTAGATCCTCTCTGGTGAACTTTTGGGAGAACGTGAACAAGACTTAAAAGGACAGGAAAGCACGGATGGGTAACAATCTAGATCACTGGAGGTAACTGTCAAATCAGGGATATCCTACACTGCTTTTTTGTAATTCCAAGTTTGGAAAAGTAATCAGTCTCTCTTGCTCATTTCCCAGCCTTTAGCAGCAAAAACTCTCTAAATGGATGATTAATGCTCTCTAAATGGTAAATGTAACTTCTATGCCACTAAAAGGTAAGAGCAAAATCCAACACACAACTAACATGTATCCTCTTGGGATGTAATACAGGCTATTTTGGTGACCAGATCTCAGATAGATAAAGAAATCAGGAAATGTGAATGCTGCTGCAGTCATTCTCAGCTATTTCTCAGTAACTGATGCGATCCTCCAAGTTTGCAGAGTCCTACAATAGCAATTGGCATGCCAATACAAACAGGAATAACCACCAGGAATCACAGGACAAATCAACGGCAATTCAGTTTGAGTCTGGATTGCTAGGAGGTGCAGTGGATAAAGAACTGGACCTGGAGTCAGAAAAACTTGAGTTCACCTCAGTCATTTACTAACTGAGTGACCCTAGGCAAATAATTTTATCTCTGTTTACCTCAGTTTCCTCATCTGTAAAGTGAGAGTGATAATAATAGTATCCAACTCCCAGGGTTGAGTAGATAAAAAAAGAGCTAATATTTGTAAAGTACTTTGAAAATCTTGAAGTGCTATATAAATCCTAGCTATTACTATTATCACCATCATCATCATCAAACACAAAATCCTCCATTTTGCATTCAAAGCCTTCTATAATCTACTCTACCCACCACCCCACACCACCACCACCATCTTTTAAATCTTCCTATACCTTACACTTCCTCAGATACTCTTCCATTCAATGTCACTGGACCCCTGGCTACTCTTTGAACAAGACATTCCATCATTCTGCTTCAGGCATTTTCTCTGGCTATCTGCTATTCCTAGAATGCTCTCCCTTCTAATCTCTACCTCCTGACCTCCCTGACTTTCTTCAAATCCTAGCCAAAATCCCACTTTCTATAAGAACTTTTCCCAATCCTCTGGAAAGGTAATTTTTATTTCTTATCTCTCTATTTCAGGGCTTTTTTCTCTTTGTCAAAATCCATTCTCAGAACAGGTTCTATCAGCCATTACTAACCCAATATGAATTGAGATGAGTTTCATCTGCTGGGTCCAGACATTTTCACTGGCTGCCCCATGCATGGAATTCTCTTTCTCATTTCCATTTCCTAGCTTCCCTGGTTTCCTTCAAGTCCCAGATAAAATCCCACCTTCTAAAAGCCTCCTCCATTCCCTCTTAATTCTAATGCCTTCCTTTTGTTGATTGTTTCTAACATATCTTAATTTAGAAAGGTCAATGTCACTCACTGCATCATTTTGACTTTTGTCTTGCCACTGGACTTTAATGACTCTGGAGGAGAGAGTGAGGTTGATAATTTTCCAAAGCTCTGCCTCACTTAAACCCAATTTACTCACAAGTCAAGACACACCCTCGTGATCTCATTGGTCCTCTTTGAGAACGAAGGACAGACAACCACAACAATTCTAGTGTCTTCTTTCTATTAATTATTTCCTGTTTATCCCACATATATCTTGTTTGTACATATTTGTTTGCTTGTTGTCTCTCCCGTAGACTTTGAGCTCCTTGAGAGCAGGGATTTCTTTTACCTCTTTTTGTATCCCCAGTACCTAGGACAGTGCCTAGTGCATAGTAGATACTAGATAAATGCTTAGTGACTGACTCATTTACATTGCTACCAGCAAAGTCTGTATCTACGTTGAAGACTGTGGCATATTAATTGGCCAGGGCACATGTAGGTGAGCTCATGGATAATCTTTTCTGAACTCATGATTGACCTTTTAGGCAATTCGGCTTTGACAGTAGCCTAAGATAATAGAGATTGTGATCTAGGACAGAAGCCTATAATGGGAAGTTTCTCATATCAGAGAAATAACTTTGGCTTTCTATAATTTTTTTTTGCTTTTTTTTTTTTGGTGAGGCAATCGGGGTTAAGTAACTTGCCCAGGGTCACACAGCTAGTAAGTGTCATGTGTCTGAGACCGGATTTGAACTCAGGTCCTCCTGACTCCAAGGCCAGAGCTCTATCCACTCCACCGCCTATCTGCTCCTTGCTTTTTATAATTTTGGAGAGTTGTTTGGGTCTTGAGACTTGCCTAGGATCACTGCCATAGCCAGTATGTGTTAGAGAAGGTTATTTGAACCCTCTATTGAACTATCTATCGTCAAGCACTGCCTCTCAGCTAAGGTCCTGTATTTAATTCTGTTAATTAATCATCATATTTTAGAAATGACTGACAAACTGGAACATGTTTAGAGGAAAGCAGTTATGATGATGACAGGATTAGAGATCATGCTACTTAAGATCCATTGAAGGAAGTGAGGATACAAAGCATACATAGAGAAGGAAGACTTAGGAGAAAGGCATGGAGGTCATCTTTAAGTATTAGCAAGACTGATGCATAGAAAAGAAATTAGATTTGTTCTTGGCACTTGAGACTAGAATTGGGAACAATGTGTAAAACTTGCAGAGAAGAAGATTAAAGGTTCATGTAAGAAAACATTTCCTAAAAATTGGAACCATCCAAAAGTGAAACAGGCTCTCTCTGAAGGCAATAGGTTTCCCTTCCTCAAGGGTGAGTGACCATTTGTCAGGGTTCATGTAGAGAAGACACCTACTTAAGTACACTTTGAAATAGATGATTTTTGAAGTGCCAGCTCTGAGATGCTGTGAAGTCATGACAAACTTACCTTACTTCCAGAGTGCATTAAGGGGTGAGGGGATTCTTTTTTTCTCCTTCCCCACCCCCCACATTGGCAATGGAATCTTGTAGTCGAAGCAGGTACCTATAGAAGACGCCTCATCCATCAGAGAGCTGAGCTGGAAAAGGAGCAGGCCTAGAGAGTCCGGTGTAAAGAGTTCCTGAATAGATGCTGCACCCAGAGAAAGAAGCACGAGGAGACCAAGAGAAGAGAAAAAACATCCATCAGTGCCAGAGGGGTGAGTTCCTTCAACCTGAGTTTCCTCCATGCATGTGTCTCTCTACTAATATACTCTATGTGTGTGCCCACTCCCCCTACAAATCCTACATGTATTTATGGGCAAGTGCACCCCAGGTTCATAGGAGGATGCTTTGTTACTTGTTCATGTTATTCCATTTCAGTAAATGCCTTTGCTTTGAACTAACTTTGTCAGCTGGCTGAATAATAGAGCCCTCACCCACCCAGAAGTAAAGGTTTCTCTTTAGGAGAGTATACCTCATGGTCCCTGAATCTGACTGACCCAGTCTGCCAGTGTGAGTTGAGATGCTAGATCAGAAGAGGTGCATAAGGATCATTCTTCTTGATAGAAAAGACACAAAAAAATTGGACTTGAATAGTTCTGCTTTCTCTTTGTCATCTTTCTATTTTCTCATTCATCTCAAGCCTTTCCCTCCTACTCCTTACTTATTCTGCTTCTTGCCCTCAATGTAACTTTAAAAGCACTTTTTTGTGTACTTGGCAGTTAGAAGCATTTAGATGGTCTCATTCTGGACTTTAGCCTTCTTGGCATTGCTCTAGTAAGGTATTATTTTTTATTATTCTAATAAAGTGTATTTTTTTTTGCATTAACTCAGTCACCTGTCCATTGCCACTTTGAATCTCTCATTGTTTTGCAAAGACAAAAAGGACATATATAAACATATATGGAAGAAATGTAAAGAGAAGAAATGCCAAGTAGTTAAGTACATGGTAATTGTGGGGGTGGCACTAGCACTTAAAGGAATCAGAAAAGGCTTCACTATAGAAGGTTCTTGAGCTTCATCTTGTTGGAACTGAGGGAATTCTATTAGATAGAGGTGAGGAAAGAATGCATGCCAGATTTGGGAAGCAGCTAATGCAAAGGCATGGAGACAAGATATGGAGTGTCATGTATGAGGAATGAAGAAAGCCTTTTTGGCTGGATCACAGAGTGCAGGAGAGGCAGTAATGGTCAATGAGTCTGGAAGGATAGGTTAAGGCATCCTACATACCACTGAAGAGTGTATGTTTTATCCTAGAGGCAGTAGGCAACCACTGGAATTTATTGAGTAGGAAGGTGATGTGGTAAGATCTCCTAAAGTAGGAGACTTCAAGCAGAGAGATCAATTAGAAGGCTGTTCCAGTCATTTAGGCAAAAGGTAATGAGGACATGAAGATGGGTGACTGGAGAGAAGGGGTCTGATTGAGAGATGTGCAATGTAGTATTAAGATTAGGGAACTGATTAGATATTGGAGGTGAGGAAGGAGAGTGAGGAGTTGAGAACAACACCAAGGTTACAAACTTAGGGACTGGAAGAATGGTGAGCCCTGGACAGAAATAGGGAAGTTTGGAAGAGGGGTTGAGGAAAAGATAATGAGTACTGTTTTGGACACAATTGAGTTTGAGATGTCTCCAGGATATCCAGTTTGTAATGTCCAATAGGCATCTGGTAATGTGGTACTGAAGTTCAGGTACTGAGTGATCTGAGGGCTCCTGGCATAATGATGATGATTAAACCAACCCATGGGAACTAATTAAGTCACCAAGATAGTGAAAAGAGAAAATAAGGGGTCCATGACAGAACCTTGGGAAACACATATCCAGAGGGTATGATCTGGAATGATGAACCAACAAAGGAAACCAAAGAGTGGTTAGACAGGTAGGAGAACCTATAGACTTTAATGCCATGAAAGCCAGATAAAAGAGAAGTTCTTCAATATCAAATGCAGCAGATTGGTTGAGAAGGATGAGGACTGAGGGGAGTGGGAGGGAAAGACCATTAGATTTGGGAATTAAGAGAGATCACTGATAACTTTGGAAAGAGCACTTTCTTTCAAGCAGTGAGGTCAAAAGTTAGATTATAAAGAGTTGAGTAAGAAGAGAAGGTTGTGAATGTAGACAGCTTTTTCTAGGGGTTCAATGCCTGGTACATAAGTAAGCATTTAGAAAATGTTTGCTGACTGAGTTTGACTGAGAAAAGGAGAGCTATGAGTAGATAGCCTGTGGCTCAAAGAAACTAAATTACTTTCTTATCAGCACTAGATATTGGGACTTGAACCCTACCTAGCACAGTCTCTGTACTGTGACTGCCATTGTTCACCTCTCAACCAAACTTGCACAAAATAGAAGCTAGAGGAACGTGGGGGGGGGCAGGAAGGGGGGATCTGAAAGGTGTGGCAGAGTTGGAAGCAACAAAGGACTCAAGATGAAAAATGCTGTCACCTCCAGAGAGAGAACTGATGAACTCTGAGTATAGATTGAAGCAGAAAGTGCCAACTGGCATTGGTAGGAATTTCCTCACCTGGGAGTTTCCTCTACCAATGAAACCACAATCTATTCTTGATCTCTATAGAAAATGCCATATATATGCCTACTCATTGAGATCATTCGGAGGGTATAAATGGTATTTAGGTTAGAAAATATTCATGTGACAACTGACAAATATAGTCAAGAACCCTGGCTCTTTGGCCTATACAATCTAGGATACTGACTACATCTTTAGGCTTTCATCTAAGTCAACTTCAACAAATCAATTTCGCCAGCTCAAGACAGGAGCAATATGGCTTTTCCTTTGAAAAACATCTAAGATTTCAATGGACAGAAAGCACAGTATGAGTTAACAATTCAATATGGCAACTCTCAAAAAGCTAACATGATCTTAGGGAGCATAAAGAAGGGCATTTGTTGTTTAATTGTACCTGAACATTTATGACCTGATTTGGGGTTTCTTTGGCAAAAATACTGGGGTGATTTGCGTTTCCTTCTCTAGCTCATTTTTACAGATAAGGAAACTGAGGCAAACAGGGTTAAGAGACTTGCCCAGGGTCACACAGCTAGTCTGAGGTTGAATTTGAACTTAGTTCCTCTTGACTCCATGGCCAGCAATCTACCTGTTGTGACACCTAGCTGCTCCAAGAGGAGCACAGCATCAAGAACTAGGGAAGAAATATTCCCACTGTATTCTTCCCTATTTGAGCCACATCTGAAATTTTGTGTTTAGTACAGGGACCACATTTTAAGAAAGACATTGACAAGATAAAACTGTCCAGAAGAGGACAACCAGGCTTTTGAGGAGATTGCAAGATCACAGATTTTAAGCTGAAAGGGACCATGGAAATGATCTAGTCCAATCTCCTCTTTTTTATAGTAAATGAAAAGACTGAGGCCTAGAGAAACTAAATGACTGGTCCAAGTTCACTTGGTAGTAAATGGCAGAACCAGGATTCAAATGCATGCCCTCTGATACCAAATCCAGGACCTTTTGTATTTCACCATACCAGGAATGAAAGTCACATTGTCTGAGAACTCATTAAAAGAACCAGAGGTGCTTATACTGGAAGAAAGAAGGCAAGTGTTTGAAAGGCTATTATGTGGGGGAAAAAATTGGTCACTGTCAACAAGTATTTCTTAATCTATGTGAAAGGTCCTTTGTTAAGTGGTAAATATACAAAGAAAGGCAAAAAGAGTTCCTGAACTCAAGAAATCTACTTTCTAAGGTGACAGACAATATATAAATAAATAGGTACATACAGGATTCAAATAGCATAAATGGAGGCTTGTAGACTTGTTCTGCCTGGTCCTGCACTACAGTCCTAGGAGCAAAAGATGTAATTTGCAGAGGGACAGTGTAGACTGGACTGCCCTATCAGATAGAATCTTGACCCTCATTATTGGTGTAGCAAAAAAGTTACAAAGACCAAGAATTTGCATATGCAGGAATTACGAAATAAGGCTTTAACTCAGCAAATATTTTGCATAATCTATATATATGTTGTTGTATGGCATTATCTATATTATGCTGTACTAACTGTTGAGTGAAGTACCGAGAAGTACAGTATAGACACTTGATCTCTACCAAATTTGTGATCTAAGAGAGTCAGATACACAAATATGTCTATTTTGATGACAAAATATCATAAAGGAAAATAACAGGAAAAAAAAAACAATAAAGGTCAGAATTCGACCCCAGCCTTTTCTCTCTGAATCCAGAGTTCTCTCCACTGCAATAGGCTGCCTCTGGACCTCAGCAACATTAAAACACACCCACAACACACACATACACATTTCTTTAGCACTTAAGAAAGTGCTCACCAATGCATTATACACAGCATATAAACTTATAGAAATGAGGTTGGGACAATAGGACCCCAGTAGAAAGCCCCTGGCACAAATAAAAAAGATGGGGAGCAAGGGTAGGGAAGAGGTACACATATGAATGTTACATGTACTTTCAGATGAGGCCTCTATTATTAGCTTTACTTAACTGCTTTATTTTATTATAGGAAACCTCACACAAAGTGAGAGTAATCTGTGTCCCTAACGTTAAAAAAGAACACATACATGCACACATCTAATAAAACTTTTTTTGTTTTTTCAAACGACAGAGACAGACGGACAGACAGAGACAGACAGTGAGAGAAGAGAGAGAAACACGCTTATTGACCTTCTCGGACAGTGTAGTTATAGTTTCACTGAACTGTCCGTAGCTGGGAGGGTTGTAAAGGATCTGCAATCTCAGCGCCTCCCCTTCCCCGGCTGGCTGCAACTCTGAGAGACTCTCAGAGCGTCATCCATCAGCCCTCAGAAGTGCCCTCTCTACCTTGGGGCACAGAGGGAGGGAACTCGAGTTTGCCTCTAGGTTCAATAGGCAGGCCTCTCTTGGCACGCGTTCATGGGTCAGTCCTCAGCTCCAAGAGGCAAGCTTAGGTATAGGGAGTCACTCCGGTGAACGCATCCCATCTCCCTGTCCGAAGCTGCCCTGGCCACTCCCTACCCTATCCCTCCCGCCCATTTAACTGGCGGAAGCTTCTTAAACCCTTGACTCACCCTCTCCTTCATCAGCTGCTCGCTTCCCGGGGCTACGGAGACAGAACAGCTTGGCTGTCTACTTCTCTAGCTGTGGCGATTCTCCGCCCCCCCACCCCACCCCCCACTCCAAGGTAAGCGCAAGGAGTCTCCCCTAGAGTGGGTTAGGGACTGGACCGGCCCCTACAACTAACTGCATCTCTGTCTCTTCCCTCCTCCTGGGCTTCTGCTTCACTTGTCTCCTAGGGGGCTGGAATTCTTTCTTCCCCACTTCGGATGCGGCTTCCGAGGCCCAAGATTCGGGCCTCCTCAGGATGCCTGAGCACCTCTGGACTTAAAAACGCACGTCTAGGGCGCATCTGACAATCCCCGCTCTCCGGTGTTAACTGTTTCTCTCTCTGCTCTTGACTTTTGATTCCAAACTGCGCCGGCGGCTGAAACATCTCCCGGTTGAAAGAAGGAAGCAATGCCTTGTTGTTTTAACTTAAACTTATTTTCCATTTTGAGATTTGTCTGTGGCCTTTATCAGGCTGCTTGAACCTGCTGTGCACACTCGAGAAGACAAAATCCCCTCAATGTCGCACCGCACTCCTGGGAGACGTTTCTATTCTGTGGACTGCTGCCTGCCTTTTTCATGCATCCAGACTCTTCTCGCTCTCCCGTGACTCTTGCAGACTTGATGCCCCTTGTGTTTAAACCTCTAGTAGCTAGAAGTGATGCCTACTTAGTTACAACTCTCTGGGATACTTAATGGCCACAGCAGTTTTTCCAGAGTTTAGAAATTATGGTTGTGCAGTGGGAAGTTCTGGTTGGGGATAACTACAATTTTGGAGGCATAATCTGCAACATGACTTCCCAGCCAGAGGATTCAGTTGTTTTTCCTTCCCTTGGAAGGCAGGTCAGGTGATTAGATAGATGTGGATATCTAAGGTATGTCAAAACTCAAAACTACTTATCCATAAGTAAGGAAGTCAGAGGTCTTTCCCACCCTCCTTTGCAGAGGAGAAGACCTGGCTCACAAGTGCTTGGTATTTATTATTTATGAAGAGGAATGGAAGAGTGAGTAGTGCTTTCAGAAATGAGGCTGAAAGCAAAAATTCTATGGTATTTATTTTCCAAAGGATGTTGGGGGGTTTTTTTAATAAAAAAAACAACCTCAGTTGTCTAAGCCAGCTTTCTGCCTGCAATTTTCACTGTACATTCTTAATTTCCTAGCCAAAGCTGTCTTGTGGTGTTAAGGAGAAATCTCAGGCTTTCACATCCAATGGGGTTATTCTTCCATGAGAGATAAGATAATTTTTTTATGCTAGCAAATTTTTAAACTATATAAATTATTGTATATGCCTTTTTGTTTGTCTTCATATTCTAGCTCTTTATATTTTAAAAGATTTTTCATGACTATCACAGTGCTTTTGTGATGGCAGTATTCCCTCAAGTGATAAATTCATCTTGTATGTAAAATTATGTATTAGAGTAGTTAGTGTTATAGGACTTAGCTTATGTATCTTCATGCCCAGTTTTTAAAGCACTCTGCTTTTGTTGCACTAGTGAAATGTATTTAAGATGTTACAGAGGGGAAAAAAAAACCCAGCTGCTACAGTGATTTTGCTGGTTCATGCCTTTGTTAAAATGACTAAGGCAATTAAAATATAGGAATTAACTTTAACTTTTATCAGAGAGGTAGCATGGCACAAGAGGTATGAGGCAGCCTCAGTCCCAGAATGAAGAAGGCTTGGATTCAAGTTTGTTCTTATGAAGCATACTGCCTCTATGACCCTGGACAAATCACTTCTCAGTACCATGAGACTCTAAGAATATGTTGCAAATTTGCATTGGCAGGAGTTTCTTCATTAGGAATTACCTTGTAAACCTGAATGACCGGTAGCTTGGTGATGCCAATAGTAATAAGGAAGGTTAGAAGACCAGAGAATGTGAGGTGAGGAAGTGGAAATAATGAATTTTGTTTTGGATGAGTTGAATTTGAGATGCCTATGGGACATCCTGTTCAAGATATCTAAAAGGCAGTTGGTGATATGAGCCTGAAACTCAGAAGAAAAGCTATGGCTGGATATATAGATCTGGGAGTATTATATATAGAGAGGTAATGATTAATCCCTAGGAATCTGATGAGATCCCCAGATGAAATAGTGAAGAAGACAAAGCCTTGGGAGACACCCTTGGTTATACAGGGCATGATATGTATGAGGAACCATAAAAAAAAACTGAAAGGGAGTTGTCAGACAGTAGGAGGAGAACTAGTGGAAAGCCATGTCCTGAAAAGCAAAAGAGAGACTATCCAGGAGAAGGAGATCGACATTGTTAAATGCTCTAGAGAGATTAAGAAGGGTGAGAATTGAAAATAGGCCAGTATATCCTGCCTCTGATATATGACACATGCCTTTCTATGACCATGAAGGAATCACTTAGCCTTTTGATGCCTTAGACAGCCCTCTGAGACTATGAGTTGTGGAGGAGTTATTGATTTGCAATGGTGGAGGGAATCTCTACACTGAGAGTATCTCATACAGGTAAAATCACAGGCCTGCATTAAAAAAAATAAATTTTAGTAAAAATGCGTTTTCTAATAACTGGAGAAGGGATGGACTCATTTTGTCATTAACCATGGTTCTGGAAGTAAAATTAATGTAAGGTAGGTAAAAAGGTCCCAACGTGGACTATAACAAAGAAACATTGAACTACTCCCTTAAGCGTCATGGTGCAGGAAGAAAAGGTTTGAATTTGAAGCCAGGGGACCAGCTTTTAAGTCCTGCCTGCCATTTGTTATCTATATGATCTTGGACACACTATCTAATCTCTCTAGGCTTCAGTTTCTTCAATTTCCAATTTCCTTGTACATTTCAGCTCTTAATCCTAATCTTTAATCCTCTCTTCTGTCTTCTCAAAGTTTTCTTGTTTGCAAACTGGGAATAGTAGTAATAAGATGAACGGACCCATAGGGTTTTTGTGAAGAAAACCCCAGCATCCTTCAAGGCTCAGCTCAAAGGCTACTTCCTCCAAAAGGATTTTCCACTAGTTAGTACTCCCTACAAAATAACTTTATTTCTTTTATCTATTTTGTACATATTACATATTTCCTTACCTATGTGTGTGCTGTACTTTCTCCCCATTTCCCAACAGGAAGATATAAGTCCCTAAAGGGCAGAAATGGTCTCATAAGTGCTTGTGGTATTGAATGGTGTGCTAGAAGTACTATGTTAAGTGGAAGCAACTATTCTTAACCCTACATTTGCCTGTTTCACTCCTCAGAAATCAGAAGGGTGGCTATGGAATAAATTGTAATTCTGAATCAAATTGCTGACTTCCAGAAGGGAATCGGGACTAGCAGCACTGTGACTTTGGACCACCTCTTAGAAGACTGTTCATTTTACCAGAAAAAGCTAAAGGTAAAAATGGCAACATTATATAACTGTGCCCCAGGATATCAATGGCACAAAAATCACGGGGTTTTTTATATTTTATTGTTGCCATTTCTTTTTATACTGCAGCCCCTACATATTAATCTGCCTTGTCACAAAGAAAACACCTGAGCACAGCCAGCCAACACAGCTGTCATATCTGGCTATGTATAATACTTCTCATGCCTATAGTACCTATCTTTCTACTGAGAAGAAGAAAGTGGCTGAAACTGATGACTTCAAGTCATTATTATGCAGTCATTTTTCAGTCTTGATCAATTCTTTGTGACCCCATTTGGGGCTTTCTTGGTAAAGATAGTGGAATGGTTTGCTATTTCCTTCTCCAGCTCATTTTATAGATGAGGAAACAAGTAAACAGGGTTAAGTGACTTACCCAGAGTCACACAGCTAGTGACTGAGGTTGGATTGGAACTCAAGTCTTCCTGACTCCTCCATCCACTGGGTCACCTAGCTACCCCATTATTAGAGTTCACTAAAGGTTTAAGATTGCTATCATTTACATGATTATAGTCATTATGTGTGTAGTTCTCTTGGTTTGAACTGCATTTGAGATGAATCTTCCCATGTTTCTTTGAATTCCCCTCATTCATAATTTCTTATGACATGATATTTTATTATCTTCATATACCACCGCTTGTCTATTCATTAACTCAATCAATACGCTCTCATTTTTTGTTTCATTTGACAAAATACGGCCTAAAATTTTTGCATGTAACTAGGGAAAAACAAAATTCTAAATAAAAGCTAAAAAATACTTTCTATACTCCCAAATGGTATGCCTTTAATATTAACCCAACAGCCAACCTTCTTCCCTAGTTATATATTTCTTAAGTGGTGATTGGTTTTTAATCTGAAGCATTAGACCCTCCTATGTCAAAGTACACCTTCATGAATTCAAGTAATGAGATAACATAAGAACTGTGCATGGTTCTTTCCAACTGTCACAAGTTTATGTTTTCTGTAAGTCTTTCATTGAGTTAATGTAAAACTAATATTCAAGGGGTAAATGAAGGCTACTTTCCTTTTCTATAAGTATTTTCTTTTCCACGCCCATTCATCCACCAACCTCTTAACCCTGGATTTCTTATTCTTTATTTCCATTGTCTTTCTTGGATTTTTCCTCCATCTATGTTCTCACATACCTTGGAATGTGTAGTACTTTGAAACCATCTTAATAGACTTTCATATTTTATCTTGTTTTGCATACATATCTTATCATCTCCTGATAGACGTCAGCATCATAAGCACGGAACATAATGTTTTTTGGTCTCCGTGGCACCTTTTACAATGAATGTAATGGGCATGCAATAAATGGTGCTTGAACTGCATAGGAATTTACTACTATCATTCAATGCTTTTACTGTTATTTAGTCATGTTCAACTCTCCTTGACCCCATTCAGGGTTTTCTTGGCAAAGATATTGGAGTGGTTTGACATTTTCTTTTCCAGCTCATTTTACAGATGAGGAAACTGAGGTAAACAGGGTTAAGGGACTTTCCCAAGATCACACAGCTAGTGAGTATCTGAGGCTATATTTGAACTCAAGAAGATTAGTCTTCCATGTCTGGCACTCTAACCACTGAGCCATCTAGCTTTCCCATCATTCAATAATAACAGCATTTATATAACACTTTAAGGTTTGCAAAACACTTTACATATATTAATTCCCCTGATCCTCACAACAATTATGGGAGGTAGATGCTATTATCCTCATTTTGCTGCTGAGGAAATTGAGGCATAGAGCAGTTAGGTGATGTGTCCAGGTCATACAGCTAGTAAGTGTCAAAGGATTCAAACTCAGGACTTCCTGGCTCCAACTCCACCATGCCACCTAACTACCTAGCAAGAACATTTCATTTTAACATTTCAGTAATACAAGAACTTGTCTTCCCTTTTAAGCCTAAGAGTAGAGAAGCTTTCCTTAGGCTTTTAGATCTTCTCTAAGCAGAAGACTGGTTTGCATTTAACTCTTTGTGTGTGTGTGTGTGATTTATTCAAGTGATTTATTTTGGTTATATTTACTCATCATAGGAAGAACATATTCTATCTGTATTACTGAGTCAGTTCCCCCACGTTCCATAACTCCTAGTGTGGAAGTATTCATGAATGAAACCACAAATATTTATGTGACTTTCATGAGAACTTCCACTTTGAAAAATAGCTGTGAGAAGCCAGCAGCAGTAAACAGGTAAAGCCAATAAGAAGTTGTTTTTTTTTTCTTGGTAACTGCAGGAAAACAACAAAGAGCAGTGAGTGATTTTTTAGATTATGCCAATGCTTTCTGACATTTTCAAGAATGAGCACATCTTTTATTAAAGTAGAAGAAATATTTTTTTCAGATCCCCACATAGTAGCATAGCATCCATTGATTAGGATACAGTAATAACATTAATTACAAATCTAGATTACTTTTAAATTTATATTTTAGTAATCACAGCATCTACACAGAGAAACATTAATATGTGTGTGGCATTATTCTGTCTATAAAAGGAATACTCACTTATCTATAGAATTGTAAACCCCTTACAAACACCCCATGACCCACAAATTAATAATCACTATCCTTTAGTGTCTCTGTATTTACTGATTGTGGGTAGCAAACGTTTCCAAGTAAATCCTACCCCATGGCCTCATCATGATGACCCTGGATATAAGTTTCTTGAGGATAGAGACTGGTTTTTGTCTTGGCATTTCTAATATCTAGCATAGTACCTCATATAGTGTAGTCACTTAATGAATTTTTTGTTGAATTGGATTAAAAACTATAACAGCAGAATGACAACTCTGACAGTTTCTAAATATAGTCCTGGTCTGTAAAATGTTTCCTCTGCATCTGTAAAATGGTAATAATAATAGCACCTACAGCCCAGGATTGTTGTGAGGATCAAGTGAGATAATACCTGTAAAGCCCTTAGCACAATGCCTAGAACATAGAGATCACTATATAAATGTTAGTTGTTATTATTATTATTATTATTATTATTATTATTATTATTACCATTATTATTATTATTTATTATTATTATTATTCCATCAGCAAACTATATCTGCTATCTGAGTACTAGCCTAAGTCTGGAGAGATTTGTCACTACCAGGCTGCTTCTTAGATATAGGTACCTTTTTTCCCTCATATGATGGAAACAAAAGTAGTCTTTGAAATATTAGGAAAATTAGTTCAAATCCAGCTTCAGACATTTACTCGCTGTGTGGCCCTGGGGTAAGACACTTAAATCTTTGTTTGCCTCAGTTTCTTCATCTGTAAAATGGGGATAATAATAGCACCTACCTCCTAGGGTTGTTGTGAGGAGCCAATGAGAGAATAATTATAAAGTGCTTAATACCATACCTGGCCCATAGTAAGTGCTATATAAATGTTAGCTGTTATTATCATTATTGTTATTGTTAAAATTTTGAATAGGAACTCTAGGTGACTTGTGAGCTGAGCTGAGATTTGAACAGGAAGAAAATACCAAACTGGACAGCATTTGGAAAACTGAGTGTACTTTTAACGGCCCCAGGTTGATCTTTGATACGCATACCCATCTTTTGAACGTGGATTTTCTTCTACGCATGAGCTTTAATTAAAACAGGAGAAATATTCCTTCTGTGGGCAAACAAAACAAGTCTCATCCCTCTTTCACATAACAATGCTTCAAATACATAGGACAGCTATCAAACATCACCTCATCCTCAAAATCTTCTCCTCTCCAAACGAAATATCCCTGGTTCCTTCAACTGATCCTTGTATATATGTCTAGAGACCCTTCAACATTCTTCCCGCCCAGCTCTGAAGAATTTCTAGTCTTCTCTAAAATGTGGGATACAGAATTTAATAGCCAGATGTCTAATACTTCACCCCTTTCTTGACACCATACTTTTATTGTAGCCTGAGATCACATTAAAGTTTTCTTTCCTATTTTGTACTATGTGATGTTACATTTTCAAGTTACTTAAACCCCCCAGATCATTTTCAGATGAACTGCTGTCTAGCTACAACTCACCATCTTGTATTTGTGTAGGTTATTTTTAACCCAGGGAAAGAGTTTTATTTAAATGTATATCTCTTCGATTTCATCTTATTAGATCCAAACATTTCCACAGCCAGTCATAATTTTTGGATTCTGACTCTGTCATCCAGTGGATTAGCCCTCTCCCTTCTCTCTCTCTCTCTCTTCTCTCTCTCTCTCTCTCTCTCTCTCTCTCTCTCTCTCTCTCTCCCTCCCTCCCTCCCTCTCTCTCTCTCTCTTTCTCTCTCTCTCTTTGCATTATCTACAAATCTGGCAAGCATTTCATCCTACGCCTTGGTTTTTTTAAAGGGGAAAAAACATGCATTGTTTCCACGAATATAGCATGAATTTGCCTCAGTAAAATTCCAGAATGGATTGTTAAGTAGGTGGTTTATAACCCCTAGAATTATATAGGGTCTTAGGACCAGCATAACAACTAACTCAATTTCTTTTTTTTATAATGTTATTGTATTGGTTATAATTCAAGGAGATATGACAGACACGGTATCTCTATTTCAGGAGGGCACATGAAAGACTAACAGGTATCCTTACTGAAACAGTAAAGAAATATAGGCTGTTATTTGTAGCTTTGCAGTGGGTTGAAAGACCTTACCAAAATATATCAACTAATGAATGGATGTTGGCCTAAAAGGCGCTCTTCTAAGGGCATCCTCCTGAGCTCTGTCTTTGGTCTTGTTTGGTTCAATATCTTTATCAAAGACAAAGCCTTATCTATAGATATGTCAATTAAATTGGAAATAGTAATTCTCTTGGTGTAGAGAGACTAGAAAGTCCTAGAACTGCTTTGAGCTTCAGTTTACTGATGATAATATTTATAGTACACACCTAATTAAGTGGCAAATGCCTTTGAAAACTCTAGAATTGTACTTCAAAAAAAAATGACTCCACAATAAAGGCCTTTTTCAAAAAAAAATTAGGGGGGCAGCTAGGTGGCGCAATGGATAGAGCACCGGCCCTGAAGTCAGGAGGACTTGAGTTCAAATCCGGACTCAGACCAAACACTTGACACTTACTAGCTGTGTGACCCTGGGCAAGTCACTTAACCCCAATTGCCTAAAAAAGCAAAAAAAAAATTAGGCAACAATCTAGGTAAATTATATGGAAACACCATAATGCAAAACTCTTCACGTTTCATACCACATTACAACAGGCTTCATCATTCCATGTGGATATAGGGTCCCCCTCCCAAACTGAAAACATTATGAGCCTGAATTAACACCTCTTGCACCAATGTTATAAAAGATTTTCCACTGTAGTATCCAAAGAATGTTTGGAAGACTAGACAGCTTGTAAGACACTCTCCAGATCTGGGAGGAAGCTATATTGTATGGAGGCTATATTGTATAGTGGCTCTGTTGTCAGAAGACCTACCTGTGATATTACCTGTGTAACTTAGGGCATGTCACTTGACCTCTCCTGGCCTCAGTTTCCTCATCTGTAAAATGAGGGGGTTGGATTAGATGATCTCTGAGATCTTTTCAGCTCTAGATCTAGTACCAAATAGAATGAGTTTTCTATTACATATAAAAAATTTCTCTCATAGGAGGGAAAATCAGAAAATTTAGGGGAGAAAAACCTGCCAATCTCGAATTAAGGTTCATTTTGTATGCTAACATAATCTTCAGACACCTCAGCAGAGTTTCTTTACGTTTATATGCTCATGTGAAAAGTGCCATAGGCTACAGACAGATGTGCCTATAAGCCAGAGAACAGGGGGACCCTGGACAGAGTCTAAAGACTGAGTTTGAATCTCAGCAAACACTCTGTGCCTTCATCTTCCTCTTCCTTTTCTAAATATTCTGCTTGTATATTTGTGGGGGTTTTTTCTGAATCTAATCTAGCATCAGTTATTACTTTGGCAGAATATTGCAACAGATAGATGGAAGGTGCTGGAGTTGGCCACATGCTAGCTGTGGAATCATAGGCAAGCTACAAGGCCTTTAAGTCTGTAAGACAACGAGTTACAGAGATTACTGATCTGCATTGATGGAGTTTCCACACTGGGAGATCTGGACCAAAAAACCAATTACTTTGATATTTTAATTGATATATGATCTCATTGATAAAAACAGATCTAAATGATTAATTATTACACAAAGGATCTATGGGTGTTCCCTTCATCAAAGAAGATTATAATCCCTATATAATTAAATAGACATACCTAGGGAATTACCTGTACCACAAAGCAGAAAGCAGTTACTTGCCTTGACTGGTCAGATAACTAAGTATCAGAAGAAATATTTGTACCTAGGTCTTCTTGACCTAAAGGCCCAGCATTCTATCCAGTCTACAATAATACTACTTCAGTTTTTACAATGAAACCTTTATGGATGACTGGAATCTTGGAAAAATCACTAAAATGTTGGCTAGAATCAGGATCCAAAAAAGATCAATAAACTCTCAATGGTGAGAACTGCCTCAGGATTGACAAGATTAAATTGTGCAAGTTGTCTTGTCTAACTCTTCATGACTCCATGGACGTCATGAATGGCCAGCACATCAATGGTGACCATAGGGTTTTCCTGACAGATACTGGAGTGGTTTCCCATTTCCTTCTCCATTGGATTAAGGCAAACAGAAATTAAATGACTTACCCAGAGTGTCTGAGGCCAGATTTGAACTTGGATCTTCCTGACTCCAGGTTGGGTATTCTGTCCACTGTGACACCTAGTTGCCCTGATTATAACATAACAGATGCCTTTCTAGGTTGGTGGGCACTTTCCAGAGCTTCATTAACATAGCCTTCAAGAACTTAGGGTCACCTGGGTATAAGTATTATAGTAGATAGAGATCCAGTAAAGGGATCTTGGGCTATTAAGAGATCTTTTATCAAGTAAGAACACTCAGATTAAGGAAGAAGATGGCCCCACCATACTGTGCATGGGTGAGAACACATGTGGAATATTGTGCCTACAACATTTTAGAAGAAACATTCATAGGATCATAGAGCTAGAATGGAAAAAGCCATCTAATCACATTTTACAGATGAGAAAACTGAGACCTAACAAGCTTAAGTGACTTGCCCAAAGTCACAAGTAGTAAGATTCACAAGTGGGCAACAATGTAAAGTCAAAGAACAACCACCACAAAACAGCTAAAAGTGAATGTGATAAAATTACCAAGAATTAGGCTAGCCTCAAAGAAGAGATAAGAAGATATTCCCACCCCACTGCTTTGCAGAGATGGAAAGTACTTGGGTGTGTTACATTACATGTATTCAGACTTTTTCAATGTGTCAACAGTTTCACTGATTTTGTTTCCCTTTTTAAAACTCATATGTGTTTGTGTGTATAATATTGTATTTATATGTGTGTATATATATGTACATACATATACATATGTATATATATATGTATTCATACACACATATATATAGGATGGCTCTGGGAGAGGGAGAGACAGAAAGAAATTGTGGTGATTAAAAATTCTGGATGTTAAAAAAAAGCTATCAATAAAAAATTACTTTTTAAAAACTATCAGAAGTGGACTTTGAACCTAGATCTTCTGACTCCAGAGTCATTGCTCTTTCCACTGTATGTATAATTTTACCTCCTTAACTGGTTCCTGTCATGTAATCAACATAGTCAAGGCTCTCAAAACCATGTTAATGAAAGAACAAGGGATGTTTAACCTGCAGAAAATTTGGGTTTGGGATTAGGGCAGAGTAAGCATGATAACTGTTTTGAAAGTATATGTTGTGTTAGAGGGTAAAACTAAAAACAATGGTTGGAAGTTCTAGGTAGGCAACTTTCAGCTCAATAAGAGGATGAACTTGTAATCTGAAAATTGAAGGGGGGGGGCAGCTAGGTGGCGCAGTGGATGGAGCACCAGCCCTGAAGTCAGGAAGACCTGAGTTCAAATCTGGCCTCTGAGCAGACACTTGACACTTAACTAGCTCCGTGATCCTGGGCAAGTCACTTAACCCCAATTGCCTACAAAAGAAAGAAAAAGAAAGAAAGAAAATTGAAGTGGGGTCAGGAAGGAGAGAGAAGAGAGAGCAGGAAGATACCTGAATAGGCTGCTTTGCTTTGAGGTTTTTAGCTTAGATAATCTGTTAGGTTCCTACATGCTAAGATACTTGATCCTTATTTTCAAGGACCCTCAAATACATGAATAATTAACTTTGTATTCAGGGAAATGTTGCTATATGTTCTACTTGCAAGTAGCAGAGATACCATTAGAGCACATGAGAAACCCTCTACTACAACACTGCCATCCCTTGAGCTCTCCCTTGCAGGCTGGCTGCAACAGCCAACGTTAAGCTTAAAACATGGGGTCACTTCAGCATGACTGCATTAGTAACTGATTTTACACAACATCCTCGCTTTGATTCTAACTGTACTCATGGTGCAGCACCACAATCAGATCTATATCATTCCTCTATCTTCAACTGCGTCGTCCTAGATCTCTGCTGCTTGTGCAGAGTCAATTTGGGATATATGGGGGGAAAAAAACCTTGCAAACCTCAAAGCACTCCGTAAATATTGTCTACTAATAAAAATTTATGCCTTGACAGATGGCAAAGTGGACCTGCTTGGTGTATTTGGTCATTGCAGTGCTGTCCTGGAGAGTTTGGGGTGACCTAAATGGAACTAACAATCTGGACTGCAATTCTGTGAACTCTTTTGATGAATCTTTTGTCCTCCCACACTCCTGGATGCCTTATAACATCTCTGTTTCACAAAGGACTTTTACTCCACATGATGAAATCACAGGTAAACAACAAAGAGATTTTTGTTTGTTTCTGAAATGCACGTGGTATGGCAGAGAAAGAGCACTGAGTTTGGACTCACAGGATCTGAGTTAAAATCCCAGCTCTGCTTCTTTACTACCTCCATAATGTTGGGCAAGTAACTTGCCACCTGAGTCTCAACTTCCTAGTCTAAAAAATGAGGTGACTGGGGCAGCTAGGTGGTGCAATGGAAAGAGCACCAGCCCTGGAGTTAGGAGGACCTGAGTTCAAATACGGCCTCAGACACATAACACTTACTAGCTGTGTGACTTTGGGCAAGTCACTTAACCCCAATTGCCTCGTCAAAAAAAAAAATGAAGTGACAAGACTAGATGATTAACAAGATTCCATTCAGTTGTAGATCTGAGTCTATGAATCTTTTCTTTCAATGAAACCCTTTGATATAACTACTGTTTACACTTGTTATGTTGCTGTTCAGGCATGTCCATGACCCCATTTGGGTTTTTCTTGACAGAGACAGTGGAGTGATTTGCCATTTCCTTCTCCAGCTCATTTTACAGTAAGGAAACTGAGGCAAAGAGGGTCACACAGATAGTGTCTGAAGCTAGATTTGAACTCACAAAAATGAATCTTCATGCCTCTCCACTGTGCCACCTAGCTGCCCTTAATTATGAACTTGTTATGTAAAGATGTAAAATATGCTTTTTTAAAAGGCAGGGGGCATATCATTTATGCCGTAGCAAAAATATTCTAGACAAGAGTTAGAACTGTTGACATGTTACTCTAATCAAAGCTAGGTCCTCATAATTTAACTGATTTTTTTTTTTAGCAGCAGATAGTCTAAAATATGTGTCAAACATGTAGCACAGTGGCTACATGGGGCCCCAAACCAGATTAACATGTAATTGGGAAATATTTATCAAAGTAAATAAAAATACAATAAAACATAGTCATTATATTTTAAATCTAAGTCAACATGTGGCCTGCAGGGATCCTTCTGTATAGTTTAGTGGCCCTTATTTCTGTATAGTTTGATAGCGCTGCTCTAAAATACTGAAGCAGTATGTCTTTGAGTTTCTCTAGCTCTTCCATGAGTGTAACAAGCATCTTTAATTTTGAAGAATGTCTCTCTTCATAAATGTAACTCTGTAAGAAGAATCTCCAAACACTATTGGCTGTTATTTGTAATTGTATTTTATATATATATGTGTGTGTGTATGTATGTATATGTGTGTATATGTGTATGTATATATGTGTATGTATGTGTGTATGTATATGTGTGTATATGTGTGTGGGTATATGTGTGCATGCATGTATGTGTGTATATGTGTGTGCATGTATGTGCATGTGTGTATATGTGTGCGTGTGTGCATGTATATGTGTATATGTGTGCATGTGTATGTATGTGAGTATGTGTATGTATATGTGTATGTATATATGTGCATGTGTGTGTATGTATATGTGTGGGTATATGTGTGTGGGTATATGTGTGCGTGCACGTATGTGTGTATATATATGTGTGCATGTGTGTATATGTGTGCATGTGTGCATGTATATGTGTATATGTGTGAATGTGTATGTGTGTATGTATATATGTGTGTATGTATATATGTGCATGTGTGTGTGTGTGTGTAGTTTTGACTGAGGCAAAGCACGATACCAAACATTTGTTACATGATTACTATGTGTCAGGCACTCTGCTAAACCCGGGGGATAGATAGAAACACAAGGACCATTCTGCCTCTCAAAGATCTCCTGGGGGTAATACAACCAAAAAGGGCTCAGAAAAGTGGGAGAGTGAAGGGTGCATGGTGTAAAAGTGCAGAATGTCACAAGCATAGCAGGAAGGAAATAAAAATTGGCCAACCTGGACCTTTCATAAAAATGGAGGCACCAGGAACTGGCCAATGGGAGAAGGGAGCAAAACAGAAGAATGTTTCTGGGTGAGAATGCAGATGAGGCCTAGAATCCCAGTTGGGAAATGGATGAGTTTCCCTCTTACAGAACCGTGTAACATTTTGGGGAAAGACATGTCAATTTAGTGATGTCGCTGTTTCTTCAGTGACGCTACAAGCTACCAATAGCACTGGATTCAACAGATTCCTGCTCCAGGCCCAAGGCCCTGATGGAACTGCTCCTTTGGGTACTTTTCAAATCACAGATAGAAACACACAAGGCCTCACGTGTAAAAATATTGAGGTATGTAATATTTATTTCTATAAAACTCCTTCATTCCTTAGATTATTCTACTGGCAATATCCAAAAGAAGGAATCATTTTGTTTAAGACATTTGAAAGTTTTTCTTTCGTTCAGAAGCTGAATTGGATGTTTGAGAACATCTTAATATTTTTTTCAAATCACTTTTTTTGTTTTGTAAAACTTCACATTTTTAGAGGTTTACTTAAGTTAACAAATGTTTAAAGAATTTCTAATGCTTGGTTTTCATCAGTCTTCCCCTTTTCCTGAATTAGATGGATTTTCTTTTTCTCAGTACATAGACAACAACTAATTAAATGCTTGCTATATGCTAGGACCTATTAGAGACAATATGGTACAGTGGATAAACAGCCAGGTCTCTGAGTTAGGAACACCTGGATTCAAGTCCCAGCTCTAATGAATATTAACTATATGCCCCTGGGCAAGTCAGTGGCAGATAGCAAGTCCCATAAATTCACTTATCTCTGTGCAAATGATTCCTAGATCTATATATATCTAACCCCAGTCTCTGCTCAGTGACAGAAATGCAGCTCCAACTGCCTCTTGGACATTAATTAGATATTCTGTAGGTATTTCAAACACAACACATCAAAAACAGAATTCCTTATCTTTCCTACCCTAAAACCCTCCCCCTTTCTGAATTTCCCTATTAACACTAAGTGTACCACTATCCTTTGTACAAATGTTCACAACCTTGGAGTGACTTCTCACACATTCCCACATCTTTTCATTTGTACCTTCATATCTTTCATACCTTCCCCTCTCTCCACCACCACTAACTCAGCATCTACCCTAGTTTGGGCCCTTATCACCTCTCACCTTGGCTATTAGAATAGCCTTGGAATTGGTCTCTCTGCCTCTAGTCTCTTTCTACTCCAATCCATCCACCACTCAGCTGATGGGGTGATAACGACCCAACCAAGTCAACCCCTGCTCAGTGAGCTCCCTATTTCCTCCAGGATCAAATATAAAGAACCCTGTTTTGACATTTAATATTCTTCATAACCTGGCCCCTTCCAACTTTTCTAATTATACCTTACCACTTTCCAACTACACTAACCTACTTGCATTTACTTTCCAATTACACTAACCCTACCTCTGTACTGGCTGCTCCCATGCCTAGAATGCTCTACCGCCTCACCTCTGCCTCTTAGCTTTCCTGGCATCCTTCAATACTCAGCTCAAATACTGTATTTTGCAGGAAGTTTTCCCCATATCCTTCAGTTGCTAATGCCTTCCCCTTTGGGACTGCCTTTATCCAACTCTATATATCTTGAAGGTACCTAGTTATTTACAAGTTGTCTCCCTGCTCCCCCCATTAGATTGTCATCTCCTCTTCTTGTCTTTCTGTGCTTAAGCCTTAGCATATTGCCTATTATGTAGCAAATACGTGATAAATTATTATTGACTGACAATCTCTCTCTGCCTCAGGTAACTATTGTCTTAGATTATGTATTGTAGAATAATAGCTGAACTGCATTACTTAAGGGACCTTCTTCATCAGGACCAAAAAAATACACACACACACACACACATATATATATATATACATACCATATAGATAGGAGATGCTTTGAGGAAAATATTTAAGACATTTGTTCTACCAAGTCAAATGCTTTATTAAAGCAATATATAGTGAGATCTTATATCTTCTATACCTTTTTCTTTGATGTTACTATAAAGATAAATTGTCTTAAGGCATAATGCCTTTCTTCAATATGACTGTATTCTCCCACAAAATCACTGAAAAGGGAATAAATGTACATTATTAATCTTGACAGCAGAAATAAATCTCCTTAGGACTTTTGAAGTTGCCATTTTAAAAAAGATAAAAAATTTCTTTAAAACCCTGTTTAGATATTGAATTTTTTAAAAGCTCTGAGATTTGGCATTCTAAATCAGTACAGAAATATTTTGTTATTTTTGAACAATATCAATTGATCACCAAGTGACCCTAATGCCTTTATAAATCCTTGGAAAAGAAAATAACAGACATTGAGCAAAGAGTCTTTGATTCCAGTACCTTGTTCCATTGATTGATGGACAGAGGTAAATTCTTAAAGTTCAGCAACTTCACCTAATCCTGTGAATATGGGAAACATCTTTTGAAGACATGTATTGCTTTTCTTTGGTCTATGCTGACTTTATTTTATTACAGAACTCTTCAGTAAGTCACAGCGACAGCAGCAATAAGCAGTTAGTCCAGACAATTTGGATAGCACCTCCTGAAAGTGGAAATATTCAGTTCAGGTATGTTAAGTTTCTAATATAGCTGCACAAGTAAATTTGATTTCTTCACATGAGTCACTTTAAGAACAATTTGCTGGCATTTATGAGTACTAAACAAGCACCCCTCAAAAGAAAAAAAGAAACTGTTTCTGCCCCTCAAGAAACTTCAACCTAAGGAAATATTACATACATACATGAAACAATTAGAAACCAATATCTGGTGGTATTTAATTAAGTAGTGTAGATGACAAATGCTAAAGGAGATTAGCATGTTTAAAGAGGCAATGGAATCCTCTAGCACTGGGGATTGTGACATGACTTCCCCCGCCCAAACCCCCATGGTTAGTTATAACTAGGATCTAGGCAACCTGACATGGTAATAGCTTGTTATCATGGTGGTTTTTTGGTTGTTTGTTTGCTCATTCTCCCAACCTAAGTCTTGACTTTGGACTTTATATTAAGGCCAGGTTCTGTATGCTTTTGGATAGAATGGCTGGGTTGTGCTTGTCTTGTTTTATGTCTACTTTGCTCCTGCTTTCTTGGACTATTAAGTGTTGTGTTTATTCCAGGATCTCAGAGACACATCAGGCTGAGGATATGCAAGCTTTCAGGGTGCCCAAAGTAGCCTGAACTAGGATGAAGTCCAAGTGTTACCCTCCAGGTCTGAGCTCTGTAAGTTTCTGACTTTAGCTTGGGTTTGAGCAACATAACTTTGGACTTGCCTCTGATTGGAGCTCCAGTAGACCACTATTAGACTCAGTCTACCAGGTGGAAAGCTCTGCAGGTTGAGTGACAGAATGGCAGGTCTCCCTTTAATCTGGGTTTACTGCCCTGGTTATTCTGTTGCAGGCAACATATTGGGCTTGAAGACAGATCTAAGACTCAACTTCCTCCTGTGATCAGAGTTACAGAGCTGCTGTTGGCTTCTGTACTTGTTGTTCACTTAGTACGCAGCAAAAGGCCTGCAATTGCTCCTTGTCCTGGACTGTATACTACCATATCCCCTACCAGATGCAGATCCTTTCTCCAGTTTTCACTGGATCTGGGTTCCAGCACAGGGTAGTCAATGACAGAGCTTCCAGTTGGCACCTGTTTCTACTCACTGCCAAAGGTCAGGCCCCTCTGTCCTAGATCTGAGACCTCTTCTTGCCCCCCTGACACAGTTTGGGACATACCTTTGTTCATTCGCTGTGCTCCAAAGGCTCCATGTAGTCACTCCTGCTAGACCCCATCCCCAGACATCTGTCTCCCTATACCAACCTTGGCTGAGAAAATGATTAAATTTTTTTCAAGGATTTCACAGTCAGGATTTGGTGTGGTCCCTTTTCTAGTTAAGCACTAAGGAAAGATACAGAAAAGTGTCTCTAAGAGATCTGAGGAGAGGGATGAATTCTGGAGAGAGAGAGAGAGAGAAAGAGAGAGAGAGAGAGAGAGAGAGAGAGAGAGAGAGAGAGAGAGAGAGAGAGAGAGAGAGAGAGAGAGAGAGAGAGAATGCTTCAGTCTATATTCAAACATCAGTTCTTTCTCTAGAGGTGGATAGCATTTTTCATCATGAGTCCTTTGGGATTGTCTTAGATCACTGCATTGGTAAGAACAGCTAAGTCATTTACAGTTGTTCATTGTACAATATTGCTGTTACTGTGTACAATGTTCTTCTGGTCCTGCTCACTTCACTCTGCATCAGTTCATATAAGTCTGGGTTTTTCTGAAATTATCCTGCTTATCATTTCTTATACCAAAATAATATTTCATTCCAATCATATATCACAACCTGTTCAGCCATTCCCAATTGATGGGCATTCCCTCAATTTCTAATTCGTAGCAACCACAAAAAAAAAAAGAGCTGCTATAAATATTTTTGTACAAATGGATTCTTTTCCTTTTTTTTATTTCTTTAGAATACAGACCAAGTAGTGGTGTTACTGGATCAAAGGGGATGCATAGTTTCAAACTACTCTCCAGAATGATTGGATCAGTTCACAACTGCACCAACTGTGCATTAGTGTCTCAGTTTTCCCATATCCCCTCCAACAGTTATCATTTTCCTTTTCTGTCAATTATGTGCACCTCAGAGTTGTTTTAATTTGCATTTCTCTAATCAATAGTGATTTTGAGCAAGGTAGAAAATATTTTAACAAGTCAAAATAAGTTCTAAGGTTGGGGAATGATATGAACAAATGGTCAGCAGCAGGAAAGAATAGGATGGATTCAGCATAATGATGAGTTAGCTAGCTTGCTGGGGACATAGAGTAAGTGAGCAGAAGTAGTTTAATAAAGTAAGTCTGGGAAGTTAGGTAAGTAGGCTTTGGGAAGGCCACATTGTACAGAACCTCAATGAGAGTATAAAAGATAAGCAATGGGAACTAACTGAACATTTTTGAGCAAGAGAGTGATAGGATCAAAACTGTGGGTATCAGGAGGATTATGGGATGTTCAGTGAAGACTAGCACCTCTGGTGTGAGGGCTTGCTGAACCCTTTTCTTGAAAAAAATATCCGGCCTGCTCTTCTCCTGTTTAGTTGAACCCAATTTATCTATTTGCAGTCTTTCTAAGATGATAGATAGATAGATCTAAATAATATATTAAAGAGATCTCCACCCTTTGTCCACCCAAATGATTTGGGGTTCCATATTGCTTGAGGGGGAGAGTTAATGGGGGCAGCAATGTTAGCAATAATGTGAGTCTCAACAACAGTTGCTAAACAATGAAGAACCACCGGTTGCCTACATAAATATATTTTAACCAGTGAGTGTATTACCCCTATACAATATTGGCCACAAAACCATAGAAGGGACTTTCCCTAAAGCAGACCTATGCACTATCCATCTTGTCTCACCTTAAGGTGAACCTGAGCTTATAATATCATTATCACAAATTAATACCCCCCAAGTGGGCTTTTCTGTATACATTATGGGTAGCCACATGCACAGCTCCAAATTGCCTCAGTAACCAAGCAATCATGGTTTGGACCAGACCCAGGATATTTGTTAGTATTTTTTGCTTTGTATAAACTCCATGCTTCAGTCCAGAGAGGTGCCTGTCTCCCTTAAGGAACAGGGTCCACTAGGTGCATCACCCCAAATAAATGCCTTTGCTTGATTTGGAGACAGTCTGAGTCTGAATTCTTTCAAGATGACACACGACACATGCCTTTTACCTCATTGTAATATATAAAACATCTATATCTACATATATAAACTTGTTGAACAAAGTTCTTTGTATCTTTCGAGGAATCTTACATAATTTTGATGCATGTATTCAAAGGAATGTTGTTGGAATATAACCTTTAAGGTGGCATTTTGTTGTACCAAATCAAATTATTTTTATAGTAAAAAATAAGCCTAATTCTATTCTTTATATCTTTCAGTAGATTTGTGATTGTAAAAATGAAAATGAAATCTACAGTAGAAAACACTTTTTAAAGCCAGATTATTTCATACTTTTGTCAAAGATATTCTCAAAATATGTATAAATTATTCTTATAAAAATTTCTGTAGATTGGGAAAAGACATATACTCCAGTTAATTTGTTTTTTATGTTCTTTCAGTCACTTTTCTTTGGTATTAGTAAGGACAGATTTTTTTTTCTGCACCTTTGGTGTGTTTCCCTATGAATCAATCTCTCAATGGCATTATCTCTAGCATGGATCTCTTCTATGTATACTTGGTCTACTCCAGCTGCTTTTCATTCTCTTTACTGCCATTTCTACTTTCTCATAAGCATCTTGCATCCAAGCATAGTGGTTCCACTCTGCTTGATGGTGAAAAGTTTGTTATAAAAACCCTTTGCAATTCTCTTCCATCTTTCTTTTCATTTGTCCTCTGTAAATGTCCTCAGAAGGCTTTGTTTAGTATCTTTCACCAAGCTTTATTTAACTAATTTTGTCCTCCTTTACTTCTTTCAGTTTGATGAAGTGATGTTGCCCAAAATCTTCCACCATCCTCCTCAAGACTTTACAAATGAGTTTATTATCTAAACTCATCTTGCTCTTTGCTGTCATATGTCTACACTTGGCCAGTAAGTCAAGTGTTTCCTAATGAAGGCTTTTTTTGGAGGAAATAACTGGAATTGATATCTCTGTCCTCCTGTCTGTATCTCTTTTTTTAAATGATCAATAACTTGTTTAATTCAGGTTAAAGGCATTTTATTTGCATGCCATATCTTTTTGTAATTTTTATTTTTCTAGATTTGTACTTTGATCTTTTCCCCTAATAAGTCAAGAAATGACTATACACATATGATTCAGGAACGAGTTACTTTCTGTTGATCAAAATAGCAATTTCTTTTTTTGTTTGGTTATACTTGATGCTTGCTCCATCTGGCTCCTTCAAATTCTTGTTTTGAAGAAAATATTTGTAACATAGAGGCCTGCAAGTCTTTGGCCTCTCTCCTTCCTTATTTCTGAAACATATTCTTACTATCCTCAACTATTCCCAATGTTTGTAGGAAACCATGAATCTATACCAAGCAAGCAATTGTTTGTTAATTAATTGTGCTTATTGTAACATAATTGAAATAGAAAGGTAACTTTCTAGTCTTGGACTACAATAGGATTAAAGAGAAGGGTATAGATGAAAAATTATAGAGTTAACAAGACTCAACAACCATTTGGATACGCGGAATGAGGAAAAAGTAAAAGTAAAGGGTCACACCAAGGTGTTGAGCCTGGACAGAGGTTGGTAATGAAATTAACAGAAATACAGAAAGAGTATATATCAATTTAATTTGTAGGGTCTTACCAAGTTCTTTGTAGAATCTCTCTACCTTGATGACTCCACAACACTGATGAAAAGACATGATTTCTACCTTTTGGCAAAAAAGTGGTAGACTAAAGGTGAAGAATGAGACATATGTTTTCAAATGCAGCCAATACAAGAATCTGTTTTGGTTGACCATACTTATGTCATATAAGGAAGGGTTGGGTTTTTTTTTTGGTAGGGGAAAAAGAAAGAAAAGTGTTAATTAAACATTAAAAAATATAGAAAGAGAAGAAATTTCAGAAAAGGACATAAATAGGGCAGTGTTCATACCACTGTGTAAAATTTAATATTATAAAAGTAATTTATAATGTTATAATGTATAATGTATGTAAGATATGAGATTATATGTAATAGTAATTATTTTATTCAAAAAATCTCTATTTGTTAATTCTCTGAAATAGAGATTAGTGAATAGGTAACAATTATTTGTATGGTGGTCTTTTTTGCAAATACTTATCACCACCATTAAAATACAAGATGACCTAATAATTTATGTAATGTTTCTTGTTGGAAACAAGGTAAAAGGAAAAATAACATGACACAAAAGAAAGCTACATCCTGATTAGCTGGCAGATTCTTTGAGTTTATTTCTTATAGCTATGCAGCTAGGGAATTCATTCTTTTCAAAGCAAGGGACCCCAAAGTGTTAGTGAATATAATAATTTATTCATACAAGTACAGAAGTAAGGGAGGTATGTTGGAGACCAGAAGCAAGGAAGCTTTCTTTAGTGAGGTCAGGGAAGTACTCATCTGGCACTTATACCAGGGTCTACAGTCCTGGCATGTGACAATGAGTAAGAGAATTGTGCAGTTAAACTTCCCAGATGAGATGAAGGGTACCTCAGTAACTGCAGGTGTGAGAAAGAGTAAAGAGAAACAGCTATATCTGAAAGACAGCCAGAATCTTGAAATACAACATTTATGAAAACCCAAGGAAAAGACAGAGTAGCTTTGGATATCTAAGTAAATCATTTGTGCCAACTTTGCAAATTTGCACAAAAAAATAGAGTTCTTCAGCCACTTCTCATTTTTAATACAGGAAAACGTATTTGTGCATTACTAGATAGGGAGTGGACTTGTGATTTCATTGGCAATAGGGAACTACTGGCTGAGAACTCCCTCTACAAATTCAGGAAAACACCATCTCTGCAATATACTCCCTAAGTTGCCTGAGCCACAGAGAAGTTAAGTGACTTGCTCAAGGTTACACAACCAATGTGTGTCAGAGACAGGACTCAAACCCAAGTCCTCCTGGTTAACTATTCACAACCCATCATACCACCTCTATTGTCTGCATATAAAGGCTAAAGCAATACAATAAATGGGAGAGCAAGTAAGGTAGATTTTTTAGGACAGGCAAAGAATTCTGTTTCCCACTTCAAACACCCTTCTGAAACTGAACCTAAAATAAATACAAAATGCATGAGTAGTCATCTCTAAAAGTAACGTACCCTAAGAGAGAGAGGGTGTGTGTGTATAAATGGAGTATTGAGATGACAAGAGTGTCTCTTGAAGTGTAATTAAGGTAACAGTTAGCCAAGGTCTACTCAGCAGTATCATAACATGTCAGTAAGTCAACACACATTCTATGAAGTGTTTACTATGTGCCAGACAATGTTGCCTATCAGAAAGGTGGTTATTTACATGGATTCTGAAATCAGGAGAGCTAACGAGTCTGAATTGGTCAGTGTGTTTTTAGAACTCAATGGGTCTCTTGTCAATTTGGCTTTCTTTATTGTGACATGGAGGCAAGATGAGACAAAGGCCTGGAGGCTGGAGACAATAGGAATGGAAATAAGGAAACAGATGTAAGTGACTTCAGAGAGACAATCAACCATAGGAAAAACACCTTTAAAGTAATGTTAACAACATGTTACTAGCAAAGCATTCTAATATTCTATTCCTTTTCTCATTTGGCTTTGATTTCAAGATACCAGTACATCTCGTGATATGTTAAGCCAAATCTTCTCCTTGATATCCTTTTGCTATGCATCTTGCCTGGAGGAGACCAAAGTATTTATAAGCATACTCATTGTCCATTGGCTTAATTTGACCTGTACATAAACTTGAAGCTTTCAATCTACATCTTTCCATAGAGCACATTAAGAATTTTCTATTTATCCAGTCCAAATAACATTTTGATGTCATTGGAGAAAGAATGCATCAACTGAAGAAGTGTTTAATATGTTTTCCAATGGATCCATGACACGTGTTTTTTATTTCAACCAATTTGGAGATCATATATAGTTCTATATAGGAGAGATGATAATGAATTTAAGGCTAGGCAGAACCATAATGGATTTAACCATCTCCCTGAACAATGCCATGTTTTTTATTAGTTGTTCTTAATATGATTGTGTGCTGATATATTTCAAGAAGAGAACAAAATTCCATGTAACAGTAAATAGTTTTCTCACTGTTATTACTTGGATCTTTTTTATACAGGATATCCCAAAGGTCTTAGGGAAATTTTAAACTACTAAAATTTATTATTTATTATCTTATTTAGTCAAACTATTATCACAGCACTAAATTGCATTCAGACTTTTGGGACACTGTTCATTTACAATACACAAATAAGCAATGGGTACAAAACTAAGGCAAAGGGTTAGCAGTAATCATCAAAGATAGTATAAATATTATTTATTTTGAAGTGGCTTCCTTGATTATCACTAATAATAAGTTAACCAATTCTGGAAAAAAAATTTGGTATACCTTTTTTTGTTCTGCAGTCTACATATCATTGGGGTTTTTTGCTTATAGTTTTTTTGTGAGAAAAAATCTATAAATACTTTGGATAAAGTTCATTAAAAGCTTTAACTGACCTATAAAAAAAGACTTGACAATAGATTCCATATGTTGGGGGAAGGGGAAGATAAGGAAGAAGGAAGAATCAAGGATGACTAAAGTTTTGAAAGTGGGTGGTGGATGGTGATGCCATTAACAGAAATAGGGATTGTGTGTGTGTGTGTGTGTGTGTGTGTGTGTGTGTGTGTGTGTTTGGTTGGCATGGGAAGAAAAGTTTACTTTTGACATGTTCAACTGTGGCACAAAACAATTTACACAAATTTCTTACCTCATGTGTAATCTGGCTCTTATTTCCTTGGCAGAGCAACTGTGTTTCAAGATTTGGATGAACCTGGAGTTAGTATTAAAAGCCAGACTCTCCAAACCTTGACAGGATCAACTAAGGTAAATGCATATCTTAAAGCTTCAGATACAATCTAGAACTCTGGGGAAAAGGAAGAATGAGATTAAGTTGAATCAAGGTTTTCTCTCTTTCTTAGCACACATTTATCCAGAGCACCTACACCTCTTCAGGTTTAGACATGGTGGCCCACTTGTAGGAAGGAGGCACCTGGGCATAGTGGGAACTAGCAGACTGGGAGTCAATACCCCAAGGTTTTCTGCCCAACCCTGTTTCTGTTAAGGGTACCACCATACTTCCAATAATCCATATTCAGACCCTTGATGCCATAGTAGACTATCTTATCTATTCTATTTCCATAACGTAGCTCACATTTCCTTCTCTCCATTCTTGTGCCCCCAGTCCTAGTTCTGGCCCATATTGCATCTCACCCAAATAGTTGGGATAACCTCTTAATTAGTTTCCATGTCTCCAGTCTCTTTCCACTACACAGTGGCTCAGTGGTTTCCCCTTGCCTCCAAAATAAAGTACAAAATTTTGTACTTCGTAAAAGCCCTTCAGAATCTGCCTCCAGCCTTCCTTTTCCAGCTTCTTGTTACTTTCCACACACTGTCCATCAAACTGACCTGGCTGCTATTCCCCTTAGACATTTCTTCTCCCATCACTGTGCCTCTGTTCAAATTGTCCCTCTAACCAAGAATGCACTACTTTCTTGCATTGGCCACAGAGAATCCCTAACTTCCTTCAAAGCTCAGCCCAAACCCTATGTCATGCATGGAGCCTTTCCTGATATCCTCAGTTGCTAAATCCCTCCCTCCAAAAATAGATTTTTATGTATTTTGTATTTAAGTTTCTCTATGCATATTTTCCTCCAATAGAATGTAAGCTCTTTGAGAACAGTAGCCATTCCTTGTTTGTGTTTTCATGATATCCCTAGTATTGCCCAAGGCATAGTAAATACTTAATAAATGCTTATTGAATTGAATTGATTTGAACTGAATTCTGTGACTAACTTTATAACCTTGGAGGCAAGTCAGTCAGTTAATAAACATTTTTAAAGTGCCTGCTATGTGCCTGGCAGTGTGCTAAGTGCTGGAGATAACAAAGGCAAAAGATACTCCCTGCTCTCAAGGAGTTCACAATCTAATGGGGATAACATGCAAATAACTATGTTCAACCAAGCTACATGCAAGATAAATTGGAAATAATCAAGTCACTTAACTTTTTTAAAATGCAGTTTCCTCATCTGTAAAAGAAGGGATTTGACTAGATTATCTTTTAGATCTAACACTCTATTCTAATACCATTTCCTAGCAGCATTCTCACCTTAGGAAATCCCTCTACCCCTGCAGCCCCTTTCTCTGGTCAATTACTCACAGAAATCTCAATTTAAAGGAAGTTTCCAGCCTAGCCATATTCACCCTTTCATTTTTCTCAGGGCTCTACTCCTGACTCTCCAGACTTCTTTCTCCACCATGACAAGCCTTTTATGTGTTCTAATAGACATCCCCCCCCCATTAGAACTGAGGGCACATTGAGGGCAGGGACTCTTTCCTTTTGCTTGTATTTGTATTGCCAGCACTTAGCGCAGTGCTTGGTGGCTTAATAAATGCTTGTTAAATGCATTGGGAAGAGGATTGACCCCCACCCAAAATGCATTTATTGTTTTATTATTGTGTTAGAAATAGGCTTGACACCACAATTTAGTATCAAGAAAGTTTATTACAGAGAAAGTCCAGAGGATTTAGACGTTTCTGGCCAGAAGCCGGCTCATCCCCTCTTCAGGAGGGGTGGGCCCTGAGTGCAAGGGCAAGTGTGCTTTTATGCAGTTGAATTTGTTGCGAAACCTCCCAGGCCTGGATTGGTCCATCCCTTCCCAGGTTACACCTTTCCTTACATGTTTCCCCTTGACATGCTCTGGTATGTTCCCCCTCCCTTGGTCATACGTCCCGTGACTCGTTAATGAGGCTCTAATTTTATGCGGGGTGTGTCAGATAATAGTAATGAAATTCATTAAGTAGGCGCACTAACATTTTTCAGGTGTCCTCAGGTTGACCCTAACTGGTCTGAGCTGGCTCGACCCTTATCTTGATTTTGGGGTCTTTATGGAACCATCAACTTACTTTTTATTGGCTAAGCCCGAGCCCACCTACAGTGTACTACTTCCTGGAGCTGTTCTTTAAATTTCTGCATTATTCTGCCTGTGGAAACTTAAACCCTTCTAACTCTAACAATTGGAAATTAATCTGTGGGAAATCAGTGTTAAGAAATACCTTTCTAGAAACACTATGAATAAAATAATCCACAAACACATATCAGACACAGCTAAGAAAAAGGAGAATAAACCAAATGTTGTTGACAGTAGAGATTAACAGCTATTGAAAATTCAATTCAACAAATGATTAAGCTACCATCTACTAAGGTAGAGAAGACAGAATCCCTGCCTTCATTGAATTTAATGTACTACTATATATGAGAGGCAAATAACTACACTACAAAATAATACCATTACTTATGTAGGAGAATCAGAGAAGATTGCCTTGTAATTTCTGTGATATGCCACGTCCTGTCACCCCTCCATTCCTTCTTTCAAAGGTCTCCTGTTATCTACTGAATGAAGTATAAATTCCGGATGGTTATACATCCAAAGCCCTCTACATGACTGTCTACACTTACCCCATCACATGTTCTCTGCTCCACTCAAACTGGACCTATCTTTATCCACCATTCTTGACCTTTCCCTTTTCATCTCTGGGTCTTTGCCTTCACAGTCCATCCCGTCCCTCCCATCCCAATCTTTCTTTTTGCAGAGACTGCCTTCTTTCAGGGCTCTGCAGACTGCTCAATGAAACCTTTCCTAAGCACTTTCCCCACCAGTGTTTGAAGCTGATCTCCCTGATCTTCTAGCCCTTTGTCTGGACCTTTTCTTTTCCCTTCTTACTCTCCCTTGTATCCCAGTTATCTTGTGTACTTGTTCTCCCTCTCCTATCTAGCCTTGTTAGTTAATTTCCCACAGCAAATGTTCTGAATCTTTTCTTCTTTCCACTTGCCCCTCCCAAATCTATTCATGGCTCTGAAAGCAAGTTCAGGAAGGAGGCCTTTTTTTAAAGCTTCTTTTCTGGGGGTTTTAGAACAATGAGTTAGAAGGAAAGTCTTTCTTTTGAAGCAATTCTCTGCCTTCTGTGATCCTGTTGTTTGCATCGTCTCTTTCTGTGAGTCTTTTCCTATAGCTAGCGCCTACCCTGTCTTAGGCTAGAAGTCTGTGACCCAGCTAACTTAAATTAACTCTTCAAATTGAAACTTATTTTTTTAAAGGACCAGGGTGACATATTTGACACAATAGCGTGAGGTTACTCATATCATATTTGGGGGGGGGGGTGGTGAGGGCCTGTATCTCCTTTGATTTCTGTTTAGGAAGCAGCCCCAGAAGAAACTCCCTCTACCAGTGAAGTCCTTCAGCTGTTCAATAACTGAAAGTTTTAGAGAATTGCTGAAGGCATTGAAAAGTTAATTGGCTTGGTCATGCTAACAAAGCTTCCATGTCTCATAGGCAAGACTTGAACCCAGCTCAGTTGGAGCCTGGTCTTTAATTCTCTATGTTGTATTTTGTTGTTTGTTTTTGTTGTTTAGTCATTTCAGGTGTTTGACCCTTTGAGACCTCATTTGGAGTTTTTTTTTGGTGAAGATACTGGATTGGTTTGACATTTCCTTCTCCAGCTAATTTTATAGGTCAGAAAACTGACACAAATAGGGTTAAGTGACTTGCCCAGGGTCACGTGTAAATGTCAGTGAACAGATTTGAACTCAAGAAGATGTCTTCCTGACTTCAGGCAGGCCTGGCACTCCCTAGCTACCCCATGCTATGCTACCTCTACATATTACATATACCTAAAATTCTCTGTTTTATATCCTGCTCATCAATTGTCTTCCCAGCCCTCTTTAAGAAAATTATAAAATTTTATAAAATTTAATTTTTTTATTTTTATAAAATTTAAAGCTTACATGATAAAAAGGATAATTAATTTAAATATGTATCTTTTTCATTTCAATTACTAAAATATTAATTTTAGATATTCAGTAAATTATGTTCATGTAAAATATCTTCATACAACTTTTCACAAGTAAATCTTCCTAAGTAAAAACTCCATCAAGTATGTATGGGTGTTTACTATGTGTCAAACTCTATACTAGTGTTATAGGAGAAAGAAAAGAAATGTGAAAGGTTTTCTTGCTTTCTAGATGGGACTGAGGAGGAGGAAGTGAGAGAATATGAATCTAAAAATAAAATAAAACTGAATTTTAGAAAAATAAAAGAAATACAGGTCACCCAGCCTATCTTCAAGAAGTTCATAGTCTAGCCCTTGAAAGATGAGACCTAAAGTAGAATCTAGGTAAATATTATATAAATAAATAGGAATATCAAAAGATCTCTTACAGCTTGTCAGATCAGCAGATTGAACTCCCTCAGACAAAAGCATGAATAGTTTAGTGGAGAAATCCTAGGCAGTTGCCTAAGGCATATAGAGGCTAAATGACTTGCCCCAGGCGGTTGTGTTTGTCCTTCCTTCTCCAAGAGGACCATGACATCAGGGAGATGATGACATGACTTGCAATTGACTTTGATTTGAGTGAAGGAGGGCTGTGCAAGGTCACCAGCCTCACTTTCTCCTCCAGAGCCATATGAGCCCAGTTGCCTGATATCCATCTGGATGACTAGAGATGGCCCAGGATGCAATGGGAGACCCCCCAGCCCTTTTAAGCTAAGGTCTTTTCTGGTTCTGGTGGGGTAATGCCCATTCAGTGAATCGGCCTCTTTGGAAGTGAGTCAAGGGATGGCCCCTTTAATTAAAAAAAAAAAATCAAACTGGCTCAGGGGAGACCTTCAGGGTTGGTGGTTGAGATAAAAATATTAAACCCAGACCTTCTTGACTCTAAACCCAGCCACTAAGCCAAACCACTAGCCTGCACCAGAAAAAATAGCAGTGCCTACAACCTTCTAGACAGTAAGAGCAAAGTAAAAAATAAATACAAATGTATTTAAGCGTACCTAAATCGTATTCACTTTATTAATAAGTCTAACTTTTCTTAGATCCAGATCTACACACACATATATTTAGGTATTACATTGACATTCAACCCCCTCCTAACCATTAATTAATAGACTATGAGCTATTTGAGAATAGGGACTATTTTTTGCCTTTCCTTGACATATAGTAGGTGCTTAATAAATTCTAGTTGACTTTGTTTGACTTGCCCAAAACTGGATTAGGTAAAATGTCATTATAAATACATTTGGTTCTAAAAAAACAAATGGATAGTCAACTTAATATTGTTATAGTGGGAGTCTGTGACTACTCTGGGATTCAATCACATTGCATTAATGTTATTTTGAAACATCATTGTTCAGGGCAATCTTAACCTTAACCAAGGTATACCTGTATACTTCTGTGTGGGATGCCACTCAAATTAAAAAAAAACAAAACACAGAGGTGTCCAAGGAGAAACAGAAAGTTAATTTATTATTATTATTTCAAATCCCGAGATTTGGGTGTCCCTCCACCAGTATACTCTGACGAGGGGAGATAGAGTACAGGAGCTAAGAACCAAGTTAAATAGCCCCAGTGGGTAAAGTCCCCTCCCACCAACTGTCCATTATACAAAACTCTACCATAGAACAAAGGAAATAGTATACATCTCTATATTTCTTAGTTTGATGGGATAATGTCAAAGAAGCAATTAAGAAGGTGCAGTCAAGCTAGACATTAGCCAGGTCACTCTGACAGAAATATAGCTTACAACTAAGTGCAGGGAGGAGGTTTCAGACTTAGCAAACTTTAAGTACTAATGTGGCACTGGGAGAAAAGGGGACTTACAGAAATCTATACTTAGCCCTATCCTACCTCCTGAACTTATTACCAGATTTAGGATAGTCTTATCCCAAACTTTAGTTACACTGAGAAGTCTTCACTGGGACATCCCATTTACTTCTAAATCCTAAAGTGAGATCCAAGCATATTTATTTGGGGAGCATTTTTCAGTTTTATTCGCTCTGAATTTCATAATTTTTTCAGATTTAATTTTATTTGGAAAACAAAATAGTATTGTTTGGTTTTTTTGAGGTTTGTTTTGGTTTTGGTTTTGTTTTTTTGCATTTTGCTTACAGGCTTTACAATCAATGAATTCCAGTGACTGTGGTAAAAGCAAGTTTTGTTTCAGAAGTCCGGAAAATTGTGACCCTACAGACACAGATTGTCTGTTCATGTCTTCTGAATTGATAGATCGTCAGAGTTTCAGATTTGAAATGAGCAGCCTTTCTGATGGTTATGTTTCCATTGGGTTTTCCAGTGATACTTTAATGGTAAGTCACACGTCTTGCCTAGAAAGGAAGACGCTTTCAGACAAAAGGTAGGAATCTGAAACCGAGCTGGGTGGCAGATACTGTGCTTTGACAGTCCTTTGAAACATAAGTGGGATCAAGCAAGATAATAACTGACATTGATATAGCGCTTTGAAACTTATAAAATCCTTTATGTGCATAATAATTTCATTTAAGCCTCATAACTAGTGTATGAGGTGGATGGGTATTATCCCTAGTTTACAGATAAGGAAAATGAAACCCAGGGAAGTTACATGACGTGCTGTACAGTTAATAATAGTCAGAGGAGGCATTTGTAGCCAAGTCTTCATGATTCTAGGTCCAAAACTGTATCTACTGTGCATAGAAAGGTCTTTATTTCTAAAGTTGTTTTAATTCTGTACTTCGGGGAAAGGGAGTTAATGATTGGTTTTGAGCAGAGGCTCTTCACCTGAGGTCTACAGACTACCACCCCCCAAAGGGATCCATAGATAGATTTTTAAAATTCCATAAATTTGAATAGGGAAAAATAAAACTTTATTTCAATATATTTGTTTTCCTTTGTAATCATATATATTTTATTTTCTTCTTTTAAAAACAATCGTTCTGGGACAGCTAGGTGGTTCAGTGGATAGAGCACTGGCTCTGAAGTCAGGAGGACCTGAGTTCAAATCCGGCCTCAGACCAAACATTTGACAAGTACTAGCTGTGTGACCCTGGGCAAGTCACTTAACCCCAATTGCCTAAAAGAAAATTTAAAAAAAAAAACAATCTTTCTGAGAAGAGGTACATTTTTGTTGTTGTTCAGTCATTTTTCAGTAATGCCCAAATCTTTGTGACCCCATTTGGGGTTTTCTTAGCAAAGATGCTGGAATTGTTTGCCATTTCCTTCTTCATTTTACAAATGTAAAAACTGAAGGAAACAGGGTTAAGTGACTTACCCAGGGTCACATAGCTAGTGAGTGTTTGAAGCCAGATTTAAACTCAGGAAGATAAGTCTTCCTACTCCAGGTCTAGAACTCTATCCACTGTACCATGCAGCTGCCCCTGAAGAGGTCCATAGCCTTTACCAAAGAGGGCCATGACACAAAATAGGTTAAGAATTATTGGTTTAAAGGGTTTGTTCAATCTTGATTATTCATAGTTTATTATCTTTTTATACCTTAAGAGTCAATGTTCATATCTTTTGCTGCCCCTTTTGGGAAATGTTGAATACACACATGTGCATGTGTGTACGTGCACACAGTTGATTACAAAAATACTTTTTACTCATCAAAGACACAAGAGGGAAATGGGACAAGGGAGGTGGGGAATAAGAGGGTGTAAAGATTAAAGCAGGGGTAAATCCTAAGCGAAACAAACTACAGAGATGGAACTCTTTTGATGGCAAAGAACTGGAAACTGAAGGAATGCCAATAAGTTGGGGGAGGGCTGAATAAGTTATAGTGTATGGATGTAATAGAATACTATTGTGCTATAAGAAATTACGAAGGGGCTAGTTTCAGAGAAACCTGGAAAGACTTGTATGAACTGATGCAGAAAGAAAAGAGTAGAACCAAGAAAATAATTTATACAGTAACGACATTGTAAAGACCAACAATTTTGAAAGACTTAGGAACTCTGACCAGCAGAATTATAAACCATGATTCCAGAGAACTCATGATGAAACATACTACCAACCTCCTGATAGAGAGGTTCTTTTTCAGTGTAGCCAATGCAGAGATTTGTTTCTCTCAACTCTGCATGTTTATGATACAGTTTTTGCTTTTCTTTTTTTCTCAGTGGGGTAAGGAGGAGGGAAGGTTGGAAGGAGAGAAGGAAGGTTTTTTTCTGATTAAAAAAATTTTTTAAGTCTATGTAAAAAAATTATTTCTATTTTTAAAAGGAAAGAATGAGATATCTTTATGTAAGAATTTAATGCTGGGGACTTCAACTTTTTCCTTAAGGATTAAATACTTTTCATTTTCTTTATAATTTGGAGGAGGGGGAGGGTAACTTCAAGGTTAGAAAGAGATAGGTATGGTCTTTTTCCCATTGAAAAGCCAACCTAAAGAAAGTAGAGCCTTGAAGTGTCTTGAAGATCAATAATTTGATCATGACCAATTAATGTGAAAGCCATGTTTTAGTAGATATAATTTTCAAGTATGTTGCATAATGGATCAAGAACTGGCCTTAAAGCCAGGAAGATCTGTGTTGAAGTCCTACCTTTGATACACAATGGCTGAATGACCCTGGGCAAGTTACTTAAACTCTCACTACTCTAAGGCAGCTCTCTAAGTGTATTAGCTTTGGAGACTGTACAAACCTGCATTGGTAGAAGAAGTTTCCTCACCTGGGAATTCCATACATCACAGGTCAGTTCAGGCAACAAGCATTTCTCAAGTGCTTACTGTGTGCCAGGCACTGTGCTAAGCACTGGGGAATTCAAAGAAAGTCTTATAGCAGTCCAGTCTCTATTCCTATCCCTAACTATCATTCTATCAGTAGCTTCACAAAAATAGAGCAGAAAAATAAACTAAAGTAGGGTTCTAAGAGGAGAATCTAGGTCAGGGCATAGTCTGTATTTTCCTGATATAAAATTACCAGATTTTTGTTTGTTTGTTTATTTTATGGGATTCTTTTTTATTTTTTTCATATTTGTCATTTTGTGAAAGAAAACAAAGGAAGAAGGAAGGAAGGAAGGAAGGAAGCAAGGAAGGAAGGAAGGAAGCAAGAAGAAGGAAGGAAGGATAAAAGAAGGAAGGAAGGAAGGAAGGAAGGAAGGAAGGAAGGAAGGAAGGAAGGAAGGAAGGAAGGAAGGAAGGAAGGAAGGAAGGAAGGAAAAAGGAAGGAAGGAAGGAAGGAAGGAAGGAAGGAAGGAAGGAAGGAAGGAAGGAAGGAAGGAAGGAAAAATTAGTAAGCTTCAGTTAGTATGCAAATGACATCACTCTGGAAGTGGATACTATTTTTCATCATAGGTCCTCTGGGGATTGTCTTTGGATCACTGTATTGTTAAGTATAGCTAAGTCATTCATAGTTGATCATCTTACAATATTCCTGTTACTGTGTACAATGTTTTCCTGCTTCTGCTCACTTTACTTTGTATCAGTTCATATAGGACTTTCCATTTTTTTTCCCTAAAATTGTTTTGCTTTGTGTTCCTACATTTTGAAGACAATGCAGGGGTCACAGTAAACAACAAAGGCATGATGAAAGGTTCAGCCATCACAGGGCCTGTTGCCAAGGAGTGTGCTGACTTGTAGCCCAGGATTGCATCTAACGCCAGCAGCATTGCTTAATTCTCCTAAAGCCTATTTGTAAAAAAAAAAAAAAGCTTCATTAAAGTGTCTGCCTATAAAAAATAAATAAATAAATAAATGAAGAAGATTGTTTTGCTTGGCATTTCTTATAGCACAATAATATTCCATTACAATACGCACAATTTGTTCAGCCATTTCCCAATTGATAGGCATCCCCTCAAATTTCCAATTCTTAGCCACCACAAAAAGAGCTACTATAAATATTTTTGTTCAAATAGGCTCTTCTCCCCTCCCTCTTTTTTTAAATCTCTTTGGGATTCAGACCTAGTAGTGGTGTTGCAAGATCAAAGGGTATACACAGTTTGATAGCCCTTTGAGTGTAGTTTCAAATTGCTGTCCAAAATGGTTGGATCAGTTCATTACTTATGGGATTCCTTTTTAGAAGCAAATTTGATAGGTAGTTCTATGGATACATCATGTCATATCTAGTATCTTTCATTCATTTAGTATTTAGGTTTTATATTCTGTGCTAATCACAAAATTTCTTTGCATGCTGATGTCTCTATTCTAGGGGGATGATGATGTTTATATCTGCATGCTGAATGAGACTGGACAAGTAATAGTACAATATGCCTACGCGACTGGCCGAACACGTCCAGATATTAAACCTCTGGTAATGGTGTTACTGTATATTCCTTAACTCTTCTTATACTTCTTGTTAGGTTAAGGATGGCAGATAGATCACGGAGCTTTGCAGTGCCTGTGTTAAAAATATTACTTTGTTCCCTTGAAAAAAAAATGAAATGAAATAGTAATTCTTTTTATAAAGAAGAAAATTTAAAATGCTAGATACATCTTCTTTTAGTCATCAGTGTCTACCAAATCTATCTCAATCAAATTACTTTTGATTTGAATGATAAGAATGATTGCATGACGTTTATTTGGAGATCAAACAGAGATCACTATATAAAGAACTTTGCACAACTTAAAGCAACATATAAATGTTAAATATTAATAATAACATTTATATGGTACTTGAAATGTTATCTCATTTGATTCTTACAACAGCTCTTTGTTATTACTAATGCATAGCTATGAATATTTTCATGATGGTCATCATAGATTTAGAGCTAGAAGAGTCTTCAAAGATCGTTTAGTCCAACCTCCTTGATTTTCCAAATGAGCCAAGTAAGTCTTTGAGAAGTTCAGTGATTTGCCCAAGGTCAGAGGTGGAATTTGAACACTAGTCCTCTGACCACAAAAATAGTGCTGATGAATTTGTAGTTATCCAGGTCTGCTGTAATTAGAAGACCTGCATATATTTATGAAATACAGCAGAACAAAGATATACTGTCCAACAAAGAAATAATTGAGATAGCTCGCTTATATATATAGTGTTGGGAGATTCATAAAGCATTTTATCCTATGATATTGAAAGCAAATCTATCAAAATTCAACCTCATGAAATGGTCCTAAAATGGTGTTAATTAGCTGTAGACAAGGTGTACCTCACTTTAAAACTTTGCTTTTGAGCGGTTGCATGTAAACTGGTTTTTTGCTATTTGAAACCTATTTCAAGTGGAAAAAAACACTAAGGATCAAATGAGATAAGATTTCAAGTACTATATAAGTATTATTAATATTTAATATTAATATGTTACTTTAAGTTTTGCAAAGCACTTTATATAGTGATCTGTATTTGATCTCCAAATAAATATCATGCAATCATTCTTATCGTTCAAATCAAAAGTAACTGGAATAGGTTCTAGGCCTGGCTTTGACACCCTGGCTTTTTAGCCCTAACATCGTGGACAAATCATTTATGCTCTTTGGTCTTCCTTTTTCTCATCCATAAAATGAATACCTGCCCTGCCTATTTGATCCAATGAGACAATGTAGGGGAACTCAGTGTTTTGTAGACTAAAATACACACACACACACACACACACACACACACACACACACACACACACACACCATTATTGCTTGAGGTATTCCTATAATGCCAAAAAAAAATTGATTGTGCATTATAATGTTTTCACTGGACAGATAATAGGTGAAACTTGAAAAAAATAAAAATAAAGGTAAAACTTTAAAAAAAAATTAAATACAGTATTTCAGAGTTTTCTAATGGAAATAAAGCATCTAGCAATTACAGTAATCATCTGTCTGCCTTGTTATAGGGTGAAGTGAGGAATATAGAGACATCTTTCAACAATGGTGTCATCAAATGCAGTTTCATCACCAGCAATCCCATATCAATTGAACAAAGTGATTCTGATGACCTCTATTATGTTTTTCTGACTTTGGGGCCAGTTCAGAATGGTGAGTGACATTCATCCAGATTTACATAAGTTTCCATGCTACCAAGCTTCCCTTATAATGACAATGGTAAGATGGGGTGTTCCTATTATAGGTATGGGAAGAGAAAGGATCCTTTGTAAACCTTACAATGGCCCTTTTAAGTATTCTGCCCTCTATTCCTTTCCCATATTTTATTATTTTTTTTAATGAGGCAATTGGGGTTAAGTGACTTGCCCAGAGTCACACAGCTAGGAAGTATTGTGTGTCTGAGGCTGGATTTGAACTCAGGTCCTCCTGACTCCAGGGCCGGTGCTCTATCCACTGCGCCACCTAGCTGCCCCTATTATTTCTTATATTTATTTCTTTGATTGTCTTTTATGTTTTTAATGTGTTTTTAACATAGAAAGTTTTCATAAGTGATTTTACTAAAAAGCAAAACAAACTATGTTTTTCAGAGTTTTGGAAAGATCTCAAAGAGTCCAGAGGGTTGAAGGCTTTGGGGTTTTTTAGAATTATCAAAGATATTTCCTTTTTTAGTGGCATTATTCTCATCCATGTCATTTTCTGCTTTATAGACCTACTAGGTATAGACTTCAGTGATGAATGGGAGAAATACAAAAGGGGGAAAATTGTTTTTTCCCAATCTTCTCACTTCTCCCATCTTTTTGAGAAGCTGTAAGCACCTAATGTAAGAATCAGTAAATTCGTGCAATGATTGCCAGACTGTGTTCCATGGAGCCCAATAATTCTGCAGGGCTATCCAAGGGGCTCCATGAAGAAGTAAATAGTCTGGGGGCAGCTAGGTGGTGCAATGGATAGAACACCAGCCCGGGAGTCAGTAGGATTTGAGTTCAAATCTGACCTCAGACATATAACACTCACTAGCTGTCTGACTCTGGGCAAGTCACTTAACCCCAATCACCTCACCAAAAAAAAAAAATTAAAAAAAGAAACAAAGATTTGTAGTATTTGCTGATTTCCAACCTATAAATATACTAAGAAATTTAACAATTAAAACTGGGAAGAACTTGTCCCAGCACATTCCTGAATGGATCTCTTTGGTTGTCTAGTGAAGCCTGTGACCCCTTCTTAAAATAATATCATTAAGTACGTAAAATAAAATACACAAGATTACAACAAAAGAAATTAATTATATTGAAATGAAGACTAATTCTTTTCCCATTCATGTTTTTGGACTCCCAGAACTAAAATATCTTTAAGCCTCTTCCTTGCTCTGAAAACCTATGCTTCTAGTGTCATATACAAACTACAGCAAAGTTAGGGCTTTAGATAAAGCTATGTATATGTAATTCATGTAATTCCCCACAGTTCTCTGCATTAAGAAACAGAGTTAAATAGAACTCTGACTCCAAATCCAAAATAATATAACGCATACCAACCTTATAAGGCCTTAAAACCATCTTAACATCAATGAAATATCAGTGCTCTAGATTAGTAGACATTCCTGAACATAATGCTGCAACTGTCTTGGTGAAACTCATTCTCAATGTCACACTCTCTTAAAATATAAATCAAAGATTTTCATGATTGTCAGAGCTTTACACACATAAATGGATTCATTATTCTTCATACTAACCATCTCAATGTTAATATTTGCAGGAATTATACGGAAACATCCTGACATTCCTTTAACAACGTCTCGGAAAGTAAACATTTCTGAACCAACAGAAACAGCAGTTTCCTCCTCATCTACACCAGTTCTTATCAAAGTTCATGGTATGTATGCTTTTTTTATGGGTCTCTCCCTAACTGATGAATAGAGAAATAGAATTGCTTGAACTTTTCGTTACTAAACCCTTCTTAACTGGTTTAATTAAGTCAAAGCTTAAAAAAGAAGCTGAAGAGCATCTTAAAATTGACATATTTGGCCAGGAGAACAAAGGGAAAAGGGAATGAGAGAGATACCTTTAGGATTTAGGTGAGCAGTGGTATCTAGCTTTTCGAGTTTGGATTTTGTTCAGTGGTTTACTTTCATTCATGTTTATTAAGCTTCCATGCAGTGTGTGGCATAAATAGGAGATTTTTTTAATATAAATTTTTTAGTTTTTAGCATTCACTTCCATAAGCTTTTAAGTTTTAAATTTTCTCACCCTCCCTCCTCTTCTCCCTCCCCAAGATGGCATGCAATCTGATATAGGCGCTATATACACATTCCTATTAAACATATTTTCACATTAGTTATATTGTAAAGAAGAATTAAAACCAATAGGAGGAACCACCAGAAAGAAGAAACAAAACAAAACAGAGGGGGAAAAAAGGGCAAATAGTGTGCTTCCATCTGCATTCAAACTCCATAGTTCTTTCTCTGGATGTGGATAACATTTTCCATCATGAGACTTTTGGAGACCCTTAGATCCTTGCATTGCTGAGAAGAGCTAAGTCTATCAAAGTTAGTCATCGCACAAGGTGCCTGTTACTGTATACAATGTTTTCCTGGTTCTGCTCATTTCACTTAGCATCAGTCCATACACGTCTTTCCAGGTTTTTATGGTCTGCCTGCTCATCATTTCTTACAGCACAATAGTATTCTATTATATTCATATACTGCAACTTGTTTAGCCATTCCTCAATTGATAGGCATCTCCTCAATTTCCAATTCTTTAGAAATTGCCATAGAAAGAGCTGCTATAAATGTTTTTGTACATGCGGTTCCTTTTCCCATTTGTATCATCTCTTTGGGATACAGACCTAGTAGTGGTGTTGCTGGGTCAAAGGGTATGCACATTTTTATAGTCCTTTGGGCACAGTTCCAAATTACTCTCCAAAATGGTTGGATCAGTTCACAACTCTACCAACAATGTATTAATGTTCCAATTTTCCCACATCTTCTCCAATATTTATCATTTTCCTGTTTTGTCATGTTAGCCAATCTGATAGGTGTGATGTGGTACCTCAAAGGTTTTTTTTGATTTGTGTTTCTCTAATCAATAGTAATTTAGAGCATTTTTTCATATAACTATAGATAGCTTTAATTTTTTTACTTGAAAACTGCCTTTTCATATCCTTTGACCATTTATCAATTGGGGAATGAATAAATAGGAGATAGTTAAAAGAAAACTGGTAACGGATGAGAAGAGCAACCTTGGATTTATGAAAGCCTAGATTCAAGTCCTAGCTTTAACACATGCTGGCTATGCGACTCTGGGCTAGATAGTTAACCTCTCAATGCATATGTATCATTACCACCACTACCACCACCATCATCCCACTCCCCAAAAGCATTCTCTAAGACCATTATTTACAGAACACTTGCAGATTTGTATTTTTAGAAAAAGTTTCCTTACAGAGATCTTAAACCAATGATATCAAAAATTTAGTTAAAAAAAAAGAGAAGAATCTATGAGGTACGTTCTGTTAACATCTACATTAAATACTCAGAATAGAAAGATTTTTAACGCTGTGGAAGGACGTTGATGTGTCTATTTTAATGTCTACCTTGATAAGAGCTCTTTTCCAACCCTAACTTTATTTGTTTAGTAGCAAACATACATTTGTTCAGTAATAATAGTAGCATTTTAAGCTTTAAATAACATTTTAAGTTTGCAAAGCATTATGTATGTGAGAGAGTACACGTGTTTGTGTGCACATGTGTGTGTGCATGTAATGTGTGTGTGTTATCTCACTTGATCCTTGACATAACCCTGGAAGATAAGTGTTATTATTATCCCCTTTTACAGATAAGAAAACTAGGGGAGAGAGAAGTTGTACCTTGCCTGGCTAATAACCACCTAAGGCAAGATACATTTCTGATTCTAGGTCCAGCTCTATCCACCATACCTCCTAACTGCTTCTAGTAGAATAGAAAGTTGAAGTTGTGTATTGTTTTGCAGTGAAGAAAAGAGCAAATAATGGAAAGTTAAGTTTCAGGGAGATCCCTTTAGGATCTCTGTGTAAAAAGCTGCAATCAGTTCACACTCTCTTTATGGGCATGGGCCCTTTAAAAAATTGCTGTTCATCCAATAATATAGCACAGCTGTTAGATTACAAGGTTTTTTTCCTATTAAATGGTTAAATTAATCAACAAGCATTTATTAAGTGCCTACTGTGTGCCAAAAACCATGCTTGGTGCTGGAGATATGAAGGCAATAAATGAAACAATCCCTATTTGCAGGGAATTTACATTCTAATAGGTGATTATATTAAAGCATATTCCTTTATTACACAAAAATGGGGGAAGAGTGGCAAATCTCATGATCACAGGAATTGGAATTAAGCCATTAATGCCAATTTTTACTGTATTAATCAGTTCTCTTATATAATGTCATGGTTACCCCATCTTAGTGATGGTTGGAATGCCTGTGGACACCTAAAGAGAGAAGGACATGTGGTCCAATGGGGGAAAGGACTCTCCTGTTCTGTGGGCAGGAGGTGTCATTAGCATAAGCTGGGCTTTAAACACCGAATGTGCAGAAGGAGATTTAAATAACAACATAACACATAGCAGAGAACTAATCAGAACATAAGGCCTATTTAGATAAAAATGTTATTATTGTTTCCACCCTTTTAAAAATAGGCTGTATGATGCTTATCGCCTGGATGACTGTCGGAAGTATAGGCATGGTCTTTGCCCATTACTGGAAAGGTGTGATGGTAAAACAAGTTCTTGGCAAAGAGCTCTGGTTTCAGGTTTGTGATTGAATGTGAATATGTAGCATCTTTAAATGTGTCCAGCATTCTGTCATAATTTATCATAGTAATGAACCTATATCCCACTTTTACAACAGCACCTAAAGCTTTTTTATTTTCCCCCAATGTGGGTTTTTTCTGTAAATTATTATCTTGCCTTTATTACAGGTTGTTAACCTTTATATTATTCTGTTTATAAGATTAGCAGCCTCCATCTAGCTGTAAATACCATTATCCTAAAAATCCAAAGAGAGAAGTCAGATTAAGCAGCTTAAGTTACTGTATATCACAAACTAAGGCAAATCATGTATCCCTACTGGATTTGTTATTTTTTATATTTTTAGTTAATGGAAATTCTGTTTTGAAGTCATATGTCATATTCCCCCATTAGAATGTAAGCTCCTTAAGGGCAGACACTGTCTTTTTGCTTGTATTTCTCTCACCTGAGCTAAGCAGTGTCTAGCACACAATAAGTGATTAATTAATGTTACTGACTTACCTTGACTTGAAACAGACAGAAATATGATAGACTAATGAGAATCTATAGTCAATTAAGTCAACATTCATTTATTGGGCATTTACTATGTGTAGGTTGTGCTAAGCATTATAAATACAAAGAAAGGCAAAAACATAATGTCTGTCCTCAAAGAGCTCACCTTGTAACAGGGGAGAAAACATGTAAATAACTGTACATATAAGATAGGTTGTTGAGTCATTTTTCAGTGATGTCTGACTTCATGATTGCGTTTGGGAATCTTCTTGGAAGAGATACTGGAGTGATTTGTCATTTCCTTCTCCAGCTCATTTTACAGATAAAGAACTGAGGCAAAGAGGGTTAAGTGGCTTGCCCAAGGTCACACAGCTAATAAATGTCTGAGGCCAGATTTGAACACAGGAAGATAAGTCTTCCTGATTTCAGGCCCAGTGCTCTATCTACTGCCCACAAACAAGATACATGCAGTGTAAATGGAAAGTGGTCTCAAAGGGAAGGCCTTAGCAATGAGAGAGGAAGTTACCAGCCTCCTGAAAGAAATGAGATTTGAGTGGACTTGAGGCAAACCAAGAACTGAAAGTGAGGAGGGGGAGCATCCGTATGCACAGGTGAAATGCGGGACAGAGGGCTGGGCTCCGAAGCAAGGCTTGGCTTTAATTCTTACTAGCTGGACACTTCATGTAATCTCTCTGATCCCCAGTTTCCCCATTATAAAATGAAGGCAGCAGCTGCACTAACTGCTCCCACAGGGTTGTTTTAATATAACACTCAGTAAACCTTAAAAGCACTATAGAAATATGAGATTTTAAAATCTCAGTATGTGCTAAAGTACCTTTAGCTCTTTTAAAAACAGCTTTCTAAAACGGCTAATTGAATAACTGGTAGCTGTTGAGAGGCCACGTGGCACAGTGGATAGAGAACTGAAGCCAAGAAGGTTGGATTCAAGTCCCTCCTCACACATATACTGGCTACATATCAAGGATATGCCAGCAAATGTCTAACAAACGGCTCTCCAAAAAAAAAAAAGTATACATAGCACACTTTTAAGTTTAACCTGCTCTATTAACATTTTCTTTATCACTTTCTTAAGTCTAGACAATCAACAAAATAGTAAAGCAAGCCCTGATTTATTGCATTTGACAATTGCCAAGTTATGAATGCTCACACCAGTGGGAGCCTGTAAGCAAACCCCTAGATGTATCCCTGAAAAAGTCATAGTGCCCTAGGCAACTCTCTAAGACCACAGTTTGTAGAGAAAGTGCCAGTCTTCCTTAGTGGAGGGAGTTTCCTCACCTGGGAATTCCATATACCAAAGAAATTAGAATGTGAGCTCCCTGAAGGCAAGAGTCAAGTTTTGTTGTTGTTGTTGTTGTTGTTGTTGTTTATTTTGTCTTGTTTTGTCTTGTTGAACTTCCTTTGTAATTCTAGTATATAAATTATTGTTGATTGCCTGTAATCACAGATCTGGTCCCCATCCCTGTCCTAACCTAGTGGTTAAAGAAAGAAGACTTATTTTTAGGAGAAGAATGAATTTTCCCCCTGTAGTAGCATGCTATAATGAAAAGAATAGCTTGGAGGAAACGTAAGAACAAGAGAGAAATTTAAAATATAGAGAACATTCAGATTTCTGTTTGAACACTATGCTGTTTAGTTAGATAAAATATACACATCTACAAAGTATTCTATTAATGGGAAATCTGTTAACCAGCACTTCTACAAATTTATTGTTTAATGAAAATTAACATCCTTAATGAGGACCAACAGCAATCAGGTGCCAATTTATGCATATTATATTTTAGCATTAAATATATTTGTATTGTAGCATTTTAAAACTTTATTCATGTAACATTTTATTAATCAGATAACTTCATGTCGGATGAAAGTTTGCTTTAACTGTTATTATTATTATCAAAAGATGGAAAATTTTATGAGAGTATCTTTCAGCTATTGTTAGATACCTAGGTTTCTCCAGTTTAAAAAATGGGAGGATTCTCTTTGTCGTTGTTCTTGCTCAGCCATGAACAACTTCATGATTCTATTTGGTGTTTTCTTGGCAAAGATAGTGGAGTGGTTTGTCATTTCTGTCTCCAGCTCATTTTACAGATGAGGAAATTGAGGCAACAGGGTTTAAGTGACTTGCTAAGGGTCACACAGTATCTGAGTCCAGATTTGAACTCAGGTCTTCTTGACTCCAGGCCTGGCCTGGTGCTCTATCCACTGTGCCACCTAGCTGCCCAGGATTCTTTTCCCCAGAGATAAAACTGTCAATGGCCAGCTATCATAATTGCCTGCTTTTAGTTGAAACTGAAATGTCAATTAAATCTTCTGAAGCTAGATGCATTTTTTTTTTAGGTCCACAGATCTCTGATGACATTGACAGTGGTGTCTGTAATAATAGCTTTTATACTGCCCTTTGTACATGTCCAAGGATGGAGTGTAAGTTTATCTTCCATTTTATTGTTGTTGTTAAGTAGCTATAAATTTTGTAGTGTTGAGTTAAACTATAACTATCTTCTGATTATTTATACCTTGTTTTCATTAATAGCTGATGATTCATAAATGAACTTTGGTTTATGTTTAGAAGATTATAGAAAGAACACATGTCACTTGTGCTAAATGCCATCTAGTAGATCTCAGGACCAAAGTTTCTACTTTCATCTCCAGCTGTGGTTCTAAATTCCTTTAAGAAGTAGGTCCAGGTATCTACAATGAAACATAGGTGCAGATGTAGGTTGAAGCATACCAGTATTCCTTTCCAAGGTCAGTACTTCTCAACTTTTGGCATACCTAAATTTCTAAATTTGTCACAGTAAACCTAAAGGGGAAGTGAGAGGAAGATGAATGAATTGAAGGGGGCAGTAGATGTCCTGACCTACTGACCAAAATTGGTGAGAGACATATGATGGTAAGGTGTACCATATTTTTTCTTTGTTACAAGGCACTTGAAAGTGTGGTACTAAAGGAGAGCTAGAGATATTAACTTCGATTAGAGAAATGTTAATTAAGCATTTACTATGTGATAGCCCTCTTGCTCCTCTTCAGAGTAGTGGGGGAAGGGAAGGATGTTGGTGGTAGAAAATCGATTGGCTATAGTCCAGGAACATAGATGGACTCTTTGAAGAACAGGTCAATTCTCCCCCACTGGGACTATCTTTGCTGGGGTGGAGAATGAAAAGAGAGGGTACTCTCCTCAATGTGTCTTCAGGATTGGGAACTTTTGCTACACTTTGCCAAAACAGTAATGTGTAGTGATGTTGGCCCACAACTGATTAGGTTATAATTTTTTTCTACTGCAAGATGTCTTTAAGAACACCCAATATGACCAAAAAAGGGGAGGTTGCAATCTGGATTTGGTGTGGGTATTTCCTTCAATTAAATTATAAATCCTTAATGTATTAAAATACATACATACCTCAGTGAAACTGTGATCTCCACAATGGGGTATTGCTTCCAATGGTACAAATCACACAACTCATCAATGCCTTCCCATACACGGGCTTTTTATCCATGCATACTCCACATAAATACTCCATAATACTCCACAGGGGATCCACCCATTGTGTTGGGTAGGGAGACCTTCCTCATGTTTTCCTGATATCATAGTTACTCCTTGCTTTTACTAAATATACCAATCCCTTCTTTTTTCATCAGATATTTCTCAAACATCATTCACATGACTTCTGAGCATTTTCTTATTATTCAGTGTATTGTAGCCCACTTGTGCCCATTCATGGGTACCTCTCCTTTGCCCTTTAGGCAGTCTTTTACTCTAACTCTTCAGAGATTCTTGTATGACTTGTAGCTCCACATGGTAACACCAGAAAAATATCAGTGGTGTTGGTGGTGGTGGTGGTGGTGGTGGTGTGGGTGTGTGTGTGTGTGTGTGTGTGTGTGTGTGTGTTTAAAGAATGGAAAAGAAAGGTCTTGTGGAGAAACTTGGTGATATCAAAAGACCTGTACAACTCCTCAAAGGCAATCCAACCCATTCTTCTCCCATTCATTCTGCACCCAGATCTGTTTTTGTTCCTGATGCTGAAAACATGAGAAATTGAAATGATAGAATCCTAACATCTTAGAAGTTACCTAGTCCAATCCATACCTGACCTAGAATCTCCTCTACCAAATTCCTAGCTAATGCTCACCCAGTCTCTAGATCTACAATGGTAGACTCTCTACTTACTAAAACAACCCATTCCACTTTTTGATGGAAGAGTTCAAAGTTGGAAGAAATCATTCTGATTCATTGGATTATCTTACTAGGTTATGAGTAACCCTGAATAAGGTGAAATGTAACATGAGTAAATTAAAAAGTTCTCTATTTCGGTTTAGAATTATTAACTTCATAAGAATTGGATCTTAGAGATGCTACTAGACCACAATTTGTCTGAAAAGATACGAAGGTTTTAGGGGTAGGCAGGTTCAATATGAAACAATAGTATATGTCACAGGCAGCCCAAATAAATGCTATCTTAGATGGAATTGAGGAATGCAATGTTCATAAAAAGAAAGGTGATGGTTCCGTTGTATTCTGCCTCGGCCAGATCATCTCTAGAGCTTTGTGCTCAGCTTGGGGCACTACAGTTTAGAAAAGATTGAGCATGCCCAGAAGAGAGAAGTCAGGCTAGTGAGAAGAGATTAAAAAAAATAATAATAAGGTAATTTAATTCACTACTAACCAATAGCCTAGTTCTAGATACCCTTGAAATCCATGAGTTTGTCAGTTGAGCACCTTTGAAGAAGAGTTTGGCTTGCAGAGATGGGAGGTGAGAGACATGCTGGCTGCCTTCAAGGATGCGAAGGGCTGTCATGTGAAAGAAAGAGTTCACCTGCCTTTTCTTGTTCCCAGGAGGGCAGAACTAAGCTCAGGCAATGGAAAGGCATAGAATGTACTCGGTGGGGAGAGACTGCTTAACTGTTTTAGTCTTTGTATCTCCACCGCCTACTGTTATGTTATTGACAGATTTTTAATAAGCGGTGGTGGTGGGCGTTGCAGAGAGGCTGATGTGGGCTTAACGTAAGAAAATGTTTTCTAACAATGTGAGCTATCCACAATTGGAATTGGCTGCTTCATGAGAGGTAGAGGGTTCTTTCCACTGGAAGTCTTTAGGAAGAGACTAGATGACCACTTTGGAAATGTATTACAGAGAGGTTGTGTTTTTTTTTCATTCTGGGATGGATTCTGAAATCCCTTGCAACTATAGGATTCTGTGATTCCTTTGAATTTTAGGAATTCAGTAACCATCCTAATCACTTATCTCTTGTCTATTCTGTTGCTCTGCCTCATGATGTTCAGATGTCTACTTTTGCTTCACTGGCCATTTTACGAAAAAGAACAATTTTACATGACCACAAGTTACATGACCACAAGTGAAATTTCTTCAGGTAATAAAATTGAAGCACATGATGCTGCTCCCTTTGAATAGGGATAGCGACTAGACTTTGTGATTCTACTGGTCGAACTCCCTCTACCAATGCAGGTCAATACCTTCTGTACTACTCAGAATCTTAGAGAGTTGTCTAGTATATTGACGGGACAAGTGATTTGTCAAGAGTTAGACAGGACTCAAACAGTAGAACCAATAAATGAGATCATCCTCAAATTTCATTCTTTTCTTACCAAAGCATGTATGTTAAGAAAAAATATTTTGCATTAAAAGTCTCGTATTACCACTACTTAGAATCTACTTTTGTAATTTCAGTGCAGGGAAATGGACTACTTTAGCATTTGGACAAAATTATATGTTTATATAGACAATAACAGATGCAAATTCTAAGTGGTAGCTGCCAATTCCTTCCTCTGTATATGAATGGGCAAAGTCAAATTAAAGCATTAAGAAAGTGACAACTCCTCTTAAAAATGGATTTTTTAAAAAAAAATCAAAATAGGTAATTTATTTCCTCTGCAGGGCAATTGGTCGCATCCTATTTTGGGTTGTATTGTAATGGTACTGGCTTTCCTTCAACCAGTGATTGCTCTCTTTCGACCTCCACCTCAACATAAAAGGTAAATACCCTTTAAAATGGGGGATTTCAAAATAAGAGTTATTCAATTCAGTACTAACCAATGGCCTAGATACCCTTGAAATTCACTAATGTTAATTATAAGGCTGAGAGTTAGGACTTCAGGGAATAATGTAAGTGAAAAGTACAAAAAACAGTAGACATAGAATGACTGAGTACAGTGGAGTACAGTGGGCAATTTTGGAATCACATGAATTGCTTTTAGAATTTTGCATGACTTCATATAATCATAAAATATAAAAGTTAGAAAGTACTGCAGGCACCTAGACTAACCCAGACCTAACAGATTTTTAACAAGTGGTGTGATGGATATTGCAAATAGGCTGATGTGGGCTTAACATAAGAAAATGTTTTCTAACAATTTGAGCTATCCACAATTGGAATTGGCTGCCTCATGAGAGGTAGAGAGTTCTTTCCACTGGAAAGTTTTTGTCAAGCCTTTCCTTGGCTCCAATGAAAGGAGAAACACTAGGTAGCCTATTCTACCTTTAGTTATATCCAATTATTAGAATTTTTTTTCTAGATTGAGCCTAAATCTGCCTCTTTGACTTCCACATATAGTTCTGCTCTCTGTAGTCAAGCCAAATCATTCCATGTGATGGTCCTTCAAATACTCAAAATGGCTTATTCAGTTTTACCTTTGGAAAGTTTTCTCTTTCCCATACTATACATCTTATTTCCTTCAGCTAATCTTCATTTGGATTAGATTCTAGTACTTTTCTCTATTGTGGTCACCTTCCTCTAGATACATTTTAGTTTGTCAATATCCTTCCTAAAATATGGTTTCCAATCCAGATGTGGCCTAATCAAGGCACAGTAGAATATGCCCAACAGGACTTCTCTTATTTCAGACACAATTACTATTTTCTAAGGTCCCATCTCTTCACCTATGAATCTACTAATGCAGCCCAAGCTTACAGTAGCTTTTCTGACTAACAACTTTTATCTGTGTAATTTTTTTAACTTACGTATAAAAAGTTATTAAATTTATTCTTACCCAGTTTCACATCTTAGATTAAGCTCATTGTTCTAGTCTATAGAGATTTTTGGATTCTGATTTTGTCATCCAACATCAATCAACCAATAACATTTATTAAATGCCTATTATGTTCCAGGAACTGTACTAAGGCAAAGATAGTCCCTTCCCTCGAGGAGTTTACAATCTACTAGGGAAGACAACATGCAAATGAATACATTTAAAACAAACTATATACAAGATAAATAGGAAATGATTAACAGAGGAAAGGCACTGGGGTTAAGAAGGGTTGGGAAAGGCTTCCTATAGAAGAAACTCCTCTGATTGAAGTTATAAGAATAAAGATTTCCAAATTTTGGAAATTGGAACCAATAAAAAACAAAGCCCAGATTTAGTTCTCCATCTTTTTTGTTTCCAATAAAAATAGCCATAGATAATTTCACTGACTTACTTGTCTATCTAGCATCAAAGTAAAATTCAGACATTTTTAATAAAAATGCTATTAAAAGTAAAATGAACCTTGTATTATTTTTATTGTTTCTGTAGGAGAATTATCTTTAATTGGTTCCATGCTCTAAATGGTTTTGTATTAAGGATTTTATCAGGTAACTACTTCAACTTCTTTGTATGTGTAAATCTTTTTTGAATTCCTGGATATTCTGAAACTATTAACCTGAAATGATTTTTGATGTTTAGCTATTAAATTAACATGTCATTATATAAGTTTTCATTTGAGTGTCATTGGAAAAGTTTCAATTTCCAAGTTACACACACATTTTATTATAAAGCATGGTATAAATTTCTTTTTCCTCCACAAATAGACAATGAATTCCTTATGATCTTTTTGTTAGCTAGCACAAGAGGAAAACATTAGATGTACCTGAAGAGCTTTTGCGTTGCTAGTGGCTTGATACTTTACAAGTTACCTCTTCAACAAGCATTGGACCAGTTAAGAAAGCAAAGTTTCCCAAAGAATGAGCTACTTTTGACCTCCAAAAGAAAAAGTGTGATCTGTTTTAGAGCCAGAGTCAATTTTAAAAGTACTTTGTTTAACATGAGAAGACTGTAAACAATGAAGAAAAAATGAATATTTGAATAGTAAGACAATCAGACGAGGCAAAGAATTTTAATTTCAAATTCATAGAGCTTAGAAAATTCTTTGTTGATTATCTTTTTTTGATATAACAGTTGTCACCCCAAAGTGAGGGGTCAGGTTGTTCCTATTTACTTGTATGCCATCTTAGAAAGTAGAAGTATGAAGAATACTCTTGCCTTTTTTACTCAAGGGATGGAGAAGGCAGCAAAGATTCAGAATTGTTTATTTCTATATAGATTTCTTCACAGCTGATAAATTAACTTGTATTTAGTCATCTCAAATAATTCATATCAGTAGATATTTATTGAGCATTTATTAAATGTCAGATTCTGTGCAAGGTAGTTTACCACAGAGAAAGACAATAATGACTAACATTTATGTAATAGATAGCATTTATATAGTACTTTAAGGCTTGCAAAGCACTTTACAAATATGATTTCATTTTATCCTCACAACAACCCTGGGAGATAGGTGCTAATACTATTACCCATTTTACAGAAGAGGAAATTGAGACAGAGAGGTTAATTGTATTGCCCTGGATCATACAGCTACCAAATGTCTGAAGACAGATTTGTATTCAGGTCTTCCCGTTTCCAAGTCTAACTCTATGTACTGTATCACTTAGCTTCCCTATGTTCATTTCAACAATGAATAAATCAAAAAGTAATTTAACACATATAGTGGTTTTCATTTTCAATATTTTGTAACTAGACTGCAAAAAAAAAAAAAAAGCCTAACCCTGCCTGAATAATTTTGTGTGAAGTCAGAAAAGACCATGGCCAATATTTCCCTTTCTTTTTAGTTGCCACTATATTTCTAGGATTGAAGAATATTGATGCATCTCCTAATGGATGGATGGAAGAAGTGATGGGGGGATTAGTTGGCTGGGAAATATTAAGAGATGTGCTGCTCTATGTAAATATTTATTTTTGGAGGAAAGGTAAGGATCAGCTTAAACTACTTGGGAGGCAACAAAATTCACTTGCTTAGAAAAATTATTCATCTCTATTTTCATTAATTTTAATTTTCATTAATTTAATTTTCAGATGGTGATGAAACCCCAAAAGGAAAGGTAAAATCTTTGCTTTGAAGCAACACTGATTTTTCTTAAACAAGCTTCTCTGGGGTTATCCAGTCCAACTTTAAAATATCTGGTCAATAAATATATCCCAGCTCCAGTAATTTGAAATTCATATCATTTAGATAAGGCTAGAGTTTATTGTTTGGTTGCAGGTGTAATGGAGAATTGAAGGAAGAAAAGAGGCCACTAAGAAATTATATTATAAATAAGAAAACAAACTGGTTTAAAGAAACAATTTGCAGTATCAATCAATAAGCATTTATAAAGCCCCTACTATGTGACAGACACTATGTTAAAGTGCAGGTACAAAGGCAAAAGCCAAATAGTCCCTGCCTTCAAAGAGCTTCCATTCTAACTGGGACAGACATGTACGTGCACAGGGATAAAGAGAACAGAAAACCAAACAACCGTGGAGGTGAGGGGAAAGCACTAGTAGTTGGTGGTGGTTGTAGGAAGGGTACCAGGAAAGGCATCAGGAAGGACAAAAATGTCCAACACACAGCCCAAAACACTCCCAAGTGCAGCCAGAATCAAATGTAATTTGGGGGAAATGTAATGGGTGAATACTTAACAAAATAAATTAAAATATAAGATAGTTTTTACATTTTAAAACTAAGACATTATGTGGCCCACAAGGATCCTTATGTACAGAATAGTGCCCCCATTTCTATTTCAGTGTGACACCAGTGTTATAGAAGATTGAGGTCAGGCTAAGTCTTGCAGGAAACCAAGAACTGTAAGGGAGCAACTAGGTTGCATAGTAGATTGAGCAGTGGGCCTGGAGTCAGAAAGACCTGAGTTCAAATATTGCCTCTGACACTCACTAGTGTGACTCTGGGTAAGTCACTTAACTGTTTGCCTCAGTTTTCTCATCTATAAAATAAGCTAAAGGAGGAAATGGCAAACTACTCCAGTATCTTTGCCAAAGAAACCCCAAAAGGGGTTGTGAAGAGTTGAATACCGCTGAAGACAACTGAACAACAGTAAGAATTCTTAGAGAGGGAGTGTTTTTTTTTAAGTGTAGGAAACAGTGCACAAGAGGAACAGCAAAGTAGTCCCATTAGCCAGACTGTAGAGTGTGTGGAGAGGTAATATAATCCAGTCTTCACCTGAACAAGGATCCCTTCCACAACATATGTGCCAAATGGTACCGTCCAATCCTTTCTCAAAGTGTTCCAAAGAGAGAGGAGCCACTAGCTCCAATTAAGTCCAGTCTACATTGGTATGTCTCTAATTATTAGCAAGGTTGTCTTTAGAGAGGCTTACTCTGCTTCTTTGTCTTCTATCTATTGCTTCTAGTTGTGTCCCACCAAAGAAAAAGATTAATCCTTCTTATATACGGCAGTTCTTCCCAACTTTGAAAAAGTTAGCGAGGGGCAATTTACACTCCCAAAATCACAGAATTCATAAAGCTTAGACCTCAAAAGGAGGTCATCAAATCCAACTACCTCTTTTTCTTTTCTTTTTAAATACATATTTTATTGATGCTCTTAATTTGAATTCCATTACTTCCCCATTCCTTATATACTTTGTATATACTTCTTTACTTGTCTCACCCATTACATTGTGAATTCCTTGAGGGCAGGAACTACCTTTCTGCCTTTTTTTGTATCCTTAGTGCTTAGCGCAGTGCCTGGCACATAGTAGGTGCTTAATAAATGTTTGCTGACTGATTTCCTCATTTCAAAAAAACAAAAGGGACAGTTCAGCAAAACATAGGCCATATCTAAAAATATCTCATTTTGTACCTGCCTCTAATAAGAGATATGGGAATCCCATTTCACCATCAACCCTCTGAAATCATGACTGGACAGTCATTACATGGCCAAGCCATTCATTTTACAGATATGGAAAGTGAGCCCCTGGGAGACTGTGACTTGCATAAGTCATGAGTAGACACCTCCAATTCTGCTGTGGAAATGGGAGGATTTGGGTGGGGATGATCCTAAGTATGTTGGGGAGAGGGCGGTATACATGTCTATATACACATGCTTGGTCCAAGTGCCATCCCCCTCCACCCCTCATCCTCTGTGGTGCCTGCAGAGTGTTAGGGTTAAACACTGAAACATCTCGTAACATGGCCCTAATAAAAAACCAATTAGCCAATTTATGTTTCTTATCCTTATAAAATACTCCACTTCCCTTAACTAAGTTAAGTTGTCTAGGGGTAAATTTCAGATCTGAACTGGGATCCTCTGAATTTAAATCTTTTTTCGTATGGAACACGTTCATATTCTATAAATTTTAGTCATTAGTAGCTATTTTAGGTGTCTGGGTTTCTTTTCATCATATGACTAAAAAATGGCAGATCTGGGTTCAAATTGTGCCTCTGACATTTAAGTCTCAGGTGAATGAAATAGGTTGAAATCTATAGAGGAAGTTCTCATGCTGAGGTAACTATGCTCATTGACTATTCTATTATTTGCATATCATTGAAAAAGAAGTACATTTGTTTTATTCAAAGTCTTAAAACTTTGACTCTAAAACTAAAATTGTCCAATCTTTCTCCATTTAGTTAAGTGGCTGTCAGAGTGGGCCTATACCTGTATGTTGCAAAAATGTTCTGATGTCTTTTATCAGATGTCTATTTTAGTAGAATTTCTAAAGGCTTTTCATAGCATCATAGGATTTAGAGCTAGAAGAAACCTTAGAAATAATATTTCATCTTGGAAACAGATTTGCAAAAGGAATGTTTAACTGATTTTTTTCTTGCCTTCTCAGATAAAAAATGAAAACATACTGGTAATACTTTACCTGTGTGGAAACCTCATATTTGTAATAACCCTGCTTGTTGGAATTGGACAATCCTAGAGAAAGTACCTTCACCAATTTTTTATTAAATGAAGATTCTGAAAATCATTGTCATGTTGACTACTTTTTCTACCTAATAAAAACTAGGAAAATAAACACAGTTTGAACAAATTTTTTAAGTCTTTCAAGTTTTGTTTTGTTTCATTTTGTCTTCACAATATTGTTGTTATTATATAAGTTTTCTCCTGGTTCTCCTGCCATTTCTTTTTACTGAATTTTCTCCTTGCCATTTTTATTATAGTTGTCTTTCTGAAAATTTAAAGCCATCCTGTTCCCTCCAGTATTCTTTCGGACTGGGTGTTTGTAATTTCTAATGGTTATTTCTATGTATAATTGGACCTTCATTTTTATGATTCAATCAGTCATCAAGCATTTATTAAGTACAGAGCATGGTGCTGAATGCTGGAGATACAAAGATAAAAGGTAAATAGCTCCTATCCTTGAGGGGTTTGCCTTCTTTCAGGGGAAACAACGTGTACATATGGTGGTAGATACAAAAGAAAAGGTAAGAGAAGGGCACAGTAGCAGCTATGGGACAATACAAAAGGCCTCATGTAAGAGAAGGTACTTGAATTTGGAACTATGTCCCCAGAATTATTAAACTGCTTACCTATTTCTTCCACAATATGATTACTTGGTCTATACACCAAAGAGGTCAAAGAAAGGGGAAAAGGAACCCTGTGGACACAAATAGTTGTAGCCACTCATTTTGTGTTGGCAAAGAACTAAAAACTAAGGGGTATGTACCCATCAATTGGGGAATAGGTGAACAAAATATGGTGTTGGATCATATGTGATGGAATATTGTTGGGGCTATGCAAATGATGAAGAGGATAGTTTCCAAGAAACCTAGGAAGATTTGTATGAACTGATGAAGAGTGAAGCAAATAGAACCAAGAGAACAATTGGTACAATAGCAACAATATTCTAAAGACAAACAATTTTGAAAGACTTAGAAACTCTGTTCAAGGCAATGACCAACCATGATTCGACAAGACTAATAATAAAGGATGCTACCTACCTCTTGACTCAGAAAACAGATTGAAACACATATATTTGTGTACATACATATGTGTGTGAACACACACATGTAGATATGCATATATGTGTGTGCATATATGTGTATATATATATATATGTGCATTGTATGTGTATTTGACACAATTTATGTGGAATTTATTTTGCTTGACTATAGATGTTTGTAACAGGAGTTTGGGGCTTTGGGTTTTTTTTTTTTCCTTAATGGGAGGAGAGAGAAGGGGGATTTTCACTGAGTGAAAAAAATAATAAAATTTAGTTTAAAAATTTAGAGACAAACAAGGAAATGTTTGAGCTGACTCTTGAAAGAGACTAAGGATTCTAAGAGGCAGAGGGAAGGAAACAGTACATTTCAGGCATGGGAGTAGGGGTAGTCAGTGCTAAAGCAAGGAGACTAGGGATAAGAGAGCTACATGTGAGGAATAGTAATTAGTCCATTTTGGCTAGGACCATAGAGGTTTTGGAGGAGAGTAATACATGATAAGGCTGAAAAAAGATAGAATGGAATCAAGTTGTGAAGAGCTTTAGATACCAAATAGAGTTGTTTGTTTAAATCCTGAGAGTAATAGGGGTCACTGGAGTTTGATAAGACCTAGAAAAATTGCTTTGGGTATTAAGTGGAAAATGGATTTGAATGAGGACAGACTTCAGGAAAGGAGATAAAATCAGATACCACAATATTCCAGGGTGGAGGGAGATAGAACAAGATTTGACAAAAGACTGGAGATGTGGGTTGAGAATAAGCGGTAGGGGATGACAAAGAGCGTACAAAGCTGGGAGACTAAAAAGACAGTGTCCTCAACAAAAATAAAAAAAGTACAAAGGAGAGCTGGGTTTGGGGAAAACATGAGTTTGATTTTGGACGTGTCAAATTTGAAATGCCTGTCAGACAGAGGTTTTCACAAAGTGGCAGATTTTATGTAGTCCTGGTAGTCTACATTTCTTTTACCAGGAAACTGTGTGGTATGGTGGAAAATGGCTTGAATTTGAAAGTCAGAGGACTTGAGTTCAAATCCCCACCCTGCCCTTTACTTTCTATGTGACCTGGGGTAAGTAACTCCACAGCTCTGTCCCTTAGTTTCTTAATTTGTAAAATGAGTGGGTTAGACTAGATTGTGCCTCGGAGGCTCTTTCTAGCTTTAAATCCATCACCTTACTCCAATGCCTCATTTTGGTGGGAAGACAACTCTAGTTTCTTGAAGGCTGTGCCATTAGAGACAAGCTCAGGCAGATCCTACCAAGCTGGAAAAGTTTGGAGTGTGGTCCTGGTAATGAATTCTGTGTGTATGATCCAAGGATCAGCTTCACTAAGTTTGGAGAACTGTGACTGAGTGAGTGACTTCCTCTTTGCTGGCCAAAATGACAGGTTTTTTAATTACAGCAACTCCCTAAAATCATCTGCTAAATTATAATGGGATTACAGTCAAAGTTAGTGAAGGGAGTACACACACTGATTAAGTTATAGATCCTTAAATACAGTTTTATGGAAGGATGGGTGGGGATAAGCATGCATAGCATAATGCAGCCCTGATGAATGTTCATTTGCAATTAGCAAAATCTATCTCATCATGAAAACCTGCTGTAATTTAGATCATCCAGTTCTTCCTTTTTGACCATATGCGTGGAGCTATGACTTCTATAATTGTTTCACCTAAAATCAAGTTTTCATAGAGCCAGCTTCCCACTAAGTGGCTATCAATTCCACTTGGTTAAGGACAGCAAATCTTCCAAAATTCCAGTTGGCTGCAATGCTTGGAAATTATTTATGAAAGATGAATAGGATTTGGATAGATGGAATATATATATATATATATATATATATACACATATAAATATGTACATATAGACAAATGTGAAAATACATGTGCATTTATATATACATATATAGAGAGAAAATAATTTATTACAATAACAACACAGTAAAGACAAACTACTGTGAAAGCTATGAGAACTATGATCAATATAGTAACCACCCTTAATTCCAGAGGACCAGTGATACACCATGCTAGCACCTCCTGACAGAGAGGTAATGGATTTAGGGTACAGAATGACACATACACACACACATCATAGTACTTACAACTTTCAAAGTTGTTTGTATTTTTTTTATTATTATATAAATTGTACTTTTGGTTCTACTCATTTCTTTTTTATCAGCTTATAAAATTTCTCAGAATTGTTCGTTTTTATAATGTGGATGGTATGGAAAAAAATGTTTTTTTCCTGGCTTGGCTTACCACACTCTGCTTCAGTTTATAAGTCCTTGGGTCTCTCTTTGACATCACGTATTTCCTCATTTCTTTTTCCTATAGAGACATTAATTAATTAGCTAGCCAGGCCCACTAGGGGAAAAGAGTCCCATTGATCTTCAGTGAAAGTAACATATTAAAAAAAAACACACTTTATTGCTGTATTAAAAAAAATTACTTTTATTTCTGGATATAAAACTTTCACCCTGAAATTGAACCTTGACAAAGAAAAACTATTAAGCAAAAACAACCTAAACAGTAACCCCCTCCAATGATATGCAACATTCTGCTCTTGTAGTACTCCATCTCTACTGACTGGAACGTGAAAGGAGAAATGTTTCATTATCTGTGTCTCAGGACCATTATTAGGGTTTCAATTACTCAGAGTCCAGTGTCCTCTTAGTGATCTTTTCCTTTACGTTAGTATAGACACTGTATCTATTGTTCTTCTGTCTCTGCATAAATTCATATAAATCTTCCCAGGGACAATGGCATAAATCAAATCATTTCCTGCTATTTTTTGCTCCAGTGCGAAATTGAATTGAAACACTAAGTAAAATGTTCAATAAGGGGTGTGTAACATTTTTGGTGCAATACCATCTGGGTAGAGTTCATAAAAATCTGGAGCACCATTATTTCTTTTGGCTTTACCTGACCCTTTAAAAAATAGACAAGAACTTGGAAGCAAGCCAGTGGGCTACCACCCTTAAAGTCAAGTGTGCTTTGAATATCATCCTGAGCTCCATGTCCTGAATAGCAAACAAAGTTTTATTTCTGGAAACTATGCAAGATGGTAACTTATAGGACTGGCCTGATGCAAGTAACTGTCTGGGGTGAACAGGAGAAGACAATGGACATGGAGTTAAAAAAGACTATGTTCAAATTCTGTCTCCAATACCAGCCACACAGCCCTAGGCAATTGACTTAATTTCTCTGAGTCTCAGTTTCCTCTTCTGTAAAATGGGAATAATAATATCTACTTCACAGGCTTGTTATAAAGTTTAAATGAGATAACACATATAAAGTGCTTTGCAAACCATGAAGCACTATATTAATGCATGCTATATTGTTATAGTTGAGAACAGTCTGATAATTATCCCTCACCTAAAGCAATATCTCCCCCACTTGCCTTCCACGCCTAAATGCTCACCATTGTCTTTGGGTATAGATATTGCAATGTGATACTATGCAAGCCATTTCAGAGAAACACATTAGACTTGTTGTGTCATTGACTTCATCTGAGTCTTTCCAATCAACAGCTGCTGGTTGAAAGTAGGTTGTGAGTAGTTCTAGAGCATGGAGCATTCCTCAGAGACAACAGGTGCAGGCCCCTGAGGGCAGAGAATGAAATTTTGCTGAGAAGGTGGGGAAGAGTAGGTACAGAGGAGCCAAATTTTGCCCTTTGCCTGTTTTTCATTTTTCCTTCAAGCCAACTCTTTCCACTCTACCAGTTGCTTCTCTTAAAAGTCTTTATGGGCACATGCCACCTATTTGCTAATGAGTACGGCAAAGTGGGGCAGAACATCAGGACCCTCACTCAGCCCGTGCTGCCTAAATCTTGGTCAGAGAAGCAAGAATCATCCTGATGCAGTCACTTCAAAGCCAGGGTTGTTTACCTCAAGATAGATCTCATAGGATAGGATGGCAGAAAAGAGACTGGCTACCTCCTCCCCCCCACTCCCAGTGAGGGTGTCACTGGGTCCTTCTATGACCTATCAGGGGATGATTGTCATTTTATCACCTGGCCTCCATGCTGTCTTCCATGAGCACATTTCCTGACCACATAAACTCATGCCAATCCTCTTATCTTACATCCCTTCATCTCTTTTAATTCTTTACTCTTCATAGGTGAATGAGTACTCCAAGATGGATGTGTTCAGGTTTGGAAGTAACCTTGTAAGTGTGAGAGTTCAAAAGGCATTAGGTTCCATTGGGTTGGAGCTGGCTGTCAGCAGGGCAAATTTCTTCAGAAGAGAGGTTGACCTATGACTACCCTAAACTTGGCTGTTTCATCAGCAGAGTTGTAAAAGACAATGCTAAACTGAGGTGAACTGTAATATGCCTAAATAGTAGTACTGCAAACTGCTTTGTGCTTTGATGAGGTTTAAATATTAGTTTCCCAGCATTGTAATAGTAGTTATAAGTTGTTACTTAACCCTATTTAATGTGCATTTGTGAGTGTTTTTGTGTTTATCAATAATTCCTTTTGTATGCAATGTCAACTGGACAGATTCAGCTTCTAACCTGTGGGTCTCTGGAGTCAAACAGAGCAGGCTAGAGGTAGGAGAGGAAGGAATCAAACAGAAATTTAATTTCAGAGCGAGGGAATGCCTTGCAAGCAAGGAGGGGATCTAAACACATGTATTAGAGCCCTGCCCATAGTAGGAGGGACCCACGGTAATATGAGGAGATCTCAATACTTATACCAATGGTTGCACAGTGAGCTGTAGTCCTGACAAGAAGGAGTAACAGCATTGAGAGGATGCCCATCAATTGGGGAATGGCTGAGCAAGTTGTGGTATATGAATGTAACAGAATACTATTGTGCTATAAGAAATGATGAGCAGGCAGACTTCAGAAAAACCTGGAAAGACTTGTATGGATTATACTTAGTGAAGTGGACAGAACCAAGAGAATATTGTACACAATAACGGCCACGTTGTGTGATGACTAATATTGGTAAATTTAACCTTTCCCAGCAATACAAAGATCTAAGACATCACCAAAGTCCTCAAGATAGAAAATGCTATCATCCACATCCAAAGAAAGAACTATGGAATTCGAATTGCTATTTTTTTTCTCTTCTGTTGAGTTTTGTTTTCTCTTTCTGGTGGTTCCTCCTATTGGTTCTAATTTTTACTTACAACATCATTAATGTGAAAATATGTTTAATAGGAATGTATATGTATAGCCTATATCAGATTGTGCACCGTCTTGGGGAGGGTGGTGGGGAGGAAAGTGGAGAAAAATTTTAAACTCAAAAGCTTATGGAAGTGATTGTTGTTAAATCAAAATAAATTCATAAAAAATTGAAAAAAAGAAGGGATAACAGCAATGATGTGACAAGTTTGATTCATAGCCAGGTTTCACAACTGGAACTTGTCTGAGCTTATTCAGTGCTTATCTGAACTCAGAGAACACCTGGGGCTGGTCAAAGCAATACAACAATTACAGGATTTTGCCATGGTTAGATCATCCAGAGGGTGAGCTCAAAGGATTGTTGTTATGCCAAGCTTAGGGTACAACTTGCTTGCTGGGCCTTAGCTTTGGATATCTTGATAGTAACCACCTCTTGGCCCTAGACTTGTGATTTCTTTGTTTGTTTCCAGAAAACTAACGTTGTTACAGCTAGTCTAGAAGAGGGAACTTCTTCCATTGTACATTGATTTAGACTTTCCAGTAAAAGATACTCACTCCATATGTTGGTTTATAATCCTCACCAGGTTCATCACAGATCTCTTTAAATGGTGCTTTTCAGAAGGATGGATGGGTATTGTCAACAGAGAATAGAGTCTTGCACAGATTTTGAATTATAATGTCATTAAAAGGGCCCAAAGAGTCTATCCAATGACTCAGTAGGCAGTAGGAAGGATATTATTTACCACAAAAGTGGTAAAGTGAGAAGAATGCTAGACTTTAAGTTAGGTCTTTGTAAGTTGCTGAAGTAAGAATATTTTTCTCCAGATGTATTCTAGGCTATGTATATATATATATGTGTATATATATGTATGTATGTATATGTATATGTATATATATGTGTATATATGTGTGTGTATATATATATATATATATATATATGAAAAACTGAATTCATGGAATAATAACAATAGTTTGAAATTATATGAAGCTTGATGATTGTAAAGCATTTTAGACTCATGAAATATATGTCATTTGAGCCTCACAACAATCATGGGAAATATGTAGTACTAAGTATTATATCCCTGTTCAATAAGTAGGAAACTGAAACTTGGAGAGGTTAAAAGTCTTAACCACAATACCATCACAAGGCCAGTAAGTGGGAGAGCTGAGATCCAAACCTAGATCTTCTTATTTCAAGCTTATTTATACTTTCCAGTGTAGTATGGTGCAAGTCTTCTTGGCTTATGGAAAATGACTATTTGTAGCAAAAAAAAAAAAAAGAATTCTTTTGTTTTCTAAAATGATTCATCAAGAAATCCTGTTCTTAGTCATAGGTCATAGGATCAACTAACTAGTCCAGTGTTTAACAAAGTATAATCCAGCTCTCTCTTTTTGCTTGTGTTTCTATCTCTAGTGCTTAGTATATTTTGCCTGGCACCTAGTTTTGTCACTTAATAAATGCTTGCTATCTGCCTGTTTAAAAGACAGCAATCAAAATGCTGAAAGGCCTTGAGTCCATGCCATAAAATGATTTGTGGAATAAGTAAAGATATTTAGCCTGGAGAAGAGAAGACTCCAAGAATGTGATGACTGTCTTCAGGTATTGAAGGCCTGTCATATGGAGGATCAATTAGATTTATTCTGTTTGAGCCCAGAGGGCAGACCTAGAAGCAATAGGTAAAAGTTGTAGGGGCACATTTAGACTTGATGTAAGGGAAAACTTCTTAAAAATTGGACCTGTCTTCCAAAAGTGAAATGGATAACCTTGGGAGGTAATGCATTCCCTGTTATTGGAGGTCTTGAAGGACAGATTGGGCAATGACTTGCCAGGTATATATTGTAGTAGAGATTCTTTTTAGTAGATGACCACTGAGATCGCTCACCAACATGAAATTCTCTGATTATGATCCACTAAGTTATCCTATCTAGTACCACTTGGGTCTGCTGTTAATATTCTTCCTTTTTCAGATTTGGTGACACTCAGCAAAAAAGTCACCCATGGCACAGGTTGGCACATTCTAACTTTCAAGTAAATCATATTCTAAGTTACTTCTGTTCAATTTCAAATGGGTAGCCATTGATTTTAAGGGGGTAGGAGTGATAATCTGCAAAATGCCATTTACAAAAGGCTGCTCTTCTTAAATACATCATATATTCCCTGAAGAACACTGCCTGAATCATTTGTTTGGTATGTTTTGCTTCTCCTTCAAAAAAGACTAAGTCCGTTTCTTTATACTGCAGGAGAGGGGCAGCTAGGTGGTTCAGTAGATAGAGCACCAGCGCTGGAATCAGGAGGACTTGAGTTCAAATCTGGCCTCAGACACATAACACTCACTAGCTGTGTGACTCTGGGCAAGTCATTTAACTCCAATTGCCTCATAAAAAAATAAATAAATAAAAACTTCTGGATGAAATTGTTGAGGCAGTGAGGTGGTGCAGTGAATAGAGACCAGCCTTGGAGTCAGGAGAACCTGAGTTCAAATCTGGCCTCAGGCGCTTGACACTCACCAGCTGTATGACCTGGGCAAGTCACTTAATCCCAATTGCCTCACCAAAAAAAAAAAAGTATACTACAGAAGAGTCCAAATTCTATTAGTAGCAAAGCTCATGTTATCTCATCTTCTCAAACAGTATACAACAGCTCAGTTGCAGTGATACAACGCAGTATATCCCATATTATGACTAATGTTCCAATACCTCTGATATAAGCAGGATGAGTTCAAAGTTTCACAAGATAGTCTGATATGATCAACCAAAAAAGAAGAACCACAATACATACCTAGCAGTGGTATTAGATGGTGGTGGTGCTTTGCGAAGCAAGTGAGCAGGAATTGTTAATCCTCCTCTTTGCTCCTCCTCTTGTTTACAGTGGCTGGATCTGTCCTTCCTTGCCTTGCCCCAGCCTCCTCCCCACTGTCATGGCTTTTTCTCTAGCCTCTCCCTCTGGAAGAATGGTTTTCCTTTCAAAATGGCTGCAGGAGAACAACAGGAAGGAAAAATGGCTGCATTGCCACTTTTCTCATTGGTCCCAGTGCACCACAACCTCTTCCCACTGAAACTGCTGACTCATTTTGACTAGAAACATCTGGCACTAGATTTCCTTGGTTTGTTGTGGGTAGTTGTAAAATGTAATCAATAATTATCTCATCTTGGACAGATTGCACACCATCTTTGGGAGGAGGGAGGGAAGGGAGAGAGAAAAAAAATTTGGTAGTCACAATTATAAAAGTGAATGTTGAAAACTGGAAAAAATAAAATACTATTAAGTGGGAAAAATAATAAATAATTCTCTCATCTACATCATCTATAATTCTATATATAGTTATAACCATAACTTCAAGTTATAGCCCTGATGAATATATGTTGCAATTGAAAAGAAATCTTTTTTTTTCTTTCTTTCAGGCATTCCCCTTCTGTTTTCTTTGCTGCATTTCAGTTAATGAAACACAAGTCAGAAACAGAGAGGCTAGCCTTATTTATCTTAGGGGGAAAAAAACTTTAAAAGAGAAATAAGAAAAACAAGGTCTTAAGAAATGGAGATATAGAAATCAAACACACTTCTCCCAACAGAGAGATGGAGCATGAGGAATTACCAATGCTGATCTCAGTCATTTGTACAGTTCCAACAAATCCAGAATATGCTTCATGTCTATGGTCAATAGCTTAACCAGATAGTTTCTTTGCTGAATCCCAGAGCATCAGCCGTTAATGATGGGTGTCCTGCCTCCCGGTCTAGTCCGCCTCATGTGCTGGTGGGTATATCTTCCACTCTACTTCTCATCCTCTGTCTTTCTCTTTCCCCTCCCCAGTGATGGGAGGGATTGGCTTGTCAGTCAAATTCTGACTCAATCAGTCCAGGGTCAGAACTAATTCTCTAAGGATCAAGGAAAGGAACTCTGGGGGATTTCTATCCTAACCAGCAGGCCTCCAATTCCAGCTTCCTTACCTCCTTGGCAGTCTCAAAGGACACTAGAGGAACACAGGAGATAGATAAAAATGGAAAGTAAATAAGGCAGAATGGCAAGAGGGTAATTACAGAGTCCTGTATTACAGACCCAGATGTCTTTTTCTTCCATTTCTTACGGAGAAAATTATTGATATCTTTTATTTTTAACATCACCATCATTTCTAAATATCTTCACTCCTTGTTCCCCTGCCTAGAGAGCCATTCCTTTTAATAAAGAATAAAGAAAGATAAAAAATGTCACTTCAGCAGAATCAAAGAACATTTCAACTGTGTCTGACAGTATATACAATATTCCATACCCATCATACTTCATGTCTGCAAAGAAGGGAGGGAAGCTCATTTACTTATCCTTTTCAGGACCAAGTTTCTTGGTCATTATAATAAGTATATAACATTCTTTTGTCCTTTACATATATGTTGCTGTAATCATTAGATAAGTTGTTTTTGAAAGTCTTCCCCTGCTTCTTTATCTTCAGATTCATTGTTTCCTATGTCTCAGCAGGGTTCCATTACCTTCATAGGATACACTTTGTTTAGCCATTCCCCTGTCCATGAGCATCTACTTTGTTTCTAGTTCTTTGCAACCACAAAAACATACTGCTTTGAACATTTTGCCTTATATAAGACCTTTTTTTTTCTGCCTTTGACCTCTTTGGAATTTATGCATAGTCGTGAAATATCTGGACCGAAAGCCATTGACATTTTTGTCACTTTTTTAAAAAGCATAATTAAAAATTGTTTTTCAGAATGATTAGAGGGGCAGCTAGGTGGCGCAATGGATAGATCACTGGCCCTAAAGTCAGGATGACCTGAGTTCAAATCACGTCTCAGACCAAATACTTGACACATACTAGCTGTGTGACCCTGGGCAAGTCACTTAACCCCAATTGCCTAAAAAAAAAATGATGATTGGACAACTTCATAGCTCCACTAGCAGTAGTGGGTCTGTCTTTTGCAGCCCCTCCAATGCCGATTATTTACATCAGATGTTCTAGTGGGCTTGTTGTGTCTTCAAATTCTATTATTGAGGACAGCTAGGTGGTGCAGTGGATGGAGCACTAGCCTTGGAGTCAGGAGGACCTGAGTTCAAATCGGGCCTCAGACACTTGACACTTACTAGCTATGTGACCCTAGGCAAGTCATTTAACCCCATTGCCTTGCCAAAAAACAAAAATTCTATTATTCTCTGTTTTCTCTTTCTCAGTGTAAAGAAACTAGGACAAGCAATATAAAAGCTAAGGCAAAATATTGCTTCCTGTTGATATTTCAAACACTTAGGCAAATCAACATTGGATACTATTCTATTTTCCCCCTACAAAAAAAATGTAGCTATAAATCAAACCCTATCTTTATTTTTCTTTTTAATGCCTCTACAAGTCTCTTGAGAGAATTAAAAATTAACTAAGATGTGCAAAATTAGGTAGCAAGTGTTTGACCAAGATAAGTTATAACACTTCTGCTGAAAATTGAAAAACTATTATTTCATTGTCAGAACCAAAAATAACTTTTGCATGCATGTTTTCCTGATGCAAATCCATATTAATTATGGTGACACCAATATAAATGGCACTAGAAAAAATAAAACAAATAGGTGACTAGAGATGCAAAGAATATTGGGTAGTAAATAACGTTAAGATGGGAAAACAAACAAAACTGATTGAATGATTATTTTATCCATTGGACATCAAATTGATATTTCTCTACAATTCTCCAACTGTTCAATATCCTGAACAGAAATTCAATTTTAAAAATATTAAAGAAAATTCAGTATCTACCTTCTGTATACTACTAACACTCAAGGAGCACTGCCTTCCCAGAGTTGTATTCCTTGGTTGAAAATCAGATAGTTTCAGACATCTTTTTTACTCTGTCAGATGGATAGACTGTTGCTTAACTAAATTGCCTTTGTAAATTCAAGATAAGATAAAAGCATTAAATTTCAGGAGGAACACTGCAGAACAGCCTAGAAAATGAGTGCTAATGTGAGTCGGCTGGGGAAGAGTTTGGATTCCTTGCCATCCCAAAGTAAACATACTGTGAACACCACCACTTCAGGGAATGATACTATCCTCTCCATCCTCACCCTGTTTTATATACATATATCTCTATTCAAATAATAAATCCAAATGAAATTTCAATAACTTTTATAAGATATAGTTCATTGGAGAATTTCGAATATGATTAAAGTGTCAGAGATGAAGACTTTTAGAAGTTTAACATAACCAGAATTAACTAGCCTTGAGAAAGCTAAAGAACTACTTAGTCATAAACTTCAAATATATGATGGTGATAGAAGGCAATGACTACATTTTCTTTCTCCCTATTAAGATCAGAAATAGAGAAAGCTTGAATTTCAACATTAAGGATTTGGGTTCATGATAAATTGTGTACAATGCTTATCACAGACATTCTTCTGCTGTTGTGACTATAATATTGAAATCTTTAAATTCACAAATGGAAATCCCATTCAAACATCCCCTTTCCCAACCTGTTCTCCTCTATGTTTGATTGGCCTTTCCCAATCTGGTACCATTCTATTTTCCAGACTTATTCAGACTACTTTTTAAAATATAATTTATACTTTAGCCATGGGTATTAAAGACACCAAGAATGATACTACTTCTTTTTCTCCTCTCCTCCTGACCCCACCACCAGTAGATTACATGGGAAAAGGTTTTAATTCAAATAAAGTAGTAAATGCCCATTGGATTTTAAAGAGAGAATGTATTGAAATGGATCATATTAAAACTCAAATTTGAGCCAAAGCAAAGGGTTAAGTAACAATGATAGCTAGCATAGCACTTTAAGTTTTACAAGGTAAAATATTTTACAAATATTATCAAATCTATCCTGGAAGATAGGTGTTATTATTACCCCCATTTTATAGTTGAGGAATATGAGGCAGACAGAGGTTAAGTGACTTGACTATGGTCACACAACTAGAAAGTATCTGAGTCTTGAATTTGAATTCAGATCTTCTTGGCTCCAGGTCCAGCCCTCTATCTCCTGTACCATAGAGCTGCCTTAAAATTAAAAAAAAAAAAGTGTAGATTTGGACAGGGTAGACATATAATTTGGATAATTCAGAAAACCATATCCCTGTTTTAAAGCGGGGAACCTGGGAAATTTTGTTATTGTTTTTCAGTCATGTCAGACTCTTTGTGATCCCATTTGGGGTTTTCTTGGCAAAGATACTAGAGTGGTTTACCATTTCCTTCTCCAGCTCATTTTGCAGATGAGGAAACCGAGGCAAATTTGCCTAGGCCACATTCTCTATCCACTCTCCCATCTAGCTTTCTCTAGGAAATTTAAGGTTAATTTAACTACCAGAATTATTTTTAACCCTTCCTTAGCCACCCAAATTCACCAAATAATTGCTTAACAATTCAGAGGCAGGAAATACTCTTATCCTTTAAGATTCAGAAACATTTGGGAAATAACCTTCAATACAATTTTAAAGGAGAACTTTTGAAGGTAGAGATAGGACTAATAATTATTATTTTCAAGCCTATTTTAGTCTCATTTTAATAGTGTTCTCATGTGATGGGCACTGATAGCACTATTCACATCTATGGGCTTGATCAGTACAGTTCCTTGGTCATCTAGATGAGTCTTTGTTTGATACTACTGCATTCTCTCTATGGAACGGTGGACATGCTCATTGGACTGGTTGACCCATTCACACCTCATTCAAGATCAGAGAATCTCAGTGAACAGAGATAATTGAGGATGAGATTTCATTACACCTACAGGCCATTTTGTCCCTTCTGGTTTCTTTTTAGACAACACATAACAGCACAGTTAAAAGAACACTTGGAGATTACAAGGAGTCTATGGTTGTGACCATCTCCCCAGGAGTTACTACTGAGTACATTGGGGAAGAGGTACAGTGTAATTACATACCCAGCAAGAGAATTCCTGGACTCCAAGTTCTAGAATCTAGCCTTATAGAGAGGGAAGGGGGAGTTCCTGGCAGTTCTTTCTTTGGGAGAAAGGGTTTGAGCACATGACCCTATACCTGAAGTAGAAAAATATGACAGAACAATGACAGGGCAGCAAAACATCTGGACTTTGCAGCTTACTATCCCCGTGAGTTATTTGAACAGGGAAGGTCATATGGGAAAGGCATTTCCCTCCAACTCCACAACAGTTGCCTTGCCTGCACCTGCCTAAGAAGGCTTCCCAGTTTCCCTAATCAGCCATTTTATTGCATTACAAATACCATCTATGGACTCCCTATGCCACCAGAGTTTTCCTGCCATTGTACCAGGAACCTTCCTCTAACCTTCTTTGTCAGCTACACCCAGCTACCTGACAGCTCCACCCCCTGGCTGAACCCCTGTGGACAATAATAACCAACCTGAATTCGGTCCTTGATAATGAACATAACTCTGACCCTGTCTTTCTCTGCCTATCCCAAAGATCTGAGCCCCCTGATGCCATTGTTCAAACCCCTTTCTCCATCCATTACACAACTCGTCTTCCTGAGTTCAAATCTGGCTTCAGACAATTACTAACAGTGTGACCCTGAGAAAGTCACTTAATTCTGCCTCAGTTCCTTATCTGTCAGATGAAATGGAGAAGGAAATGGCAAAACATGACCTTTAAAACATTTTCTTTGGAAATGGACTTCACCCCAGATAGCAATCAGACATCATTAGCCTGGAAGCAGTTAGGTGACACAAAGGATGTAGTGCTGGACCTGGAAGACCCGAGTTCAAAGCCAGTGTACTAGCTGGTGGCCTTGGACAAGTCATTTAGCCTCTATCTTTCTCAGTGCCCTTATCTATAAAATGAGGATAATTATGGTACCTACCTCCCAGGGATGTTGTAAGGATAAAATGTGATAATACTTGTAAAGCATTTGCAAACCTTAAGGTGTTATGTAAATACTAGCTAGTAGTGATAACCTATAGAGTAACTTATACTTATTCCATTTTTCTGTTAGAAAGAAAATGAGGAAAATTATTTACATTATGCCTCCCACAATGTAATAGAAATGAGTATTGTAAGAATATTTGCAAAAGATTGCAGAACTCCAGTGAATTCAGTCACCAATCATGACTTCAGCAGAGAGGTGGTGGATTGACTATAGATAGAAAACAAAGCATAAATTTTCAAATATTGCCACTGTGTTGATTAAGTTTGCTTTATGACTTCATTGCAAGGGAGAAGGGTTACCTAGTTTGGAAAAAGGGAAGTTGGAGGAAGTCATTGGGAAATGATAGCATTATTTTTTTAAAAATCAATAAAAAAGAAAGAGAAAAGTTAGTCAACCCTGAATATTGCCTAAGTAGCTTGTCTCTGGGAATTCTCCAGCCTCCTGAGTGATTAAGTAGTGATTAAGAATTCTTGAGGCTGTAATGAAATTCAAAAGTAACTCTTCAAGTCATAAGGGATTCAAAAGTACTAAATGGGACAACATGATTAAATATAGCTTAAAATCATGCAAAATCAACTCTTAAACATGTTAGAGTGAAGGAAACTTTTTAGAAGCCAGTCTTCTAACTTTTCCTTACAAATGATCAGAAAGCCAATTATGGAGTGGAGTATTTTCTCAAATATTTCTGGAAGAGACTAATCTTTGATTCTTTGACCGTGTTCGTGTCTGTGGGTGAGGGGGTGGTTTGAGTTGTGGGAAGAAGCTTAGCCAAACCCTAGATTGCTACCAGCCTCCTATCTTTCCTGTCTTTAACCCATCCTGCACATAAGCATGTCAAATTACTTGAATACTTCAAAAAAAAAATCAGATTTGATAGGCATGTGATCTCCTTTCACAAACACAAATCAAAAACCTTCCAGCAACAGATTCACTTAAATTTAATTCAGCAAATATTTGTGCCTAATATGTATAAGGAGGGCACTATAGTAGGTGTGGCATATACAAAGATATTTTCCTAAAATTCAGTCCTTGTCTTGAGAATTACTGCTTTGTAGTACAGTTTGAGATCTGATACTGCTAGACCCACTTTCTTCCCACTTTTTTTCATTATTTCCCTTGAGATTTTAACTTTTTTGCCTCCAGGTAGATTTCATTATTTTTTCTAATTCTATAAAGTAATACTTTGGTAGTTCGAGTGGTATGGCACTGAATAAATAAATTAATTTAAGTAGCAGTCATTTTCGTTATTGGCTCCATCTACCCAAGAGCGATTCATATTTCTCCAATCATTCAAGTCTGTCTTTATTTCTATAAACAGTGTTTTGTAGTTGTATTCATGTAGATTTTATGTATAGCTTAGTAGGTAGACTCTCAAGTACTTTCTACATTCTGTAGTTACTTTAAACGGGATTTCTCTTCTCATCTTTTCCTGCCAGGTACCCTTCCTTCCAATAACAGCATTCAACTGTATGATATTTCTCTTTAGGTAGGGCCAAAAATGTATAACCCCTAGTTAAGCTTCTGTCTGAGTTTCTATATGCTCCCTTGGGCTAGTCCTCACACAAAAGAATAACTTGGTATACTCTGCCAGAACTTGTACTTCACTGGCATAATAGGTTTTAAAGAAATGCTTGTTAACTAACTGGTAGCCTTTGAGAACTCAAGATCATCTCCATACTACAATGCCTTTAGGGACAGAGCAATCTTTCTTTATTTTTTTGGCTAAAATTTTGTAATGTGAATTTTCTTTTTTTGTTAAGCAGCAACAAAAATAAATATTTCAATATATAAAGAACAACATAAGATAATATTATATATGAATTGATGAACTTCAGTCATGTACAGTTTTATTGTATCTTTGAGGAGGGAGCTAATGCTGTCACTTAGAAGAGACCATGTAAGGATTAATGGAAAAGGTTGCGATGAGCTGAGCTTTGTGGGGAGAGAAAGATCCTAGTTCAACTTGGACAAATTTATATAGGGTGGAAATGAAAACAAAATTGGGGAAAGTCAACAAATGAGTTCGACTGTAATGTAAAGTTGTGGCATTTAAAAAGTTGGAGAGACAATTTCTGGGTAATTTAATCATTTTATTAATAAGACTAGCATGTTTATTAATAAAAAGAGATTAAAGATCCCTCATGGTGATGAGCTCACAGTTTATGTACTCTTGGAAGAGTGGGTATTCCTGAGAGTGGCAATCAACTCTGATTGGTTAACAATTAATGAGAGAATAAATATTATAATGGAAGTGGGCTATATTACAATGAGAGTCTTGAGATAGACCTAAAAGATGGTTAAAGAGACAAACTAGGCGGTAAGTAAATCCCTTTTGTTTACTCCCTTAAGTTAGCAACATGTACATGGAGTCAGAGCTTTAACTCTGACCAATTCAAGCAATTTTAGGAGGATGTTTAAACCCTGACTCATCTGTGTTACTCAAAAAAAAATATCCTCCATACGTTTTTTAACATATAGCATGGGAAAGGAAGTTTCTTAGTTGAATAGGTCATAAATACAGTAAAATAGGAGAATGTCAAAGTGTCAGTTGAAATTATAGATCCATGATATCTGTGTTTCCCCTACATAACATATGTCCATAGGATACCAAAATAAGAAAAGTCCCACTATTCAAGAGTGTCTGGTCCCAGGTATCCTGTCCTTAGTGATCACAAAGCTGGTCACTTTCATCTGGTCCTGTAGTTGCTGACACAGGAAGGGGCATTTTTAGTTCACTGAGAGAGAAAAGATTAATTCAGGTTTTTGGCCCTTATTGGGGCTCAATTGACCTTAAATTATTATCAAATATGTGATTTGGATCACCCAAATCTTGATCAAAGAGTCTTATCAATTTCCATATCACTTGTCTGAAAAAAGGGAGGATCCACATTTTTCCTGACCTGAGTAAACACAATGAGCAGGAATCCTCCCATTAACATAAACTTATAATTTCTTTTACTATCCAATTAGATCTCGGCCTGGGCAAGTCTTTGCCTAAGATTTTCCACCCTGGTTGATTTCTGGGTGAGGAAGTAGAAAAGGGGAAAAACCTTTGTCTCATATACAATAATTAGTTATTAATACAAGAGAGAAATAATAATTTCTCTCAAAGCAATTGAAGGGCAATAATGTGAAACAAACTTAGAAGACTAAATTAGAGCCAGACTATGCAGGGCTTTAAATGCCAGGCTAAGAAATTTGTATTTTATCTTATAGACAATTGGGAGAATTTTATGATTGAGTCTATGCCTTAGAAAAATCATTTTGACATCTGTGTGAAGTAAGGTGACAATGCAAAAAGAAAAAATCATTCTGGTTTCTTGGGCCTAGTCTTTTTTACATTCCCAGACTATCTCTGTTAAAGAGACAAGCTAGGTGATAAGTAAATCCATTTTGTAAATCCTTTGTAAATCCTTGTAAATCCTTCCTAATATCCTCCTACCTTTTTGGGAAATTTCTAATCTGGAAACCTTAATGTCCTTTGTTTCCTTGAGGAGGGGAAGGGATTGTGGCTTCCATAGGCATGGGCAAAGCTTCTCTTGTCCAGTTCTTAGCATCTGCCTTTCTGTGCTATCAGAAATGTCAAACCAATCAGATGAGCTTAAGTGAAACTCTGCTCTTCGCCCATAAAACCTGTGGCCCTGGGCTTTATCTCCGAGTGTCTCATCCCCATACTTCCCCACATTCCTTCTCTGGCCCTAAGGTGAAGGTGTGTACTTGCTTTGTGTTTGGGCTGCCCTCCTATGTCAGGAGTGGTAAGGGAACAAGCATTTATTAAACACCTACTGTATGCCAACCACTGTGCTAAGTGATTTACAAATATCTCATTTGACCCTCACAATAGCTCTGAGAAGTAGGTGATATTATCCTCATTTTACAACTGAATAAACAGAGGCAGTCAGAAGTTAAGTGACTTGCCCAGGGCACACAGTTAGTGTCTGAGTCTGAATTTGAACTCAGAACTTCATGACTCTTGGCCCTGATGTGGAGAGGTAGATTTCCCTGGTGTATTGACTGCTTTAGTGTGTAAAGGGGATGGCTACTGCCCTGCCATTGTCCCCTATGCCTTAAATGTATTCACTCTTAATCTCTCTACCTCTCAGAGGAATCCTTATTTTCTTTCAAAGTTCAGTTCAAATACTAATTCAAATATAGAGATTTTCCTGACACTGCCCACCCCAAATTGTTAGCTCTGTCTCCCTCTTTAAATTACTTTAAGTTTAGGAATGTAACCTGGGCCCTAAAGCCCATTGGTGTAGGACTCTTTCCTCCTCCCTGTGGAGGTGGGGGAAGGAAAGGCAGTTTGGAGTTGGTGAGAGCAAGAGAGTTCCAGATCTCATACACTCCAATAAAATGTATGCTCTTTAAGGATAGGGATCATTTTGTTTTTGCCTTTGTATTCACAGTATCTGCTACTATATTTTGCACATATCTTTTGAGTTGAGTTGAGGATATAACATACATACATACACACACATACACATAAATTTGAAAGTTTTTAAAACCCATTAGAAAACAGAACATTATCAGTGCTTTGAGCAGCAAAGAGAATATGCCCTAATGGAGTTCAGATGAAATCATTGTGGTCTGGATTAGTTGGGCAAAGTTTTATGGAAAAGGCATTATGGAGTTTATCCCCGGAGGATTGGCATTATTTTATTTGAAAAGGCTAGGATGGAAGTTCGGTAGAGAATATTAGACAGGAGAAACAACGTTCAAAATGTGCTTGGCATGTTCCAGGAACAATAAGAAGACCTGTGGCTCAGAACCAAAGCTCTGGGTTAAGATGGGCTAGGCTCAAACTTGGCAATATCTCCACAAAATCTCTTTGGCTCATGCCCTTATTTAAGGTTTTGCCTGAGAAAAGTAATGATTTGGCTCATTTTACCCCGAGCCAGGGTTTCTCTCAGGAACATCAACATTTAGCTTATGTCTAGGTCTCTGTATAGAAGGAAAAAAAACCCATGCCAATGCTCAGGCTAACAAAATATAAATATCTAATATAGACAGACTTTATTTAACCCAATAAAACATACAAAGGACTAGCAATTATATTTATACATAGTCAATACAATCCCACTTTCCCTCTTCAAGGAACCTCTGCCTCCTAGGAATATATAAAATACATCAGACTTATTGTACTACACTGGATGGGACTCCACTTAAAGGGCAAAGCATTTGAGGTCACTACAGAATCAGTCTATTTTTCTCTGGAAATGTATTGTCTTTGTAATTCACAATACCAATGAAGGTCAAGGTCCAAGTTTGTTACTCCACACTGATTCTTGCCTTATGGCTTCTTGGCTCTGACTCCCCTTGGTTCAGGAACTTGGCATGGTGTATAAACTCCTTTACTTGATCCAGGAATCATTAAAAATCAATTATCAATCAATCATCACCAATAAATAATGATGGCAACTCAGGAAAAAGGCAAGTCTACACCTTATCAAGAAGACATCCTATTCTGGGTCAGGCCTAACCGGCCTCATCTAATGGTATAGGCTCAGGATTAGAACAAAATGAGACATTTACAGAATATCTAATACTTAATTTAAAAAGGCCAAGGTCTTCGACTGCATCCAGGGCCATCTCCAGTCATCCTGATCTACATCTCTCCACTGTACCCAGATGGCTCCAGAGGAGAAAGTGAGGCTGATGACTTTGCACAGCAATGCCTCACTTAAATCCAATTTGCTTGCACATCATGGCATCACCTCCCTGATGTCATGGTCCTCTTCAAGAACAAAGGACAAACAACAACAATATTTAACATAAGGAGATCAACTCAGCATTATCATGGAAAGAATATTTAGCAAGGCTACAGCATTGATTTACCTGGGTGCAACTCCCTTGCTTTTACATTTGCTACAGTGCCTGATCTGAAGGTTGTGTCTAAAGGATCTCTGACTCTTCATGTGCTGTGCTTTTAACCTCAAGCTACCAGGAAACTTTATTAATGGTTCAAGCCTTTGGCCCTCAGACTACTTAATTTTCAAGGAAGCTTTTATTACTTATCATTTAGGGTAAAACAAACCTAGTCTATACTGAGGTAGGTAGCTCTGTAGCACAATAGATTGAGCACTAGACTAGAAACAGGAAAATCTGAGTTCAAATTCAGAATCAAATGTGCAATAACAGCATGATTCTGAGTAAGTGACATATGTCCACTTCAGTTTCATTTTCTGTAAAATCAGGAGAACAACAGTATCTACCTCCTAGGGTTGTTTTGAGGATCAAATGGTAAATTTTTGTAAAGAACTTGGCAAACCTTAAAACACTATAGAAATGCTACCTATCCATTATTATTATCATTGTTATTATTATTATTAGATGTTGCTCTTACCACATATCACCAATGAACAAAGGGCTAAGTCAGTGGGGAAAAAAGGAGCCTGGACAATGCTTAGACATGCTCACTATATCAGTATGGTCTTTGGAATTGATGTCAGTGGACAATATGTGTGTGTGTATGTGTGTGTGTGTGCGTGTGTGCGTGTGTGTGTATGTGTATGTGTGTGTATGTGTGTGTGTGTGTGTGTATTCATTTATCAGGCATCTTTAGGTATCTAGCATTGAGGAACACTGTGCTAAGTGCTAAGGGAAACACATGTATACACACACAAAAAAATTTAAATACTCTAGGTGTTTATATGAAGCCTTGGAAATTTTTGCTTTGTTTCAGAAAGGAATAGACAGAGCAAATTCGAATGCTTTCCTACTAGAAATGAGATTGCCCTTTAGTTCATGCTAACCCCTCTGTGATAGATAGGATTAACAGGGCAGTGGATATAAATTATAACCTTTTCTCTAAGTGATACAATGGATGGAGTGTTGAACTCGGAGACAGGAAGACCTGAGTTTGAATCCTGTGTCAGACACCTTCTAGATGTGTGACCCTTGGCAAGTCACTTAACTACCCTCAGTTTCAGTATCCCCATCTGCAAAATGGGGATGATAATAACACCTACCACACAGGGCTGGGAGGTTCAAATGAGATAACATATGTAAAGTGCTTTGTAAATCTTAAAGTGCTACATAAATGCGAACTGTCATCATTAGCATTATTATTATTAGGCCTTCCAGGGACAAGACATGAGCAGCACTGAGGAAAACCAGGCAGTGCTGATGGACCACGTGTGGAGAAGACTTCACGCCCATCGTTACCACAGCCTGCTGAAAACTGTGAGCTACTGTACTTCATGCCAACCATGGAACTGGTAAGTTGGTGAACTGGTGAACATTGGCTTTCTTCATATTTCAATATTTATGAATGAAAAGCTCTTCTATTCTCTTCCCTCCCTTCCCATCCCTTTCTCCCCACCCACACCCCCTTTATAAGACTTGGGTTTCTACACTCAGAATATTTCCCCATCTATGAATGATGAGTATCTCTGCACAAATGAAAGAGACATTGTATATTTTCTTTTTTTTTAAATTTTAAATCTCTGTACATAAGTTTTTAAATGCAAAAGAAAGAGAACTGTGAGAATGAGCCATTCTAAGGGTTGGCCAGAGACAGATAATTGTAGTAACTTCCATATACATATGTGTGTGTATATGTGTGTGTGTGTGTGTGTATACACATGTATATATATATATATATATATATATATATATATATATAATTCCAATTTTAAAAAAATTTATCACGTGAACTTAGGAAGGAAAGGATTCACTATTTCTTTGCTAGAAAAGAAAGGACAAAATTTGTCCTCATCTTTGCTGTACCTTTATGCGTATATTTATTTCCATTTCCCTGATATATGCATATACATCTTAGTCCTTTTTCCTTCTTTGTCTGCTTTGGAAACTGGCACATGGCAAGTACTTAATAAATACTTGTTAATTGACTGAAAGAAAGTTTCAATATCTTATTTTTGTCAAGCATATACATTCTAATCAAATGTGAAATTCTTGACAGCAGAACTGTTTTAGTCTACTGACTGTAATGATATTCCTAAAGCTTGGGTAAGACCATATGATACCCCAATTCAGTCAATTCCAGTAGCTCCCTATTATGTACAGGTTCAAATATAAAATCTTCTGTTTGGCTTTTTAAGCCCTTCATAACCTGACCCCTTCCTACCTTTCTATTCTTGCACCTCACTCCCCTCCACGTACTCTGTAAAAATGCTTGTTTATTATCTACACTGTGCTATAATATACTTTTTTATGTGAACTGTAAACTCTTCCTGGCTAGTTAGTAGAAAAGTAAAATCTGAAAACATCCCGGGTTTATAGTACAGAAAATATAAATTTTATTTTAAGGGATGATTCTTTGCCTTTTTTAAGTTTTTCATTTTTTAATAAAAATTTTTTCAGTCAAATAAATCCTTCTTTTCTCCCTCTCACCTCTACACACCCCCAGTGAGGAAGAAAAACAAAACCCCGATTACAAAGATGTATAATCAAATAAAACAAATTCCTCCATTGGCTATGTTAAAAAAAAAAGTTTCAATCTGCACTCTGAATCCAAAATGGAAGGGATTAAGTATTTTATATCATTTACCATGTGCCAGGCACATGCTAGCACATTAGAAAGGAACAGTGAGCTGGGCACAGAATTGAACAGGAGAAAGACCACAAACTGGATCAGAATGATGCAATGCTTTCAATAATTACCTGCTTTTTAACACCAATGAAAAGCCAACAAAAGAGATATAGGTTAATGAGTGCTGCTGGTTAACCCTTGCTTGAGTGAGCCATAACATCTAGTCTAATTGATACAAACCTATTGAAAATACATGAAACAAAAATGTTTTAATTTCTTTTGATGTAATGCTGGCAAATAAGGAGTATATAATTCAGAAAGTTCAAAAAACAGTTAAATGAAAATGGTTTGTCCAAAGTTCAAAAACAGGCAGTATTTGATTTGCTTTTAATGCCCATCAACCTGGGTGAGGCCAAGGTGAAAGAAGCTGGGGGTGGTCTTACCTTATCTGACAAGAGTTCACAGGGTAATAATAAATCCAGCTGTAATACAGATCATTGGTGTGGCAATGGTGGCTTAAGCCTCTCTGGGGCCTCTAGGCTAAGGACTAATATTTTAGGATCCTTGCCTTTTCCTTTGCAATGTTTAAAAAGGAAAAAAAATGGCATTGTACTGAAAAGACTTCTTTTTTAAAAATGACTCCACCTTTGTAATGGAAAAAACAATAACTTCTTGTCTATTAATTTATATAGAAGTTGTTTTTAGTATTTTAGTGGTTTTAGTATTTAAACATTGGATTTGCCATGTCATACCAAAATGCAAAAAAGAGTGGCAGCATGCTATAGTAGATAAAGAACTTGCCTCAGAGTCAGGAAGCTGGGTTCAAAATCCTATTCTGACTTAATTGGCTATGTGACCCTAGGCAAGTCTCTTAGTAATGTCACCTAACAAGTTGCCTAGTAATGTTCTAAGCCAGAGGTGGGGAACCTGTGACCTCAAGGCCACACGCGGCCCTCTAGGTCCTCAAATATAGCCCTTTGCCTGAATCTAAACTTCACAGAACAAATCCCTTTAATAAAAAGATTTCTTTTGTAAAACTTGGACTCAGCCATCTAGTATGTGCCCCAAGGACCCTACTATGTGCACCCAAGGACCTAGAAGGCCACACATGGCCTCAAGGCAGCAGGTTCCCCACACCTGTTCTAGGCAATTCTCTAAGACTATTAGTTGAAAAGAAGGTGCCAGCCTGCGCTAGTGGAGGGAGTTTCCTCACCTGTGAGATCCCTAAATCAATGAAGTCCAATTTCTTTCCCTAAGATTTAAAATGAACAGAAGGAGACAAAGAAACAACATGTTATCTGAACATCCATGTCATTCCCCCAAGTTCCCTTAGGAAAACCGCCAAGCTTTTCTACTAAAACTATGCCATTAGCTCTCTATGGTTGGTCATCAACCCCTCCATACTCTGGTGAGTGGATCCAGGAGGGGTTCCAGGCTTGCCACTTTACTTCCTCTAAAAGGGCTGTTTTAAAGGTGTCAGAGGAAGGATTTTAGGCAGGTATATATCCAATAGCACAACTTTTGGATAATCTGGCACTAGACCTCGTTCATTTCAAATGACTGCTATTCATTTGCACCAAAATAAATTTCTCTACTTAAATGTCACTTCATTTTTCCTCAATTACCATTTGCATTGGTGTGACATTGCTATAAGTTAGTGTGTAGTTTCACAATTGCTGCCTATTAACTGAATGGAACACAAACCACAGGGGCCATCATCAGGCCCAGATGGAGAAAAACAAGAATGTCAGGGAATCATTCCATCAAAATGATGGTCAAGGTTAGGTTTCATTTTTTTTTCTGGCCCACATAGAATGTTAGAACCAAATGGCACCTGAGAGAACATTCTTTCCAACCTTCCCATATAAGGAAATTGAGGCACAGAGAGAGCTAAAACGGCCTGATTAAGGTCACATAGTTGAAGAACCACAAATAGAGTACAGGTCTACGTCCATCCATTCTTCTTATTCAGCACTTACTGTGAACTGTGCTCCTGTTGCCCTCCCTTGGAACCAGTACCAAGGGAGTTGTGCCCTCTTCTGTGTCCTTCTTGGAACTGATACATCCACACTGGGGTGAAGGGAAGTGGCAGCAATAATGACAAGAAATGAACTGGTTCAGTGCATGCTTCTCCCCTAAGGACACTCTCCTGCCCTAGAAGAGTGCCTGTCCATAATGGCCCCTTTCAAGGGTCAATTACTCTGGCAAGGGGTTTTGCTTAAGCTTTTCTCCGTGGTAACTGTCACTTCTTGATGAACTTTCTGCTTGCCATATGATTAAGCTACCCTTTCTTCATGTAGGGACAATGGATTTTCTCTAATGGTTTTCATTTGTGTCCTCATATTGACAAGACATGTACCTCTACCCTATAGCAAACTCCTCAGCACATATGCAGAGATTGACTCTGCTAGGCATGACAGTTGGACTCCCAGCCATTAGGAACGGGGCAGTACTATAAGAAGCAAAAAAATGCCACAGGAGTTCTAAAGAGGGCACTCTGAGTTTGGAAGTTTCTTTTTCATTTACCACCTTCAGATCACATTTAATTTCCCCCCTACGATCATAGGCATGTGTACTGGGAGTACCCAAGATCTCAAGGGAAAAAATGACTTTGCATTTTAATTTAATTGCATTATATACTCTTTTAGTTTTAATTATGAATTGTCGTATTATATAATAAGCACTATATTGTCTAATTTAGAAGTTGTAGAAATGTAGAAAAAAAGCCAAGTTGGCTTGCAGCATGAGTCCCCACTACTGTGGAACTGCATTGCCACTGTTCTCTTCCCCTCTGACTATTATTCTAGAAAAATCATGAATAGGGGAGCAGAGGGGCAACCAGGCAGATTTATGGGACTCTGCAGAAAGAACAGTAGAGGAGCATTGATGGAAATGAATCTAGGAACAGAGAGTGGGGCAAGAGAAGTTTGTAGAGAAAATGAGCTATTTAGTTAGGAATGGGGGCAGGGAGCCTGGTATATCTCCAAACACACAGCTAGATCTCCAAAGCACAGTCTTCATAGGTGGCCAACATCATAGGTAGTTTCTGGACATAGTCCAGCAGGAGGCAGAAAGAGGGATGAGGTAAAGGTAGGGAGCCAGGGGCCTAGGACTATAAGGGATAGAGAAGGGGAAAGGGGAAAAATCTCATAGCTATAGTCTTTACTTATTCATATGAAATTTTTTTTTGAAACGCCCACATGAAAATCAAAAGGGGACAATGATTCATCAACATTTTGATTCACTCATGATTTTATACCTTAAACAAGAATTGTATTCATCAGTTAATTGCAATGACATTATTGAAGAATTTAAGTCTTGGTGAATAACATCTCTTTCTCTAAGGTGAAGAAAATTTAATCTGTTTTGTTTAATTTGGGTTAGCTCATTGTAAAGTTAAGGATAAAAATCATGAGAGCTGATGTCTTTGTATATGCCTAGTTATCATTACAGCAAAATTTTGGTATGCTGAGTCTTATGTTTTAAGTTGCTGCAGAGGCCTACCTTATGCAGTGTAGGCTCCAGAGTGTCAAGAAAGTGGGCAAAAGGTACTAAGAATCATAAAGTTTGTAGATTGTTCATAAACTTTACTTTTACTTGATATTCTAAATGTGAGAAGAAGCTGAATTACATTAATCTTAACATTCTGGCTATTACCCAAACTGTAAGAAAGATGAAAGTGGCTATAAAACAGAAAATTGGTTTACAGGTGCTCCTTGGAGAGGCAAAGAAAAGAGTTGATGGGATAGAGTTTTATAATATACCCAAAGGCAACAAGAAACATGATTTCTTTGGTCATCTTTGGGATATTTGGTCATCATGCACTGCAGTGCTCATGGTAATTTTTGCAAAAATAACTACCATAAAAATATTTGCATCTTATATAACAATCTTGATTTCTAAGGATGAAGTAGTATAGAAATTTTAGAAGAACTTGGTAAGACCTTCCAAATTAGAACTCTAGAACACACTCTGATACTTGGTGACTTTAGGTGGGAAAAGGTGAGTGGGAGAAATATATGGGAAAACATGGTTCAGGAAGAAAAACGGAGAAAATTCCAAGACTTACAGATTATACAGAAGCTTTATGCCTCTCTGTTAATAAGTGTTGGAAATGGTGAGCTCCAAATAACACCAAAATAGATTATATTTTGCCAATTAGGAAGACTAGTGTTATGGAAATTCTCTCTGATTTATCTGTCTTTGTATAATCAATCTATCAATTCAATAGAGATAAGATCAGGAAGGGTAAAATAATAATAATAAGAAAGATATAGCATACAGTTGAAACAACTTCGAACTCTTTAAACAACACACTGAAAACAAAAAAAAGGGAAATGGATAAGAGAAATGACATCAACAGCACTATAATATTTTTTATTGAAAAGCTAACCAATATGAATTAGTTACTACATGGAGACCAAAAGAGCCCATAAAGCATCTTAGTCAGAAGATATTTAATTTACTCGCCAGATGAAGAGAGACAACTGCCAAAGATCATACTGGGTCAGAAAATGTGTAAAAATCTTACTTAGAATGATGGACAAGTATGAACAACATCATTTCATAGAAAAGATAGAAATGAAGAGTAAAACCAGCTTAAAGAAAGCTCAACAAAATATCCAACTAAGGCAAGTTATCATAGGAGCATTAAAGAATAAAAATGGAAGGAGGCTTACAAGCAGAAAATGAAAAAGATTTGCAAAAATCATTACAATTAATTGTTTTGTTTATCAAGGACCATGAAACCACCATATTTGTGCCTTAATATCACAATTGCAGATGTTCTTATAGAAGATGTGGAAATGCACTAAAGAGAACAAATATAGGAGAAAGAGCTATATTGACCAAATGTGTATATAAGGAGATCCTTGCTTGAAGTGACACAGTTATGAGGGCATTGAGGGCTGATATACAAGATATCTGAAAGAGGGAAAGATACCAAAGGTGTCCGGGGAAAAATCTTGTACTAAAAAAAAAAGTGACCAAAAGAATATAAATAACAACTCACCTATATTCCATCTCTCTTTCATGTATGCAAAATCTTTATGACAGTCACCTATAATACAGTATCCTTGATGAGGGTGTTAGGAGGGAATAAGCAGACTTTTACTGGCTATATTCAATAGACTACATTCTTACCATTTTACAATCAACTGAAAAATGTAGACAAGATAAGATCAGATTGTACTAATTATTATTATAATACCAAAAGGTATTTAGTATATGAGGATAAAAATAACCACCTTACAGGCTCCTTTACAACAGTTTCTCCCATCCATCAAAATCAATTAAAATTTTTGAATGATAGAAATGTTATTGTCCAATAACCCTCTGTTAATTAACTTCAGATGAGACATAAAACAAAGATATGTATGCTCCACAAAGATATTTATAACTATTACGGAAGATCATGGAGATGATCAAGTCTGAACCCTTCATTTTAGATATGAGGAACACAGGGCAGCTAGGTGGTGCAGTATTGGAGCTCCAGCCTTGGAGTCAGGAGGACCTGAGTTCAAATCCAGCCTAAGACATTTGAAACTTCCTAGCTGTGTGAGTCGCTTAACCCCAATTGCCTCACCAAAAAAAAAAATAGATATGAGGAAACTGAGGCCCAGAAAAATTAAATGACTTGCCCAGAGTCATACAACTATTAACCCAGGTCTTCTTGACTTTAAGTCTACCTCTTTTTTCAACAAATCCAGCACAAAATCCAGTTTGTAGATAGATTTCCTATGGATAGTCCTCCAGATGTTCCTATTTGTATATGACATTGTGCTGATTACCCAAAGCTGTGGACCATCGTAGAATGTGCTAGAAGAGCTTTATCATCCCTCAAAAGAGGTTGGCCTGTCCATTTCCACAGCAAAGGTCAAGTGGATGAAGAATGTCTATAGTCTACATTTCAACATACATTTAGATGAACAGCTTACAGAGCTTATCCAACAGTGTGTGTGTGTGTGTGTGTGTGTGTGTGTGTGTGTGTGTGTGAGAGAGAGAGAGAGAGAGAGAGAGAGAGAGAGAGAACAAGCTAAGCCCAGAGTTAAACAGGAGAATGAGGTAGATTTCCTTCAGGAAATTGCAATATTTCTTTATTAGCCACAAGCTTCTCATGAAAGCAGAGGCCCATTTTTAAAGTGTTAATAATTTGTTATATGGTAGTGAAATACAGAATACAGCTGTCTCCAAAGAATTAATAATGAATATCATGCAGAGGGCAATGGAGAGATAGATATATGATGGCTACAAGCAGGCTGCAGTATATATTCTGTGAAGAGCTCTGAAGAGGAGGAGTAAAAGATGTCATCATTGCATGATAAAAAAAAAAGGATGAGAGTAAAGGATAGGAGAGTAAAGGTGCCAGTAAAGGATAACTGGCAGCTAGCCAGAGTGCTTCACTGGTACCTTCTAGATAGCTATTAGAAGAAAGTAAACAAGACCTCCAGCATATTGGGTGGACCACCTGTGTCAAACATACAGAAAGACACCAGTAAGAGTCACATTGTATGAGCAGTCTTGAATGTGTTGTTATCTGCATTAGAGAGAATTTACAAGTCAGTGAAATACATTTGGGGTATTTTAAAGTAAAGTTTAAATAATTTTTAGAAGTCTTAATTCTTTAATTTTGATCATTAAAGAAAATGTCTTTCAGGATTGAGAATTCAATAAATGCTCGTCTTTTAAAGAAATAAAACTCCCTAGGTAAGCATTTTAATGATATGTGCTATGCTCACTTTGGACTACTCTCACGCTACATTCTCCAGAGGTCTAATCTGCTAATTATAATCGGTGCTTTTAGCTGATTCAGAGTGCAGATTATCAAGGACAGATCCAGGTAATGATAGCCATCAGAGATCTATGTTCATGATAAAGTTTTAACTATCTGTTCTTCTCAAGAAACAACAGGGATCTGATCATACAAGTGAGGACAAAATAAATGTCTTCTGCCAGTCTTTTTTCCCCTAAATTTCTGCTGAACCACAATATCTGGCCTGGCCAATAAGTAGATATGGCTGGCTTAAAATGGCCTGATGGTTCTAGAATGAAGGAGAAAACTCTTTATTGGGGTCTACAGGGTGCCATGACTGGACATAGTATTCATCTGAGCCACCCAAGTTTCATACAGTGATTAAATTGTGCAGTACCATGGATATCCACCATAACTAGAATTATAATTAGTCTGAACAATTTGCAATTGCTCTAAACTCAGGTCTACACTGCCTTAGTTCTTTGGATCATAGATTTGCACCACTTTGAGTACTGATCAGTTATTTCAACTACTACATGGGAGGTGCAGAGTTGAAGGAGTACTCACTCTTTCTGGATAAAAACTGAGGCTTAAAGTCCATAAAGGCCCTTGAATCCACCAATACTAAGATTCTCAAAGTGACTGAGAAATTTGATTTTCAGTATGAGGAATAAGTGGGTTAGATAGTTAGAATTGTTCAGTCTAGGAATAGATGGGAAGAACCTGTTATTATGACCCCTCCTCTTATCCACAGTGGCAGGTGGTCTGATCTATAGACAATCATGTCCTAGATGGTTTTCAAGGGCTGGGTGTTAGGCAAAAGGGAAACAGAAAATAAGTCTAGGGATGTCTACAGCCCTCTCTCTCTTCCTATGTATCACCAACAACAAAACATTGTGCATGTATGTATGTGTGTGTGTATATATGTAGGTAAGTAGGTATATGTATATGTATAGATATACATATATATGTGTATGTACATATACACATATATTCTTTTTCTTTACCTCAATCTGCCCATCTCAATCTCAATTTGGTTTTTATTGGCCAACAAGCTTTATCACAGATTAACAGTTTAAGATTAAAAATAAATGTTCAGGAAAATAACAAAGTACTGCTGATGGAGCTGTGAATTTGTCCAGCCCTTCTAGGTGGCAGATCCCCAAAAGTCACTAAACTGTGCATTTGACCAAGCAATATCACTGTTAGGCTTATATCCTAAAGTAGTCAAAGAAAGATGAAAAGAACCAATTTGTACAAAGATATTTATGGCAGTGCCCCAATCTCTGCCCTCCAGGGTGCATGTATGCAATGGTAATAAACCCTTTTCTTACCAGGCATTACCATCTCCCTCAGCTCTCCCTCGACTTAACTCTGTCACAGAGTTAAGTATCCCACATCCCTGCCCTTCATTCTTTACTCCTTAAAAGGTAATTTAGAAAATTTTCTCATTTCAAAGCATTTGACGTATATCATTTTGATCCTTATAACAATCCCATGCCTTCTATCTTAGTGAACAGTAAGAAATGATGATATGATTATTAGAAGCATTATTTACTTTAGTGGTCTGTGATTTAATTGAGGAGAGTTGCTCCTTCTCCTCCCCCTCTCCCCAATTACAAATTCTCTATAACTTTAACAGTTGTTGCAGCTGAAGAATTCATCACCTGTGAACAATCTGATAACTATGCTGGTCTTCAGACAACAGCTGTAAAGTTGTTTCTGATTCCTCATCTAAGTGAAAATGTGACTCTGGGCTCTTGAGGAGTGTTGTCAGTGAAGTATAAGCTCTGGAAGGTTCTAGTCTACTGGAAAGGTTTCGGGTATGGGTCTGGTAGTGATGATGCTTCAAGGATGGGCCCAGTGATGATTAGAAGGAAGAGGAAATTAATAGTTCTAAGATCCATAATGCATGTATGTTATCATTGTTGTTGTTGTTGTATCCATTTGTGGTTTTCTTGGCAAAGATACTGGAGTGATTTGTTATTTCCTTCTCCAGCTCATTTTATAGATGAGGAAACTGAGGAAACAAGGTGAAATGACTTGCCCAGGGTCACAATAGATAATAAGTATCTGAGGCCGTATTTGAACTCAGATCTTCCTAACTCCAGGCCTGGTGCTCTATAGGATCTCCATAATTCATTATGTCTAGATACAACATGGTGTTCTGAAGGAGACACAAAATCAAGAAGACCTGGGTTTAAATCCTCCATCTGACACATACTGGCTTGTATGTTCTTGAACAAGTCACTTAACTTCTAAGTGCTCTAGGCAATTCTCTGAGATTACAACCTGAAGAGACTGTGGCTACCTGCAGGGAGAGAAGCTTCCTCAAACAGGGAGTACCCCCCTATATATGCAGTTACAGGACCACTCTATTCAATACCTCCTTGCCTCAAAACAGGCTTCAGTTTAAACTGTCCCATTCACAAAGCTATCTTTCATCTTTAAAGATCTCCAGGGAAAAGGATTCCACAATCTATTTTTAGCAGCCAATTCCCATGGCTTACACAGTTTACTACAGTTCAAGGCAGTATGTGATAACATTGTAAGAGTAGTGGAAAGTTATGGTGTCATTGTGTCTTTATTAACAAAGGGAAGGGGTAAAACTTATGGGAGAAGGAAAATGTAGAAGAGAGGAAGACAGGGAAATGTGGACCTGAGGGAAGAAGGTTGTTGAGTAACACTCATTCCATCCTGTCCATATCCTTGTTACTGCCAATTGTGGAGCAGGTCAATTCCTCCTCAGTACGGTTAGGTACACATCACCTGACTTACAGTCTTTGCCACCCCAGTCCACACCCTTTTCAAACACCTTGACCTTCCAGTTCCTTAACATCTTGAATTCCCAAGATTTCTTTCTCTAGAATACTTCAAACCACACACAGGAACAGGTATGGTCATACCAAATACCTCCTTCCCTCTTCCACACCCAGACTCAATTGAATCTGCTCTATATGGCAGAATTCCTCCTAATAGCTCAGATGGAAGATTAAAGAGTAGGAATTAGTCACATATAATAACAATAGTTTACATTTATAGGGTGCTTTAGTGTTTGTTTACACAGCACTTTTCATTGATTTCATTTGATCCTTCTAATAGCCCTGTAAATTAGGTATTATTACCCGTTCCCATTCTCAGGTTAGGAAACTGCAGATTAGAGAGGCTGAGTCACTTACCCAGGTCCGCATAGTCAGTAAGTCAGTGTTCTTTCCACTAAGCCCAGATGCCTGGTAGCATTTTGTGAGCCTTCAGCACCAAGCACACTACCCCATACACAGTAAGCACTTAATAAAAGTCTGTTACATGGACAAGTAAATGAATGCTACCACTATAAATCAATAGAATTGTTGTATTTTTCTCATTATGAATCAGTGAATAAATATTTATTAAGCACCTACTATTTGCCAGGCACCAGCTAAGTGCAAGAAATACAAAGAAAGGCAAAAGACAGTCCCTGCTCTCCAGGAGCTCACAGTCTAATGTAGGAAACAACAAACAAATTATGTACTGACAAGTTATGCACAAGATAAATAGAAATTAATCAACAAAGGGAAGTGCTGGAATTAGGGGAGATTGGGAAAGGCTTCCTGTAGAAGGTGGGATTTTCACAGGAACTTGAAGGAAGCTAGGGAAGTCAGGAGGCAGAGATGAGGAAAGGGGTAATTTTAGACATTGGGAGACAGCCAGCAAAAATGCTCAGAGTTGGGTGGTGAAGCGTCTTATGCTAGGAACACCAAGAATGCCAGTGTCATTGGATGGCAAAGTACATGGGGTGGGGGGACGATGTAAGGTAAAAGAACACTGGAAAGGTCAGGGTTGGGGAACAGGTTATAAAGGTCTTTGAATGCCAAACAGAGATTTTTTTATTTGATCCTGGAGGTAATAGAGAGCCACTAAAGTTGATCGATTAGGTGTGTTGACCAGCAAGTGTTTTTCAGATTGATAGGAACATCATGATATATGTTAGTCATAAGCAAAACATATAAACTTTCATCTAGCTCTCAAGAAGCCAGCAGACTCCTTCCTTTCCCATGTCCCACTTCTCCAATCAATTGCCAAGCCTTATGGCTCATACCTCCACATCTCTTACATCTATCCCCTTCTCCCCTCTCACTTAACTACCACCCTAGTCATCATTTGCCTGGATTATTTTTATAATAGCCTCCTGGTTGGCCTTTCTGCCTCAAGTCTCTCCCCTCTCTAATCCATCCAGCTCCACACAGTTGCCAAAACGATGTTCCCAAGCGCAGTTCTGACTGACCATATAAGCCCTAACTCAATAAGCTACCATGGTTTCCTATTATAGCTATGATCAAATTAAAAACTCCTCAGCCTCGCTCCAACCTACATTTCCAGGCTTATTACAAATTGTTCCCCTTCACACACTTCTTGGTCCAGCCAAATTGGCCTTGCTGTGCCTCACCCAAGAAATTCCACCTCTCATTTCTTTGCCTTTGCTCAGGCTGTCCGCGTGCCTGGCATGCACTCCCTTCTTACCTCTGCTTTTTAAAATCCTTAGCTCCCTTTAAAGCTTCTTCAAGGTCCACTTCCTACATGTTGACAAAGGCTTCGTGTCCCCACCTGAAATTACTTTGTATTTATTTATGGGTTATTGTCTATATTTTCCACATGTGTACCTATTGTTTCTCCTGATAGAATTGCAGTTTCTTATGGGCTGAAACAGTTTCATTTTTGTCTTTTTAATCCTCAGAGCCTAGCACAGTGGCTGGCACATATTATAAGTTCTTAAGACAGGTAGGAGGCACAGTATATACAGCACTATATAAGTTCAAATCAGGCTTCAGACAGCTACTAGCTCTATGACCCTGGGCAAGTCACTTAATCTTTGTCTGCTTCAGTTTCCTCAACTGTAAAAAAGGAAATAATAATAGCACCTACCTTCTCAGAGTTGTTGTGAGGTTCAAATGAGATTTTATCTGTAAAGCTTTTAGTACAGTGCCTGGCACATAATAAGCACTTAATAAATGTTTGTTTCCTTCCTTAATAAATGCTTGTTGATTGATTGACTAATTGATTACTATCTCCAAGGATGAGAGAAAGAAAGCTTTACACAAAAAGATATCTCATAAAAAGATTTATGGACGGAAGATTTTAAGTAAATTATAAGTGTAATATTTCCAATCCAATACAACAAACATTATTAAGCACATTCTGTGTGTCAGGCACTGTGCTAAGTGCTGGAAATATAATAAATAAAAAGACACTCTCTGCCCTCAAGGAGATTACAAACTAATCAGACTTGCTTGATTAGAGCTGAGGATGTGGGAAGATATATATCTGTAAATAAGCACGCTAGATAGGATAAAGTCACGTAAAGAAATCTGGAATGTTGTGTCCAAAGGTCAAATGGAGATGATATGATATACTGAGAATGGGAAGATTTTTAAATTAACTTTTTAAAAAATTTTTGAAAGTTAAAAAGCATCTTTTCTACGTTAAAATTAATTGAGTCATACAACATTAAAGCTGAAAAGGGACCTCAGATATATTGTGTATAAATTCTCCATTTTGTAGATGATGAAATTGGACTCAAAGAAGTGTTTTGACCTTGTTTTATTTTACTGATGGTCACTAGCACAGTGAGAGAGTTGCTGTTCTCTCAATAAATAGTCTGGGCCAAATATACCTTAGTATTGATGGAAAGGACAGGCCTAAACGAGATTTTATAACAAAACAAAATGCATTGTATTTAATGGGGAAATAATTTGATTTCACCTTTCTCTTGCCATCATACAACTACACAAATCATTTAGGCAGTTGGGTGTGTAATAGAGCTTTGGACTTGGAGTCTAGGGAACCTGAGTTTGAATCCTTCCTCAGGCACTTATTAGCTGTGTGACCTGGAGCAAGTCACTTAACTTGTCTGTAAAATGAAGATGATGACAGTATTTACCTCACAGGGTTGTTCTGAGGTATAAATGAAATCATATGTAAGTCACTTTATATTCCTTAAAATTCAATGTAAATATTATCTATTACTATTTTTAGCTTTTAGAAATTGCCCCTTGCTTCTGGAATGTGTCATTTTAGCTTTTGCCTTTATTTTACCTAGATGTACCAAGACAAGGGAATGTCTGCTCTATTGATCTGTCTGCTAAAGCACACAGCACAGTTTCATACCCAGACGGGAACTTAATAATCAAACTCGGATGAAGAGGAAGGCTTAAGGATGGCTAGACTTTCAGCCAGACTCAGTCTAGGGATGGACACAGAGGGCAAACCACCTTGGATACAACACACATGGGACAAAATGAGGGATATGTGTTGAATTAATTGAATGCTAACATAGAAATTAAAAGCTCTGAAGAGCAAAAGGGTGCGTATGAAAAGGCCTCATTTTGCTACAGAGTAGAGGTCTAAACATATCCTCTCTGTTCCTTACCTCCCCTCTCTTCCCCTTCCCTCTTCTACCTTCCCCCATAACAATGATAGAGTTCAAATCCAGTCTCTGACACTTACTAGCTCTGTCACCTTGGGCAAGTCACTTAACCTCTCTTTGCCTCAGTTTCCTCAGTTGTAAATTGGGGATAATAGCACCTGCCTCCCAGGATTGTGAGGATCACATGAGCTAATAATTGTAAAGCACTTAGCAAGTATTTGGCATGTAATTATAATAACTATCATCTATATAAAGTGCTATATAAATGTTAGCAATTATCATCATCATCATTATTATTGTTAAAGGTAAGTACGGTGGTTGTGTCTTGAAAGCAAGATTTAGGAATAGGGACCCAGCTAGAACCCTTTAATTCCAGGGTGGTAACTACTCTATGGGGCACCCAACCCAGAGTATGAATCTGAGTTGAAAGTAGCTCATGGGGTACTAGACTTACAAGTAGCTAGCAATCAAATACGGCTATGTATATCAAAAATACATAAACAGCTGACAAATATATAGGGCTTTAAGAGTTACATAGTACTTTAAATTCATTATCTCAATTACAAGATGTCAGGAAAGTACTATAGATATTACTAAACTGATATTTACTAAGAACCTGAGATCTACAGTTGTTAAGTGATTTGCTTATGGTCATACAACTGTTAGTCTCAGAGAAAGGTCTCTCTGGACCCCAAATTTATTTGCTCTTTTCACTATACCATCTGTCATACCAACCATCAATCCCATTCCCTGCTGCAAGTCTTTTCTCACCTAGCCCTGCCCCTCCCCCCAAATAACGTTAGTTTTCATCTTTCCACGAGTTGGAAGTGGGAGATGTGCAGGGAGTGAAAAACTGTACAGCTCCTATCAACACTAACAAGACATATTGGAAAGTTCACTGTATTCGGAATCATGACACCTGACAGGTTCCAAGTTCAGATTGTGCTGTTCACAAGCTATGTGCTCTTTAGGCAAATTACTTAATTTCTCTAGATCCCACTTTTTTTCATCTGTAAAATAAAGGATGTTGGACTAGATCAAAGGATCCTAGAGACAGAACTGGAAGGGACTTTAGAGATAATCTCAAGCAGGGCTGCGGTGCAGACTCCTGCTCCAAGAGACAATTGTTAAATTTTCACTGTAAGCATTTACGCCTCAGAAATCAGCAAACGCTACAAATCAGGGCTTGATTTATTGTTTTGCTGATTGTCTAAATTTAGGAAAGTAATGGAAATGTTAATAACACGCGTTAAACTTAAAGGTGTCTTACGTATTATTTTTTTCCCCAGACATCCAGTTGTTAAATATTTACCAGGCCACAGCTCCGTACCTATGAAATTAACATAACTTTGGGTGAAGTGACCAACAAGGTAGAGGCCGGAGAATGTCAAAGACCAGATAATTACGTGAGTCTGGAGAGATAGGGGCAGCCGGAGGGTAAGAAAGCACTCTTCTTAAAGGCTAGGCTGCAGTCAGGTATTTTTGAGTACTCGGCTGGACAGCTCACTTAAGACCCCTGCCAGGCTTATCCTAGAGCAAACGCCAAACTCTCCAAGCCCTCTGCCGGACCCGGCTAGAGGCTGGTTCTTTGCTGTCACCATCCATGCTACGGCTTCTCACACCTCAGTGGGTTTCTTCAGTTGCTGAGAAATGACTGGACGCCCAACCCTCACCCCACGCCGCGGAAAGTCTAACGTGCCTCCACCAACCCCTAGTGGAGCCTGGGCGTCCTGGAAGGAAACCCTCGCTCGATACCCATAGAAACAAGCCCCTCCAGCACCATCGTCACACTCGGTTCTCCTGACCTTTCTGGTCTCCCATCTTAGCCTAGTTGAAGAGGACCCCGAGGGAATAGGATCGTTGTGGGGTCCTTCTCTTTTCTCCCCTCCAGCCGAGGGGTGAGCTGCTGATTTGTGGGACGAATGAGGAAGGAAGGAAGGAAGGAAGGAAGGAAGGAAGGAAGGAAGGAAGGAAGGAAGGAAGGAAGGAAGGAAGGAAGGAAGGAAGGAAGGAAGGAAGGAAGGAAGGAAGGAAGGAAGGAGGAGGGAGGAGGGAGGGAGGGAGGGAGGAAGGAGGGAGGAGGAAGGGAGGAAGGGAGGGAGGGGGGAGGGAGGAAGCGAGGGAGGGAGGGGGGAGGGAGGAAGCGAGGAAGGAAGGGGGGAGGGAGGGAAAGGAAAGGAGAAAGTGCCTTTGCGCTAGCCGTCTCTCATGCCTGGAATGCACTTCCTCCTCATCTCTGCTTTATAGAGTCCTTCATATCCTTCAAGCTGCTGCTCAAATGCTACTTATATAGAAAGCCTTTCCTGATTTTCCTTTCCTCCAACAGCTAATCTGTTCTCTCCCAAACTGCCCTGTATTTTGCTCTCTTGTATTTATTCTGTATTTACTGAGATATAGATAGATAGATAGATAGATAGATAGATAGAGAGAGAGAGAGAGAGACAGAGAGATAGAGAGATAGAGAGATAGATAGATAGATGATAGACAGACAGACAGACAGACATTCTTCTGATAGAACATAAGCTCCTCAAGAGTAAGGAGCATTTCATTTTTTTTTGTATTTTTATCACCAATATATAGGATGACGCTTGTGGCATAGCAGGCATTTAATAAATGATTACTGATTGATTGCATCAGCCAACACTGCTAGTTGTCTTGTTATATGTGCTTGCTAACTGAATTGTCCATCATTATTTGCTTTTAGCAGTTGTCAGTGGCAAGCATCCTGTCTTGATGATTAAAAAAAAAACCTCCAACTTTACTTCCATTAGGAATCAAGCATGGTTCTAGCCATTCTTCATATAGAAATATATTCCATTATTCCCTTTTTCCCTTCTCCTCACCATCCCTGCCAATGGCCAAATCATGGATATGATCTCCACCCTATGCAACTGATCCCCCCTTTCCCTTCCTCAACATAGACATGCAGTTGGTACCCTCAGAATATTGATTATGCCATACACCTATTCTGTTAACAAAATTGGGTGTAGAGCCTCCAAATTATTGAAGCACGGTTTCACTCTATGTGATTGGTGGTGGTAATGTGCGGGGAAGGAAACAGCTTGGGTTGGTTATCCTCAATCTTCCCAAGTTTTTGTAGGATGAAGTAATATTCTTTTTTCCTGGCCCGTTTATGTAGGTTGCCATATAACCTACCATAGAAGTACCCCTTTGGTTTTTATTACAAACTTTTTACCTTCATTGTGTGATAGTCATATACTTAGATGCCTATATTTTGCTGCTAACCTGTTGGGTACAACTCACAAGAACCTTTGGGGAAGCAGGCAGGCAGAGGAATTCAAAATTATAAAATAATAGACCCATAGAATCTCAGAGTTGGAACAGACTTGAAATATCATCTAGTCCAGGGGTTCTTAAATTTTTTTGTGTGTCATGGTCCCTTGTGGCCATTTGATGAAGCCTGTAGCCCCCCTTCCCAGAATAATGTCTTCTTGTTTTGTCATTCAGTCATTTCAGTCATGTCCAACTCCTTGTGATCAATTCTTGGCAAAGATACTGGAGGGATTTGCCTTCCTTCTCTAGCTCATTTTACAGATGAAGAGACTGAGGCAAATAGGGTGAAGTGACTTGCCCAGGGATTTTTTCATTCTTTGTTTTTATTTCTTCAGTGCCAGCACAACATCTAGCACACAGTAGGTGCTTAAAATTTTTTTATTGATTGAGCAAGGTCAATTGATGAATTAAATGTCCCTTCCTTCTCTTGCTAAATGATGTCCTCTCCTTTTTATCCATGAGCATTATGAGGTATGATGGTATGATCTGGATGTGTAATATTAAACCAGAATTAATTTATCAGATGCTTTCTAATTGAGAGCTAGTTGAATGTAGGTAGACTGTCATAGTATACTTAGGTAGATTTGAAGATGGCTGAGTGATACAGCCAAAATCCTAGTTCAGTCCCTCATCACTTCTCACTCTCCCCTCTTCCGAACTCCTTATTACTGTCAAGAGTATTATCATTCTAGTCATTTGGAGTCAAAACCTTGTCATCCTCAACTCCTTACTTATACCCCATATCAATCTGTTGGCAAATCTTGACATTTCTACTTTGAAAAATATCTCCTTTACCCCATCTTTTCTCTACTCATACAACCATTACCCATGTTCACCTCTCCTATGGAGTACTGACATAGCCATCTAGTTCGTCTCCCTATCTCAAGTCTCTCCCCATTCCAATCAGTCCTCCACTTAGCTGCCAAGGTGATTTTTCTTTTCTTTCTTTTTTTTTTTTACACACAAGGATTTCATTTGTTGTTTTGTTGATTTCCAGTCTTAATAAGGTGATGGAAAATTGTTAATAATTCAGATTAAACTTAAAAGAGTGTCCTGTGCACATTCTCCCCTTCCCCTAGCCAGTTTTTAATCATTTAAAGAGGGTGACCATGGGCCTCAGACCCATCAGAGAGTTAAGGAGGTGTCTACTCCAAGCATGTCAAGACTTCAACTGGTAGAATGGGCAAATGAGAACAATTTGTTCCAACGGCCTTTGAAACAGGCCTCATGGAGCACTTAGAGCTTGGCCAAGATATTGAAGACATGGAGCAGCTAGGTGGCGCAGTGGATAGAGCACTGGCCCTGAAGTCAGGAGGACCTGAGTTCAAATCTGGCCTCAGACCAAACACTTGACACTTACTAGCTGTGTGACCTTGGGCAAGTCACTTAACCCTAATTGCCTTTAAAAAAAAAAGATATCAAAGACATCAAGGCCATCTACTTCACCCTAGGCCATGACAAGGTGATTTTTCTAAAGTGACCATGCCATCTCCCTAATCAATAAACTGCAGTGGCTCCTGATTAGTTGTAGAATTAAATATAAAGTCTTCTGCTTGAAATTCACAGTCCCTCATAAACTAGCTCTTCCTACCTTTCCAGTCTTCTTATACTTTATTCCCCTCTATGCACTCTGTGATCTAGTTATGCTGATCTACTTGCTGTTCCTCACTCTTGGCACTGCACATCCCTTCTCCATGCCTTTGTACTCCCCTTCCCCACCCCACACCTAGAATCCTCTTCTTTCTCACCTCTGCTTCATGACTTCCCTCTTTGGAGGTCTTCAAGTAGAGGCTTGATGAACATCTGTTGGATATGTTCAAGTGGAGTTCCCTTTTCAAGTATGGATTAGATATGAAAGTTGAAGTCTTACAAATCTTACATTTTTGTGATGGTAAAATTCAAGTCCTATCATGATGCCTCACCTAATATGAATATGACTCGTGTTCTCAAAGAGGCCAGGAAGAGGATCCACTAAAGGAGAAAGAAGAATGCTATATTTGGACTTAAAATCTTGGTTTTGTCACTCCCTATCTGTGTGACATTGGGCCTCAGTTTATCACCTGTAAAATGAAGGGATTAGATTGAATGACCTCCAAAATGCTTTCTAATTCTAAATCTATGATTTTAGAATTCTATGAAGAAAACCGAGAGTGTTTTGTGTCACCCAAATTACAGGAGGAAAAAGTATAATGGAAAGGATGGTCAACAATGTCAAATGTTTAAAAAAAGAAAAGAAAGGGGGGATGAGGATTAAGAAGAGCCTGAGGTAAGATTATCAATAGTTAAGGTGAAGGCATCAAGTATAAATTATTTCTAGAAATTTGGTGATAAAACAGAGAAGAAAAGCAAGATAGTAGGCTGAAAGATAGTGTTAAAAGAAGTGGTATGTGTATGTCTGTATATGTGTGTGTGTGTGTGTGTGTGTGTGTGTGTGTGTTAGCATCAACAACATAGGTGGTTAGTGTGATAAGGAGTAGGGAAACCTCATCCTCTGAAACAGAAAGGAAGGACAAAGTGTTAGATAAATAATTCTATAGAGGAAGGTCTTTATATTGTCACAATTTTGGTTAAATGTTGCAATTTTCTTTTGTTGTATGGGATAGATCTAATTTTGATGATATGAAAGCAAAAGATTTCATAAAATCTGTTTTTTAAAATGTTGAAATTTCCCTCAGTTTTGTTTTTAGCAATGATACTTATTCTTGTTTGTACAATATCAAGATTACTAACTGTGTTGGTGCTCAAGAGATTTTTCCATTTCAGCAAAAATAAACAAAAACAAGTGAATATGAAACAACCTCCTGGAAAGAATTAAATTATTTCTATAGGCAGCATACAAACTACTTTCCGAGCATTTTTCATGAGTAATTTGAGGTGTTACTCAGCATGATATAATCAATATGCTCCTACTTTGTGGATTCTTCTGTAAATGGTTGAAGGCTATAAACCTTTATCCATATTTTCAATGTTGAGAAGAAAATCTTTCAGTTGGGAAACAATCCTTTTCTCCCATGTTCTCTCATCTTTAGTAAAGAAAAAGATTCTTATTTGGGCAAAAAACCCAAAAGTAAATTTTCTATGTTATATGTGTTTCATGCATTGGCCTGGGGTCACTACAAATTTATGTTACATAGTCTCAACTGGGTCCTCACTGCTGCTAGGCAATTCTACTTACACCTCCCTTATCAACTCACTGTCCCACTCTACACAATGGGCTCTTCTTAACTTTTTCATCCCTCCTCATACCTCCCATGTCTTCCCTTCCCCCTACTCTCTGAGAACCTTAATTCATATTTAAAAAAAATTGAGGTCATTTGTCATGAACTCCCTCTTCTCTCCAACTCATTTGAAAAGGTGAACTTACTCTTTACCAAAGCTAAACTTTCTACCAGCACAAATGATCCCATTCCATCTCATCTCCTCCAATAGATTGCCCCCTCTCTCATACCCCTCTACCACTTATTTTCCATGGAAATAAGCAGCCCCTGAAGAATTAGGAGAAGATTGTGTTCATACACTCTGTTTGTGATGAGCTTCAAACACTAAATCCTCCCATCCATTTCTTTCAAGGCATGACATAGTGGAGAGATACCTCTCATTCAGGAAGATCTGGGTTATAGTTCTTCCTCTGATACATGAATTGTTCAGTGCCCCTGGTAATTCTGTAAGACTATATGTTGTTGATCTGCATTGGTAAAGAGAGTTTCCTCATTAAGATTTCCTACACAGATGAAATTTCAGATTTGGACCCAAAAAAGACAAACTTGAATATAAGAGGATATCCTTAGAATAAGTTTTAGCTGATGAGGCTCACATGGATGGGGCACCTGAAAGTCGGAGAGGGCTGGATTAGCTAATAACATAACTAGAAATTTCTAGAAAACAAGTTGATATGATCCATTGAGGCAACAATGGGACCTGGTGGGAGGAGGAGGGAATCATTGATTGTGTCCAAGCTGAGAAAGAAGACAAAATAGGTCAGGTCTGGGGTAAGAAAGGTGAGCAAAATGCCTGGCAGGAAGCAAATGAGGCCCTGGGTATCAAGCAGAGTGTTGAATCTATGATCAGAGAAGTAGAGACTGACTGGTCAGTGCATACTGTATCAATAACAGCTGGAAACTAAGAAGAGTGGGCAGGGTCACTCATATTTCTCTAAGATGTTCGGCCTTTTACTGGCATGACTGGAGCTTGCTGACCTGCCCTGGCCTGGACTAAGTGATTTGGGTCAGACTAAATGGAGCAGCTCCCCCAGAGAGGTCAGCCTTTCTTTTCAGGCAAAATTTGCAGCTTTTTAAAGCAAGAGGGAAGGAACAAGTGTCTTATCTAAACCCCCTTCATCTTCTCAGGTCTAGTGTGGTGCCTTACACATAGCAAGTAAATAATTAATGTTTGTTGAATGAATGGGTAAATGATAGCTTCTTATAAAAAATCTTTTAAGTCTAAAGGCAGGGAGGTTGCCTTAGGGCAAATACAGGGACATGTTATTTCTTTCCCTTCTCTCTCCACCAAGCAGGCACACTCACATGTCCTCAGGGTTCCTAGATGTGAAGAGACAACATCAATTCACAGTGCCTGAAATTCTACCATTAGAAATTCATTCTCTTTTTTTCTTTTTAAAAGTTCATTTTGAACTTAAATACCTAAAGACAAAAAAAGAGTATCTCCATGTACACAGCACAACATAAAAAAGGATTCACTATAAAACCATGAATTTACATTTCATACTATTTACTTTTTTTGAAAAACTATGTAAGTACTACGTATCATTTTCAAAGCTACTCTGCTTTCTATGCTTCCTTCTAAACGTTCTTTTATTCTCTGCTGTGCACTTTTAATATTTTTTCCCTCCCTCCCCACCCCGCCCTAGAGTTGGCTACCTTCAGATATAGATATATGTGTGGGTATATGTGTATGTGTGTGTGTATGTACTGTAGAACCATACTATATATACTTCTACTTATCAGTTCTTTCTCTGGAGGCAGATAGTATCTTCCTTCATAGGTCCTTTGCAGCTGATTTGAGCATTTATAATACTCAGAATGACTTAGTTGCTCAAAGTTGTTCTTAAAACAATATTGCCATTACTGTATACAATGTTCTCTTCATTCTGCTCATTTTGTTCTTCATTATTTCTTGTAAGTCTTTTCACATTTTTCTAAAATCAACAAGCTCATCATTTCTTAAAGGACAATAGTAATTCCATCATGATCACATACCACAACTAGAAATTCATTTCTTTGGGTTAAATAGTGCCTCTGCATATAGTTCATTTTGAAAATGAAAATAATCTTTGGAATATTTTATACCTTAATATGAGTTAATCACTAATATAAATCAAATCACTAACATCTCAATAATAATTGGAGGCAGGTAGGTGGCATAGATAGATAGGTAGATAGAGTGTTAGACTTGTAGTCAGAAAGGCCAAAATTCAAATCCTGTCTCAGAAACTTACCAACTGGGTGACTCTGGGTAAGTCACTTAACGTCTCTTTGTCTCAGTTTCTTCATCTGTAAAATAGAGATAATAACAGCTACCTCATAGGGTCATTATGATGATCAAATGAAATAAAATTAAAAGTGTTTTTGCAAACTTTAAAACATTCTATAAATGCTAGCTATTATTAACTATAATTAATTAGTTATGCTCTTATGATAGGCAGGATCTGCAATATGGAGTAATGGCAATTACTCTATGAGAAGAAACCTGGGTTCAAATATCTTCCCTGACTTGCTAGCTGAGGGACCATGGGAAAATCACAACTTTTCTGAGACTCATTTTGTCATCTGTAAGATGGGGATAACAAAACACATATAACCTCCTTCATAGAATTGTTGAGAGAACTGAAACAAGATGATATGTATCAAGTGCTTTGTAAACATTAAAATGAGATATCAATGTCATCCATGATTATTATCTAGAATAGTTGGAGATCTCAATACACAAGGGCAGAAGCAGATGTAACACTCACTCCACCTAGGTGAGAAAGGAAGTTTTTCTGAAGGCGCAGCCCTGTGGTATACAAATTTCTCTTCTGTGGTGTATATTTCCCTCTCCACTCCTGACTTTCTGGATTTCAAAGCCAAGCCTTAGCTACTGTCTCATTTTGGAACTGCTCTGCCTGGAGCATTCCTTCAGCCTTCTTGCCCTGGAATTACCCTCCACCAAGCTGGCCCACTTCTCCCATTGATGATTTCATGGAAGGGCTCAGGTCACCAGCCATCATCCCCCTACTGGCTCCAATCCTGACTTTCAGACTTCAAAACTGTTGTACCGAGAAATCAGCGAGCGAGACTCAGACATAATTTAAAATGTGGACTTATTAGCACGCGGCTGCAAGAGGTATGCACATCCAAATCAAGCAGCCCCGATCAGGGGTCAAGCTAGGGTTTATATGGAAAAGAGCATGGGAAAGAAATGTCAGGAACACTGCTGAGGTAATCCAAAAGTGCAGGTGTCTTTGGGGGCTATGGATGAGAAAGTACAGGGAGTATTCCAGACAGGGAGAGGGATGGATCTTTGGAGTCTGGCAGGAGGAAGAGTCCTTGGGCTGGCCAAGGACATCCCTCTCCCTTTGTCTTGATGAAAGAATGCTCTGCAACAAGGGAAAGCTTTCTCACAACACAGGAACTTACTAAGGAATTGGGAGACTTCCAGAGACATGATCTGAGAGCTGGGGCCTGAGCAGCCCAGCTCTGTGTGGCTGTATCAGGGAGAGAGATAAGGGTCATGCTGAGGCCCTTGCATGAATAACTGCTAGGCACAGTGTCCTCGGGCTGGGGAGTGGTTGTTAAAGACAGTGTTTCTGAGACTAGGGAGAAATTGGGGCACAAGTACAAGCACAAGCACCCAAGCACCCCATCATTACGGGTCAGAGATCACACAAACTAGACCAGGTGTCCTGGTCTCTGGTATAAACATAATTATCTAAAGCAATTATATTGCAAGCTTTCTTATCCATTTGCGTTGGAGGTACGGGCTATGCTGATCTATGCAAGAGTACATTTCACTATTGTTTAGATTTAGGAGGAAAGAGGTCTGGGGCAAGATTAAGCACCAACTTTTGCTTTCCATGGCTTAAAGGGCCCTACTACCTAAATGGTAAAATAACGTTCTGCATTACAAAAACCTATGCTGGGTACATTCATTCCTTGTCCCCCTCCTGGCAACACTGATTTTTAGCTCCCTTACATGTATTATCTATTAGAATATAATCTCCTTGAAGGCAAGAACTGTCTTTCTTTTTACTTGTATTTGTTTCTCTAGTGCTTGGCACATGGTAATCACTTAATAAATATCTGTTTCTTTCCTTCCTTCCTACTAGCTATGTATTCAGAGGGAGATGTGATGCTTGATTGGCTAGGAAAATGCTGGGCTCCATGTTGGGTACATGCATAAGGAGTACTATTGGAAGACATTTAGTAGAAGGACAGATGGGTCGAAAGAGTCAAGGAGATAACTTTTGAATGGCTAATGGGGACCCTGGTAGCCATAGACATGTTCAAGAAGCCTGGCCCTGATCATTTCCCTTGATTTCTAGTGACCATAACTCTAGAGACTGCTGAGAGTAGATGCTCCTTGGCAAGAGCATTCTCTCTCTTCTTAGTTAAGCTGAGGTGTTCTGTCTAGCTCCCAATTGAAAAATCCCTTTACTTTCATATAATCTTTGGTCTGTTCTAATCTACATAACTTCCTTGATTTTTGTCTTACTATTTTGCTTGCATAAATGAACTTACTATTTCATATTTCTGATGGTCTCTTTTGTAACCAGAATTTGGTGTGAGGGAGCTAAGCTGGCAATATTAACCTATTATTCTCTTGTTGAGAGTGAGAAGAGAAAGTTATGTGTGTTCTGAGCCCCCTGAAGTACTGTAACCCTAGACTTATAGATATTTGAAGTACAGTAGAGATTTATGATTCTAGCCCAATAACTCTCTTGGAAATGAGCAAGAAAAGAAGCATGGGCCCAGAAACAGCCCTCTTCCTGTTTTCCTTCAAGAAAGAAATTGAAGTCCTCCCTAGAAAAGGGAGAAGCAAATCCCAGATATCTCATGTATTTAAACTGCACACATATATCTACCTTATGAGGAGTATTGATAAAAGGTTAATAGAACATAGAAAGGAAGTAGAAATGCTGGAGACAAACTTGACTCCTCTATAGCTTTGCCTAATATCAGTTCTGCTCACTTGTCTTTGTGGTATTATAGCAAAAAAACAAACAAACAAAAAATCTCTTTCAGTGGTATAGCCGGTATCAGTGGCGAAGTCAAAAATGTTCCTCTTCCAGTAAAAAAAAAACATCCCCCAAAGGCACCTGTATTAATGGGGAAACAAACTTTAGGCCCCCTGAAGTGCAGGCAGTATTTAAATGGCGTTTATTACCTGTTAAGGCTGAAGAAGGAGGCAGCCAGCTGGCAGATGTCATCTTCATTGCTAGCTTCTTAGCCTAAATAGAGTTAGTTGTCATCTTTTTGCATGGTCCCCATGTAGATCAAGGCTGCTCAAGCACTCAACTCTTCCCAAACTTAGCAACTAGCCTGCATAAAGTGGGGAAATAACTCTTGCCAGTTGAGAAGGAGTAGTAGAAGTGGGGATTTTACATGATGTTCTGTGTGAAAATAATGATTCTCAGCACTTTAAAAATTTAACTCTAAAAAAAATTCCTTGTTGAATTAACAAAACTTTCCAGTAGGCAGGTAGAAGGTCTGGGGTTGGTCTTATGAAGCCCTTTAAGTCTCTGAGCCTTCAACAGGAGTTTCTGGGGCTGCAATATTTTGGTAGCTAGGTTCCTGACAGTCACTAACTTCATACAAGTTTTACTGCCCTCACATTATCAAATAACTATCCACTCCCCACCCACATAGAGTTGATTATAACTAATAATTATACAGATGTTCACCTGGCAAGTCTTTTTAAAAACATTTTATTCATTCTTTAGGATTGTTTTATTATTGTCACTTCCCAATAGCTTATTCTAAGAAAAAATAAACGAACTTAGTAAAACAAACTGACACCATCAACTGTATCTGACAATGTACGGCTTAATCTTCACTGTGTAACAAGGGAGCAAGCATTTATTAAGCATCTACAAAGTATCGGACACCATGCCAAGTGCTTGTGCACTACAAATCTTACCTCATTTGATCCTCACAACAACTCTAGGAAATAGGTATTATTATTTTCTCCATTGTACAGTTGAGGAAGCTGAGGCAAAGGTTAAATGATTAGTAGTAAATTATTAAATAACTTAAATGTAAATTATTAAATTATAGTAGATATGTTAAATTAAATAACTAGTTGTAAATGACCAGCTAGGTAATATTTAAGCCTGGATTTTAACTGAGATCTTCCTAATTCCTGGCTCGGTAATGCATGTGCTGTGCAGCCTAGTTGCCACAGTCCACTACTTCTCTACAAAGAGGATAAAGGTAGATGAATAATGTTTCTCTTCCAAAGTCCAAGCAATGCTGGAGCAACACATGACCTTCCCACTCTCCCATAGATGCTGTGAATAATTTAAATCACCCTGCCCAACTGCACTGAAGACAGGCAAGTTAAGTGGGGAACACCAAATTTTGAAAAGAGGCAGCTTAGGTGGAGGTATAGTGCATAGTGCATTGGGCTTGGAATCAGGAAGACTCATCTTCCTGAGCTCAAATCTGACCTCAGACACTTAGAAGCTGTGTAATCCTGGGCAAGGGACTTCACCCTGTTTGCCTCAGTTCCTCATCTGTAAAATGAACTGGAGAAGGAAATGGCAAATCACTCCTGTATCTTTGTGAGAAAAGCCTAAATGGGGTCACAAAGTCGGGACACTACTAAAATGACTCAACCAACAAGAACAAAATTCCAAAGATCCTAGCAGTTTCTTTCTAATGCATGGGGCAAGAGGGAAGGGAGAAATTCTGACCACAAACTCATGATTTTGATGAAGTGGGAAAGATGTACATGTTTCCCAAGCACTGAAGTTTTGAAAATTTTTCTCATGGTTTTAATGTTAACTATAATACACTTTTAAAACTTAAAAAAATATTTTAAAGAAAAAACAGGTTTGTCATTTTATTTTCAAGTTGTTTTCAGTATTTTGATTTTTTTTAAGATTAAAATGTGTTTTCAGAGAAAGAACTATGGAATCTGAACGCAGATCGAAGTATATGATTTTCTTCATTTTCATTTTTGTTTTTCTTTCTTGTGCTTTTTCCCTTTTGTTCTGATTCTTCTTTCACAACGTGACTAAGGTGGAAATACGTTTAATAGGTATAGCCTACATCAGATTTGCATGCTGTCTTGGGGAGGAGGGAGAGGAGAAAGGGGAAAAAATTTGGAACTCAAAATCTTATAACAGTGAATGCTGAAAACTATAAATAAATAAATGAAATTTAAAAAGAGCTTAAAATGTGCTATGAGGGACTGGCCAATGGGAGAAGCAATCAGAAGCCCCTTTGCATCTCTAAGCAACTGGGGTTCTGGTTGCTGCCATCTTAAGGTGTAGGGAGGGGAGGTTGGTAAGCCTGTTTCTGGACGTGTATGATGATGTGTAATGGAAGGATCTGCCCCTGATTCAGAACATGAATTATCTTTCAGGGCAAGCATTCTCTGGTGGTTTCTTGTAACTGGCTGCTGTGCCATAATGAAGTACACACAAAAGGCTCCAACAGAGAAAATCAATCTCTCTCTCTCTTTCCTGGTAGCGTTGAAGGGAAGAAATGCTGTAAGCCTCCCAGTAAGGAGAAAGACATCATCAGGCCCTTATCCCCTCATCTGTTTTGCCATGTGACTAGTGAACATATAAACCTACTCTTATTTTTTTCTTTATTATGTTTATTTTTCCTTGTCTTAGGTGAAAGTATGTTGGAGACAGAATGACCTAATTAGCTTTGAAAAGTCAAAAGAATTAGCCGATGTTGCCAGCAGCTGAGTCCAATGAGAAGCAACCTGCTTGATTCAATCCAACAATGAATTCACCCATTTTCTGCAAGCAAGGGAATGACTTGTCCATCAGCTATGCTATATCTGCAAGTGAAGATGGCAATGGGAGGAATGTTTGTAGCAGCTACTTTAACTACAATAAAAATAAATTTAAAGGAGGAGAAGGGGAAGAAACAAACATTTATTAAGCACATACTATGTGCTAAGCATTGTGCTAAGTACTTTACAAATATTGCCTCATTTGAGCCTCACAACAACCTTATGAGGTAACTGGTATCATTGGGAGAATAAGGTAGGGGTTAGGGGTACGGGAGAGGAGAGAGGAGAGGCATCTGAGCAGAAACATTTTTGTTGCTATTTAAGGCTCCCCTGTACATCACGTTCCTCTCTTTGTTTTTGGCATTTAAAGAAATTGCATGAGATAAATATTTCAATCATTCTACTAGACAGATACGCTTCCTCAGAGCATCTTGGATGAATCTTGTGCTCACTGGGGAGACAAGACATGAAGAAAGAAGAATAAAATGAGTTGAATTAGAGTTGCAGCAGCAGGAGGAAGAGGTGTATGCATGTAAAGTCAGGAGAAGGAGCCCAAGAGCTGGGATGATGATGATGATGATGATGATGATGATGATGATGATGATGATGATTTTGTAAATTCTTTATCTACCAGCTGGCATGATTCCTGGAAGTTGGGGCCCACAAGGTTGTCATCAAGAGCAGGAATTGTGACTGCTTAAATCTCTTTGTTTTAAGGTTCAGCCCAGCATACATAAGGACTCACTAGCAAGGATGGTGATCATGATGATGAAGATGATGGAGATAATGCCCTTGTATTACCATAGGTATATTCCTTCCTCTGGGCTACAGTGGTGTGTGAATGTGGGGAAAGGAGAATTGTACTGGCTCACAAGACTTGAGCCTCCCCAACTGTGTCTTTCTCCAGGCCTTTGACCCAGGGTGGAATGAGGATTCCTCCTGTCACTGTAGGTGGGGTGTCAGTATCTCAGAACAAGTTGGCTCAGTTTTCATGACTCTCTGGCCAGACAACTATTGCTGGGACCCTCAGGCATCACTTCTGGGCAGAGGTTTCTCCTTCATCGAACTTAGCTTACAGATTATAGGAATCTAGAGTTCTTCTCTATCTCCAATGGAGTAGGCCCAGAGGCTGGCTCAGCATCAAGGAGGTCTCTGTCTCTAGACATGTGTTCCTTTATGTGTGGGGAGGCTGGGAGGGGAGATATTGTGGTGGGGATGAGGTCAGGGATAAGGGTGAACCAGCAGTGATTCCTTGGGGAAGGGCCTAGATGCTGTCTCAGTAGCAGCCCATGCAGGCCACATTTACACAGATTTTACAGTTATCTTGGGTGATGGTACATGGGTTTCTGAAGATTCTGGCAGTTTGTTAATTCTCCCAGACAGGCTGGAAGTTGGAGGGCAGTACTAGGTTGCTGCACTGAATGGATGAATCCTTTTGGGCCTTCATTTGGGGACTGAAGCCCCCAGTCTGTTCCAAGAACTCACCCAACCTCTTCACAGACTCTGGCCTCAACTGGAAGCCCTCATGCCCTTTGCAGCCTCTATGCTGCTGCCCAAGATCCTTCCTTTCCATAGAAGGCTCCCTTCCCATCCTCTCCCCTCTCCTCACAGGGCATGCTTCCTTATTATTCAGTCCAATAAGGCATGAATATCCTGAGCAGCCTGGTAAGCCACTTCTAGTACTTGCTGCAGGTGATCCTCATGTAGGTAGACATCCATCTCTAGCAGAAAGCTGTCCAGAGGCAGGTAGCAGGGTCAGAATTGGCTTTTCTGAGGTGCTTTGCCATCCATGAAGCTGGCTGAACAGGCACACACAAATCCCCCAGTGGAATCTCAGCATCCAACATGGATAATGGAGCAGCTTCCATTCCCCAGTGCTGAATGTGGCCATGCTATATTGGCAATTCACCATTGATTGGTCTGGCAGTGTTCATGAATAACAGCCCCATATTTAATGGAGTCCTTAGACCATGGCCAGTGCCTTATTGTTGCCTCGTCCTATATAAGCTGAACAATCAGCCTTCCCTAGGATGCCCATCTGTTCCTAGATGACACATCAACTCCAACAGTATCATCATCATGTTTTACCCCTGCATGCCTTCCCTTTCTTTCCAGCTTCCTTTTGTGTATTGCCTTCCTCTCATTAGCTTATAAGGTTCTTGAGCGCAGGGAATGTCTTTTTCTTGATTCTTTCCTCATTGCTTAGCACAGTGCCTGATACAAGTCAGCACTTAATAAATATTTATCATATCGTATTATATTATCCCAGTTAGTCATTAAGCATTTATTAAATATCTACTCTATACCAGGCACTGCAATAAGCTCTGGAGATTATTCATACATATATGGATAATACATACACACACACACACACACACACACACACACACACATATAAAGGCAAAAGATAGTGTCTGCCTTCAAGGAGCTCAAAATCTAATGGAAGAGACAACATGCATACAACTACGTACAAACAGAAGATAAATAAGAAATAATCGACAGGGAGAAGGCACTAGAATTGAGAGGTTAGGAAAGGATTCCTGTAAAAGATGGGGTTTAAGCTACAACATGAAGAAAGCAAGGGAAGCCAGGAGGCAGAGATGAGAAGGGAGGGCAATTTAGGTACGAGGGGATAGTCAGAGAAAAAGCCCAGAGCTGAGAGACAGAGTGTCTTGTTTGTAGAATATCAAGGAGGCCAGTGTCACTGGATGGAAGAGTATGTGAGGGGGAGGGTAGAAGGTGTGTAAGAAGATTGCAATGGTAGGAGAGGGGCAAGATACTAAGGGCTTTGAACACCAGAGGATTTTGATCCTGGAGGTGATAGGGAGCCATCAGAGTTTATTAAGTTGGGGGGAGGGGAAGAAGGGGAAGAAACAGTGTGACGTTTCTAAAGCATTGTCAGATCTATACCTCAGGAAAATCATTTTGGTGGCTAAATGGAGAATGGATTGGAGTGGGGAGAGACTTGGGGTAAGCAAATCTGCAAGGGTTAAGGAAATGAGACCATGTACCAGGATGGCAACAGTATCAGAAGAGAGAAGGGGACATATTAAAAGGATGTTCAAAGGTAAAATCAAGAGGCTTTGACAACATATTGGATATGAAACACAAGAGATAATACAGAGTCAAGGATGACACCTAGATTGTGACACCAAGGGACTCGAAGGATGGCATTGTCGTCTGCAGTAATAGGAAGGGTCACTGGTCCAAGGAGTTTCCCTCCAGGGCACCCTCTTGGAGGAAGCCCAGTGACTTGGGCAGGGGAGGCCACTGGGAGGCTCACTGGTCCAAGGAGTGTCCCTCCAGGGTGTCCCCTTGGAGGAAGCCCCCAAGACAGACACCTCCAGGACCTTGCCCAAGATGTGACCAGTAGGGACATTGGAGGAAGGATTGTCCCCAAGGTAGGAGAAGTGATAGAGCAGCCCCCCAGTACCCTGTCCTCCAGTCATCTCCAGACTGGGGAGGACCGGGGGCGGAGCCAAGATGGCACCATGAAAGCAGTGGCTTGCTTGAGCTCTCCCCCAAACCCCTCCAGATACCCATAAAAAATGGCTCTAAACAAATTCTAAAGCAGCAGAACCCACAAAAAGACAGGGTGAAACAAATTTCCAGCCCAAGACAGCCTGGATGGTTGATTGGGGAGGTTTATGGCGCTGGTCTGGGAGCGGAGCACAGTGCGGTGTGGGCACGCAGGCCGCAGTGAACCTGGAGCAGGCCTCAGAGGACTGAATCACAGGCAGCTGTGGCAGTGTCCAGACTCCTCAATCCACGAATGCAAAAGACAACTTAGAAGGTTAGTGGGAAAAGTCTGTCTTTGCAGTGAGAGAAGAGCTAGGTCAGAGCCAGTTCCAGAGCACAGAGCGCAGGTGCCTGGGTGGTGGCTGTGTCCTGAGCTTCCAGCCCACAGACTGAGGGGGAATCCAGTGGCTGATCAGAGAGGGATTGCAGGGATCTCTTTGCCAGTGCTGAGACAGGAATCTCTTGCTTTTCCTGTGTGTGGATCTGGATCACAGTTCTGGGTGGTGGTCCTGGGGTGAGGAGGAGCACTGGTGCAGTGGAGCTTGTAGTGGAGGCGGAGAGAAAACCTTCCTCACAGTTCCAAGAGAGAAAAGACTGCTTGTGGCCAGTCAAAGACCAGAACTCAGGCCAGAAAAAAACCTCCACCCTTATCATACCACCTTGGAAGAACTGAAAATTTACAGGTCCCTACAAGTATCTCTGAAAACAGCTATACAAACCCCCGAAGCTTGGGACAATACATTCTCCACATTGGAAGCAGACTTTTATCTTAACAAAGAGTTCAAAACTCAAGTAATTGGCCGGGATCATGAGCAAACCTCGCAAAAAGAGTCAGACTACTATCTTACTTTGGTGACAAAGAAGATCAAAACATACAACCAGAAGAAGACAACAAAGTGAAAGCTCCTACATCCGAAGCCACCAAGAAAAATATGAATCAGTCCCAGGACTTGGAAGAGCTCAAAAGGGATTTTGAGAAGCAAGTAAGAGAAGTAGAGGAAAAATTGGGAAGAGAAATGAAAGTGATGCAAGAAAATCATGAAAAACAAGTCAATAGCTTGCTAAAGGAGACCCAAAAAAATACTGAAGAAAATAACACCTTAAAAAATAGCCTAACCCAAATGGCAAAAGAGGTCCAAAAAGCCAATGAGGAGAATACCCTAAAAAGCAAAATTGGCCAAATGGAAAAGGAAGTCCAAAAGCTTACTGAAGAAAATACTTCCTTAAAAATTAGAATAGAGCAATTGGAAGACAGTGACTTTATGAGAAATCACGATGCAGTAGAATAAATCCAAAAGAATGAAAAATTAGAAAACAATGTGAAATATCTCATTGGAAAAACAACTGACCTGGAAAATAGATCCAGGAGAGAGAATTTAAAAATTATTGGACTATCTGAAAGCCATGATCAAAAAAAGAGCCTAGACATCATCTTTCAAGAAATTATCAAGGAAAACTGCCCTGATATTTTAGAACCAGAGGGCAAAATAGAAATTGAAAGAATCCACCGATCTCCCCTGAAAGAGATCCCCAAAGGAAAACTCCTAGGAATATTGTAGCCAAATTCCAGAGTTCCCAGGTCAAGGAGAAAATATTGCAAGCAGCCAGAAAGAAACAATTCAAGGATTGTGGAAACACAATCAGGATAACACAAGATTTAGCAGCTTCTACATTAAGGGACCAGAGGGCATGGGATATAATATTCCAGAGGCAAAGGAGATAGGATTACAACCAAGAATCACCTACCCAGCAAAACTGAGTATAATCCTTCAGGGGAAAAAATGGTCATTCAGTGAAATAGAGGACTTTCAAGCATTCTTGATGAAAAGACCAGAGCTGAATAGAAAATTTGACTTTCAAGTACAAGACTCAAGTGGAACATGAAGAAGTAAACAGGAAAGAGAAATCATAAGAGACTTATTAAGGCTGAACTGTTTACATTCCTGCATGGAAAGATGATATTTATAACTCATGAGACCTTTGTCAGTATTAGGGTAGTGGGAGGGGAAAAATTATATGTATGTATGGATAGATAGATAGAGATAGATAGATAGATATAGATAGATAGATAGATAGAGGGCACAGGGTGAGTTGAAGATGAAGGGATGATATCTGGAGAAAAAAATTAAGGGGTGTGAGAGAGAGAGAAGGAGAAAGGGAGAGGTAGAATAGGGTACATTATCTTGCACAAAACAGACAAGAAAAGGTTCTTACAGTGGTGGGGAAACAGGGGAAGGTGAGAGGAAATGAGGGAATCTTATTCTCATAGGATTTGGCTTAAGGAGGAATAACATACACACTCAATTGGGTATGGAAATCTGTCTTACCCTACAGGAAAATAGGGGAGAAGGGGACAAGAGAGCAGGGGATGATAGAGAGAGGGCAGATTGGAAAGGGGTAATCAGAAGGAAGTACTTCTGAGAAGGGACAGGGTGAAAAGAAAGAATAGAATAAATGAGGGGGCAGGATAGGATTAAGGGAAATAGAGTTAGTTTTTCACAATACGTCTGCTGTGGAAGTGTTTTGCATAACTGCACATGTCTGGCCTGTATTGACTTGCTTGCCTTTTCAATGAGGGTGGGTGGGGTGGGAGGAAGGGAGAAAATTTGGAACCCAAAGTTTTAAAAACACATGTTTAAAAAAAAGTGTTTGCACATGCAACTGGGAAATAAGAAATACAGGAAATGAGGTACAGAAATCTATCCTGCCCTACAGGAAAATAGAAGGGGAAGGAGATAAGAGAAGGGTGGGGAGAATAGAAGGGAGGGCAGACTAGGGGAAGGGGTATTCAGAATGCATGCCATCTTGGGGTGGGGGAGGGGCAAGATGAGGTGAAAATATGGAATTCAAAATCTTGCCATAAAAATAAATAAATTTATATACCAAAAAAAAAAAGACTGGGGAGGACAAAGGAACCTGGGTCCAGGCAATGCTTCCACCTTCTCCATCTCTCTCGCCAAGCCCTAGGCAGAAATTGAGAAGGTAAGGTTACCCATTTTATCATGTCTATGTTCTTTGCTTTAGCCAATTACTCTGGCCCTATTCGTTCCTTGACGCATCCGGTCATGGGCATCTGAAAGGTAACTGAGGGATGTCTCCAGACATACCCCTCCCCCTGCCTATTTGAGAATCTGTTGTGTAAACACTCCTCCCTTATGCTCTCCTCTTGCCCTGTGCCCTCGTTGGGAAGGAACCTGATGGTGAAGTTGGGGAGCCAATTTTCTCTAGTTAAGCCTCCTATCTCCCTTTTCCCTCTGTGTGCCATCCTCCCCATGTTCCCCTGGAAGTGTGGGAGACAATTTGGGATACTTTTGGCACCCCAGCTGTTGTTCACCTCCAAGACCCTAAAGTATTTTCCCTTCACCGTATTTGTAGCCCCACCCAGGAGGTTTCTTTGTCCATTGCCTCAGGAGTGCTTAATTTCTTGGGAACTCAAGGCTATAGGGTCTCTTTGAACAAAGTCCAGATAGCATGCCAGTCTGTAAAGTTTCTGGGCCACCAACTTGTGGTCCCAGCCACTAAGAAACAATTTCAAACTTTTCTAGGCATGGATAGATTTTATAGACTCTGGATCTCTGATAACAGTTTGATTGTTAAGCCCCTTTATGACTGTCCTCTGGGCCCTGACTCATTCCCTCAAGACTGGGGCCCAGACCAGGCTTTTGTGATTTTATAACATAATTGACCTCCACACCCCTAACTCAGTCCTTAGGAGCCACTGGAAAGCCTGCAAGCTTCCTGGTGGTGGCTGCTACAGTCATTCTAATTGAGGAAGCCTCTAAATTTGCATTTGGCCTCTGAAAGTGGGGAAATATTTCGCTAGTTAAACTGGGAAGCTCTTTAGAACACTCACACCCACACCCACACCCACACGGTAACTCTCATCTCCACAAAGCCCCCCTTCCCAATATGACTTTCTCAGAAGTTTATGCCACTCCATTTATGCTTTCCACTTCTCTGTGGGCCACTCTTTCTGTATCAATACCTTGCTTTTTCGAAGGGGAACATTCCCATACTTGGGAGACAAACTGCATGGCCACTAGACAAGTTAATACCCCTGTGGAGGGAGGGATTTCTACTGTTCTTTTGACCCGAACTACCTGTACAGATAGCACTAGTGGCAAGAATTTTGGGGAAAAGGTGAAACAAAGGTCCAACACATGGCAAGACCCCAGAACTACTGTTTCAGTCACTCAATGTTTGACACCCTACAAAGACTTCAGAGTGTGCACCCTCGGACTTTTAGCACCACCCTTCTCCATTTTCAACACCAAATAGCCCACAGTCTCTAACTTAAAGGTAAAACATGGATTTTGGGGAAATGTCCTCTGGTCTCTTAAAAAGGGAGCACACTATCTTATGTCTTGGTATAACCTACAACATGAACATATTCTCTCTAACCTTTCAGAGACTATTCACCAGTTGGCAAATGTGACAGTTTATGGTCTCCGGGAAATCCAGCAATCTTTGGATGCCTTAGCAAAAGTAGTTCTAAATAACAGAATAGCCCTAGACCACTTGCTTGCCTCCAGTGGAGTGTATGTGTTTTAGTGATCAAATTTTTGTGTTTGTTTGGTCCATGTTTACTAAATATCCTTGCCAGATTCCTTTCCTCTAGGGTCGGAGACATCAACTTCCAGATGACTGCTCAGGCTGTATACAACCCAAGGATTCTAGCCTGCTGAACCTGGCATCAGCCGGGTTTTTGAAGTTTGACCCCTCAAATGGGACCCGGGGGCAGGGACAGCTCTATGCCCCTTGCCAGCAGGAAGCAGTTTCAGAAGCCGAGACCGTTGCCCCTTTCCCCAGAAGAATTTGTGTCAAATTTGTTTGAGGGGGGAATGATGGGGTCTGGCCCAAGCCAAGGTCTTCATCCCTTGCCCCAAAGGGAATATGGCTCCCCTTTATCTATAGACTCCAGCCCTTCATCTCCCTTTGAAAGCCCCACCTTTTTGATCTCATTCAGCTACCTTTCAGTTCCTTCATTATCTATTCCCATTGTCTATTCAATCTCTTAGACATTCCAATCTCTGGGAATTCTCACCCAGACCCTTTTCCCAGACCATTTTCCCAGACCTTCCCTGGTCACCCAAAAGTATATAAGATCTACCCTGGCCCTCTTTCAGGGCTGAGAATCTCATGCTCAAAAGGCTGAGAACTTCTCATACCCGCATCACCCTGCCTATGTGTTTTATCACTAATAAACTTTTCCTCTGGCTGAAGAAGATTTGAGTTGAATTCTTTCAGGCAGGGCCCGGTACCGTGATCTTGGGGTTCCAGCAGCACCCCAAAGTCCTAGACCTCTTCAAAATGAATAAATAATCATAGACTAAACAAGGATAAACTGTTTATATTCTAATATGGTAAAATGATACATGTGTCCTTCCTCTGAACTTTATCATCATGTAGGATCATAAAAGGAGACTGATTATATAAAATGCCAGGGAATCATTATGTTATATCTTAAAAGAAGAATGAAAAGGGAGGAGAATACATTGGGGGGGAAAGGGAGAGGAAGGTTAGGGAAAATTATCTCACATAATCAGAGTGGGTAATTCAAAGTCTACATCATCAAAGAGGAAGGGGTGGGAGGTGGACGTGACACTTGAATCTACTGTCATATGAACCTGTCAAAGGAGGGGAAAATATACACACAGTTGGGTAAAGAAATATATTTCACTCAACAGGGAAATAGAAAGGAATAGGAGGGAAAGTAGTAAAGAGGAGAGAATAAAAGGGAGAGACATTAAGAGGGGGATTAATCCTATGCAAAACAAACCCTAACTGTCTGTACAAAAATACTTACAGCAACTCTGTTGGAATTGGAAACTGAAGAAGCGCCTATCAATTGAGAAATGGCTGAACACATTATGACATATAAATATGATGGACTAATATTATTACAAGAAATAGTGAAAGGAGAGGTTCAGAGAAAACTGGAATGAATTGTATAAACCGATGCAAATTAAAGTGAGTAGAACAAGGAGAACAATTTATACAATGACAACAGTATTGTAAAGACAACCAGCTTTGAAAAACTTGGGAACTCTGATCAATGCAAGGACAAGCCATGATTTCAGAGGACCAATGACCAAGTATGCCACCCACCTCCTGATAAAGAAAAAGTGAAAGACCAGAGTGCAGAAAGAGATATTTAATTATTTTGGACATGGCCCATGTAGAAATTTGTTTTACTTCATTATACATGTTTCTAATAGGAGTTTAGTTTTTCTTTCTTTCTCAAATGTAAAGTAGTGGGTGGGAGGGAGAGAAGAAAGATTTTTGCTGATTGAAAAAAAATTAATAAGAAAAGAGAAAGAACAATGGTGGCGATAACCAGCCAGTAAGTGAAAATCAGTCCACAAGCTGTCTTTGGCACACATATAGTAAAGTTATTGATTCCCAGTATACATTGTATAAGTATGTTATGTCCCACAGCTACAATTAATATAACTAATAAGATGCTCTTCACTTTAATATTTTTATCAGGGAAGAACAATTATATATGTATATAATCAATCAAACAATAAAAGGTATAAACTAGGTGGAATTGAATGAAAGCAGATGATGTCACACAGGAAATGTCTAGAGAGTGGTTGAAGTAAGGCAGTCATTCCCTATGGGACTTTGATAAAATAGCAAGCCAATTCAGAACATGGTATTCTAATAGCCAGCTTGCCTCATGATTAAAGGGACCATCCCTTGACTCACTTCTTAAAGAAGCCTATTCAAAGTGAGAACCTGAAAAGACCTTAGCTTAAAAGGGTCTGGGTCTCCCATTGCATCCTGGGCCATCTCCAGTCATCCAGATGAATAGAAGCCACTGGACCCAGATGTCTCTGGAGGAAAAATCGAGGCTGATGACCTTGCCCTCCCTCACTCAAATTGAAGTCAATTGCGAGTCGGGTCATCATCTCCCTGACGTCATGGTCCTCTTCGAGAACAAAAGACAAACCACACAACTCAACTCCTGATAGAGCCCTTCGGCCAAGTCCCAGAGAAGGAATCAGTTGGTGGGGGAGTGGGGGGCGTTTGAGAAGGAACAGGATCTCTGTCCTTCACCCAGGTTGACCAGAGAATGATCTCGTGAATTTTAAAAGGTTGGAAAATTTAGAATTCCCTTTGGAGTTTGTAGCTGTGTCTCCAAAATAGCAATGGTGACAATAGCATCTGTGTTGGTAGCTGAGGGCACACTAAACATATTAGGACTCTACGGGGCATGGACCCTTGGAGCATAGCTGTGAGCTACACACACTGAAGAGGGAACTTTATGAGGATTTCACAAATGGAGAAAAGTTGCTTTGAGTTCCTCCTCTGCCACAGGTACTCTCTAAGTTTCAGTCTATTCTCCCCAAGGACTTTGAGTGCTCAAGGGAAGAGTGTGTCACAAACATTTAGAGGGAGGTTTTGATTCTAACTATTATTACTACACCATCTCAATTAGCTTTTCCAAAAACTAATTATCGCTGCTTTGCAAATTTATAAATCAATGGGAACTCATGAACAATAGTACTAGAAAATTCCTAACCCCTGAGGGTTATCCAAAGAATTCCAAAAAGAGAAATAGACAACTGTCTTCTGGAGATCCAGAGTGAGTGGGAGTTTCAGAAGCAATTTAGAGGAGGTTTATAATGGTAATGAATCTTGATTGAGTGATCTCGATAATTTTATAAGAAAAGAAAAAGAGCAATGGTGGCAATAACCAGCCAATAAGTGAAAATCAGTCCACAACCTATCTTTGAGTGATCTTGATAATTTTATTCAGTTACATCAGACACATAATTTCTCAACAATACTGACCAGAGTGCTAGAATCTGGAGACCTGGATATGAATATTGACTCCAGAATTTAACTAGTAGAGTAACCTTGGGGTAAATCACTTAATCTATCAGTTTCCCCATTTATAAAATGGGGACAATAATATAAGCTTTTAAAATGTTAATTCATTGCATGAATGAAGAAGAATTTATTAAACTATATACCAAGCACTACGATAAATTCTAAGGATACAAATGTAAAAGAGTACTATATATAAAATATATGTTATATATAAAATACAAAAGCAGCTGCACTGGAGGAGCTTATATTCTAATGGGGAAGACAACACAAATAAGAGAGTGGTGGTGTAAAAAGGTATTAAGGTATAAAGGGTATAGCCTTAGATCTCCCCTCTCTGTGCCTTTGTACGGGCTATCCCTCATGTGCAGAATTCTCTGTCCTCTTACCTCCCCCTTACACTTTTTCTGGCTTCCTTCAAGACTCAGCCCAAAGCCCACTTATCTGTAGGAGGATTTTCATGACACCCCGCCCCCAGTTTCTAATACCTTGCCTTTTCAGATGACCTTCTCTCTACTCTCTGCAAATCTGGTATGTATCTATCTGTTTGCGTATTCTAAGCTCCATTAGAACGTACCTTCTTTGAGGGCAGAGACCATCATTTCTTTTTTGCCTTTTCTGCACTTAGCACAATGCCTAGCATATAGCAAGTGCCTGATAAATGCTTGTTGATTGACTTGACAGAATGTATGGATGTTACCCATTCTAATCCATCGTTCTGTGGAAAGAGTACTAGCTTTGGAGTCACAGTAACTGGGTTCACATATTGTCTCTGTCACATCTTGCCCATTAGTATCTCCATAATCGGCCTTGATTTGCTCAATTCTGAAATGAAGTTGTTGGACTACATGGCTTCTGAGATCTTATCCAGCTCCAAATCTAAAATCTTACCTAATTTGCCCCAGGGGTGGGGAACCCGAGGCCTCAAGGCCATTTGTGGCTCTCTAGGTCCTCAAGTGTTCCCTTTTGACTGAACCTGTGAAGTTTGGATTCAATCAAAGGGCCGCACTTGAGGATTTAGAGGGCCACATGTGGCCTCAAGGCCAAAGGTTCCCCACCCCTGGCCTAGTCTTTTTGGATTTACTAGACTCCTAATCTGCTTTCTGTAAATTCTGTAAATTTTTTTTTTACATATGCAAAATATGTGTATAAAAAAGGGGAAAGAACTGGAAGGGGAAGGACAGGGGAAGTTACTGTTGGGAACACCAACTGGGGAATGAGTGGCAGATACAGTTTCACACATGGTGGGAGTGGGTATACATATTAAAGTCTTTTCTCCTGCATATACTTCTGTTGTCCCGAGAGTCCCTGGACTTGGGCTGGATCTGCCGATTTGCCATGGAGGGGATGGAGTGAACAGAGCAACTTTTCTTGCTGGAGGACTGGGAGGAGTGAGAAGAGTGAGAGAGGCTGGCCCTGGACTGTCCAGCATTGTAGTCAAACTGCATCAAACAGATCAGGTCAGTGGGCACCAGCTCAAACTCATATGGACGGTTGGTGATGATGTATCTTTTGGTGCATTGGCTCGGTGTGCTGAGGTGGGCATCTCTCAGCCGGTAAATTCCAAAGCAGAGCATATTGTAGGTCTTTAGGGCTTTACAGAATAGATCACCATAAAAACCACCATCCCCTAAATCTGCAAAAGGCCCATCCAGCAGGGCTAACTGTGCGACCCGACATCCATCCCTGTTGGCCAAAGTCTGCGGAGTGCTGTAGCCACCTCATAGCTGTCTGGAGCCACCTCCACCTCCCTTCTGTCCTCGTCCTAGTTAATGATTTCTCTCCTACTGCCCCCGATGACCCTGTGTGACACATCTCATCTACTTCCAAGTTTTGGTGATCACAAGACTTTGCTTGGCAGCCATCACCAACCAACAAGAGCATTCCTTTTCTTTGCTTGTCAAATAAACCAATCATTTCAAACATTTATTGGCCTTAAAGTCTCTAACTCTTCTCATATGTTTTCATGGCTTCTTGCACTTACAGGCTTTTTGCTGCTGCTACTGCTGCTGTTATTATTTGTAGCTGTTAGTTGGTGTTTGAGAGTGCCAGATGTTGGAGTGCAGGATAATTGGGACATTACCATATTTATAAGGGCTTCTACTTCTCAATTATCTCCTTCTTATGGTTTATTTCATGGACTAAATAGAAGGCTTTTATTTTCCTTAAGAAAGGATATTATGCAACAAACTGAGTTTTCATTTCAACAGTGCCCTTAGAGTGCTTTATCTTTGTCTTCTTCTTTAGTTGTCTCATTAAACTTAGATGAATATTCCGAATCTCATAGAAACTCTATAGGAATAATCTCATTAACAGTCATTTACTTTTTTTTTCTTCAGAATAATCACAAATGATCTGTCTATTCTAAAGGGAAATTACTCCTAAGAGTACCCCTAAGGGAGGGCCAATGAGTCCTAGAAAATCAAGAAACTTTGTCTTCAGAGGACCTCCCCCAAACATTATTGAGCCTATTCTGTGTATTCTTCCCAGACTGAGAAGAATCTATTGTTAAACTACAATTGAAAATTTATTCCAATAGTCTTGAACTTATAGAGGGAAGAGAATTTGATCTTTGTAACTCTTTCCCCACTCCAAAATATACATAATCAATAATAATTCATATTTCATAGTACTTTAAGTGTTACAGGAAGGAAGGAACAAACATTTATTAAACACATGCTATATACCAGGTACTGTACTGAGTGCTTTACAAATATTATCTTATTTGATTCTCACAATAATAATGTGGGCTAAGTTTCTTCATTTTACAGATGAGGAAACTGAGATGGAAAGAGGTTAAGTGACTTGCTTTGGGTCTCCTAGCTAATAAGTGTCTGAGGCTAGATTTGAACTTGAGTCTTTCTGAACTTACCACAATGCACTCTATCCACAGTATCACCTAGTTGTTGTTGTTTTTGTTTATTTTCTTGCTGCCTTTTGTTTTCATATCATAGTCATTTCTAGATCTACCTAGTCCCCTACCCAGAACTGAATACTCTCTTATAACAAAAACACAAACTAACAACCAAAAAAACAGTTAAGCAAAAACAATTTATAGAGTGACCATAATTGACAGCAATTGTTATGCTTTGTTATTCACTTTCCAGAAACAAGATTAGTTATTACTTGTCATTTTACAAAGGAGAAAAACTTAGACTCAAAGTGACTGGCCCAGGTTCTCACAGTTAGTAATCTGTTAGCAGATCTGGGGGTGAATCCAAGTTCTCTGACTACAAATTCAGTACTTTTTCTGCTCCAGCTACAAGCTTGTTGTACCTACAAGCTTGGAATGATGTTATCAGTCAGTTTCACATGCTTTTATCCTCTTACTTTCTAAAGAGAATGATTATGAAAGAGGACCTTTTTGCTGGTAAGCAAACATCTTTTACAGTGTACTGATAGCAGGTCAACAAAAGCATAAATGGCTGTGGCTTGCCAAATAACATAATCTGTAATGAACTGAATGTTCAAGCTAAAAGTCCAAGTCAGGCTTTCAAAATCCAAGAAAGCAAACATGAAGGAGTTCAACACCTTAAGAAGCAATACTAAAATGTAAAAGACATGATGAATTGGCCTATTAAAATGCAAAATGCAACTTCCTTCATTAGTCAAACAATTCTGGTATGGGTACAACCCCTGGATGCAACAGGCAAAGCTCCATGGTGGTGTAGCTAAATGGAGGAATAGGAAAAAACAATGAAACTCCACATTGTAGTGCTTTGCTAGGTGGGCCTAGAAGCTAAAAAATATTCCTCTAGGCCTCTAGAAAAGGACCAAGTTTTTCTTAGCCAATTCTTCATGATTAAAGCTACATTATTGAATGTTACATTATATTATATTACAAATTAATGTTATATTATTAAAAGGAGGCAGCTTATCTATAGACATATGAAAAAAATGCTCTAAGTCATGTGAGAAATGATCTCTCAGAAGTGAAGCCTCCTCAAAGGGTCAATAGTTCTTGTTAATAATTCTTGATTGTTGCTTTCAAAACCCTCCCCAGCTCAGACCCTGTTTTTAAGTAGCTCGCAGAAAGAATAGCCCTACCCCCAACCTGAACTGCTTGCCCTTGAAAAACTCGCTTTTTCTTGTCACTGGGCAAACTTGTGTCTCTGTGAATAGATTGTACCCCTGAAAGCCCAGCCAATGGGATAAGGGGAAGGGGGCTAGGGAGGAGGGGATTGTGGTTAGGATCTACATAATCTGCTGAGCTGAACACACTTCCACTCTCTTTGGTCGGCACCATCTTTTGGGTGCTCTGAGGGAGCCCTTTCTCGAGAAAGCCAATAAACGAACTATTCTTTTTGCTAATATCTCTGAGTCTCTGATTTATTGGTAAGGGTCTTTGTACCCCACACAATCACTATTGATTAGAGAAATGCAAATTAAAACAACTCCAAGGTACTACCTCACACCTATCAGATGGGCTAACATTATAGAAAAGGAAAATGACAAATGTTGGAGGGCATGTAGAAAAGCAGAGGCACTGATGCATTGTTGGTGGAGTTGTGAACTAGTGGAACCATTCTGGAGAACAATTTGGAATTATGCCCAAAGGGCTATAAAACTGTGAATACCCATTGATCTAGCAATACCACAACTCAGTCTGTGTCCTAAAGAGATCAAAGAAAAAGGAAAAGGACCTATATGTACAAAAATGTTTATAGCGGTTCTTTTTATGGTGGCAAAGAACTGAAAATTGAAAGGATGTCCATCAATTGAGGAATGGCTAAATGAGTTGTAGTGAGTAATTGTGAGTGAATGCTATTGTGCTATGATAAATGATAAGCAGGATGACTTCAGAAAAACTTGGAAAGACTTATATGAAGTGATTGCTATAAAGATGACCCCAGACTCAGTTCCAAAGACTGGTGTCTCAAAGATTTTTTATTAAAGATGTTGAAGGGTGTCATTTCGGTTCTCAAGAGAAGCAGGTGCACTTCCTTGGGAGAAGAGATGCACACACATGGTAAAAGAAGCCAGGGCAAGCTTTATAGTTAGTAATTGCCTAACTCCTCCCTTCTGGATAAGGATTGGTCCTAATCCTTCTGGGTTACAATCTTCCTTATATGCCCCAACCCTAACATACAGTATGCGCCTAGAATTGTGTCAATACCCCCACCCCACCCCCATGGAGAAGTTAGCCTGTCTGTGCTGATTTCTTATCTACTTATGTGGAAACTTAGCTCTTTCCTTTCTCACAGTGATGCAACAAGGAAGTGAACAGAACCGGGAGAACATTGTACACAGTAACAGCAACATTGTAACTTAAGGGTGTTATGCCATACTACTACTATTTATTTGGACAGTATAGAGGCAACATTGGTAGTAGACAGAAGGCCTCAGAACAACTCGCTTCACCATCAGAAATATATGAAATATATGGCTGTGTGTGACCTTGGACAAGTTACAGCCTCTAAGTGTACTATGCAGCTCTTTAAGTTGCCAAATATACACCTTGTATGAACATTGTTATTTGTGCATTGTTTCCCCCCATTAGAATACGAATGCCTTGTGGTTGTGAGGATCCAAGACTGTTCCTCTCTTTTTACTTCTCTTCTCTCTCTCTCTCTCTCTCTCTCTCTCTCTCTCTCTCTCTCTCTCTCTCTCTCTCTCTCTCTCTCTTTCTCTCTCTCTTTCTCTCTTTTAACTCTTAGGAGCTACCTGTTTTTCAGAGCTAAGGCCCAACAAGCAAGTTGTGCCCTGAGCTTGGTGTAACAACAGTCCTTTGTGCTCACCCTCTGGATGAACATTGCTACAACTGATTCACAGAGCTGATGGTCCCTGAGCTTGGACAACCACCAACAGGCCCAGGTACGAAGCCCTGCTATGAATGGACTTTTTGTTACTAGACAACTTTGCCTCGCTGTTGCTGTTATGCCTCGCCACTGTTGCTATACTACACTGTTTGATTCTTTATCTAGCCACAAATATACAAATCAAGGTTTAGCCCCCCTGCCTTGGGTCTCCTACTGGAGGAGGCCCCAACACATTTCTAATTTCTCTCCCCCAATGCAATAAAGAAAGCTTTTTGGGGGCAGCTTGGTGGTGCAGTGGATAGAGCACCAGCCCTGTAAGTCAGGAGGACCTGAGTTCAAATCCAGTCTCAGACCAAACACTTGACATTTGCTAGCTGTGTGACCCTGGGCAAGTCACTTAACCCCAATTGCCTAAAAAAAAAGTTTTTTGCTTCTAACCTACGTGAGCTCTTTGCTATTTTTGGAGTTAACAGTGGTTGCAAAAACTCTGTAACTCTTTGACCATTTGTTACCAAAGTTGATTTGGTCAAGGCTGTTTTTGTTTTTCTTTGTTTCCCCAGTACTTACCACAATGCCTGACCCATAATAATTAATGAATAAATGATGTTTGACTATGTTGACTCTATCAACAGGCACTTATTAAATGTCCACTAGATGCCATTGGGATAGACTGAAGAAAGAGCAAATGGAAGCAGTGCTTGCTCTCAAGCATTCTAATAGAAGAGACAATCAATCAGTCATGAGGAACCAGGAATCCAAAGAAAGACTAAGGCTGGATGTAGAGATCAGAGGATCATACGTATAGACAAGATAATTGAATCTATGGAAGCTAATGAAGTCACCAGAGTGAGACAGCATAGAGAGAGAAGAAAAAGGCCTTGAGGGAAAGACAACCACAGCTACTGGATGTGACATGGATGAAGATAAAGCAAAATAAATAAATTAAGACTGGGAAGGGGCAATCAGACAAGTAGGAGCAGAATCAAGAGTAAGTAGCCACAAAATCCTAAAGAAGAGTACCTAGGGGGAGTGTTAGGGGTCTGTAAAGATGTAGAGGGCCACAGGCTGTTCATGAGGTCTCACTGATGGGCAGAGGCCCCTCTTGGGTGACTGATCTATGGGCAAGTTGCCTAGTTTAGTGCTCCATTCTATGCATCTCTAACTTCCCTAGTTGCTCATTAGTCATTAACAGTGTATTTGTGATTGGTAGTAGGTAAGTGCATGGACTGTGCATGCACTGTCCTTGAGCACAGCATGGGTTATACGTCATTGTAACTTGAGAAAGAGTTCCTGTCATTTTACTATATAAGTAAGTGCTTTGCTAAAAATAAATGGAGTTGCTGCCATCTTTTCTCCTGCCTCATCAATGCGTGCTTGGAGTGAAAGACCAAGCTGGTCTTGATTCTTCTGGTGATTGGGAAATCCTAGGTCCTAGGTAGGCTCTGTAGCAGAGTGAACTAGTTGTGCACAACAAGGAGAAGGCAGTCGGTGTCAAATGCTATAAAGAGGTCAGGAAGGAATAAGGATTGAGAAGAGGTAATCAGGTATAAGTTGAGATCAATGTTAAATTTAGAGAGAGCAGTTTTAGTTGAATAAGTCTAGAAGCCATATTGCAGGGTTTTGAAGACAGTGAGAGGAAAGGAATTGGAGACAATGAGTGTAGATGGCTTTTTCAAGGAGTTTGGCTGAGAAAGTGAAGAAAGATAAAAAATGATTGCAAGTAGAGATGGCAGGATTTAGTGAGAACTTTTAAGGATATGGAAACCATCAGTGTATTTGTAGATAGCAGAGAGGGAATAGAGAGAGAGAGAGAGAGAGAGAGAGAGAGAGAGAGAGAGAGAGAGAGAGAGAGAGAGAGAGAGAGAGAGAGAGGAAGAGAGAGAGAGAGATCTGGAGAAGATAAGAAGGAAGACATAGGATTAAAGGATCTAGAAGACCTGGTAGAGAAGGATCATTTCTTTATCTGAGAGTGGAATACCTAAAGAGATAGTAGGGGATGATGTCTAGGAGTTGTGAGTTCAGAGAGGGAGCTCATTTACAAATGACCTTGATTTTTCTTAGTAAAGTGTGTGGGAAGGTCCTCATCTGAGAGACTAGGGGAGGGGTGGTGTGGAAGCCTTGAGAAGAGAAAGTTTAGAACAGTTGCTGTGATGAGGGGGTTAAAGAACCTATTAGGAAGGAGTAAAAACATTGTCTTAGTGAAATGGGGGCCCAGTTGAGATTAGATAACATAGGCATGTGGTAGATCTGTTGAGGTTTAGGGGTGTTGGGACCCTGAAATAGCAAAGAAGTTCCTACCTCTAACGAATTCAACTCAAGCCTTTTTTCAGACAAAGACAAGGTTTACTAAAACACTGATAGAAGTGTGAGGAATCTGAGCATTTGTAACACTTGTATTTTATTGAATCTGAGCCATTTAATGTGGGCAAGATGGATCTCATATACAGAAAGACTGTGGGAAGGATCTAGGAGTAGCCAAGTAGTCTGGGGTGACTGTGAGATAACAGAGAAAGCCAGGGACCTGGACCACATGGCCAAGGACAAATGGGGTCTAGATAATATTCCAGAGGTAACAATGTAGGGCTGGGCTGGGTTTGAGGTAACAGAATTGGGAGATTGGGTATAGCCACAAAGAAAGATGTGTTGGGATGGGTCCATGCCTCAGGTGAATGTCAGAGACTTGACCCTGTGGGAAAGTTCAAGGAAGTTGGAGTGGGGGAAGGGTTTCCCAGGCCTATACCCAGACTGATCCACTCACTTCCCCTAGCTCCAAGTAGCAAGATGAGAGTAGCAACTGAGGGAAAGAATGGTAGCAAAAAGGAATGGAGTTAGACATTCAAATTAGTAGTGGGAGTTGAGGAAGGGTACAGAACAGGATTATAATCTTGATTTTACAGATGATGAAACTTTATTACATCCTAAATATTTCCAGTATTTTTAACAAAAATTCCGAATCTGAGCACTCCAACACTACAATTTTCACAAATATTAATTCCAAGGTTAGGCAAGAAAAAAGTAATAATTCACATTTATAAAGCATTTTAAATTTCACAATGTGTTTTCCCCACAATAAACCCATATGCAAATATTGTCCTTCTTTTACCAGTGAAGAAACCAAGGCTCAAAGAGGTTATGATTTGCCCAGGGTCACACAGCTGGTAAAAATTACAAAGGGCACCAGAGCAAATAGCTGATTTTTAAGTAAAACATCCCCTGTATCTCTTTTGTGCTCTCCCTTGTCAACTCTTTTCTACATAGTTGTGTGCATGTTATCTCCTCCTCCATGGAAAATGTGAGCTCCTTGAGGGTAGGGGCAGCTTTTTTTTTTTAACCTTTCTTTGGGTCCCTAGTGCTTAGCGCTGTGACTGGCACGTAGGAAGAACTTAATAAATGTTGAGTTCTGGTCTCTGAGACAGATGGACGTTCAAATCTCTTCTCTGACACTTAGTAGCTGGGTAATTTGCGACTAGTGGTTTCTCTGAGACTTAGTCTCCTCACCTGTAAAATGGGGATCCTGATATCTGCACTATCTATCTCACAGAATTGTGGGGAAATCACTGGTGTAAAAGTGAATTATTTATTAATGGTATCCCTCCCTCAGGCTTTGCCTCAGTCAGTGGCGGCAGACCCCTCGGGTGGGTTTTACTCTGGCAAACCATGAGTCCTTCCTTAGGGGTCCAGTTCCTGAGCTAAACTGGCTTGGATGGTTTCCATTGTAAAGGTGACACAATATCCTTCCCTTGATCCCATCAGGTGACCTCCTGGGGCGCCTCCTCTCCTCTTTTCAGGGCCCTTTGCCCCCCTGGACTTTGCACTTTTCTCCGCAGGCACAGGCTCCGGACGGATCTCGGCCGTGCTGCTGGACACAGCATTCCAGGCCGAGCCCGACCCCTGCCCGAGGACCTCGCAGAAGAGGCGCGGGGTGAGTCTCGCCCCCAGCTGTGCGAGGGCAGGCCCCCTCAAGCTTCCAGGAGCAGGCACACTCTAGGGGGCGCTCCTCAGGGTCCCCGGAGCGGAGCAGCGCAGGAACAGTGTTCGCGAGGTCGCGGGCGCCGCCGGAGTGTTTGGGGAACGGCACCGCGGGAACCCGGAAATGCCAGAACTCGCCGGGCTGGCGGCGGCGGGCGCGGGAGGTGCTGCGGCGGCGGCGGGGCGCTCTGCGGCTCGGCGGACACGGCGGACCCGGCCACCCAGGGCCCCGCGGGCAGCGGAGCGGGGCCTCCCAGTGCGTACCGAGGTGAGCCGAGCCGGCCCGGGGCAGGGGGGTGGTCGGGGGCTGGCGGAGGCCGCGGGGGGCGGTGAGGGACCCGCCCCCTGCGCCGTGGCTGGGCTCGTCTGGGAGCCGGGGGCGGGCGCGGGGACTCGGGGGGCCGTGGAGGAGGCCGGCAGGAACTTGGAGGAGTGAGAGTTCGCACGTTGCTTTTTCTTTTTTTTTTTTTGAGATCATTCCCATTTTATTAATTTGTTCTACTTATCCTTTTTTTTGTAAGTAGTATTTTATTTTTTCCCGTTATATGTAATGATAGTTTTCAACATTCTTTTTTTTTAATAAGATTTTGAGTTTCAAATTTTTTCTTCCTTCCTCCCTCCCCTCCCCCTCCCCATGACGGCCGGCAATCAGATATCGTTTATACATATGCAATCATGTAAACATTTCCACATTAGTCTTTTGTGAGAGAAGAAACAGAACAAAAGGGGAAAGTAGTCGGGACATTTCTAAAATGCTTTTCTCACCACAGCCATGCTCGGTAGGGTTGGGCCAGTGATTTCATTCCACGAGGCCCAGGATGGGCAATAGCTATAGCTTGCATTTGTGTAGGACTTGCAGTCTTGCAAAGCTCTTTTACGTGGATTCTCTCACTTAATTTTTAACAACTTCTTGAGGGAGTCAAATCAACAAGTATTTATTGAGCAGCTGCTATGTGCCGGGCACTGTGCTCAGCTCTGGGGATACAAAGAAAGGAAACCCCCAAACTTCTATAGAAGGTGGTACCTGAGGCAAGCTTTGATGAAGGCATAAGTGAGGAGGCAGTACATTCCAGGCTTAGGGACAGCCTATGCCACCTATGTGGATGTGGGAGACAGCTTGGTGAGTTCTGGAAATAGGTAATAGTTTGCTAGAACATAGAGTGTGTGAAGCAGAATAATAGCAACTTTGTGGAGTGTTTTCAAGTTTGCAAAGCATTTTACTTACAAGTGTAACTCCGCACTCCCCAACAAACAAACCCAAGGAATGCTCTCAAGGAGCACGCAGTGTAACGGGGAGACTTGCCAAAAGCTAGGTGGGTGCTGTTATAACCATTTTACAGGCTGAGATTCAAAGAAGTTAAGTCATTTGCCAAAGGTGACTCAAGTAGTAATTTTCCCTGGTGGAATTTGAACCCGTTGCTTCCTAACTCCAAATCTGTTCACTAAGGCCATGTCACCTCTTAGAATAGAAAGTCTACTAGTACTGGTTAGAGTTGGGGAGTTTCAGAATCTTAGAATATTTGAATAGGAAGTTTCCTTAGAAACCTTCTAAACCCCTTATTTTATAGATCAGAAAAGTAAGAGAAATTAACTTAGCTAAATGTCACACAGGTAATAAATGGCAGAGATAGAGTCAGAGAAGTCATTTATCCCCTCTGGATCTTATTTTTATCAGTGTTTGGAATAGATGATCACTAAGGCCCCTTGCAGCTCCAGTATTTGTGGTGCTGTGACTTTTCCTACGTCGGCCAAAGATCCTGGAAGAGTAACTCTCCTTCCTGATTCCAAGTCTGTCATTCTTAGAATGTGTGATTTGGAAGGGTGGAGGGAAGGGAGGAGATTGTATGCTTTAGCCTGAATGACTTACCTTAAATATGATGAAGAATATTGGCCCTAATGAGTTAAATAATATTAATCTGTTAACTTTGAGTAGCTATTCATGTAAACTCATTTCCAGAACCATTTATCCACTGCCTATATCTCCAATCCCAATTACTCTCTCTCTCTCTCTCTCTCTCTCTCTCTCTCTCTCTCTCTCTCTCTCTCTCTCTCTCTCTCTTTTTCTTTCTCTCTCTCCCTCTTCCTTTCCCTCCCTCTCCCTCTCTCCTTTTCCTTCTCCCCCTCTCCCTCATTCTTTCTTGCTAGACTTATTCTTTGTCTTCACCTCAACCTCCAGTTCCTTCATTCCTCCCTTTTTAGTCTGGCATCCTTGCTCTGGCCTCATTTTTCTCTCTCCAAAGTCTTGATGCTGTAGTTTTGTATCTTTATACTTAGTATATACACTATTCTTTGCTTTTGAAATTTGTCATTTACCAAAACCTAGCCCTTTTGTATTACCTCTACCATTTACCTTTCCCATTCCTATTTTAATGCTGCTGGGCCCACCACATATTTCTGTTGTCTACTATAAATTGAGCCCTACTGATATAGAAGAACAGTCCTTTTATTCTTCTATGATTGACTGTCCCACTCTCATCAGCTGCTATGTCAGTTTGTCTCCTCAATCCCCCTGCCCTATTTCATCACCTTTCCCTCTCCATAGAGGACCTAACCTCTTATTTTACTAAGGAAATAATGATTTCTTCTCCTGACCTCACTCCACACCTCCAAACTGCTCTGTGTTGCTCATTCTTTTGTCCTTTGCTCCAGTCTCTGAGAAAGAGGTAGTCCTTCTTGGTAGGACCAGTTTCTCTACTTTAGTTCTTTTATCTCTGTTGCTTCTAGAGCTTGTCCTCTCCATCATTTCCTTTCTCATCTTTAATCTGTCTTTATCCATTGGTTCCTTCCTGCCTGCCTAGATCTGTCCTGTACTTAAAAACAACATGATATAAAACCTTTTACTTGATCCCATTATCACTTCAAGCTATTGTTGTATATCTTTTCTTCTAAAATATTTGCCTCAGTTTCTTTGCCCCATCCTCTTCCCAAGTCTGTCCTGGTTCTGCTTCCCTGCTCTCTACTCATTTAGTGATATTATTTCCCATGTATTCAGTTATCATCTTAATGAAGATGACTCCTAAATCTGCATATCCTTTCCTAATCTCAACCCTTAACTCTGCGTCTAATTAACAGCTGCATTCTGGAAAGCTCCACCTGGGTATACTATCAGCATTTTACCCAACATATCTCAAACCAAAAACCGTTTACCATTCTCCTGAAGCCAATTCTCCTCCAAATCCTCTTTACTTAGGTTTGCAAACTCAGAATTACCCTTGACTCTTCCCTGGTACTTAACTGCTAAGACTTATTCAGTCTCCTTTCGCAACATCTTTTGCATCCATCCTCTTCTCTCCTCGTATACCATCAATAGCTTAGTTTAGAACTTCATCACCTTTTGCCTGCCTTATTGCAGTAGTGGTCTTTTTGGTCTCCTTACTTTGGTTTTTCCTCTTTAATCCACATTTAATATAGTTGCCATATTAATATTCTTAAATCATGAGTCTGGCTGTTTTACTTTCTTGTTCCTGTTGCTTTTAAGATGAAATGCAAACTCCTCTGGTACCTAAAACTCTCCAGAATCAGGCTTCCACCTCTCTTGGCATTTCATATATACTCAAATTAGATAATGTATGTAAAGTGCTTTGCAAATTTTAAAACACTATAAAGTTGTGATGATGATGATGAAGATAATGATGTTGATGATGATGTTCTAGCCAAACCGTTAGTTGTTTCCTGGAGTTGGTGTGCTATTTCCCACATGCATGTATGTGCATAGGCTGTCCCCTATGCCTGGAATGTACTGCCTCCTCGATTCTGCCTTCTTCAAAGCTTACCTTAAAAGTCTTCTGATCCACCTAGTTGTCAGTGCTCGAACATTACTTTTTTCCTGAAGTGATTTTTTTATTTACTTTTCAACGTATATGTTAAATCCCTGGAAGTGCCTTTAGAACAGTGACTGCTTTTAATCTTTGTATTACTAATGAAAAAAGTTTGTCAGATTGAATTGCTGTAAAAAATGTATGATATGTTTTCTCTTGGTCTACAAATTAGAGTTTTTTCAAATGGATTTAGAACAAAGCTGTTTTATCATCCTCAGTTTTAATTTGGTTTAGCATTTGAAAGATGAAATTGCATACAATATATAGTGAATTCCTTTATACTAGAGGTACCTTAGTGGGGTACATGGCCCGGCTATTAGTAGTTGTAAAGCATATTCTATTATTTACTATATATTAAATTTTTTTAACTTTTCCACTAGGGAGAGGAAGTTAGCCTTGACTTATCAACACTAACATTGGAAGATATCCAGCGTCTGATACTTACTAGCTGTGTGACCCTGGACAAGTCACTTAACCACGGTTTGTCCCAGTTTCCTCTTCTGCAAAATGGTGATAATAATACCTTTGAGGATCAGATGGTCTTTACCTGTGAGCATCAAATGAGATAATAATTGTAAAGTGCTTAACACAGTGTCTTGCACGTAGTAAGTGCTAGGAAAATGTTAGCTGACTAGCTAGATGGGTAGAATAAGCAGCTGGGTGAGGGGTTCCATGGTGTATCTGTTGTTGCAGTTCTTCTGCTAACAGAAAACTAGGGCAGTTCACTAGGTGATTCAGATTTGAGCAAGAAAAAGCAAGTTAATTGGTAGGTACCCTATCTTTGCCCTTAGGAAAGGAACTTGAGGGTGGAGGCACCATAAGTCTAAATCTATACTGAGATTCCCATTCTTTTTTTTTTTTCAAGTAATCCATATAGCTTGACTTGTTGGCACCTCATATTGGGTTCTTGCTACTACCCCTCCTTTTGGCTTTGGTTCATGATGAACCAAGCTTTTCCAGCTTTTCTGGAGAAGATGAGGGCTTTCTCTTTCCAAGCCCCCTGAAAACATTACATAGTTCTCTTTTTGACACATTTTATTACCAGATATTATAAAGAAAGCTTACAGGGAGTTAAAATAATAGGAAATTTTACAGACTTTTACAAGTTAATCCTTACCAAGGAACTAGTCATTTATCTTTCTTAATTTCCTACTTTTGGTCTGAATAAATCTCTTCTCCCTTGTCTTGGAGAATTATCCTTGGCATTTGCTAGTTTTGCCCTGCTTGAACTGGATGCTAGATTCAGTTTGATAAGTTACTAAGTGTCTTGACTTAGCCCTTTTAGACTATACTTCCCCAATTTAGCTCCAGATGTTGTTGGAGCCCCTAAGCTTACAGTAGGTATTCATCCCCTTTGCTACGTTCCTTCCCCTAGCTCTTGCCTCTAGCAGTGCATCTTCCCTCGAAGCATCATGAGACCAAGGCGTTTATAATCATATACCTCACCTTAGGCCTGTTGGTTCTGGACCTGTTGAAGTCCTGTCATTGATTCTAGATGCCAGAATGAGAGGTTTACTATTATTTCACCCTGTAAGGATTTACTAAGACTGGTCTCTGAAAGTTGTATCTTGCACATACTTTTGTTTTTTGGCCTTGGTTAGTTTCATCATACCAAATTCACTGTTCAGACATAGTAGATGGTTCTGTCCTCTAAATTTCAGCTTCTTCACTTATTTTCCTAGACAGACCTGTGGCCCAGGATTACAGGGACTGTGTTTCTTGAATTGCAGCAAAAGTCGAGCTAGACTAATTTGCTTTTTCCTGTTCAGACTTGTGTTCTTTGGTGGCTTCTTCCCTTGTTTCCATCTGATAGGAAAAATTGAGGTGACAGATGAATCCAAAGTCAATGATCACTTTTCTTTCTGTGGCTGTTTCATACTTCAGTGACCTCCCTTTCTTCAAATGGTTTCTGTTCCCTGATCAGTGTTTCACAGGAATCTTCCTTCAGTGCAGATTTACTAGAGGAAAAAATCTTATTTGTATAGTAAATAATAATAGGTAATCCCTTCCTTCCCCACCACCAGCAATGTGTGTGAGCAGGCAGTTGTGAGGCCTGAAACTCGGGGGGGGGGGGGATTCCAGAGAAAGCTGCATTCTTAGACCTTCAGTCTTTAGAGCTAAGGAAGGGAGGGGGGAGCTGTTTTGCAGCCATGCCAAACCGAATCCATCGGCTAGAAACCTAAAGTTTGATCCAGCATTTAGTCCAGATAGGATTTGACTGGCTGTTTCCCAAGAAGGACCTGGAAGAAAGGATTCAGTCAGGACTGAGGGAGGGTGGAAAAAATGAGTTCGTCCTAATTCTTTGTACGTTTGCGGATAGAACTTGAGTTGCTCTTTGTAAACTTTCCAGAGGAGGCTCGTAACAGCTCTTTAGATTATTAAGTTTTCAGTGTGAACTGTTACACTTTGAAAATTGGCTACAAATCAGGGCGCGCTTTGTTATTTTGTTGATAGTCTAGCCTTAAAGTGATAGAGAAAACGTTAATAATGCAGATTAAATTTAAACCTGTCATGCTTACATTTTTTCTTTCCAGAGAGCTGGTTGTTAAACATTTAGCAACAATTCTTGATTGGAATCCACTCCTCATTTCTATGTAGTAATGAAGTTCTCTAAAAAGAAGAGAGCCTATTTTAGGGACCTTGTAGGAGAAAAAGGGAAAGCTTATGGCTCCCCCCCACCTCAATACCTTTAAAAAAAATGTGGCAAGGAATTCAATTTAGGTAGATAACTAGTAGAGAGTGCTTTAGAAACCAGTTGCTGAAGACTTGCGTGGAAGACAAGTGGGGTCACTGGAGTTCTATGCCTGTGTCATTGCATAGGAAGGCTAGATAGTATAGCAGGAAGAATCTGAGCCTTGGAGTTACAGAACCTATGTCCTATCTAAAAAATAAGCATAGTGATACTTCTATTGCCTGTCTTCCAAGGTAGTGAGGATAGTGATGCCTGTAAACCATAAAGCATTATGTAAATATGAACTTCGTTATTTGTGTATTATTGGATAACTATGTTATTTGCCTATTATTGGATAACAATATCATTTCAAGATTTTGTTGTGTGTATGTGTATGTGAGTGTGTGCTTTGGGGGGGCATAATTCAGTATGTTATATGTGAAGTCACAAGTAAAAAGCTGTATAATGTGCTTAGCTATTAACCTTTTAAATGAAAAAAGAGCATCAATAGCTATTCTCACTGGAAGATGTTAACTTTTAAGCATTTTTCTGTTACTGTTTGATGTTCTTGAAGCAAAATATCTATTCAATATTCAACATATCAATTCAATAAAAATTTATTAAGTATATACTGTGTGCCAGGTACTGTGCTAAGTGCTAGGGATATAAATAAGAAAAAGAAAGACATCTTTGACATCTCACATGAAATTATGTAGAAAATTGTGATAAATTCAGTGAATCAAAAAATTGTAATTGAGACCAGAGGTGTCAACATGCATGTAAGCCCACAACACTCAAGAATCACCAGGCAGAGATGACCGGCACCAATTATTTTTCACATCCTCCCAATAATTGAATAGTAATTATATTTTGGCTTGAAAAGCCTCCTGTTAAGTTATATAAGAGAATAAAAGTGCATAATACCAACAAATGATATTATATCTGCTCTTTAATTCTGCAAAATATTTGAAAGGAAGATCATAACAATTTGAAAGAAAGGCCATAAAAACTCAAAATTAAGATTTGCTTTTTCACTTTTAGAATAAATAAAGCAGCTCTAGCATTCAACTAACATTTGTGACTTTTTTTTTGCATGTGTAGCAAGCCTGAAGGTATTCTGTCCTGTTAAAAAAAAAAAACTTCTCAAGAGTAAAGTTTGTTTCATTGTTTGTATTTGTATCCCCAGTGTCTGGGACTCTAGGATGTAGCGGAGGCTTTAAAAATGTCTGTTTATTGAATGCTTACTGAAGAACTTATTGTTATTGTATTAGGTACCACATACCCTGCCCTGATTTAATCATCGCCCCCAGGAAGCATTTCTTACAGACTCCTTTGTATGTTGTCCTGTGTGACCAAATAGCTTGCTGTCAGATTTGGTTCCAACCTCTAAAAATGTATAGTAAAAGATAGCACAGATAGGGATAAGTATGAAGGGGACAGTTGACTAATAAATATTAATACCTGGCATTGATATAGTGCTTCAGGGTTTACCAAGCATTTTTTACATGCTATCTCCAGTGTCCTCATGACAACCCTATGAGGTAAGTGATGTTACATTTTACAGATAAGTTATAACAAAGAGGGTGACTTCCCAAGGTCCCACAACTACTAAATGTCTGAAGCAGGATTTAAACTCAGGTGTTCATCACTCCCAAGCACTATACACGGTCACCTAGTTGCTTAGATGTTAAATATTAAAAGTAATATTGGAGATTTACCAATCAATAAACACTTCTTAAGTGTCTGCTATGTGCCAGGCACTGTTAAAGGAGATTTTTCTATATTTATCTTTCTGTCTGTCTATATCCATCTATCTGTCTAGGTATCTATCTTTCTACAACATATGTTTATGAGACATTGAGTGTTTCAAAGAATCAAGCATTTGAATTTCAACAATGAAATTTTATCTGAGCAATATCCAAGCACACAAACAGCAGAGAACAATATTAAACTTTAAAAACCTGTTGTTGACAATCTGGCAGACTTTCTACAGTCTAATACATAAAGTTTGTTCTGTTTGATACAAATTCATGTGTGAAAAAAATTTTTTTTTCTTTGTTGTAGTTATATAAAGTTTATATTGTTATTATAAATTATTAAACTATCATATGAGAAATGGATTGGGTAGATCCTTTGTAAGAATTTATGGGAAAAGATGGGCAAGAATTGCATAAAATAAGAAGGCATTGTTGGATTCTTTATTTGTATTCTGAAATTGAGCTGTCAAATTGATATTTTGATCAGGTTTATTTTTCTGGGTTCCAGTCTAATATGTTACTGTGAACTTGGAAGAGTTGAACTTTATTCTTGCCTAACCTTGTGTCCTTTAATATTCAAATGTTACAAATGCAGTTTTAAGCTACTTTAGCACCCTTTGAAAATGCAAAGCATCCCTTATAAGAGGGCTTTTCTGATTATCACAGTTGTTAGTGTTCTCTCCAAATTATTTTGTGTACATTCTGTATTTTTCTGTATACAAGTCATTTCTCCTTAGTAGAATTTTAGGCACACTGAGGGTAGAAACAGTTTTGTATTTTGTCTTGTATTCTTTATGCTTCAAATGAAGCCTACCATGCAATGGGCATTTAATAGATACTTGTTGAGTGAATGAATTTGAACTTTGGTGACCAGAAACTGTACTAACTCCTGCTGTTTAGGATAATTCTATTTGACTTTTCTATATGTAGTTATGTTTTATGGGCATTTAGATTTTTTTTCCCTTTTTTTCCCCCTTTTTTTTATTTTTATTTTTTTATGTTTTTTTCCATATGCTTTTGAGTTGAAAATTTTTCTCCCTTTTCCTCCCCCCCACCCTCCCCAAGACAGCGCACAATCTGACATAGGCTTTACATTTACATACCCATTAAACATATTTTCACATTAGTGAAGTTGTAAGTAAAAGTTAAAACCAATAGGAGGAACCATCAGAAAGATGAAACAAAACTCAACAGAAGGTAAAAATAAGTGATAGCGATTCGACTTCCATAGTTCTTTCTTTGGATGTGGACAGCATTTTCCATCCTGAGGTCTCTGGAGATGTCTTAGATCCTCGTAATGCTGAGAAGGGTTCAGTTTAACATTCTTAGTCATTGCATAACGTGGCTGTTATTGTGTACAAAGTCCTCTTGGTTCTGCTCACTTCACTCAGCATCAGACCATATAAGTCTTTCCAGGTTTTTCTGAAGTCAGCCTGTTTATCATTTCTTATAGCACAATAGTATTCCATTACATTCATATACCACAACTTGCTCAGCCATTCCCCAATTGATGGGCATCCTCTCAATTTTATGGGCATTTAGATTTTAACGATTATAACAGTGTGAATTACAGAATCTCAGAGTTGGATAGGACCACTTAGTTTATCCAGTCCAATCCCTGTCTGAACAAGAATTTGCTCTGTAATATCTCCAACATATCTACTTCCTATGAATGAAAACAGCTTTACTTATTAAGAAGCTATTCCTTCTTTCTTTTTTGCATTGAATTTAAGAATCACAGATGTTTATAAAACTGAGCAACAAATATTTGTTGAATTTAATCAAATCTAGTGCAGTCACTTCATTCTATGAGTAAGGAAATTGAGTCCTAGAGAGGTTAAGTGATTTGTCCAAGGTCACATAGCTAATAAAAAATAGCAATAATCTTTTCAATTCAGTTCAACAATCATTTATTTGTGAGGGAGATACAAAATGAGTGATGCAGTTTATTGCCTTAAGGAACTTATAATCTAGTATTTTATTTCATTTTCCCCCAGCCTTTCAAGTAAAAGTCTGATGTATATCTTTGAAGCAAATAAATCATAAGGATAGGGACTAGACCTGTGGTTTGATTGATACAGGTTTGATTGATACTCTTGGATCAGAAATATCCCTTTACCACTGCAACTTGGAATCTTCTCTGCTACATGTATGTATACAATAGTCGTCAGAAGTTTCCCAGAATGACTGTAACTTGCCCAGTGTCACACAGCTAGTATGTGTCAGAGGCAGAACTTGAACCTGGATCTTCCTGACTTTGAGGCCAGCTCTCTACCCAGTGTACCATGCTGTTTCTCAAAATAAACCATTATAGAGAAATTTCACCTGCCTCTACCATAGAGAATGTTATTTAAACTCCCAAAAAGCAGAATATCTGTCTTTAGTTGAGTTATTTGGACAAACTGAGATAGTATGTGTGAGAATGCTATAGGGTTTTCAAATTGATTCTGTTCTGTAATTATATATTCTTTAGTGATACCCCCAGTTTTCTCTTAATGAGATACACAAAATGAGATGTACAGAGGTGGTAAAAATATTTAATAGAATCTCCAACCCTGCATTTTCAGGATGTGTTCCTGCATTTACTTAGCAATACAGTAACTCTACCAATTCAAGTAAACCTGTTGCTCTGAGTTCATCTTTTTTTTAAAGTGTGGAAAGATATTGAGCTCTGTAATCAACAGGTAAATAAATGCGTGGCATTTTATGGTTTGAAGATGATGAAATTTTATAAAACGTTTAATTTTTTATTTATAAATATTTATTCAAAAGGATTTAATTGTTGGTTCCTTGCAGCATTAATGCATGCAGATATAATCAGCGTATCCTTATTCTCTTGATATTCTAGGGCAACTAATTTTACTTCTTCTAGTGAAGAAGTTGACTAACGTTTTCAAAATAGACTGGTTTCTTCAGGGTGGTAAAACTTTTCATTGTTTAGACTGTACTTAGAAATGAATTCTGTGTGAAAGCCATGGTATTGTGAAATTTATGGTTTAAACAAACATCACCAGAATAAATTGATAGCTTTACCAGTTCAGAGAGATGAGTTGCATGTGCTGTGGCCATGTGTGGTCCCTCCCCCAGTGGTAGTGTGGTAACCTGTAGACTTCGGTAGCCTGTGTGTATGGGGGAAATCTTACTATGCTTATTTACTGTGTTATTTAATTGTGTTGTTTTCCTTCTTGGAAATGCTCTCTGTTTGACTGGTAAAAGAAACACATTGGTGTGAGCTTTTGAACTGTAATCTTAAATAGATATTGATCTTCACCAACAGTTGGCCTCAAACCTGGTTTAGTGTTCAGAGGTACCCCAGTTGTTACTTCCCATTTTAATGGTGCTTTAAGATTTATGAAGCCCTTTACAACAATCTGCTAAGTTAGGTTGTGTGACATTATTAGCTGTATAGTATTATCAGGGCAACTAGGTGTTGCAGTAGATAGAGTGCCAGGCCTGGAGTTAAGAACTCCGATTCCTGAGTTCTAATTTGGCTTTAGAACCTTACTAGCTATATGACCCTGGGCAAGTCACTTAACCTTGTTTGCTTCAGTGCCTGATCTGTAAAATGAGCTGGAGAAGGAAATGGCTAACCACTCTAGTATCTCTGCCAAGAAAACCTCAAATGGGGTCATGGAGAGTTGGACACAATTGAAAAACAAAGAACAACAGTATTATTATTTCTATTTTACAAGTGAAAAAACTATCAGAAAACATAAGTGATTCAAAGTCGCATAGCTACTAAGGATTAGAGCACCAGATTTTGGTCATATTAGTTACCTAAGAATAGCTAGTTAAGTGATAGTAAGGCAACGCTTATAGTTTGATATGGCCTTGTGAAGGAAGATGGAGAAAAATACTTCTTAAAAGTAATGACATTTTGGAAATAATTTTCTTTTGTAAATGGCACTAAAATGTGATCATAATACCTTTCACAGCTTTGGTCTCTCAAGATTGGAATTTTAAAATACCGTACCTATTTCCCATCGAGAGGAAGTACTTAAAATTTGATTGCCTTCACTTGATTGTAGAAAAAGAAAGCTGCTGCCTTTGAAATAGCAAGCTACTGATTGACAGCGCAGGTTAGATAAGTGGATCCTGGTAATGTTTTCTTAGGCAAACAGACACCTGATACTTTTGAGAAGAAGAAGGAAGGAGAAATAAGGGAACGCTGTTTGACATAGGATGCATTTAGCAGCTAAAATGGGTGGACTGTTTTAGTGTAGCCATTAAAAAAAAGATTAATAAAGGAGGGTTTATTTTCCAGGAACAAGGACTGGAGGAATCTAATAAAGGTCAAAATCCCCTGCTGTTCTCATGTTAACTGAATGGTTTATACTAACTACTACTACTAACAACTACTTCTATTTATGTAAAAATTGATTCTGATTTTTTAATATTCTCTATTACTTTTGGAAAGATTACCCCTCAGCTCAAAATATTCTCTTATTGCTAGATTTTTGAGATACTTTATCTACTTTTGAGACATTTAATGTCAGATATGCAGCATATCTCTGTTAGAAGTCAAGCCATTTGCTTGTGATTAATTTTATATCTTAATAATTTAGCAGCAAAAAGATTACAGTTCTTTAAATTCGTAACATTGTGGAGTGAATCATGGAAGATAATGGGCTGAAAATTACAACTGGAAGCAGTATTTCTGTATGTATTAACTTTTTTCTACTCATTTCATTGGGAAAACATTTTGGGATTTACATTTTGAGCTGTTTGACACCTCTGACTAAAATATTAACTTTACTTTTGAAGATGATGTTTTTGATGTATTTATGTTGTATGTAATTAGAACACAAATATCAGAAATAGTTTATTGTAAATACAAACTTGATCCTGCTTAAAAATTAGTTGTCATAGGAGATGTGTTAGCAATTGAATTTATTTTAGGTTTATAGTGTTATATACTTGTATAGTAGTCTAAAGTTGTTTTTTTCTTTCCTGTTTAGATCTATGGTTTAACCACTGTAGGGACCTCTTTGTAGGAAAGCTTCCTCTACCAGTGAAGATAGGTCATCATCCTGGGTTGTTTTTTTTTAATAGCTTTAGAGAGTTGCCTAAGTCTCTGAGAAGTTAAGTGATTTGCCCAGCATCATACAATCTGTGTGTATCAGAGATAGGACTTGACCCAGGTTGTCATGACTCTGAGGCTTGCTATCTCTCCATCATGCCACATCGCCTCTTGATGTTGCTAATAGATTTTTAAAGTGCTAACATAAATTATTCAAAAGAGATAATGTACATTTCAAACTTAGAACTTATATAGTCTCATGCTACCATTCAAAATGAGATTTCTCAAATAGCCATATTATCATAATTTTAGAGCTGAAAGAGATCAAAGAGGTTTAGTTTTAAATTTTTTGATCTTCCTTAACATTAGGATTTTTTTAAAACTAAGTTGTTTATAATAAAATATTTAAAGGAAGTTGTTGTTTTTAGGAGAAGGTAGAGAACTTTTTGACTATATGTATAACTGTGTTGAAAGGTTGAAAGAATTTTTGCTTGAGGGATGTGAGGAGATACTGAAGAAGACAAAAGTGGCTTTAGGAACTTGAATCTCTTTCGTAATGGGCAGGGAGATGCCCTTTGCCCTTGTTACTATGGTAGCCCGATAAATTTCAGTTTCCCCCGCTGAGATTAGAAGGAATCCTCTAATAGTCTCCTTTTACTAAGCAAAGTTCAGTAGATTTAGTGACTAAAGTCATTTTAACTAGAGACTCTTTTTCAACAAATATTTCCAAGATTCCTGGATGGACAGAAACTTTTTGATGAAATAATAGTTTGGAGAGCTGATAGAAGGTAGCAAAAATTAAGCTGAAAATGAAGTAAGGCATTGAAGGTAGAAAATTAAATTCAGTGTCATAAGTCTAGAAGGAAATTATAGAGATTCCAATATAGAAATAATAAGAATATTTTAAGTAATAGAAGTATAAAGAAGTGTTTTGCTTTTTTAATTATTTCTGTTTGCATAGTTTTTGCTGTCTTCAGTGCTGCCAAAGTGGACATTTTTTATTTTATTTTAGAAATTAAGTGAAGGCCAGCATAGTACTTTATATAACCTTACAGATAGTTTTGTGGCTCAATTTTTTTTTCTTAATTACCTTGGGTACTTCCAACATTGATTCAGAGTGAAACCCCTTCAAACCTCTTATCTGTGAGATTCTTGTCCATGTTTTCCAACATTTCTCCACAGATGATCTACTAAATGAGCTGAAGGTCTTCTTTAAATGTCTCTAGGGGAACGGTGTACCAGTCAGGCCATTCTTTTGTGTTTCATTCATGCAGCAATGACTAGCCCACCTTTTTTACTGTCATTCATGTTTCCATCAGTGTCTCCTGGCTATTCTCATGTGGAAGTTGTTGATACCATGATATCAGGCATTTTTTCTTTGCTGTTTGGTTTATTTGTAATTTTAATTTTTCAAGATTATGATGCATAATTTGCAACCCTATAGCATCACCAAGAGAATATTGATGCTAAAAATAAAAATATAGGTACTTTTGTAGAAGTGAGCAGTTTGAGATCACTGAAAGTACTATGTGCTTTCTACAACTCAGTCTCTTCCTCTTATTTAACTCTGGGTCCAGTTTATAGAATGAATGCATATATGAGGGAGTTCCCATTCGGGTATAGATTGGACTAGGATGACTTTTGAGGTCCATTTCACCTCTGAGAATGGATGGAGAATATGATGAATTGCTTGTCAAATGACATGCCATTATTTAGATAATAATATATTTGTTATGTGCTGGGTTGTTTTTTTTTTATTTGGATAGTTAGACAGTATTATTTGAGAATGAGATAAACAGTTTCCCAAATCTCTGAGTGAGCCTCTTTACTTTCCCTTCTGAGGCACTAATAGTATAGCATGTAGAATTATTCTTTACATTTTGGCTGGCATAAATTATTACTTAGCATGGGTAAAAGGCCGTTTGGTAGCTGTGTTAGCATAATAAATAGCCTGTAAGATCCCTTAAAAACAGGGATTATGTATTTTTATATAGTTTTTTTATACTCTAAAGTCTTGATAAAGACTCTGTTATAAAGCTTAATGTGTATATAAAAAATGACCTTCGTTAATTTAACTGTGAATTGATAGCAAAACTGGAAGGAAAAGAGAAAATAACTATAAATTGAAAAAAAATGCACCCTGACTTAGGGTCTGACCTTTTTTTATTTTAAAAAAATGGAATTACCATGATTGTAGGTGCATTGTCCCCTCAGGTGTACTTTAGAAACATAAAATTCTTTGAACAGATTTGAAATCAGCATTTGACATTTTCCAGGAGATTTAGGTGCCTGTGCCAAAAGTAGGTTTCTGGCACCTACTTCTCTTTTATGTTACTCTAACACAGGAAGTACAGGCCCAATTTTTTTCTGGGGTTTTAGGAAGCTTACTTCTAGGACTGCTAAAGTGGTAGCATAGCATAGTAGAAACAGTATTGGACCAGAAGATCCAAGTTCTAGTTCCTTTTCTTCCAGTGACTGTCTTTTGGCTTTGGCAAATTCATTTAACATCTTTTTGCATCAGTTTGTTCATGTATAAGATGAACATTATCTAAGGTCCTTCCAAGCCTAAAATTATATAATCCTGTCATTCTGTGTAAAGACTCTGGTCTTTACTGGTAGAGCTTTGAAACATGGCTTGAGCATAAACAGAAGTGTTTGGTTCCATACCACAGGCCAGTTGCCTGGTACAAGAAACATTCAATATTTACTTTTTCTTCTGTAATATGAAGTTTTATTAAGTTCTTTTTTTCATTGATTTATACAGACTTTTCACCAACATAAAAATATTTGCTGTATACATGTTCATGGTATTTTACTAGGCTAGTTGAACAGATAGCTGTACTCTTTACCCCAAAAGAGTATGGTAGAGTGGGGTAGTGAAAACAACCTGAAGTTTGCAAGATTTTTAAAATGATCGATAGAAGTATAATATGTTAGTATTTAATTTCATACAGTAGTGATTCCCATTCTGTATCCTCAGTAACATGCTTTATACACATACTCCACACCAGTTGACACAGATTGAAGTTGGAGCTAAGAATTATGTTGGGGGTGGATGTGTTGTGAAATAAACTTTTGTATAGAATATACTTGATGTAACTAGTGGTAATGAAGTGGTAACAAAGAGGGTGAAAAACAGAAAGGTGAGTTATATAGAACAGTAAAAGGGGTAGTTTGTTGTTTAGGCAAAGTCTAAGTGAGATTTATTAATCCAGTGAGACAAGTTGGAATGGAATAGAGACAAAAAGCATACAACAAGAGCATCTTTGTTACTATTCTGTGTTGTAGAGGAGCCAGAGGAATAGAAAGCTTGGTAAAAAAAAAAAAAAGCAGTGCCGTATATAATGTACTCATTTTTTTTTTCATTACTTTTTAATGTGTTTGTTTCTATGCTTTGCATTTTGGCTAACCACTTGTTTTTTTCTGCTTTTGTTTTTTCAGGCACCTGAAGAAAAGGCAATGTCTGCCAATTTAAAGTACCTTTCTTTGGGAATCCTGGTGTTTCAGACTACCAGCTTGGTTCTGACTATGCGTTATTCGAGGACTTTGAAAGAAGATGGGCCTCGTTATTTGTCATCTACTGCAGTTGTCATTGCTGAACTTTTGAAGATCATTGCCTGCATTTTATTAGTCTACAAAGATAGCAGTAGGTGTCTAGTTTTGAGCTTAAAAACAACACTGAGTTTCTTGAGTTGAAATTGTTTGTGAATTATAAATGAAGCTCCTATTTTATTTCTCTCACTATTTGTTTATTACATAGTTCTATTATGTTGCAGTAGTTTTTTAGTGCCATTACAATTTTATTTACTTTTTAGTATTTTTAATTTTATGAGAACAGTTTTCTCTTAACTATGAAGTTTTTCTGTCAAATTCAATTAAATTTCACTTTTACTGCATTCTGTGTGAAAAACACTATTCTAAGCATTGAGTTAAATACAAAGTTTAGATAAGATTTGGCCTTGCCCTCTCAGGGCTTATAGTCCAGTGGGAGGGTATGAGATATACGGAAATAACCGTTATCCTGTTAGATTCTAAGCTCCTCAAAGGTAGGTGACTATCTTATTTAAAATTTTTGCCTCGGCACTGAGCAGAGTGTAGTGTTCTTCATGAATAAAGTCTTATACATGTTTCTTACTTTGTTGAATGTGAAATTGTTCCTGATAAATACATAAGAGAGGTATAAACAAAATGCTGTGTCATTACAGGTTGGAAGGATCACAAAGGATTTCCTGGAGGAGGTGGCATTTGACTTGGGCTTTAAAGAATGGGTAGGAATTTAGGAGTGGGGGAGAGGAGGAGAGAATCCAGGCGCAAGAAAGAACACGATTAAAGTCATGCAAATGAGGCATCTGATTTGTAAGAGAGATAGCTGGCATAGTGGATAGAGTACTAGACTTGGGAGTTTCGATGACCTAGGTTTGAATCATGCTTAAGATACTTATTTGCTGTGTGACCATGGGCAAGTCACTTACCTTCTCTGGGCTTCAGTTTCCTCAACTGAAAAATGAGGCTGTTAGGCTCAATGACCTTTAAGTCCCTTTTCAGCTTTAAATTTGTGATTCTATAAAATAAAGAACTGCATGGGGAGTATTACAGTTTGGCTGGAGTATAGCATACACCAAGGAAAGTAGTTTGAGATAAGACTGGAAAGATCAGGCTTGGTACACGATTGGGAAGACCTTGGTGTAGGCCAAGGAGTGTTAATTCTACTTAGAAGTCATTAAAAACCGTGGAAAATCTTAGAGTAGAAGTAAATTTAGGAAGTGTATAGTGTAGTGGGTAGGACATAGTTTTGGAGTCGACATACATAGGTCTCCTGGAATCTTGGCTTCCCCACATTTGTCATTATGTGTGTCCTTGGGTAAGTCACTTAACCTCTGAACAACTGTTTCCTCATAAATAAAATTTATATGGTTCTTTGACTTACTGTTTGTTCACAGAGTTGTAAGAAAATAATTTAAAGTGATAGATAAATTTTAATTCTGTTTATTATCATCGTTACACAAAAGGAGTATGCCTCGGAATGTTGTTATTATGGGCTAGGCCTGACTTAGGCCAATCTGGTACTTCAGGATTGGAATTCAATGAGATACTTGTTGAACATAAAATATGTAACAAATAGGAGTTTTCTGAATCATAAGAGTGATATAAAGGATTTAACATTGATTTAGATAGATGAGCCTCCCTTTTAAGCCTGTGCATTGGTCATGGTGGCAATGCATAATTCGAGAGGAGTAATGACTGTTGTTGCAATGGGTATTTTACCAAATCTGAAAAGTCTTCACTTCTCATAGATTGAGGTTTTTATACCTTAGGAAGCCATAGCAATCAACTAGTTCAAATCCTAGTCCTCTGGGCCAATCACGTTTAATACCAAGGATAGCTTCCTTGCCACTTTAAAGAAGAACTAGCCTTGGCTACATAAAATAAATAAATAAATGTGTCTCACTACATCGTACCCCTTGGCAACAAGGTTCCACAGGTCCTCTAAGTAATCTTCTGCGGCTAGTAGATAATCCTAACCTTGAAGATTCAGAAAAGCTCAACATGGGTAACACTATAGGAAGAGCTTAATATAGGTATAGGAACTGTAAAAATGGAAAGACAATAAACAATACCCTTTCCCCACTGAAGTTTGAGTATTGGAAGTGATGTCAGAGCTATTTCACAAGGGGCCCGTGATGCAAAATAGCAAAGATAAATGGGATCAACTTCAAGGTTATCAGGTCCTCAGCACAGATGATGCCACTTTCAGCGGAGCCACTGATCCCCATCACGGTTTAGGATCGTCTTAGCAAGACAGCTAACAGGTCATAATGATGGATGGTTTGGATTGGGAATAGAGGGGAAGCAAAAAGGCCAATTAGGAATCTATTGAAATAGCTTAGGTAGGTCACAATGAGTGCCTGTACTCTAGTTAGCAGTGGGAATAGAATAATGGATGGATTGGAAAGATATTATAGAGGTGAAATCTTCAGGTCTTGATAATGATATGAGAAGAGAAGGAAGAGTCAAAGATTACCCCAAGTTTCAGACGTGGATTTTGGGATAAATGGTGTTACCACTGAAAGAAATAGTGAAGTAAGGAGGAGTAGCAGGTTTGGGGGAAAAGATAACTTGCTTAGTTTAGGACATTCAGTTTGAAGTACCTTTGGGATATCCTGGTAGGGATATTCGGTGGGCATTTGGAGATGTAGATCTGGCTCAGGAGAGAAATTAAATAACATATAAATAAATAAAAGAATATCACTTTGTTTTATATTGTATCCTATGGTTAATCGAATGTTCACTCAGTCCGTTTTCTTTTTGTTTACTGGCTATTCCACGTGTTTCTTTTATATACTCTTGAGGTTACATGGTGTTTGGGATTGCAAATCTTCTTGAGTTCCATCATTTGTGTCTGTAAGGTACTATTAGCTTAAGATCCTGTGGAAGCAAAGCATAACTTCACAAGCATTCTCTGAGTACATTAGGTACTAAGCTCAAGATACTTACTTGTCTGGTATTTTGGTTTCTTCAAGTCTATTGCAGGGCACACATCTTTGGGTTAATGGAGGATTTGTGTAGCCATGTAACTAGTCACTTGTGAGGCCCTTGAGGCAAACTAAATGTTTCCTTAGTGAGAAGTTGGATTCTGAGCAAATTAGCATTTGTTTCTGTTGCGGTAGTCACTTTCAAAATAAAGACAAAATGTGCCTCCTTACCTTGTTACTCCCTACTTTCTTATACCTGTTTCTATGAGATTTCATGCTTTTTTTGCCACAAATAAGGGAAGGTTCTGTTGGGTATCATATTGCCTTGCACATAGTACTTTTTTTCTTCTTTTTTTTTTTAACAGGACCTGTAATTTCATGGTCTTAGGGAGTTCCCAGGGAGGAAATTCTCTCAACCAAAGTAAATTGATACCTGCTCTTCAATTTATAGCCTTAGAATGTTGCCTGGGGTTATTGAGAGAGTAAGTGATTTGTGGAGCATCACAGACCTGTAGGCCTGAGAGGCAGGCTTTGAGCACTTATTTCTGCCTGTGAGGTTAGTACACCATCCACTGTCCCATGCTACCTTTTGCACGTATTATGTGCTTAATAAATGTTTGAATAGGCCCACCTATTTGCTTTATGTAACTACTATAATGAATGTAAACAAATAGAACTGTGGCTCAGGGGCTTTTTGAAGTATCCAGGAATTTTGGGAAAGGCACTGTTTACAGATTCAGATCACAGATTTAATCTAGATTGAACTACAAGTTCCATGTTACCTGTTTGGAGAGCACTTCTAGCTATGGTAGATAGTGTAGGAAGGAAGACGAGAAAGCTATAGGCAAGAGGTACGTTTGGATTTCCCTTCTCTCATCTACTTTTTCTCCTTTTCCTACAGCTTGTTTGGGATAGGAGAGTGGGGGTGACTAGAGTGCAGACTTCTTCAGTCTCATCCCCTTGTGTTATAGGGGCCTCTTGCCTGGACTGTCCAGGTGATCAGGCTGGGGCCAGGTGAGAAACCCTCAAATTTGCCTAGTTGTCTTATTTTGGGTAAGAGTTGGGGATGGGATGGGTGTTCTTTTAGGAGACAGCTGCAGGATATTCCTTTTAGTAATCTCCCCCCCCCTTTTTTTCCCCACTAGGCAGACCATAACTTCCTTGCTTTTACCTTCTGTGCCCCCTTTTTGGTTTTACAAGGGATTCTTTTCTGCTTTACTTTTCTTTTGGGGACTCCTATCTTGTTTCTTCAGCCTTCAAAATATTGTTCCTAAAGACCCTAAAACCAAAATCCACTAAATGAATCAGTGTGAAAATGCTGTGTTTTACCAACAGATTTAACTGCAAATATAACAAAATAAAATGAAAATAGAGATTTTTTTTTAAAAGGTGAAACATCTTGTCTTTATAGGGCAAAGTAGAAGGGAATTATATTTATGTGTAATATTATGTAATATTTTCTACTTAGTGGTATTTGAGGAAATGTACTGAAAGCTTGTTATGGTAAAAAATTAACATTTTACCAATTGTTAGGAAGATTTTTTCCCGTATTCTAGTGATCAGACAGACTGTATTGTTCTATGTATGATTCATGGTTTGGAGTAATATAAATATTCATTCATTATCAATACTTGCTTTATAAGATGGGTCCATAAATGACCTAGGTCCACAGACCTAAATGAATTTTATAAGTAAACCTTTTTATATACGTTGAAAATATGACTGAAAACAGTACTGTTTTTTTCATGTATGTATCACCTGTGTGGTGTAAAAAAGTTTACTAAGCTAATTCATTCAGTTGATTCAATAAATATATATGGAGCCCCTACTATGTGCAGGATACTTTGAAGCAGTGTAAAGATGAATAAGGCAACATTGTGTAACCTCTCAAAGCAAACAGTCTAGCTGGGGGATGAAAGATACATAAATAACCATAATACACAGTATATAAAAATACGATAAATACATCAAAATGTTTTGGGAGTTCAGAGGAGGGAGAGGTTGTACCTTGCTGGGGGACTAAGGTAGACTTCATGAAGGAAGTGGTATTTAAGCCAGATCTTGAACGATGGGTCACATTTCAGTTGGTACAGCTAGGGGTTGACAGTCTAAGCAGAGGAGTGTGGGATATATTTAAATAGTGGTGATAATAGAGCTTGGAATTCAATTCAGCAAACATTTATTAAGCATCTAATGTGGTGCCAGGCACTGTGCTAAGTACTAGGGATGCAAAGACAAAAATAAGACAGGCGTTGCCCTTAAGGATAGTGTCTGTAAAGTTCTTTGCAAAACTTAAAGTGCTATATAAACGTCAGTTACAATTATTCTGCTAGAGGATATACAAGGACCAATAAAACCACACAAATAATTTCTGGAGGGATGGGTTACTGACAACTGGAGAGTGAGGAAAGGCTTATAGGAAGTGGCCCTTGAGCTGAGTTTTGAAGGAGCCAGAATGTGAAGGAGAACATTATTTACATAGAGTAAAGCCTAAGCAATTTAATTCAGTTTAGCAAGCATTTATTAAATGCTTTCTATGGTGCAGGGTCTGTTTTAGACCTTGGCAATTCAAAGACAAAAATGAATGTCTCTGTCATTAAGACACTTTCATTATACTAGAGACATGAAAATGGGAAATGTTATGTGGAGGTTAGGGAACTGCTGATAGGCCAGCTTGGCTTGAATGTAGAGTGCTTAAAGGTGACTAATGTGAATTAGGTGTAGAAAAGTAAGCCAAAGCCACATTGTTGAGGCCTTTAAATTTTTGGAGATTAGAGTGCAGTGAAGGAATAATGGAGGATAAGACTGAAAGGTAGGTTGGGGCTAAATTGTAAAGAACTTTGAATCCTAGCTAAGGAGTTTAAACTCTTATCATTAGTCAAGAGGGAGTCATTGAAGTTTTTTTTTTTAGTATAATAGAAACATGATCAGAGCTGCCGTACTTTACAAAAATTAATCTGACAGAGGGGACTAGAGGTAGAGATGCCAGTTACACAGCTATTGAAGTACATAGTTTAGATTAAGTTAATAAGGGCCTGAACTAGGGAGATGGTAGTGGGAATAAAGAGGAGAGGATGGACATTAGAGATTGTAAGTGGTAGAATCTTATTGAAAGGAAAACAATAATAATATTAGTAGCTAATAGCTAGTATTTATATAGCACTTTAAGGTTTGCAAAGTGCCTTACAAGTATCTTATTTTATCCTCATTGTTGCTATTATTATCTCCATCTTACAAATGAGAAAACTGAGGCAAACAGCAATTAAGTAACTTACCTAGGATCACACAGATAGTAAGTGTCTGAACTAGATTTTAATTCAGGACTTTCTCATTCTAGGTTTCAGCACTGTATTCACTGTGCCACCTAGTGCAATGGGAGAAAGAAAGGTTGGGGGCATCATTCCCCTTTAACAGAAACAGGGAAGTCATAAAGAGGAACTTGTTTTAGTGGGGGCAAGATGATGAGTTGTGGGACATGTTGAATTTGAGGTACATTTGAGATGTCTAGGTTCAGTGTTTGACTTTTTTTTTTATTCTGCTGGTGCTTTGGAGTCATTTTATTATTCATAGAGTCTTGGCACTAGAAGGACTTAATTTAAGACATTAACTAATTTAGTCACCTTTTACAGATGAGGACTTTGCAGCCCAGAGAGGCTAAATGATTTTCCCATTGGAATTAGAATCAAGATCTCCTGATTCCCATTCCTCTTTTCTCTCTACTATGCCAGGAAATCTCCTGTCAGTACCTTTACTAAAGGGAGGTCAATGGATAAGAAGAGAAAGTAAAACTAAGTGTATTTAGATTTAGTTGTTTTCTGATTAATATCTTTCATTAAAATTTTTTCTAAGATACTGTGGGATTACATAAATTTTCATCTTTCATGTATCCTTGACTGTAGAACAGTTAAAAGTTAAATGAAAATTAGAGTTGGTGTAGGGAAAGAGCTTTATTTCTTATTAGAAAATATGTGAGTTGTGAGGGATGAGAGTATTTGAGAATAATCACCCTTAGGTTCAGTTTTGGATTTAGTTTACATTAGTATTTAAAGAAATTTTGGTTTAAAATAATAGTTCAGAGTGCTTAATTTCTTACCCGGAGGTCATTCTTCTGTTAATCTTGAGCATTAGGAACAATCACTAACCTAGAAATTAAAAAGAGTTGTGGAGCACCTGCCCTGGAAGTCAGGAGAACCTTAGTTCAAATGCAGCCTCAGACACTTGTCACTTATTAGCTGTGCGACCCTGGGCAAGTCACTTAACCCCACTGCCTGGCCAAAGGAGAAAAAAACAAAAACAAAAGAATTGTGTTCAGATCACAGTGGACACCTCCAAAACTGAAAACTGATGACCTTCCTCCCTAAACATGCCTCTCCTCACAACTAATGTATTTCTTTTGATGCCATTACCATGGTCCCAATCACCCAGGCTTAAAAACTCAAAGTCATTTGTGGCTTTTTCTTGTCCTTGCTTCTCCGCTCTAATCCAGTGTTGAGTCCTATTGATTCTTCCTCTTACACAGTACACCAGGTATTTAATAAATGCTTGTTGATTGATTGATCTCTGAAATCAGGCTTTTTCCTCTTACCTCCACCACCCTAGTTCAGGTCCTCTATAACCCTCTCACTTAGCCTACTGTAATAGCTTCTTAATCTCTCTGCTGCAAATCCCTGTCCTCTCTAATTTGTTTTTCAGCTTATTAATAAAATGTTTTTCTAGTATGTAGTTTTAGATAACTCCCCTGATCAAAACCCTTCAGTGTCTTCGTATTGCCCAGAAGATAAAATACAAACTCCGTAACCTGATATTTAATTCATACCTTTCCAACTTTATTTCCCATTGCTGCCCTTCTTACATTTTACACAAACTGGATTTCTTGCTGTTCTTTGAACTCAACCTGTCATCTCCTGCTGCCATGCATTCATATAAACCATCCCTATACCTGGAATGCATTCACTTCTCTTATCTTTCACACTTATTTTCTTCCTTTTGCAGGGCTTAAACTTTTTCCACTCATTTTGCAGTTTAGTTGTGTGGCCTGAGGACATGCACAGTGCAGAACCAAGGCTGCAGTGAAGTTGTGCAATGCAGCACAGGCAAGCTGCCAGAAACACCTCAGATTCATTATGCATTTGAGTTTGAATTAATTTTTGGTTGTTGCACGTTCAGAAACCTTTTACTGTTGCCGTGGGGTCGCAACCCACAGTTTAAGAAGCGCTGCTGTAGAGCTTAATTTAGATGCTACTCTTCCTCAGTGTATTCTGTGATTTCCTGGCTCCAAACACCTCCCCCGCTCCAACCAACTGAAATTTTTTTTCTACTTCAAATTTTCCTAGAACATATATTTGGATCTCTTCTCTGCTTTCATCACCTGTTATATCCCCTTGAAAACAGAGGTCTCCCATTTTTTATCTTGCCTTACACATACTGTGCACTTAATAAGTGTTTGTTAAATTAGATTAAATTGAATAAAATTGCAAAACTTAACAGTCAGAAGACAATTTATTAGGCACTTCCTGTGTGCCAGGCACTGTGCTAAGAGCTGGAGATAAAAAGAAAAGCAAAAAACAGTCTCTCCCCTCAAAGAAGTTACATTTAATATATTAAATAGGTGCATGCAAGATATATGCAAAGTATAAGGAAGGTAATCTCTGATGGGAGGCATAAGGAAGTAGAGGACTAGGATATGCCCCTTGCAGAAAGTAAGAAGTGTTGAAGGAGGCCAGGGAAGCAGAGGGATAGTGATGAGGGAGAGCATTCCAGGCATTGGGGGCAGCCAGTTTAAAGGCACAAAATCAGGAAATAAATTTAGTTTAAGGAACAGGAAAAAAGACAACTAGGACTATATTGTAGGGAATGTGGAAGGCAGCAAAGTGAAAGAAGACTGAAACTGTAGGAAGAGGCCAAGTTACAAAGACTTTTAAATGCCAAACAGAACAGAATGCCTTGATTCTGGAGGTATTGAGGAGACTTTAAAATTTATTGAGTAAGGGATTGATGTGGTCAGATCTATTCTTTAGAAAAAATGCTTTGGCAATTTAGTAGAGGGTGGATTAGAGTGGTGAGAGACTTTAAGACCATTAGAAGGCTATTGCAGTAGTCCAGGTGAGTGGGTGATGAGGCTAGCAGTTATATGAGTGGAGAGGAGGGGATGTTTAAGAGAGATGTGAAGGTAGAAATGGGAAGATTTGACAACAAATTGTATGTGTGGGGTGTATAAGTGGGAGAAATTGAGGACGATACTGAGGTTTTAAACCTGGATGACTAAAAGGATAGTGGTGCTATGAACAATAATAAGAAAAAGTTAAAGTTCAAAAGAGTGAAGGATTTTAGGGGAAAGATAATATGTTTTCTTCTAGACAGGTTAAGATTGAGGTGCCTTTAGGTCATATTTTTCAAGAAGTCCAAAAGGCAGCTGATGATGGTAAACTGTTGGGGGAGTCTAAGGCTAAATATATAAATCTGTGAATCATTTACAATGAGATGTTAATTGAACCTTGGGAGCTGATGAGATCACCAAGTGAGATAGTATACAGTAGGGTTCTGCAACCTGTGGCCCTCAGCTCAAAAATCTGGTCCCTTGCCTGTTTTTGTATGGCCAGTGAACTATGAGTGGTTTTTAGATCATTAAATAAAGTTTTATTTTACTTAAAAATATAAAATTATTCTTAGCTTACTGCCTGTGCACAAACAAGTGGCAGGTTGGATTTATCCCTTGGATGATAGGTTGTTAACCCATAGTAGAGAGGGAAAATTGAAGAGAGCCTTGGAGAGATTTGGGGGACACTCATGGTTATCAGCCAAGATATGGATGAAGAACCAGCAAAAGAGACAGAGAAGGAAATGGCAGACTGATAGGAAAACAGGGAAAGAGAAGTGTCATGAAAACTCAAGAAAGGAGAGATTATCCAGAAGGAGAAGGTGGGCAAATGCTGTAGAGAGGTCAAAAAGGATGAGGATTCAGAAAAAGCTTAGGTTGCACAATTAAAAGATAATTAGTAACTTTTTTGAGTAGTTTCTGTTGAATAATGAGGTCGAAAGCCAAATTGCAGGTGGTTTAGAGGAAAAGAAGTGAAGATACCTAGCTAACACAGATAGCCTTCTCATGAAGTTTTAGATGTGAAAGGCAGGAAGGATATAGGACAGATAGTGCGCATTTTTTCCTTTTCTTTTTTCTTTATACAGATTTAAGAGACAAGGGTTTATCAATAAGCAGCATGGACGGAGTTGATGGTCTGCTGGAGAAGACCCTACAGAATACATGTAGATACATGTAGAGGGCTTGGTTTTAGCAAAGAGAAGGGCCACCTTATATCAGAGATCAGAGTAAAGGAGGAGACAGTGGGGGGAGATGTCTGAGTGATACACTCAGGATGAGGATAGGGAGGGAAGAAAGAGAAACTCTAAGAAATTGGCCTAGATATTTTAGGTGAAGTATGAGATGAGGCTGTCTGCTGACGAGGTTGAAGTGCCTTGGGGAACTTGAAGAGGGAATTGGAACAGTTGCTGAGGAGAGCAAATAGCAAATAGATTTGGGAGGAGTAGAATAATTGCCTTATTGCAGTGTCCCCTGGAAGTAGAGGGCAGGTGTAATCCTTGATTGGGGTTGGTCAGGGCTTGATTGTTGATAAGAAAAAATGGGACCTGAGAGAAGAGAATAATATAAGGTTCATTTGTTTCACAAAGGAGTCAAGATAAGGAAGGAAGCAGAGGGTCACCTGCAGTTAGCTAGCTGTATACCTGTAGCTAGCACCAGGTGTTAGCCTGGAAAAAACTGAAGGGCAGAGGAAATGGAGGTACTGGTGAAGACTTAAGAACAGGGCTATAGGGTCATAAGACAAAGGGAAAGATAGAATGATGAAAGGTTATGGTCTGATAAAGGAATTTTTGAATTTTTGAACATGGAAGTGAAACACTTGTGGATAGTGGCAAAATTAAGGGCATGGCCACGTTCTGTGTGTGTAGCTAAGGTAGAATAGAGGAGTAAGTCATGGGAATTGAGTAGATTGAGAAGCTTGGAAGTTAGAATATTTAAGAGAGCATAAATAGGTGTGTTAAGATCCCTTTAGGTTCAGGGCAGGAGTTAGAATAGAATGCTATTAGCCAGACACTGAACTCATTGAGGAAGGAAGGAGAATGTCTTAGAAGCCACTAAAATCAAGATTGACTGATAAATTTGTACACTGTGACCACCTGCTGAATGATGGTAGTGGATTATAGATGGAAAGTCTGTATATAGCAGTGGGGAGGAAGAAGTATTCTAACTCCTTCACTACAATCAGTGAGTTGAGTATAAAAGAAGGTATAGCCAATGGCTATAGAAAGAGTAGCTAAGGAATCAGTGTCATGAGAAGGGAACTAGATCTCAAGTGACTGCCAGAAGGTAAGAGTGAGAAAGTTTAAGATGTAAGTTTGTTATTATGTAGTAGGCATTCTGTGGGGCACAGTGGAAGGAGTGAGGATATTTAAGTAGAATACTGGGTTGGGGGGAGAGGATAGGTTTGAAGTGGTTGTGAGTAAGGGAATAAACAGGTGGGGCTGAGGGAAAAAATTTTGTGTGTTGGCAGCTCAGAATCACTAGAATGAGGAAAGTGTGAGGGGGTTGGAGTATGCTAACCGTTGAGGAATGAAACCAGGCAGAATGTCAGTGGTTAGAGAGAGATCCATTATGTGAAGTATGTGGTTAGGTTGTTTAGGGTTCTTCTGCCAGATCCGGCCTTGTGGCAGGTGGTGATGTCCTGTGTATTGAGGCCAGCCTCAAGGCAGGCGGGAGCAGAAGGGACATGTGGGAGTCTATTTGGGAGCTGTTCTTTCCAAGTCTGGTTTAGAAAAGGTCCTAGAGGATGGTAGATGGGGAGGAGGTTCTTGTCCCAGGTCAGGGTGGCACTGGAGAAAGCCTCGTAGGCTACAAAAGCCAGGAAATAGGTGGTGGGTCTTATCCTAGCAGCACCCAGTGTTGAAGATGGGCCAGACCCAGAAGACAGGTGGCAGGGTCTTGGCTGGAGATGGCCCTGGAGCAAAATCAGAAAATTAAAACCATGAGAGGTTATGACCTGCTGTGAGTGAAGTTACTTATGTTGTTCTTTTTTTTTCTGTTTTTTTTTCCCCCTAGAATGCAGTCTTCGAGCATTGAATAGAGTATTACATGATGAAATTCTAAACAAGCCTATGGAAACTCTTAAGCTTGCTATTCCATCAGGAATATATACTCTTCAGAATAATTTACTCTATGTAGCATTATCAAATCTAGATGCAGCTACTTATCAGGTACTTGAGAAAAAATTTTCTTATAGTGCTTTTAAAAAGTGCCTATAATAATAATAATAATACCTGTTCTCTTTTTTTTTTCCAGGTTACTTATCAATTAAAAATTCTTACAACAGCACTGTTTTCTGTGTCCATGCTTAGTAAAAAATTAGGTTTGTACCAGTGGCTCTCTCTGGTGATTTTAATGGCAGGTGTCACTTTTGTACAGGTAAATTATTCAAGATAAGTTTATCTTCCATGTTCATTGTAGTTTTAAAAAATAATTGTTGTGAACGAATACTATGTCATCTTTGTTTATGTGACTATTTACCCATTACATCAAGTCAAATATGTATTGAGCATTACTTTTGATGGGTATAACTTTAGGCAGATCACTTAACTTCTCTGGGCTTCAGTTTCTTCACCTGTAAATGAGGGGATTAAATTAAGTGATTTATATGGTCACTTTCATATCTAAGTATTTGATCTTATGAACTAGATTATAGGATTTTTTTTGGAGGCAATTGGAGTTAAGTGATTTGCCCAGTGTCACACAACTGATAAGTGTCTAAGGCCAGATTTGAACTCAGGTCCTCCTGATTCCAGGGCAGGTGTTCTGTCTACTGTGCCACCTAACTACCCATAAGATTTTGAGATTCTTGAGAACAATTGTGCTTTAAACTTCTGCATACTCAGTCAATAAACATATTATTAAGTGCCTACTATGTGCCAGGTGCTATGCTAAGTGCCAGAGATACAAATACAAAAATGACAGCCCCTGCCCTCAAGGAGCTTATAATCTAATGGGCGAAGACAACACACAAAAGGGCATAGGGAGAAGGGAAGGTACCTGGAGGTGGGGCACATGATAGAGAAGTCTGTAAGTGTACAACTGGGTGGGGAATGAAGAGAGGCTAGGCTGGGCTCCTTCCTTATATAGGTTCTGGGAGATGGTCTCTGCTCTCCATTTGAGGTGTCACAGGGCAGAAGGTCCTAATGTAGTGTGAGTATCAAAAGATGATGTGTTCCACGGTGTTTTGTAGTACATAGGCAAATGCTGGAAAGGACTTAAGAATTAGGACTTTAATTCATGTCTGTGATCCTTTAATCCTGAATCTTTGGTCATATATGCTTATTTCCTACATAATATTGTGGAAGACATAGAGAAATTTAAAGCATATTTCTTGTCCTTAAGATTATTACAACCTAATTCACAGAACCATAGATTTAAAAAAAAAAAAAGATCTTGGAAATAATATAACCCAGCCCCCTCATTTTATAAGTGAAGAAACTGAATCACAGAGTTTATGACTTGCCTGAGGTCAAATAGGTAGCAAGTAGCAGAGCATGTAGTTAGGAAGAAAAGTCCTAAATGTATAAAAAAGTTAAGTAGCAATCAGGCAACCAGAGACATATCAGTTCAAGATAGAATAGAATATCATATGTGATGAATTTCTAATATGAGGTAAGGGCTTAATAAGTGTTTTTTCCTACTTTTAAATGAGTGGTTCAGATAGTAAGTGCTATCGGAATTCAGAGGAGGTCATTTTTGACTAGTATGTTCAGGGTTCATGAAGGATAGGTAATTTGACATAGATAGAACTTTTATAGTTGGAGAGGAGAGGAGGACATTGCAGGTGTGAATAAAGGCATATAGACAGGAAACTACAAGAGATAATGGGTAAATCAGTTTGGCTGTAGCAGGTCAGTGTTGAGAAATAATGGGAAATAAAGGTGAAAAATATAGATTGGGGTCAGGTTGCTGAAGACTTTGAACACCTTTGTAAGGATTTAAATTTTATAGGCAATACAGAACCATGGGATGGATAACTGAATACTTTGACCAGGGGAGTGGCATGCTCTCAGTGGGGTTTTAACAAAATTAATATGATAGTGGTATTCAATGTGGATTAGAACAGAGAAGCCAAATTAATAGGTGGCTGGAATCTTCAGGTGTAATGTGATAAGTGGTTGAACAAGGGTGGTGGTAATGAGAATTGGAAGGAAGAAATGGTAATGACATATAATGAAGGAAGAATTGACAGAACTTAATGACTATTTTGGATATGGAGGATGTCACTTTGGTCTGATCATCTATGATGACTTTGGCTTAAAAAAAAAGATATAACATCTTAAATGAGTAGCCTTGAGATGTAAGAAAACTAGAAGAGGGTGTGTATGTGTGTAAATAACTAGGTTATGATGGGCTTTGAGTGCCAAACAGAGGAATTTATATTTGATCCTCGAGGTGATAGGAAGCCACTGGAGTTTATTGAAAAGGCAGGTAACATGCACAGATCTACATAAGGCAGTAGGCCCTGATGGAAGCAAAGAATGTCTTTAGATTTTGAAACCAGGAAAATATTGATGATGATAATGGAAGTAGGGAAATCAGAAAGAATTTCAGTTTAGAGAGTATGTAATGAGTTAGTGAAAATAAAATAGGACTAGTAATAAGATTGGAGGAAACCTTTACAGTAAGTCAAATGTAACATACACTCAACCTTGTATATGCCAAGCTGTTGTACTTAGCATGATAGCCTCATATGTCCAACTTGTGTTCTTTGTCTCTGGCATCTCTCATTACTTCTCCTATTCCACATTGCTGTCTTTCCTGTCACTGTTTTGGGTTCTGCTGTCAGTGGCTTCCTTCTGTTGTCCTTGGAATGCTGCAGTTCTTCCATGTTCATTTCTGCATTGACTCAGGTAGTGGAGAGACAGTGAGGGATATTGTAAAGAAGAAATGATGATGAAATTCAGTAATAGATATTTGTAAGCATTAAGTCACATCTATTGTCATTAGATTCATACAGTTTTTATTCACTCTGATCTAACATGATCATCTGGGGTGACAGATTTAAAAAGAAATTTCATGTGCCAGGCACTGCATTAAAGGCAGGAAATGGAAAGACAGGTAAAAGACAGTTCCTATTTTCAAGGAGTTCGCAGTCTAATGGGGGAGACAGCATACAAACTACTATGTACAAGCAAGCCATATGCAGGATAAATCAGAAATAATCAACAGAGAGAAGGTACTATAATAAGGAGGAATCGGAAAGGGCTTCCTGTAGAAAAGGAGACTTTAGCTAGGACTTGAAAGAAACCAGGAAGCAGATCATTCCAGGCATGGGAGATAGCTAGTGGAAATGCCTTGGATAAGGAGAGAGAGTATCTTGTTCAAGGAACATTAAGGAGACCAGTGTCACTAGATTGGGGAGTGTGTAGAGAAGGAATAAAGCCATATAAGTAAATTACAAAGGTGGGGATGGGGGGGAGAGGCTAAGTTATGAAGGGTTTTGGATGCAAACAGGATTTTATATTTGATTCTAGAAGAGATAGGAAGCCACTGGTATTTATCGAATAGGAAGATAACATTGTCAGACCTGTGCTTTAGGTTATTTTGACAGCTGAGTAAAGAATGGCCTGGTGTCAGGAGAAACTTGTCTAGTGGAAGACCAACTAGCATGCTATTGAAATAATCCAGGTGTGAGATGATGAGGGCCTGCACCAGGGTGGTGGCAGTGTCAGAGGAGACAAAGAAGCTTATGCAAAAGGTATTACAAGAGTAAAATAGACAGGCCTTGTCAACAGATCGGATATGGGGGAGAGAGAGAGTGAGGAGTTGAGGATGACACCTAGGTTTTGAACCTGGGTGACTGGGAGGATGGTGGTGCCCTCAAACAGGTTTCTGTAGGAAGCCTTTCTGACTCCTCTTAATCCTAGTTCCTTGCCTCTCTTAATTATTCCCTGTTCATTCTGTATATAGCTTGTTTTGCACATATTTGTTTGTTTGTTGTCTCCTTCATTAATGAGCTCTTTGAGGGCAGGCACTATCTTTTACCTTTTTTTAATATCCCCAGAGCTTAGCGAAGTACCTGGCACATAGTAGTCATTTAATGAATGTTTATTGACTGATTGATTTGACAGTGATAGGGAAGTTTGGAAGAAGAGAGCATTTGGGGAAAAATGAATTTAGTTTTGGACATGATGAGTTTACAGTGTCTGTAGGACCTCCAGGTCAAGATGCCTGATAGGCAGTTGGAAATTTAACATGAGAGATTAGTGGAGAAATTAGGGCTGGATAAGTAGTTTGAGAATCATCAGTGTGGGAGTTGATGAGCTCACCAAATTAAGTAGTATAGAGGGAGAAGAGAAGAGGGCCTAGGACAGAGTCCTGGGGGATACCCATGGTAAGTAAGCATGACCTTATTGAAGTTTCAGCAAAGGTGACTGAGAAGGAACATTCAGATTAAGTAAGAGGAAAACTAAGAGAGAATAGTGTAACAAAAACCTAGAGAGAAGGAACTATCAATGAGAAGATGATAGCAGTGTCTAAAGCTGCAGAGAGGTCAAGAAGGATGACAACTGAGAAAAGGCCATTATTTTGGCAATTGCATTAGCAACTTGGAAGAAAGAAGTTTCAGTTGAATGATTAGTTCAGAAACTAGACTATAGAGTTAAGAGAATGGGAAGTGGAGGTACTGATTGTAGACGGCCTTTTTCAGAAGTTTAGCCATAAGACGGAGGAGAGATATGAAACAATAGATATTGGGGATAGATGGATCAAGTGTAATAGCAGTTATTGAGAATTTCAAGGTAGTTTTGAAGTTGTTCAGTCATTTCATTCATGTCCGAGTCTTCATGACCCCATTTGGGTTTTCTTGACAAAGATTCTAGAGTGGTTTGCTATTTCCTTCTTCAGCTCATTTTACAGATGAGGAAGCAGAGGCAAACAAGTTTCAGTGACTTGCCTAGGGTCATAGAGCTAGTAATTGCCTGAGGCCAGATTTGAACTGAGGAAGATGAATCTTCTGGACTTCAAACCCAGCACTCTGTGCCACCTAGTTGCTCCCTAAGGTAGTATGTAGCCTGAGCTACATAAGAGAGATGAAACCTGAAATCAAGCTTACATAGAACTTGAATTTATTTTTACACTATTTTTGGACGTTGAGGAATGATATTGAATTTTTATCTTAGGATTTAAGAGTTTAAGTATATACAACATGAAAAATACCACACACATTTAACCTTCAAATTCTGTCTGATTTTGTTTAGTGGCCCTCAGATTCTCAAGAATCGTCTTCTAAGGAACTCTCAGCAGGCTCTCAGTTTGTAGGTCTGATGGCAGTTCTTACAGCTTGTTTTTCAAGTGGCTTTGCGGGAGTTTATTTTGAGAAAATATTAAAAGAAACCAAGCAATCTGTGTGGATTAGAAATATTCAACTTGGTAAGTCTTTAGTGTACATTTTTAATGTGCTTTTGAGAAAGTAGTTATATTATTATATGCAAAGAATCACCATCTACAAAAATATATAAGCATATCTAGTATAGGGTTTCCTGGCCAGCATAATATTGCCTTAATTTTTATGCTTTATCACTGAACCACAACATAAAGTCTTGATAGCCCAGTGTAGTGTTCTTGGACCAGTTACCCATTTATGACACTGTTTCTATGGAACTAACTGCACTTGGTAATGTTTCAACTGGCATATTTTCTTCCAAAACCAATTAGCCACGTTTTAACAGTATATTTTAAAATTAATGTACCATATTATAAAGAAAGCTCTCCTTTTTTCTTTCCCTCCCTTTTCTCTGCCTATCTCTTTTTCCCCTTGTTCTACCTTTTTTTTTCTTTAGACAGTACATTTTGTAAGAAACATAGCTTGCCTTATATTTCAGATGTAGACATACAAAGAATCATCCTTTTATACTTTGTGGATTATTTTTGCCCTGGAGGGATGAAATGCTTAAAGAAGAAAGTAGTTAGAAGTTTAGTAAAATGATAAAACTACTTTTAATCTTTGTTTAAAAAACCTTATACTTACTTTTCAAAGTACTTTGACCCTTTTAGAGGACAAGTTCTGTGGAGCTGTGAAACTGAAGGCAAGTTGTTTTTTTGTTGTTGTTGTTGTTTTTTTAATGAAGGGTTGGTCCATGCATTGACCAAGCAATACCACTACTAGGTCTACATCCCAAAGAGATAAAAAACAAAAAGGAAAAGGGCATGTGTGTACGAAAATGTTTGTAGCAGCTCTTTTTGTGGTGGCAAACAATTGGAAATTGAGGGGATGTCCATCACTTGGGAATGATTGAACAAGTTGTTATATATGATTGTGATGGAATATTATTGTTGTGCTTTAAGAAATGATGAGCAGGCTGCTCTCAGAAAAAAACATGGAAAGACTTACATGAATTGATGTAAAGTGAAATGAGCAGAACCAGCAGAACATTGCATACATTAATATTGTATGATGATCTACTATGACTTAGTTATTCTCAGCAATATAATGATCCAAGACAAATCTGTAGGACTTATGATGAAAGGTGCTGTCTGTCTCCAGGGAAAGAACTGGTAGTGTTTGAATGCAGATCAAGCATACTTTTTCTTTACTTTTTTTTTTGTCTGTGTTTTCTTTCACAGAATGACTTAACATGGAAATGTGTTTTGCATGACTACACATGTATAACCTATGTCAGATGGCCTTCTCAGTGAGGTGGGGAGGGGGGGGATATTCTGGAATTCAAAATTTGGTCTGGAACTCAAAATTTTGGGGGGGGTGGAAGAATGTTAAAATTGTTTTTACGTGTAATTGGGAAAAAAAACAATATTAAATAATGAAAAATGAAAGGTTGTAAGGAACAGTTAGATTTGTGGTAAAAGTAAGACAGATTCCAGCTTCAGAAAGCACAAATGCTCAGAAAGGAATGTCTGGTTTTACATCCCATGCTAACCTCTTTCCTGAACTCCTGACCCGGGGCATTTGATCTGGATGCCCCAGTGGTGTTTCAGACTCAGCATATCCAAATGAAAATTCGTCATCTCTGTCCCTTGTGCCTTTGCCCCCTTTTCAGCTTTCTTGCTTCTGTGGGGGGGATACTATCTCTCATCACCCAGATTCACAATTTTGGAGTCAATCATCATTTTTCCTCTTCTCTTGCTTCCCATGTCCAGCACTTTTCCAATTCTAGTTTGGTCCTTTAGCCTCTCTTTCTTGCACTGGTGTAGTTTTTCAGTTGGTCTCTGTTCTTCCAGTATTTTTCCTCCAGTACATTTTCTACATAGGTGTCAAAGCCCCAGGTCTCACCATGTTCCTCCTGTTCAGTGGGTCCCATTGCTTCTAGGATAAAATATAAATTACTCAGTGTAGCATTTAAAGTCATCCACATTTTGCCTCCAGCCTCCCTTTTCAGACATTATTTTTTACTTTTCCACATCATAAATTCTACATGCCAGCCAAATTGGGCTGCTAAGCTGAACTTGACATTCTGTTTCCTGCCATTGTACATTTGCCCAGCCTGCTTTCCATGCTTGGAATGCATTTTTGTCCCCAACAGTTCTCGAGGAGATATTGTATTCCATGTACTACCTCCTTCATGAAACCTTTCATTATCCTTCTAGTTACGATTTTTCTCTCTTCTCAAATTACCTTGCATTATGCTTGTGTGCATGTTGCATCCTTCAAAATGTAAATTATTTGAGGACAGGGATCATTTAATATTTTTTCTTTTTGTTGTCACCACCTAGCACTGCATCTTGCATATTATAAGATGTGTGTTGAATTGTATTCTTTTTTTTGTGGGTGAGGCAGTTGGGGTTAAGTGACTTGCCCAGGGTCACACAGCTAGTGAGTGTTATGTGTCTGAGGCCGGATTTGAACTCAGGACCTCCTGACTCCAGGGCCAGTGCTCTATCCACTGCACCACCTAGCTGCCCCTTGAATTGTATTCTTGAAGAGAGAGTATTCATTCTCAAAACACATAAATGAATAGTTAAGATTTCCTTAGATATATGTTAAAGTTTTCAAGTCTGTCTTAGGTATTATTGCAAAAATTGATCAAAAGTCATTCTTTACAATTCAAAAAACTGAAGCTCAGACAGGTTCCCATGTCTGGCCCATTGGTTCTCTTAATTATTTTTTAAATGGTAGGGTACTCTTGATGGCAGCTTTTCCAAAGTTGAGAAAATAGATGGCAAGCTTTATTTTTTTCTATCCATTTAGCTAACTCTCTGGTTTTGCATGACATTCCAGTGATTTTCCTACTGTAATCTAGACATTAACAAAGCTCTGAGAGACAAGATTGTCACAAATGGATGAATTTCACAGCCCTTTACAAATTCATCCCCAGAGTGCTGCCAGAGTTAAGTGTATGGTCTTACACTGGAGTTAGTTTTAACCTTGTGCTCTCTGGCTGTGTGCCTTTTGCCAGTGAACTTCCTAGATAGTTTGGGCTACTTTTAGCCTCTCATTCACTAGTTCTGTCCCTAGATTTTATTAGATGTTGATCTCAACAGAGAGTAAATAGCTTTCGCCCTTCCCAGAGTTCTAACTAAGGTTGATCTTCTACTTATTTTTGAAGGAAATAAGTAGCAGGTATCTTGATAAGACTGAGATCTTTATATTATCTACCACCTAACTCTGGCTTATTTTGTCTTTGTTTACCAAGTACCTCGCACTTAGTAAGTGCTCAATAAATGTTGGTTGAACTGAATTGAAAATTGCTATATTTTGTTAACAGTCATCAAATATCATGAAAAAGGAAAAAATAAACGTTCAGTTTTATGACAGGTTGGTATCAAAGCAGTACAAAACAAGTGATTGGACTTTTCTCTTAACTTTTTAAGGTTCTTTTGGGAGCATATTCGGATTAATGGGTGTTTACATTTATGATGGAGAATTAGTATCAAAGAATGGATTTTTTCAGGGATATAACAAACTGACCTGGATAGTTGTTGTTCTGCAGGTAAAACATTTAAAAATCCTATATTTGCATAGAATAAAAATCTGTTTGTTTGAAGGTCTCAGAGCAAGCCCTGATATTAAAGTTATTCCCATCAATGTCCATCCTAGTGTCTATATCTGCATTCTATAAGAAAATTCAAAGTTAAAATGGAATGGTTTGCCATGTCCTAAAGTATAGCAGAAACTTGAGAATGAAAATCAGTGCTGATTGGGAAGGAGATTAACTGAGGAAGAGGGAAGAAGTATTGGAGGAGTGGTAGAAAAAGAGAGTGAAAAATCTAAATGATATACCCAATTTTAAACATGTCAGTATACTGGATAAAATCCTAAAGAAACTTTTTATTTCCTGAACTGAATAGCTCTATCAGTTTCACATCCAAGTTTCAGTTCAGTTTCACCATCAAAAATATATTTTCGTATAGATGGAAATTGATTTTGACTAGAATGTCATTTCATAAATATTTCAGTAGGATAACTTATAATAAAGTTATGACCAAGACTGGGAAGTTTAAAAATGGAAGAAATCATACCTCCCACTTGTAATACATCTGTATGTTAAATCTCTTTGTTTCTGTTTTAAAATTAAAGATAACAGCCTTCAAAGAATAACATAACATCAATAATTAACATCCCTTGGAATTGGGAATTACCATGAACTTCATATGCCTAATATACCCAGAACATTCTGTCATAAACTCTACACATCGAGCAGATGTAGTAACATAGCGCCCAGTATTTCATGCAGAATATGCAGTTCCTTCTTGGGAAGATTTTATTTTAAGTCAAGCTCTGAATGGATTTTTTCCATTGGGATGTGTGTGTACCATGCTGAAAATACAAGCTTACAAACTGATTGTGGTATAGCCATAGACATGCCCAGTATAATTTTTTTTTTTACTCTGTAACAAGTCGTAATAAATTACAGAATAGTGGTCCCTACTTTGAAGCTCATGGGGGACCCATGTTGATATTCAAACCTAGGATGTGTTTAAAGCTTCATGCTATCACATTATATAGCTGTGTATTCTTGTCTGTATCAAATAATGTATATGTACATATAATTATATAGCTATATATCTGCCTGAATAGCTGAAGATGTTCAAGTCTTAATTATTATTAATGATTACATTTACATAAACTCTTTACATGCATTATCTTATTTGATCTTTACAGCAATCCTTTGAAGTAGGTGGTAAAAATAACATTGAGTCATTTTACAGATGAAGATATTCAGACTCAGGTTAAGTGCTTTGTTTAAGATGACATAGCTGATAGGTGGTGGTGGTGGGAATAGAATGAAAGTTTTTTTAAATCACCAAATTTCCCAGTAACTTACCCTATGTAACAAATAAGTATAATTCAGCAAAGCAAAGGAAATTGTCCCCTTGATTGCCTGACAGTGTGTGCATCATTCTCCGCATGTGGCCTGCTGCCCCTCTGCTGAGAGGAGGAATAGAACCAAAATGTTCTTACTCTAATCTCCAAAGTTCTTTCCATTACATTGCAACTGTTTATTCATTCAGCAGATACTTATTGAGGCCAGCGAGGTGCAAACCATTGTTATGTGTTGTGGGAAATACAGAGATGAGGAAGACATTGTCCCTTTCCTCAAGAAGCTTATAATCTAGTAAGGGAGATGAAATGTACATGAGTAGTTATAACCTCAGATGGAATGTGTTAAGTCCTGTAGAATGATTTGGAACCTCAGAAGAAAACAATCACTTCTATTTTGGGATTGATGAGAATTACAGAGGCTTGTAGGAAGGTATTGCAAGGCTGCATGCTATAACAACAACAACAACAACAATAATAATACAGAAATGTATATATCACTTTGAGGATTTCACAGTGCTTTACAGACATTATTCCTTCTAGCCACCTCTGTGAGATAATTCTACAGGTATTATTATTCCCATTTTATAGATGAGGAAACTAAAGCTCAAAGAGGTTGCCCCTTGCCTGTGGTCCCTTAGCTCGTAAGTTTCAGTGGTGGGATTTGGATTCAAAATTAGTGGATTATAAGGCTGGAAAGAGGTTAAAGTTAGCTCACTTATAGAACCTAGGGTTAAGCTTAGAAATTTCCATTATATTCAAGAGCCATTGGAATTTTTTGAACAAAAGTCAGAGAGCTGTGCTTAAGGAAATTAATTTGACATCAGAACTATAGGGTACAGTAGAGGAAGAGTTAGGAGGCTAATGCCAGGTGGCAAGAGAGAGGCATTACAGAGAGAGAATAGATAGGACTCTGGTGATTAACTATATATAAGTAGAGAGTCAGAGATGGCATTTAAGTTTGTAGCCTGGATTGCTGGAATAAGAACTGGTCTTTATATACTGCTTTAATGTTTGCAAAGAATCTTAAATACGTTACCTATTTTGAAATAATGATAATGCTATTTACAGAAGTAATAAGAGGAAGTAGTTTCAGAGAGATAATGAGGTCAGTTTTGGATCCAGTGAGTGTGAGGTCTAAGCAGGACTTACAGTAGGAATATTTAATAGGTAAAGAATGGAAATATAGACCCTCATCATGGGGCTTTAGTTTTCTTTTTTTTGGTGGGGAGGAGGTAGTCATTTATATAAAAGTGACGGCTACAACCTTGAGAGTGGATGAGGCATCAGAAATCAAGTAAAAAATATTTTGTGGAAGGTAAGGAAACTTTCTATGGCCCTTGTAATCTTATCATTTCAGTAGCCCAGTGTCCTTCAATAAGAGAACATCTGGATTTGTTTGCTAGTTCTTAGAGGCCATGGCTTGTTTAATGCCTGTCACAGATTTCTGGACTGATTTGCTGAAAACTCTTTCATGGCTCCTGGAGTCTTTCTAAATGCTTTAAAGATACCTTCAGAGAATTTCACTCTTGAAATGAAATTAGAAACATAGTACTTCCAAGAGAAAGTCTTCAGAGCACTGAGGAAAATTGTGACTGTTATTAAAGATTTTTGTCTGCCCTTGCAGTGTGGAGAAAAACCATGTAATTTGAACCATCCCCAGCTATGTATGTTTATCAGCCTTTCTGGGAGCCAGGGCCATGGGGCACAAATTAAACAAACTTCTGCCTATGGCTTATTCTTACTGGATGACATTTAGTTGAAAATAGGCTCAACGTTGGGCTATTACATAATGCTGCAGAATAAGGGGCAGGTAGGTGATGAAGTGGATTGATGCTGGGCCTGGAATCAGGAAGACCTGAGTTCAAATCTAGCCTCAAGACACTAGTTGGATGACACTGAGCAAGTCACTTAATTTTATTTGCCTCAGTTTCCTCATCTGTAAAATGAACTGGAGAAGGAAATGGCAAACCACTCTAACATCTTTGCCAAGAAAACCCCAAATGGGGTCACAAAGAGTTGGATACAACTGAAATAACTGAACAAAAACAACAGAATGAGGATATTTAGAAATATAAAAAGAAGCAAGAGAACTCAGAAAATAATTATGATGGTTGAATAAATGAAGATGGAAAAGAATCAGTTACAGAGGTAGGAAGAGAACCAAGAGAGAACAGTAACTCAGAAAACAATAGAGAAAAATTTCAGACTAGTCATGACTTCAAAAAACTGAATGTGGAAGCATGCCTCTTGCCTCATGGCAAAGAAGTGACAGCCTAGAGGTGAAGAATGAAGCACACATTTTCAAATATGGCTAATGAGTTGATTTGTTTTGCTCCGTTATGCTTTTTTTGTCACATTGGAGGGCTTCATCAAAGAAAGGTGAAAGAGTTAGTGGGAGGTGGCAGAGATGAAAACAGAAAATAATAAAAAAAAATACAGAGAAGAAAACAAGTTTAGAAGGGAACGTAAACAGGGGAATTTTTTTACTATCTAGTTAAATTTAATAGACACTTAAAAATTGAGACATTGTATTTGTTGATTACATTATTAATAGAAAAGAATGTTTTTAAAAAGATAAGAGTTTCCAGGAGACAATATGGCACATTGTCAAAGAGTATAAGAGTGAATGGTATTGGATTTGGTAATTAGAGGATCATGGGGTACTTGGAATATGCATTAGAGTCAGAGGGGAAGACAGATTTCTAAGTGTTGATCATCTCCCCTTTGAACCTCCACTAGAAATACTTTGTTAATCAAGTTATATTTATCTGTATTAAGGTATCTATGTTTTTTCAATAGGGGCCATATGAACAGAAATCCATATGTACAAGCTCTATGCATGTTGATTTCAGCAGTTTTATGAAAGAATTATGTTTTTACAGAGCCAGATAGATTGAATTATTTGGCCAGAGTTTGGCCATATAGTCAGAAATTTCAGGTGGTTAGGCCCTGCTGGCCTATTAGATAAACACATTATGCTAAGCATCTTGGGCTATACTTCTAAGTCTGTGACTGGTAAGCCCTCTTGATTAGTGAGAGCACCATGCTATTGAGAACCAGGTTGTAGATTCTATGCACAAATTAATGGAAGTGATCAACAGGGAGATTGGGTACAAGAGTATGTATGAATCTGCAGAAGTTCTTTAAAAAATAACTACTGTTAAGTCAGCAGTATTTACTAGTTACAAAGGACAGCATATTAATGAATGCTCTTGATTGTAGGTAAATGGATAAACTAATTGTTTTAAAATAATTCAGAGTGTGAATTTTTCCTACCCCCTAGGTAATACAAATTAGGCTATATTGACTAATGAATGAAAATAAGAATTCTGTTCAAAATATTGCTAAAGTTCTAGTACAAAGAACTGCCATCAGCTATTGCCCAGAAGTTTTCTTTTATTATAAGATCAGAGATTTAGAGTTGGAAGCAGCCTTAAATATCACCTAGTTCTTCAGTCCCACTTGTTTTAGGGATAACTGAACTAAGACTCACTGAGGTTCACTGACTTGCCCAAGGTTATCGAAGGTCATAAGTGACTGACCTGTGATTTGAACGTGGGTTCTCTGTCTCAAAATCTGGGGCTTTTTCTGTTGTAATAATAGCAGCTAATGTTTATATATTTCTTTAAAGTTTGTTTACAAAGCTCTTCACATATATTATTTACTTTAATCCTGACACCAATCCTGTAGCTGCTGTTAAGATCTCCATTTTACAGATGAGGAAAGTGAGAGATTAAATGACTTCCGCAAAATTGTATGGCTAGTAAACGTGTGAGGCAAGAGTTCAGAGTTTCCGAACTCCGAGGCAGCTATCTGTGCATTGTACCCCCTACAGTAATGTCTCTCTATATGGTCTTTAAGATATTTATTGAAAAAATTGCAGACCAATTGTATCAGATATTGTTTGAAAGAAGTCTGTTGATTGAAATCTTATTGTTTCTAAAGAGATTTTTTTAAAAAATTCTAATCTTCTGTTATGGGATTTAAAATCCTGTAACTATCCATCTTAAAACTTATATTGAGTTAAAAAGAAAATGTTATAAAGAAGTTGAGAGAGTTCCTTTATTTTTGGAGTTGTTTGCAAGGGTAAAATCACTTGTCTATCTCTAAAAGTAACCTCTTTTTGACCTTTTGCAGGCACTTGGAGGCCTTGTCATAGCTGCTGTTATTAAGTATGCGGATAACATTTTAAAAGGATTTGCAACATCTTTGTCTATAATATTATCAACACTAATTTCCTATTTTTGGCTGCAAGATTTTGTTCCAACCAGGTAAATGAATCATTTTTCATCATTTAGATATGCCTTACTAGTAAAATGAATATATTTCCTATTTTAGTAAAGTAAGATCAGATGTTACACTAGCAGCTATAAATGACATCAGTCAGTATATAAAGTAGGAAGCTTACTCTGTGCTGTACACTGCTCAATAATTGTTAAATAGAAAAGAAATATAAAACATTGCCTCTACCTTTAAGAAACTCATTGTGCTATAGCTGAGTACCAAAATTAATGCATATTAAATAAGCAGTTAAATGACAAACTGTATAGTACTTCCCACTCATTAATTTGGCAGAAATGAATATAAATAGTAAAATCCAAAGTTGGTGGGCCTGTAGTAAAACTAATAAGCTCTTGCCCTATGTATTCCTGATAGTTATGTAAATTGGTGCAGTGTTTTTGGATACAGCCTGATACTATCATACATACCAAATTAACAAGCATTTATCAAGTGCTTACTGTGTGCTAGACAAAAAGCTAAGCTCTGGGGATATGGTAGGCTAAGCACAAAAATAAAGATAGCCTTTATCCTCAAGGAGCTTGCATTCTAATAGGGAAGGCCACACGTAAAAGGAAAGGCTGAAAAGTGGAAGTGAAAGGGTAAAGGAGAGGTCTCTGTGCAGAGATATGGCAGAGAAAGAAATCTAGCAAAGGCCCAGAGGGGAATGAAATACATAAATAAATTACCAAACAGATTATATCTTTGATATAATAATTCCACTATAAGAATGTGCCCAAAGGAAATCATTTAAAAGAGTTGAAATATTTCACTAGTATAAAAAAAATGTTCAGCTATTATAACAAAAAATTGAAACAACTCAAATTCCCAATAAGGAAATGGATAAATGAACTATAGCATGTTATTTCAACAAAGTAGTATATTGCTGTTAAAATAAAAAATATTGGAAATGTAAAGTTATGCAATGTGAAAAAAGTAGAACTTGAATACTTAAATTATGATCATATAAAAATATGGTTATATAACCATAAAGACTGGAAGAGGGTACTTTTTGTTTATGACATTGTTTAAATGATGTTTTTATCGTAAATGGAATTATACATACTATAAAAAATTTGAAATATAAATTTACCTATGTTATAACATTTTAAGAATCACTAAAAACTTAGAGATTATGCTTAAGTATCTCTTTATAGTAGTCTAAAAAGTTTGCAAACTTGGCACAAAGTCCTAAAGTTACCATTTGAAAGTTTTGCTTTTATATTTTGTTAGAATTTTCTCAAGTAAGTGTGGATGAGTTACTCATATGACAATTTGAGTGTAATAAATTATGGAAATTACAGAAATATTAGACTTCAGTTCACTTCCCACTTTTCTAGCTTTGTCATTTTGTTTATTAATGAAAAATGTTTTAAAATTCAAATTTTTGAAATTTTTCATGCAAATTCCCCAACGATTTTAATGGAATAGCTAAAAAGAAATGAATTATCAACTGGATTTCCATTTTTTGAATCATTGCTCTTATTAACTTATAAATTTTCACCTGCATTATTTGGAGGGAATTCTGATTCTAGTCAAAATTAAATGTCCAACATTTATCATATATTTAAAGGAAACATAGTTTTGTTATAAAATAGTAATAATCCTACCTAACCTTCTAAAATTCAAATCTGATCCTTTTATTATGGCAGAATATAAGCCTGTGTCCTCAAAATTAGAGTAGGTCTTACCAAACTGAAAAGGCTTCAGGAACAGCCTAAATGTTTTTTCTTCCTGGACCAGACTAATTAAATAGGGAGTGGCTCTTCACCAGAGGCTTAGCCAAGAAATAATTAGTTTTTGTCTTTCCTTAAAGACTTAGGGGGGAAAGAGTGATTTTTTTTTGTTTGTTTTTATTTTTTTAATGAACTTGGAAAGCACCAACAAACATGAGTTTCCTTGTTAGAAAAACAAAAACAAAAAAGTTAGCGTATGACACAGTGAATCTGTTTTAAAAATAGGCACCTGGGTTAGTAGTTACTGATTGCTTCATGTGATAGTGGAAACTTCCATGATTTTTTCCCTCCGACATTTGATATCTCCCTATTTCAAATATCTTGAAAATTGCTCCTGTAGGGGCAGCTAGGTGGTGCAGTGGATAGAGCACCAGCCCTGGAGTCAGGAGGACCTGAGTTCTAATCTGGCTCAGACACATAATACTCACTAGCTTTGTGACTCTGGGGAAGTCACTTAATCCCAATTGCCTCACCAAAAAAAAAAAATAATCCTTTGGGGCAACTAGGTGGTGCAGTGGTTAGAGCACCGGCCCTGAAGTCAGGGGGACCTGAGTTCAAATCCAACTTCAGACACACAATACTTGCTTAGCTGTGTGATCCTAGGCAAGTCACTTAACCCCGATTGCCTTGCAAAAGAAAAAAGAAAAAAAGGAAAATTGCTCCTGTACCACCCTGAAAAATTGTGTCAATTCTACCATAGACCTTCTCTATGTCTGCTTTTTTTTCTGGTCCAGCTAATCTTATAATCTTCTATATAATCTTATAACCTTCTGAAGGTGATCTGTGGATTCTTTTAATTGGTGTTTTATTTTTTGTATTCAGAAATTCTGGAAAGTTTTCTGGGATTATTTCTTGAATTACCATGTTTAGATTTTTTGATTTGTTATGTTCTTTCTGGGGGACTTGTGATGTATAGAGATCATGTATTCTTTTAGCACTAGTGCTTTTTTGCTTCTCTTCTTCCAGATTAGTCTTCATTTAAAAATATGTGTGTGTGTGTGTGTGTGTGTGTGTGTGTGTGTGTGTGTGTGTGTGTGTATTCTCAGTTAGTAATTCTCACTTCTTTGGAGACACTTACTACCATGAATTCAAGTTTTTGATTCTTTTGATTTTGCTGTGTAGGCCATAAATCCTGCCACTTGTTCCCTTTAACTTCTTTCAAGATTCTGATTTCATCTCTTGACCCATTCAAAAATGTCCTGCTATTGCTGTATGCTCTCTTGGGAATTCATAGGGTCCTCTGTGTCATCAGATAGTTTGCAGTTGTTTAGATATCTTGGTGGCCATCTTCCCTTTTATTCTAATATCATCTCTGTTGATTTATCTGCTTTTGCTCTAGGTTTTTGACTGAATTTTCTTTCCCCTAAAATCCTTGGTAATTTTAGGCTTGTTTCTTTATATTTTGCTTTTGCTCACTTTCTGACCTTTTCCCTTTTGATGACGGATTTGCCCTTATGAGCTTAATCTCAAAGTTGTGTTAGCAGCCTCTCACTTTGAATAATTGGCTTTTCACCAGCTTCAGTCTCCTGTGGGGACAGAATTGGTTCCGGTCAGATATCAGTCTCCTTTCTTTCAGGCCTGGTACCTTGCTCCATTTCCTTCTTGTTCTTTAGTTCCCTGGTTGAGTGCTACTGTTCCAAGCAGAGTACACACCTGCTTTCTTATGTTCCATTTCCTTCCCTCCACTCCTCATCTACCTTCGTTAAGTGAGAAGACAAGAGTTGGGATCTGCTGCCTCTTGCTACATTGTGGTGGAATGAAAGCCTGGTCAGGCTGTGCTGGCAGGGATTGTGGCACAGTAGTAATAGTTGTAAGGAAATTGCTAAGTAGATTCCAGAGCACAAACTGGTGGGTCTGGTTGTGTGCCCTCACAGAGTGTGGGGGCTGGTGGGAGAGGGGGAGTACTGTCTAAATGATAGGGATTAGCATTCTCTGCTGTTAATTCATAAAGCTGTTATCTTGTTAAGCTTTTTGGTGTCTTAGCCTGTGAAGACAAGTGTAATTGCATTAATTCTTACTTAGAATTCCTTTTGGGGGGAGTTTTTGAGACTTAATGAGAACTGGAGAAAATATCTAGTTCTCCATCTTATAGATCATTCTATTTTTCCTTCAGTACCATTTCTGTTTTCTATATAGCAAACTCTTCTACATGGACAAATGATCTAATCTCATCCCATCTTCTCTAACAGTTTGCTCCCATGTAATCTCCACTCTCTTGTTTACCTCAAATCTCTTCCACTTTACTGTTTGCTTCCCTACTGAATACAAACATACACCCACATCTCCCTCATCCTCAAAAAAACCCTCAATTGATCCATCCATTCCCCCTCTCCTCCCACTATCTGTCATCCCATATCTCTCCTTAATTCCTTGAAAAGGCCTTTTACAAAGGGTGCCTCCATTTCCTTCGCTCTCACTGTTTTCTTAATTCTTTGCAGTATGACTAATCTACCACATCATTCAACTGAATCTGTTCTCTCCAGGGTTACTAGCATTATTTTAATTGCCAAATCTAATGTTCTTTTCTCAGTCATCATCTTTCTTAACCACTGCAGCCTCTGACACTGTCAAACGCCCTCTTCTTCTTTGATACTTTCTTCTCGCTAGGTTTTTGTGACCTTTGCTCTCCTGGTTCTTCTCCTGTTTATCTGACTGCTCCTTCTTGGTCTCCTTTGCTGGATCATCATCCAGGTCACACCCACTGACCATGAGTGTCTCCCATGGTTCTGTTTTGGGTCCTCTTCTCCCTTCATAGGATTTGATTTGCTGATCCCATCAGCTTTCTTGGATGCAGTCATCATCCCTTTGCTGATGATTCTCATATCTACTTACCTAGCCATAACCTCTCTGCTGACCTTTATCAAAAATGCTGAAAAGTCCTCTATCTCATTGAATGACCATGTTTTTCCCCTGAAGGATGGTACATAGTGATTCTTTTTTTTTCTTTTAATTATTTTATTTTTAGTTTTCAACATTCACTTCCACAAGATTTTGTGTTCCAAATTTTCTCCCCTCTCCCCAACCCAAGACAGCATACATTCTGAATACTTCTTCTCCTGATCTGCCCTCCCTTCTATCACCACCACCACCCCCCTTCTCTTATCCCCTTTTCTCTTCTGTTGTCCTATAGGGCAGGATAGATTTCTATACCCCCTTGCCTGTGTAGCTTATTTCAAAGTTGCATGTAAAAACAATTTTTAACATTTATTTTTAAAACTTTTGGTTCCAAATTCTCTCCCTTCCTCCCTGCCCATCCCCCCTCATTGAGAAGGCAAGCAGCTCCATACAGGTTATACATGTGTAGTCATGCAGAACACTTCCATAATAGCTATGTTGTGAAAAATTAACTATATTTCCCTTCATGTTATCCTGCCCCCCATTTATTCTGTTCTCTCCTTTGACCCTATCCCTCCTCAAAAGTGTTTGCTTCTGATTACCCCCTCCCTCAATCTGCCCTTCCTTCTATTATCCCCTCCTCTCTTATCCCTTTTCCCCCTATTTTCCTGAAGGATAAGATAAATTTCCATACCCAATAGTGTGTATGTTATTCCCTCCTTAAGCCAAATCTGATGACAGTAAGATTCATTCATGCCCTCTCACCTTCCGCCTCTTCCCCTACATGGTAAAAGCTTTTTCTTCCCTCTTTCATGTGAGATAAGGTACCCATTCTACCTCTCCCTTTCTCCTTCTCCCACTATAATCCTCTCTCACCCCTTAATATTATTTTTCAGATATCATCCCTTCATATTCAACTCACCCTGTGCCCTCTGTCTACATATATTCCCTCCAACTACCCTAATACTGAGAAAAGTCTCATGAGTTACAAATACCATCTTTCCATGTAGGAATATAAACAGTTCTACTTTAATAAGTCCCTTATGATTTCTCTTTCCTGTTGACCTTTTCATGCTTCTCTTGAGTCTTGTATGTGAAAGTTAAATTTTCTATTCAGCTCTTGTCTTTTCATCAAGAATGCTTGAAAGTCCTCTGTTTCACTGAATATCCATTTTTTTCCCATGAAGGATTATACTCAGTTTTGCTGGGGAGGTGATTCTTGGTTGTAATCCTATCTCCTTTGCCCTCCAGAATATCATATTCCAAGCCTTCTGATCCCTTATTGTAGAAGCTGCTAAATCTTATGTTATCCTGATTGTGTTGCCACAGTACTTGAATTGTTTCTTTCTGACTGCTGGCAGTGTTTTCTCCTTGACCTGGGAACTCTGGAATTTGGCTATAATATTCTTGGCAGTTTTCATTTTGGGATCTCTTTCAGGAAGTGATTGGTGAATTCCTTCCATTACAATATGGTTCTAGAGTATCAGGGCATTTCCTTAATAATTTCTTGAAAGATGCTGTCTAGGCTATTTTTTTGATTATGGCTTTCAGGTAGTCCAGTAATTTTTAAATGATCTCTCCTGGATTTATTTTCCAGGTTCTTCCAGTGAGGTAGTTCACTTTGTCTTCTATTTTTTCATACCTTTGTTTTGTTTTATTATTTCTTGATTTCTCTCATAAAGTCATTAGCTTCCATTTGCTCCATTCTTATTTTTAAGGAATTATTTTTTTTTCAGTGAACTTTTGGACCTCCATTTCCATTTGGCCAATTCTGCTTCTTAAGGCATTCTTCTCATTGGCTTTTTGGACCTTTTTTACCATTTGGCCTAGTATGTTTTTTAAGGTGTTATTTTCTTTGGTATTTTTTTTAGTATCTCCTTTACCAGTTGTTGACTTGTTTTTCATGGGTTTTTTTTTTTGCATCACTCTCATTCCTCTTCCCAATTTTTCCTCTACCTCTCTTACTTGATTTTCAAAATCCTTTTTGAGCTCTTCCATGGCCTGAGACCAATTCATATTTTTATTGGAGGCTTTGGATGTAAGAACTTTGACTTTGTTGTCTTCTTCTCAGTGTGTGTTTTGATCTTCCTTGTCATCATAGTAACTTTCTATAGGCAGAATTTTTTCCTCCATTGTTTACTCATTTTCCCAGCTTCTTACTTGAATTTTGAGTCTTTGTTAAAGTAGGACTCTACTTCCAGGGTGGAGTGTTGCTGTTTCATGGTTTGTTGTGGGGGTTGTCCTCTGAAAAAATTCAGAGTCAAAGTATAGGCATTTATTGGGAATGATGCCTCCAATGAGCTGAGTTCCAAGAGGGACCAGCAACTTGGTAAGAAAAGACAGGCAATTATATAGTGTAATGATGCTGATTACACAGCAAAAATTATGAATATTAAAAAGGCAGGAGTGAGGCAGCTAGTTGGTGCAGTGGATAGAGCACTGGCCCTGGAGTCAGGAGGACCTGAGTTCAAATGTGACCTCAGACACATAATACTCACTAGCTGTGTGACCCTAGGCAAATCACTTAACCCCAATTGCCTTATCCCAAAAAAGGCAGGAGGGATTTGTTTAGGGATTAGGTAATGGGGGAGGGATCCCAGCCTTTGTGGAATTGCACATGCAATTCCTCACAATGCATATAAAAAAGCCTTGTTGGGGGGGAGTTGTATGTATGATAATGATATTATAATAAACCTCTCTACATCACAAGTTCACCTAAAGGACAGCTTTTGCTATTACTACACAAGTGCCTAAGTAGGGAAAGTCCCTTCTGTTGTTTTGGGGTCCACATCCTGCTCAGGAATCCTGGTGGTTCTGTTTTCTGATTGGCTGGCTATTGTGGTCCTATCTGCGATTAAATAGACATGGTTGTGGTTGAGTTCATGGACACGCTTCTTGTTTCTATGGGAAATACGAGGAATGGGTCTGGGGTCAGTGGCTAGCTAGAAGCAGTGACTAGAATCCCATCATATGGACACGCCTGCTGTGCTCTGATCTGTGAGTGACTACAAGCACTCTTCTTGGTTTTTTGGTTTTTTGGTTTTGGTTTTGTTTTTGAGAGCCCCCATAGACTTTTATTGAATGTCTTCCATCAGGAAGAACAATGAAAAATAATCCTCAGCCATGCCTAAAGTGCAGGGGTGGGGAAGAGGGGAAGGAAGCCTCACTCACAGGGAGGTACTGAAAAAGAAGTGGGTTCCAGAAGTAGTTGTGTAAAAAAATGCTGGTAGGTGAACCTTAGGGCAGGATAAACAGTAAAGACCACTTCTCCTCACTCCGTACCCCTGCTTTTCAACATGGAAAGCAGATCCTATTTCAGATGGGAGCAAACACTAACCTCTGACACCCATGAGGATACAGATAGTCCCTCTCTTCCTACAGGATCTTCCCTGCTGTCAAGAGCAGGAGAGCATTAGAACACATACAGCCTTGGGAAGGAAGGGACCAAAAACTAGCCATATGTAGTCTGATGCCATGTAGGCCTTTGTGGATGGGGGGAACTCAGAGAGGAGGACAGCCCCGCTGCTGTTTGTTCTTTCAGGCCTACAGGCCAGCCTGGGTAGCCATCTCAAATACTTCTTGGACCCCCTCCTTAGCCTTGGAAGAACACTCAAGGTAGCCAAAGGTGCCAATCTGATTGACCATGTCCCAGGCCTCCTTTGACCTTACAGGTTCCTGCTTCATTTTGGCCAGCTCTCTCTGGGTATGCTCATCCTGCCCCAGGTCCTTCTTATTTCTCATAAGGATGATGGGCACATTGGCACAGAAGTGCTTTACTTCTGGTGTCCATTTCTCAGGGATGTTTTCAAGGCTGTCTTATCCCATCCTCATCCCATGAGGATGACATCAGTATCAGGTTAAGAGAGTGGCCGAAGTTGGTCATGTGCCTGCTGGGTTCCATAGTGCCAGCTTCACCTGTTTGTCGTTCACTTTGATGTCAGCAATGTAGTTTTCAAAGACTGCGGGGACCTAGACCCCTGGGAACTGACCCTTGCTGAAAACAGTGAGGAGCCACTATCCCTCACAATCACTAACTTCTTCCAAATTACAGCCATGGCTGGAGCTCAGGCTGCACTAAGCACTGCATAGTCACTGTAGGAGGTAAAGAGACTACAAGCACTCTCTTGTGCTTTGTAATTGTGAGCAGCGTCCCCGCTTCACCGAGGCTGCAAGCTCTGCTATGCTAGTCTTCCTCCTTATCCTGGGACTACCACCCAGGACGGGGACCAGAATACGGGTATGGGCAAAGCAATAGAGTCCTGCCTCAGTGCTGGCAAAAAGGCCCTCGTAATCTCCTTCTGACCAGTGGTTTGACCTCCTTATGGTCTATGGACCGAGAGCTCTGAAAGCAGCCACTGCTGCTGCTGATTCAGTCACCCTGAGCCCTGTCCCTGGTTGGCTGGGGCTGGGGCTGTGCTGGCGCAGCCTGGGCTGGACCGCGTCCTCTCTCACCTTGGTGCAACAGACCTTTCCTGCCAACCTTCCAAGTTGTCTTGGGCTGGAAATTTGTTTTACTCTGTCTTTTTGTGGGTTTGGCTGCTGTAGAATTTGTTTAGAGTCATTTTTAAAAGATATTTGGAGGGGTTTGGGGGAGAGCTTAGGCAAATCCGGGCCTTTCCTTCACCATCTTGGCTTTACAACTCCTCTGTTGATGTTCAGTCATAAGTCTCTAGCTGCCTGTTGGGTATCCCGAACTGGATGTTGTGTAGACATCTTAAACTCAGCATGTCAAAACTAAACTCATTATCTTTTCCCCAAAACTCTCCTCCCTTCTAAACTTTACTATTATTGTTGGGAGAACCACCACCCTCCCAGTTATCCAGCCTCAGAACCTAGGTGTCCTCTTGATTCCTCACCAGCTCTTATCCTCATGTCCAATCTATTAGCAAGGCCTGTCTTTTTTCCCTTGCAGTATCTCTTGCATATGCTTTTTCTCTCCTCTGACACTGCCACCACCCTGTTGCAGACCCTTATCATCACACGTGCCTGTATTATTTCAGTAGCCTACTGGTTGGTCTCCCTGCCACAACTGAGTGTCATGCTAAGATTTTTTTCTTCCTTTGCTTGTAATTTTTTCAAAATCCATTTATTTATTTATTTGTTTGTTTGTTTATTTATTTTTGGCTAGGCAATGGGGTTAAGGGACTTGCCTAGGGTCACACAGGTAGTAAGTGTTATGTGTCTGAGGCTGGATTTGAACTCAGGTCTTCCTGAATCCAGGGCCGATGCTCTATCCACTGCGCCACCTAGCTGCCCTCTTTGCTTATTATTATTTTGTAAAATGATACTAATCAAATTATAGTTATCTTTTCTACATCATGACTTTTCCCATTGAGGTTTCAATGTATTATGGGTTGGCATAAGAAATTAAATGGGAATTTTGGGGAGTTTTGCAGAAGCCACAGATGATACACAAAGGCCAGCAGATGATAGAAAAAATTTAAAAATTTAGAAATGCATAATATTTATGTATAGTATTGTATAATGTAGATTTGGAGTGTGCTCTACCCCTAGCCCTCATGATAACTTTATTTACCCCTCTTCATCTATTAGTGCATCCATCTGTCCTTTAGGACCTGTACTTTGTTCTTAACAAAATAATTCCCAAAGCTTTTCAACCAGCATTCTTTTTACTTCCTTGTATCAGCCAAAATCTTGCTTACCTTTATGATGTTGCCTTCCTCAGTCAATCTCATATTCCTTATCCTCACCCATCATTTTCACCAAACAGTACCACAAAGCAGAAACCAATACAGAACTCCTGCCTGTGGTTTCAAATGTGCTCTACGAGACATCCGATTATAGAACTTTTCATTCTTGCTTACTCAATAATATGCTGCATGTATATATGTATATATTTACTAGCAACCTAGTCACAGCTCTAAGTCCATTCACAGTCTCTAGTCTCATTCTCTTCCTAGGCTATTCTAAAGTATTCTGAACCTAGAAGTGAATGAATAAGTCAGTGAATCAATGAAAAAAACTTTTAAAAATACTTAATATGTGCAAAGCACTATACTAAATGCTAGGGATACAAATAGAAAAGTAATATAGCAAGGTATTTTCAAGGAATTCATTCTAATTAGGAGAGATAACACATTGAAGATTTCAACTATAAGTCAGATGGAAAGGCCCAGTACTTATCGTGCAATAGCAAAGCAGATTGTAGTTTATCTTTTTTAGTATTGTTTCCATTGATAAAACTATCTACATTTGACCATGCCAAGGACTTTGGTGGTGAGAATTTTCTTTTAGTAGCTTTTTCTTTAGTAACTTCTGGCTATTGAAGAAATAGGGGCTACAGCACTTGCACAGCAGTTACTATCTGGGAACGAGTTCACTCAGAGGGTTGGTCCTCTGTACCATCGCTTTGAGGCCTGGGCTGGAAGCAGGGAGGGCCAACTGGGGCCCTACTATTTCAAGGGCTCTTGGGCTTAACTGTCATTCGGTGGTATTCGTATTATGGTGACTGTGGGGTCAAGGCAAAAAGCAACACAGGTGGTCTAGAGGATAGGGCTGAGAAAAATGATTAGTTCTGTCTTATATTAATAACCAATTACTATTGGGAAGATCATTTTTTCCCTTCCTATTTCCTCATTCTCTACCAGGTCAAATCAGCCTCTGAAGAATAGGGCTAATAATGAAATTGGATTAAACATTCTCCTCACTCTTGTTTAGAAGCCCACCCCACCCCACCCCCAACTACTAAAGATTAGTTCTGATTAGAGAGTCTAAAGAATCTAATCTAGTTGAATTCCAGCCCAGTGTGTTCTATTCAGGCTTAGGTGGGGGCATAGATCTTTTGTATAAATTGCCCCGTCAGATCCCCCAGTCCCTCATTAGAATAAATCTGCCTCATTATAATATTCATTCTCTCATTAGTTGTTAACCACTCCAAGTTGATTGTCTCTAGTTAAGAACACCCCCTCTTCCAAGAGTATGTAAGCATCAAGAGGCCTCCAGAAAGGGAAGAGTCTTTTGGTTTATGAGAGACAGCCAAATGAACGTCTTTTTTTTTTAAATTTATTTTATCTTTAATTTGTGGAATAAAACCAGCATTTCCATAACATAGTACAATAAACAAGATGATTGCACACGAAACTGCAAATTTACTATGCACAACTTGCTATTCCTATCAAATATACAATAAAAGTATACTATAAATTTCTTTTTTTTTTCTCCTTTCTCTCTCCCTCCCCCTATGGCTATCATTAGACACAAATAGGCATATATATGTAAAATTATTGTCTACATACTTCCATTTATCAGTTCTTTCTCTGGATGCAGATAGCGTCTTTCTTCATATGTCCTTTATAGTTAACATGGGTCTTTATAATAGACAAAATGACTTATTTGATCAAAGTCATTGCTGTTAATGTTTACAATATTCTCTTGGTTCTGCTCATTTCACTCTTCATTATTTCATGCAAGTGTTTCCATGCTTTTCTAAAATCATTGAACTCATCATTATAGTACAGTAGCATTCCATCACAATCATACCACAACTTGTTCATCCATTCCCCAATTGATTGGCGTCCCTGCAGTTTCCAGTTCCTTGCCACCACAAAGAGAGCTGCTATAAACATTTTAGAACATATAACATATAGGTTCTCTCCCTTTTTCCCTTATCATCTTTGGAAATAGACCAAGTAGTGGTATTGCTGGGTCAAAGGATATAGACAGTTTAATAACTCTTTGAGCATAATTCCATAATTCCAGATTGCTCTCCAGAATGGTTGGATTAGTTCACAATTCCACCAACAATGTATTAGTGTCCCAGTTTTTCTGTATCCTTTTCAACATTTGTCACTTTCCCCTTCTATCATTTTAGCCAATCTGGTAGGTGTAAAATGATATCTCAAGGTTGTTTTAATCTCCATTTCTCTAATCAATAATGATTTATAGCATTTTTCATATGACTAAATTGTTTTGATTTCTTCATTGGAGAAACTTCCTGTTCATATCCTTTGACCATTTTTATATTGAGGAAAGACTCATATTCTTATAGATTTGACAAAGTTCTTTACATACAGGGGTTATAAAAAAAGTTCAGCTGCCGTACTCAACTGTAATGCCCATCTCTCAGGTCTTTCTGCAACTATTTTCACTTTAAAGACTCTTCCTTTGTGTATTTACATGAAATTAGGAAGTGAATGAAAGGCATTCTTATTCCAGCTTCTGTCCTGCTTTGCTCATGGCATTCAGGATGGCCTCTAAATCACCATGAACCCCAGAACCTACAACTGATGTTCCTAAATATCTCAACAAAATTGCAATTGCTTGGTTACACTTGTAATTGCCCCTATGAAGTTAAGACAGGGAAGGAACAATATTCTTGGGAAGGGAGTACACTTGCTTCTGTCTTACACTCTCAGTCTTACCGTCCTGATACTCCTTAGAACACTACATCTTTTTCAACTGTCTCCCATTGAAACTACTTCTTCACTTATTTCTTCTAACTCATAGGGCCAGGAGGAAGGCTGGATATTTTTCTTTCTTCCCTCTTTCATTTTTAGATCATCCTTGTGTACTGTCCTTAATGATCTTTCAACTTTTAAGGTCCTTCAATTCATGTACATTACTTTATTTATTGAGCTCCAGGTTCTTCTCTTAACTTTCTCAGAGTCTTTAGATATCCTCTTAATATAATATCAGCTCTCTGATGTTCTGGGCAGTTTTGTTTGTGTCATTATAACAGGCCCTTAATAAATATTTGTTGAATTGAATATTAAAAATTGGTTTATGATCTTCATCTCCTTACATCCTGCTGTAATCATTCAAGATGTCATAATTTGTATTGATGAAACTACTAACAAAGTCTTTCAAAATTATACCACTCCCCAGGTCTAGAACTCTGAATTCCATTTTCCAAGCAGAGCCTCCCGTCCTTTCACCTTTTATACTTTCTCATTCACATGCAGCCTACTCTAGTCTCTTGTCTACTCCTAATCTCCCAGGCCATTGCACTCTTTCTGGCTTTACTTGCCTCCAAATCCAACCTTGAGTACATGGTCAGCCATTTAATGTTTCACTAACTGCCACCCTAGAGTCCCTTACCCATTGACCTTTCATTCGTGATATGTGAATCCTCACTTCTGAATAATCCCTATTAGCCAGTTTCAGGATTACTTCAGGACTGATGAGCATCCTTGGAGAATATCATGAAACTAAGCATGCCTCACCCACCACAAATCTGTTACGTAACCTCAGCTGGTTCTCGATCTTAGTTCTTTATTGACACCCTACACAGGCAATCCCAAAATTTGTCTTCTCTCTACTCCATGCTCAGTTCATTCCTACTCTCCACACTTAACAGTAGATCATTTGACCTCATATTTTACCGAGAAGGCTGAAACCATACATGGTGAACTCCTTAGTTTATTCCCCTATTCCTTGAAACTGCTTAACCTCATTACTGTTTGTCTTCTCTTTGGTTAAAAAAAAAGAGAGGTATCTTTAATTCCTCAATAAGATTATTCCCTGTAATTCAATTCAGTAGACATTTATTTAGGGCCTACTATGTGCCAGGCACTGTGCTAAGTGCTGAGGGTATGAAAAGAGGCAAAAGACAACATGTACCCTCAAGGAGTTTACAATCTAATGGGAGAGACAGCATGAAAACAAATAGATACACAGCAATCTATAGACAGGAAAAATATGAAGTAATTAAAAGAGGGAAAGTACTAGAATTAAGAGGGATTAGGGAAGGCTTCCTTTAGAAAATGGGATTGTAGGTAGGCCTTAAAGGAAGCCAGGGAAGACAGCAGTCAGAGGGAAAAGAGAGAGTGTTACAGGCAATGGAGGAATAATACCTTATTATAATACCCTTTGTCCTTTTCCTTTTTAATGCCTCCAGAGAGACTTTGCTCTAGAACCGGTCCTCTCACTTGTATCTTCAATCTTTTTTTCCCCCCACTGGCTCTTTCTTATTTGTGGATCAGCAAGCTTAGGTGTCCCCAATCCTAAAAACAAAGCCTTGACCTTCCTACTCTATTCATCTTTCCTTTCTCTTTCTCTTTACTTTAAAACCTAATCATTTCAACAAACATATGTTACATGTCTCTTATTTACCATCATGGTGCTAAGTACTAGGGAATGCAAAAATGAGCTTATAATTTTTTTAGGAGAGATGACTTGTACACAGATGAGTACAATTCAGCAAATGAAACACTCAAGGTACTTTAGGAAAATTTGAAAAGAGAACATGTATGGCTTGGGAGATTAGGGAAAACTTCATAGAGGAGCTTGAACAAAGCTTCAAGGGAGAGAAGGATTTCTAAAGGCAGGAATGAGAAAGGAACATATTCAGGCCTGGCATTTGCAAGAATGTGTGGGTGTAGTAGGTGACAGGGTGACTGATATCAAGAAACAGCAGTTTGGTTTAGCAAAAATGGAAAGGATGTGAAAGGAAATCATGTGAAGTAATACTAGAATAGTAAGTAGGAGTTAGATTGTGTGGAGGCCCTTAATTGCTAGACTAAGGAATTGTTTGTTTCTTTCTGTGAGCATTGGAGGCTTATTTAAGTTTTTTGACCTGTTCGGGACTTGAAAAAATTATCTATATCTAATGCCTCCTCTTTATAATTTCCCATGGTGTCCATCACATTTTTTCAGTTTGCATTTTGTTCTTGCCACTCTACTAAAATTATTCAGATGTTACAAATGGCCTCCCAATCATCAAATTCAATGGCCTTTTTTTATTCCTTAACCTTATGTCAGTCACTCCCTCCTACATGATTTTCTATTCCTTTGGCTTCAGAGATACCACACTATCTTGATTTTCTTCCTCTTTAACTCCTCCTGGTTTCTGATTCTCTTCCCAGCCCCCTCATGTAATGTTCTTTAAGTGTCTTACCATGCTCTCTTCTTTTTCCCTCATTTAGCAATTTTATACTTTATACTCTTTCATTTAGTAATTTCATTCACTTCCATAGCTTTACTACCACCTGTATGCAGTTGAATACCCAAGTCTTTATTTCTAACCTTTACCTCTGTCTGATGAATCTAGCCCTGGATTTCCAGTCGCCTTTAGCATATCTCCACCTGGATGTCTAATGGGTACCACAAACTCATCAAGCTCTATCATTGTTCTGATTGTCTTACTTTGAATCCCTTCTGATCTTCTCTCTATATTTTTTAATGTTTCATTGATACTTTTTTCTTTCCTCTCTCCTCTTTCATACATCATTATTACTACTACCACATCCAGTCTCCCTATCTCTACCCTTCCACAAACTGTCTCTCCTATCACCTCACACCCAAATAAAAGCCTTCCTTTATAACAAAAGTATCATCAAACAAAACAAATTTGTCTTGTAATAGTCATGTCTGGAAAAATATACGTTTCATCACCTCTTTGATAAGATGTGGGAGGTGTACTTTATCATAAGTGTTCTGGAGTTGTAATTGATAATTGCATAGTTCTTAAATCTCTCAAAGTTGTGTTCCATTACAGTGTTATGGTCATTGTATAATTTGTTGTCCTGGTTTTGCTCATTTTACTTTGCATTAGTTCATATAAATCATCCCGTGTTTCTCTGCATCCTTTTCATCTCACCTTACAACAGGAGTCAACAAACTACATCCCATAGCCTAATTTCGGTACTACTGTGTCTAAGGGAATAGAGAGGCCTGAGGAGAGGGAGAAAGACTGGGAATGGCAGGTCTGTGGAGCAGAACATAACATTAGCCATTAAATTTTCTGTCTTATATGGGCATGGTTTATGGCACCCCGAAACAGTTACAGTAGTAACAGTAAAGATCACTGATCACAGATCACCACAATAGATATAATAATGAAAAAGTTTGAGATATTGTGAGAATTACCAAAATGTGATACAGTCATGATGTGAGCATGTGCTGTTGGAAGAATAGCACCTGTAGACTTACTCAACACAGGGTTGCTACAAACTTTCACTTTGTTAAAAACACAATATCTGAGAAATGCAGTAAAGTGAAGCATAATAAAACAAGGTTTGCCTGTATGTAATAGATCAGATTCTAGAGGACTTTGTGGAAGGAGCCAGTAGAGTGAGGGATAGAGTCAGAGATGTATGGATGAGAATATGGGATAGGGAATATATATATATATATAGTGCTTTGTAACTAACTAGAATTCTATATAAAGTGAGCTAATCTTATTTCTATGGAATTCAAGATTATAGAGATTTGGGAAGTAGCTGAAGGAGATGTAGAGAAAAGGAGATCTGTTTAGGGAGGCACAGTTTAATGGATGAGCTAATACAATAAAATTTTCTTTGTTAATTGCTTTTTACTCTTAAGTGTGTTTTTATAATTTTTCTTTGATTTTTGTATAAACATTTTATTTTTTGTCTTCCTATTTTACTTTTTATTATTTAAAAAAAATTTTTTGTAATTAATTTTTAGTTTTCAACATTCACTTCCATAAGATTTTGAGTTTTAAATTTTCTCCCCCCCCCTCCCCTCCGTAAGACAGCATGCAATCTGATGTAGGCTTTACTTATACATTCATATTAAGCATATTTTCACATTCATCATGACGTAGAGAAGAATTAGAACTAATGGGAGGAACCATGAGAAAGATCCTCTTCCTATTTTTAAACAATAAAGAATGGGAGTTTGGTAAATTATTCACTCTTTTTTTTTTACATGCCAAAGATAAGTTGACTAGAGACATAAAGTAATTTTTAAATGCTTTGCTATTGGAGGAAAATTCTAAGTGATGCAGTCTTTTTTATTTTAAAAATAGAGGAAACATTTTTTATTCAATTAATTTCTTTTTTCTTGTTTTTTTTTTCTTTCTTATTTAGTGTCTTTTTCCTTGGAGCCATCCTTGTGATAGCAGCTACTTTCCTATATGGCTATGATCCCAAACCTGCAGGAAATCCTACTAAGGCCTAGTTACCTTCAGAAACTTGTTTCTCAGGATTGTTCAAGTATTAAGATCCTCAAACATCATTCACACACGGAGGATGTCAGCAAAAACTCTGTGAGAGATCATCAGATTGAGTCCTATCATGATTGTTTAAATGAAAGTTTGTTATAAGTGGAAGTGAAATATCTAATGCATCCAAAAGTAAAAACTTGAAAGAAACAGTATGTTTCCAGTGACTAAAATCAGGAATGTTTACAACTTGAACTCTGAAGTTAACAAAAAAGGTTATTACAATTTTGATTGCTGCAGAAATGTCCTATGCACTCTTTGCAAGAGCACATGACATTTGTCGGATATAAATTTTTGCAAATCAGATCTATTTAATCTTAGTAAATGTTTTTAATTTGCTATTTGTGTATAGATAGATTACACTGAATATAATTCATTATTCTGTAATTAAGATTATAATTAGCTATTTCTTATTAAAGCTGTGAAGAAATTGAAGTATGATTTGAAAAAATTTTTCATATTCCCAAAATTTTTATATTTATAAAGGGATTACTAAACAAGTCTGAATTCTGTTATTTGTTAAGCTCTATAAATTTATAATATTATGGGTCTGATTTAATATCAGAAGGGGAAAATTTATATGTAAGGTTCTCTGTTTCATGGTTTGTATAACCAAATACAAGCTACAGGTGGAATTTGGGTCTGGGTTTCTTTTTATTTTTTCTTATAAATTGGATCCTTACTATTACTTTAAATTTTATTTGTGTGTGATTCAGCTTCCTTTAATGTTATTAAGATGAAGTAAATACTTAAAATGTGTAATGGTTTATAAAAATATATAATTGTCTATATCCATTCTATTTGGAGTCATTATGGACTATCATGTATATATTCTACCTTATTACAGAGTTTTAAATGGATATTTTACTCAATCTATAAGAGCTTCTTTAAGGCTATAAGAGTAAAGATACTTTTAGTTTGAATATCAATAAGTTGACATCAAAATGACATCTAGAACTATTTTAGATGGTTATTATATTGTTTTAAATGGTATAATAATTTTAAATTCAGGGTTTCCAAACAAAATTTTATAAGCCCACCACCTACAGAAGTGCCCTATGTACTTGGTTGAAGGGGATATTACTTTTATAGGGCTCCAAGCACTGCATGGGGCTGCTTGGGCAGAAGCTATTATTTGTTTCTTTGTGTGTTTACATACATGAATGTATGTGTATATATACATATATGTATACATATATACAAACATACAAATGAAATTGGTTTTGGTATATAAAAGTGGTGTGTATATATATGTGTATATGTTATATATATGTATTTGTGTATATAACTACACAAATGCACCTGCTTTAAAATAACCCCATTTCTATGATATGTTCTTATGAACATTGAAGTAGAATATTTTATGTTATAAGCCATTTAATTTTTAATATGGTTGAGATAATGTCATAAATGATTAATTAAAAACTTTCTAAAATTATCATGTTAGGTTAATTCAATTGTGAACAAAAATAGTATCAATATTCTAGCTTGTTCTCTATATAATGTACTTTAAAACAACACATAAAATTCTAGTGTTTATTTTTAAAATTTGCATAAATAGCTCAAAAATTCAATTCAATAGACACCTATTCGGGTAGAGTTAAAAAAAAGATTCAAAAGTTTTGTGCTTAAAATTACGGTGTTCTTATTGCATTAAGGCTACCACTGAGTTAGCCTACTATGAGATTTCTTTGAAAACACAGTACCCTCCTGTGTCCATAAATCAGGAGTCCACTCTTACCTCTTCTGTCCAAGGTTTCAATTCCTTGCAAATATGTTCAATTACAAAACACTTGGAACCTTTCTGATAGGTATTGCAAACTGGCTCTTGTTGGCCAGAATTCTGGGTACATATAGCTTTCACCAGCTTCCTTTGAGAGTTGTTAAACTGTTAACAGTTTGGGGTATGTTCTTAGTGTGCTACAAAATTCTGGCCTAACTAAAATCCAAATCCTGGGGTTACAAAGGAGCACAGAATTCCAGGACCAAGTTTACTTCTCAAATATTGTCTAAGTATCTAAATAATAATAAGTAATTCAGCATACTTTCTTAGCCAGTTGACACTGTGTGGCCTGTCTCTTATTTTAGTGCTTTGAAGAGTAATACAAAAAAGTATTGGTATATGGTTAATGTAATGGCATGCTCCCAGTGACTAAAAACTTAAAATTATTCAAGTATTCAAGCAAGTATATCAGAACAGGCTAGTTTCACAAAATAAGCAAATACTGTTATTTGGAGCAGTGTAGTATAGCAGAAAGAGTGAGGAAACCTGAGTTCTAGTCCACCTATTCCATTAATTCACTTTATGACCTTGGGCAAATCACTGCTCTAGGCACTGGCTTTGTTACATGTCAAACCAGAGGGTTGGACTAGGAGGTTCTTTCCAGCTCTAATATTCTGTGATCAGTGACATGTTTATTTTCAAAAGTAACTGTTTTATGGACAGAGAATTTATATTTTGCATTACTAGTAATTAAGAAAATGTTTATTCTTGGATATTGTAGTTTATAATTTATACTTTGTGTTCACAGGGAAATATGATAGAATGCAAAATTTGAAAAGGACCACTGGAATTGTAGATTGGCATTTACCAACAGCTAATGATGACATTTTCATGACATTATTTTTTGGATCAGTTGACAGTTTTACCTCCAAAGTCTTGTCTATTAACCGTATAATTAAAAAATTAATAATTCCATTTCTGACATAGGGTTTTGACACCTAAATAATTCCAGCATTTTAAGAAATTTAAACTTTTTTTCACCTCTCAACTACTTTATTCACTGAAAATTAGCCATTTTGTAGGGAAATGTGCCAGTAGCTAGCATTATAATAAATTAAGGGTATTGTGTCCAGTTTAAAATTGGATGAAAAGTTTTAAATATAAAGAATGATTTTACCAACAAAACAGTAATAAATTAAAACTACTTTAGGAGTACCATAGTTATGAATTCTTGAACTTTTTTTATATTAAAATCTGTATCAGCAAGAAGAATGAGCAATGGTTTGTGTTTCTAGTTATTCTCAGTGGGGGAAAACTTGAAAGTTATCTTATGATCTGGACAAAAACATGGGGAGAAAGAATCTGTTAAGTCAAAAGGCTGCCCCTACAGGTTTCAGAAATTGTGCTTTAGTAAGTTTAGGATATGATTCTTATTACATTTTCTTTAAGAACTGATAAACCTTTCAGACAAAGTAGTTTTCTAGACCTTAAAAATGTTATTGTATTTGCTTCCAATGTAGGTATGTTTTTGAGAAACAGGCTTTATTTTTGTCTTCACATCGTCTTTTAATTTAAATTTTCATTGTCATGACAGTATTTATTTACATCATGAATGTATGCTTTTCAAAAGAAAAGCCTTCTAAAGGTTGTTTATATGTTTGTAAGTCAGTCACCTTAAAAACCTCCAAAATGTAGCATATTTAATAATAAATCTAGGACCAGAAGAAGCACCTTTTACAAACTATGGTCCTATGTGCCTTGCTTACCAAATACCTGACTTCCTCTGGGGGTTATTACTATAATTCACAATTATGGATACATGATAATAATATCAGGAATTTTAAAAATAGCTATTTCTCAATTGATTTTTTAAAAATTCTTTATCTACAAGTATTCATCAAATCTATTTTATGATACAGGAATTAAGTGTGCTGTAGGTAGTTGATAACCAATATAAGTTTGAGTAAAGGGCAACACTTATTACTCATCATTGAGCATTTTGAAACTTTAAAAAGAGTACAAGCCAGATTACTGTTATAGTTCCTTGTTTTTAAATAATATTTTACTACATTTTTTTGTTTCTTTACAATTTGGATCTTTTGTTGTGTCTCTGTTTTATTTGCCCAAACTTTTGGTTTGGGGAACAATATGTAATTTTGTATATTTAAACTTTTGTGAACAAATTCAAAAATTGTACAATTGGTCTTTTTTATGTCATGTTTTTGATGGATAAATATTTCACATTTTTTCAATATCTAGTTACCACCTATTACTTAATGAGTTTTATTGGAATGTAGGCAGAGTTTTATTACTGGAATTAATTGTGACCCTGTTCACCAATAATTATGAACCTAAATGTGAATTAAATTTCTCTTCTTTTTAATACCAACGATAAATTACTGGTCATCCCTGTTACTCTAGTCATTATCACCACTAGCTCACATATGAATCTATACATTGCCTCATCTGCTTTAGCTCCCATTTAAGTTGTGAATTTCTCTACTTGTTTGTAGAATGACAGAAAACTTAAGTTTTCTACAAGATACATATCAGTCAGCTAGAAGGAAAATTAATCACATTAAGCAATTGAAATCATGTGCTCTATTTTCTTTACTATTTGCTTATAAGTTATTTCCTGTGTTATCACTGATACAATTCAAGAATCATTTAATAAGTTCCTGAATGTTAAACATTAATTCACAGGATTCATGTTGCCATTTATAAAATTAATGTAATCTGAGATAAATCACTTAAATTGTAAAATTATTTCCAAGAACTGGCTTTATTTTTTAATATAAATTTCATTTGGTTCCTCTAATGGAAAAAAAACTAATTATAAAATATTATTAGGATTACTTTTCCCTTGCTTTTGAATAGCATTTCTCAAGTTTGCAGTATACCATTATTCTAGTATCTTTAGTGCCTATTTGTAAATGTAAATGTAATAGGTAACTTAACTTAAAGCCACTACTGTCCTTTAGCAAAACACTAATTGGCAAATTGTATCTGCATTATCATACCAGTATGTAATATAGCTCCTGAAAATGAACTGAAATCGAATTCCAGCACTGGTAAGGCACTCCCAAGAAGATAATATCACACTGAAAATATGCCTTAAATTTCCCCAAATTCAATTTCTCAACATTTTTTTCTCATAGTGTCCATATACCTTTGAATTCTTTACCCTTAATTAGTACAGTACAAATCAAACCTATTACCATTTATTAGTGATTTTAAAACTTTACAGGGAGAGAAGCTTCAAAAATTTTGTTAAATAATTCTGAACCCAGAATCTAAGAACTTTAAAAATACTTTTTGATTGTTTAAAAAAGTTTTGATCGTTGCTGACAGCAGAACATATAAAGTATTGCTATTTAGCTTTCTGGCAGTAAGTACTACTTATGCTTTTAAAAATGATGTAGTTGTTTTATATAATTATTATGCTAAATTTAGTGAAAAGCCTTGATCTGTCCTTGAACAGTTTTACACACATACACACACAAACATAATGGCAAATAAAAATAAATTGATTTTTAAATCTACAGATGATCACCATTAGCCCTTTACTCTTAAATAACATTAATGGGATAAATTGGTACATAATATATTTGTTCAGTTCATTGTAGCTTCACTAGTCATTGATGTTTTTATTAGTGTACATTTTCCTCCATGCATAAGTTAAGCCAAAGTTAAACCTAGATATTCCATTTTAAGTAAAAATAGACTGAGTGACATTTTTAGATTTCTCCAAGTACTATCTTTTGAAGTTCTTTTCTGTGGTATATGCTGCAGGGGCCATTGGTCTGGATGCTTGACTCCTGAGGAAACTGGAACCCTCAAAGATTCCCAGAACCACCTTCAAGGTACTGTACCAGAACAAGCCTAGATTTCTGTTCTACTCTGGCAGATCCTTTGTTATTTGAGCCCTTCAAACACAGGCTTGAGGACCACATGTTTGGCATGTTGTATAGACTTTTTTTTTTCCAGATATGGGTTAGATTTGGTTGGCCACTGAGTTAACTTCCAACTGTTGAGATTCTGAAATTTTATAACTCTCAGGGATTCCATTAAGTCCAGGGCTCATACAAAATGATTACTGTCCAGTTGAGCCTTTCTCCAGCTGTCATATATAAACTTTATATCTATTGATGACTATATCCTCCTCTAAGTCTTCAATAAAATTTAAATAGGTTTTAGTTCTGACTACAGATCTCTAGGTTGACAGCTCCCAGCACAATTTTTGGTTATTCATTCATTTCTAAATCTACTGATTTATCTCAGATCTTTCCATTTTATCCACAAGGTTTTCATTAAAAATTGCTAAAACCTTGGCTGAAATCCAGATACACCGTGTCTACAGCATTCTCCTGTTCAGTCTAGCAGCCTTGTCGAAAAAGGAGATGAGGTTAGTCTGACATTATATGTTCTTGATGCAGCACTTAAAATTTCTTTGTCATTACTGCTCCCTGTTCTAAATGCTCTAGCTCTCCTTTTAATAATAATGTTTGTTCCAGGTTTGTTTTTGGGAAAAGGTACTTTTGGGTTGCATTATTTGCAGTCATAGGGTTCAGAGTAAAGGATGTGATAGTATATTGCCCTTGTCAGACTACAATTGTAGTATTGTATTCAATTAGCCACATTTTGGAAAGGCCATTGACAAACTGGAAGGTGATCAGAGGAGTACAAAGACAGTATGCAGTCCTTAACACATAAAAGTAGCTCACAGTTATGTAGCATTTAAAAGGTATATGAAGTGATTCTTTCTCAACAACTTAGGTAGGTAGAGCAAGTAGTATTATACTCATTTTATAGATGAGGAAATTGAGGCTCTGAGAGGTTTAGGGTTACACACAAAGGGTGATTGTCTACCACAAGAATTAAACTCATAAATCCCAGCTCTAGGTCCATCATTCTTTACATTGTACCTTCCGTCTCTCATTAGGCACACCATAGACATTTGTAGAATGAATAAATGAATGCAAATCAGATGCTAAAATAGTAAAGACCCCAGTTATTAAAGCAACAGGAACCATATTATTTCTACCATATGAAAGTTAGTCACTTAATTTTACTCTAAAACTCTTCCATGGAATAAATTCTCTGTAGAGCAGAGGTGTGTGAAGCTCAAGACTACATGTGGAACCTAAATCTGAAAGCCTTAAAAAATAGTGTCTTAAAAATACTGCCCTCCAGGATCCTGACATTTCTGAAAGGCCAGAGGTTAGACTCCCTCTTAACCCAAGCATATATCAAATTTCCTTCTAAAATCCTCTTGCAAAAATTGTTATGTTTAGCTACAAAATAATGACTAGGTTGAGAAATACCACATAGTTCATTTCTTTTTATCTATGGGAACACAAGACGTGACTTTCTCCTTGAAGATGATTGCCAGTTCTATATATTCCAACTCTCCTTTCTCTTGTGCTTTTGTTCCACAACACCAACTGCCTATTGGCTGTTTCCCTTCTGAGTGTCCCATTGTCTTTCCCTCTTAAACACACTTCTCTTCCTAACTTCCCTGTTTCTGTCAAGGGTACTACCACCCTTCTAGTTACCCTGTTTTGCAACCTCAAGAGTCATGTTTGTCTTCAGACTCCTTCAATCCCCTCCACCTCCCACATATAATCAGTTGGCTTCCCAATATCTCTCACCTCAGTCCTTTTCTCTTTTTTCACACAAACGTTGTTATAGTTCAGGTCCTTTTATTGTCTCTGACCTAGACCATTGAAATAACCTCCCAGTTGTTCTTCCTTTCTCTACTCTCATCCATTCTCCACATAGCTGTCAAAGTGATGTTCCTAAAACACAAGTCTAACCATGCTCCCTGCTCAAGAGACTTTAATGATTTCTTATTGCCTCTTGAATAAAATACAGACTTCTATGTTTGGTATTTAAAGCCCTCCTCAGTCTGCTTCCAACCTACCTTACCAAGCTCATATTACATATTAGTCTCCTTCACATTTTCTGTATTCCCACCTAACTGACCTAAGTGCTGTTCTTCATAACCCATCTTCTTTACCTTTGTACAGGCTAACCCATTTTCTAGGATTCACTCCCTCTCCCCCATTCCCCAGTCATTTAAAAAAAAGAAAAAGTTATATACCTTTGTGTTAGGCACTGGGTACGGATGCAGTGAATGAAACAATCCATACTTGCAGGGAGCTTACATTCTAATGAGAGGCACAAGTACATATATACATGTGTGTAAAATAAATATAGTGTGTCTCAAAAGTCTTTTGGAACACCCTATATAAAGAGGATAAATATACCTAGGTAAGAAGTAGTTAAATACAAGAAATACAAAGATTTTTGGAAGGGAGGATACAAGCAAGGGTGAGAGGGGATCAAGAAAGACTTCATAAGGAATTGTGCTTGAACTGCTTCTTGAAGGAAGGGATTCTGTGAGGTGGAGGTGAGTAAAGAGGGAGAGCATTCCATTCATGGGGAATGGTCAGTACAAAGGTAGGTATGAGATGGAGTGTTGTGTATGAGGAACAGAGTCCATTTTGCCTGAATTGCAATGTATGGGAAGTGGCACTACTGTAGAATTAGGCTAGAAAGTTAGGTTGGGGTAAATTTGTGAAAGGCTTTCTTATTGGAATGCCTGTGTTCCTTCAAGTCTTAGCTCAAAGGCCACCTTCTCTCCATGAGATCTTTCCTGTTCTCTCCCATTACTTTATATTTATTTATCCTTGTACAGACTCTCCCTTCCCCAGAGAAAGTAAGCTCTTTGAAGGCAGGAACTATTTTGATTTTTGTCTTTGTTTCCTCATCACATAGTACACTATTTGGCACATAATAGGCGTAATATATGCTGGTTAATTGATTAATACTTACTAATTACCAAACAGACACTATTCTCTGTGACTTAAGTCTTTAATCACCATTTGATAAACTGGCTATTTTAGATAGACATTTCTCCATGTAATATAGGACAGTTTAAAGTGACCATAGTTGTTCACTTCATTTAGTCAATCTTGCCTTTTTAAAATTCTGACAATAAGCTGTTATGGAAATCTCTTCTTTTTTCCCCCCCAAAAAAATTCCCATTGCCAGTATCAAAGGCATGGTAAATTAGTCCATAAGACCAGAGAATCTAGAACCTAGTCCTAGAGGGCCTTCTATATTATCTTTTATTCTACTTCCTGTATTTGAAACTATACTGGAAGCCTCTTGGAAGTAATCTTAATATAAAAGCTCCAGAATCAATAGAAAAGTTACTGTTCTACAAGAATAAGATACATTTTTCTTTCATGACTTGTATTTCTAAAGTTCAAAATTGTTTTGAGCAAGGGTGGCATTGTTAGAATATGGTATAGCTTCTTGGAATGCCTCTTTTAGGGCATAACACTTATTTGGAATGTTTAACTTTATCAATTTGACATCATTTCCCACTTATTCTTTTCCCCAGTCTCTGACAGTGGGAAACCCTTCTTCCCAAGGACATCTCTCTGTGCAATTGATCCTCTCCCCTCCTATCTTCTTTATCATATTCCCCCCTCTCTAATCTTCAGTTTCTCCCAAGTAGCAGTTGCCTATTGGTACTTTAAACTAGATGTCCCCAGAGACATCTTAAAACACAGTATGTCAAAAACTGAGCTTGTTATCTTCCCTCCAAATTCTACTATCTTCTAAACTTTTATAGGTCTTTGATAGAATGAAGGCACTACCATCCTCAGTTATCCGAGCTTGAAACCTCAGTGTCCTCTAATCCCCTCATTTCCTCACCCTTTTTATACAATCTGTTAACAGATTTTGATGTTTCTATTGTCACATCTTTCACATCTGACCCCTTATCTCCACTCTAGTTCAGGCCCCTATTGCCTGTCACCTGTTAATTGCAGTAGCCTCCTAATTGGCCTTTTATTTGTCCTTTTTTCTCCATTCACATAGCCACCATCCTAGTTCAGGCCTTTGTTACTTCTTGCCTGCACTATTACAGTTATCCCCTCCACATTGCATGGTTTAGGAGTGTGGCACCCCCAGGATCTGGAAAACCCATGTAAATTTTTTGGCCCTCCCTTTATACCAGAGAAGTCTGAATTATTATAGTATCAAAAGATAAAATATGTTGATATTGTGTAACATTATACATATATTTCTTAGTTTCTTTTTTAATGTATTTTTTATTTAGTATTTTATTTTTCCCCAGTTACACATGAAAACAATTTTTAACATTTGTTTTCAAAACTTTGAGTTCCAAATTCTCTCCCTTCCTTCCTCCCCTTCCCCTACTTTGAGAAGGCAAGCAATTTGATATAGGTTATACATGTGTAGTCATGCAAAACATTCCCGTAATAGTCATGTTGTGAAAAAAAAAAACAATTCAAGAAAAATAAAGTAAAAAAAAAAAGAGTATGCTTCAATTTGTATTCAGACACCATCAATTCTTTATCTGGGGATGGATAGCATTCTTCACCATAAATCTTGGATCATTGTATTGCTGAGAATAGCTAAGTCATTCATAGCTGATCATCATTTCTGAGTTTCTAAACTTTTTCTGTGTTGTCTGCTGGCTTTCACATGTTGTCTGCAGCTTCTGCAAAAGTCCTCAAAAAATTCCCATTTAATTTCTTATGCCAACCCGCGATATATGGCCACCACAGTGGAGAAAATCACAATGTGGAAGGGTAACTGTAATATTCCAATTGATTTCCCTGCTTCATGTCTCTGTACTCCAATCCATCCTCTATACCACTGCCAAAATGGTTTTCTTAAAGTACAGGTCTCAAATATTCAATAAAATTCAGTATCTCTGTAATAACTTCAGTATCAAATATAAATTCCACTGTTTTGATATTCAGTTTTCACAATCTGGTTCCTTCTTAACTTTCCAGTATTCTTACATATTATTCCTCTTCACAGACCTTAGAATACAGTCACGTGGACCTACTTGCTGTTTTCCACATGCAATGTTCCATCTCCCATTTCCCTGCCTTTGCACTGTTTATCCCCCATGCCTAGCATGCCATTCTGCTTCCTTTTCAACTTCCTAAAATTGCTGGCTTCCTTCAAGATTCACCTCAAACACCATGTTCTTCAAGAGGCTTTCCCCTCTAAGGTTTCCTTGTACTATACACATCTTTTATACGTCTATGCATATGCCATTTCTGCATTAAATTGTAGGCTCCCCGAGGCCTAAAATGGTCTTTTCTTTTTCTTTGCATCCCCAGAACTTAACACAGTGCAAGGCAATAAGCATTTATTACACAACAAATATTTATTAAGTAGTTACTACATGCCAGGATATAAATACAAGAAAAAGGCCCTGCCTTCAAGGAGTTTTCAGTATAATGGGGGAAGACGATGCATAAAAGGGAGGTGGAAAGCAGGGTTGAGGGTGAGGGAAGAAGGAAGGTATCTACAACAGGGGGAATGGTACTGTAGTCTGGAAAGTTAGAAGCACAACAAGGAGGTGAATGAATGGGGGCCCCAAGAGGAACTCGCCAATGGGGGAAGAGGGCTGGCATAGCAGAGAGTATCCCAAGGTAAATCAGCCTGAGAGGCTAATGGAGCTTCTAGGGTGGGGCTGCAGATAAGGTATGGTGTTGATGTCCAGAAATGAGAAGCGCAACAGCCATGTAGTAAGTATTGGCTCACTCGATTATAAACCTAGAATAAATGCTCGTTGATTAATTTGCCACGGACCTTATATGTGATCTTCGACAAGTCATTTAATTTCCCTGGGTTATAATGCCCAGGGAAATTATTCCATCAATAACCAAATATTTATTAGATGGCATAGCTGATAGAGTTCCAGACTTGGATTCAGGAAGACATGAGTTCAAATTTGGCCTCAGACACTTACTAGCTGAGCAAGTCATTTAACTTCTTTGTTTCCTCATTTATAAAATGGGGCTATTAGCACCTACCTCCCAGGATGTTGTGATGATCAAATGAGATAACTGTAAAATGCTTAACACAGTGCTTAGTACTTAGTAGGCGCTATATAAATGTAAGCTGTAATTATGATTGTAATTATTTAGTTTTGTTACTCTAAGCATGGTGTCTATCTTTTTGAAACTCAGTTCTCTCTAAAAAAAGAAAACCACCTGGCTCTATTATACCTTATATAAAACAGATGCAGTATATGTTTTTTCTTATTACATTTTAACTGAAACTATTCACTAATTGTCAATGTCCTCAAAGTTTCTGTTAATACCACTTATAAATCTTATAGATAAAGGGGTGGGAGGAGGGAACAAGGGGAGGGAAGAGAATGATTCATGAGTAAAATCCAGCATAAACTATTTTGCCTGTCCATCAGTTTGTTTATTTATACTTCATTTGATCTGTGATATCAGTGTGGGTCCTTTGTCCAGTGGTCAGATTTGCAGCTCATCATTCTGTGTGTCTTTTCTTCATCTGCTTGTGAATCTTCCATGACTATGTCTGTCCAGCATTCTGGAGGTCTTTCTTTAGGTCTTGTTACCTGGACTGGGTGCCAGTGCAGTACTTAAGATGTCCATCTGTAATCCCTTGCTTTCTTTCTACGTGTGCAGTTCACCCAATTGTCTGATCATACATATGGACAGTATCTATTTTACCACTTCTTAGTACAAGTCATTGTTGGTGACATTGGTGCAGCCTAAGCAAGAGGACCAGGGTTTGAATTTTGAGTCTGCTCCTTATTCCTGTGTGACTTTTCTCTTTAGGCCTAGTTTCCTCATATGTAAAATGAAGGAGTTAGACTAGATAACCTTTGAGATCCTTTTCAGTTCTAAGTCATTGATCCTATGGTTCTTTTATGTCTGAGTCTTTTAAATTCTTTAGTTAATTAATCCCAAAGCTTAAAACTGCACCATGACTTTTGGTATACTCTGTATGTGATTTAAGTGATATTTTAAAATACTTTTTATAACATTTACATTTCCTTTGACAATGCAAACATGTCAATATATGCACATGAACAAAAGAAAAAGGGAGGTGAATAAATACTCCTCAAAAGATTATAAATAAAGGTACATGTTCTGTTGTTTACCAGTTGTTAAAACCAACACAAACTATTTGAATATTGGCGTTAATTCATAACTACATTGTCTGCTCATTTTCGTGACTTTTTTAAACCTTTTTAAGGTTTTTGACTTGGATTTATTGCTCCTGTTGTTGCCTTTAATTTGTTGTCATCATAAGTGACATTTAGAAGAAATTGTTTACCCAACAAAGACAAAAGTTACTTTTATGGTGCAGTTGGAGGGCATGAGATTCTTGTCATTAAACTAGCTAATATAAATTACAAAGAGACAATGTGACATGGAGGAAAGAATACTGGATCTTTTGCTAGAATGCCTGAATTTGAATCTTGGCTCTGCTTCTCACTACCTATTGATTGGTTAAATCACTTAATCTTTCTGGCCTCAGTTTCTTTATCTGTAAAGTAAGGACCTTGAAGGCCTTATTCTAGCTCTAAATATAATTCTGGCTCACATTATAAATTTAGCTTCTTCAAGTTACTAGTTCTAGATTGACATTTAATTTTTCATAGGGATATGAAAAATAATTTGATTTATCAAATCTTACTTTTTTAATTTTGTTATAAAGAAATTTAATATTAACATTTACCATCTGAAGCTCTTAAATAGTCAAAACATTTATAAAAGATTGGACTTCACTGAACATATATAAGAAAATGTATCAGATTGTCAAATGACCAAAAAGTCTGACTAAGATTTAATTAGTATCTATCCTATGTATTCCTCACATATCTTGTACAGTTGTATTTTGTCCTCTGTAAAGGACTCACATAACAAAGCTACTTCTGGGGGCAGCTAGGTGGCGCAGTGGATAGAGCACCGGCCCTGGATTCAGGAGGATCTGAATTCAAATATGGCCTCAGACACATAACACTTACTAGCTGTGTGACCCTAGGCAAGTCACTTAACCCCATTGCCTAGCAAAAACAAAAACAAAAAAATAAAACAAAACCAAAAAAAAGCTACTTCTGTGTTTTCGCAAAAAGTCCATAGAAACAGTACTTTGGTCTGGTTGTAATTTACTCTTACATTTGTTCTCTACAGAAAGTCATTATCAGTCCTATAACAATCATTCTACTGTACAATGAATGAATTTGATTTTGTATTGTTTGATTGTAGGTGGGAGAGGAGAACCCAGGGGAGATTTGAGCTCCATAATTTTCTCAATTACAGAATCTCTGAGTTGGAAGGTACTTCAGAGGTTAGCCCAAACAACTTCTGAACAGTAATCCCTTATATAGTAATCTTGACAAGGGCATCATCTAACCTTAACTTGAAAATCCCCAAGAGTAGGGAATTCATGACTTCCTAAGGTAGGCCATTCAAGTTTGGGAAAGCCGTAATTGGTAGGAAGTTCTTTCTTACAAAGTTACCCCCTAATGGAGTTTTTCAAACAGAGGCTGAATTTATAACTTATTAATGATATTGGGTCTGGGATTTTGGTATAGGTTGCACTAGATCCCTTAGAAATGCCTTACAAGTCTGTGATTTGGTACTACTTCATTCCAGTTATATAAAAAGTGCTTAATAATGTAACTGAACAATAAGTTGCAATTCTCTTGCATATCATATATGCAAAATCAAAATACAGAAAAATTCCACCATGGACTTTTTTCTTCAGTTATGATTCTCTCTACCCTCTAATGTCATGATACCTCCCCAGGACAACTAGCTTGTAGAATTGTTTTGGCATTTTGGCATTTTGCTGTTGGGACTGTAAGGGTTTTACTTTTTCTGTATAGATCTGATTAGGCCATTTAAAATTATTAGTTGGACCCTTTCTGTGAGTTTAGTTGTACAAAGGAAACACTATTAAAAAATAAACATCTTGTTTTGAAAATCTTATTCTGGTATAAAAACAACTAGATTTTTAAACCCTTCTTTCCTAATCATACAGTTGGAAGAAACCTTAGAGACTATCTAGTGCAACCAATTCCTGAGAAGAAAACCTTTCTACTGATAAGTGGTCATCCAGCCCTTGCTTGAAAATTTCTATTGAGGGGGATTCTACCTTCCCCTAAAGCAGTTCACACCAATTTTAGACATCTGTAATTGTTTTTTATTTCAATCTGAAATTTGATTCTCTTCATGTTCCACCTGTTACTGTTAGTTTAGCCTAATAAGGCCCAGCAGAACAAATCTAAGTCTCATACTTTTCAAACACTTGAAAATAGCCATGATGTCTACCCTAAGTTTTCTCTTTTGCAGGTTAAACAACCCCAGTTCCTTTAATTCACTGTCATATGGCATGGTCTCCCATCCTCTTCTCATACTGGTTGCTCTCTCTGGATGGACTTCAGGTTGTTATTATCTTCCCCTAAATGTAGCGCCAAATACAATACTTGAGACGTGTGGTATGACCAGGGTAGAATCCAGCACAACTTCCCTCTCCCTCTTTCTGGATACACTGCTAATAAAACCTAAGATAGCATTAGATTTTGTTACTGCCTTGTCATACTATTGACTTATATTGAATGTGCTTTTCTTAAAAATCCACAGATCATTTTCATGTGAACTGTTGTCTAAACATATCTCCCGTATCTTATACTTGTGAAATTGTTTGTTTTTTTCTAAACAAACTTTGGGATTTGTCTCATTTGGCATTTTGTCTCAGTAAACTTGCTTGGTTGTTCTCCTTGAGATCCTTCTGAATCCTTACTTTGTTATCCATTATACTGTGTATTACTTCTTAGCTTTACGTCATTTGTAAATTTGCTGAGTGATAAATCTATATCTTAACCCATGTCATTAATAAAAATGTTGAACAATATAGGGCCAAGGACAGATTCCCTACATCACTCTACAAGAGACTTCCCTTCATGTTGGACATCAGTTCATTAATTGATTCCTCTTTGGATCTAATCGTTCACTAGTTCCAAATCTACCTAACTGTAATATCATCTAGAACAGAGGTGTCAGACTCATGACCTGCAAAATTCCCAAGCAGCTAGAGCTAGGTTAAAATATAATCAGAAAATGTTTAATAAAAATGCAGTAGAATATAATGTTAATTTGTGGTTTTCTAAGTTAATATGTGGTCCACAGGGATTTCTCTTTGAGTTTTACCCCACTGATTTAGAACATGTATCCATGAAAGACTCTGTCAGGTTGTTGTGTTTGTCCTTTGTTCTCAAAGAGCACCATGACATCAGGCAAATGATGGCATGACTTACAATTGACTTTGTTTTGAGTGAGGGAGGGCTGTGCAAGGTCACCAGCCTCACTTTCTCCTACAGAGCCATCTGGATCCAGTGGCCAGATATTCATCAGGATGCAGTGGGAGACTCTAGCCCTTTTTCCCATGAAAGACTTGGTCAAATGGTTTGCTGAAATCTTGGTATACCAGGTCTTCTTCACTTTCCTGACCTACCAGAGACAGCAGGGAAGAGAGTAGTAGTCTTGTCAAAAATATGACTGAGTTTAATCTTCATGATCTGTTGATGAACATGCTGACTCTTAGTAAATAGTTTTCTCTTTCTAACTGTTGACAGAATATCTCTTTAAAAATACATAATAAAATTTTCCCAGCAATCAAAATCAAACTCATCAACCTATAAATATTCTGTTCTTTGCCTTTTCTTTTTTTGAGAACTTCATCTCCAACCCTGCAATCTTTCCTATTCCCTGTGACTTTTCAAAGATCACTGGCAACCACTCACCTCGACAATCACATGCCAGGTTTTTTGGTTTTGTGTTTTGGTTTTTTTTTAGCACTCTGGGACATAGTTTTTATCCTGTAGAGGTGTTCTCTTACTATCACATTTATCTTCAGTTTCAACTCTCTGTAGCCATTTTTACCCTGTCCCTCCTAATCCAGTTATTCCCCTTTGTACAAAATGGAAGCAGCATAAGAGTTGAATTATCTTTTTTTCTGTCACCATTTATTATTTTATCAACATTAAGCAGCTGCCCCATCTCTTTGCTGATTTTTCTCTTGCCCCCAACACAGCTCAAAAAATTTTCCATTATCCATAACATTCACAATTAGCTTCAGATCATTCTGAGTTCTAGTATTCTTTACATTATTCTTTACAAAAAAATTATATATTCAACTTTAGTTACCTGCTATTGCTTCATCTTCCAAGTAGGTCTAAAAATATGTCATTGAATTCCCTATCCATCAAGATCAAATCAGTAGCCTTATCGTTATTCTTATCATAGTTTATATTCCCTGTTTTGTTGGAGTCAGGAAGACTCAGAGTCATATAAAACATACTGTACTATAACAGGTAAGACTAGAAATATAGCGTTAGTATGCCTTAAAAAGAAATGTCCCAGTAGTATTATTTTTCTATTTAAAAAATTTTATTTTCAGTTCCAGATTCTCTCCCTCTCTCCCACACTTCCCCCACGAATCAAGAAGGCAGGGGAAAAGATGACCATTATACATATGAAGTCATGCAAAACATATTCCCACACTAAATACTGTGTGAAAGAAAAAAATGTGAAAGAAAATATGCTTCAATCTGTATTCAGAATTCATCAATCTTCTCTCTGGAGATAGATAGCATTTTTCATTTTGAATGAGTTCTTAGGAATTTTCATGGATCATTATATTGATCAGAATGGTTAAATCTTTCAGTCAGTTGTTACTATATTGTTACTGTGTACAATGTTTTCCTTGTAAAGTAAGTTCTGCTTGCTTCACTTTACATCAGTTCGTGTAAGTCTCCCCAAGTTTTTCTGAAACCATCCTGCTTGTCATTTACAGCACAATAAATAGTATTTCATCATAATCATATACCACCATTTGTTCAGCCATTCCCCAGTTGTTTGCCACCACAAAAAGAACTGCTATTCATTGGGAAATGAACATCATCATCATCATCATCATCATAACAATAACTAACATTTATATAGCACTTTAAGGTTTGCAAAATGCTTTATAAATGTTTCATTTTATGCTCACAACCACCCTAGGAAATAGATGCTACTATTATCATCCTCATCTTACAGGTGAGAAAACTGAGACAGATAGCAGTTAAATGATTTAATCTAGGGTCACATAGCTGGTGAATATCTGAGGAAAGATTTGAATTCAGCTCTGTTTGACTCTAGGTCCAGCACTGTATCTACTGTGCCACCTACTTGCCTCTATTAGGAGGTGGGGAGCATATTTCATTATTGGTCCTTTGGAATCACAGCTCTTCATTGCATTGATCAAAGTTACTAAGGCTTTAAAGTTGTTTTTACAGCAGTGTTGTTAGTATATAAATTGTTCTCCTGGTTTTGCTCACTTCATTCTGCATCAGTTCATATAATGTTCCCAGGTTTTTCTGAAGTCATTCCCTTTGTCATTTACAACACAATAGTATTCTATCACATTTTTATGCCACAAATTGTTCAGCTATTCCCCAATTGATGGGAGCTCTCTACATCTCCAGTTCTTTGACATTACCCTCTTCCTGAACCCTGCACAAATTTAAGGCCTTTGTGCTGGATTTGGAACTTCTTTCCTGGTGTATAGCCTCTCCCTGTGCTGAAATGTTCCATGTTGCAATTCCTGGCTATACCTATTCCCCAGTGGCCTTTCAGTCTTCCTATATGACCTGGATTGGAAAAATGCCTTATTCTTTTTTTTTCCCTTCGATTTCCCAATAAAAACTTTACCCTGTGTACTTTCTGTAACTGTTTGAAAAAGTTGTGGGGTCGTATTTGTCTGTACTTCTTCCTGCTACTCTTCCGTCTTGTGTCTACTCCAGTCAGATACTTTAGATATCTCTCTCCAACTCATCATTTCTTAGAGAATATTAACTACAGCAAAACAACTGCCAAAATAAAGAGGCTGAAAAAGCCAAGAAACTATCTCAGCTAATAAAATTATAACGTGCTTTCTTGGCAGAGACACGTCATGACCAAAGGCTACACTATTTTAGAGTGTAAGCATCTTTGTAAAACGTGTTGAAGGATGACAGTTTATAAGCACTTTCATTTTTCAAATCAGTGAAAAGTGGTTACTACTAAGCCATATCATACCAAAAGCATTTTTTCATAGAAGAAACTGGAAAATGAATAACAGATACAAAAGGAAACACCTACTGAGGTGTTTTAGAGTGATTTTTTTCCTCATTTACAGAAACAGTATTCACATATTAGATTTCAGCAAAGCATTAAACATTCGTATGCTCATCAACAAATTGGAGTGATGCTAGTAGATATTAGTGGAGTTAAGCAAGACAGAAGTGTTTCAATAACAGAACTCAAATAGGTCAATGACAACTTAGATCTTTAATGGAGTTGTTCCCTGGCAATATGTGGTTGACCCTCTGCCTTTTAATATTTTTCACCAATAATTTGGATAATGGGATAGATTGCATACTTATTAAATTTACTTGTGACACTGCTGTAAGGGGAAGTTAAACTTGGATGACAATTAGGATACAAAAAAATAATGACAGGCTAGAACATTTGGCTGAATCCACGGAGGTGAGCTCTAACAGGGAAAAATAGTTTTGTTATTTGGGTTTTTAAAAGGGGGGGAGTATGGCTAGAAAGCAATTTGGAAAACAAAACAAAAAACACTAAGTGTTTTATGGAATTGCAATCAAAAAGCTAATTGATTTTAGGTTGCAATATGATAGGACATCCAGATTAAGAAAGCACCGGTGTCCTCTTCCTGGGTCAGATTACCTAGATAAAGCATTTGCTAAGTATTTACTATGTGCCAGGCTCTGTGCTAACCATTGAGGATACACGTAGGACGAAGTAGAAGGTGTTTTCTCTTACCTCTTTGAGGCCAAGCTTCTTTGTAATTTCACAACATTTATTTTCATTTATTGCGTGGTTGTTCTTTCGATTTACATTTCAGGAAGTGTTTATCAAATGCCTATTTATGTCAGACATATTACAGTGTCAGAGGCAGCAAAGTATAGTAGACCATGAACCTGTCTCAAGAAAGCCTGGGTCAGTCAAGTCATACGGAATAATAGTATTTGTATAGTGCAGTAAGGCACTTTGCATATGCTATTTCATATGCAAAAAGCCTGTGAGAGATAGAGGGTCTTACATGTTACCGATGAAGCAACGGAGGCTGAGAGGCTCTAAATGACCTGCCCTTAACACAGCGAAGTAAGTGTCCAGAAAAAGATCTGAACTGTTTCCCGGGCTGGTATTCCCTTCAATATGCCCCCCACTCTGACCCCCACTGCCTCAAAAGTCATCTGAAAACCAGGTGGCCACTTGGGGCTCCTGGAAATAAGTCACACGGAGTTCCGGAAGGAGGAGGGCCTGCTAAACCTGAGGACAAAGCTATGGATTGGAGGCAGAAGACCCAAGTTCTAATCCTGATTGCCACTTACTGCCTGAGTGGTGTTGGCCCTCAGTTTCCCCATCTGTAAAGTGAAGTCTATAACCTCAGTGTACCTTCCAGCACTGTATCAGTGATCCTGTGGATGGGCCATTTCCAGCCTATCTGATCTATATCTGGCCACTGCCCCAGATGGCTCAGGAGAAAGTGAGGCAGGTGACTTCGCACAGCCCTGCCTCACTCCAATGGCATCGTCTTCCTTAATGTCACGGTCCTCTTCCAGAATGAAGGACAAACCACAATCTGAGATCCTGTTTAACATTTCCACCCACTCATTCTCAAGTACCTAAATCCATGCCCACCCGCGCCTGTCTCCCACTCACAAGAGTGAGACGGAAAAATAGATTCGAGCCCCGGGCAGAGGAGGGGAGGCGAGGCGACGGCAGCTTCCGAGAGGTCGGGTGGTGTCACGTGCCCCGGAGGCGGGGCCAGCCCGGGAATCGCCCGACGTGACGTGATGTCACGTCAGGCTGGGCTGGCAGCGGGCCGGGTTCCCAACATGGCGGCGGTAGCCTGAGCGGCTCGGGCTTGGCTGCGGGCTCGGAGGCTGCGGGCCAGGCACTCGCAGCTCAGGCCAGCCGGGAGGGTCTTACGCGAAGGCGCCGGGACTCGAGAATGGTAAAATGACTCAAGGGAAGAAGAAGAAACGGGCTGCGAACCGAAGTATCATGCTAGCCAAGAAAATCATCATTAAGGACGGGGGCACGGTAGGTTTCTCTTTCCTCCGAGCCCTTCCCCGGCTCCGCCCCGGACGGACTGTCTGTATCCCCGCCGTGCCCGCGGCGCGGCTCTTAACGGCTGGGGTCCTCCCCCGACCCCGGAGCCAGCGCCCCGAGGCCCGGCCCCGGACGGACCTGGCGCTGCCCTCGGGCTCGGGGAGGCGGGGGCCTCGGGCTTGCCCGCTGCCATATGCTCCGTTCCGAGGGGCCGCGGGCGCTGCGCCGCGCGGAGCTTGGCCCTGTTTGGGACCCCTAACCTCCCTCGCAGCCGCAGCTTCTCGAGCATCTTCTCAGATCGCGGCTCAGGGGAGATGGGTGCGTTGTCTTCGTCGTCGCCGTGTGAAAGGCGCTTTCTTGGTCCGTCCCCGGTTCAGAGCGCCGCGGCCGGCGCGCGGATTGAAGGGCCCTGGGTGGGCGCCGGATGTGCTGTGCGGGCCGAGGGGCGCCCGGGGAATGCCTTCGTACCGCTGTAGGGGCGAGACTGCTGCAGGGAAAGTGTGTGCTTTCTGGAAGCCTTGGCATCACAATGGGCTTTCGCGTGGGCTTGGTTAGTGGAATATGGGCAGGTGTGTATGTGGGGGAAGGGTTAGTTGGTTGAAAAGAGCTACCCATCTTTATTTTAAAAATTGAAAATTCATCAAGGCTGCACCGTGATGGTCTTTGTTGCCCCGAAAAAGAATAGGATAGTCAACTGAAAATGTTTCCAGTTTTATAATTAGTTTCCTGTAAAATTTCTACATAACGTATGAGCATATACATGTGTGTGCATACATGTCTGTGTGGTTGCGTATGTATACACATACATTCACATGTGCGTGTAATATGTGTAGGTGTGTGTTTACGCAAATGTACACAGGCGTGTGTGTCCCCCCCATGTAATATGTCAAAGGAATAAGGAATAGTGAGCACAATGTGTATGTGTGAGGTACACAAATATAGAGGTACATATATAGATACTTGTGTGTAAGTGAATATAAACTTTGTCTTGTACAGAAGAGTGTTAGGATGCTTAGTACATATTTGTTCAACTGAAGTGGAAAAAGTTAATTTTCTCACTTCAAACAATATGCTAAGAACTCTGGTAAGTTGGGAAGATTTTTTTGTTTAATAATATGTTTATGCAGAGTTTTGAAGTATTTCTCACAACAAATCCTTCGAGATAAGTCGTAAAATAAGCGATATATATTAGTGTATCCCAGCATAATGGATAAGAGTTCTGGCCTTGGAGTCAGGAAGAGTTGAATTCAAGCCTTATTCTACAAATCACTTAACCTCTCAATACACTAAGCAACTTCCCAAGATTGTAAGTTGCAGAGAAGTTGTTGAATGAATTGGTAGATGGTATTTCTTCCCACCAGTGAAAGCGCACAATTCAGAACAATAAAATCTCTAAAACTTTTATTTTACTGGACATTTGATGGGGAGGGACATTTGAAATTCAGCCCACATTTTTTTGTTTAACTTCATTGATTAAATTACTTTGGTTAAGACAAATCAAAGCTGTCTTTACTTTGCGCATTGATTAAATTACTTTGGTTAAGACAAATCAAAGCTGTCTTTACTTTGCGTATAGTTTTATTTCAGGTAAAAGTGATTCACTTTATCAGAAAATTGTACCTTTTCAGATTGTATTGTCTTGATGTTTAAAACTGAACTGATTATATTTTACCCCTGTTCTGAACTATCTTATTTCTATTGAGAGTTCTGTCATTCTTCTAGTCACCCTAGTTCACAGTCTTAGGGTCATCCATGACTTCTCATTCTCTTTTACCTCACATTTTTAGTCAGTTGCCAGGTTTTAATTTTCCTACCACAACATCTTTTTATCCTTTCTCTTTTCTCCACTTACATAGCTGCCATACTAGTTGAGGCCTTCTTCTTTCTCCTGGACTATTGCAACATCTCTTAATGGGTCTCTTTACCTCGGATCTCTCCCTTTTCCATCATTTTCTACACTGGTTGCCAGAATGATATTATTAAATCACAGATCTTACTATGTCACTCCCTTTCTCAATAAATTCAAGTGGCTTCTTGACAGGTACTTGTAGGATAATATAAATTGTTTTTCATTTAAAGCCCTTCACAACAAGCCTCCAGCCTACTTTGTAATCTTATTATATATGATTCCTCACACATCGCATTTCATCTTTCATCTACATGCCTTCGAAATGACTGTCTCCCTTCCTGGAATATACTCTGTCCTCCCCTCCACTTCTTAGAATCCCTAGTCTCTTTCAAGACTCAGTGCAAGCACCATTTTCTACATAAGGCCTTTACCAATTTCCTCCTAACTCCTCCAGATCGTCTCCTATGTGCATGCCTGTACCTAAAGAGTGTAAATTCCTTGAGAGCAAGGACTAAAAAGCAAGACTTTTGTCTTTATAGCCCTAATAGCAGAGATATGGGAGGTGGGATTTGTCTGTGAAGGATAGTTAGGATGCTAGTTTGGCTAAGCAGGAGAGTAGGAAAAATGAATGTGACTAAACCTGGAAAGGCAACTAAGAACCACCATATAAAGGAATTTAAATGCTAGAGTCATTTGTAGTTGATCCTAGAGGTAATAGGGAGCTCTAGTTATTGAGGAGAAGAGTGACATGGTAAGATCTGTGATTTAGGATTGTAGAGGGAAAAGACTTGAATCTGGAAGGTCAGTTTGGAAGAGGAATTAGTAAGGTGGCTATGTGAATGGAGAGAATAGAATGGATGAGAACTTTGTGGAGGTAGATATAAGATTGGACATCTGATTGGAAATTTGAAATGAGGGAGAGTGAGGATTTGGGCATTCAAGCAGTCAGTGAACATTAAGTGCCTACTGTGTGCCAGGCTTTATGCTAAGCAGACAGTCCCTGCACTCAAGGATCAGACAGTGTAACGAAGGAAGACAACATACAAAAAAGTGGTAGATTTGGAGTCAGGTACAAAGTTTATATATTGGCTCTGCTATTTACCATCATTGTGACATTGGTGCAAGTTTAGGCCTTTATTTTAGCCTCTTTGAACTTCAGTTTCCTTCTCTGTAAGTTACTTTGTATATATTTTTATTTATGTGTATGTTTTTGTGACTCAAATCCTGCCTATGATACTGGCTTTGTGAGTATAGTCAAATTGGATAAGCTTAAGGCCTAGGCTGGTGATTTCATAGACAAGGAAGCTATACTACATCTATCGATACAAGTCAGCACTTCTGTGATACATGCATTAAAAGAGTTAAGCACTGAGGTAAGTGACTTGCCCAGGGTCACATAACCAGTATGTGTCAGAGACAGGACTTAAATTCAGGTCTTCCTGTATCTGAGTCCAGCTTTCTATCCATTACAACTCACCATGTTACTCATATAGTCACTCAATCAGTAAACATTTATTAAGTGTGTAGAATATGCCAGACTAAGCGCTGGGGATACAAAAAGAGGCAAAAGACAGCCCCTACACTAGGAACTTATAGTCTGGGAGACAATAAACAAATATGTACAAAAAGCTATATACAGTATAAATGGGAAATAATTAACAGGGGAATGATACCAGAATTAGGAATGATGGGATTTTAGTTGGTACTGACAGGAAATCAGAGATGCCGGTAGGCAGAGATGAAGGAGAGCATTCTAGGGATGGGGGACAGCTAGAGAAAATCCCTAGACAAAGATGGGAGTGTTTTGTTCATGGAATAACAAGGAGGCCAGTGTCACTGAATGGAAGATTATATGATGAAGTAAGGTGTAAGAAGACTGGAAAGGTAGGAGGGGATTAGGTTATGAAGGGTTTTGAATGCCAAACAGAGGGTTTTGTATAGAATCCTGAAGGTGATAGGGAGCCACTAAAGGAGATTGATTATTGGAGGTGTGTGGCCTGTGCTTTAGGAAAATCACTTTGGTGGCTAAATGGAAGATGATTTGGAGTGGGAAGAGACTTGAGGCAGACAGACCCACCAGCAGGGTATTGAAGCAGTACAGGGGTAGGAGATGAGAGCCTGCACCAAGCTGGTGGCAGTTTCAGAGAAGCAAAGGAGCCATATTCAAGAGATACTATAAAAGTGAAATCAACAGGCCCCGTCAACAGATTGTATATGGGATATAAGACATAATGAGGAGAGGAGAATGACAACAAGGTTGCAAGCATGAGGGACTGGGAGGATAGTGTTGTGCTTTACTTATTAGGGGAGTTAGGAAGGGGGGCAGATTTGATTGTACAGCTTGGAGGTGTTGAGTTTAAAAGGCCTGTTGGACATCCAGTTGGAGATGTCTGGAAGACAATTGGAGAGACAAGATTGGAACTCAGCAGTGAGTTTGAGGCAAGATAGGTAGATTTGGAAATCATCAGCATAGAGATGGTAATTAAATTCGTGGGAACTGATAAGATCACCAAGTGAAGTAATATAGAGGGAGAAGAAAGAAGGACCCAGGACAGGACTCTGTGGGACATCTAAGGTTAGAGGGCATGATTTGGGTGAGAATCCAGCAAAAAGAAACCAAGAAGGAGCAGATGAATAGGTAGAAGGCCCACAAGGAGAAAGTGGAAATTGAAATAGTTGAGGATGAACTCTAGATTTTGAACATTGGTGACTCAGAGTATGATGGTGCCCTCAACAATAATAGGGAAGTTTTATATTTGAGATTGAGAGTCTATCAGAAAATTCAAGATAAGGTTCCCTACCTATAAGACATCTAATGGGGAGGAATAGCCCAGAACAAGACAGATATAAATTGAAAAATGATAAAGGGAGGTATAAGGATCAGAGAAAAAGACGAAGTTCATAGGACATGATGGGAATTGGGGAAAAGCTGAGGGAAACAAAAATGGCAGGAACCTCAGGTAAGGTAAATACCAGTGTAACATGTGGACGTTGCTTCAGATTTTAGGCCCCATGGTTCACAGTTGCAAATAGGACACAAGGGTGGGCAATGGCAACTGTACAGATTCTGAGGTTTATGTTGGCAAGTTTCAGCCTAGGTTGGGGCCTGAGCTCACCCTCTGACCTTGGCAACACTTTTCCTTAAGTAGACATTGGAAATAAAAAGAGACAGGGTTTCCTGGGCAAAGGCTTATATAGCCCTAGGGAGGCCCAGCTTGATCTATAGCAACACTTGGCTATTAATCCTCTTTCCACATTCTGTAGTTCCATCAAACTGACCTTGTTATCTCTTCATAGAAGATAATCCATTCCTCGTCATCTTTGTCCTAGCTGTGCCTCATTTCTAGAATGTTTTCCCACCTCATCCAGGTTTCTTTGAATCCTGTTGTTTCCTTAAAAACTCTACTCGAGCTAGAGTCTTCACGAAGGCTTTCCTTATCCTTTTAGCTTCTAATGCTCCCTTGTGTCCCCCCTCCAAAAAAAATTGCCTTAAATTTATTTTGTACATATTTTGCATGTACTTATTTAGGTACAGGTTGTCACCTCCACTAAAATGTAAATTCCTTGAGGGCAGAGACTATTTTATTTTTGTCCTTTGTCCCAGCATCCAGCACAATGCCTGACAACCCAGTAAGAGGATTAAAAAGCTTGTTGATTAAATGAGAAAGACACAGAAAGCTGTATGGAAATATTTTTAATGTGTACTTGTGTGCCTTTCCAGATTTTTTCCTTCTGGGAACTTTTTTGGAAAATATAATTCGAGAAATAATATAGTGTTCTAAGTTGATATGCTAATAGGTTGAATAAAATGTAATAATCTTGATACTGTCAAGCTTATTAAAATGTGGTTTTCAAATTTAAAGCCCCACTAATTAAGGAGAAAGTCATTCTGCCAGCAGCCGTCGTGAATGTACCACAGAAAGGTGAAGAAAAAGGGAAAGGGGAACTGGAGAGAGAAAAGTCGGGCTAGGCAAGTCTCAGACTGATGCTCATAAGACTGGTTTATTTTCAGAGGTTACAAGATTATATAGAAAACAGCTTTGTACCATGAGAAATGATCTATAAGTGCTAGTTGATGACATAAACAATCTAAGCAGCTAAAGATCCTCATTTTCTCATGAGAAAGTAGTTTTAATGCCAAATTTCATATCTATTGTTTCCCTGCCCAGTTCTTAGTATTGTCTGCCGGAGTCAGCCACCTAGTCTTAAGGCTGGCCATGAGTAAGAACTTAGAATCAACAAACCATAACAAGCAGAGTTAGGGCAAGAGTCATGGGAGCGTTTATCCTGAGGCAAGCCTCTATACGTACTGACCCCTAAAGTCTATAAGGACTTAGAGATTTTCCATAAGGACTCGGCCTCCCACATCATTCAAGCATATTTTTTTTATATATAAGAAATGCAGTACTGCTGCTTTTTAGCAAGTATCACAATTCAAATCAATAGCAGTTGATTTGATCCATTATGACCAAATGTAAGTCATAGTGGGCTTTAAAAAAAAAACATATCCAAAATTCATTTGTAATAATATGTATTTGCATATACAATGATCGTCCTTAAAATAGCAGATTAAAGAATTTTCTTTCATTAAAAAAAACCTTTTAAAAAATTTTACCTAAATTAACATAATCCAAATTAGTGATACTTGAAGGTTTGTCATGTAAAAGGGCCATTAGACTTCAGACTGCAGGCTCCTTCTTGGCCTGAGGTCCATGAACTTTTAAAAGTACATATTTTGATAAGTAGACTTCAATATAATTGGCTTTCTTTGTATTGCTATGTATTTTATTTATTTAAAAACATTATTCTACAAAGGGGCCCATAGGTTGTACCAGACTACCAAAGGGTAATCATGACAAAAAAGTTAAGAACTCTTGCTTTAGAGAGTAGAACTTAGACCCAGTTCATTGGCTTTTGCTTTTTTGCTTCTTACCAATTGGTTGTTACAGGGAGACACTTGTTCAACATACTGTGTGAAGGAACTTTAAAAAATATTGATGCATTTTGTTTTTTGTTTTGTTTTTGTATCTGCAGCACCTTGTCAATCAAGAAGTATTAAGTGCCAGGCATTGTACTAAGTGTTGGGGATACACACACACACACACAGAGTATCAGTTCTCACATTCAAACAACTCTGTGCAAACAAGATATATACAGGATAAAATTGGAGAGAATCTCAAAGGAAAGGCACTTAGTTTAAGGAGGACTGAAAAGTCTTATTGCAGAAGGTAGAATTTGAGCTGAGAAAGTCAGAGAAGCCAGAACATGGAGATGAGGAGAGTGAGAGTTCCAGGTATAAGGAATAGCCAGTGAAAATATCTAGAGTCTCTTGGAGACCAGCTCTTACCACATGCCTGGCACATAAATGCTTATCGATTCATTGATTGATCAAGTCTTGTGGGAAGAACATCAAAGAAGATGGTGTCACTGGACCACAGAATATGTAGAAGCAAGGAGGATGTAAAGAATGCTGCAAAGGTGGGAGGGGGCCAGATTATGAAGGGATTTGAATGCCAAACAAAGGACTTAATATTGTATCTTAGAAGGGGAGCCACTGGCATTTATTGAATGAGATGGAGATGGGGAGAAGATTAATTTGACAGATTGATTTGGGGAATGGACCATAGTGAGGAGAGACTTGAAATAGAAAGAGCATCCCACAAGCTAATGCTGTCATCTAGGTATGAGGCGATAAAGGCCTACACTAAAGTGGTGACAGTCTCTGAGGAGAGAAGGGAGCATGTGAAAGATGTTAAGAAGGTGGAGCATAGGTCTTGACAACTGATAGGAATACCTTACACATTGTAGGTCCTTAAGACGTTGATTGGATTGATGGTGGGCACAGTAATGTCTTATTTTCCCTGCACGTCTATAGTACTTTTCTTACTTTAAAGAAGTCTCAACTTTTATTATATTAGACTGTTTTGCTTGATAGTACATTTAATTTTACCATTCCTTAATAGAAAAGAAATGGGTTTTTAACATAGTCATCTGAAACTATCATTAGTCATTTGACTTTTTTTTTTTACCTGAATTGTATTGTCTGTTTATGTTAGTGTTGTCATTGTGTATATTGTTCTTTTGGTTCTTCTTTTCTGCATCTTCAATTCATAAAAGACTTTGCATGTTTCTTTGGGTTATTTATACTCATTGGTCCTTACAGGATAATACTGTTTTATTGTGAAATAACTTAAAATTAGAGTGATTTTACTGTGGAATGTGATTCCCTGACATTAGAAGTTTTCAGTGAATGGTGACTTGAACCATATGGAAGTGATAAAGGGTATAAAGGAGATTATTGCATTGGGTAGAAATTAATATTAGATTTCCAAGGTAATTTGTATTTTACTACATCCTCTAAATATACTAGTTGGAGACCGTTTTGTTTTTTTTAAGTTACAGATTACTTTAATCTGATACTTAAGAACATGAAGTCGAAGTTCAAATAACATGTCAGTCCAGCAAAAATCCACCAAAAGGGCATTCATCAACCAAAAAGCTTTGTCGGTTCTTGACTACTTCATTTTTGAGCATTCCTTCTAATTTTGATGACCCTTTCTAAATGCATTACTTGTAAATTTTTTAGAGAAATGTTTATGTGCTGCAGAAAATTTTGTACTGATTTTGGAAGGAACTAACTGGTGATTTTTGTGCTTTGTTTTTTGTCTTTCTCATAGCCTCAAGGAATAGGTTCACCTAGTGTTTATCATGCGGTAATAGTTATCTTCTTGGAGTTTTTTGCTTGGGGATTATTGACAGCACCTACCTTGGTGGTAAGTAATTATTGGCTCATATGATATATTTGTTAATATACCTACCCTGCCTTGTTTCCTTAAGGACTCAGAAAGTGTTGTCCCTCTTTTCCAAAGTTAAACATTTAATTACTGCCCTTGATTCATTCCCTCTATCACCATTCATTTTTGCAGTCATCTTCTTTCTAGCATCTTCATTCTTTCCTTCTCCATTAGCTCTTTTCCTTTCTGCCTAAAGATCTCTCCAGTCTTGCTGTCCTCTCTTTGTAATATTTGGTGGTGTTTTTCTTTCTATCTTCTTAAGCTTCTTAATATTATGCTATTCTGCATCTCCTATTATTTCTGTATCTTTTAGTAGTTCCTCTTCTTTCCTAAATATTGACATAATCAAAATTTATTCTTTAGTTCTTTGTTCTATGCTCTGTGTACTCTTCCTTAGATGTTTTCCACTCCCATAGCCTCAGCAAATCACTGTATCTTCAACACTGTCCTTTGTTTCAATTACTTTGTTCAGGTCACACAGAATCTGAGAGTTGGGAGAGGACCCTCAAGGGTCATCTATTCTAAACTTGTACCTGAGAAGTCCATTCTACAGTATACCGTATAAGTATAGCTTTTGCTTCCAGGTCGTGAAGATATAAAAATAAAAGGAGTCAACACTCTACTGTATTTAATTCCACAACTTTTCATCACACAGAAAAGCATAAAATATTGTAATGAATTCAGTGCCTAGTTAAAGGTCTCTCTTCCTCAACTCTTGCCCTCATATTAGACTTTTTCATATGTATTTATATGGTCCCCCAAATATCCCCACTTCCCATTTCTTCAGTCTTTTTCATTCCCATAGCCTCTTCCTACACCTAGCTACACAGAGCTGGTCATCATGGTCACCCAGTTTTACCATTACTTAGACATCTTCCATTCCCATGATAATGAATTCTGAAATTCCTTTACCTGATCATAATCTTCTGTCACTCTGTATTTTCCTCTACTTTATGTCTCCAACCTTGTTTTTGTCTTCATTGTAACCTTAAATCCCTCAGTTCTTTCCCAGGCTGTCACTGTACACTGGTTATACCTTCTCTTTTCTCTATATTGACACTGAGGTACATCAGTTCAATTCTGTGCTCCCTCTACACTCAAATCCCTAGATCCCTTGTTCCTATGTTCCAGGTGCTAATTCTCATCTGAAAATCTTGCCTTGTACTTCATTTAAAAAAAAAAAACAAAACAGGCCATTTGACAAAGGCTCACTTTTCTCCTCTGCTCATACCACATCATTCAGATAAGTCTTCTATGATTATTTCCTCCTTCATCTCTGTCTCATGAAGAGGTGACTATTTTTGCTAAGGCTAACCCCTCTGTGTACCTCTGATCCCATTCCATCCATTTTCTCAGCATATTACCTCTTGTATCATTCATACTTTTTCTGCTTTTCAATCTCCTTATCTACTGGCTCCATCCCTGCTGCCTACAATCATGACCATGTCTCCCCTGTTTCCCCTAGCCTTAAAGAACTCTCACTTGATTTATCCATTCCCACTAGCTATTTCTCCTTTATTTTATCTTCCAGTCTTGAGAAAGCTGGCTACAGTTGTTGTTTCCATTTTCTCTCCCCTTAGCTCTCTTAAACTCTCTGCAGCCTGACTTCTAACCTCACCATTCAACTGAAACTGCTCTTTCCAGTGAGCTCTTAATTGCCAAATCCAGCAGCAATCTACTCTTGCATAGATCCAAGCCTAGGTCAGGTACTTGCAGAACTCAGGCCAGGGGACAGCAATCAGAGCACTTAAGGACCACTGAAAGTTTGTAGGTATCCAGCCTGCCCCTGAGATCCTGGAATAACACACAACACCCAGTACCCCAGGAAAGCAGCAACAGGACCATTCCAAACCTTCCCTCCAGAAGTGTGGCAGAGCCCAGCCCTAACATCAAGTCTGAAGTCAGGAAATAGGCTGGAAGAATGGACAAACAAAAAAAGAACCCCACCATAATAAACTGTTTGGCAGAAATGCTCAGGATACAAATATTAAAAAAAAAAAAAAAAGAAAAATTACTTCAGAACATCTATAACAATCCCTTAGAGAAAAACACGGTTTGGGCACAAACTCAGTTACAGTTTCTGAAAAAGAGATGAAGGAAGAATCTTTTATAAAAGAGTTTAAAATATTTTTATAAATGGAATGAGAGCACTTGAAGAGAAAAAATTGGAAGAGAGATGAGAGCTATAAAGACAGAATTTGAAAGGGAATTAATTAATGGCTTAGCATAAGAGCTTCTTCAAGCAACAAACTCCCTTAAAATTAGAATGGAGCAAATAGAAGCTGATGACTTCATGAGTCAAGAAGAAATATTAAAACAAAATCAAAAGGCTGAAAAAAAATAGAAGAAAAAGTAAAGTATCTTATAACAAAAACAGTTGACCTGAAAAACCTTAAGAATTATTGGACTATCACAGTGACCAAAAAAAAAAGTCTAGCATCATATTTCAAAAAATGATAAAACTGCCCAGATCTCTTAGAACCAGAGGGCAAAGTGGAAATATAAAGAATCCACTAGTCACCTCTTGGGATAGGGGGGAACACCTAAAATGAAAATTCCCAGGAGCATCATAGCCAAGAACTATAGCTTACAGGTGAAAGGAAAAAATCCTGCTGCCATCCAGAAAAAAAAGTTCAAGTACTGAGGAGCCACAGTCAGGATCACACATGATTTAGCAGCCACCATACTAAAGGAGCAGAGAACTTGGAATATGATATTCTAGAAGCGAAGGATGTGTGCTTACAGCACAGAATAAAACTTACCAGCAAAACTTACTATAATGCCACATGGGGAAAAATGAACCTTTAATGAAATATTGGACTTCCATACATTCTTAATGAAAATACCAGAGCTGTGGAGAAACTTCAAAGTTGAAACATAAGAGGGGAGAGAAACATAAAAAGGCAAAAGTGAATGAACACTGATAAAGGACTAAACAAGCATAAATTGCTTAACATGCTAATAGAGAAATAAGTTTTGCATGATTTCACATGTGTAATCTATATAAAATTGCTTGCCTTCTGATGAAAGAGGGGGAGAGGAGGGGAGGGAAGGAGAGAATTTGGAACTCAAAATTAAAAAGAAAAGTTTAAAAATTTTACATCTAATTGAGAAATATTTATGAAATAATATATTGGGGAGGAAGATAAACTGTTTACATTGAAATATGGAGAGATTCAATTCAATAAACATTTATTAAGCACCTCCTTTGTGCCAGGCACTTCGAAGCGCTAGAGTACAAAAGGAAGCAAAAGATAGCCCCTACTCTCAAGGAGTTTACAATCTAATGGGAGTGGCAACTTGCTAACAAATATATACAAAGGAAGCTATATACAGCATAAATAGGAAACAATTAAAAGAGAGAAAACTCTGAAATTAAAAGGGGCTGGGGGAAGGCTTCCTGCAGAAGGTAAAACTCTATAATCATTGGGATTCATATATGGAGTTCAGTTAGACTGGGATCCAAGGCCTGGAAATGGTTCTGTTATATCTTGATGATCTTAAGAAAAGAATGGAAAAGGAGCAGCTGGGGGTGGTACAGTGCATAGAGTACCAGCCCTAGAGTCAGGAGGACCTAAGTTCAAATCTGGCCTCAGACACTTGACGCTAGCTGTGTGACCCTGGGCAAGTCACTTAACCTCAATTGCCTGGACCAAAAAAAGCCAAAAGCAAAACCAAAAAAAAAAAAGGAAAGATAGGAGAAGAGGAATACACTTGGAAGTTGAGGGAGAAAGGAAGATTAGGGAAAATTACCTTACAATCAGGATCCGTAAGTAGACATGTACAAACAAGGAATCAGTAAGACATGAGTTCAAATTTGACCTCAGATACTTAGCTTGGTCACCCTAGGCAAGTCACTTCACCTCTGTTTCCTCAATTTTAAAATGAGTATAATAGCACAAAGTTGTTATAAGGACTGAATGAGGTAATATTTATACAACACTTAAGTACAATGCCTGGTACATAATGAGCACTATATTAATGCTTATTTCTACCATCACCACCACCATTCACACTCTCTCTCTCTCTCTCTCTCTCTCTCTCTCTCTCTCTCTCTCTCTCTCTCTCTCTCTCTCTCTCTCTCTCTCTTCTCTTTCTCTTTCTCTCTCGCTCTCTCTCAAAAGGGAAATAGAAGGAATTAGAGGGAGGAGAGGTTAAGGGAAAGATTAGTCCTAAGCAAAACAAACTCCAAGCAAGTACAAAAATATTTATACCTCTCTGAGATGGCAAATAATGGGAATCTGAGGGGTTCCTATAAATTGGAGAATGAATGAGCAAGTTGTGGAATATAAATGTGATAGAATACTATTGTGCTGAACTGTTATCAGTATGATAATCAGAATTCCAGAGAACTAACGATGAAACACGCTATCGACCTCCTGATTGAGAGGTAAAGGACTTAGAATGTAAATGAGACATATTTTTTTGGACATGGCCAATGTGGAAATTTGTTTTAATTGACTCTATGTATTTGTAGTGGGTTTTGTTTTGCTTGTGTTCTCAGTTGGGTTGGGGGGAGAAGTTGAGGAGAAAAGGTGAAAAGTTGGATTTTGTTTGATTAAATTAAAATATTAAAAACTCAATGAGAAACTACACTAAATTGCACCCCAGAACTACTCAGAAGTCAGTCAGAACCTTCTGGCTAAAGGAACAGGGGCTGCTAGCAAAACCAATGCCAGCATAGGGAAGCAAGCTTGTAGCTTCCAGTGTGGTCCGAGACAGGTGGAACCTGTAAGGATCTGTGTCTCAAAGCAGCAAAAGCAACGGACCCTCCTACAAAAGCCCCAAACTGGTCAGAAATCCTAAGGGTGGACAGAATCCGGCAGGAGGAACCTTGAAAGCTACTGGAAGAGGCAATCATTGCACCACAGCAGCAATCCTCAAGAACGCCCAAGGGCTCGAGTACTCTGCCCCAAAATATGATAGTGATCCCTGAATATCCAGTGTTCTGAACCTTATAAATTCTGAGGAGCTTAACCCTGGGAGGTAGAAGTCAGCCCAGGTGATCCAAGGCAAGGCCAAGTAGGACTACTCTGCTGGAGGGAATAGAGCCTGGTCTTGGCACAAAACCCCAATTCAGAAAGTAAAGTTGGGAGAGATAAGCAAACCAAAAAAGTGACTGCCAGGTTGAAAAAAAATTGTAGATTTAGAGTTAAAGGAGATGTGTAAGAGAGGTGGTGTGAAGCTATAGAGGACAAGATTTGACAACAGATTGTGCATGTGAGATAAATGCAAGTGAGAGTTGATGACAACCAAGGTATGAGTCTGGATGACTTGGAGGATAATGGTGCCCTTTACGTTAATAGGAAAGTTGGGTTCTGTTTTGGCCAAAATGAATTTGAGATGTTTATAGGACATCCAGTTCAAGATGTCCAAAAGGCATTGGGTGGTGCTGGAGTTAGAGGAAAACCTAGGGCTGGGGGTTTGTGTGTGTGTGTGTGTGTGTGTGTGTGTGTGTGTGTGTGTGTGCACGTGCCGCACATGCGTGGATGTACGCATCACCTGCATGGAGGTGATCATTGATGGAATCTGATAAGGTAACAACTTGTTTTCTGTCATGAATTCCTTTGGCAACCTGGTGAAGCCTATGCCCCCCTTTCCCAGAATAATGTTTTCAAATAATTGAAGTAAATGTTATTTTTCAGCAAGAGGTTAGTGAGAGATAAAGATGTAATTTTTTTTCTCTTAGAAATTTACAGGCTCCCTGAAATCTATCCATGGACTTCTTTGGAGCCTGTGGACCCTAAGTAAACCCCCTCACAGAGAAAAAAGAGAAGATGTCCTGAGTCGGACATTTAGGGGAAACAATTTAGTGGGCATGCTGTTAGATAAAGTTCTAGAAAAGGAGACTGAGAAAAGAATGTGATGGAGTCATAAGCCCTTTTGCTGTTCTGGATTGTCCTCTGAAACTTTTCCATCATACTCACATCCTCTCTGAAATGTGGCGCCCATAACTGATGATCACAGTACTCCAAATGTTGTCTGACCAGGGAAAAGTGCAATAAACCACTCACCTCCCTGATCCTGAATAGCATTCCTGACTCTTTTGGCTGCTATATCACGCTGTTAGGGATTCGTAGTAAGCTTAGAGTCTGCTTAAGTCCAATATTGGTGGAATTGTAAACTAATCTTTTTAGAGAATGGAACTGTCAGTGTCATTTGACCCAGTTCCATTATTGGGAATATGCCTTGATGAATATTATTAAAAACTAAATAAAAACTTTCTTTCAAAAATTTACATAGCAGAATTATTTGTAATTTTAAAAAAAACTAAAGTCAACCTATATGTCTGACAAAAGGAAAATTATTAAATACATTTTGGTACATTAATAAAATGGAATGCAGTTACCATAGAAAAATATGAGGAATATAAAGAAATTTGACAAAACCATGGAGGAATTAGTAGGATACTAATGCCCCCTTTAGTTAGCTTACTGGCTTTTATAAATCAGTCACCAAGCATTTATTAAGCACTTACAGTGATTTTCTAGGCACTGTGCCAGGTGCTAGGGATACAAAGACAAATGAAACCATCTAGAGCTTACATTCTATCAGGGGAATCCATATACACAAAAATAAGTGTATATATTGCAAAATATGTATGAAGTAAAAATTTTTGGTAGGGATAGGTGCTAACAACTTGGGGTATCCAGGAAAGACTTAATGTACAAGGTGCTCAGCTTGAGCATAGTTTATTGGTTTTTATTCAAACAAATGGTTATGTAATACTTGTGATGCTATTCAGTAAACATTCATGGAGGTTGTGTGGATACAAACTTATATTAGATACTGTGCTACATACAAAGGAAGATACAAAAACAAGAGTCCCTTCCCTCCAGGAACTGGGATCGTATATTTTCATACATGTTTTCTCATATACATTTTTGCATGTTTTTATGAAATAATAACTAGTTTTTTATATAAAGAACTGTTGTTATGTGTATTGAATCGTATAACTTTTAATGGTATTTATAAGAATATTATTGTTTTTTAGGTATTACATGAAACCTTCCCTAAACATACTTTTCTAATGAATGGCCTCATTCAAGGAGTAAAGGTAGAATCAATTTTTTAAATACATATAAACACACATATTCACACAGAGAGCTGTAAACAGACTAATAGAAATTTTAAATATTACTTTATTTCTCCTAATTTTTTGTAGCAGTGGTATTTAGTGAACTGCATAATTTCTTGTAGACTATACTTTTTGTATCTCCTGTTTAGTTTTTATAACTGATAACATAATTTCTATTGCAGCATATCCATCTTTGAAATTAGCCATTTTATGACAGAATACTGTATTTTTCATTTGTTGGGCACCTTTCCAGAGATTTTTTTTTTATAAAGAAATTAAGAATGTGAAAGTAGAAACAAAAAGAATTCTTGGACCTTCTCTATACTGCATAGATTTATCAGTTGATAAACTCTTTTTATTCTAGGTTAAATTTGATAGTCACTTTTAGAAATATAAAGTACAGTAATAACATCTCTCTTAACATGTACCAATTCTCGTGGAATTGATCATAGTGATAATCTGTCATGATTGAGAATTCAGCTAGGTCTTTTTGTTTGATTCACTCTTGGAGTCCTTCAAATGGTTTTATGTTACTATTGTCTGAACTATTTCCCTCCTTCCAAAATTTTGATAGAAGATGAGGAAAATAGAAATTATTTTCATCCATGTAAAGTTGTGTTTCAGAATCAAAACTTTGGGGTTTTTTTCATAGTCTTAGTAATACTACCAGGGTTGTTGTTATTGTTGTTGTTTCAAATGTGTTCATGAAATATAATGTTTCTCTGAAGGACAATGTTAAATTATAGTGACTGCAAACTTGTTAAATTTTATACTTTATTATAATTTATATACACAGTATGTCATTTTTCTATGTGAATAAAATGACCAGAATGTTTATATAAATTTGTAAATTTCATTTTTAAAACTTGTTTTAGGGATTATTGTCATTCCTCAGTGCCCCTCTTATTGGTGCTCTTTCTGATGTTTGGGGTCGAAAGTCCTTCTTGCTACTAACAGTATTTTTCACTTGTGCACCAATCCCATTAATGAAGATCAGCCCCTGGTGAGTAATTAGTTAAGATTTTAGCAACTAATACTACCTTCCATACTCTCTCCCGTAATTTCTCTCCCTTCCTCCCTTTTTTTTTAAACTTATGGGTTAGGTTTTCCTCCCCTACCATGAACTTGCGTTTGATATTTGTTAAAAGACTTTGAGAGAATATAGTAATCAAATCATGAATTGTAGAATTTTAAAGTTGGAAATTACCTCAGACTAGATGATCTTCAATACTTCCATTTTACAGATGAAGAGAATTAGGTCTGGGGAGTTTAAATGATTTATTTAAGCTTACTCAGCCTGAGCAAATCCCAAGCTTCCTGTCCTCTGACCCTTTTCCTTTATATTTCACTGAAACTTTTCATGTGGTTAGTTCTTTATTGCCCATGGTCATTTTTTTCCACAAAAATAGTTATAAATATATAGTGCTGGATTGGTTTAAGGTGTTGATCTGAATAGAGACTGTGCTTTTATCTACCCCAGTTCTAGCCTTCTCTTTAAGGTAAGAGAGAGTACAGAGGAGTATCTGTAGCCAGTCCCACCTGAATTCAATTCTGTTAATTTGATGATATCTTCTTTGCTTCTATGATTACTATAGGTTCCAGGGCCAATCCCCCAACCTTAGTTCCTTTAACTACCCTAACTTTCACAGTGAATATATATCTTTCATGTTGTAAATTCCTGGTTATTTCTATTGTATTCATACATCTATTATATATGTGTATATATAAGTACACACACACATATATATATATATGTGCTCCAGAAAGCTCTCATCTTTCAGTATGCATCTTATGGTTGAAGTTGGTCTAGTTTTAGAGCATTATACCATAGATGGTTAAACATTTATTGAAAATTGGAACTTCAGTAGGTAGCTCTTCCTGAACTAATCATGAATGTAAAGTACACCTATCTTTGAAGAACAAAATAAGTTTTTCTGGAAGTATACAGAGACAGAACAAAGAATTTATCATGAAAAGCATATTTTGGAAAAAGATAAACTCAAAAAAAGGTCCTCTAAGTGGAATGACTATTCTGAAAGTTTTCTTATTTCACAGAATCTACACAAGAGTCTTTTACAGCTGGAAACATCAATACTACAATAGGAATTGCTTACAGTGCAGTGCCCTAGTTAACTGTGGAACAACTATATATAATAAAATAGTTGAAGTTTAGTTTTTTTTAATCATTTCAGAATGCTCTTTGGTAATTTTAATGTCTTCCAGATTTACTCAGGAACACCATCCTAACATATTTCTTCTAATTCTGTTGGTTTAGGCATAATTTAAAAGGTAACTTGTTGAGTAGCATTGTGTATTTGTTGCTACAAAATAAATGTTGACTAGCATGTTACTCAATTTTATTTATTTTTAGGTAAAATGGCAAATGTGATAAAGAACGGAGAAGCTCCTGTTTATTTTAATGAGTGTCTGTAAGGGTTATAAGAAGATCCTCAGTAGATAGGTATAGAATCTTCTGAAATAGTTATTTCATTAATTCAGGTCTCTTTTTGTCATGTGGTTTCTTCTAGCCCTGTTTTTTACAAGCCACTTATAAAAGTTAAATTGTTAGAAACAGGATGAGGTAGTAAGTAGCTCTAGGAAGATATTTACTGTTTGAATTCAACAGCCATCTTTATTCTGATTCATTTGTAGAACTTTGGGAGGAAAATTCTAATTGTCCTAACCATTTGCTGTTGTTTATCTGCTTCTAGGTGGTACTTTGCTGTTATCTCTGTTTCTGGGGTTTTTGCTGTGACATTCTCGGTGGTATTTGCATATGTAGCGGATATAACTCAAGAACATGAAAGAAGCATGGCTTATGGGCTGGTATGTGTGTTATTTGCTGAGATCCCTGAAAGATGTTTTCTTTCTTCAAACACTACACAACATGTTCTAGAAGCAACCCTATCTTACCACTATTTGGCCTTGAACCATTCACATTTTAAAGAGGAAAAAAAGGCAAATAACCGCCATCTAGGTAAAAGCTGTTACTTTGAGGAACCAATCATGCCAGAAAAAGAAAATCATAGGACTCTTTGACTTTCAAAAGTGGGGGTGTGGCAGTGTCAGAGGAAAGAACAGTGCATATTTGAGAGATGTTACAAAGGTGAAATCAACAGGCTGTGGCAACAGATTGGATATGGGAAACGAGAGAGAGTGAGAAATCCAAGATCAAGCCTGAGGACCTGGGAGGATGACATTGCACTTTTCTAGTTCTAGGGAAGGTATGTGGTAGGGAGATTTTAGGGGGGAAAGATACTGAGTTTGGTTTTGGACACGTTGAATGTAATATGTCTACTGGAGTTCAAGAAGTCTAAAAGACAGTTGGAGATCCAAGATTGTAGGTCAGCAGAAAGTTTGGGGCAGGATAGGTAGATTTGAGAGTCATCAGCATAGAAGATGGTCAAATCCGTGGCAACTGATGAGATCACTAAGTGAAGTAGTATAGAGGGAGAAGTGGCTTAGGACAGAACCCTGAGGGGCACCTATGGATAGAGGGTGTTCTCTAGAAGAGGATCCAGCAAAGGAAACAGAAGGAACCATCAGATAGGTAGGATGAGAACAAGGAGAGAGTGGGGTGCTGAAAGTCTAAAGAGAAAAAAGTATCAAGGAGGATATATCAGGGAGTGATCAATAGTATCAAAGGCTGCAGAAAGGTTGAGGAAAATGAAGATAGAGAAAAAGTTTGTGCTTTCAAAAGATTTTTAAGGGGAAACTATATTAAGGATACATTAAAGAAAAGGCATTTGAGGGAGGGAGAGCAGTTAGTAGAAAAGTGAGAGGTAAAGAGAGACTAAAATACATTAGTAGTAATATTTGTAAAGACAGTAGGGCAGATGTGAGAGATTTGGTGATGACAGTGACATCAACAAGACTTGGCAACTAATTAGATGTGGAGGGATGTCTTATAAGAGTCAAGGATTTGAGGTTATGAACCAAGATTACTGGAATAATGGTGGTATTTTTGAAATAAGGAAACTAAGAGGAGAAATTATTTCAATGGTAAATAGTTAATTGAATTTATTAAATATTTCTTCCTTCTGTTAATCTTATCATTACCCTAATCATGTCAGGGAGAAGCTGTTCCTGGGCTAAATATAGGAGCCTTTTCCTTTAGAAACTAGTTAAACATTGAGTAAGAATGATTTTAAACTATTTCAGTGCAGCTCATTATTTTAGAATTGATTGATTGATAAGGTTTTCTTATTCAGATCAGAACAAGATAATATAATATTCTTTTGTAATATGTATCCTAAAGAGGCAGTGAGGAGAGAATTAGGCATAGGGGACTTAGTATACATCCATAGCCTGTTTCATGTCAGCTGCGTCTTATAGTTGTCCTATATTTGGCTTCATAGTTCATGTATCACTAGATTCAAGGATCTGTGATCTCTTTGGTGTAGAATTTTCCTCCTTCCATTATCTGTAATTTAGTAGATTGTCTTTAGTTACTTAAGGTTCAGAGAAATCTATGAATTTCTGGCCTAGAGAGAAATGTCCAAAATGTCAATCCTAACCCTATCCCCTCAGACATGACTCTACCCCAAGACAATTTGAGGTAACATTAAAAGGAATCTTAAACAAGAAAAAGAATCATGGTATGTTAAAATATAATTTGGGGTTAATATTTCAAAAGGTCACTATTTAAGTCTTCCTGGACTGCTCTTCTGGACGGAAGGTACTCCACCCAGAGATCAATATCAATATCATTATCAGTGGAGAAGGATAGGTTATAGTGGTTTTTCTTCACTACACTTAGATGATCAATTAATAATCCATTCACTTTAGGGGGTAGAGAAGGCAGTGATCTAAATAGATTAGAGGCATTCAGTCTTTCAAAGTCAACAAGCTTTTATTAAGCACCTATCTTGTTTCCAGGGTCTGCTGTTAAAGCTAATTTCTACCCTTAAACCATTTTCTTAAGAGAGACCTTTTATTCTTGATCTCACTGACCTAGTCTATGAGGAGATAAGTCTGGAAAGAGTTTTTAGACCAGAGAAATATAATAAAAATAATGATGTTTATATAGTACCAGAAGTTTTGCAAAGCACTTTATAAATATTATCTCAGTTGCTCTTCACAACAGCCCTGGAAGGTGGGTGCCACAGTTACCCTAATTTTACAGATGGGGAAACTGAGGCAGACAGGTTAAATGACATCCATAGTGTTACACAGCTACTAAGTGTCTGAAGCTAGATTTGTAGTTTTCTTAACTCCAGGTCCAACATTAACTACTGTATTATCTATTTCTAGAGAAACAAAAAAAAAAAGAGATTTTTTAAAAAAATGTGCTTCTACTAAAGCAAAGTGTTTTAAATGGTGCAACGTTGTATCTACATTGGTGCACTTAATGGAGAGTTGGGGAAGTAACAGAATTTGCAAGATAATATCTTCACTATATTAGGGTACATAGTTACTTTGTAAGCAACAGGGTTATATAACAGGTTAAATATGTATTTGTCTCTTTGTAAGTAACATATTTACACACACACACACTCACACACTCACACTCAGTTATATAATCTTTGTCTCTTGCAGGTTTCAGCAACTTTTGCTGCAAGTCTAGTAACCAGCCCTGCTATTGGTGCCTACCTTGGACGAGCATATGGGGACAGCTTAGTGGTGGTCCTTGCCACAGCTATAGCTTTGCTAGATATCTGTTTTATTCTTGTTGCTGTGCCAGAATCATTGCCAGAGAAGATGAGGCCAGCATCTTGGGGAGCACCCATTTCTTGGGAACAGGCGGATCCTTTTGCAGTAAGTTACTTACAAAAGTTATTTATACTCCTTCCCCCCCCCAAAAAATGGTGAATAGTATAGATGTTGGGGTTGTGTTTTTTAAGTTCTGAGGTCCCCCAACTGGGTAGTTATTTATTATTCAACTACTCAGATAGATCTGTGATCTCATTGATTTGGAAGTTCCCTCAGCTTAGGTAAATTGTAACCTATTCATGTCTGCCCATCCCCTGTGGTTCTTATCCGTGTCTTCCTGTAAGTTTACCCAACATGCTGGAGGACGCCCTCGCTTTCTCCTGACTGCTTGAGGATACCAGTGCAGTGCTCTTACTCTCTGTCTCTTATCTGTCACCAATATTATTTGTTATTGTTTTTTAAAAATACGTACTTAACTAGATAATAAAGCTAAAAATATATGTAATGACAAGTTTGTAAAAAAAAAAATTAAGCTAAAGCTTATCTTTACATATTAAGATCAACTATTATTTTTGGTTTAAGATCTTATATTTGTCTCTTTCTTGTTCTAGTCCCTAAAGAAAGTGGGTCAAGATTCTGTAGTGCTGCTAATTTGCATAACAGTGTTTCTCTCTTACCTACCTGAGGCAGGCCAATATTCCAGCTTCTTTCTATACCTCAGACAGGTAAGTAGTCTAATTCTGCCAAAATGGAATTTTCTTCTTGGTTCAACCATAAATATTTGATATTTAATCACTGCCAAATAGTTATTTTCAGGAGGGAGGCATTTCTTCCCTGCCATGGAGTTGCTTTTGGTTATAAAAACAAATACTAGTTTTTATAGATAGCATTTTATACAGTTGATCATTTTTCATGTTCCCTTTTACAAAATAGGGATGTATATTCCTCTATATACAATGATGTTACTAAACTTTTCCAGAAGGATGTGGGCTTTGGTGGTCCTCCTTCCCTCTATGTCCTTTCTTTGGTGTTATTTGGTACATTAAACCATTTATGTGTATACTCGCCTAGTTCCTTTGTGACCAATAGCAGACATATGAGAGATGTCTGGATAGGAATAACAGAAATGTTTTGTCTTTCATCTGTATAGACTTTAAATGGAGAATGTTAGCTTTATATAGCACTAGAGACAGGATAGTTAGTTGTTTGTAAAATTGCCCTGAAGGTGCCTCTTTTGAAATAATTTCCAACTGTTTTCTCCATATCACATAATATATTACTGGCATCCACTAACCTGAATCTCCCAAAGAAAGTATTTCTTATTAAATTAGGTATTCTTAGAAGGTACATTAACTATTTCAGACCTGTAAGGTATTCTTTCACTCCAATAAACATTTTATTGAATGCCTACTGTGTGCCAGGCACTATTTCAGAGGTTTCTTCTACAATATAGAATTTATTATGCTGTTGTATATTATGCTGTAGTATTTATTATCTATTAACCTAAGCTTTTTAAAACTCTAGATAATGAGATTTTCACCAGAAAGTGTTGCAGCATTTATAGCTGTCCTTGGCATTCTTTCCATTATTGCACAGGTAAGTCCTACTTCCAGACTTCAGCTTGAACCTCAGATGTTGAAGTTTTTGAACTATCCAGCAGCGATGTGCTACAACACTAGTTGTGTGTCAAAGGTAGTGTGGAGTAGTGTGAATGGAGTCAGGGAGACCTGTGTTTAAGTTACTTAGCCTCTCTGTTCCAGTTTCTTCATCTGTAAAATAAGGGGTTTGGACTATGTGTTTTCTGAGGCCCTTTCCAGCTCTGAATCTGTGATTCTTGATCACCAGGGGAAAGGATACACTTGCCAGTCTACTGGGAAAAAATATTTTAACTACTTGTTTAAAGGGATTTTGTTTGTTTGTTTTTGTTTTGAAAAAGACTATTTTTAAGTCGCCCAAAAATTGTTCAAGAGGGGGAAAATGATTCTTTTAAAATGCAAAGTAATTGAATTTGAAAAGCCTAGCTTTGGATTTTTCTAAAATTACAGGCAACAGGTGTCATTAAGTGGCTCTTGTAGTGTATGACATATGCTTATGAGAGAGAAAAGCAGAGTTTTATGGTAATTTTGCTCATACAGTTGATTGACCTGATATGGGAGTGGGCAGTTTATATTTCTGTCAATGTCTACTCACTCATGGAAGAGGAAAATCAATTTCAGGAAAGGAATCTAAACTTCTCTGTGTTCTTCCTCTTGAATTCAAGTAACAGTTCAACCATAGTAGAGTACATCTCTTGCTTCATTAGCTTTAATTTCACTTATATAAGGCCTTGCATTCCTCAGTAGAGATTAAAAGTTGGAAGGCTTAAAATTCCGTCTCACACCTGATTGCCTGTAGTTAACAGGAATAGTCAAATTTAAAATCTAGCCCTGGGGACCAGCTAAAAAATGACAGGCCTCGGTTTGGCTCCTGAGAAAGTTACAAGTTAAATCATAGAATCTGAACTGTCAAGGACCTCAGAGTTCATCTCCAACCTGTGCATTTGTAGGAATGGAATCCTGCTATAATATAGCTGATAAGAAGAGCACAGATGATGGGAGAACTTGGTATCTTCTTAGCCAATCTTGCTACTTGTGAATGTTTCAGATTGTTAGAAAGTCTTTCCTCATATTGAACAGACTGCTTTTTTGCGATTTAAACTCATAGGTTTTAGATCTGAAGGGTCCTTCATCTAAGGCTCTAAGACTTTTTTATAGCATTTAATGTTAGTATGTATTTAGAAAATACAAAATTATTAAAGGTTCTGTGAATTCAGTACTGTTTCTAAGTTAGTTTGCATTTGCTTAATCCTAATCTACGTATACTGAAAAAATAATAAAACATGACAAATTTCTATTCGATCGATGCAAAATAATAGCATTTATATAGCCCTTTAAGCTTGTAAAGTACTTTTATTATTATCCACGACAACTATGTAAAGGTGCTGTAATCTTTATTTCACAGAGGAAACAGAGAAAGGTTATATGACTTGACTAGGGTCACACAGGTAGTGTCTGAAGCAGGATTTGAACAGTTCTTCCTGAAGCCAAGTCCCATGCTTTTATCCATTGCACCACCTGGCTACTGCTGATGTCTATTTATGAATTCATAGACATCTTGCAATAACTGCTTTCCAGGGGTTTCTAGCTCAAAGGTTGGGAACTACTGATCTGATCTTCATTTTAGAGCAGGAAACTGAGCTCCAAATAGATTAAGTGACTTGCCCAATGTCACTCAAATGACAGAATCAGCCTTTGAGCTATGTCCACTAACTTCACACCCACTGTTTCTTCCCCTCTCCCATTCTGCTTCTTCCTCCCCTTGTTACTCAGTCTACTTTTTTGCACCTTCACATGATAGTCCTGAAAGTACTTACCTGCTTCCCACCCAACCTATCCCCTCCCTCTGACTTCTCTCCTTTATGAGTTAGATGCATCCAGATTCTTTGACAGATCATGGGATGCCATGCTCTCCAATACTTTATCTCAGTTGCTTACCTGGATGTGTTCAGGTTTTCAGTGTTGTTAAGGATACCTAGTATAACAGGGGAGCAGTAGATGACTTAGAAGATATTCCCTTTGTGACCTGGGCCTAAGCCTCCTCTTCCTAAAAGAAGGAGGCTCTAAGGCTTTAGCCACTTCTAAATCCTGTCAACATGTATGAAATCCTGTATGTGTTTTTTCATTTTTCAAATGAGAACATCTCCTGCTTGGTCTGTCATGGAATTACTGTAACATGTTAAAGCGCTTTATGTCTTGTAAAGTTCTGCAACATATAGTTATAAATTTGCAATTTAGCCTTAAAATGTGCACCTCCTTAAGTTGTTAAAATGGTAAAAATTACTAAATTGTGACCTTCTATTTCATGTGGGCACCCCAATGTGCCCATATTTTAGTGTAGATTTTTTTTAACCTCGACTCCCCAGTTCAGCTTCTTATTTAATAGACTACATAGGTATGAGGCTTGACTTAGGTGACAATAATCTGTGAGGTAAAAAAAGTGTTGCATAGCAAATGTGAAATGCTTAATTGTCCACTTTCCTTTGAATCTATAATGATTAAAAATAAAGGAAACGTTCTCCCCCTGTCTCTGCATTACAAAGTATGATTTTAGGATATATCCTTGAGAATTATTGCTGGGAATGTAAACCAAAGATAGAATGATGAGATCACTAAAAGTATTCAACAGCTTATCTAAAAACAGTTGCTTTTTTTTTTATTCTCTCAGACCGTAGTATTGAGTTTACTTATGAGATCAATTGGAAACAAGAACACAATCTTACTGGGTCTAGGATTTCAAATATTGCAGCTGGCATGGTACGGCTTTGGTTCAGAGCCTTGGTATGTATATGTATATGCATTTGTACTTTAGATTTTATTGTTAGTGTACCTTGTCTAAAATGGAAACTTTTTCAGGTGTTTCTTACTAAATATGTTATTTTGTCTCCAAATGGGTGCAAATCTTTTACCTTGATTTGTTTGAGCTTTCTGTAGCACTAGTTTGAGGGACAGAAAGTTCATATTTCACAGATAATTGGCTGAGCCTTCGAGCTCACTTTAAGGTCACTGACTCTTCTGGACCCTAAATAGTACTTAGCTTAGTGTGACATGTCAGCTTAAAAAAACACTCTAATAGCCTGTTTTACAAAGTCCCTTAACAACAAGGACCTGAAAGTTAGTTTTATTGATCATTTTTTTTTCTGTTTAGAAGAAAAGAATTGATTAACCCCAGTGTTCTTTACTGGTGAGTAAAGTCCAGGTGTTTTGGTCTTACTTCCATGACCCTCCTTCTCAGCTTTTCTTGCCACAGTCTGGTTTCCTGCAGTGAGGTGACCATGATGCTGGTGTCAAGATGCCCACAAACGCCATTTTGCCCAGGTATCAGAGGACTTGACTCCATGATCTGCCCTGATGTTTCAATGCAGCTGAATAATCACCTCTTTTGGCTTAGATTTTTTTACATGAAAAGACTTTACATAAGGCAGGTTTTGTGGTGGGGGTGGGGGTATTGAATTTGTTTTTAAAGGGGGCCTAGAGTGTGGATTTTGTAAGCTTCAAGATTTCTTTTAATGTCAGACAAGAATATTCACTTGGCATCCCAGGTAGTTCTTCACTAAAACTTCTCTTAAATGACTGAAAGATTTCTCTAAAATCAGCTGACTAAAGTCTACTGGTCTGCTCAAACTGGCACAGAATAAACACCTTGAAGAACAGGTTTAGCTGATGGTCCTTCTGGTTTCAGAGTGTTCAGAAAACATGTCAATATATTCTAACAGGCCAAAATGTCTCCTCCCCACCCCTGCTAAAAATGACCCAGTTGCAGGATGAACTAAACTAATGGGTAAAAAATAGATAAACTAATAGGTAAAAAGTATGCCAGATTTGCTGATTTTATTCTGAATTTTGCCTTTTGCTTTTTTGATTGCAGGATGATGTGGGCTGCTGGGGCAGTAGCAGCCATGTCCAGTATTACCTTCCCAGCTGTCAGTGCACTCGTTTCACGGACTGCTGAGGCTGATCAACAGGGTGGGTAAATATGACGGGGGCCAGTGGTGAGGTTGTTAAAAAAGTATAAAAGCTTTTTATCTGCTGTTTTAGTATGCTTTATTATTGGAGACTTTTTCAATATAGAGAAAGGATATCTGCTGGCCTACTTATAAGGGAAAAAATAAGCTGAGTAAGTATACAGGCCTCTTGATGGAAAATTATTCCTCAGCTCCATTTCTGATTGACAAAACGAAGACTGGTTATCAAAACATGATTCTGCATTTACAAAGTAAAGATCAATATACACGATGTGTTCTAGCTTTTTTGTTTTTATGAAACAGTATAGTTTCTACTAACTGAGGATCATCATTGTCTCTGCTCATAACTTTTGGAGAGACAATTTCATGCTTTGCTCTTTTTGATGGCTGGGCATAAACCAATTTAACCAAACCTGGTAAGAATAGTTCAGAATACATTGAGATGAGACTGTTTGGTAGGGGAGAATAAAAGTTTGAAAAGGATGTTTGATTCTATATTAGAACAGGAAGAAGAAAGTGAGAGGATTTAGCACAGTGGTAACAACTTGGTTGCCTAGAGACTTCAAACTACATCCCACAGATCTTGCCAGACACCTACTTTGTGACAATGGGGAAGTGATCTAACCTCTCTCAGCCTCATTTACAAAGTGGATCCCTACTTTACCACAGTAATAATCTGCAATATTTTACTTCACAGGGTTGTGAGATTCAGAAGAGAAAATATGCAAAGCATTTTGCAAACCGTAAAGTGCTGTATAGATAAATTTCAATTGTTATTCATAGCTGAGGAAATCCTGTAGTGGAATTCTGTTAGAAAGAAGGAAACAAACATTTATGCCAGGGATACAAATACAATGGAAAAGACAGTTCCTACCCTCAAGGAGCTTACATTTTAATGGAGGAAGACTACAGTCAAAAGGGAGCAATAAGGGATTGGGGATGGGAGCTGAATGGCTAAAGGTACATGATGGAGGAGGAAGGAAAAGGGAAGTGAATGAGCATTTATATAGTGTCTACTGCTTCACAAATATCTCATTTGATCCTTAGAACAACTCTGGGAGGTAGGTGCTGTTATTACCCTATTTTACAGTTGTGAAAACTCAGACAGACAGAGGTTTGGCAACTTGTTCAGGGTCACACAGTTAGGAAAATATCTGAGACTGGATTTAAACTCGGGTCTTACTGACTCTAGACCCGGCTCTCTGTTCTCTGAGGAGGAATGGTTTTGACATCTGCAAGTCCAGGAGCAGAGCCATGCAAGGAATGAAGGCTGACTCACCTGGGCTCCTTCACAAAATGGAGGCCTCATGAGGGACTCACTGGTGGGAGAAGGGAGAATGTCCTGGAGGGAAGGACATTCGAGAGTGAGAAAGTTGACAGAGGGAGTTAGATGTTCCAGTAGTAAAGGAGGCCTCAGGCACTTAAGGGAAGTTCCAGGATGAGAGGACAGCTGAAGTGATGGTTTCAGAGTTCATGATGTCAGGTGCAGGAGACCCAGAAACTGTAGGGCCTTGGTGTCCATTTTCTCTTTGTTAAGTCCTCTTGAAATTCTTCTCTGGATGAGGCATCTATGCTGGAAGGGTTGCTCCTCAGCAGACATGGCCTCTCTGTTGGATAGACCAGTCTTGTCAGTTTCCTAGCTTAGTACTGGATGGGCAGTTTTATTCCCCAGTACCTCTAACTTTATGTTAAGCTGCAGTCTTCAACTGGGCTACTGCTGGGCTCCCTCCAGAGCAGAGACTCTTGGCCTTGGACAGGAGGAAGCATTTCTAGTTTTGCCCCTTAGGAGTTTGTTGCCTTGCAGGAAGGTGTGAGGTCAGAGGTTTAGCCTTTAGGAAAGTGTAACATGTACATAATTACATAATACATAATGGCTGGAACCAGTTACAGGGAAATCCTGGATAGCCAGAGTACTCCATTTAATTTGTGACATGTTAAGATAAAGAAATGTAACAAAAATGGTTCCATTACTGATTTTTCCAGTCACTTAAAAAAAACTGAAGGGATGTCCTGTATTTTGCTCTAAAGCCCATCTCACATTTACAGTATTACATACTTTTAAATGTTTAACTTGTATTTCGTAGGACTAAGGGCTATAGAATAGCATTTTGTGACTGTAAGGGTATACTTGCTGGTCTGTCACATCCATGCATTTTCCTAATTCATAACTCTAATCGCTTCATTGCCTTGATCCAAAAAAATATGAATACAAACTAATCTTCTTGGGGTAAAAGGATCTAGCCTCCCTTTCACTGTTCCATTTCATACATGTCTATTCCAACCAAACCACTCTTTTCTGCTGTCCTGCCACCATGCATTTGTACATGCTAGAACATGACCCCTTTTCCCAGTTCAGATACATACCTGCCTTTTATGCTTATGAATGTGTGTTTGTGTTACTTCTTCCCTCTACTTCTACTGTGAGGTCCATGAAGCCAAGGGCTAGCTTTCGTCTTTTTATCTATAAATTTATTTTATCTAAAAATAAATGTTGTGAAATGATCATTTAATTGATCTGAGGACTATAACTGCAGCATAGAAATGGTTGTATTGCCAATAAGAAAAATGTTAAGGGGTGTATTCTTTACCATTTAGGTGTTGTTCAAGGAATGATAACAGGAATTCGAGGATTATGTAATGGGTTGGGACCAGCTCTTTATGGATTTATATTCTACATATTCCACGTGGAACTGAATGAACTACAAATAACAGAAACAGATGTAGGAACAAATCAAGGCCCTCAGCACCATACCCAGGAGGTATCTTCTTCTTCTTGCTCACTCTAATAAATATCCAGATTTCATTAGGCTGCACTAAAGGACATATTAGAAGAGATTATTTTATTAAGTCCTGTGTAAGAGTCTTCCTTTAGTGATTAAATAGGATAAAATATTTAGAAAGTCAGTCATTACAAGCAGATTTTCTAGCAAATAGATTATTTTAATACATTTTAAATAAAGCCAACTAGTTATATGCAAGACTGAGTTTTACTAGTAGAAAGCCATTTGTGCTATGGTGAATCTTTTTATTTATACAATTTCATCATATCCATTTAAAGGCAGGTCATGACTTTAGCCAATATGAATAGTCTCCAAGTTTCTTCCCACTTGACAAGTGAGCTTTAGATTTACACCTCAGTGTTCAGGTGATTTAAGTAAAAAGCATTTGTTAATTTGTCTGTAGGTAGAAAAATAACATTTACTATACAGGTAAGTTTAGGGTATAAATATTTATAAACCTAAGAGGAAAGTAGGACTACACTTACATATTCTTTTTATTTAAACACTTCTTTTCTAATCTGTTACACTTATTCCAAACAGGGAAACTCTACAGTCAGTTTAACAAATATTTATATTCCTTTGCCTGCTTTGGACTTTGGAGATTTGATGTCTCCCTGCATTTAGAATAATCTAAATAATAATCTCGATCCTTCTTCTCTATTACCATCTCCCCTCAACTTTGTCCCTCAAGACTTTCTTAGCTGTTTCTCTGAAACAGAAAAGTCTGATGGTATTTCTTTGGTGCTCACAAAATACCTAGTTATACCAAGAATCCCACTTTCAGATATAATACTGGATGAAAAATATCTTTTTATCTCCTTACATTTTTTTCTAAGTCCAGAATCTGTAAATGATAACTCAACACTGCCCCCTTTCTTTCTGGCAAGGATTTTATAATAATTATCAGAAAATACTACTTTCATATCACCATTTCAAAGCCAAACTTGTGAAGACTTAATGGCTAAGAGGAAGAAACGATGTCCTTAAAACAGACTAGAAATAGCAACCCCCTTATTTCTACAAGAGAGAGAAATTTATGAACAGATGAGACTTTCTTTGCAAAATCCTAATTATTTTTTTCTTTCCCCAGAATTCCATCATTCCTGGCCCCCCATTTCTCTTTGGAGCCTGCTCTGTTCTCCTGGCTCTACTTGTTGCCTTGTTTATCCCAGAACATACCAACTTAAATGTAAGAGCTGGCAGTTGGAAAAAACATTGTGGTGGTCATAGCCATCCTCATAGTCCACAGGCTCCTGGGGAAGCCAAAGAACCATTGCTTCAGGACACAAATGTATGACAATAGATGCTGGGAAAAACTTTGTCAGCTCCTAGGTCTTGGTTTTTCACCTGCAGTTCTGGATGCATATTCCCTTTTCATCCAAATTTCATTTCATACGGTTGTCTTAAGTAACTTATATGCATGAAAAATAGAACAGTTCTCCAAAGATGTCACTTAAAAAATTTTGTTTCACTTCATTCTTTTGCCACTAAACTTTATATAAAGCCTTAAAGTTTAGTTCTGGAAAAAAGGAAAAAGTTATCTATGAATAATCTCCATGGCATATACGCCTCTGCATCCATTTCCTTAAGGTGTTGAGCTTTAATTCTATTTATGCTGAGTCTCAGTGAGACACTAGTAGGTAGCATAGTTGTAGACCCAATTATTTTAATGCTGTAAAATCTTGGGTCTAGTGATTCAAAGCCTTATGCACTAAGTAAGGAAAAGGCAAAACATTTTGCATTTTTTACTTTTTTTTATTTTTTACTAAATGCAGAATCATGTTTTAAGCTTGCTTGCAGAACAGTAATTTTTAAAGAGATATATAAGTGCATTGGGGGGGGAGATAGGGCATTATATGAAATAGTTATCAGACCATTTGGTATTTAAATGGGTGGGTGTTTAGAGCCTCCAAGACTCTACTGGCTCAAGCACAGCTTTCCAAAAATAGTTTTCGTATACCACTGTTGTTCTGATGTTTGCATAATCACAAGGACCTCAACACTTGAATACAGAAATTATAAATTATACAATAAACTGATAGTCTTGAAAATGTCAATGTGATATCTTTGTATAGATATAGTGGCCTTTCAGGATTGTCATAGTAACACTTTACAAAGCTAATGCTTGTCCTAAATTTTCAGGACCCTAGAAGAGAGCTTTATATAATAATTACTGATGTGAATTTCTCTAAAGTGTATATTTTTGTGTCCAGTTATATTATTTAAGAAATGTTACTTTGTATAAATTGTGTATAAAATGTATAGTTTAAAATGTTTTTCTTGTCTGTGGTTATTGCTTACTTCTTAAAACTTTGACCATGATTGAGTACGGTGGGAAGGGTGAGGGGAGTGTAAATATACTATTGTTAAATTGTTGTAGCATATAAGTTTGTGCACACATACACATTACATACATACGTACATATATATATATATATATATATATATATACACACACACACACACACACACATCATATGCATATATTTGTACTGTAAGGTTTTCAGCATTTATATATATTCATAGAATATATATATTTATATACACACACACATATACACAAACTCTAACAATAACTGTTAGGGTGTATGTATATTGTTAGAATATATCACACACATGTGTATATAAAACTTTACAGTACAAATACAACCTCATTTCCCTTTAAAAGCTTGGCTTGGCCATTCTTAATAAACTTGGGACATATACCACTGAACAAAAACCATTTTAATATTTCAGTAATATACATTAAATGTATAACATTGATTTTTATAAACAAATGTACAACTTTTACACTGCAAAACAACTGAAGAGTTTAAGAGGTAGAACACAGTAAATAACTCATGGCAAACTTCCACCAAGTAGTTGGTATGGTTTCTATTGTCAGATATAAGAAAAAAATATGAGCATTTAAAAAATGCTTTGGTAACAATTTTACTAACCAATGTCCACATTCGATTTATAAATATGTACTATGCAATATTTACAAATAACATTCTAAGGTTGCTTTCAAAAAGCTGCTTCATAATCCACATTTCATTTAAGTCACCGTAATCTAGTTATGTTACTATTATGGTATCTTAAAGATTATAGGATTGTAACTTAAGCCTGACAGCTCAACAAAATAGGAGACTTGTAGGCATGAAGATTATACCATCTTAGTTTTTTTAAAAGCATAATTAATAAGCTACAATTTCCTCCAAAAGGATGACTGTCTTACACAGCAATTTTCCCCTAGATCTTAAATTAAGTAAGACTCAAAATCCTGGAAAGGGCTTTATAGCAAAATCACCTAAGACTCTAACTAATCTTTTAAAATATGTCACCTACTGATGCTGGCACTTATTTCTATCTCTCAAACATGCTAATTTGTACATTTTAAAATGCTTATGTGTAATAAAACCATCATGCTTAACAATTAGAATTTATCAGTCATGTACAAATTATCTGAGGAATTAACTGCATTGAGAAGAATATTGGTGAAAATGAGGAGGGAAGGGGGCATAATATAAATATAAATTACAGTCCCAAGAAAATAGTTACCATTGAAAATGTGCCTAGATACTCTGTGGCAATTAATAGTGCTCACAGTCTAGTACTGCATGTAAGTTTCCACTGTTAACTTTTCTTGGCTTAGTCAATATCTGTATTAAAAGCTGAGGGGAAAAAACTCATTTTCTAACAAGACTTCCAAGTTTTGCATAGCTATTAAATATTTAGACAAAAGGCCACCTGATAAAAATTTTTCTGCAAAAATTTTAAATTAAAGAAAAACTTGATAAATACAGGAGGCCAAAAGTGTTTTGAAGTTAGTTTAGATGACATTTCAGCATAATCTGGCTGTTGGTTTTGCAACATTGTCTAAAATGAGCAGAAGGTTTTACATCACTAGCTAGGTTTCAAGGAAGTCACATGTATTGATGAATCAACTACAAGAACTATTTTGCACAGCTGGCTAAACTTTTACCGTAAGAATTACACTGATTTCTTAATAATGAAATTAATTCTATCAAATCTTAGAACAATGTTCCAATGTAACAATCTTTATGAAATCATATATAAAACTCTTTAAATTTTCCATTAGAAAACCAGTAGGCTATCAATACTTTCAAGAATTCCTATTCAATTGCTAGATAAGGTACTCCATATGGGAAACGCTAGCAGCACTATTTGGTCTTATATTAAAATTGCTCTCACTTAAAAGGGTTATAGCCTTCTACATTTATTTCAATAAAATATATATTACCTTCAAAAATGGTGCCAAGGTTCCTTAAAAAGAAAAGGCACTAAATATTCCATTACCTGGGAAATACAGACCAAGGTCAAAGTCCAAATTCAGTTCTTCCGTGATATTTTCCACAGACAGCCAAGGCAGCATCTCTTTGTGGGATTAAAACACTAAATCGTCAGCAATCACTGAAGTCAAAGGCAGAGTTATCTTGCTGCATTTATGTTGCTATGTTAAGACCAGAACCAGAACCACTGCCATTCTCTCAATACTTCACAAAGCAAAGCTGCAGGTCTGGTCACTGTCCAGGAAAATATGCCGAAGCTACAGAAGGAGGGAGCACTGCAGGTTTTGCTGAAGCTTGTACTGTTGTTAAAGAGCCATCTTTCTGATGTTCTGTAAGTCGTGGGAAACAAATATTAGTTCCTTGATTTCATACATCCGTGAAGTTTTAAATCACACTTATGAGGAAACTCCAATTTAGAAATAATTGAGAAGATTCTTACCTGGATTACTAAAGAGGTTTTGACTAAGCCCTCGTAATGGAATACTATCTTCCCTTTTCTTCAAATATTTCGATTCCAGGCCCAAATTTTCACCACTAATCAAAGGGAGAAAAAGTACTTAATTTTTTTTTCTTAAACAGATTATTCCTTAGTAAAATCCAATGAAGCTCTGTAACTAAAGGTTGAATTCTGTTAAAGTACAGTTTTAGATGAGGAAAGAAATGGTTTTTATGTGATAGGCTGGAAAATAGGAAGTGAATAATGAAAAAAGACATCAATAAGGATTAATACCACTTCCTACAAAAGATGAACCAATATAAGGAATCTACAAGAAGCTGACCAGTGCCCAGTGAGTAAACACTTGATTAGACCAATTGGTAGGCAGAGGCAGTAATGAAACACTAAAGGCTAGTGCTATACTGAGTAAAAAGTGACAGCGTTGGAAAAAAAGCTTGCTCAACCCTGGCCATACTCACTGATTCCAAGTCAGATGGGCCCTCGGGGCCTTATCCATCCAGCCAGCACATTAAGAATCTCCTGTACAACAGTATGACTGGCTGTACAGCTTTGGCTGGAAAGCCTGCAGTGAAGGAGAATCCACTGCTTCCTTAGGCAATCCATTTCAACTACAGAGAGCTGTTAGGAACTTTTCCCTTAGAGCAAGTTGAAATGTCCCACTTTGCAAATTCCTCTCATTACTGAGGGGCAAAGCAGAACAAATCCAATCCACATGTCAGTCCCTCAAATATTTGAACACAACTATCATGTTCATCCAAAGTCCAGACTGGAGAGGGGATAAACACATCAAGATACAGGACAGAACTTTGTTGAGAAACAACCCATAACTGGGGGCAAGTCATAGATAATTATGCCAGCAAAGAAGAGTGAAGAGTTGCCAGAAAAGAGAACCAAGAAAAAGTGTCCCAAAAATCCGGAGGAGAGGGTACCCAGGAAGAGAAACTGTCAAATGCTACAGAGAAGTCACGAGAATTGTGCAATCCTGTAACATGTAAAGGGGATCCTACTAATCCTCTCTGAACTCTCAAATTTTCCCCTCCTATTCAGCATTACCACTACCGGACACATCTCCAAAGAAACTAAAAAAAGGGGGGTGGAGGGAAGGGACCCATACATAGAAAACACTTGTGAAAAGTACTTGTGTTAAATGAGTATGCATTAAAACGCTTACCACTTGCACAAAACACTGCTAAAGCAAAACAGTCCCTGCTCTCAAGAAGCTTGTTCTAATTGGAGAAACAACGCCTACAGGTGTCAGCCACAAGATGGATAGTCCTATACTCCTTAAGATACAGTTGTCAAAGTAGATGCTAATAAAGTCATTTGTACTGATAAAAAAAAACATCCATTTCTAATAATGACTCATTTGATCTACCAAAGATTTTCATAGTGAGAACTTTATTTTCCAGATCTTCAGTAGGTATGGCTTCTGAGGAGGCCTAAGTTCTACCACCCACAGAAGCAGACGCCAGGTCTCATCTCCATACAGGTGGCTAAGATGGTGGCTGGAGTAGAAGTAAGGTCTGGGATGGTGCCCCTCCTAGAGCTCTTAGGCTTACCTGATCATTGGTCAGCAGGAGGTGGTGGCAAGAAAAATGGGCCCCTTCTTCATGGTGATAGATGACCTTAATAATGGCTGTAGAGCCTGCGTTAGATGCAGGGCCAACAATCTTGGGAGCACTGCTATTCCCAAAGCTTTTGGGTTAGGGCCCTGTGCCATCTCCCTAAGGGTCTGAGAATAAGTAGTGGTGGTTTGACTTGATTGGAACACGCTGTCACCTGTCTTTCCTTCAGGATGCCTTACTGCTTCAGCTAGAGTAGCCTACCCACCCCATAGTTAATTTTTGTTATATCGAAGAGCTGGTGCCCATCAACTGGGCTGAACAATTCATGGTATATGGATGTATTTTTACTTGACCATATTTATGCTATAAAGGAGGGATTTTTTTTTTTATGAGGGAGGAAGGGGAGGTAAGGTAGTAAGGTTAGTGACAGCAATGCCAGAAAAAGAGAAGAGAAAGAAAATCTCAATGGAACATTTTTTAAACTGCACAGAAGACAAAAGAAGAAATTTCAGAGAAAAAAAAACAGGAAAGCTTTAGAACAAATGTTAAATCTATTATATATTTTTTAAAAAACAAGCTATCTGTATAGAGATTCAAGCTTCATATACAATTCTCTTTTTCTGTTTAATGGCTTCATGTTTGTCATATTCAACCTAACAAGAAATTAAAGTCTGGAAAAAGATATATTCCTCCCTTCTATCATATTCTTTCTTCTCAAAGAGCATTAGGTTCACAATAAAAGTTCCCCTTAGTTAGTGCCTCCATCTTTTGACAGATGAAATCATTAAGTCAAGTCAAAAAATGATTAGCTGCTTAACTCTTGACAGAAAATCACCTATCGTTAAATATCTCGCAATGCCATATTTGTGATTTATTTCCTCAATCTTAACCTCTCACACAGCAAGAAGAAATTTAAAAAATGGTATAGTCTGGACATTGTAATGGTGCTCAAGAAATGGAAAAATCGCTAGAGAAAGGACTATCATCTTGGATCCTTGTGAAGAATCTGTAACAATGAAGGGTGTTCCCACAAAGGCAGGGCAAAAGAGCCATTAAAATTATCTCCTTCATTCCTCTCCATCTTTTTTTGACTCTTTGAATTTCTTTCAGCATCATGCCCCTGCAGCCTTCTTACTCTGAAAGATGTCTCTGCCACTAGGCAGTATCAGCCTTCTCACAATATTCTTCCACTCCTCCTGGCTTCTCCCAATGAAGATTCCTCTGCCCTCAGAGTCAGTCAACAAACATCTATTAGGTGCCTACTGTGTGCCGGGAAGCGTGGTAAGAGCTAAGCACTAAGGACACAAAAAGAAGCAAAATGGTCCCTGCCCTCAAGGAGCTCACATACTAACTGGGGAAGACAACAGAAAAAAAGAAGCTGAAAAGGGTGGGGTGGGAGGAACATATGATGAAGTCCTCATGGAAAATCTGAGGAAATTAGTCTCAGAACTGATTATATCTTACAGCACTATGAGCTTCTAAAGAACATTAAGTCCAGGCAAGTAGCAGGATGGAAAACAATGGCCCTGTGTGGCCCCTTCCTCTGATTGGTCAGTTCCTGGAACATCCATTTTAGAGAACGGCCCAGACCACCCATGCTTACTACTCTATTCTTCTTGAAGCTTGATCTTGACACTCTGGATTTCTTTCTCCACTCCTTCCCTGACAGACAGACACACACACACACATACACACATACACACACTTGGGCACTTGCACATTTTTCAAGCTCCCTGAGGACTGTTTCCTTCTTTCTTTCTTTTTTTTTTCCCCTGTTGGGCAATGGGATTAAGTGATTTGCCCAAGGTCACACAGCCAGTGAGTGTTATGTGTCTGAGGCCACATTTGAACTCAGGTCGTCCTGACTCCAGGGCCAATGGTCTATCCACTGGGCCACCTAGCTGCCCCAGGACTGTTTCTTTTGCTTCTATTTGTATTCCCAGCAAGTAAGTGCCTAATAAATGCTTGTTGATCTAATCTTCAACAATGCCAGAAAAAACCAGATGTTCTTACATTTCAGAAATCTCTCAAACATATGATTAAACCAAAAATGCTGGGAACTATTTCCACTTAATCTGTAACCAATAATTTACATTCAAGAGATAAATAGATTTATGTTTATGTTCACAAACTCTTGCCATAGTAAATCTAAAAAATTGACTTTACAATATAACTGCCAATATGCAATATTTTAATTACATAAAATAAAAAAATATTTACTTCTCTTTATCAGTTGAGTGAGGCATATTAATAGATCCTCCTGAAGGAATATCTCCTGAAGTATTTGTTTTTGCAAACTGCAAGTTAAACTGAACCTGGTAAAAGACAAAACATTTCATATATTTGAAGCTATGAAAACTAATAGCATATTGCTGTACAATTATTTTTCTCCTAGAAAATCCAACTACAACTGGTCTTTTACTAACTTACCCATATCTTTTTATATGTAAGGTTAAATTATAACGTTATACTCCTTTTTTCCCTAAGCTGTACATAAAAGGTTGTGACTATAAAGTAAGGAGATTTATTTAAAGCACCAGAATTACATGACAATAGCCATTAATAAACTGTAGCTAAAGTCCAAGATGTTATTGTTGTTAAATTTCTATCTGCCAATCACCCCTAGATATAAATTGGATGGTCAGTGATGATCCAAGCTAGCTTCTAAGCCTCAGTGACATTAACTTCCAAGCATTAGGCTGCTGTCATCACCATGCTTCACTTACTGTGGGGGAAACAAAATATTTTTCCCATGAAACTAAATGTCCGTGATTCATTATTCTTCTCTAATATAGTTCACCTGAGACATGTCAGGATTTCTACACAATAAATATGATTTACTCATCTTTGACCTTGATAAATGAACTCTACAGATAAACTGTTGAGGTCAAAGCTAAAACCAACCAAGTCTTTTTTTATGGGTTTTACATGTTCATTTTCTTAGGTCTAAAGAGTACTATAAGTTTTCCCCTATAAACCTGGATGTTTTATTCCTGGGTCATATTTCTAAGACCATTATTTCCTTATTACTTACTATTTTCTTCAAAAATATGTTATTTTCTCCAGTTTCCCAATCCTTTGCTGTTTCTATTTGTCACTAGAAGTGAAAAGTATAACCTTTAAAATGTTTGGGTTAAGTTTTCTTTCAGAATAAATGAGTTTCTACAACAAATATTACTTATTAACCACTTCCAGTTGACCCTGTAGAATGGGACAGCGGAAAGAGTACTGAAATTGGAGTCAGAAAACCTAGATTCAAATCCTGACTCTACCACTTATCAGTAGGGTGAGCATGGATGGATAAATCGCTTAAATATCTCTCACCCTGAACTTCTTCATCTGCATACTATTACCTCTATCTACCTCACAACACTACTGTGGGAGATAAATTAAGTGTTTTGTAATCATAAAGAACTGAAAAAAGGTCATAATGATTATCATTTTTAACAAAGTCTGACTTTTTCATCATTTTCCTAGGTCATAGAGGTAAATCAATGTTGTCTTTTTATGATATCACAAACATCAAAGTTGGAAGTCTTAATACAAAGAGGCAAATTTGACCTCAAAGGTACCAATAAGACATGGAAGGTGAAACCCATGTTTGGAATATGAGTTCTGGATGGACATATTTTATGTGGAGAAAAAACCAACAGGGTACGTAAAAGGGGGTGAGATAGTACTATTTACTAAGCAGGCATGTTCACGTGAGGAAATCCAGGAACCAGAACTGAGAAATATCATGAAAGGTGTTTCAGTGAAGCTCAATGGAAGAAGGAACAGAAATAAATTTGTCATTGAAGCATACTATAGATTACCACAACAAAAATAAGACAGATGAGGCATTTAAGAAACATCAAAAACCTAGTACAGAGGCATAACACAGTATGATGAAAGACTTGAATTATTTAGCTATCTATTAGGGTCTCTCTAACAAAAGATAAGCCTTGTTTTCATTACCATTTCATCCTTTTTTAAAATTTCATTCTCTTTTTTAAAAGTGGAAGAACTAATTAGGGCAATTTCTACTTTAGATCTGATTCTAATAATGGGGAAGAAATGGTTACAGAAATGATGGGAACATAAGGAAAAATGACTACTACCTCTTAAAATTTGTGACAGAAAAGATGAAAACTAGGTATAATCGACAAATAACATAGACTATGTGATAGCAGGTATCAAAGAGATCAAAGAAAGGATAAGTACAACCCCACAGGCTAAAATTTTACAGGTGAAATAAGCGCAAGAGGGCCCCCTTCTCTCCTTGGATACTGGTGAAGGCCCTCATCACCTCACACTTGACTACTGCAACAGGCAGCTGGTGGGTCTGCCTGCCTCAAGTTTCTCCCTATTCCAGTTCATCCTCCATTCAGTTACCAAAGTGATTTTCCTAAATCAAAGGTTCAACCATGTCACTCTTTTTACTCAATAAACTCCACTAGTTCCCTAACACCTCCATGATCAAATAACAAATCCTCTGCTTGGCTTTGAAAACCTATATAGCTCGACTGTAATTGTCTGCTCCTGTCCCTCAATACACTATCTGTGCATTCCTCAAGGTCAGGGACTGTCTTCTGCCTCTCTGTTTCCTCCTTGAATATGTTAGGTGCTTAATAATGCCTACTGACTTTTTCAAATATGAATTAGTCATTGAAGTCCCTTTTGAATGTGAAATTTTATTTCTAGATCCTCTCTACATTTTGAACTTTACTGCTGTCAAAAATTCTGAACGTTTCATCCCTATGCTTCTTATAATATTTCAAGCGTATCACTAGCATATTTAACTTAAAATTTTAGTTTAGGCAACTTGTTTTTATTTGAAAAACCATATACAATTCAATTCATCACAGCTTCTAGCCTAGGACTTACTGACTGACCTTGACAGGACTGCTGCTAGAGGATGAAATAAAACCCCTGCCCTGTTTACTCCTCTGCCATACAATAAAATCAATCTCATTACTTTATGGTCACACTTTGTATATCCTCTGAGCAGGTGATTCTAGTATATCTTGGGCAAACTTTGGAAATTATGTTAAGCTCCTGAAAAGCTGCATGTTAAAAAAAATGTACATAATGAATCAAAATTTCAAAGGTACATTTTGAAAGAAAAAATGATTTAATAAAAATCACTTAATCTTAGTATTTACTTTAAGGAACATCCTTCCTTTGCCAATGTACAGTTAATTTATTAACTTATCCCATTAACCCAGGCAATAGACTATTATACCATAGACAAATATTGAATGAATAAATATATTTTTAAGTGTCACATGGTCAATTCCAATTATACTGGGAGTTCTCTTTCCATGGGACATCTTATGAAGAAAGGTGTTATTAGACTTCAGAATTATAGCAGCATTTATCAACTCCTAGTTATATGGTTTATCTTGGAGGAGGCCAAGAAGAAATATTCAAGTACTGTTTAAAATATAAAAGTGCTATGCCGAGTCTTTAATTCTGCTTTTAATTAAACACAAAAATCTCCATCTACAAATGAAATAAAATAGCTACCTTTGGTCCAGAAACTGGATGAGCAGTGCTTTTCGAAGCTACAGGATGAGGGAAGGTACTGTGATAAGTAAATGCAGAAGAAACAGGATAGCCAATTCCACAGTTTGGAAGAGGTAGTCTGTTATCAAGCTAAAAAAAAAGTGGAGGGGAAATTAAGAGAAATTGAAAGCTATAAATAGTATTACTTAATACTACTTAACAGTAAGCACCAGTAAGTTATGGAAATAATAGCTAGCATTTTAAAGTCCTTTAAAGTTTTGCAAAGTGCTTTATGTATATACAGCATGCCCCAAAAGTGTTAGTGCAGTTTTAAGCTACTAAAGCTAAATAACAAGAAAATAACATTTAATAACATTTTAAATAACAAAAATTACATTTTACAGATGAAGAAATTGAGGCTTAGAAGTTAAGTGACTTGTCCTGGGTCACACAGCTAGTAAATATGAGGCACTATTAGAACTCAAGTCTTCCTCACTTCCAAGTCCAGCACTTTACCCACTATGCCACCTGGCTGACCCACAGAATAGTAAGATACATAGTTGTTCACCCTATCCTCTAAGGCCAAGTTACCTCAGCCCTGAAGCCTAGCCTTGTTTACCAGAGTCAACAGTGTCTGGCTCATCCTTGGTCCAGAATAGCCCATAGAGAGAAACTCAATATTTCATTGTAGGTAATTATACGAATTAACCAACTAATTATCCTGTAACTATAAATTTTTGTTACTGTCATTTCCACTAAATATTTATATTTTAAGGTCTTTTCTCTGTGGAATGACATTATTTTGTGTTGTTTTTCCCTTGTCAATTTAAATTCACCCTATTTAACTTAAAATAAAATTTCAGTTTAAGTAACTTATTTAAAAAAAAACCATATGCTAACATCTAATTATCTAATCAAAATCATTTAACATTTCATCCCTCCCCCTGTCTCATGACCTCTAACTGTATTCATACTCTGGCTCCAGCCTTTCCTTCTAGGCTCCTTTCATGTTACTCTTTAGAGATACTCCACATTACAGCCAGTTGTTTTAAAAGAGAAAATACATTAAGTAAGGTCCAGTTATTTTAGGCCAGGGGAATGAGGGGCAGAGGGAAATGTGCAAGGTATTAGGGATACAAAGACAAAATTAAAAATTAGTTTCTGCCCTCAAGCTTACACTCCCTGATAGAACATATATACATTTTTTTTTAAATTTGAGGAGACAGAACATTAAAAGCTGCATAATCACAAAAATTCCCCAAAGGCAGGATGTTTTAGTGGGAAAAGCATGGGATTTGCAGTCAGAAGCCCTGAGTATAAATTCCTGTTTTGTTACTTACTCTCTATGTACTCTTGGCCAAGTCCCTTAACTTCTCCAAGACTTATTTTCCTTATCTATAAAACCAGAGAGGCTGAACTAGCTGGCCTCCCACGTCCCTTCCAGCTCTAAACCCATGATCTTATTACACTTTAAGAGGCTGCTCCTGAGTTAGGCCTTGAATGAAGCTAGGGAGTCCAGTAGGGGAAGGTAAGGAAGAAAGGAAGGCAGGCACTAAGAACAGCCTGTACTAAAGCAGGGAAGAGAGCAATGGAATGCCTAGTTTGGAAAACAGCCAGTGGTCCAGTCTAGCTGAAATGTACAGTGTTTATAGAAGGAAACACCGGAGCCAGATTGTGATGAGCTCTAAAAGTAGAAAGACTGGAAGTCACCACAAGAAGAAAGAATTACTGTTAGGGGTTGTAAGGCAGAGGGAGGGATGAAATGTTAAAGGATTATGATTAGATAAAACAATTGCAGAGCTCATAAACAGGGAAGCAGAACACCTGCGGATAATAAGATCAATGGTATGACTATGTCTCTGTGGAGCAGTGGAGTAGATGAACAAAACGAAGAACCAGGAAAACAGTATCTGAGGAAACATCAACATGTATGCTGAAGTTCTCTTAATATGACAGAAGGAGTTGGGACACAGAAGCCCAGATAGTGAATTCAGTGAGATATGAGGAAGAATGTCCTATGGGTTGGTAGATAACAACCCCCAGGGCCTGGATAGGATGATACATTTGGACAGAGTAAACTGGAAGCAGGAAACGTTACCGAGTGCTGGTTATAGAGGGAGAAATGACAATTCCACTACCGATTCCACTACCAGTGAAGCGGGTGGGGGGAGAGAAGTACAACCAACGCTGGAAAGGATGGCCAGGATACAGTCATCTGTGGGGAGCCAGGTCTCAGGGCGGCCCAAATATGAAAGGAGCAAGAGAAGGAGAGGTCTACAGTAACAAATTTGTTACTTATGGTAGGAAATTCCAGGGGGCACAGTGGAAGGGCAGGTATACCTGATGTGGATATTAGGTTAAGGTAGAGGAGCTTCGTTCTTTCATAAATCATGGAAGGAATCAGTACTTTGGAAATTCAAATTCCCACAACCATTTATACATTTAACACGTGCCAACACTGGGGACATAAAGACAGAAGAAAAAAACAAGAAAGAGTTCCTGTCCTCAAAGAACTTACATTCTACTAGAAGATTATTTTGGAAGCTGTGTGGAAGATGGAACTGAGAGAGAAAAACAGCAAGCTGAAAATCCAGTTAAGAGATTGTTTTAATTGCCCATCTGAAAGACAATGAGGACCTGAAATAGGATGGTGGTCATGTAAGTGGAGAAAAGAATAGAGATATTCAGCAGAAGAAAAATTCATAAGACTTGGCAACTGAATGGACATTGGTGATGAGGAAAAGAAGAGTCCAAGAGGACAGTGAGGTTATGAACCTGAGTGAGTATAAGTATGAAGAAAAACAGAAAAGGGAAAATTTGGAGCAGCAGACTGAGGGTAGAAAGATAATTCTCTTTCTGGCACGTTGAATCTGAGGTACCTATGGTTCATAGAGCTGAAGATATAAGACATACAGATGTTAATGAAGCACCAGAGAGCAGTAGAAAGATTACTGCTGGACAGATAGATTTGGAAGGGATCTACACAGAGATGATAGAGCCTATAAGATAAAAAAATCACCAAAAGGATGGAAAGAGATGAAAAGGGAGTCCAGGATAGAACCTTAGGACACACCAATGGTTAGAAAACGGAACACAGAAGATGATCCAGCAAAAGAGACTGAGAAGAAAAGGTCAACCAAATATGAGGACAACTAAGAGAAAGTAGTGGTGCAAAAATCCAGGAAGGAAAGAGTATCCAGGCAGAGGGTTTGACACAGTGGTATCATATGCCAGAAAAAGGTCAAGGATGAGTACTAACTTTTCTTGATTTAGCAATGAAGAGATCATGGTAAACTTGCAAAGAGTAGTTTTAGTTGAGTAAAGAGGTTAGAACTCTCAAGAGGTTAGGTAAATGGGAGGTGAGGAAATGGAGGCAACAAAGGCAGATAGCTTTTTCTCCAAGTTTAACTATAAGGAGAGACTGAGAACAATAGCTAGAGGAAAGGTAGGTTCAAGTGATGAACATCTTGGGAAGAACAGTCAGAATCTGGTCCTGATGAAGTTTAAAAAGGGTAATAATTTCCTGACTTGCCATAATGATAATTTCATCCTTCAAAAGATTTAGGATCTAACAAAGGAGAAATCTGGATCTGATTTTCACCAACAGGGAGGAAAAGGTGTTACAGTAGAAAAGATAGGAATCTTGGGGGTAAACAGGGCAACCATTCTATCTTCTGTGATAGAGGGGGAGAAAAAAAGGAAGGCCAGGCACAGTCTGACACATACTCTAGATTTGGTGAAGGTAGATTTCAAAAAGTTTGTAGGAAAAATAGGAAGGATACTACAGTCTAAAATTCTATATGGAAAGTTAGGTCAAGGGGGTGGTAAACTTTCAAGAATGCAATCTAGAAGACACAAAGAAAAATGATTCTGATATGAAGAAAAACAGTAATTGTCTGAAGAGTCGGGCGGATAAGAAACTGGGTGAATGAATACAAAAGCATAGATTAATACTCCAAGAGGAGTTTTAGAAGTGCTACAGCACAGAATGAGATAAGCTGTCAAGAAAAGCTAAGGATAAAAAGGGGCTTCTAAAAAGCTATCCTGGGAAAAAAGGAAGATCAGAGAATAAAGAAAACTGTTGCCCCTCAAGAATGTGATGAAGACAGTACCAGAGAAAAGGTAGAAACAACCAATCCTTATTTTGCTCCTCTTTTCTTTGCCAAGGAGAAGGTAAAATGGCTAATATGAAAATGAATGCCAATATTAGCAAGGTGATAGGAAGAGTTCAAGCACCTACCTGCCTTTGCTGAATTCAAATCATCCGGCCCAGATGAACTACACTGTCAAATACTGAAAAAATGATGTGAGTGCTGAGCCACTGTCAGCTAAATTTGAAAGATCATGGAAAACGGAAGAAGCACTGAAGGAGCTGACAGGTGCAAATGTCCTGATTTTCAATGGAAAAGCACTGAAATCTATTAACTATTGGCCAATGACTTTGATGCCTGGGAAAATTCAGAACAGCTCATTAAAGAGATGGTTAGTGAACATCTAGAAAAAGATGTAATGTCACAAAAAACCAGCACTGGCTTCAGTTAAGAAAGGTCATGTCTGACTAATCTCATTTCCTTTTATAAAAGGGTTATTAATACATGGGTAGATCAGTAAATGCTGTAGCTACAGTTAGATTTGAGCCAAGCACTTGATAATTTACATTAATTAAATAGTATTCTTATGGAAAAGATGCTTGTGCAAGCCTATAATACAATTAGATGGATTTGGACCTTGCAAAATAAACAAACTGCAGTAGTAATCATTAATGAAAACTTGGAAGGAAGTCTCCCAGTAAAGGGCTTACAGGATATATCTGTGTTTGACTCTATCATAGAAGTTAACTGATATGAATTTGAATCTTACCATGTTCTGATTAGGAGAAATTCCACTTCTGATGGTGGTGTTGCCAGGCTGAGCAGCTGGAGTTGTGGAGGATCCCAATAGGTCTTGCTTTCTTACTAGCTGATTTTCATTCAGTTCTTTATTTAGCCACGTGATTACTTCATAAAAGAAAAACAAATAAATTCAAACATTTTGCTTTGCCCTTCCATTTTTGCATTTGTTTCAAACACATTTCAAACACATTTACATTTGTTTCAAACAAACCTGTATTAAGCTTCAAAATAACCTTTTGAATTGCAAAAAACATTGCCAACTCTCCTAATGTGTGAACAGAGACAATATATAGGATTACATAAATTTTTCCAAGTAAAAATGTTATGTTTTGATTTGCTGATCACCATATAGGTCAGTTCTCACCTACTGTTGAAACTTCACAGTAGAAACTTTCAGCCAGTCAATAAACATTTATTATGCACTTACCATGTGTCAGGCACTTGACCTAAGCACTAGAGATATAAAAATAAAAGACAGGGGCAGCTAGGTGGCACAGTGGATAGAGGACTGGCCCTGGAGTCAGGAGGGCCGAGTTCAAATCCAGCCTCAGACACTTGACACTAGCTATGTGACCCTGGGAAAGTCACTTAACTCTGATTGCCTCACAAAAAATAAATAAATAAAAGACAGTCCCTGTTCTCACGTAGCTCATGCTCTAATGGTAGAAACAACATGCAAATTGTTATGTACAAACTGGAATGGATAAACTGGAAATAATCAACAGAGGGAAGGCACTAGAATTAAGATCAGGAAAGACTTTCTGAGGGAAGCAGAATTTATTAAGGACTTGATGGAAGCCAGGGAAGCCAGGAGAGAGAATTGTGAAGCATTTGAGGCTTGGGGGAATAACCAGTAAAAATGCCCAGAGTCAGGAGACAGAGTGTCTTATTAGTGGAATAGCAAAGAGATCAGTGTTACTAGATCAGAGTACATGGTGGGGTACAAATATAAGAAGATTCAAAAGGCGGGTGGGGTGGGAAGGGGAGGGCACGAGGTGGAAAGCAGGTCATGAAGAACTTCGAAGGTCAGAAGAATTTATATTTAATCCTAGAAGTAGACAGGGAACCACTGGTGTTTACTAACTAAGGGGGTGACATGGTCAGACCTTAATATTCTCTGGCAGCTAAAGTATATCTATTCTTTGAAAAAATTACTTTTACTGTTATCATTAATTTTTACATTGCCCACATTTCTGAATATTTCCTTTCCCACTCCCACCAGAGCTCTATCCCTTCTAACAAAGAATTTTAAAAGGGAAAGGGGTCTGGTTTAATCTACTCATAACAGAACTATTTTCAAAATAAACATTACCTCAAATTCTAAATTTAAAAAATTAAATAAATTTCAAAATGCAATATCTCTACAATAAAAATGAGAAAAAGAATCACTCTCAGATAACCTCCCTACACAGAGATAGATAGCACTGTGGCAGAGTTACAGTCTAGATGCCCCTACTATATTGACATGTATTAACAAACATTAGTCATCTAACAATGCCATGAGAATGGTGACAAAAAGTAGTAAGATTGTAATGCAAGGAAAAGTCTGGCATTCTCAGATACCTTGGAAAGTATTTTTTAAAAAATTCAAAACTGGACATATAACTGTTATTCTTTTCAGTCTTATGTAAAATAAAACCCAGGATAAAGAAAACTAAAAAACAGAATTACAGGATTTCATTTAAAAATTTTAATCATCAAAGACCATACTCACAATACTTTTTCACTTATTGGACAAATATTTACTGAACTGTGTACAAGGCACTAGTGATGTTGGAGTTAGATATAGTCTCTACCCCCAAAGAGCTTATGGTCTCGTAAAAGGTAACAATGAAACATATACACAAACAATAACAAAAGGTAGGTGAAATGAGTGTGTATAATAAGAAGAGTAAAGGAATAATTTTTTTTTAAAAAGCTCCATGGAGAACGTGGCATTTGAGCCAAATCCTTAACAAAAAGGTGGGAAATTAGTCTGATCTGAGAAGGATATTCCACCTCCCACCTCCCTAACTGCAATAGTAATTTTTTATATATTATGCATATACGTATATTACATGTTACCTCCCCTCATTAGAAACTGAGTTCCTTGAGGGAAAATAAATTTAAATACAATCTTAAGTACAAAAGTAAAATGGAGAGGTTTTGTTCTCAAAGAAGCAATTAGGTAGGCTAGGAGTGGATACCTAGAAATGTAAACCTTAAAGTGCCATCCACCCATACGTTAGCTATTTTCATTCAACAAACTTACATTTTTCATTATTCTTCAGAAGCTGTTTGCTCTCTTCAAGTTTTTGTACTGTAACTTCTAACTGTTCTTGCAATTTGCTTACCTGAAATATTTCAATATAATTAAGTCATGTACTGGAAAAGCTAAAATAGGATTAACAAGTTGAAGGAATTATTTATTCCAACAAAGTGATGAAAAACATAAAAATGTAACGTGTGCTGAGTCAAAATACCTGACTTTTTCAAACAGGCAATTTCATTATTTCTAGTTAATGGTTTAATTATATTTAACGGCAATCCAATCAGATTCTTTTGTAAGAAATTTTAAAAAATTCTCCAACATTGAATTTCATGCCTAAACAATAGCTACAATTTATAGAGGACTACATTAAATCTTCATAAGCAGTCAGGAAACAGTTTTGAAAATTATTAAACATTAACTACCTCTTGCTCTTTATTCCGGAGAGCTTGTCCAATATCTTGTACCTCCTTTTGTTCTTTTTTCAATTTTTCTTCCTTTTCAGCCAGTAGTTTTTCTTGCTGAATTGTAACTGTATTCTTCAGTTTTAATTTGCTCATTAAAGTTTTCATATCACCTTGTAATTTCTTGATAATTTCATTTGCCTGTGAAACAGTCTTATCAGATATACTTCTAAACATAATTCCATAGAATACATGAAGAATTCTCTTACACATCTTAAAACAAACCTTAAGAAGTTCAGCAGATAATGATTTTATTGTGGTTTCAAGTTTTCCTAGCTGTACCTGATTCTTCTCTCCATTTTCTTCTAGGGCCACCTGAATTACAAAATATTTAAATTTGAACCCTTTGTGCTCCTTGGCAGAAGTGCAACTTACTAATGTGTTTTATTAGTTAAATTTTTTTTAACATTACCTTTTGTTCCTGAATTGTGTCAAATGCTTCTTTTGTTCTTATAACAAGCTGATCTTTATCCTTGATTTCCTGTTCCAAAACAGCCACTTTAGTTTGAAGCTGATTAATGTGCTTCTCTTTTTCGTGACATTCAGCATCAAGTGTAGAATTCTCTCTTCTCAGAGAGAGGACTTCTTGCTTAGCCCTCTGGCACTCCTAAAATAGATAAAATTATTATAAATATGTGATGGTTCTAATTAGAGATAATAAGGTTGAAAATATAAACCAGTCAAAAGTTTCTAGTACAAGTAATTTAAAAGAGCCTAAAAAAATGTGTGCTGCATCTACATCTGTTTTATAATTCAGTCTGTTATAGAAGGAAAGAATCCTTACAATCAAATTAAGGAAAAGTCACCAAAACTTTGCCAACAGATATGAATAAACTAATACAAGGCTTTTTTAAAAAGACTACCATTTAGCAAGAAACATAAAAGAACTTTTTGAGACCTAAATTTTATTTATCTGAATTAACGCCTCATTTTTTAACAATTCTTCAATATTTTTTTTCGATGATCAAAATAATGTTGCAAACAAAACAAATTTCTGTATGGCCTCATGCAAAAAAATATTTCTTATTCTGAACTCAGTCCTTCACCTCCATCAGGAAATAGGTAGCCTGTTTCATCATCAGTCCTCTGGAATTACAGTTAGTAATGACATTGATCAGACTTCCTAATTATTTCAAAACTGTCTTTACCATACTGTTATCACTGTATAAATTGTTCTGCTCACTTGACTCTGTATCAACTCATAAAAGTCTTCCCAGGTCTGTATAAAAACCTCCATCATTTCTTTTCTTTTTCTTTTTTTTTTTTTCAGTAAGGCAACTAGGGTTAAGTGACTTTGCCCAGAGCCACACAGCTAGCAAGTTTTATGTGTCTGAGGCCAAATTTGAACTCATGTCCTCCTGACTCCAAGGCTAGCGCTCTATCCACTGTGCCACCTAGCTGCCCCTCCTTCATCATTTCTTATAGCACAATAGTATTTCATCACATCCATACACTACACTTTGCTCAGCCATTCTCGAGCTTATGGGAACCCCCTCAAATTCCCATTTTTTGCCACCTCAAAAAGAGCTTTATTTTTCTACACCTTTAGTTTATTTTCCTTAGGTCTAATAATCCTTCCCTTAATTTACACTCCCACTAATTCCTTTCCAGTCTTTCTCCCCCTTCCTTCCTATTTTCCTGTTAAAATTTATTTTTGTACCTAACTTTTTGTGTATAGATATTCTTCTTTCTCTTTTGACAAGTTCAGATGAGAGTCAAGTTCAAATGTCAGCAGTTCCCTAACCCATCTTATTCGTATAGATGTTTATATCAGTGACCCATAATTAGGTAGTGGGCAACAAAACTGCCAAATGGCACCTGTCCTTGTTAAGGTGCTTCAGCATACATCTGGGGCTTCCATTTGTCCTGGTACACAGCTTCTCTCTATATTGGAATGCTCTGCACAGAACAGCATTCTGGGCCAGATCTTATCCCCCGGGTCTGGTGACCTCTCTGTCTCCCTAAGAAGCCCTAGGCTGGAAAAATGACTCACTGACTTTTTTTGGATTTCCCTATCATGATCTGGACTACCATGTTTTCTAGATCTGTTTGGAGTAGTTTTGAGGGGAGCTCGATCACTGCTTCATCAATAATAAGTATTAACTAATAACTCACAATTACATCACAATTTAAGATTTACCAAACAATTTCTTTACAATAATCCTATGGGAAAGGAAGTACTTATACTGCCACCCTCATATCACAGATAAGAAAACAGTCTCTGGAAGATTGTGACTTCCAGCTGTCTTGGTAGAAAGTTGTGTTGACAATAGGAAAAGAAGGGCCTACAAATCTTTAAACAGTATCTAGTCCAACATCTTCATTTTTACAGATGACAAGACCAAAGTCCAAAGAGATTAAGTGACTTATCCCAAGTAACACAGCTAGTAAATGGCAAAGCTCTGGCTTGAACCCAGATTCTCAGACTCCAAAACTAGTGTCTTTCCAGGCTCCTGAGTAATTCAAAATAGCTACAAGAAACCAAGTACTTTCAAATTTAGAGAGCCATATTTCTCAGTTGCTTCTCTGGACCTTGACTAAAAGGGAAAAACTTTATTATGTTATTATTCTAGTCTCTAACGAAGCCTTTTTAATATAATTTCCAGAATCTCTGTAGATTTTCTCCGAACCATCAGTATTTGTCACCCCACCAAAACAAACGAATAATTCAATTACGTCTAACAAATGATAAAATAAATATCTACCAAATAAAAGCACTGTTTTCAACTACAAAAAGAAACTATTCCATACATCTTCTGCACCAGAGAGTTTTGCTTTAAGTTCTCTAATGGTGGAGTCTCCTTTGTACTTCCTTTCTGTTAAGTCTTTATTGGTCGCCTCCAATTCTGACAATCTGCTCTGAAGCTGGTGAACATTTCTTTGATGTATGTTTTCTAGTTCTTTTTTCTGTTGTTCATGCTGTTGCTGAGATTGAACCTGTGCCTACGTGTAAATAAATGAAAGCATAATTAACAAAAAATTAAGAGAAGACAAAAAGAAATATGAAAGAAATATATGTGAACATGTTCTAAATTCTTTTCTAAAAATATGAACTTTCCTCCATTTTAAAAAACGTTCAACTTAAGCCTGTGGAATAATTTCAAACATAAGCATATCACCTTGTTTTGTAACAGGGTAGCATATTTTCCCAACACTCCTCTGGGGCCAAATTTGGTCATTATAATTATATAATACTCAGTTTTGTTTTCCAAAAGGTTCCTTCAGAATTACTGTAATCAAATTATTTCCTTAACTAAGAATTTTACATATTTCCCTTCTTGTTCATACCTGGAGGGCTTTTTCCTTCTCATTTGTCAGTTCTTGAGAATGCTTGTTTGTCAGTGCCGCTGTGTGTGATGTCCATTCATTTCGTAACTTATCTAATTCCTGGATCTTTTCTGCCAACGTCTGTACAGTTTTAAACACAAATATTAAAAAAGACAACTGAAGAACTAAATAACACAGCAATATTAATGCCAAGTGTTGAATCCCCCCTCAAGCTTTCCTAGAGCTCTTTCATTTCCTGTCCTGTAAAGCACAATCCCCTTGAAGGCAAAAGCTGTCTTCTCTCAGTCTTTGGATTCTCAATGCCTAGCATGGTACTTTGCACACTGTCAGTGCCTACTACACCTTGAGTTTATTTGAATTAAATTACACAATTATAATGCTTTTTCCTTACATGTGTAAGACAAGGACATATCACCCTGATGAGGAGAAATGATTTGTAGGCCCCTTCCTTGTACCCAGACCCTTTAGCTTCATTGCACCAAGAGGAAGTAGTCTTCATGCTACAGCGACTGCTAGTTCATTGTGCTTTAGAAAACTTTAGATATAATAAGAGCTAGCACTGTAATCATAGCATAGAACTTTAAAGTCTACAAAGCACATTACATGTTAACTCATTTTATCTTCACAATCAAAACCAAAAACTTACAAAATCCAGAAGCAGCAAGGTAAAGAAAAAGGAAGAAAGGAGAACAGGAATATTTCTAGCCCCATTTCTACCATTACCATTGATGCTATGCTAATAATAAGAAAAGCTGAATGGTATGATTAAAGAAAGGTTCCCTCACCTAAAAACGTTTTCCCTATGTTACAAGGTATTTTGCTAACTGGGAGACTTACTCAGGTCTGTGAACAAACACTCTCAGAGGAATATTCAAATTCCATAAGGATTAGTTTAATAAAATTACTTTCCTCAAAATACCTGACAGGCACTGAATAAAAGGAGTTTTAACTAAGGGAGGAAAAAAAGGAACTAAAGCAAGGAAGAGACATTTCAGAGGAATTATCTCTCTTATAGCAAAGAGGAATTTTGGAGAGCCCGAGGACACTGGGTTCTTTTGGAGGGCCATGGTATAGCAGAAGGTAGGAAAGGGACAGATATAATGAAAGTGAGAAGGAAGCACTAAAGACAAATCATTTCAAAATTTGGCCTTTTCTCTTCCTACCTTCAAAAAACTAAATAAAGTTGTCTTTTAAGCCCTTCCCCTCTTCGCCAGACTTTATCTGCCCTTCTTTCCAACCCCTATTTCTAGCCCCTTCTCCTCCACAAAAGATGTAGGGAGCAGCTGATTTAAGCACTAATGCAGAACTTAAGATCAGCTGGAAAATGATGCCAAGCAATAACCCCAACTAGCTGCATCCAACACATAGAAATGAACTACAGATAACAAACCATTTATTAAATTTAGAGGCAATGATTTTTCCTTCTCTGTAGCCCAGTCCCATCGGGAAAGAGCCAGGACATTTTAGACAAACAGAATGACACTGAGTAAACACTAAAGATGGAAATAATTATAGGATCAAAAAAATGTTTGGATAGAGCAAAAGATCTGAGCTGGGATTTACGTTCTGTATATAAATGAAGGTAACTATTTTTTAGTTTTATTTTGCTTTTGTGGTGGAGTAGTCTGACAACTGAGAGGCATAAAGAGATGATTAACTAAGAAAAAAAGTAAAACTTTGAATTACCTGTTGTGTAAAGTTTAACTGCCTGGTAACATCCTCCAGTGTTTGCTCCAATGATAATTTTTCTTCCTATTAAGCAAAAGTTAATCAATTTTTAATTTAATTAAGTACGAGTCCAAAAACAACATTTCTAAGATCAAATGAGTTATGCAGAGAGTTTCGCAAACCTTAAGTACAATACAAATGCTAGCTATTATTAAAAATCAGAAAATGTCCAGGCATACCTCTTTTATCTCTAGGAAATAGCAGTTTATGTTTGTATGGCAATCTATACTTTTCAAGGAATTTCCATGTTTCCTTATTTAAGATGGAATAGAAAGGGTGGGCTTTTTATTACTTATATTTGGCATTGGTTATATTATAACTCAGGCACCAAAAGATTACCTGACTTGCTCAAGGTCACTGAATTAATTGGTAACAATTTCGAGACACCATTTTCCAGACTCCTAATCTAGTACTTCTTTTTATTATGCTGCACTATCTCCTCTACAATGAACATTCTAAAATAAACTCAAAAATGAGATGGAAATTTTACCTATTTATACTTTCTCAAACACATTGTATGATAGCAAATGTCCAAATTCCTGAACATTTTACGGTAGTTCTTTTGTACTCAATTAAAAAAGAACAAAACCAGACAATTTTAGAGCTAGACGGGACCTTAGAAATAACTAGTCTAACTGTCTTGACTTTACAGATGAGGAAAATGCCTCCCAGAAAGGCAGTGTGCAAATTCAAACCTTACCTTGCTACATTTCAAACAGCCTGCTAAAAATTTCTTTATTTCCATATCATTTCCAGGTAGAAGTTTTAGAGAAAGATGTGTAAGATGCTTAAAGGGATTTGTCTCCACCACATTTAAAAATACAGGTGAGTGATCCAATATCGCTGCTGTAGAAACTAACTGTAGCAAAAACCTTGAAAGGAAAGTTTACACATTAAAATATTTAGCAAGGTGGTGGAGCTGTGACATTAAATCAAGAGCACTCCCCTTAATGAGTATACATATGAGGACATATCTCAGGATACTGACAACAGTATCTATCTGCCATATTTAAAAACAAACTAAAAAAGGTGGAGACACACAGAAAAACCCTTAACTTCACAATTAAAATAACTTAACCTCACAATTAAAATAAGGCTTAAAGTGTCTGTCAAGAAGGTACAATGATATAAGCCTTGAACTGGAAACCAGCTAACAGTTGTTCCCAGCATACAAATACATCCAATTCTTCAAAAACAACATCTGCAGAGTTCCAGTCCTAACCCAAGGTATCAGGAGAGAAAATAAAATGTTCCTCCAGCTTGAAAGATTTGTGGCAGGGTAGAAGAGAGGCACTGAAGTTCAAGGTTTCATTATATAAACATTTTAACAAAGAAATGCATTGAAAAACATTCTGCTATATTATAGATAATATTTGATTATCATAATTTTGAGTTTGTATAAATGCAAAACCTATGGACAAATATAAGGAAAAGACTAATTAAAATGAACTAAATTGAAAGATTCAAAATTTGGCCTCCATTTTTTATTTGTATATGGCCAAAAAGCATTTACAAGGCTAAATTAAATACAAATCAAATTTTTCACAAAGTATACAAATGGGTTTCACTATAAACTGGCATTTTTGCCAAATATAAAAAGCAAATTAGCTTTCTAAAAAATTTCCCAGAAATAACACAAATGAAATTGCACTTGGAAAAATATTCTGAAAAGAATTTTAGACAACAGATATATTTAAATTCTTTTCCTTTTCCATATAAGTACTTCCATCTTTCATTAAAAAAACAAAAACAAAACAAACACACATACCTAAGATCAAACTTTCATTAAAATAGTGTCTATGACTTTATCAAGATTTGGGAACTCAAGGGAATATACTACTATTGATTTTAATAAAGACAATTTGAAATTTTAGATTTAATGAAAGCTAAATTAAAAAAAAGACAGAGGTATTCATAACACATGGAGAAACCTTGGGTATACGAAATGCCTTTCAAAAGAAAATTTGGTTTAAGATTGCTTAGTAACACAGTGTCCTCATGAGACTTACCGTGGAATTTCTTTGCCTTGTTCCTGGGTACATTGCTGCAGTAGATCTATAAATTTTTGTGGAAAAGCTGAAAAGTCTACCAGAAGGCCCTGCTGAAGTTTCAAACTACATATATGTGAAATAGAGATAAGAAAAGGCAAATTTTAAAATCTGGATATTATAATTTTAACATTCTGTCTTAGTAATTAGCAATGTTAATAAATAGTATTCAACATCCTCAAAATCAACTGAACTCAAGCTGCAGCTTTTCTATTTTTAAAGGAATATTGATATGCTCTAAAAATACATACTCTCACAAACTTGCAAATATTCTGAATAGGATTAGTTTACAAACACCATAATTTCCCCAAATTAGATAGAAAATCCCAATATATTCAAAGTTGCTAAAAGGCTACCAATATACCCATAAAACATTAAGAAATTAAAACATATTTAAATTTAATTAGATAAAACAAAGAAAACTCTTAAGTCATCAACTTACCTCTGAAAATCTTCCTCAGATATAACAAGGTTATACAGAAAAAATGGATCAGCATCATCAGTCAACTGAATGACTAAATCCTAAGAGAAAGATTTGTTTTAAGTATTTAAGTGCATATAGAAGTTACAAATTAGTTAGCTGCTTCTTTCTTAGAAGTAAAATCATCTGATATGGGAAAAATATTCTCACTGATTATCTCATGATAATTACTGCCAAATGACACTATCATCACACAGAAACCTAGAGTTTAAAAACCTCCATTTTGATTATGGCTCAAGCATAAAGGTTGAGAGCTTAGAAAAATAACATTGTTAAAGGTTCCAACAAAGCTTATACAGTTTTCAACTACAGGGCCAGAGGAATCATTTTTGTTTACAGCCTTCACAAGGGAGACTGAATCTCACATATTATCCAGGGGAAGAAGAAACAAAATTTTACAGATATAAACTTAAAGGAATTACTTTTCAAAGCTAGGTTTGTGAGACTTACACTTCAAGGTTACATCTGGAGTGTTTACAATGGGCTAATTGAGAGGGAAGATGTATATGCCAAAAGATAACCACAAGGTCAGAGCAAGTTGGGATCCTTCCACAAATCAAATTATATCACTTGGGAAATACTGACTAAAATTGTGGGTGTAATAAATTCCTTTATTCTCTCTTTGGCTTCTTATTTCAGGTATATGAGAACCTTCACTTAAAGCTAATAAAAGGGACTCAAACTCTTACAACACATCCAACATCAAGGGATCACAATCACTTTAGGTCTAGTTCCGCACTTATATTACTCAAGGCTTTTCATAATCCCTTTTTTTTTTAAACTTAATCTTTACTCCAGCCTACAGTAGGATGGCCAATACTCTGATAATTATACACAGGTGAAAGAATTCTGAGAGGTTCAGGAATACCTAGGTACAGCTTACTGGCAAGATGCCACATCTTTACTCGTATGTTTTATTCCTAACTGTATTATACTTGGCTAATTCTAACTTAAAAGGAATATATAGGAGCAATAACAGATTTTAAGCCCATACTGAACAACCTCCTCATTTCAGAGATAAGGAAACTGAGGGCTAGAGGTTAGGTTTCTTGCCCAAGATTAAGGTTCTGAACTCAAGAGTTTGTCAGTCCTCTTTTAAGCAAAGAAATCAAGAGGGCTGACAAATAACTTATTCCCCTCAGAAAAGGGAAAAAAAAAGGAACCGTTTTCTCTAACAAGGGTATCAGATATCAAGCTGTTAGGGTTGCACACGAACCAATTCTGTTCAGCTCCAGGTGGCTGATGAAGTAGCATTTGAGACCCATCTGTCTGTCTCTTGTGCCAAGTCAATGGTCTTTTACTACGAGATTTAAGTTTATTTTGTAGGCAGTTCAGAATTACAACACTAGAGGACTGACCATTAGAGTAATCAGTCTTCACAGCACAGTAGGTATGGATGGGAAAATTAGAAAAGAATGTTAGTAAAACATAGAGAGACAAGGTTAGAACAGAGAATGAGAAAGATATAGCAGAAGATGCTAGCACAGATCAAAAGTTTTGGAAAAAAAATTTATTCATGACTATTAAGTATATCTAGTGTGGTTTTTAGGGCCTCAGAAATAAGTATAGAAGAGTTAGAAAAGGAAGCAAAGAAATGAATTTTACTATTCCTCTGAATACCTGGTGTGTAAGTCAATATTATTTAAGTCCTTTCTCAGGTTGGACCAAAATGCTATGTAGTACTACTGCTGAATAGTTCTGAAGGCTTTATATATATATATGTAGTCCTGGGGTAATAATACTAGGGAACCAGTCAGCAAGAAAGGTGCTTTGTCCTTAGTAAACTTAATATCAATTTTTTTTTTTGGCTAGGCAATGGGGTTAAGTGACTTGCCCATGGTCACACAGCTAGTTAAGTGTCAAGTATCTGAGGCCAGATTTGAAGTCAGGTCCTCCTGACTCTAGGGCCAGTGCTCTATCCACTTTGCCACATAGCCGCCCCCTTAATACCAATTATTTATGCTGTATATAGTTACTTATGAATAAAGGGGGAAGCAGGAAGTATTAAAAACAATGGATAAAGGCCCGTAACCTAGATCAGTCTTTGTTCTAACCTCATGAAACTTTGCTAGGTATACAGAAAGATCAAGCCTAAAACTTCAACCATGTTTCCTAAAGCTGCTTCTTGGCTCAGCCTCAGCTTCATTCCTAGATTCAAGCCCCTACAAATTTCAGAATCAATAAATTTTTGGTAGAGAGGCCTTTGGATATTGTGTTTAAAAGTCTTAGCAATGATGGGTAGACTAAACTGAACCTCTGTGTAATAAAGAACATATGGACAAAAACATACTCTCTTATATACAAGGACTACATCTATGTAATCCAAAGTGTTGGAGCAGGATTATATTTCTTAGTCTTACATTCTATGCCCTTGTCACTGCTTTGTTTTCAATTTTTCAAGTCCAAATGAGGCTGGTATGTGCCAGTAACTGTGGTTTCATTGTTCTCTTAAGTATTATTCTTCAGTCCTTAACTACTACTTTTCCCAAAGAAAAAACATCCTACAACTCTTCCTCTGCAGTACTTTTTGTCTGATTCTTACAACTATACTATTGTGTTTGTTCTCTAGAATCCTATTTTTCTAGAATAGAACTATATTTCTATGTTTAAAAACCTATAAGTAGAATCTGATCCTTTTTTAAGGAACCATTTCCCCTTAACTGACCCCCTCAACTTGAATGCTTTATAAAGATACTGCATATTCTCTTTCAAATACCTAAGTCAGGGGTGGGGAACCTGCCCCCTCAAGGCCGCATGTGGCCCTCTAGGTCCTCAAGTGACTGAATTCATTCAGTCAAAGGTCTGTATTTGAGGACCTAGAGGGCCACATGCGGCCTTAAGGGGGCAGGTTCCCCACCCTGAACCCTAAGTAGTTTCTACAACCTCAGATTTCCAACAGATATAAAAACGCCAAAATTTAAAAACAAAAAACAAAACCAGGATGGTGGCAAAGAGTGTGTATACACAAGAAATGAATGAGTTAGCTGTCTAGTATATAAGTTGTTATTAAATTAGAAATCAGAAATACCAACCTTTCGATGTACTGGATTAGAAACTGCTTGGAGTTCAATGCTCACTCTAACATTTACTCTTCTGTTTAAAAACAGATGCACAACTGTTAAAAACACTCAAAATGATTAAATGCTGCCATATGCACTAAGCAGAAATTTCTAACAGGCTATCTAGGAAGAGAAAACAACAAAGGAGGCAGAATTTGAGTTTGGGCATTTCTGGGTGAACTGAGGAAACTGTTTTGACCTCTCTAGGTCTCAGTATCCTTATCTACAAACCTTCTCTAACTCAACTCCATTCCAACAAAATCTGAAATGAAATAATGTAAGGCTGATGGCCCACATGGCTCTCCATGAGCAGCAAAATCTACCAATTAAAACTCAATCTTCTTCTTCCTGGGAACTTTCTCTGACTAGATAGAAAGTACTTGCTGATCTACATAAAATAAATTTAACCCCCATGCTTCCCCCTCTACACTTTAAATAACAGACATATTACACACAGTACATAAATGTATCTCACACACGTATGCACATAAACAAATAATCAGCACAGGCAACCGGATGGCATCTCTTTTCTGTGCATTGTCTGAACACACAATATAGCTGAGGGCCCAGAGAGCTGGACCTGTAGTCAGGAGGACCAGGTTTGAATCCTGCTAGATGGTTGGTTGGTTGTTGTCCTTCGTTCTCAAAGAGGACCAAATGACATCACTATGCTAGAGTCAAGTTATAGTGTGTCCGACTGTGGCTGATCAGACCAACAGGAGCTCGGAATGTTCTACCACAGGTCGGGCACAAATAGTCCTGGTGCACATTTAGGGTGGATTCCCTAAATTTGTGCATCTTGAGTTTCTTTCGAGCTACTTCAATTGTGCTTTGCTCCTAGAGCACAGCACCTTCTTTGAAGAGGGTGTGCCATACTGAGCAAATCCTGCTACATATTTACTAACTGTATGACCTTAGGCAAGTCACGTTTGCAGTGTGCCTCAGTTTCCCCATTTGTAAAATGGGAATCACTGCATATACCTCACAAGATTGTTATAAGGATAAAATAAAATGAAATATGTAAATGTGCTTTACAAATCTTAAAAGAGGAGTATAAATGCTAGCTATTGCATGTACTAGTGGCACATTATAAAGATGAAATGAGTTGAGAAAAAATAGCCAAATCAGATTATTATATAAAAGGAGTTGAAAAAGAAACATCTATCACAACAAAGCTAAGAACTGTCTAAAAGAAAAAATATATATAGTCTTTTTCTATAAAGATGTTTAAAACAATGGTTTTTTTCCTGATGAACTGAATGCAGATTTAAGTATATTTTTTTCACTTTATTTATCTTGCTTTTTTTGCAACATGGCAAATGTGGAAAAAATGTTTTGCACCACTTCATATGTATAATGTGTATCATATTTCTTGCTTTCACAATGGGTAGTGGAGGGGGAAGGAGAGACTTTGGAACTGAAAAATAAATTTTAAAAATAAATAAAAACAATGTTCTAAATGAGTAGGTACTGCTTACTTAGGCGATCCCAATATAATCTGATTTATAATCCAATTCACAATATAATTTACATGTAAAATAAAGCACATTAGGCAGTTGGGATTGAAGCTCTCTAATTCTGGATCTGTAACATGAAGTCTGATCTTGGGCAAGTTGTTTATCTGCTCTACCTCAGTATTTTCATCCATAAAATTGCATATTATGTGCCAGGCATTGTACTGAGAACTGGGGATATAGAGAAAAATATTAAGACCCTGTTTTCAAGGAACTCACAATGTAACAGAGGAGATGACAGGTAAAAAAAAAACCCCACAACTATGTACAAATAAGACAGACAGGATAAACTGGAGATAATCTCAGGGGGAAGAAGGACTTCAGCTGAGACTTGAAGGAAGCCACTGAGGCCAAAAGACATAGATGAGGTGGAAAGAGATCCTGGCAACACCTGCCTTTTTGCTCTTCCTAGAAGATAATACTTTCAGACTACCATGCCTGGAATAATGCTCTTCTACCTTACTTCCACCTACTTACTTCCTCCAAGATTAAGCTCAAATCCCACCTTTTACAGAAGACTTTCTAGGTTCCAGCAAAGGTTAGTGCCTTCCCCCCGAGATCACCACACATTTGCGCTGTCTATATTTTGTACATTCATAGTTCTTTATATACTATCTACCCCAACTGAATGTGAGCTCCTTGAGGGCAGGGACTCTGTTTTTGCCTTTCTTTGTATGCCAGTACTTAAATTCTTTTTTAAAAAAAATATTTTATTTTCCCCTCAATTACCTGTAAAAAAAAGTTTTCAAACATCTGTTTTTTTTAAATTTTGAGTTCCAAATTCTCTCCCTCTCTTTCCCTCCCTCATTGAGAAGGCGATTTAGGTTATGCATGTGCAGTCATACAAAACATTTCCAGCACATAAATTCTTGTTGAATGACTAAACCTACTTCCCTACACAGATGTACTAACCTTAATTTGGGTCTCTGCTTAAAGTTAGGAACCAATTTTCTTCGATAGCACACTGTCCTTTTTTCCTTTCCTTAAAAGCTGAAAATTTCACCTACTTCATAAATTTTGGAGTTAGCTCTTAGATTTAAAGCACATTTATCAAGTCCTGTCTAGGAATATAACAGTATCCTCTTTTCCCCAAACAAGTTAAGCATGTTGTTTTTCATGTCCCCAAATTCTAGTCCCCTGTACTCAGTTATTAGGGAAATAAAAACTAACACAAATTAAGCCTGTTGAACACATTTCAAAGAATCCATAGAAATGTGTGGTCAAGCCCTAGTGTTTTCAGTGAAAACAATTCTGAAAGCCATATAAATTATACAGTCTTCACAGCATATTGTTATGATATTTATAATGATACATTCTATATAATATTTCACATTCTGAACAATGCACAACTGTGCAAAAAGTGCCCTGTATTATATATGGTTAAGGCTCCTAATCTTTAACCAAAAAAAATTCTTTTATAAAATAATCTTATCTCCTCCAAACAGGGTGGTTTTGGGAGAAAAACACTGGAGCAGGAACAGATTCCTTCACTTCCCTTAAGCTCTATAAAAGGTGGATCACTGAACTACATAGCTCACATTTATTTAGTATTGTATTATAAGGTTGTATAGAACTTGTATAAGAACATAGGAACTAGATACCCATTTTACAGGTAGGGAAACTGGGAATAAAAGGTTAAGTGACTTAACCAATTGGGACCATAAGTACTTGAGGCAGTCTGAACCCTGGTCCTTCTGACTCCAAGTCCAGCACTCTATACACCACGCCAAACTGGTTCAAATTTCATTAGGAGGACTTTATTTTGACTTGACCAACAGCCTCACCTCAAATTTACAGGGTTTTTCTACCCAAAAGGATACAATTATAACTTCTTTTTCAATCCCTCTCCAAGACTCCATTTAAAAATACCTTCAGTTATACTGTATCTCAAAGTTGGCTCTTCTTTCTTCTTGCTCAGTGTTTGGCACTACCTTGTTAACCAGCAGTTTGTGAATATAACAGCAGTAAATTCCAACTTACATTTAGCTTCCTGATTTTTTCAAAGTCATCTTTCACAGAGACAGGCAAAGCCAGTATTATCTCCATTTTACAGATGAATCAAAGAGTAAAAAGTTACTTGTCCAAGAGGACGCAGTTGTATCGGAGGTGAGACTCAAACATAAGTCTCTCCTGAGGACAATATAAGTGTGCTTTACACTTTACCCTGCTGTCCTGCTAAGAGGGAGAACTGCACGGTTTTCGCACTACACCTATTATCTCCTAGCTCCCCTTGACGTGGAGGTAATCAATCAACAAGTCTGGCACACAGTGTAGCCTCTGTTAAGTGCTGAGGCTACAAAGATTTAAAAAACAAACTAATCTCAAAGAATTTATGATGTTTTATGGAGGAGTTTACATTCCACCTAGACCAGATCTACTTCTGTACTACATAACATGTTTCCATACTCCTGGATACATTGTTTAAAAACATACATTTTCCCCCCTATATTCCCCGCACGTCAGTCTATCTCCAGTTTCGGGTTCACGACTCATGTTTGTATTTCAGTTAAAACTTCTTTATCACCAGCCACAGTAAAGAGCAACCGAAGGAGGCACTAGATGGCATTTAAAAACACAAACATAACCAGCAAGAGTTACTGCTGCTTTTACTGGCTTCCAACCGACTCGGATCCATTCATTACATCCTTAGTTGGAAGAGACCGGGGGGGGGGGGGAGCCTGGGAGCGGAGTTCAAATCTTGCCTCCGACACTTCCTAAAAGACCCCAGGGGAAGTGACTCTCCCCGCCGGAGGCTCAGTCTCCTCCTCGGTAAAGCGGAGATCGCCTCCCTCACCGGGTAACTGGGAGGCTCAAATGAGATAATACCGCTTGAACAACTTGAAAGCGCTTTGTAAATTATTTATTAATCTTTAGTTACTAGTAGTTTTTTTTTTTTTTAGTTACTCCCACTGTAGGGCCCCGGGATCAGACCCTCGAGGCCCGCCGGCCTCCTCACTCACACCCCTGGGTCAGGAGACGGAACCCAGTAGGGGAACTAACCCCCCAAGACTGAGCCCTCGACTCCTCTCGGCGCCGAGGCCCGGCCGCCCGGCCGCCATCTTGCGACCCGAGCGCCGGCCCCCAACGGCCTCAGCCTCCTCGGGCCCGGGAGAGAGAGAACATCCCCTCACCTCTCCTCGCAGTCCCTGCACTTCACCAGCAGCGGGACCAGCTGCCGAAACAGAACTTGACTCATGGTGGACCGCCCGTCCAGCTACAGAATGGTCCTGCCCGGCCCTGTCCCACGTCGCCGCCTGAGCACCCCAAGCTCGCTCCGCACTGTTTGAGTTTGGCGCTGGGCTCCCGCGGAGGGGGGCGGGGAGAGGGAGGGGAAGAAGAAGAAAGCGACCGCGGCTTTTGGCCCTTGTAAGGCACTGTAGCCCACTTCCGGTCGGGAAGTGCTAGATGCTTCCGGTCGCTGCGGCTGTGCGCCACCCGACCTACCTATAAAGAATCAGAAGCCGGTGGGTCTGGGGTGCAGGAAGCCCCGAAGATGGCTGCCATGCCGACGGCGACCCCGGTTCCGATCGAGGGGAGATGCAGTTACTTTGTGGAAAGGAAGAATCGCTTCTGCCGGATGGTGCCGGCGGCAGGGAGACGGTTCTGCGGGGAGCATGCGGGAGCTGCGGGAGCGGGCGCGGAAGTAGGGACACCCTGCCCTACCCGGCGAGGCTGAACTGTTTGTTTGCCATATGTTAATAATGATAATAATGATAGCCAGCATTTACATAGCGCCTACTATAAACCAGGCACTGTACTAAGCGCTTTATTCCTTTGAAACGCTCTCCTCTGCTCCGCCTGCTGATCTCGCAGGCTGCCTTTAAGTCTCAACTGAAAATTTCACTTTCTACAGGAAACCTTTCCCAGCCCTTCTTCATTCTAGTGCTTTCCTTCTACTATCGCGTAGTCTAGCTCGTGTATGTATATATATATATGTGTGTGTGTGTGTATATATACACACACACACATACACACTATCTCACTTTGTATATATTTGTATGTTGTCTTCTCCGTCAGAATGTGAGCTCCTCGAGGGCAGGGACTTTTTGTCTCTTTGTATCCTCCTTTTAGTACAGTTCCTGGCACATGGTAAACGCTTAATAAATGTTTATTGATTGATCCTCACGTCAGTCCTAGGAAGTGGGTGCTATTGTTGTCCCCATTTTACAGTTGAGGAAATTAAGGCAAACGGGTTAATCGACTTACTTAAGGTCACACAGCTGAGTCTGAATTTGAATTTAGGTCTTCCTGATTCCTGGCCCAGCTCTGTATCCGTGGATAGTGGGAGAGACAATAACATAATTTGGTACTTATAAAGAGAATTAATGGAATGTAGTCTCAGCAGAGGAGGAACTTACGGGGGGGGGGGGGGGGGGGCGGTGCCTCTTGAAGAAAGCCTGGGAAGCTGAGGCAGGGGTAAGGAAGGACAGCATTCAAGCTTTGGGGATCTTCTGATGCAAAAGCACAGACTGGAGGTGGAAGGGTCATATTCCTGTAACTTCCAATAGTCCAATACAGCCTGGATCTATAGACAGTTTGGAAGGGGAGTAAAATGTAGGAAGACAGAGAAGGTTAAAAAAGGGCCAGGTTATGAAGAGCTTTAAATACCAAACAAAGGATTTTATATTTGGTATTAGAGGCCATGATTCATGTTTCTTAGCCACAAAGAAAGACAAACCTGACATAAGTAAGAGTGCTGAACTTCTAATCTCACCTATAGTACTGACTTTATGCAGATTGCTTAACCTCCCTGAGACTGTTACCTTTTCTGCAAAAGGGGATAATACCTATATTACCTCACAGGGCAGTGATGAGGTGAAATTGAAATGTATTTAAGATAGCTCCCTCCCCTTCAGTGCTCTGCAGGGCTGGATCACTAATTCAAAGTGAGAACATCTGATGCTCCAGTGACTAGCTTCAAAGCATCTGAGAAAATGAGCTAGCCACTTGCCCACTTGACACAGACCGAAGTCTGAAGGAAGGAACAAATAAACAAAGATTAGAAAAATGTTTCTTTCCAATAGAATTTAAGCTCCTTGAAGGCATGTTTTCATTTTTCTTTATATCACCAGCTTCTAGCATAATGATTGGCACATAGCAGGCACTTAACAAATGATTATTTATTTAAACTCAATTCTGGGCCCAGTCTACCTATCCAACTTATTTAAGAGTCTTATCTAACTTTATAAGCTGCTCATTCTGCATATCAAAGTCTCAGCAACCTGAGTTTTTGTATGCTTTCTCAAGTTGGATAGTGGTTGTTGCTTTCACTGAATTGAACAATGTAATTAGGATAATTTCATTTATGAATAGGAACTATCCATAGGGAATCTTTTGTTTGACCTTTTTATTAGGATGTCTTCATTGCTGTTGTTGAACAAGTGAATAGAGGTTTGGTTTGGTTTTTTTTTTTTCAGTTAAAGGCTACTACTGCCCAAGAAAAAAATAATTAAGAAACACTTGCCAACGAAGGGCAGCTTAGAACTAAAAACTCAGTAGGTAAAGGACAGTAGAATCATGAGAAGAAGAAGAAGCATAGTTCATCTGCTTTTAAGAATAAGGCAAGTGATTTTTCAAAATTCCATGACATGGTCACTTACTGTTAAAACAGAAAGAAATGTGAGAGAACATAAGCTATAAAGGAGAAAAGCTAGCTCTAAAATACTGGAGTATGGTAAAGAAATTTAGTATCTGTAAGGATAGTTTCTGCTTTTCACATACCCAAGTCCAACTGAGTACCTCAAGAGTTCCAGCCCTCCTACCACGTGGTTTTTCCTGTAATTACAGTGAGATCAAACTCCTTTGAAGTGATTCTGAGTTTCATTTAAGAGACTCATAAATGTTCCAAGTTTGATTCAGTCAGCATAATGTTGTCTACAAAGCTGGAATATCTGGAGGACCTTACCATCTGTGTGGAAACCTTCAACTTGGAGTCTTCTGGATCTCTTCCATGACAGTGTGAACACCTTCAGCAAGCGTTCATCTCTCTGTTTAATACGTTGCTTGGTATTAATCATCAGAGTCATTGAAAAAGTCATCTCTTTTGTTATAGCTTTCAGAATATCTCATATGGTTGTGACATATGTATAGGAGAAAACATAAAATTAGAGTTCATAAGGCAGTATTTTGTTCTTCTAATCAAATCTTTTTTATATTCAAACAATAAGCACAGTGGGGCCTGATATTACATATATAATTCAGTCAACTGTGTGACTGTAAAGATATGCTCTCCTGTGGGATGTTGCTTAAGAAAATCTGTTCCATTCTCATGTTCTCCATAAGGATACCAAAATTTTGAATAGATATGCAACATAAGTTGGTAGTCCTTGATATTTACTATATTACCATTTTGTTCTCACATTCTTGCTTTCCACTTCTCTTTCATAATACCTTGAGAATCAGTTCCATTATATTGTGAGCTCTTTAAGGGCAGAGACAGTCTTTTGCCAATTTTTGTGTCCCCAGTGCTTAGCACAATGCCTGGCACATAGTAGGCACTTAATAAATGTTTATTGATTAACCGATCAGTTTCTCAGTTCCCTCAAAAACTGCGTGGCCTTTTGTTACAGAACACCTCTATATGTCATTGGTCTAGTTCAGCTTTTGTCCTATTCTCCCTAGATTTAATGTCTCCACCAGGCAAGTCATTTAGCTGGGCTCCCTGGGCACATTCATCACTACAGTTTAACTCCCAATGACCAGAGCCAATTCTGTCAACTCACAAAGCTCTTATTTTGTCTTGACTTACTAGGCTAGTTCCCTCCTGGATGTAATTATTCTTTCTGGGCCAGTATCTCCACTGCAAGACACCATGGTCAATGGGAAGTGGGAGATAAGAGGAAAGAGAGAAAAATTCCTTTCCTTCCTTCCAGAGACCAAGAACAATTCTATTGAGCTGGGTTCTTCTATAGCTGGCTGCCTTCTCTCCTGACACTTCAGACCTCCTTCCCACTTCTGCTTTGACTAGGTCCCTAGAGTGTGTTTTCTAGCAATAAATGACTAGCTTCCCTCCAATTCCACCAAGCTTGATTGTTGAGCACTCCTTCCACTTTGTAAACATCATACAAAATGTGTATACTAATTTGCATTTCAGTTAAGACTTTAACACCTTATTGTCTTTGTTAACTACCCTTACTGTCCTATAATTTAATAAGTGATTGAGAAATCAATTGATCCAGAGTCTCCTGATCACCTTCTCCCTACTATAATAATTTTTAGCATAACTTCAATTCATTTTTTAAAAATTTAGCATTTTGACTGGCTGACTGCTGTGTACAAGGACCTGGCCTAAATTCGGGGAAGTCAGCCAAAATACAATCGCTTGTGTCGCAAAGGTGCTTTCATTTTATTATATAGGTATAAGATGTAAGCAGAGAGGTAAATATATAAAGTAATTTGTGAAAGGATAGCATTAACCATAAGGAGGATACAGAAAGGCTTCACAAATGAATTGGCACCTACTCAGAATATTATAAGAAGATAATTCAGAGAAGCAAAGATAGATAGGTGGTCATTCCAGGAAAGGAGGATGGTTTATGCAAACACAGGGAAGTGGAAGATGAAATAACAGATTTGGGGAGTAGCTACATTACCAGTTTGATTAGAAGAGTGTGAGAAAGATGATATGAATTAAAGCTACAAAGGTAGGTTTGAACAAGATTGTGAAGGTCTCTAAATGCTGGTATAAGTTTCTATGCTTTTCTTGGTCAATAAGGAGTCACTGGTTTTGAGCCAGGGAATGTCATAGTTAAAACTGTCATTAAGAAGATTTTTTTTGGACAGCTATATGGAGGCCAGGTTTGGGGACAGCTAGGTGGCAAAGTGAATTGAATGCTGATCCTGGAGTTTGGAAGACTCATGTTTCCTGAGTTCAGATCTGGCCTCAAGCACTAGCTGTGTGACCCTGGACAAGACATTTAGCCCTATTTACATCAGTTTTGCCCTCTAAAAATGAGCTGGAGAAAGAAATGACAAACCAGTCAAACCACTCCAGTATCTCTGCCAAGAAAACCCTAAAAGAGTCATGAAAAGTCAGAAACAACAGAAAATGACTGAAGGATGAATTGAGGAAGAGGGAGGCTAGAAGTAGAGAGTCCAATTAAGTTATAACAGTTATTTGGAAAAATGATGAGAGCTTGTACAAAAGTAAAGAAGATGTGAGTAGAAAGAAGGGGATGGAAAAGAATCTAGAAGTAGAATCACAGCCATTAATTGGGTGTTGGGTGGTGATAAAGACAAGAGAAGAGTAAAGATGACTTTATTATTATGAAAGTGGGTGACTAGGAGAAAATAGGGACCTTTGAAGGAAAGAAATGTTTAGGGGGAGAAATTATGAGTTGCATTTTAGATAGGTTGACTTTGAGGTGCTATGGGACTTCTGGAGGAGACTTTCATAAGGCAGTTGGTGATGTAGGACTGGTTCAGAAAAAATATGTATAATTTGGGAGTCATCTGCATAATGATGTCAACAGCCCTAGGACAGTGATGAGATTACCACAATAGTTTACAAAAAAGAAGGGAGCCCAGGGCATGGCCTTGTGGGAATTAACACATAGAGGGCAAGAACTGGATAAGAAGCCAGAGTGGGAGGGATAGAACAGGTAAGAAGAGAAATAATGTTATAAAATTTAGCAGGAAATATCCAGGAAAAGAGAGGTGGTGAGCAATGTTAAATGCTGCAGAGGAGACTTCGAAAAGAACAGGTACTGAGATTTATCAGTTAAGAGATTGTTTGTGGCTTTGGAGAAAGCAGTTTGGATAGAATGATGAAACTGGAAGCATAGTAAAGGAGAGTGAGTAGAGAGAAAATGGAGGCAATAATTGGAGGTGAATCTAGCTGAGCAGTGGAAGGAAGGAAAGATATAGGATGATATCTTGAAGGAATTTTAGGGTCAAGTGAAGGTTTTGGTTTTTGTTTTGTTTTTTTAAAGGTGAGGGAGACCAGGGCATGTTTGTAGGCAGAAAGAAAGGGTTCAGCCACAAGGAATGGGAAGGATTTGGGGGGCAAGTTCCTGGAAGAGATGAGAGGAGGTGAGGTCACCCCTGTCATAGAAGATGTATAGATATTTTGAAATGTGGCATAGGGAAGATGAAGGAACTTATTTTGGATGACCTTGATATTTTCAGTAAATCAGGAAGCAAAGTAATCTGCTGAGTGACAGGGGTGTCATGTAGCAGGGAGATAAAAGATTCAAAAGTGGAGGACATTGTTTAGTTGAAATTAGACAAGATTAAGAAGGTGGGAAAGCGAAACCAAATCTGGGGTGATAGATTGGGAAAAGAGAGGGATAGAGTTGCTAGAGGGTGTAGTGAGGGTAGAAAAGCAAGGGAAAAAATTGAAAGGGCATTATGACCACAGAAGAGTAAGCTTACTATTTGAGCTAAATAAATGAATTCTTTTTAACCTAGGAAGAAAATACCAGGAAAAGAATACTCTGTCCCCTAGATCCAAAACAGTAAGTATGGACTAAATAAACTTAAAGAATTTTGTGTATTTTAAGTACAACTCCTACATATTTATATTTGAAAATAACTATTATCTTAAATTTAGCACAGTATATGAAGATCAGCTTGAAAAACATTTGAAAAAATGTAACTCAAGAGAGAAACCAAAACCAGTAAGTATTCTCATCAGTAGAAAAAAAAATGCCTTGAAATATATTATGTAACATTTTTATATAATAAAAGCTCACATTTATATATCATCTTCAGATTTACAAATGCCTTTTTTCACAGAAATCCTATGAGATATGTCAGTCATTTTAGAGAAAAAGAGAGAAAGTGATTAAAACAGAGTAAGCCTTACATAGATTGGTTTTTGCTAATTGTTATTTTTATGTTTTTTGTGTGATTCAATTCTGTGAAGCTACTTATAGCTCTATTTTAGAGAATGGAATTTTTATAGATATTAGAGTTTTCAAATAATTAGCTTACGATTTTAATTAGTGGTGACACTAGTAGTTAAAATTACCACTCAATGATTTCTATCATTGCCTGAACAGATGAATATAGGACATTTATAATCAAGATATAGCACAAATACAATCTGGATTATACCTTGTAGCAATCCTAATAACAATAGCTCGTATTTATGTAATTTTTAATGTTCGCAAGTTGCTTTCCTCAATCATTTAAAGGAAATAATTGTAAATTTTTTTCACTGTTGTACAGATAAAACTGAGACAAAGAGAGGTTAAGTGACCTCCTTTTCTTTGGTCACGGTTATCAGAACTAGGCTTAAAACCCAGATTTTCTGACTCCCAATCCAGGGCTCTCTGTACTTTATCCCATATTATCTCATATGCATTTCTGCAGATGTAAAAGGATGTGCTTTACATCTCCAGAAATGGATTTTAACTGAAAGCAAAGAACTCTGTCCTAACAGGATTATCAAATGGAATTATTTGGTAGCATTGTTATTGCTCAGCTTGATCTCAGAGAGCAGACCTAGAAGCAATGAATGGAAGCTGCAGAGGTGAATTTAGGCTCAATGTAAAGAAAAGCATCCTCACAGTTAGAGGTCTTTAAAAAGGAAATGGACTACCTGGCAGGGTAATGAGTTCATCCTCGCTGGACTGCTTTTGCTTTCAGGCAAAATCTGGATATCATGTATGTTGTGTAGAAGATTCTAGTTCAGGGTGGATTGAACTAGGTAGCTTTTGACGTTCCTTCCAGGTCTGAGGTTCTGATATCTAACCCCTGCCATCTTGCAGTTAGAGAGGTCCCATTATATTAGCTTGTACAGTGGCATTTTTTAACCTTTTTTGTGTCATGAACCTCTTTGGCAGTCTGGTGAAGCCTCTGCACCCCTTCTTGATGTAATATATATATATATTTTTTTTTTTTTTTAATTCATATGTGAATTAGGAAATGCTAAATATAAGTTAGAGGTTTAATAAAAATAAACATGTAATGTTTTTTTCCACCAAACTCTATGTACTCCCAGTATTTATGAACCCTGTTAACTTATATTCTGTCTCACTATGTTTCTCTTTTCCATTTTTATTGATTACTTTAGGGAATAAGGAAGCTATGTTCGAATGAGCACATTGTTCCTATTCATGCTATAGTTTTTCTTGATTCTGCTATTCCCAGTCAGTCAACAAGCATATATCACGGGCTTACTGTGTGCTAGGCACTATGCTAAGTGGTAGGGATACAAAGAAAGGCAAAAATTGTATTGTTGCCCTCAAGAAGCTCACATTCTAATGTGAGCAACATGTAGGTAACTTTGATACATCTATAGGGAACAGATAGAAAGTAATCTTCAAGGGGAAGGCACTAAAAACTAGAGGGAACAGGAAAGGCACCCTGAAGAAAATAGGATTTGAGCTGAGTCTTGAAGGAAGCTGGCGAAACTAAAAGTCAGAGATGAAGGACAACATTTCAGGCCTAGGGTACAACCATGTCAAAGGCACAAAGACAGGAGATGGCGTGAGGTGTGCAACTCAAGAGTGTTGTAAGGCACTGAGAGGTTAAGTCACTTGCTTACAGGGACTTTTGAGCTGCATCTCCCAGGTCAAAAAAAAATGTTAAAAGCAACTAAGAAAGAACAGATTACGTGTTGTGGAACCAGAGTCAGAATCATTCAGGACTACACATCAGCTGTGCGAAAGAAAAGATTAGAACACAATCTGAAGGGCAAAGGAAAATGTCTTATACTCGAGAATAACAACTTGCAGAATTAGTGGGAAAAGTTAATGGAATTGATGACTTCCAAACATTCCTTTTGAGAAATTCAGAGCTGGACAGTCTTTGAAAGGTAAATTCAGTGGACAACAAAAACTTAGAAAGTTGTGGTTATTACTTTCAAATGTTTGGCTGGTTGAGTACAGGTGGAGAAAGCACAATACAGCAGAATTACTAGATCATAGTGAAGAAGACCAAACCCGCCCACTTCTTACGAATAAAACGTTTATCCTGTTGCATTTCCCTCCTTTTTCTTTTTGCAGTGTTCTCATTAGCAGTGTATTATCCTAGGCATGGCATTTAGCAGAAATGTTTTGCAAAGAGTGGAGAAGATGGCAAAGAAAGCTACTAAGCATGTTAATGCACCAACTACAGAACAGTTGTGATTATTTCTTCCATTTAACTTGTGAATAAACAGTAAGACATGATACTTTGGAAAGGCTAGCTGTTAAAATGAATTTCATCATTTCATAGATTAAAAAGGGTTAAAAGTGATATGGTATTTCAAAAATGCTGCAGGAATTAAGCAAAATGATTAATTAAGGTACTTAATAACTTTAAGATCACAGTATATAAATTTCCTTTTTGATATTTCTCACAAAGTCCCAAAATACCAAAGCACTTTTATGGGAAGATAAAGTGACATCTGACTTGAACATCTTTTTTTCTTTAAATAAAAGCATCCTCAGATGGGGCAGAAGTAATCAGCAGAAAGATTAGGAGGTATTCCAGGACTTGAGAAAGGCATATGTACAATTTTTCTGAAAGGGAAGGGAATGGCATTGCAAAATATAGACCTGTGAGCTGGTCTTTTCCCCTGAAATTTACTTTCTAGAACCTATTAAAGGGTTTCTAGGCACTTAGAAAGTGAACCTGTGATTATTATTATTATTTTTTTTTTAGGCAGTTGAGGTTAAGTGACTTGCTCCGGGTCACACAGCTAGCTAGTAAGTGTTAAGTCTTTTGTCTGAGGTTGGATTTGAACTCAGGTCTTCCTGACATCAGGGCCGGTGCTCTATCCGCTGTGCCACCTAGCTGCCCCCGAACCTGTGATTATTAAAAATCAGAATGGCTTCATAAAAAAATAGATCATGCCAGACTAACCACATTTCTCTTTTTGATAGGGTAGACTTCCCTTTTTGGTAGACTCAGAGAATACAGTGGGCATAATAGATTTAGACATCAGTGAAGTGTTTGGCAGAATCCTGTGCTATCTAATAAGATGGAGAGATATGGGCTAGATAATATTACAGTTAGGTAGGTTTGTAGCTGGGTGGTTGAATAGACGAAGGAATAGACATTAATGGGTCAATGTCAATTTTAGATATATTTAAGTATTATACCAACTTTAGTTGACTTTTTCTGTGTTTTAAGGATTACTTTATTCAAGATATTAATGCAGGATTAAAAGATGAAACAGAAATTCTTGATGAACTGGTAAGTGCAATGATTCATTATTTAATTTAAAAACAAATGTCAAGACAGTCCCCAGTCTACGAATGTGTTGTTGTGAAATTAGTTTCTGAGTTGATTATTTGTGATTTTTAATTTTCTCATTGAAATAGTGTTATGTTAGCAAAATTCTTAAGCCAGCCACTCCCCCGAAACACACACATATTTGCGCGCTCACACTCACCCTTCTATTTAATTTATAATTAAAAAGTTAGTTAAGTATCTTTTAAGTGCTTATTATGTGCTAAGCACTGAGGCTACAAAGAAAGGCAAAAAACATAGTCCCTGGGAGACAACATTCAAATAATTATATATCAAGATAAATAAAGCATAATGTGAAGGTAAGCTTAGCAGGAAGGTGCTGGAGGTGGGATTTGAGCTGAGTCCTCAGGGAAGCCAGTAGGTAATGGTGAGGAGAAAGACCATTCCAGGCATGAAGGAAACCAGTGAGAAGATGTTTGGGAGATGGAGTGTGTGAGGAATGTCAAGAAGTTTAGTGTAACTGAATCATAGAGTGCAGCTGGAAAGGTAGGAACGGGCCAAATTGTGAAGTGCTCTATATGCCAAACAAAATTTTATATTTGATCCTAGAGGAAACCAGAAGCCATCAGAATTTATTGAATAGGAAGTGAGGGGTGGAAGGTAATGTGCAACATTTCAAGGAAATCATACTGTTGATAGCCATGACCTTAGGTCCCTGTCCCCTTTAAGGCTAAATCCTATGCCCTGAGCATCTCTGACTTTGATGTAATGATAAAAAAAAAAATTTGATCAAGTGGGTTAAATGGATCCAAGTAAGTGGATTAATCTGATCTAACTAAGAAAATGTACTGAGAGAAAAGGAAAGAGGGAGGCAGACGAGGGTAAATTACCTTACACGAAAAAGCACAAAAACCTATAGTAGAGGGAAAGAAAGGACGGAGATGAGCATTGTTTGAACCTTACTTTCATCAGATTTGCCTCAAGAAGGGAAATAAAATCATCACTTAGGTACTAATTTTGATAGACTTAACCCTTCTCAGCAGTACAAGGATCTAAGACATCTCCAAAGGCCTCATGATGGAAAATGCTATCCACATCCAAAGAAAGAACTGTGGAGTTTGAATGCAGATTGAAGCATACGATTTGCTATTTTTTTTTCTTCTGTTTCTTCTTTCTGGTGGTTCCTCCTATTGGTTCTAATTCTTACTTACAACATCACTAATGTGAAAATATGTTTAGTAGGAATGTATATGTATAGCCTATATCAGATTGCACACCGTCTTGGGGAAGAAGAGGGAGAGGGAGGGGGAAAAATTTAAAACACAAAAGCTTATGGAAGTGATTGTTGATAAATAAAAATAAATTAATTTTAAAAAAAGAAAAACTGTGGAATAAAAAAAAAGTTGAGTATTCATAAAGACTGCTTGTATACAGAATCCTTAAAAGGAAATATTGTATTTACTATATTTTATTTATATACAGGTCCCAATTTCTTCTCTATCTGAAGAGCAGTTGGAAAACTTAATTAAGAAATTGAGAAAAGCCAGTAAAGGTAAGTCTGATTAAAACTGGACAGTAAAATATCTTATAGCCTTAGGTGATTAGATGTTATATTAGTTGGTAACCTGTTTTAATAAATGACCCTAGAGTTAGATCCTTAAGTTTTCATTTTTCCACCTGCTTATGTTTTTGCACTTATATTTTTGACATAGGTGTGGATTATACACTTAAAGATCAAATAATGTCACATCCTGCATTGCACGATGTCCTAAATGACCCCAAAAATGGTGATTCTGCATTCAAGCACTTGAAACAACAGGTATGGACTATGCTGTAGTATCTATATTTAATCAAAATTGCTTGCTGTTCCATGCATACAGCTAATTCCCAGAAATAATATCTAGGTATAATGAGTAAGAGAATCTCTTCTAAATTTATTCTTTAATGTATCGTCATGATGTAGAAGTAACCCTGGATTCTTAAATGGTGTGTTAGTGGCAGTACCTACTAGGTTACAGTGACTTATGCCTAATGATATACTGTGTGTCTCTTGTCCAGTATTCAGGCTTAGTTAGCTAAATTCAGTGAGGCTGATCATTAGATTGGCAATGGAGTAATAATATCTTAACCATAGCAGGTTTTTTTGGGCTGGGAAGATTGGGTTTCCCCATCTTGCCTAGGCTGCCACTGGTGGTCCTGATCTCACTACTGATCAGTACCTTTGACCTGATCCCTTTTCAGCCTGGTCAGGTTTGCCCCTTACTCTACCTCTACCTTCCATCTCTATCCTACTTTTGTCACTTAAGGGATTTACCACACTCTCCTAAGATAGCTCAGAGTTCCTAAGCTCAAGCAGTCCACCAGTCTCACTCTTTTCCAATAGCAGAGATTATAGACATGTGCTACCAACCATAGGCCTATCATTGTTCAGTCATTTTTCACTCATGTCCAACTCTTCGTGACCCCATTGTTAATCTCTTGCGCAAAAATAACTTGCTCATTATCTCATCAGGTCTGTCCTAAAGGCTGTTTCTACTCATCAGGATTTTATAGGAACAAGCATAAAAGCTGGTCACAAAAATAAAGTAAATGAATATCAAATTAAAATGATCAACATGAATATACTGACCGTTCTTAATTAATTGAACATATCAAATTACATTGTCATTTTTCTACATTGGACCAAATGGTTTTTTTCTGGTTTTTATATGAAATAATCTTAAAAAGTTTACAGGCTTCAATTTTAGGTAACATTGAAAGATTAAATTTACTGAGACCAAGAAGGTGCTTTGTTGAGTTTGGAGCTGGAAGGGGAAAATTGTCTCATTGGGTTGATATTGCCTTACAAGAAGCTGAAAAAGTCTACTTCCTGCTAGTGGAAAGGGTGACCACAAGATTCAAGGTAGGTGAAAACATTAAGATGTGTCAACCTTGTGTTTTGGATTTGTCTGTACAAAATGGCAGTCTCTTAGAAGTCAAATATTTAAAAGGAAACATTAAGTGCTATTCATTTTCAATGTACACTGCTAGATTTTGCAGTTCAAACATAAAAACAGAACAGGTCCTGATTTCAAGGAGCTTCTATTCTCCTGGGAATTAGAGGGTGAGTGGGGAAGAGTTGGCTACAATATGTAGAACAGAAGTGTAAATAAGTACTAAGTATCTAAAAAGTAACTCCAAGAGCAAGAGAGTCCAAATAACTGGGGTTCAATCAGGACCTCCTATAGGAGATGGTACCTGAACAGGGCTTTGAAGGAAGGACCATCAATGCTCCTCCATATGTGGGTGGGTGGGGGGAATCTTAATTTTTTCTGTTTCTAATGATTGTGTTTGACTTAAATTGCATCAACACAGCTTATAGCCATTGCTTCAAGTTTTTAAGAGTATTTGGAATTACCATCAAATACTAACCATGAAAGCAACATCTAACTTGTAATAATGAAAACATAAATAAGATTTACTTTGCTTCATATTTTGTATGAAAACCAAAAGGCATTGCTATTTTAAAGTCTTATAAAGTTTTTTAAATAAAAATTCATTGTAATAATGGTATTTTATTTGTGCAGGTAGATGGTAAACACAAAAACAGAAACTCTGTATTTGAAAGGCTTCAAATTGATATTCAACATTTATGTTTGAGTAAGTTGCATAATTTTCAGTTAAATGGTAATAAATTGTATGTTTCTAAACTCTCTGTTTACTTAGAAATCCTATCACAAAGAAAATTGTTTCAGAGGAAACTCAGGAGTAAAAATGTTTAATCTTTTACATTGGAGACCTTAATAACATCATAGAAAGAAAGAGAGGGTGATGCTAGAGATGGAATTCTGTTTCAGTCATGAGTCACACAAAAACCCTGTCCATCTCTGAGATTCTGTGATTGGTATTTTTTGACCATAAGTTCAGGGTAGCAAAAAAACCCACCCATTCTGTTATCAGAAGACACCCCAGCTAGCAAAGCTTTTAGAATCCAGACCTGGGTTCAAATTCTACCTGAGATACCACTACCTGTGCAATCATGACCTAGCTACTTAACCTCTCACAGCCTCATGCAAAGAGAAATGAAACAACCCCTACAGTCTACTAAGGGGAAACAGTGTGAATCCAGGGAAGTCATCACCAAGTAATCTTAGTGGGAGAGAAACAGACTAACAGCCAAAGGGTCAAGAATGACTTCATGGAGAAGGTAGCATTTGAACGGAGCTTTGAAGAGAGCCAGGCATCCCGCAAAATAGAGGTGAGGAAGGAGAGCAGCATTCCAGGTGTGAGGGAGACTGTGAAGGTAGAATGTCATGTACAGGAGCAGCAAGTCAGCCAGGGGCTGGCATGTAGGTCACCTGGGGTAAGGAAGGTGAAATCAGGTAGATAGGCTGGCGCCAGAATTTGAAGAGTTAAACACCGACATGAGAGTGTGCATTTTATCCTACAGACATGAGGGGTCACTGGTACTTCTTGAACAGGGGTGAGATCGCCAGACCTATCCTGTAGAGCTATCAGTTCATCAGCTGTGTGGAGGAAAAATTGGAGAGGGCAAAGACTAGAAACAGGTCACCAATAAATATTGGAATTAGTCCAGTTGAGAAGTAATGAAGGTCTGAGCTAGGATGGTAGCTGTGTGGGTAGAGGAAAGGAGAGGCTTTGGATGACTCTGAAACTGAAAACTAGGGTGATTGAAAGGTTGGTTTGATCTTCAAGAGAAATGAGAAGATGTAGCTGAGTAGTGAGTTTTGGGGGAAAATCCATTTTGGCCATGTTGAACTTGAGGTGTCAATGGGACATCCAATAAGAAGATGCTGATGGGAGACTGGAGATGTACTCAGGAGAAAATAAGGGGATTGGACTCCATAACATCTGATGTTCCATCCAAAGCTGAAATCTGAAGATTCTAAATCCTAAATGCTGCCTCTTCCAAGACTGGTACATTTAGTAATTCACGTGTTCTGTTAAACAACTATCTAATATACTTAACAGGTAACACTGTGTATTATGGTTATTGGCCTTTGCCCCTTATGATCTTATGAGACACTAAGCTCCATGGAGGGAGGGATGGGATGTTAGATCCCAGTTTCTAACCTAGTGCTCTTCTCTCTAGCCTGGTGCCCTGCTCACAGTCAGGGTTTAACTATTTGTGTAATTGAATTGGCTGATTATTTTTATGGTTATATTGATCTCAGTCATGACCCTAGGGTTATGAGTAATTAAAAATTGCATTTATATAGCACTTTATGGTTTGCAAAATACTTTATGTGTATTAATTCATTTGATCAATTAAATTCAATCAATTCATGGAGGCAGTCAGAAAACAATCAGAGGCAGTGTGGTATCGTGAAAAGAGGGCTTAACTTGGGATTGGGGACCAAGATTATGATCACAACTGATATTGACAGATGACTTACTTTGGCGGTCAAAGTATGAATGACTCCTTTTACAGATGATGACCATTCCAACTCTCAAATTATATAATTCTTTGTTATATTGGTTTTCTCTTTCTCCCTCTCTCTCTGAAGAGAGATTTTTTTTTCCCTTTCGTAAGAGATTTACAATCTAAAGGCTTCTCAGTTTCCCCATCCTTTTTTTTTTTCCAGGCAAAATACCTGTGCTAATAAAAGAAAAGTTACCTGTGGTTGGAATTGGAAAACATTTATGTGGTGTGGCAACAGGTATGAAATATAGAGGCATAAAAATGTGCAGATTAACATAGACGTTCTCATTCTAGTCTTTAATTTGACATAACATCTTGTAACTAAGTATCATCTTTAAATCTAATCTATCTACTTGTATCCTCGATCCGTCCTTCTGCTTTGGGTCATAGGTTTAAAGCAGAAATGGACTGAAGAGGCCATATAATCTAACGCCCTTATTTTTCAGATGGAGAAACTGAGACCCAGGCAGGCTAAATGACTGCCCAGGGTCACAAGGGTAGTAAGTCGCCCTCCTCCAGGACCTTTTATCATCTCTTCTCTCATGCGTCTTAAATGTCTAATATTCCTCAGCATTCAGTTACCACTCTGCTTCAAGTCTTCTTCACTTCTTACCTGGACTATTACAATATCCTTATAAACTGGCCTCTCTCCTTCCAGTCTCTCCCCTCTCCTATTCATCCTCCACAAGACTGCCAAAAATAATCTTCCTGAAGCACATATCTGATGGTCACCACTCTTCTGTTCAGAAATTTTTAGTGGATCCCCATTACATGTAGAATAGCATACACATTCCTCAGCCTGGCACATTCCTGGCACGATATGACTCTTTATTGTAAGTTTTACATCTACTACCTCTGTGCCTTTGTCGCATGCTTGGAATAGACTCTTCTCATCTCTTCTTTGAATCTGCCACTGTTTCAGCACTCATCCCGGGCACCATCTCCTATATAAAGCCTTCCTTGATCCCTCTAGCTGTTTGTCTCCATCCTTAAATTACCTTGTATTTACCTTTCTTTATATATTGGATCCTCCAGGAGAATATAAACTTCTTGAGGGTAGGGATCACTTTTCATTTTGTAATCCCAGTACTTTATGTGTAGTAGGTACTTAACAAATGTTTGTTTAAATTAATTGAATTTTCAAGTCTCCCCAGTCCTTTAAGAAACAAACAAAGGCTGTCTTCAGCCCTTCTACCCTTTCCAGCTGCTATCCCCTTGCTTGTCTTCATGGCCAGATTTCTTGAAGAAGTAGCACAGCACAAGATGGTCCCACTTCCTTAAAGCCAATTTCTCTTTTATAATCTGGTTTCTGTCTCTACTATTCTCCTAGAACTCTTCTTTCAAAGGGAGCCATTAACCAATGTAGTGCCTTTTATTCCAAACTTTCATCCTTATTGACCTCTTTTAAAAATGTGATACTTTTGACTACTCTCTCTCTGTGCTTCTGGATGTTTTCCTTTTGTTTAGCTTTAGACATGTTACCCTCTCCTGGTTCTTCTCATATCCTTCTGCAGGCTACTCTACTACCCTTTTTCCTCCCTTGGATCACTGCTCTCTTCCCAAGGCATGTCTCAAGGTTTTGAGTGTCACCCCATTCTTTCTCCACACCTTTTCCTTGGACAGTCCCATTCATTTGGCACAGCTTCAGCTTATACAAATGATAAAGGCTTCTCTAGCCATATCCCCTTTTCTGAACTCCAGACCTGACTATGCAGCTGCTCAGCATATGCCCACCAGATTGCCTGCTTGTACATCAGATTCAGAATGAACAAAGCTTGCTGTTTCCCCTCACACGTGCATCCCCTTCCAGAACTGTATTTTGGTCAGTAGCATAGCCACTTTACCCATTTTCTTAGGTTCAAAATCTTAGTGATATCTTTGACTCTTTATTTTTATTAATTTATTTTGATTTATCAACAATCACTTCCATACGCTTTTGAGTTTTAAATGTTTCTCCCCCTCCCTCCCCAAGACGCCACGCAATCTGATATAGTCTATACATATATATTCCTATTAAATATATTTTCACATTAGTGATGTTGTAAGTAAGAATTAGAACCAATAGGAGGAATCACCAGAAAGAGGAAACAAAGCACAATAGAAGGGAAAAAAACAGCAAATCGTGTGCTTCGATCTGCATTCAAATTTCATAGTTCTTTCTTTGGATGTGGATAGCATTTTCCATCATGAGGCCTTTGGAGAGGTCTTTGATCTCTCCATTCTGAGATAGGCTGAGTCTATCAATATTAGTCATCGCACAACATGGCTGTTCCTGTGTACAATGTTTTCCTGGTTCTGCTCACTTCATTCAGCATCAGTCCATACAGGTCTTTGCAGGTTTTTCTGAAGTCTGCCTGCTCATCATTTCTTATAGCACAATAGTATTCCATTACATTCATATACCACAACTTGTTCAGCCATTCCCCAATTGATGGGCATCCTTTCAATTTCCAATTCTTTGCCACCACAAAAAGATCTGCTATAAATATTTTTGCACACGTGGGTCCTTTTCCCATTTGTATAATCTCTTTGAGATAGAAGTGCTGTTGCTGGGTCAAAGGGTATGCACATTTTTATAGCCCATTGGGCATAGTTCCAAATTGCTCTCCAAAATGGTTAGATCATTTCACAACTCCACCAACAATGCATTAGTGTTCCAATTTTCTCACATCTTCTCCATCATTTTTTCATATGACTATAGATGACTTTAATTTCTTCATCTGAGAACTGCATGTTCATATCCTTTGACCATTTTTCAGTTGGGGAACGACTTGTATTCTTATAAATTTGACTTAATTCTCCATATGTTTTAGAAATGAGACACTGGTTATAGAAATTCTTTCCCAATTTTCTACTTTCCTTCTAATCTTAGTTGCATTGGCTTTGTTTGTGCAAAATCTTTTCAATTTATTATAATCAGAGTTATCCGTTTTGCATTTTGTAATGTTCTCTATCTTCTGTTTGGTCATGAATGATGTGTTTGACTCTTGTCCCCCCATCACATTCAAGTGGCTTACTAAGTCATGTTAGTACTATCTCCACAGTCTCTCTCATTCATACCACCCTCTCATTCCAACTGCCTGGATTATTGAAATACCTAACAGGTCTTCCAGACTGTATGATCTCCCCATAATCTATCCTTCATACTGATGACAGATTTTTTTCTTTATACAAGCATCTGCTTATGTCACTCTTCAGTTCAAAGTCTTCTGAATAAAATTCATAGTCTTTTACCAAGCATTCAAGGCCTTTCACATTCTGGCACCACCCAACCTTTCTTTCTTTTCCTTTCTTTCTTTTTGAACTTTTATTTTATTTCAATTAGCAAGCATTTCTTCACTTCATAAATTGATGCTAAGTGACATCCTGGTACTCCTTTGATTATTAAAGTTTTTTTCAGTGAAGAAACTCTTGTGACAAATGCATAATCAAACACATTCCACACTGGCCATATCTCATTCTTCATCTTGTGTCCACTATATCTCTATCAGGAGGTGGTAGCATTTCATCATTGGTCTTCTGAAATCATAGTTGGTCACTGCATTGATTAGTGTTCTTTTTCAAAGTTATTTTTGCTTTGTTGTTATCATATACGTTGTTCTCTTGGCTCTGCCCAGTTTAAATCAGTTTAAATCTTCTCATGTTTCTCTAAAAGTCTCTTTCATTATTTCTTTCAATGCTAATAATATTTTATTACATTGCTGTTCTTCAGTCATTTTTCAGTCATGTCCAACTCTTTATGACCGGATTTGGGGTTTTCTTGGCAAAGATACTGGAGTGGTTTGTCATTTCCTTCTGCAGGTCATTTTACAGATGAGGAGACTGAGGCAAACAGGGTGAAATGAATTGCCCAGGGTCACATAGCTAGTAAGAATCTGAGGCCAAATTTGAACTCATGAAAATGAATCTTCCTGACTCCAGACCTGGGACTCTATCCCCATTACAATCATATATCAATTTCTTTAGGCACTCCCTAATTAATGGGTACCCCCTTATTTTCAGTTCTTCACCACTCTAAAAAAAGAGCTGTTATATTTTTGTATGTATGGATCCTTAGCCTCTTTCTTGAACTCTTTGGGGTATAGACTTAGTAGTGAGATATTACTGGGTCACAAGTCAAGCACAATCTAGTGGTTCCAAACTGCTTTTCAGAATGGCTGTATCTTTACCAATAGTGCGTCAAATATGCCTTTTTTTACCCACAGTTGCCCCTACATACACAATATTTTTCATTTTGCTTTTTTGTCATTTTTGCCAGTCAGATGTGTGTGAGGTAGAATCTTAGAATTGCTTTAATTTGCATTTCTCTAATTATTAGTTATTGGGAGCATTTTTCATATGCTGTTGATAGTTTAGATTTCTCCCTTTGAAAATGATCTATTCAGGGGGCAGCTAGGTGGCACAGTGGGTAGAGCACTTGCCCTGGAGTCAGGAGGACCTGAGACTACCCTCAGACACTAGCTGTGTGGCCCTGGGCAAATAAGACTTTTGTCTTATTCCTGTGGATTTCAAGGGATCAAATAATGTTATACTTAACTGCATTGCCTAGCCAAAAAAAAAAAAGGAAGAAGAAAAAAAGAAAATGACCTATTCATGTTCTTTGATGATTTGTCATTTGGGGAACAGTTCTTGTTCTTATAAGCATGAATCAGTTCCTTGTATAGCTTGGAAATGAGACTTTTTCAAAGAAACTTGCTGCAAATTTTTTTTCCCAATTAACTGTTTCCCTTCTGATTTTAAACACATTAGTTTCACTTGTACAAAAAAATGTAGATTTTGTATAATCGAAATTGTACATTTTATCTTCTATAATTTCCTTTATAGTATTTTGGTCTTGAATTCTTCCCCTTTCCACAGATGTAAAAGATAATTTCTTCCTTGATCCTTACCAGCACCTTGCCATGCTAGCTTTATATAATAGTATCTTCTTCCTTGTGCTCTGTGCTCTAACAAAATTGATCTCATCACCGTGTTCTCCTATATACACTATGTACTCTCCTACTCAAATACCTTTACTCACACTATTCTCTGTGTCTGAAATATTTTTCTTTTCCTTCATCCCACAGTTTATCCCATTCATTGAATTTCTAGCCAATTTTAAAACCCAGCTCAAATGCTGCCTCTTTCAGAAAGCCTCCCAAATTCTCCCAACAAGGAATGCCTGTTCTTCCTCAGACATCATGTAACACTTTCCTTTAACCTTTTATGCAATTACCATATATTATTTGACAGTATAGAAAATGTCATATTCCCTTTTTAACTAAACTTCATGGTGGCAGAAGTTGTCTTATCTAGATTTTGTCTCTCCCAGTTCCTGGGTCTGCTTATTGTAAATACTGAAACATTTTTAAAATTTTGTTTTATCTTCAGAAAAACCCAAAACATTACTAAAGTCTATTAATATTTAAAGTAGCCCTAGCCTTGTGAAGTAGCAAAATATAGTTTTTTTAAAAAATGAAAAGTAAACTATTTTTGCTACTTTACGTGACCAGGGCTACTTTAAATATTAATTTTCTGTGTGTGTGTATGTGTGCACATGTGTGCGTGTGCAAATCATATTTTTATCAAGTCTTAAAAGAATTAAAAGAATCATTTTGTTTATATCACAAAGACTATTATCCTTTGCCCTTGGAGGGATTGTGTTTCAAAATCCTTCCCAGTTCTAAGACATCGGGACTGTTGGGTGACAGAGAGATTTAGGGAAATTTCAGGAACATGAGAATAATAGAAGTAGAATATAGAAATAAGTAGAAAACCTTTTTTGTTTTGTCAAGGTAAGGTAAAAGAAGCCACTTCAGAACATTGGTTTCTGTCCCACCACTGTCTTTGGGAATGGAGTCAGTTGGACGGTGAGGAAATCTCAAGACCTGATTAGTTGGTCCTGCATTTGGGTCTCTGCATCCCAGGACAGAGCTGGTCAGAGTTGCCACAGCCACAGAAAACCTTTTGGGAATGGAGTACTTTTGTTTTTGTCTTGAAATAATTCCTTTGAGACCCTATCCCCACCACATTTCCAGCAGCCTTATTTTCCCTTCTCACCTTCAACAATAGTATTTAAACATCCCAGTTTGGGAAATAGAGTGGCTAACTGTGGTAGAGATAGAAATTTTATAGAAAGACCCTGACTGACCTTTGTCTTATTTCTGTGGATTTCAAGGGATCAAATAATGTTATAGTTAAGTGACCTTTATTCATTTTGATGTCAAGATTAGTTTTGTTGGTATTAAGCCTTTAGCCACACAGATAAAGAGATATGCTGCTTTTTAGTTATTTTTTTCTATAAGGTAGTTGATTTTTATAGCTATAAACAAGATTGTTTTGCTTTTTTAACAAGGTAGGATATTAGGCCTAATGCTAGAGTATTATGAGTCCCAAGAGCTGGATTTCCTGTTCCGCTTTTGCCAATATCTGTATGACTTTTTCAAACTTCATTTTCCTCATCAGTAAAATTAAGGGGTTCGAGCAAATGGTTTGTCTGATCCCTTTCAGCTCTAAAATTGAATTTGAAAGCACTGCTTGGAAGCAGGAGATCTGGGTTCCAGTCCTGCTGAAGACACTTAATAGCTTTGTGATGAGTGGCAAGTCGCTTTCTATCTCAGAGCCTGTTTTCTCATCTGTAAAATGGAGGTGAGAGTCCTCAAACAATCCACAAGATTATTTTAAGGAAAGTGCCCTGTGGATCTTAAAGTGTTATGAAATTGTCAGCTCTTTATTGCTCAGAAAGAAAGAAATCAAGTAACAAATTGAAATTTGTTAGAAAATGGTGGAACTTTCTTGTCACCTCCCCTGTACTCATTTCTTCCTGCTCTGAAGGTATCACACACCTCCATATCTAGGAACCTAAGGAGAAGCTGTTCACACCCCTCCCTTCTCTTCCTCTCCCTGCCTTCTATTTATTTTGTTTTCAGTTTGATTAACAATTTCTGTGGGTTTTAGAGGTAGTTTTGTGGTTTGTTTTTGGGGTTTTTTTTGTTTTTAGATAAAGGTTCTTTTTTGGCGACACTGAGCTTTATTGGGCCTGAGGAAGGAGAAAAGAAATCTAGCTGCTGAATGAAGGTTTTTCCAGGCTGCAAGTCTTAAACTTCCCTTCCTTCCAGCTATTTTGGGGATATAGGCTTTATTACAGAATAAATCAATAGAAAAAAATGAAGAATGTATATGAATTGAAAGGAAAACACCAAGAACTTATAGAATAAAACAGATAATTCACTCAGAGATAATACAGGAAAATATTTATTGTATTGCTTAGTAAATATACAAAATATTTATTTCTTACAATGTGGGATTGTATGATGTAATTATGGGGATTGGAGATTATATGATGTATGATATGATGATGATTATATGATATCATTATATTTGCAGATCTTGCATTGCGATGTTTAGTCGAAACCTATCCTACCAGATGCAGAGAAGGAAATGAGGAACCGGTGGCCAAGCGTATAAAGAAAACGGACACAGAAAATGACACTTCGGGAAATGAAGAAAGTGAAAAGAATGAATTAGAGCAGTGGATCCCTGTGGCTGGCATCGTTATTGCACTCTGTTGTCATCACAGGTGTGATTGGAGGCATTACGTGGGCAAAGAATTTTTCAAGACCCTAGGACTTGGGCCAGTGGAATTTAACTATTTCCAACGGATGAGTAGCTGGGCCACTTGTGGAATGCGGGAAACAACTTTGGAAACATCAAAAATTAATATAAAGAAAAGAGATGATCAGACCAATGATAATGAAGAGCATGACCATGAAGGATACAGGAAAACAGATGATAATCCCGAAGGCTTACCTGGGTAAGTGACTTATTTTGTGATATTCAACAAGAAGGAAAAATGATTGTTTATTTTCTCAAGATGTATAACTCAGGTTATAAAATGGAATTCTAAATTGAATTTTACAGTAAATTAAAATTAATGAATTAGTTATGGTCTCAAATAAAAGGACCCTTAGAAGACATGAAGAGTAGGTTCAGCATGTAGCCTAACTCTGGGACATAATAAAATAATTATTGGGTGCTTATTAATGGTTCAGCTAAGAAATTACCATACATATTAATAAATACTGTATGGCAGTTTATGTACTACATTGTAATTGTGAAAAAAGTTGCTAATTTTATTCTGATTTTGTTTTTTCTTGTTTTTGGATCTAGGCTTCTTACTGTCGAAGAAAGGAAAAATATAGGTCGTCTCTGTAAATTGCTAATTGACCAAGGCCGAATCCAATATTTACAGCAGAAGGGATATAATGCTTCATTACAGTACTATACAGAATCCCTTGTGTCTCTAGAAAATGTCCTGTTAACAGCTTTACCCAAACAGTCTTCAACACCAGGCTCAACTACATGATGAAAGAGAAATCCGAAAAGTTCCTACTGAGCAATTTTATAGCCCTTCTCTGGATATTTTAAACAGATAAGATAATTTATACAAAAATTATGGGGAAATTGTCTCCCACAAAAAAGTAAAGTTTCAAATTATGGTTTTTATATTGACAAAAAGAAACTAAAAACATTTTAAATAACTGATAATACAAACATGTTTATATGTTCTAAGCTCTTCAAGTTCTGATGTTTGTTTTCAAAGACTTCAGAAATGCTGATGTGTAGCTAGCTAATTCACCAGATCCTCAAAATAATCCTCTTCAGTAGGTCATCTTGAGGTATTTTATTCATCATTATTTATAGAGTCTGGCAAAGCAGTTGGACAATTTTCTTTGTTTTCTGAAATACAAAAGCATTCCCACATGTAACCTAGAATCTTAACAAAAGTGCCTCTTTGCATAAACTTTAGAAGAATTTAATTTCCTTTTGTTCTTAGTTAATTTCTATTGTATAATTTCTGAATCTTGCTCTACATATGTAATAAATAAATATTTTTAAGGGTTTTTTTTAGAACGAAGGCAAAACTTCAGAGTTGCTGAAATACATAAAGATTTGTGGGGGTAAATCCAAGAAAGACAACCAGGTTATGACTGGAAACAAATACCCATAACATCACAATGAAGTTATGAAATTGGTATCAGTGAGGTCACTTAGATAGATTTTGGAAATATCCACATCATATCAGAATTTACAGGTGACCAAAACCGGAAAAGAAGAAATGTTTACTTGAAATACAAATGTCCTATTACATTTTTACCTAATAATGAGCTGGTTAGGAATTCTCCAAATAAACATTTTCTGTAGCCAGTGGCTTTTACATTTGCCAATATCCCCGGTGTTTTCCTCAGTTTAAGAGGAGAAAATTAAAGGGAATTAGGCGGTAGAATCAAAAATATTCATTTCTTGCTTAGGCTTCTCATCTTTAGCCAGTGAGTTTTATGCATAGAGTAGTATAAGCATGAAAAAAGATGATAGTGCTTCCATATTTTCTTGTAGCATCTGATATTATTCTACCCTCGTCTTTAAAAAAAATACCTCTTAAAAAAGGGATATAGGCTTCCTACTTGTAATTGTTGTTATCTTTGCTGAAACAAGTATCCAGGTGTGACTATACTAATATTTAGGAATTATTAGTTTGTAATTCCTATTAGAGAAATTCCAACAGTATGTTGGATTACTCTGACATTACCAGATAGTCTGTACTTGAGTAAGTGAATTATTGGTGATAAGTCTGTCTTGTTCGTTATTATAGAACTTTTGACTATTGCTAGCCACAAAACTTAAATTAATTTTTTTAAATGTCAGTCTCTAATTACATATTATAGTCCTAAGCTAAAATTACTTCAATTTTTCTTGTGTTTTTAATTTCATATCAAATAAAATTGGAATGATTCAATTTAGTTTTTTAAATGTTATCAGTATTCCCTGATCCAAAAGGCATAAACCATGGCAATAGAACCACTTTCATAGTATCAGACTAGACTGGCTAGTACAAAAGCTAAACTTATTCATATTATCTAGTGTACTATATGTGTGTGTGTGTGTGTATAATATGTGTGTGTGTGTATATATATGTGTATATATATATATGTGTATATATATATATGTGTGTGTGTATATATATATATATATATATATATATATATATATATTAGTACTTAAAGAACCATGATTTTGTCAGTGTGGATGTTCCTTTCCCCACTTATACTGCTATTCACCTACAATTTAGTAAATGATCTTTAAGTGTTACTATGGCTAAAAATTCATCATCCTGAGATAAGCTTGATAAGGAACAGTTCTGAATGGAGCTAAGCTGTGCCTTGGAGGATAAACGCCTTGGACTGTACTCAGAATCACATCTCAGAGTTAGGAGTGCCCTCAAAAGTCATCTAGTCAACCAAGGATCCCCACTACGATATACCCCATAAATGGTTATGCGGCCTTTGGTCAAAGGCTGCACTTTGAGGGGAAACCTGCTTCCTCCCAAGGTAGCTCATTCCACTTCTGTAGAGCTCTAATTCTTGGCAAGTTTTTTTTTTTCTCACATGAAGCCTTAATGTGCTTCTTTGTAACCTCTGCAGAAGCTAGCAGCGGGGAAAACAGTGGATTAGAGTAGAACATAGGTTCAAGTCCTTTCTCTACCACTTACTGTCTTTGTGACTTTGGACAAGTCATTTGGCTCTCTAAACCTTGCTTCTAAACACCTGTACAATGAGGGTATTGGACAGATGATCACAAAAATCCCTTAAAATCCAAACTCTTAAGATTCTATCCTTAATCCTAGTTCTGCTTTACGGAGTCAAACAGAGTAAGTCTTTCGGCCTTCCATTTGACTATCTTAAAACTATTAGACACCTATCATCAATTAGTCAGTCAACAAGCATTTATTAAGTACATAACAATGCACCAGATATTGTGCTAAGTAAGCACTGGGGATACCAAGAAAAAGCACAAACACTCCCTGGCCTCAGGGTGCTCACATTCTATATGTAAACGAAATAGTCAATACCCTAGAGGAAGAATAGTGGGACTGTCACTGTTTGCCTCTCAATGTAGCCTAAAATCACATCAGATTTGGGGGCTTCAGTGTCACACTATTGATTCATAATGAGTTTTTGCCCTCTAAAACTTCCAGACCTTTTTCACACAAATTCTTGTCTCATTACATATGCCTTATCTTGAACTTAGGAAGATGATTATTTTTGTTAGCCAAGGGGAATACTGTATTGATGTTAGATTATATTTTATTAGATACATGTTTATAAAACTATAGATTTAGAGCCATAAGGGACCTTAAACATCATCTAGCAATGCCTAATTTTATAGACAAGGAAATGGGCCTAGAGAAGCACAATGATTTGCCTAAGGTTTTGTTTTCTGATAGCCTTCCAGATGACCTCCAATCTTTTTATTAGCCTTTTTTTTTTTTGGCTGCAATAATGTAATGAACAGATGCCTTCAAAGAACCTCTATTTATTTTTTTCTGAGTCAAGTTTGATTGCTTACAGGCCATAATCTTCTATGTGTTAGAGGATATTTTCCCCTCACACTTGCCAGCATTTAAACTGATCTTTTTTGCCTGTTGATATAATCTCATGACATCTTGGATTATCATAAGGATACCCCTTCTTAAGCCTACATTTTTTTGGTTTTAGTTTATTTTTTTCTCCTGGAATAAGTTAAAACAGTCAGATATTGGCAAGCCAAAAAATAAAGCTATCTGTGCAAGGGAAAAAATAAGACCAATGCTCTTAATATTTAAGACTTGAAACAATCTACTGTTTATCAAAATGATAAATTTTTCCATTAGCTATTAAGTGTGAAATATTTCATTTTGGTGAATAATAGGCACATCTGAAGTACTAAAGCATAATGTCAGTGTTTTTATTAATTAACAAGAATGATCTTTCTCCCCCTCCACTACACCCTGTGTAATATTTGAAGCACTGTTTTTCATTTTCATTCCTAAATCAGAATGAAATTTTCAGTAGTTGACTCTATACTAACTAGGACCCATACTACATAGATATTAGCCAAAACCTTCACTTGGGATGGTATTTATGACATGCATTTCCTATAACTTTCTTATAATTTCTAGGTGGAATGAATTTTAGGGTTGGAAAGGAGAAAGTAGATGTCAAGGTATTCAAGATATCAGAATTACTTATGGAATGCCCTGAAAGAGTTATCCTGTGGAGTTTTGGGAATTAAAAACTATGATTTAGAAATTTGAGGGATCTTAGAGATTATCTAATCCAACTCCCTCCCTTTACAGATAACAAAAATAGACTAGTGATGTTTATCTGTACCCAACTTCCAGTTCTGAGGCTAAAAGATTTACTTGCTACTTTAAAAATTGTGATGTTCCTGTAGATATCACTACTAAGCATTTACTCCAAGGAGGCAAAAAATGGAAAGAAAGGTCCCATAAGTACTAAAGTATTCACAGTGCACTTTTTTATGGTTGTTAAGAACTTAGAACAAAGTAGGTGCCCAATCATTTGGGAAGTGGCTAAATTAAATTGTGATTTCTTGAATATACTGTAAGAAATGATGAACGTGAAGCATTCAGAGAAAAATGGGAAGTGTCGTGTGAACTGATGCAGAGTGGAGTTAACAGAACAAGGGGGGAAATTAAGCATTTCCTAAAAAAAAAAAATTAGAAATAGAACAGTAAAATGAAACATTGGGATGATAACGATCAAGTTTGGCCCAGAGGAAAGTTGAGAAAATATGTCTCCCTCCTTTTGTTGCTTTGGATCCACCAAGGAACCCAAACAGAATATTGCACGTAACGTTAGTCAATGTGTTGGTTGATTTTGCTGAACTGCATTTTTTCCTCTTTTGTAATCTTTGTTACAAGAATGGAGGGGGAAAGGTGAGCAGGGATATATTAGAAAATTAATGTAATGAAAAAAATTTTTTTCAAAGCTGAGGAGTATCCATGAAGTTAAGAAAGGAATGCTTACAATTTCTTTTACATCTTTTCACTCAATGTATGAACTGAATTGATTTTTCTACATTTCTATTCCCATTTCTATCACTGAACTAGAAAAAAAAAGTCAGACAGTAAATGGAATGAAAAAGGAATATACACATCAATGAAATTACTGTTTCATCCAAATTCTGATAAAACAAAGCTCTTACCTGTTCTCCTACGGGACTCCTGAATATATGTGTGCATAAATTGAATGCCAAATAATTCCTTTTCCTCCTCTTCATCCGCATTTTCACAGGGAGGAAGTGTGACTTCCAGTTTTAATGGGTTATCCCTGAAGTTGACAAACCTGGTAATCCATCAGAAAATGGTACTGTCATGGTACCTTAACTGTTGACTAACATGGTCCACTATCTCAGGCACGAGCATATCTAAAGACCAGGAAACAGCTGAGATGTTGTTAAAGATACGGTTCTTATTGAACTTTTGACACACACAAAAATAATGCTTATTGGACATCTCTATCCAGATGTCCTGTAGACCTTAGAAACTCAACATGTCCAAAACTAAACTTATCTTTCCTCCTAAGCTTAATTTTCATATGTGATTGTCAGCCCCGCCATCTTTCCAGTCACCTAGACTTACAACCTAGGTGTCATCTTCAACTCCTCAATTTCTCACAGCTTTCACCCTCACATACCCAGTTTCTTGCCAGGTGCTGTCAGTTCTTCCTAGAGGCAGTTAGGTTACAGTGGATAGAAACACTGGGCCTGGAATCAGTAGTTCACATCCAGCCTGAGACACTTACTAGCTGTGTGAACTTGGGCAAATCACTTAACCTCTGCTATCTCAGTTTCCTCAACTGTAAAATGGGGATCATAATAGCACCTATCTCATAGTATTGTCGTGTGTATCAAAGAAGGTAACTGTAAAGCACAACACCTGACACATAATAGATGTTAAATAAATGCGTATTCCCTTCCCTTTTCCCTTTATAACATTTCTGATGTATACTTCTCTCCTCTGACACTGTCACCACCCTGGTCCAAGCCCTCATCACCTTATGCCTAGACTATTGCAATAGCTTGCTGGTTGATCTGGCTGTGTTAAGTCTCCTCACTTCAATCTATCCTCTACTCAGCTATCAATTTTATCTTCCTAAAGTGCAGGTCTGACCACGTCACCACTACCATCCCACCATTATCCTTCTTCCCCATTCAATAAACTCCAGTGACTAGCCTTTTGGTTCTTTGAACAAGACTCTCCAAAGCCCAATCCTGGGAATTTTCCACTTGTCCTTAATGCCTGGAATTCCCTTCTTCCTCATTCCATCTCCTGCCCTCCCTGGCTTTATTCAAATCCCAGCCAAAATCTCACCATCTACAGGAAACCTTTCTTGGTCCCCCTCTGTTGATATCCTCAGTTTATGTTGTACATATCCTGCTTGTACATAGTTATTTGCATGTTGTTTTGTCCCTTAGACTGAGTTTCTTTAGACCACAGGCTGTTTAGTTTTTGTTTTGTTTTGCCTTTTTTTTTTATCCCCAACACTTAGTTAGCACAGTGCCTGCCACTTGGTTTTGTTGTGGTTCAGTCATTTCAGTTGTGTCTGTCTTTTTGTGACACCAACCCATTTGGGATTTTCTTGGCAAAGATACTGGAATGGTTTGCAATTTCCTTCTCCAGCTCATTTGACAGATAAGGAAACTGAGGCAAACAGTTAAGTGACTTGCCCAGGGTCACACAGTTAATATGTGTCTGAGGCCAGATTTGAACTCAGTTCTTCCTGACTCCAGGCCCTTGTTCTATTTACTATGCCATCTAGCTGCCTCCCTGGCACTTAGTAGGTGCTTAATAAATACTTGTTGACTGTTGACTCTAGCCTTCAGGTGCAAAAGGTCACCATACAATTTGCACCAGTGTCCAGTGCACAAGACTTCCTAAGTCATATGAGGTAACTCAGACATGCTGACACAGAGGTGCCACACTCCTCTGCTACAAAGAGATCTTACCCATCTTTCTTGTTGGAGCCATTCCACCTTCAAATAGTAAAGCTCAGTAACTACAGAATAATGGGCAAGGCTGATCACCAGCACTCTATCCTTTGTGCCACCTAGCTGCTCTAAGCAGAATTGACAGGGTTTGACAACAGATTGAATATGGGACAGGAGGGAGCTTTCAGACAGTGAAGAGTTGAAGATGACACCTATGTTGCAAGCCTCCATGACTGGAAGGTTGGTGGTGCCCCATTAATAATATAAAAATTAAGCTCGGAATCTTAGCTGTCCCGATGGTTAGATTAGTGAATAACAATTCACCTAACCCAGTATCTAGTAAGCCACAGATCATGTTTGATATCCTATCCAGTCATCACACAAAGCAACCAAGGCTCTGTCTAGTTATCTTGCTATTTGCCATGCTATATTCATGCAAATTCACCACCATCCCCACTCTGCACCCCACTCCTCCCCAAAAAAGCTTGTACTTCCCATCCCTTGCTTATGCTCTGGGAAAAGTAATCAAATCAATGCTACCATTTCTACTAGAAAGAGCAGGGTGATGGACTGCTCTGTGACTCCATTTACAATCCCTTTAACTCCTTGGGCCAAAGCTTCTTCCCTGGACACCACTCTCCAATATGTGTTATCTTCCGAGGACTGTCTAACTTCTGTGTCCCTAGGATGTATTATTTATAGAAGATGCTTAATGACCTTCTTTCTTTCTTTCTTTCTTTTTTCTTTCTTTCTTTCTTTCTTTCTTTCTTTCTTTCTTTTTTCTTTCTTTCTTTCTTTCTTTCTTTCTTTCTTCCTTTCTTTCTTTCTTTCCTTTTTCTTTCTCTTTTTCTAGCTTTCTTTCTCTTCTTTCTTCCTTTCCTTCATTGTTTCTTTCTCCCTTTATTCCTTCCTCCTTCTCTTCTTCCCTTCCTACTCTTTATTTTTTTCTTTTTCTTTCTCTTTTTCAATAATCCTGGAAAGGTAGAGTAAGTAGACAATACTATCAATAACTTTGAATGCCAAATATAATATTTTGTCTTTTATCCTACAGGTAATAGAGAACCCCTGCAACCTCCTGAGCAGAGAAATATGAGAAGATTGAATTGATCCTGTTTCATTTTCTTATTTATCCTGTTTACAAGTAATTGATTTTCTCCTGTATTTGCTTTTGTCCTGTAACTGCTTAAGTCATGGTCTTTGTCTCTGAATTTCATTTGGAAATTCAGCTAGTCTGTAATAGATTAAATTTTAAAATTTAGTTCTCCTGCTAATCACAGATCTATTCTTGCCTCAAGGAGTTTAACTGATGTCGGGGGATGTGTGTGAATGTGAAGGAGTCAGGCTTAACATCTTTATACCACCAAGCTATCTTTCAAGGAGATCTGGTTCCCTCTCTCACACCTGGACTCATATAATGAGCACTTATCAGTTGCATGAGAGAAGAAGGGGAGTCGTTGCTAGCCCCCATTACCAAATTTCCAACCAAGCATATTGTTCCCTGCACCTTAGCTTTGTAACCAGTCACATTGCACACAATCCCATGATGTCATCTACCCTGTTCTGTTCTTTGTTCTGTACTCCCCAAAACTTACAAAAAGAGACTGTCCATCAGCTTAGGGTCTTTAGCATAAGAGGAGGCAATCCATTGATCCATTTATTGGTAGACATCATACTCCTGTTAATAAACGTTACCTTTCTCAGAGAATTGCCTCGTTTAACTTATTATATTGCAAACACTGCAAATGACATTGTCAGACTTCTGTTTTATGGATAAATATTTGACAGAAACTGGGGGGACAGGGACGTCAATTGAGAAGTTATTGTAATAATCTAGTTGAGCAGTGGTGAGGTATTTTATTAGAGTGGTGGCCATGTTAGTGGACAGATGTTATCAGTGTGAGATATGTTGTGGAGGTAGATTTGATAACTTGGTATGAAAGAAGCTTCTATGAGAAAAGAGAAATTTAGGAGGAAAAGAACATTATTTTATGTATCATGTTTCTTTTTTATTAATTTCTTCAAGAAAACCACTGTCAAGGTATGTGGAGATACTGTTTCCCAAAGCTAAGGCCTAGCAAGTAGGCTGTGCCCTGAGCTTGGCATAACAATTCTTTGTGCTCTGGAAAATCTCACCCCTTCACAAAGTGTATTGCTTTGACCAGCACCAGGTGTTCACTGAGGGATTTAGGTTTCATATTAATCAATAACTGTTCAGATTTGTTGGAGCTCCCTCTATTTCCCAGGGACCTGAGAGCCTTCCGTCATACCTCTTGACACACTCACAGTCTGTTTCTTGTAACAGCTAGGTGAATCAAACCGAGTACTGCACTCCTGTTCCTCTGATTCTATACCCTGCTGTGAGACAATCAACTCGGAGACTGGTCCCACAGGACTCAGGAACGCCTGCATTGTCCACACATGAACCTGCCATGGGAAATGCTACTCAAGACCGAAGAATGATTATGTCATGGTCCAGTCCACTTGTGGTTTTTATGTATATAAAGCATTGCCTTTCCCCAGCACGTTAAGCTTTCTTACTCAGGAGGACTTCCAATTAAAAGCATTTTCCTCACTTGGACGTTAAACTTCTGTTGTGTCCTTACTCTCCTGTCTCTAGCCTGCTCTGTTTGGCTCCAGCCACCCATAGGTTAGAGGCTGGTTCTGGTCTGGTTGACCACAAAAATCTATTTAACTGAAAAAAAAAATTCCTCTTACCTACAGATTAAACTCATTATAGTAAATTTGTTACATTCATCTACAAAATAAGAGATCCAGTCACCTCTAAGCCGTAATTAAGCTTCAGAGTAGGATTTCAATGGAGGACATTGATTAACTTTAAACCTCAGTTTCCTTATCTGTTAAACATAAATAATAATATTTGCTCTATCCACATCATGGGCTTTTTGTGAGGATCACACCTCATAAACCTTACGGTTCCCTAGAAATGGGAGCTATTGCTATTAATTTGAAGGCTATTACCCTGAATAACTTCGATTAGGCTGAGCCTAAAAATACAGATTTAATTCAAAAGCCTTTCACTTACGCTCTTTCTCTGCCAGCAGAGGGGATTGGGTAAGTAGTCTAGCTCATGCTTTGGAACAAGATTTTTACCTGAGATTTGTCATTCGTTCCATGCATTCTGGAATATCTTGCAATTGGTTGTTGCTGAGAACCAAAGTTCCCAAGTTCTTTAGGTTGATGATGGTTTCTGGCAAACATGCAATGTCATTCCGCTGGAGCCATAATGTATGTAGGTTTTCCATTCTAAAATGTGAAAGGATTTGACAATTAATTATATGCATTATGAAAATACCAGCTTATAAAAAAATATCAAGTCAGAGACATCAGGTCTGTGTATTTTTTAGCTCTATGGATCCCTTAGTCCATAAATGTAAAAAGTGCTGGACATGGAGTCAAGGAGACCTGAATTCAAATTCTGCCCCACAATTGCTGCCTTACAATTACTGAATAACCCTAGGCAAGTCACTTAAACTCTCTCAGCCTTTTTCAAGGCTGAGGATTATTATGAGGATCAAATGAAGTGATATATGTAATAAAGTGCTTTGAAAACCTTAAAGTTCTATATAAATGCTAGCATTATTATTATTAAGTAATAATAGCTAATAATAATATAATCAACCCTCAATATTCCCACATTTAACTCTCCTTACTTCAAGCATTCACTGATTTTTGTTAGTAACCTCATTTTCACTTTCACGTTGGCAAACATGCGTATTTGCAGCTATGTGCAGTAGAGAAAAAGAAATGAGAGGTCAGACGTGGGCAAGTTTGTGGAGTAGCTGGTATCCTACTGGGAGCTTCACTGGTCTTATTCACCCTACCATTATAAAGAGCTATGCATCCATTGCATATTTTCATTGTTTGCCTTTAAAACTCAAGTTTTGTGTTGCAATTATGCCCCTAAAACATAGTGCAAGTTCTTTGGGGTCTAAGCCCCAGCTTGCAAAGTCAATGATGTAGCTTAGTGAGCTTCTTAGTGAAAAAATAAAGGTTTTAGATAAACTTTATGTTGGAATGTCTCTAGCCATTGTTGGCTGGGAGACTCTTAAGGATCTCAAATTGCACAAGAAGCAGACATTGCTGCGATTATTTCAAGCTGGTGCATCCTTCATGGTCTCCTCATCAATCTCAGGATCTTCTGACAGCAGTGACTAAAATCCCACCAATCTCTCTCTTGGTTTTCAGGGCAAAGCCAAGGTAGAGAAGTGTCTAGCAGTAGAATAAAGCACCCTCGCACTGCCATCTGATATAGTCAAAGGCAAGATTCAGGTTAAAACGTTTTAGTTTTAAGAATTTTATTTGCTAAACATTATTTATGGTGCTACAGATTTTATGTGTGATGAAAAGTGAATACTGGTCCAAAATTTAAAAAAAAAATTTATCGAGAAGGTACAAAATGTCACAGAATACTAGAGAATTGTGAGGAAAAAAATGTTTTGCATGTTACCAATTTTATTTCGTGTACTGCATTTTATGGGCTATTTCATGATTACTGTGTTAGAAGTACATATGCTCAGAAATAATGTTTTATTATAAGGAATTGTATGCAGAAAAGCATATTTTCAGCAATCTCTAGTGAAAAAATTAAAAGTTTTAGTAGTCACAGGAACCTAACCCCCTATTTTCCATAGGTTCAATATATCAACATTCACATTTTTTACTTTTGTGCCATTTTTAGGAGTGTTAATCCTTGCAAAAGTTGAGGATTGACTGCATATAATGCTTTAATTTTCTAAGATTCTAAAAAAAACCCTTATAATTGAACTAAGACTTTTGGGACGTTATAAATAAGAGCTATTATTCCCTCCAAAGATGCAAACTGCTGCCCATTCATGCTGACTATTCTATGAAACTCCTGTCCATGTCATCCCATAAATTTGCCACAGAAGTGCACCCTAGGTTTAGGGACATATTGCCTCTGTGCTACTTAATAGGAGAATTTCACTAAAATACGAGGTCCATGGATTATAAGTCACCAAAGCAGTGGCAAGCTTATTCTTTAGAGGAAAACCAGGATTGATGGGTGGAAATTGCAAAATTGCAAATTTAGGTTCTCCCAAAAGTCTTTTGATCATATAGAATATAAAAATTTACTAGTATTAAAAATAGCATGAGATGTTACTAGTTTAATTGTATATTTTCCCCAAAGTCAAGACATTGGTTAATATCTAGTTAAAAATTATTATTATTATTATCATTTTACCTGTCTATAGAGTCAGGAAGTGTTTTGAGTCTGTTGCTTCCCATGTCCAGCCACTCAAGGGCAGGCATGTGCAGCACAGCTGAAGGGATTGTTGTAAACTGGTTCATACTCAGATCAAGGTGAATGAGCTTCAACAGACTGCTGAGCTGAAAAGGAAAAGATATTCAGAACTACAGAGCCTAAATGAAGACCATCAGGGAACTGAGGTAAGTACATCATACCTGGCACAGCTCTTATCACTGCAGCACAAGACATAGCCCAAAACAAGAAAAAACGCAACTAAACAGCCTAGGAAGAATAAAAAATAATAATAATAATTCCTTCAAACAGAATGCTCACTTGGTAATAGCGAATGATCTCTTCCAAAATACCTGCCTGTAAAGGTTTATAGTAACTAGCCTAGAGAGGCTTCCTACATCTTGAAAATGGTCATAGTTTATTATGTTTTTCACTGCATGGTAACGTTTTTGTTGTCATTTTAAACCCTAACATTTGATGGTTATTTAATAATAAATATCACTTATTTACCACTTTAAAGTTTGAAAAGCCCTTTATAGATGCAGTCTTATTTACTCCTCAAAAGAACTGTAATTTACTTGTTGTGCTCTAGATTGTTTAATTGAGTTTTCTTCCTCCAGAGATCTTTGGTAATTTTAATCTTTTTTCCCCCCCTTATAATCTCTATTCCTCACTTTTTTACTCCTTTCCCTTTGATGGGGGATTTGTCCCCAATTGCTGGGCAGCAAAACTGTCTCACCCTCTTCCCCCATAGAGAATTCATTTTCTAAGGGCCTCAATCTCTTAAGGGGAGAGTACAGGTCCCCGTTGAATGACAGTCCCCTTTCCTTCAGGTCTGATGCAATCCTGTACTCATTCTGGCACCTGTTCCAGTTCCCTCTGTTTTTTAGTTCTTTGGCTATGTGCTGCTGGCCCTGGCAGAGCACGTTCCTGTCTTTATGTACCTCCTCCTTTATAAGAGGGTAAACAGAGTTGAAGTTTGCTATTTGTTGCCATAAAATAGTAAGGTGAGAATAGGGGCAGTGTATAGTGACAAGGACATAGCAGCAGCAGCAGAGAGATTGTTGAGTGGATTTCAAAGCATAAGTTGGTGGATCTGGTTGTGTCCCTTGCCTGAGAGTAGGACACTATAGTGGGTACAACAAGTAAGTTTGTTTCATTGGGCTTCTTGGCATCTTGGCCTATGGAAACAGCTGTAAATTGCTTTATTTCTTGTACATAATTCCTACTTTGGGGAATTTTTGAGAGTTAGTGAGGATTGGAGAAAATGTCTAATCCTCCATCTTGGGGATGATGTGACCTAGAAATTGAATACTGTGCATAGAAATTCAAATATTTAGCACTTTGGAGGTTTATACTCTCAAGCATATTACTGGATCAAGACAAGGTCTTATAACAATTTCCTTCACTGGTTCTGAGTGCTTACACTGTCTTCTTTCTTTATCTACACACAAACTCTAAGGCTTAGCATATGAATCATTTAGAATGGCTAATAGTGTGACAACATGTCACACATAGATCAGGGTTTAGCACTTCACCAAGCCTACTATCTTGCTTCTGACCTGGCAGAGCCTAGGAATCTGTTAAGGGAGATATTTAATATGGTGTTACATTTATACATCACTTGGGACCATCCTTATTCCATAAACAATTACAAAATAAGCCATTCTACTGCCATTTCATTGCTCAAGATTCACAATTACTATCTTTGAAGTGAATCATAGCTCTTTCTCTAATTATTTAACAAAATATACATAAAATGTTTCCACCAAATTCCATGTTAAAAACTGAAACCAAACTATTATTTTTCAAGTTGATGCTTTTCCCCTAATACAACAGAGCATTAAACCAGAAATGAGCGGAGAATATTTCTGTTGGTAGCTTTATCATGCTAACCTCCTGTGGAAGGTCACAAATATCTCTGTTGACAGCAAGTTCCAGTTTCTCTAAGCTGGCACAGTTACTCAGCTCCTTAGGAACAGTCTTGATTTTGTTGTAACTGAGAATCAGTTCCTCAAGCCTTGTCAGCAGTCCTATACACATCAGACAAAACAAATAGTCATAAAATCAAGCATCCAATAATAAAGTGTTACATAACATCTTAGCCATCACTTTTTTCTTTCTACATTTTTTACTTTAATTTTTTCTCAATTAACTAAAGCTCTATTTTTTCTTGTTTCTACCTCCCCATCATTAAAAATAAAATTAAAAAAACTCTTGTAACAAATATGCGTAGTCAATCAAAAGAAATTCCTACATTAGCCAAGTCCAAAAAAAAATGCTCATTATAAACCCTGGAGGTGGATATCATGTTTAATCATGAAATGCTTGATCTGAAATCATGGCTGGTTATTGTATGGATCAGAATTCTTTAGCTTTCTGAAAATTGTTTGTTTTTATAATGCTATTGTTATTACATAAATTATTCTCCTAGTTTTGCTTATTTCACGTGGTATCAATTCACACAATTCTTTCCACATCTCTCTGAAACTGTTGTCTTCATTTTCTTCATCACAATAGTATTCCATTACACTCATATACAATAATTTGTCTAGCCATTCCCCAGCTGATGGCCACCTCTTAGCTTCCAGTTCATTGCCACCACAAAAAGAGCTGCTATAACTATTTGTGTACATATGGGTTCTTTTCTTTTTTCTTTGTTCTCTTTGGAATGTAGGCCTAACAGTGGTATTGCTGAGTCAAAGGTATGTACAGTTCAGTGACATTTTGTGCGTAGTTCCAAACTTCTTCCAGAATGGTTGCACCAGTTCATAGTTCTACCATCAGTACATGAGTATACATATTTTCTCACATCCTGTCCAGCATTTGTCATTTTCCTTTTCTACCATCTTATCTAATCTGACAGGTAAGAGGCAAAACCTCACTGTGTCTTTAATTTGCATTTTTCTAATTATTGGTGATTTGAAACATTTTTTAACTTAGATTTCTTCTTTAAAAAAGCTGACTGTTCATATCATTTGACCATTTATCAATCAAGAAATGGTTCTTATTTTTATGAATTTGAAGCAGTCTTCATGTACCTTGGAAATGAGACCTTTATGGGAGAAACTCATTGCAAAAGATTTTTACCCAGTTACCTGCTTGCCTTCTAATTTTAGCATCACTGATTTCGTTTGTGCTACCATTTTCTTCAAAGCTGTCTCTGGAAAATTAATTCAAAGTTCTCATCCTTTTTGTGTCCTCAAACTAGGTCTTATCTCTTCTATCACTTCATTCTAGATCCATCCCCCCCCCTTTTTTAAAGCCAAGAACATGTTTAGTATCACCCTTAAAGATTGTTTCAAACCAAGAAGCCTATAAGTAGGGTGGTATCCCACAACAGACACATGATCGACCAGTTTTGTTCAGGATGACTTCCTATGCTGCATTTCTGCTTTTATGTCAACATCTCAGCATCTTTTCCAAACTGTAAGATGAAATCCTTCCCCTTGTTCATTTCATCTTAACATACAAAGTCTGTTACAGCACAGTATCTTGTCACATAGTAGGCAGTTAAATATCTGTTAAATTGAATTAAAATGATTAGGCTTTTTTTTAAACAAGCGATTGTCAGTGAACAATTCTAATAACTCGACGTAGGAGGCCTTCCTTGGCTCAATCTAGAGCAGTTGTTGTAACTTATTTAGGGAACTAATATGTTATATGAATGTGATATCTTTATTCCACAAATCTTTTTTGGTTTTTTTTTTCCCTGTTCAACAATGATTCTTACTATTTTATTCCAAGTCATTATAATACCTTGATACATCCCATAATTCAAATTTGTCAAATCCTAAGCAGTGTGATTTTTGGAGGGCAGAAGAACATAGGTATCACTGACTGCTTTTGAAAAAAAAATCAAAGTAAAACATCTTCCTTCCTTCCTTCCTTCATGACTTTATTTCTTCTTTTCTTTCTTTTCCTTAAGCAGAAGTTTTATTTTTAAATTTTTTTTATTAATTTATTTTTAGTTTTCAACATTCACTTCCATAAGCTTTTGAGTTTTAAATTTTCTCCCCCTCCTCCTCTCCTCACATCCCCAAGATGGCATGCAATCTGATATAGGATCAACATACGCATTTCTATTAAACATATTTTCACATTGGTCATGTTGTAAGGAAGAATTGGAACCAATAGGAGGAAGACAAGAAAGAAGAAACAAAACAGAAGAAAAAAGAAAAAAAAAGAGCCAATAGATAGTATGCTTCAATCTTATTCCACAAATCTTTAGACTAAAATTAGGCTTGCAAGCTAAAGACTCCTGACAGGAAAAAAAACAATGCCTTACCAATTCCTCGAGGTATCTCTGAAATTGCGTTTCGGGATAAATCCAATACAATGAGGTTCTGGAATCGTCCAATGAATTCAGGAATTTTTACTAAGCCCGTTCTATGAAGCGCCACTCCTGCAGATTATTCAGTTTTAGTAGAGAAGAAGGAAGGGTCTAAACTCAAAGAGAAAATAATTGCAAGCAGAATTAGTTTATGATTTAGGTGTTGTTGTTTTAATGTACAGTATCCTGGTTTTCTGAAAATCAGCGTGGAGGCAGAGGAGCTATTGTGACTAAGTGGTCCAGTATAGAGGGTAGCAAAGTTGGAATCATAAAGACAAGTTCAAATCTTGGCTTAGACACCTACTAGCTATGTGACCCAGGACAAGTCACCTAATGTCTCTTACCTTCAGTTTTCCCATGTGTAAAATGGGATCATGATAGTAATAGCACTCACCTCATCGGATTGATGTGAGAATCAAATAAGTTGGCATTTTAAAATTTTTTTTGCTTTTTTGGTGAGGCAATCGGGGTTAAGCGACTTGCCCAGAGTGCAAAATACTGAGCTAGTGAGTGTAAAATGTTTTGCAAACTCAGTAGTGCTCTATAAATGTAAGTTGTTTGTTTGGTTTTGAAACTATTATAAAAATATCCTTTTTTCCCCCCGACTGACTCTTGCTACCTACGCAACCTAGGGTGAGTCCCTTAACTTCCCTGACCTCAGTCTCCAAATCTGTAAAATGAGGGAGGTGAACTCAATGGTCTTTGAGGACCCTTCCAGCTCCAGATCTATGATCTTCTATTTTAATTTTGATTTTAATTCAAGGATCTGTGGTTTTGTTGGTGTGGGCGCTCCCTCCACTGATTCCAGTCACAAATCCTCTACGGTGGTGGTCTTTGGTTTTTGCTGTGGTCAAACAATTATCCCCCTGCATTCAGCCTAGAGGTGATTTTTCCTGAACTTAGCAAGAACAATATCAGATAATATAAAATACATGAATGGTTCTATACCGTAAATATTATTAGCTAAGTAGAGCCTACTAGCCTTTGTGATTTTGCTGGAACAGCCTTCGAGAACACAGCATCACCACCTTTTCATGATGAGATGTAAAATTTGGAATCCTCACTAATTATTGGGGTTTTTTTTAGTATTTTGCATAACTACCAAATCTTCGCTTTTTATTCTATTCCTTCACTTTTTAATCCTTCAAACTCTAAGTAAACTAGAATTTAAATTATTTTTTTTCTATTAACATTAGCATACTACCAGAGAATTCATATCCTGAGAATTCATATTTAATCACACCCAGGCTATTTTGGAGTATTCATATTAGCAAAAGAACAAAAATAGAATGGTCACAGGTATTGGAAACCCATGGGTAATGCCCAAATCAAAATTCCATCTCTACGTATCCTGCTAAGAAAAATGGTATATGTGACCAATGTGAGTTTGAAATTCTCTGAACACTACTCTCCTTATTGCCCCAAAAAGCAACAAATAAATAATTAAATAAATAAATTCAGTGAGCAACCTTAAATAATTAAAAGCGTAAAAATATACCCATATGCATAAAGAAAAGAACAGACCTTACAAGAAAAATTATATTGAGCCTAATGGCAATTTAAAAAAAGTCTGCCCATTGAAAATATATTTCTTTGGGGATCCTTGTCTTTTAAACTACTAGTCTGATTCTAACTCCGTATTATTTGAGGACTTCCAAAGAGCATGGACCTGTTCTTTGTCATTTACTATCGTCATCATTGCTGAGCTTTTGGAGATAATGGTCTACATTTTATTAGTCTATAATGACAATAGGTATGTAGCTTTGAGCTTGATAACCACAGCAAATTTATTGAGTTGAAATGTTGGAATAGTTTATGAATGATAGATGATATCCTTTTTTATATTTCTCTTACCATTTTGTTCATTATGTAGTTCTACTCTGTTGCAGAAATTATGTAGGGCCCTAATATTGCTAACTATTCTCCCACCTAGAGGTTTACAGAATTTCTTCCCTTGAAAGGAAAGAGTGATTTGTCACCTACCTCATACAACTGTTGTAAAGATCAAATGATATAACATATACAAAATTCTTTGTTCGAGGTTTTCTTGGCAGAGATAATGGAGTGATCTGCCATTTCATTCTCCAGTTCATTTTACAGATGAGGAGCTGAGGTAAACAGGGTTAAGTGACTTGCCCAGGGTCAAATTTGAACTCAAGTCTTTCTGATCCCAAGCCTGGTGCTCTATCCACTGCACTACCTAACTGCCCCTACATACCTTTAAACAAAGAGGTATAGATAAAATTAAATTAAATAGAAGTATATTAATAAATAAAGAGGTATAAACAAAGTGCTATGTGTAATTTGAGGGGGGAAATCTTCAACAAATTGAAAAGATACAGAAATGTTTCCTAAGAAAGGTGGCATTTGAGTTAAGCTCTGAACTTCAAAGAATGGATAGGAATCCACTGGGGTATGTGGGAATGGAGAAGGGGGAACATAATCTAGGCAGAGGGAACAGCATGGAAATAAAGAATTTGATACATGAGAGATAGCTGGTGTAATGGACAGAGTACTGTACCTGTAGTCAGGAAGACCTGATTTCATAGCCTGGCCCTTTCCCAGGGGTGTGCTGGAACCAACTCTTACTGGAGAGAGCCAATTATTAAATTTTCGGTATGAGCATTTACACCTTGGAAATTATCAAATGCTACAAATGAGGACTTGATTTATTGTTTTGTTGATTGTCTAAACTTGAAGTGATGGAGAAAATGTTAGTAATGCAGATTAAACTTAAAAGTATGCGCTGTGAAGAGCCAGTTGTTAAACATTCATGAGTATTTCCTTGCCCACGGTCCTGGAAAAATCATATAATCTCTCTAGGTCTCATTTTCATCATCTGTGAAATGAACTGTTTGGACTAAATGACTTCCAAGGTCCCTTTTAGCTCTAAATCTTATCATTCTAATAAAAAATTAATTTTTCCTTTTCCTTTCCATTCCCATTCTATGGAGTTTTCATATGGAGGCTATTTTACCCTGATCAGCATTTTGGTGAGTGTTTTGTTGGTAGAAACTTTTGTTCCTGCACCTTATTAAATGAGAAAGGTGAAAATTAGAATAAAAAAACCTCACAGTAAAAGTTTGTAGTAATAACTTTGATCAACATGAACAAAGCTAATGTAAATATTGAGGACTGAGCTGAAATTTTAGAGAAAAATATTTTTAGAATAATTTAGTATGTCTTTTCAGCTGTTTGTGAAATGGTTCACATTGAGGTTGGTTGTGTTTTTTTTTTAATTTGAACTTCTACATTTTGCAAGCTTTCCTAATTACCATCTTGGCAGAATGCTGTAAACTGAACACAACACTTTATAAACTATATATAGAGAATGCAACAAGTAGAACATTGAAAGTCACTTCCTCTGATTACCTTCCATTCTTCTTTTTCTATCTTTAAAATGACCCTTCCATCTTCCCTGATGACTTTTTCCTTCAGCTTGGTTAAGCTTACTCTTTCTTCCCAGATTCGCACTAGCCTAGGAGACCAAGAATTCATTTTAGTGAAGAATATGGAAAGCATTTAAATTTCCACATTGAAGACTCAGGATAATAATATTTTGACCAAAGGTAATACTGAAAACTGGAAAAGCACTCATTTTTCAAAGACCCTAAACTTCAAACATCATTTAAGGAGCTGATATATGTTAACTGCTACGATTATATGTTTATTTTCCTATTAGGCTAAGATGATCAGTCATCTAGTAGCTCTGGTTGTGATAGTTTCCATTTATGAAAGAAAAGTTAAGTAACAAACAAGTTCTCCAGTAACTGTCTAGGTTACTTTATGGAAACATGGCTCTGGAGTCAAAGGACCAAAGTTCAAATATTGCCATCGATACATGCTACCTGTGTGACTGTGGGCAGCTCATTTAGCCTTTTGGACCGCTGTTTCCTCAACTATAAAATGAGGGGGTTGAACTAGATGAACTCTGACATCTTTTTCAACTCTAGATCTATGGTTTGCTGTCACTTTTTTTAAAAACAGTGATGAAATTGATAATAAGGAAAATGTTATAGACATACTATACTTGGCACGTGTTGGCAATAGGAAGCTATTTAGCAATCTCACACAAAATTCTTATGGACAAGATGGAGAATGGTGAGTTGAATAATACTACAGTTAGATGGATTCAGAACTGGTTGAATGACTGGACCAAGATAGTAATGATAAATGTATTGGCATCAACCTGAGTAGGATATCTCTAGTAGAGGTCTAAAGAGCTCTCTATCCTTGGCCAAAAATAGTTTTATCAGTGAGTTAGATGAAGGCATATATTTTTAGATGACACAAAGCTGGGAAAAGTAGCTATTATTTTGAATGACTGAATTAGGATTAGACTAAATAGCATGAAAGGCCAAATATAATAAGATCAAATTTAATAGAGCTGAATGAAAAATATTTGGGAGGGGGGTTAGGCAATGGGGTTAAGTGACTTGCCCAGGGTCACACAGCTAGTGAGTGTTATGTGTCTGAGTCCGGATTTGATCTCAGGTCCTCCTGAGTCCAGGGTCAGTGCTCTATCCACTGCACCACCTAGCTGCCCCAAAATATTTTTATTGGATCCAAAAATCAGCTGTATAAATATTGGGTACGGAAGACTATAGAAGTACAGCAACTAAAAAATACCACCTTATGCTATGAAAAATATATTTATGGGAATTATGTCAAGAATCGGTATAAACTAAAAATATAATTTTTCCCATTAGAATATAAACTCCTTGAAGACAAGGATTTTTCTTTTTTCCCTTCTTTCTTTCTTTCTTTCTTTCTTTCTTTCTTTCTTTCTTTCTTTCTTTCTTTCTTTCTTTCTTTTTCTTTCTTTCTTCCTTTCTTTCTTTCTTTCTTTTTTCTTTCTTTCTTTCTTTCTTTCTTTCTTTCTTTCTTTCTTTCTTTCTTTCTTCCTTTCTTTCTTTCTTTTTGCTAGGCAATGAGGTTAAGTGCTTTGCCCAGGGTCACAGGATTTTTTTTTGAAAAACTATTTTTTTTGTATTCCCCAGTACTCAGTACAGTTCCTGACACACAATGTTTTTTAAATGCTTATTGATTTTTTAAAGATTTAGATAAATTAATCAAAAATAGACACAGAATTAGGAGTGTTTTGGTGATATATCCCTAACTTTCCTTTAAAACTATAAGTATAATTATTTATCTTATTTTTATTGTTACTTTTTCTTTTTATACCACATTCATTCCCAAAAATGGTCTCTCTCAGCACTCCAAATCAATTCAGCAAAACTAGCCAACATATCAGCATTATCTAACACTATATGTTATATCCATAGTCCCATGCCCCACCTCTACAATGAAGGACAGGAGGCACATTTTTCATCTCTTCTTTAAGGCCAAAATTTGTCATTAAAATCACATAACATTGTTTCTTTCTTTTTGTGTTCAATCATCAGCAATAAATACCTCTCCAATTATTTAAATAATTTTTATCTCTTTAAAAAGTGTTTTAAAATTGTATTTGTGTCAAGTGTGCTTTTGTAGGCTAATATTTTATGTATTATTTATGTATGGAGTTATTTTGAATGTGGTTTCCCTTTCTTCATTCTTTACCTTTCAAGGCTGGTATGAACAAGGACAACCACACTTTTCCACAAAGCATTTCTTGGTTCCATTATCAGAGACAGAATACTGGGTATGAATTGATGTTGAGATTCTTATCTCATTTATGAATTGGAAATAAGTTTTCATATTAAGGAGGTGAATTTCTACATATATGTTCCTCCATTAAAGCCCTATTCTGAGGCTTTATTTTGATGTGTTCATAACTTTGACTTCTCAAAGGCTATGCTAGCAAAGACCAGCTCTTACAGATCCTACCAAGCTGAAAAAGCCTGGGAATAGGCTATGTGTTGTCTGAGGGGAAGCCTAACTAAACTCAGAGAGGCTCAATAACATATTGGCAGCAAGACAATTAATATTTTAGTTCTGGCCACCTCAAAGATGATCTAAAAAGCTATATATAGGGTTTGTGAACTTTGTCAATGGAGAGTGCACCTACTTTCAATAAAATTCCAGATCTTTGAAGTGTCTAAACTTGAAGATCCATGAATAGATTTCAGGACTGTCTATGAACATGGGATTTTTGATATTTTTATAACTCTACTTCAATATAATAGGTTTTATTTATAAGCCTGTCTATTTTATTTGGTTCATTTAAAAACATTATTTTAAGATGTGGTCAGTACATTTCACCAGACTGTCAAAGGGAGCTATGGCACAAAAAAGGTTAAGAAGGCCTGCTCTAGAATGTCAGAGGCCATAGCCTTCTTGGTCAATTCATACCTGTAATGTTGTGTTAAGTTTTTCGAGTCACAGTTTAGGAAGGATTTTGAAAAGCTGGAAAGAGTACCAAGGAGAATACCAGAATGGTGAGGAAACTAGAAACCATGCCATATGAGGACCAGCTGAAAAAACTGAGAATATTTACCCTGGAAAAAAGGAGTCTGTGCTTTAACCAAATTATATTCTATTCCCTCAAAATGCACTCTCTGCACTCTCTGCCTCACAAGGGTGTTGTGAGGACCAAATGAGATAACATATAAAAAGTACTCTTCAAACCTTGAAATGCTGTGTAATTTCTTCTTCTTCTTCTTCTTCTTTCTTCTTCTTTTCTTCTTCTTCTTCTTCTTCTTTTTCTTCTTCTTCTTCTTTCTTCTTCTGCTTCTGCTCCTTCTGCTGCTGCTTCTTCTTCTTCTGTTTCTTCTACTGCTTCTTCTTCTTCTTCTTCTTCTTCTTCTTCTTCTTCTTCTTCTTCTTCTGCTTCTGCTTCTGCTTCTTCTGCTGCTGCTTCTTCTTCTTCTGCTTCTACTGCTTCTTCTTCTTCTTCTTCTTCTTCTTCTTCTTCTTCTGCTTCTGCTTCTGCTTCTGCTGCTTCTTCTGCTTCTGCTTCTTCTACTGCTTCTTTTTCTTCTGCTTCTTGTTATCATCCTAAGCCTTTAACATTTCATTTCCTACTCATCACCTTCTGAATCCTTGTCCTTTTAAAATCTGAGCTCAAATACTACTTCCTCCAAGAAGCCTGCACTGACTCCTCCTGCCTCCCAAGGTTTATACCCCAAAGCACTTTGTTCTGCACTCCTATATTACTCCTTTCATGTGCTGGGCATGCCTTTGTATTGTTAGTGCCTAGCAGAACGACTTGCAGTCCATTAAAACCCTTTTTGTATGACCTACTTTCATATGACTTACTATCTAACCCATCCTACATTTGTGTTGTTCAAGTGTAGCATTTTACATTTGCTACTATTGTATTTCATAGAAATACACTGTATTGTAAGAGTAGCTACCAGGAGATAATAGAACATCATCAGGCCCAGGACTCTGAGACCAAGAGCCTTGGGAATTGCAATGCTTTTAGTCCAGTGCCTTTAGCCATAATTCTCAGGAGCAATCCCTATGGAGCCTGGCAGCTGTTTATGAAGGTGCTACAGCCATTAAGGACCCAGAAAAGAAGGTTCTTGTCATGGAAGTCATTGGTACTGTCAAATGTTTCAGCATCAGAAATCGGTATCATTTTAAAACTGGAAATGAGATTAAAAAATAGGCATCAACATCTGCTTTGCTTGTGCACCCTAAGAACCATGTGACTTTTCTATGACTTGCAATTGAAACCTTCCCTGTGTGTTTTCTCCCCAATTAAATGTGAGCTCCTCAAGGTGAGGGACAGTCTTCCTTTTCTATTTGTGCAGAGTGCTTTGCATGTAATAAGTGCTTAACAAATACTTTATTCTTTCATTCATCATTATAAAACAACAAATGGCAGCAATAATAATGTATCAGATTCTCTGGATATTAGGACAAATTATTGGCCATGTTAAAAAAAATTAACATGTAATTGGGGAACAAAATAAAATGTATTAAAAAAATTTATTGGACACCATGTCAAACTGTTGCCAAAGAGTGAATCCAAAAAAATCCATATCACAAGATCATAGATCCAAAAACATCTCTAAAAGCCAAAATACAAGACTGAATATAAAAAAGATGAAATTTTAAAGGGATCAATGTAAAATTGTACATCTAGGCTCAAAAAAATCACTTGATAAGTACAAAATTAGGGACATAAGGCTGAAAAACATCGGGGGCTTTTAGAGCACAACGAACATAAGTCAAAAGTGTGATGTGACAGTCAAAGAGGGAGAAAATTTCCATCTCTGCTCTGGTCAGACCACATCTGAATGTTCAATTCTCTGAGTGCCACATTTTAAAAGAGATTATGGCAAGCTAGAAAGCCTCCAGTGGAGAGCGACCAGTATGGTGAAGGGCTTCGAGGTCTTGGCATATGAAGACCAGTTAACTGAATTAAATGAGGATGTTTAGCTTGAAGAGAAAAATTAAAGGATGCTTAATCAATATACTTTCACGGATTTGAAGATGAGTCAAATTTGTCCTGGTTGGCCTCAAAAAGTATAACAAGGAGCAATGAGAGCAAATATAAAAATTCTGAGCCAGGGAGGGTTGTAAGGAAAAACTCCCTAACAATTGAATGTGGGCTCCCTTACCAGGCAGTGGAGATTTTCAAGCAAAAGCTTTATCTCTCTGATAGGTTATAGGGTAGATTCTTATTCAGCTATGGGCTGGCCTACATGGCATTTGAGGTCACTTTCAACTCTGAGATTCTATGGTGGTTCTGTGATTGTGGGAAATGTAAGATCTCAGGTGAGAAGTTGCCATCTGGGATGTTTTTAGACAAAAGGACAGAGGTGTTGGAGACGCCTCTTCTTCACCTCACTTCCTTCAAGATTCAGCTGAAACACCATCTTTTCCACTAAGCCCTGATTCCCCAAGTGCCTTCACTCTTTTCAGTACCATGGCCTTGTACTGAACAGCCTTGTTATTCATTCTGTATCTATCTTATAGATGTATATTATGCATATACTTACATATGTTCATGTTGCATCCCTCAATATACGTGAGTGAGGAAGCAGGGACTGCCTCTGTCTTTGTATCCTTGGCATCTAACCTAGTCCCTTTCACATAGTAGTTTGTCCCTGGCACAAATGCGATGATGGACTGATTAATTGATGAAAGTTGAACCTCACTTCACCAGCCTTTTCCCATCTGGATGTCTGTTTAACTGAGACCTTTGAGGGAGACAAGGAGATGGAGGCAGCATACAGATAGTGCCAATACCTGTAAGAGGACTGGGAGGAGACAAGGGGCTTGTGGCCAGACCTGCAGCAGCCACAAGGTATTGGTAAGCTGCGGCCTTGGGAAAAACATCAGTAGCTAGAGAATTAGAGGTGGGAGCCATATTACTTAGGAAAATAACCCAAACCAGAGCAACAGCAAGGGAAAGAGGTGAGCTGGACCCACTTCTGACAGAGGAGATAATGATAATGTTGATGATGATGACTATAATAATAATAATAGCTATCATTTATGTACTATGTTGTTTGCAGAGCACTTTACAAATATTAGCTCTTTTTGTCATCACAAGAAGCCTAGGAGGTAGGTGCTATTATTATCTCCTTTTTACAGATGAGGAAATTGAGGCTGAGAGAAGTTAACTGATTTGCCAAGGGTCACAAAGATAGCTAGTGTCTAAGGCCAGATTTGAATTCAGGTCTTCCTGATTCCAAGGCTGTCACTCTGTCCATTGTGGCACCTCACTGCCTCTAATATGCAAAATGAGACACATATTTTTGCATTTAGCCAGTCTGAATGAGTATACACATTTGTTAAACCAGGTTTTTTGTTGTTGTTGTTGGTTTTTTGTTCGGTTGTTGGTTTTTTGGTTTTGTTTTGGGATTGAGAGGGAGGAAAGAAGAGAAAATAAATATTTCATTAAAAAAATTTTTTTTAAAGGAGAGCTGGCCAGATTCTTATGTTAGGCCATGGTAATCACCCCTGGTTACCCAAATACATGAGACTCCACGGCAAATAGGTGACCCATCTCTATGACAAGCTGCCCAAGGCACTTTCTTATGGCATTTTCTGCGTAGAAAAGTAAGAGGCCCAGTCCTAAGTGGCAAACTAGCAGCTCCCCTGGATGACACTAGTTATTTAGTTCTTCAGGAGGGTGCTGAGTGACCGAACAAATAAGAAGAGTCGCAGACATCAAAATTACCATCATCGAAGACTCCTTGTTCTTCGACTTTGCCTAGAAAGCCTCCTGAGTTGTTTGTCAAGCACAGCTAGGGATGGTTATGGTTTTTGTTCCCAAGGATGTCAGGGCGTGAGGCTTATTAGTAACCATTTTTTTGAACCTACTTCTGCTGAAATTCTTTTTCTCTCTTCAGATCTTCAGTTTGCTTCTTGATCCTGGTTTCCCACACTTCCTTTACAGCATGGACAGCCCCCGTGCAAACTGCAATTTCTGTCATGGTTCTTTCACATGAGGGAAGGGGTCCCAATTTCATCAGAGACTGAAAAGCTGAATTTTGGACGCCATCTCCCAACAGACCTAATTGTACTGGAGGAAGTAGCATGAATGAATGAATGAACAAATGAATGAGAAAGCACTGATTAAGCGTTTACTATGTGCCAAACACTGTGCTAAGTGTTAGGTGGGATACAAACAGAAATTCAAGGGAGTCCCAGTTCTCAAGGAGCTAAATGTTTATTAGGAGGAGGCAACACAGAGAGGAAATTTCAATTAAAGGGTGAACAGACAGGCTCATTTGTCCTTAGTTAAGAGTAACTCACATTTTAATCATTCTCTAGGGTTTGCTAAATATTTTCTCATCTTTACTCTGTGATATAAGAATTGTCATCCTTATTTCATATGAAGAAACTGAGGCTTAGAGAAGTTCCTCATACACAATCTTTCTCCTTAACTGTTCTTTAACTTTGTGTAGCTAGTTCCTAATTAGTGTGAATAATGAATCTCCTAAACTGGTTGCATTATTCAAATTGCTACAGCATATTTCTATTGAATTGATTACCATATTTTACATAATTATGACCTGGTATAGTACGCATTTGAATACATGAGACCATTTTTAGGAGCTTTGTTATATACACAAATCAAGATCTAGCTGTACATCTGTATATTTCTAAGGTCGTGGGGAAAAGCCATTTTTAGATTTTGAGTGGCCATGTTTGCATATGAAGTGGTCAGGAAAAGCAATGGTCTGGCCTTCTGAAAGTGGACCCTTTGGGTGCCCATTCTTCCCATCCACTCAATTACATGAACAAACAGGAGATTCAGAGGCTATAAAATTCATGAATAGTTGGTGAAAGGAGAGAGAGCCTTGTTCTTGAGGCCTGCACCCTGCTGTTCAAGAGGTGACAAGACACAGAGTAGAGACCTCAAGTCTACAGGATTGAAAGAGCTCCTGATGGTCAAAGACTAAGAGAGTGTAGCTCTTTCTAAAAAAATCATAGCAGTACCCAATGCCAGGATTTTAGGTGACGATTTACCAAATAATGACCAAGTAACAGAGCCCCATACCCAGCTCAGCAGAGATTCTACCTGACATGGAAAGCCCGGGAGAGATGCACAAGAAAATGTCTTCTGGGATCCTGCAGTATATGAGACATAAGTTGCCCTTCTTTGTACATGGGTGCTCTGTTCTTATATTCTCTATTTGTGTGCTTCTCTCCTTGTGAACTCTTTTTTCATCCATTCTCTCCAAGGATGCTAGGATTATTAATAGAAGAGTACACCTCAGGTAAGATATTTTATTGCTTCTTCTTTTACTATGCCATTTTAGTAAAAGCCTTTGTTTCATGCTATTGTGTCTTCCAATTGACTAGTAAAAGAAGAACACGTTCATGGGTGCTTGTCAGCTACAGTTTTAGGACCCAAAGATAACCTTGAACATGGGGTACCCATCCCCAAGGAGACTTGTCCTGTGAATATGAATTGGAGGGTTAGTGTGGCAAAGCAGATAGAATAGCGAACTGGAGTCAGTAAGACATGTGTTTGAATTCTTACACAGGTCCTTAGTAGCTATGTGACTCTAAATGAATTACTTTAGTTTCTCCCAGTCTGTTTCCTCAGCTATAAAATGGGGATAATATTATATCCTAACTCACAGGGTTGTTGTGAGGAGGAAATGAAACTTTGTGTGTGTGTGTATGTGTATGTATGTGTGTGTGTATATGCACATACACATACATATGTAGTATTTTGCAAATCTTAAAGCACTACATAAATGTTAACTGTTATTATTACATAGGTAAGATCAGCTAACAGTAGGAAGTAGATTGTGCAAAATCTGTGTTTTCCTATGGCAATAGCTAATAGCTAATGACATAGTCAGCTAAGTGACACAGTGAATAGATTCCACCAGGCCTGGAGTCAGGAAAATTGGAGTTCAAATCGAGCCTCAGACACTTACTAGCTGTATATGATCCTGGGCAAGTTACTTAACCTGTTTGCCTCAGTTTCCTCATCTGTAAAAAGGGGATGATAAAAGCACTTACATCCCAGAGTTGTGAGAATCAAGTGAGAAATAATTATAAGTACTTAGCACAGTACCTGGCACATAGTAACCGCTATATAAATATTAGTTATTATTATCACGGTAAAACTGAAGACCACAAGTCAAATGTCAGTATTGTCAAAAAGTAGGACTCAATCTAGACTTTTATCGGAGATATCTGATGACAGATTTTTTTCCCCTTAATTTCTTATTCTAGCGGCACTGATTTTGTTCATGCAAAACCTTTTAATTTCATGTTCCAAAAATGATCTATTTCAGCTTTTGTGATATCTATTCCTTGCCTGAGACAACTTTCTAAGAGGGAGTTTCTTCACTGAGAGTTGCTTATAGCAGTGAAAACTGAGAATTGCATATACCAATGGACAAAAAAAACCTTCCTAGATCACTTATTTACTAAGGGTCTGATTGTCTCTTCAGGCACAGAAGTAATAATCTGATGAAATCCCCACATGCTCAAACTGATCTTGCTGCAGTCTAGGAGTCTTTCTGGGTACATGTTGGAGAAAACTGCCTAACATGTCTTTAATAGCAAAGTTCCCACTGAGACTTACCTCCTTCCAAACTATCTTTGACATGTCAATTTTTCTAAGTTTTGATATCTTCAACTGTTAATTAGTGGAACCTGTTCTTGCTAATCAGATTATCATTATTAGGATATATTTATATTGCTTACCAGAGGTATCATCATGGTACAGAGGTGATATTGGGCTCAAAGATAGTGGGGTGTTAAACTGTCATTAAAGGACCAATGCCCTTTAATGTACTTTGTGGTCAGAAATGCTCATCACAAGAAGGCTGTTAATCAGGTGATGAAATTTTCTCTCCACAGCAACTCCTGAAGCCATAAGGTATGAAGAGATAGATATAGATGGATCACATAGCCCCAGATGAACGAAACTGTGAGTCCTTCAAATATTTCCCAGATATTCAATTGTCAGAATTCCTCCTCTTCTGTTATTTCCCTTGAGCAGCCCAATCCTATAATTGATCTAATCTCTGAGCCAATAGCTAGAAATGGGGCTATATTTTCTATCTAATCCATACATCAGCAAGAAGTTATTAAACACCTATTATGTGGTAAGCACTGTGCTAGGCACAGGGGATAGAAAAAAGTTTTTAATTGAAGTCTATGTCCTTGAAGAGCTCACATATTATGAAGGATACAAGTCTTGTATGCCAAGTATATACTAAATAAATATGAGGTGGTGGATCAGGAAAGGCTCCATGTAGAAAATGACATGAGCTGGCTTTTCAATATGCAGTTTAATACTTCAAGATACATACTTTACATATGCTTAAATGTGCACATGTTATCTGGAGGATATTATGCCACATGAAGGCACGGGCCATTTTGTTTTTGTTGTTGTATTGCAATTGCTTACCATAAGGCCTGGCACAAAGGCACAGAAATGCTTGTTGATTGATATTTCCAAGGACTTGTAACCTTCTTGGTGGAGCTACTCCCTCCACTGGTACAAATCACAACTCCTTACTGCCTTCTTATCTTTTGTGAGTTATGTCTACATTCAGAATTTGACATTTGAATCGAGGCTTTCTCATCTCCCACCTCCAGGTCTTTGCACAGGTTGTCCTCCGTGCCTGGAACGTTCCCCCTCCACAACTCCCTAGATTTTTCAAACCTCAGCTCAAATGACACCCATGTGACGTCTTTCTTGGTTCTCTCCCCTTCCTTCCCAGTTAGCAAATTCTCTCTCTTGAAATTACATTTCATTACTTTATCTACACCTTTATGCACGTTTTCCCCTCACCCTCAGTCTAAACTCTTTAAGGGCAGAGACTAATCAGGGGGTTTTGTATCCTCAGTGCCTTGTACACAATGAGTGCTTAATAGATAAATGTTGAATTTAATATAAAAATCACCTGCTCCTTTGGCCTCCAGAGAGTCTGAAGCATTTAGAACACATGGTTTCAGATCATTTCAAAAGTTATAATCTGTACTAGAGAAAAAATTGGGTATTAAATCAGAATACCTATGAGAGGCACACATCCTGGGAAATGTAAGGGAAATGAAGTCCTTCTACCTTGTGTTATTATCACAACAGAAAAAGACACACCAGGACCCCGGGCCCATGGCTATAACACGCCAGGGCTAGCAGGTTCATAGAGCATTCAAAACTAAAAACAAACTAACAAAATCAAACAAATCAGTCTTGAAAGAAATGCATCTTTGCCTTCTATGAAATCCATTTTCTAGAAGTTACTCATTAAATAAGTAACTCTGGCCTCTAAAGAGATGGGTTTTATAATGAGTTCCCAAACTGGGCTGCTCTGGCCAAGCAAATACAGGCACACGTAGAACTGGATCATCAGCAGCAAACATTTGTAAATGAGAACATGGGGGAGAACTCAGAAAAACTTACCTGAGTTGGCAGTGCTTCCAAACTCATTGATTGCTCAGCAAGAGAGAGGTTACAGATGGGTTCTGCCAGTGCCACTCCAAGCAATTCAGATCCTCAGCCACGCTGTGACCCAGAGGACTGTCATGTCAGCCCAGTGCTAATTTTAAACCATGACAAAGCTAGGAATAGCAGGAATCACATGGGGCTTGTGTGCAAAGTGCCTGGAGAGTTCATGTTGAAAGTTTTCCCACTTAGCAGGACCCATGTGCAGAGTTTAGAACACCCACAGAAAGCAGTGAATCTGTCCCTAAGAGTAATACTTGTGTCATATAAATAGAAGGGGCTGCCAAGTCCTTGAGCCAAAAAAGCTTAGACCACAGGCACAAAGACTTCAGAACAATCCCAAAATATGGACCTAGGAATGTGAGGAGGAGCCTCTAGCCTCTGACATTGCTGGAATTGTAACTAGGAATTCAGATACTTTGGGGGCAAATTGGTTTGGGGGAGGGGTGGTCTACAGAAGAGGTATCAAATTCCTAGCTCACAACGCCACTTGAGCCCCACAAAACTCCTGAGTGTTGGACGAAACAGATAAAAATGTAATTGGGAAATGTTTAGGAAAAGAAATAAAAATACAACATAGGTAATGTTAATTTGTAGTTTTCTAAGACAATATGTGGCCCACAAGGATTTATTTCTATTTATCACTAGTCCACAGCATGACTTTTCCTATGTGGTTGAAGCAGACTAAGAGCACGAGATTTGGAAGTTGAGCAGACTGAAAAAGTGGGAGATCAGGGTGCTCGCCAGGGAAGATGTTGAGGTAGAAAAGACTATGAACCAGTTATGAACTCATCGAGGAAGGAAGGGTGAAAGAGGCCCACGGGCAACAGCAACAAGGATCTGTACAGAATGGAGGGAATTTTAAAAGAGGTGATATGGTTGGTGAGTGAGAACGAGAGGGAGAGTCTAATAAGAAGGAGTGAGGATTACGACCATTCCTCTTCCTTCTCCGCCTCGAGGCAGCTACGTGGTATGATGGGTAGAATACTGCACATGGAGTCAAGTCCAATTCAAATCCTCAGGCACTTACTGTGTGATTCTTGGACAAGTCACTTAGCCTCTGTCTGTTCCAGTTTCCTCAGCTCTAAAATGGGGATAATAAAGGCACCTACCTTACATGGTGGTTGTAAGGATCAGATGAGATAATATTTGTAAAGCACTTATCTCAGTACCTGGCACTCAATAAATATGTGTCCACCTTCCCTTTCCTCATGGCCCCATGATTCAAGGGGCATGAGAGAAAGAACAACCAGTCTTGGGGTACCAAGAGATGTGGTGTCCTCAGGACAAATCCAGATTTCAGTGAGTACCAGAAAACAAAAGAAATGTGAGGTAATAAGATCATAGTTTTAGAAACAGAAGGGACCTGAGAGGACATTACATCCGGCCATTTTTGCAGATTAGAGGAATGAGGTCCGTAAAGATGAAATCACTGGCCTGAATTAATCCAGATAGAAAGTGGCAGAGCTTAGATTTGAACTCAGATCTTCTGACTTTAACTTTGGGGATATTGACACTGTACCACAGTGGAGCAGGGTTTTAGATGGTACGTGGAAAGGGAAGACAGAGAAAGATGATGACTGGGAACTGTTGGGCATTAGGAGAGGAGGAGCAATGATAGCCACTTAACGCCCCTTTGGATGTTGATTCCCGAGATCAGGAATTCTTAATCTTGGTTAAGATAAATTTCAGGGAGGCCTGAGAACTTGACCAGAAACAAATGACATCTTTTCACTGAAGTTTGGCATCTTCCATAATCCTGTGTATTTTCTGCATTTAAAAAGCATTATTGTGAGCAGGAATCCTTGCCATGATGCAGAATGATTCCTTATGAAGACAAAGTAGTCATTTGGGGTCTGGATCTCTTTGGTGGTTATTGATCATGACATCAGAAACACACAAGCTGTTTGGTCCCTTGGCCTCAGGAAGAGGAAGCCTGGAGTATTTGGTAGCAGTGTGATAAGAGGAAGTGTACCTACCTGACAGTCAGAAGACTTGAATCCTAGTCTCAATTATGTCCTTAATTCTCTGCGTGCACCAGGCATTTTGGCTTTGGTTTCCTTATCTTTAAAGTTCAGACAGAGAACAGACTAGAGTACCTATAAGATTTGTGCCTGAAACATAGTAAGTGCTTAGTAAATGTTAGTTATTGTTGTTATTATTATAAAATTCTGGTCTATTGTATAGGATTGGCAAAATGGTTTGAGACTTTGTTTTTAATACTGAAGTCTAGCAAGTAATAAGAACAGAAATAAAGAGGATAAACAGCTAGGGCAGGTCAGTGGTGCAGTGGATAGAGTGCTGGGCGTGGAACTTGGAAGACCCATCTTGGTGAGTTCAAATCTAGCTTCTGACACTTACTGTGTGACCCTGGGCAAGTCACTTAATTCTATTTGCCTCAGTTTACTTTTCTGCAAAATGAGCTGGAGAAGGAAATGGCAAACTGCTTTAGTATCTTTGCTGAGAAAATCCCAAATGGTGGTCACAAAGAATTGGACACGATTGGAAAAGAATGAATAACAAATAACATAAAGAGTCCCTTACCCAAGTTTCAAAGAGAAGCATATGTAAGCCATCTGATACTTTGAGGAAAAAGCAAATACACAAGCAACATGAGGTTTAGAGAATAAGAATGATTTTTTTATTGCATGCATTTTGCTGATATATTTTGTTACTCGTTCAATTGAATACTTCCTTATTTAATTTCTAATGATTTGTCTGGTCTGTGAGCAGGCGAGATATTGGATGAGGGCTCTAGCTAAGAGTCTATTTCTCTCTCACCCACATACTGCCACCACCCTTGTGAAGGCCCTCCCACCTGGGCTCTTGCAGTAGTCTGATGTTTAATCTGTCTACCACAAGCACCTCCAGTCCATCCTCCACTCAGCCAACAAACTGATTTTCCAAAAATGCAGGTGTGATCAACTCTGTTACCTCCTACTCAATAAATACCAATGGTTCCTTATCACTTCATGGATCAAATATAAAACTATCAATTTATCTTTCTAAACCCTTCACAATCTGGCTCCCCCACCCCCACCTCCAGGCTTTCCAGTTTCTTATACCTTACATCCCTCCACTCCTACCTACTTTTCCACCTAATGGAACTGGCCTTGCTATTCCTGAAACAAAATACTTCCTCTCAGCTCCACAAATTTTCATTGGCTGCCCCTCATTCCTTGAATGATCTCTCTCTCTCTCCCTCCCCCTCCCCACCTCTCTCTCTCTCTCTCTCCCCGTCCCGCTCTTCTCATCTCTGCCTCTTGGCTTCTCCAGATTGCTCCTAGTCCCAGCTAAAATCTCCCCTTCTATAGGAAGCCTTTCCCAACTCCTCTTATTTCTAGGGCCTCCCCTCTGTTGATTATTTCCTATTTATCCTGCCTCTGTCTTGTTTGTGCATAGCTGTTTGCATTTTGTCTTCATTGGGTGTGAGTTCCCTGAGGCGCAAGACCTGTTTTTTGCATTTCTTTATATCCCAGCACTTGGAATAGTGCCTGGTACATACTAGGTAGTTAACATACGCTTATTGACTGACATTGATCTCAAGGGTAATGGATACCAGAATTACATAAATAACATCTGCCATACTTGTAAATGTAGTTCCATTTTGATTAGGTACCTTAACTCATCAAAAGTAGCTGGGTGCTTCCTCACTATTCCTCTATTTATTTTGGATATCGCCTCCCTATTGATCATTATTATTCTGTTATTTCCAGTCCAATGCTCATTCCCTTGGGAGCAAAAACAGAAACAGTTGAGCAATTTTCTTTGTTACTCATTATTCCCTCCAGTTTGAACTGCAGTTCTCTTTGGTTTTTTTTAATTCAATTTTATTTTCAGGTCTGCATTCTCTCTCTCCCATGTTCCCTCCCCATCCCCACTTAGAAAGCAAGAAAAATGAACAGCAGACCTCTTAATGCTTCAAGAGTTTGCACATTCCCTTTGCTTCCCTTTTTTTGAAAATTGGGACATTTGCCCTTCTCTAGTCCTGTGACTGGGCTGGAGAAAAAAAAATGCACCTCTTTTCCCCAATGTAGCTGAAAACCTAATAAACAAAAAACTCACCCCATCTTTTCATTGCCTTTCACATTCTTTTAAAAACTCAAAGCATTTTGAGCTCTTGTTCATTTTTGCAGCATCTTGCCACCATTTGTCCTCCAATACTTGCTTTTGTTTCCATCTTTGGCATATCTTTTTTTTTTTTAAGTTGATGAGCTCCTTCTGTATTGATATCAGCCTCTTTAGAAAACTCTCACTTTTTCTCCTGGTTGGAATTGTTTCTCTTTGTATCATCAGAATTTCATTCTTGAAAACTTCCCATCTCCCCCCTCCCACCCTCCCTGGGCTTAGTTTTATTAAGGATTGTTAAGGGGTCCCCTGCACTTGTCTTTTTGAGCTACCATATTTTCCAGAAACACTGGACTCAGAGTATGTAGGAGACCCGGAATGTGCCAAGGACAAAGCCTCACCATTAATCTGACATAATTTGCTGTTTGCACCCGAAGCTGGGTTCCCTATGTGTCCTTGGGAGGCAAAATATGGGCCAGCTAGTCTGCGCTAGGCTGAGAAAATTCTTCTGCATCTGGGTCCCTTGCAGATAAATGGACTCTTCCATCTTCATAGTCTAGTAAGTTTCATGAAGTCATGATTGCCTGTTGACAGTTTTCTATTTTTTTAGTTCTTGGGGTCTTACCTAGACTCTCTCTAAACCTTATGAAATCTGCTCTCTCAAAACCTAGCATCCACAATGAACTATATCTGACTTTTACTCTCTATCACAAACTGTAAGCTGGAATGGTCATTTTCCTTCTGGATTCTGGTTATTTCCATTACAACAATCATTGTTAATGAGAAACCAATCTAGAATAGTAGTTCCCCTCATTGACTTTTTAGAGTCCTACATAACCTGACTACCTTTCCAGTCTTCTTACACTTATTCCCTTCCATCTTCTTCTTGTTGTTCAGTCATTCAGTAATGTCCAACTCTTCGTGACCCCATAGACCAAAACACGCCAGGCCCTTCTATCCACCACTATCTCTCAAGGTCTATCCAAGTTCATGTTTCCCTGACACTATTCAGCTCATCCTCTGCCATTCCCTTTTCCTTTAGACCCTTCAGGGTCTTTTCCAACAAATTCTGTATTCTCATTATGTGGCCAAAGTCTTTAAGTTTCATCTTCTGTATTTGACCTTACAATGAATAACCTGAATTAATATCTTTAAGTATTGACTGATTTGATCTCCTTGCTGTCCAAGGGACTCTGAAGAGTCTTTTCCAGCACCACAATTCAAAAGCTTTCATTCTGTAGCTCTCAGCTCTTCTTATAGTCCAACTCTCACAGCCACATATTACTACTGGAAAAACCATAGCTTTGACTATATGGATGCTGTTCAGATTTGCCATAGCTTTCTTTCCAAGGAACAAGCATCTTTTAATGGCTGCAGTCACCATCTAGAGTGATCTTTGAGCCTAAGAATATAAAATCTGGTACTGCTTCCATTTCTTCTCCATTTGACAGGAACTGATGGGACCAATGACCAAGATCTTAATTTTTTTTTTTATGTTAAACTTCAAGCTTCTATATTCTCCTCTTTCACCCTCATCACCCTCATCAAGAGGCTTCTTAATTCTTTTTCACTTTCTGCCATCAGAGAGGTATTGTCTGCATTTCTAAAATTGTTGATATTTCTCCCAGCAAACTTAATTCTGGCTTCAGATTCATTTAGCCTGGCATTGCACATGATGCACTCTGCATGTAAATTAAAGTGACACTATACAGCCTTGATGTACTTCTTTTCCAATCTTAAACCAATCCGTTGTTCCATGTTTGGTTCTAACTGTTGCTACTTGACCTATGTACAGGTTCCTCAAGAGACAAATAAGATGATCTGGTACTCCTTGGGAACTTGCCATGTTTTGTTGTGATCCACACAGTCAAAAACTTTAGTGTGGTCAGTGAAGCAGAAGTTGATGTTTTGCAGTATTTATTCATATATACCTGGACTTCTTTACTAGATGTGGAGGCCACACTTTCTGCTGTTAATGTTTCCTCTATTGATTTCTCTGCTTACTGAATTCAACATCTTTTGAGTTTTCTTCTCAAGATCTTTGGTAATCTCAGCTTCGCACCCCCTCCCCCTTTATTTTCCCCTGTTGCTCACTGTCTGACTGCCTCCACTCTCATGGTGGTTTCTGTAAAGGCTGGAATTCAAATGTCTCAGCTTCCTTCCATGGTGGGCAGTTCACTATTCATCAGTCTGGGTCTGCCTCAAATGACTTTTAGGGGAACAGAAGAGGCTGGAGCTCAGGCTTGGTGGAGAGCATGAACTCTCCCTTCCCCCCTTCCAACACACACACACACACACACACACACACACACAATGACTTATTCCAGCATTCTGTTCCACTTCTTCTGTACCTCGGTTCCTTAGCTTGGCATCAGTGATATTACGGTTTTGATTTCTGAAGTTTGGCTCTCTGAAGCTCTGGGAGGAGGGTGGGATATGGTATGCTGTTGATTTCCAGCTCAGACATTGTCTTGCCCCTTTACCTCTGTTCCTGGCTATCCTGCAGAAATCTTTTGCAGCACAGGCTGATGCCTCTTTCCTCACCCCCCTGCCACCCCTCCTCCCTCAGCAAGCTTCTGCCCCAGGGCACTGCTTCAGTTGTGATGCTGGCTGCCTGTTCGGGGCCCATAAGGCTTCTGCCCCTGCAGTGCTGCCATACCGCTGGCAGGCTGTCACACCCTGGGCAAACCCCCACAGCCAGGACCTGGGACCACCAGGGCACTGCAGAGACGGAGAGGGTACTGGACCAGCGATTGGATTTTGTTGTGACCCTGTGGTGGGATCCTTGGGGTGGCTAACTGCAGTTTTGGGGCCAGTGGCTCAGAAAGTGGGGGAGGATGTTGAATGGAGGAGTTCAGTGTAGAAGCCAGCCCATGCATGACCAATGAGAGGCACCTGTGTGGCACAACTGATAAGAGTACCAGGTCTGGAGTCAGAAGACCTGAGTTCAAATCTGCCCTCAAACACTTACTAGCTCTGTGAGCCTGGGCAAGTCATTTAACCTCTATTTACCTTAATTTCCTCATCTGTAAAATGGAGATAATAGCAGGACCTGCCTTTCAGGGTTGCTGGGAGGACTAAATAAGATAATAATTGTAAAGGGCCTAGCAAATGTTTAGCTATTATCATCTCTAGCACATAATTTCTGTTTTGGAGACATCTGAGATGTCAAGGGAATCAGAGAAAAGGTCTAGTCTATCATCTTTGAGCAACAAAGCTGCCAGCTGGCACTTGTGTCTGTAGCCTGCTCAACACGGTGCCCTGGTGTGGGTCTGGGACTTTTTATGGTTTGTTTCAGTCCTGGAGCCCTGGAACAGGAGGGGGACACTCTTAGACCCAGTCCCCAGTATCCACAGGCCTCTGTCTCTCTGTGCTGATTTGGGCTAGAAAAATGAATCACAATGACTTTTTCTTGTATTTAATGTGGTGCATTTTCTACATCAGTTTGGAATTTTTGTTTTTGGTTTTGGGGAAGGGAATTGCTGTATTTCATGCTACATTCTATCTTGGCTCTGCCTCCTCGCACACAATTTTCTATAAGTTTAGTGGATTCTCTTGGGCCCAGAATCACTTGAACTCCTTTTCAACCACAAACTGTTGAATACTGAAAAAATAAAAAAATAAAAGATTATTAAAAATTTTATTGAAAAATTCCATTCCAAAAGATACATGAATTTTTCTTTTAAATCAGATAATACAATATACTTTTCAATAATGAATTAAGTGCAAAATTATTACAATTCTATACATTTGAAAGTCAACTCTCTCTCCTATGCTCAGATTCTCTTTAAGTGGTTTAATTTTTTTCATTAGAACTATAAATCAAAATGCTGATACAAACATGAAGCCTTTCTCTCTTTTAATATCACAAACCTTGAGTCAATATATTTAGCACGTGACATTCAATTGCACAGCATTAAAACAAGTTTGTATTTCTGAATGAAAGTCAACCTTGGCTCATGCTCCCTTTAATGCTACAGAGGGAATCTATTAGATTGCTCAATCATTTTCTATTTTTATTCTAAAATCACAGAGTTGGAAAAGTTTCCAGAGTTAGAAAAGACCTTATAGGTTACCAAGGTCAAGGATGCATAAGCCCTTTTTCCAATGTCCCTCACAAGCTGGTCATCCACATATTTGCTTTGAACACACAGGGACAAAAAATTCCCCAGCTAACACAGTGTATTTTATTTGTTCTCTTTCTACTCTAATTGTCCTTGGTTTGCCTTTCCCCTATTACTTAGTTTCCTCCTAAGAACAAGAAAAAATAACTTCTTGTTACCAGTGCTTAGTAATAAATGCTTACACTATTTTGGTTCAGCAGGGGCAATAAAGAAGGCAGTAAAATCCCAGAGAGAGGGAAAGGGAAGAAACTGCTACATGTAAAATGAAGAGCTACAAGATTTTCCCATATAAGAAATGAATAAATTTCTCAAAATGTATTCCTTTAAATTAGTAACACTGAGATGATTGTTAAAGAATCCCCAAACTACAATTTTATAAGGATCAAGAACATTAGAAAGCTGATTTAGATAATTATCCTTAAAGAATTTACTGATAATTCAACATTTATTAAGCTTCAACTTGTATCATATGCAAGCCACTGTGCTAGGAAATGGGAATACCAAGACAAAAAAAGGACAAAAAATTGGAAGTAGTTCCTACACTGAAGGAGCTTCCATCCAACTGGGGGATACAACATGTGTACAAAAAATACAAAATAATTTGAAGGAAAGAGGAACACCAACAACTGGGGAGAAGAGAGAAAGTCTTTACACAGGAAATGGTGGCACCAGAGCTCAGCTTTGATGGAAGCTATGGTGAGGAAGGAAGGCATTCCAGGCACAGAGGATAGCCTAAAAAAAGACTTGAGGACAAGTGATGGAATGTGGAGCTTAGATCAGCTGGTAGGCCTGTTTTTTCTAGAATCCCAAGTGTGTGAAAGGGATTCTAGAAAATCCTTAAGAGGAAGCTTATGGCAGATATCTCTATTTTCCTAGTAAGGCAAGAGACAAGGAGAGCAGAAAGGGTAATAAGAAGAGATTTAGGAGAGAAAGTTAGGTTTGGAAAAACTACTCTAGAGAGCATGATAATTAATTAGGGAAGAATAAAAAGGTTGCTGTGCAATGGCGATTGCTCAGCTGAGATTAGGTTAACAAATTTGCAGTGGACCCAGTTAGCATAGTTGTATGACTTTCTCCAGTATCATATATAGAGAAATAGAGAAGGTAGATAGTGGGGAATTAGTTCTAAAATATAATTTCAGGATTTCTTTAAGATCATTTCAGTTTTCCCACTTTTAAGGTTTAAGGTAGTGTTTATAAGGGATGAGACATTTATAGGAATGAAAATAACATTACTGAATAATAGAAGTCTACTGAACATCTTTAAAGATAAACATAAGTGCACTTTATTTAAGAATTTGTACAATTAATACTAGGCAGAGAAATATTATTGTATATAAATTCATTTTCCCAACCCTTAAGAGACAGTTAAAATACCATACTGAGATAGCATATATAAATATTAGTTTTCAGTAATGTCAGTCTTGTTGTTACCAGCATCCCTTACATTTAAGATCTCAGCACTACATTAAGATGTTACACATCACACTGTTTTATAAAATTTGGCAACCTTAGGAGAGCTACAATAAAGCCACCCATTTAAGTTTAAAAGCTGCAACATGGTAAGAGAGATTGGCACTTTACTGTGGGATCTTGGTCATGTAATATAATCATTCACATAATATGAACTTCAATAGAGAATGTGTTCTAGCATAGCTAGGTTTTATACATTCTTCTGATGCCCAGAAAGTTCAAGAATGTTTCAAATCGATGTTTATTTCAGTTCTAGCAACATAGAAGCTGGATTTTCCAAGTAGGATTTCCATAAATTAGAGAATCGAGCCACTGTAGCACCATCAATAATTCTATGATCAGCGGACCAGCTCACATTCATTATCTGTGTTTTGATTACTTCATCTTTCTCATTAAACCGAGGCACAGTCTAGAAATAAAAAGGAAAATTTTCGCTCAGATTCCAAACTATGCAATGCAGTTGTGGCTGCAATGGGTTACCTGTATCTCTTCTCTAATAGTGTCAGTGAAGTCTAACAGATGTGATGTGAGCTATATAAACTTATGATGGAAAACAAACTGTTCATATTTACATATATCATTCAAGGAATTTCTATTGTATATAATTCTAACAAGTAAGGTATTTTAGTTAAGAGGGCACCAATATTTCCTGTACTCAGTGGAGCTTTTCTAATTATACCATTTTTCTGGGGATATATGCAATTCTCTAAGAAGGAGTTCTCAGCATTTTTAGTGTTGTGGACCTCTCTGGAAGTTGAGTGAAACCTATAGATCTCTTTTAAAATACTATTTTTAGTTGCATAAAATAAAATACACAGAACTACAAAGGAAACCAATTATACTGAAATATAGTTATAGTCAATCAATCATCAATAAACATTTATTAAGCACCTACTACATGCCATGCCCTGTACCAAATACTGGGAATACAAATATAAAAAAAGGAAAGACAAAGTTATCAAAATGGTAAAGAAACAAGTTTACAAATCCCAGGTTAAGAATCTCTGCTCTAGGGGGATTTGGCATGGATTTCACCTCTGTTTGAAAATTTATTATATGATTATAAACAAAAAAATGAGACAGGAGAATTAGGAAATGTGAAAAGAAAGCTTTTGTTGCCCCCCCCAACCCCTGAGACTCCCCCAAACTGCCCCCCTTCGCTCTCGCTGTTTATTCGTGGCTACTAAATGATAATGATTATGATAATACAGATATTTGTAAAGTGCTTATAAGGCACAATCACTAGCACATAGTAGGTAGTTAATAAATGCTTGCTTCCTTCCTTCCCTATATACAGTAATGAGATGACTTATGCTTGGTGTTTTAAAATAAATATAATATTTATAAGAAAGACATAGCTGATGTTACTCTATGCTAATCTATACTGTCTCAGTTATCCACAAAGTGAGCACCATAACTGCTCCTTATTGCACTGAAATTATAGTCTTCAAAGTTACTAACAGTCTCTTACTTGCCAAATCCAGTGGTCTTTTCTCAATCCTCATTCTCCTTGAGTTCTCTACAGCCTTTGACACTGTTATCATTCTCTCTTCCTTGGTACTCACTCTTTTCTCTTCCAGTTTTGAAACGCCACTCTCTCCTGGTTTTTCTTCTTCCTATCTGACCACTTCTCTGTCTCCTTGGCTAGATCTTCTTCTAGTTCATGCTCTTTAACCAAAGTGTCCCTTAGGGTTCTGTCCTAGGCTCTCTTCTCTTCTCCCTCTATTCTACTTCACTTGGTGATCTCATCAACTTCTATGGATTAAATTACTATTTCTATGGTGATGATTCTCAAATCTACCTATCCTGCCCCAAATTTTTTGCTGATGTGCAATCTTGAATCTCCAACCATCTTTTGGACATCTCGAACTATATGTGCAGTCGTCATCTAAAACTCAACACATGCAAAATGGAAGCTCATTATATTTCCCCTTAAATCCCTCCCCCCCCTTTTTTGTGAGGCAAACAGGGTTAAGTGACTTGCCCAGGGTCACACAGCTGGTAAGTGTCAGAGGTCAGATTTGAACTCAGATCCTCCTGACTCCAAGGCCAGCTCTATCCACTGCACCACCTAGCTGCCCCTATTCTTCCCCCTCTCTTATCTTCCCTATTACTGTAGACAGCAATACCATCTTCCCAGGCCCTCAAGCTCACAACCTTGGAGTCATTCTGGATTCTTCACTACCTCTTAACCCCAACTCCCTTCCATATCCAAGCTGTTGCCAAGGCCAGTTGATTTCACCTTTGCAACATCTCTTGAATACTCCTTCTCTCCTCTGACATTGCTACCACTCTAATACAGGCCCAGGCCTTCATCAACCTCATGACTGGACTATTGTAATAGCCTGCTGGTAGGTCTGCCTGCCTCAAGTCTTTTCCTTGCTCCAATTCATCCTTCACTAAAGCCACCAAGTGATTTTCCTAAAATAAAGGTCTGATCCTAGACCCCCTACTCAATAAATTCCAAGGGCTTCCTATTGCCTCCAAGGGCAGATACAAAATACTCTGTTTGACATCCAAAGTCCTTTATAACCTAGCCTCTCCCTCCCTCTCCAGTCCTCTTATACCATATCTTCGAACCAGTGACACTGGCCTCCTGACAGTTCCACGAACAAGACACTCCATCTCTCAGTTCCAGGCATTTTCTCTGGCTGGCCCTCATATACCTGGAATGCTCTCCCTCTTCTGTTCTGACTACTAACCTCTCTGGCTTCCTCTAAGTCCCAACTAAAATCTCACCTTCTATAGGAAGCCTTCCTCAACTCCTTTTAATTCCTGTACCTTTCCTCTGTTAATTATCTCCTCTTTATCCTATATATAGCTTGTCTTATGTGTATTTGTTTGCATGCTGTCTTCTCCATTAGATTCTAAGCTCCTTGATGGCAGGCATTGTTTTTTGCCTCTTTTTGTATTTCAGCACTTAGCGAAGTACATGGAACACTGTAGGCACTTAATAAATGTTTATTGATTGACTGATAACCTAGAATACCATGTCTATGGCAGGAAGCTAAACTGCTGGCCTAGCATCTAGGCAGATATAAGTAGCTCCTACGGGACTACTTTCAGAAACTCAAATCTACAAAGTGATGACAAACGTCACAAAGGGTCACTTTGCTTCTACCACTGCAAAAGGATTAAATTCAATTAGGGCTGATATTCCTCAATTACTTATCCATCTATACCTTTATGGCTCCAAGAGCTCCAATTGCTACTTCCAGTGGCAATATCAATGGTTTGGCATAGGTACCACCAATCTAAAAAAGAGAAAAATACAAAAATCGGGATTTTAGAAAAAATACTCATGAATTTTAGAGGTTATTTTATACTTATAACTTCATATTTTTAGATATATAGATATGATTCAAAATCTCCATATTAACAAAGGGACTTGAGTTTGAGAGAAGTGATTATTTTTCTATTTTATTAATAATCAATTATTAGTACTGGGTTCCAGGTTTTTTTCTCTTTTTATTTCCTGATTCAGGGACCAGCCCTTGTAGGTCAGTCAATCTCTGAAGAACAGGGCCAATGATGAGATTGGCCTAACCTGCCAGAACATTCACCCCATTCAACTGGGACAGCTTTTTTCTGATTAAAATGTAAAGAGAATTTAATAAATTCTGCCTCTAAAAAACATCAGGCTCATGCCCCACAAGGTTCAGCTTAAGTGGTCTAGGAGGAGATGTATCCCTTTGTCTAGATAATCGGAGGCAGCTGAATCTCAAGCAGTAGGAGGAGCTGAAGGCTTTCAACCCAACTCCCCATTTGAGAGTCTGCCTACCCTACTTCATTGATTGTTCACCAATCTGGACTGATATCCCCCTGTCAGGGGCACCCATTTTTCTAAAGGTATTTAAGCATTTGATGATCTCTATGGTTTGTCTTTTGGTCACCAAGAGGGACAGACCACTGATTATGAATTTATTATTTGCAAACCTAATTAATAAATTGATTATTAATTACCCAGAAACTCTGTCTCTCAGGCTTTTCATTTGTTTCAAGTTCAAGCCATATGAGGACTAGCTGAAGAAATTGGGGATGTTTAGTGTGGAGAAGACTTGGGCAGAAATCACAGCTGAATTCAAGTATTTGAAAAGGTTGTTCATCTTACAGAAGAATGAGAGACATTCTACTTGGCCCAGAGGAGATTACTAGGAGCAACAGATTAAAGTTGGCAAGAAGCAAATTTAGTATTGCTACAAAGAAAAACTTTTCAGGATTTATTCCTGATTCTGTTCAATTCTGAAATTTTGTGACTCAGTTTATAAATATGAATATTTTAATTACTACAGTACTCACTGATCCAATGTTGGACAACGTAAATGTTCCCCCTGTGACATCAGCAGTTCCCAGATGATTTGTAGAACCCAGTTTCTGTAGACGATTTAACTCAATGGCAATCTCAAACACACTACGGAATTGAACATCTTTCACATTGGGGACAATAAGCCCTTGTTCAGTATCCATAGCAATTCCAATATTATGAGAAGCCTATAAATTAAAAATGGCAACAGTAGTTCTTTAACCAAGTTAACAACTGAATAACAAATTAGGGAAAGACTATGTTCTTGCTGTGTTCCCCTAAAAGAAGGCTGCTTTTCCCTCTGTAATCCCTACAATTGTTTATTAAAAAAACTCATTATTTTTCTATCCCCACTCCAAATAATTCAATTTTACAATAAAGTTTTAAATCTATTCTAATTCACAGAGCACTGAAACAAAATCACTTACCCTAGAGATAATTCCAAAATCCAAACCACATACTAGATCTCAAACTATTATAAAGCAGTAATTATCAAAACAATATGCTACTGGCTAAGAAACAGAGAGGTAGATCAGTGGAATAGATTTGGTACACAATATACTATAGTAAATGACTACAGTAATTTAGTGTTTGATAAACCCAAAGATCCAAGCTTTTGGGACAAAAACTCATTATCTGACAAAAAACTGCTGGGAAAATTGGAAAGGAATACGACAAAAACTAGGGGTAGATCAGCATCTCACATTGTACACCAAAATAAGGTTAAACTAGGAACGTGATTTAGATATAAAGGGTGATACCATAAGCAAATTAGGAAAGCATGGAATAGTTTACCTGCCAAATCTATGGATAAGGACCAAACAGGATATGGAGAGCATTACAAAATATAAAATTTTGATTATATAAAATCAAAACATTTTTGCATACATAAAACCAATGCAACCAAAATCAGAAGGAAAGCAGAAAATTTAACAGCAAGTATCTCTGATGAAGTCCTCATTTCTCACACTAGAGAGAGATGAGTCAAATTTATAAGAATGCAAGTCATTCCCCAAATGACAAATGGTCAAAGGACATGAATAGGTAGTTTTCAGATGAAATAATCAAGCGATCTATAGTCACATAAAAATGCTCTAAATCAGTATTGATTAGAGAAATGCAAATTAAAACAACTCTGAGGTACCATTTCACACCAATTGGATTGACTAATATGACAGAAAAGGAAAATGATAAATGTTGGAGGGGATGTGGGAAAACTGGGACACTAATTCATTGTTGTTGGAATGGTGAGCTGATCCAGCCATTCTGGAGAACAATCTGAAACTATGCCCAAAGGGCTATAAAACCATGCACATCCTTGTATCTCAAAGAGATTTTTTAAAAAAGGAAAATGACCTATTTGTACAAAAATACTTATAGCAACTCTTTTTGTGGTGGCAAAAAAACTGGAAATTGAGGGCATGTCCATCAATTGGGGAATGTCTAGACAAGTTCTGATTTATGTTTGTAATGATTTTATTGTGTTATAAGAAATGATGAGCAGGCTGATTTCAGAAAAACCTGAAAAGACTTATATGAACTGATAACAGAGTGAAGAGAGCAGAACCAGGAGAACATGGTACATAGTAACAAGAATGCTGTACCATGAACGGTTGTGAATGACTTTGCTATTTTCAGCAACACAATAATCCAAGACAATCCCAAAAGACTCATGATGAAAAATGCTATTTCCAGAGAAAGAACTGATGGTATCTGAACACAGACCAAAGCATACTATTTTTCACTTTTTTTTTTTGGTCAGTTTTCTTCTACAAAATGACTAACATGGAAATGTCTTGCATGATTGCGAACGTATAACCTATATCTGGTTGCTTACTGTCTCAGGAAGGGGGAAGGAGAGGGAGGAAAAGATAGAATTTGGAACTCAAAAAAACCCCGAACTAACAAATGTTAAAATTGTTTTTACATGTAACTGGGAAAAAATAAAATATTATTTTTAAAAAATAAAAGGGGAGATTTCCTGTGCATTGAGTGTTTTAGAGATGACCCACCCCCTAGCAGAGCAAGTTTAACAGTTCTAGAATTGATCTTTCCTCTTATAGGAAGTGGAGGATTAAATATATGACACTGAAGCTAGAGGAGCAACAAGGGAATAAAGTCACAATACAGAGGAGTATAAGGTCTAGATTGTGCCTTTCACTATTACTATGAGTATTTTAGATGGGACAGTCCAATGGGAAGGGTTTGTCCCTCTAACCTTCTAGGATGGGGGGAGACTGGGCCCTCAGAGGAATATATGAGTCTAGATAAAAGACAGACTCAACACAATATTTGGGGTTTGCCTCCCTACTACACCCAAAATAATTTTCCTTCCAAGGGAGTATAAAACAAAGATGAGTGGTATAAGTCTGGAAGACTGGATTGTCCCCAGAGGTAGAGGAAGGGGAGCAGTTAAAACACACTAGAGAGAAATGGAACCATTCTGACTGTGAGCTAGTGGGATTCCTTTATGCTGTTTTTCTCCCCTTCATTTTCTACAGGGTGAAATAAAAGTTGTCTTATATTTTAAAAAAATCCAAGCCAGATATTTTAACAGCTAGTTTTTTCACAAAAGTAAAAGTTGGTTTTGCCTACAAATTTCTTTGTACAAATCAATGCTTTGGGAATGTTTTAATGAAATATACATACATATACACACACACACATATATATATATATACACACACACATATATATATACACACACATACATATATATATACACACACACACACACATACACACTCTATACATATGTCTGTGTGTGTATAAATTTGATACTGATTTTTTGCACTAGAAGATAATTTTTTCCTTTTTTTTGCTTTTAGGCAATTGGGGTTAAATGACTTGCCCAGGGTCACACAGCTAGTAAGTGTCAAGTGTTTGGTCTGAGGCCAGATTTGAACTCAGATCCTCCTGACTTTAGGGCCGGTGCTCTATCCACTGCACCACCTAGCTGCCCTGAAGGTAATTTTTCTTTTAAAAAGTACTTTCATCACAAATCTAACAAAGCACTACAGTCTACATACAGGAGATGAAATAAAATCAAGTTATTCAATAGAACACAACCTGTATCTTGCCTCTTTAAAGTGGATCTTTTTTGTTTGTTTTTTTGCAAATTCCTGGAAATTGATTTCTGGAGGCTTCTTTTACAAATTAAATCATTTCCCTTCAGTGTCCCTCTCTTTTCCTCAAAGTCTTTATCTGTCTCATGCACTGATAAAAACAAAAGTTCCTTAAAGTAGTAAACCCCTATTTCCAAACAACATGATCAATTTTTTTTCCCATATTCTTTGTTCCCTTTCTTAAAAACATTTATCAAAGGTATGCTGCCAGCATCTTTCAAATACAAACCCATTTAAGCCAGTTGCTATTGCAGGACTTTTAAAAATAGTTCTGAACAAACCTTATATGTTATATTCTGGCAGTTTTCATCCACTGAAGCATTGAGGATAGGAAATTGCAATAATCCCAAAGATGCAGCCTAGTAAACAGAAGAAAAATGCTAACTTTAGTTATTTAAATTGGCCATGAAGAAGGGGAGGGGAAAAAAAACCACAAACCTTTTTTTTTATCTTGGGTCTAATTTCAAGCCAATAACACCAATAGGTGACACTGATCTTAAAAGTAAACTTCTGATCTGAGAGAATGAGATAGCTCTAACCATTCAAGAAACAAAGACAAGGTAGTCAGCTTTTGAATGTCAAAGGGACTTTGAGGATGAGAGATGGAAAAGGACAGACCTCTATAGAACCAAAATTAATTTCTAAAATCTAAGACATGCCTTCATATAAATAAAACATTACAAATTCTATGGACCTAACACTTCTTTGAAAGGAGAGATTCAGGCTATGTGATATTTGAGGCCCCTACTCAGTTTCATGGATTGCAATGACCAAGGAATTGATCTTCCAGTGGCCACCCTCCCAGTGGTAAGCCTCTGTATACTTAGGAAACTTCACAAGAATGCTAATGATAAAAAATGGTAAAAAAAAAAAAACACTTGTGTAAAATGTAATGAAACAGCATCAACAACAGCATCAAAAAAGAGAAGGAATACCTTGGTACAATAAAATAGATAACAAAGAAAAGAATGAAAAGAAATGGAATGTGCAAAGAAACACAAGAGGAAATAAGTGAAGAGCTAGAAATACCTGAGGAAAATAAGGGCATAATATTGAACTTCAACCTGATTTAGAAATTAGCATAGAAAATATGACATTAATGGAAGACATTAAACACAAAATTAGTCAATTGAAGGACAGAAGAATGGAAGAAAATTGTGAAAAATAAACCTATAAATTAATATTATTAGAAAAATACTAGGAATTAATACAGAGGAAAGTGATGAATCTGGAGAAGAGACAAAGATGGGGAGATCTTCAAGACAACTGCAATTCTAGACAATTTTGAAAAAGGTAATGATCTGGTCATTATATTCCAGGAAACTACACAAGAAAACTTCCTAACGTATAGAAGATGTCATCATAATTAAAAAAGAGAATCCACAGAACACTAATAAGGACTCCACATTCAGCTCATCTAAATGCAGCAAATATCAAGCTATGAAGACAAAGGAAAAAATCCTTCTGTCCAAAAATCAAATTATTTACCAAAAAACCTATACATTCAAATCTAGTAAGATTCTTCTACAAGAACAAGAATTGACAGAAGAAAATGAATTATAATACAGGAGAATATAAGGTTCAACCCCAGAATCTATCTTCTTGCAAAACTAAATACTTACTGAAAACAAAAGATCACAGGGCTTATTTAATTCAAGAATAATTTGAGTAATTTCTGGAGAAAAGATTTAGCTTCAGACTAGATAGTTAGGGTAAACAAAAGGTTCCTAAAAAACATTCGTGAAAAAATAGCTTGAAAATAGAAAGGAGAAGAAAAGGGAGGGGAGAATAGAAATGCAATCAAAAACTTTTTGAGAAGACCTAGAGAAAATACCCAGAAGAGTTAGAATACTTTTTAACTCTGCTTACCTAACTGTTAGCTCAGTGCATTCAACAAAGGACTAAAAAACTTAGGTACCGTTTTATTTAAGTGGAATGGGAAGGCAAAAAGAGGAAGGGATAATGGCAAAAAAACATCACAAGGAGCAATACAGATAATATGAAAGCCATTATGATATAGCTTTTTAGACAGCTGGCTTTGGAGCCTCAAGTTCAAGTACTGCTTTTGTCACATATTGGCTGAGTAGCCCTAGGCCAAGTCACAGAACTACTCAGTATTCTCAGAGAACTCTCTAAGCCTATAAGTTGCAGATAACGCACCAATTTGCACTGACAGAAGATGCTCTTCACTGAAAGCCCTTGCCTCAGTGAAACTACAGTTTAAAAAAAATTTAAGAAGAAAGTAAAGGCTAATAATTATAAAATAGGAGGAGACACGGAGATTTTGCAACAAAACTATCTTTAACAAAGGATATTGGGATTTGGTACAGATTAAAGAGTAACATAAAACAAATGAATTTAGTTTTTTGGTTAAGTTCAGCAAGAACTGAAATTATTAAAATAATGAAAAATGAATTCCTTTCTGACAAAAGGAACACAACAAATAATTTAAGAGGTAAGTCAAATTTAACAATTACAATTTTGAAAATAAATGGACTGAATTCTCCTACAAAAAGATACAGTTATAGAGTGCACTGAAAACACAATTCAATAATGTCACCCATAGAAAATATTTCTAATGTCAAAAAGTCAAAAAGCATAAAGAGATGTAAGAAAAAGTAAATTTTGTCATGCTATAGCCAGTTCAAGAAAATTTTGTGCTGCAGCAATGATACTAAGATTAAATTAGAAATCATTAAGATAAACAAGGATACTTAGTGCTTAAAGGTACCACTGAGGAGACTTTAAGAATCTTGAAAAGTACCAAATAATATAGTACTTAAATTGATAAAGAAAAAATTAAGTATTTCCTAAGAATAAATAAATAGAAAGTTAATAGGATGTTTCCATACTCTGCTAATACAATGCAAACAAAAAGATAAAACAAGGTTACAGCTTGAATAGAGTGTTGAAATTGATTTTGACAGAGATGGGAAAAGCTGAATGGAATAAACAGGTGATATATACATTCTTCAAAAACAAATGAAACATTCACAAAGCTAATCAAGACCTAGCTTATGGAAAAGTTACAGTTAAATTCACAGATAGATTTTGTAGATTTAAGTATCATAATAAAATAAAACTGAAAAAAAAATGACAAACACATGATCAAAAGGTACAAGCCTAAATGGAAATTTTTTAAGCATGTATTAAAATGCAGCCTGTATTAAAGAACTATTGAAATAAAAACAGATTACTTCAAAGATAATGACATCATAAACACAAGACACAATTCAGAGATTTTATAGCCCAGAATACCTATATTAACAAGAAAAACAACAAAACTCAAATGAGTTGTTTGCATTTACTGAAATTAGGAAATAAAGTAACATACCAAAAGAAATTATCAATGTTACTTAAATTAATTTAGAAATTTAACATACCTCAAACCACTGGAATATACAAAATAACAAAATTTACATTGAAAAACAAAGACACAAAAACATCAAGGAGAACTATGGAGGAAAAGTGAGGAGTAAGGAGAAGCTGCACAAGTGGTAATTATTTGGTACTAGATGAAAAAGTAAATTAATGAATCAAATAGAAAATTCAGCATTAAAATCAAAGGCATACAATTTATTAGTGGTTAATAAGCTTAAGATTACAAAATCTTGGGTAAGGGATCATTTTCTAACAATTTTCATTTTATAAACCGCATAGAAATATGATGAAAAAAATGGAGATTAGACCCACAATTTCATGTCTTACATTTCAACTACCCATGATGATGTCAGAAAAGGTAATTCTCTTCTCAACTTGCTATAAAGTCTTCAAGAGTTGCTATGGTGAAATAATTCATCACCCTGCAAACCAACCTGGTAATGAGTCTCTTTTAATTTAGCTAACCTCATCATCATATAACAGACATATAGTCAATCTCTGGGTCCCTACTTGAGGCCTGTTCAACTTGTTATGACTTACAAAAGCTTGTGTTCCTCTGGCATAGCCCTGGAAAACCCAAGGTTGCCTCCATCTTATGATAAATCATTGATGCAGGCTCACATCATATAATTTAGTAAAAAGTCTATCAATGATGTAAAAATAGTTATTACATGAACACAAAACATTAATTTTCCTTCTTTTTTATCTCAATTGCAGAGAAAAGGAAAATGCTTACCTACCAAACAAATAGACATTTACTTCAATGACCTATGATTTCACCAAGGACACTACTTTTTTATCAATACAGATCTCCACTGAACAACTCTATACTCATTAGAATGACAAAGATAGTTAAATACTATAAAATTCAACTTAGCTGTCAGTATGGGAAACTGGCATTCTGTTATACTTCTGATGGTGTACCATTTTGGAAAACAATTATCTGGCAATGCATAATATGAGTTATAAACTAATTGTGCCTTTTTGGCCTACTGTTCTTACTTACTAGGATTATACTCTAAGAAAGTTAGTTAAAAGGGGAAAAGAAGACCTTTCTGTTAAAAAAATATTCCTAGTAGCTTTTTTTTCCAATAGTGTAAGACTAGAAACACTCTATGTGTCCAACGACTATGGAATGCCTGAATAAACTGTGATGTATTAATGTCATATAAGAAATGTACAATATGGGGACAGCTAGGTGGTGCAGTGGATAGAGCACCAGCCCTGAAGTCAGGAGGACCTGAGCTCAAACAGACCAAACACCTGACATTTACTAGCTGTGTGACCCTGGGCAAGTCACTTAACCCCAACTGCCAAAAACAAAAAATAAAACAAAACAAGAAATGTACAATATGATGCACCACAATAAATGACAAATATGAAGAATATAAAGAAATATGGAAAGCCTTAGGAAATGATAGAGTAAAGAAGGTAGAACCAGAACATACACACTGCTAACTACATAAAATTATCATGATAATGACAACCAAATAAGTACACAGAATAAAATAATTTGGAAGAGAAGACAAGTAAATAAGATGTTAGTTTTTAAATATTTTATTCACGTTAACATACATATTTTTTCCTTTTAACCATATGTAAATTGTTTGAATTCACATACTGCTACCACCCTCATTTATGTCCTTGTCAAGTCTCAGCTGAACTATTAACAGTTCCGACTGCCTGGGTCTGGTCTCCCCCCTATCTAGTGTAACTTTCACACAATTACTAAAACAATCTTACCTAACGCTGGTTTAAACACATCCTCTCCACCCCCACCTCACCCACTGTCTGGAATGCTCTCCTTTATCCTCTTCCCCTCAAAACGTCCTTAGTTTGTCCCCAGGCAATGCCTTCCACCTAAGCCTTTTCTTGACATCCTTCCATTATTAGTATGCTCTCCCCTCTTGACATGACTTTATATTGCTTTGCTTATACTTTGTCTTTACAAGTGCACATGGTATATCCCCCTAGGAGTATATGAGCTCCTAAAGATAAAACCATTGCAACTATTGGAAATAAAATCCGTTAAGAACATTTTTGTTTGTATTTTATATTCTCTGCAAAATACCTTATATATAGTAGGTGCTTAATTACTGTTTAATGAATTGAATAAATCTAAGATTATATGACCCTGTCAATATAGACTAAATGTCTCACAACAGACAACACTATACTTAGAAAGGATGGTTAGATAAAAGATAGTAAGGAGATACTTAGGTTAAGAACTCTGGGGGAACAAGGGAAAAAGGGTAATTCATGAGAAATTTTAAATAGTATATTTGAATAAAAAGTAATATTTGATTGGAAAATCCACATTCAGTTGATAAACTGAATTTCAATTGCTCTATATTTGATGCCTCTAATATGAATGAATTCTCACCTTTAAGAAAAAAGGCATAAAGGAGAGTTTAATTCCACGGGCTAAAGCTATGGGCTTTAATTCTTTTTGTAGCTTAACCAACTGAGTAAGGTCAACTTCATCACAATAACCCAAATGAGGAATCTTCATGGCCATAGACATGGTCTTGACCATAGTTTTCGCAAAGCCTGGAAAAAATTAAGTAACCATTTATTATTAGAAACTTACTTTAACAAAACATTACATTTTTATAATCTTTAATTTCAAAAATTAAATCCTTTTTTTCTTATGACAACTATATCTGGAAGCTGCTGATTTTGGACGACTAAGGGAAATTTATCCAATGGTATATGGCATTGTTTTAAGTGGTCTTTTTTTTAAGGGTGAAATATTCAATAGCTCAAGATGAGAATTTAAGCAGATAAGTCTCTTTTGACTTAATTGTCAGGTGATGACTGTCATTTACAATATTGCAGATAGTCCCCAGATGTTTTGTATGAGTCTGTAAGTAAACCAGAATATGCTATCTTCTGAACACTTGAATTCAAAAGGAAAAGCTGAAATTTTGCATGTCTTCAAATAAAACCATAAATAATAGAGCTTATATTTTAAGTAAACTTGCTCCAGTATTACTCATTAGACATTATCAAAAATTTACCCGTTTAACTAATACTTAGATGAAACTTGGAGAAAAACAGGAATCAAAATTACTTTGCAGCCTCCTGATGAACTAATCCCCTAACTACCTGGCGGTCTAATAACAGAATAGAAAGTCCTAAAACCTTGTCGAAGAAGAAACAAAATATAACAAACTAGGAAAGGACAGAGAAAAGCGGATAGCCTCATCTACTGTTGTAACAACTACTTGCTTTCCTTATTTAAGAGACTCTGCAGTCTTCTGCAGAGACACTTCTACAGAAAGGACTTCTTTCACAATTGTAAAAGCATTTGGTTACTTCCCCCAGTCTACTGCCCTTGAACGAGGATTGTTTTCTTATAATAAATCCTGCCAGTTGCACACCAAATACTCCCCTCTTCTGATTCAGCTGAGCACCTCTCTTTCTCTATGCCTCCCCTCCCTCCTGTGTAATGCTTTATTTATCTATTCTAAGCTTCTGCAGAATGCTAAACCAGCCTGAAAGGTTATAAAAACCATATCTGTACCCTAGAAAGTTGAAGCTAACTCAGTGAAAGCCATCTTCCTTAGCATACTAATAAATTTCTTACCTTAAGTTTGACCTCCTATCCACGACCCACAGTTATAAGATTTCCACTGGTGGATACACATCTCCCCAAAAGGTTCCATTCCTCTTGGTTGAGAGAATTCCTCAACAAATTCAATTCATCATAAATTTGCCAATGTCATACTTGACCAGACCTTTCGAAGAAACTTCCCCAAAAGTTATTTTACTGATACATTATATTAATGACTTTACCTGTTATGGGCTCTGTTCTATCTTTGCCTGTAAATACTTTAGGTTTTAATACTGGTACAGGAATAGACTGAATTGTTTCAGATTTTAGTAAAGGTGGGATGATTTCAGACTTTGGTGATGGAGGTAAAATAGCTCCTGTCTGCTTTGCCAAATAATTGAGAATATCTTCTTTAAGGATTCTACTGTCTTTTCCTGTTCCAACAACTTCACTCAGTTTTATCTGAAAAGTAATGTATAACAAAAACAAGATTGTCTTCAGTTAATAAATTAATCCATTCTCAACAGGACAAAGCTAAACATTAACATCTTCAATATATCGGAAAAGCTCTAGGATTAAAATTATAGTTCATACTTCAGTATTTCTCACTCAGAAGATAATTGCTTTTTCACTGTTTTAGTTTGTTTATGTGCTAACTAAACTATAATTCAAAATTGCTGAAGGTGAACTCAAATGATTTAAGCTTTCAGCCACTCTTAGAGGCGCATAAAACATTACCGAACTTCTGTTATGGAAAAAAAAGGTTAACAAAAATAAATGAAAACTGACCACTTAAAATTTGAAAATGACATTTGTTTGTTAAATACCAACAAATTTTAACCAATTTGTTGGTTAAATAAAAGTAGAACAATGAAAAGAACGACCATAACAAAGCTCTCAAATACCTTCATTTATTTTTTTGCTAGAAAAGTATATAAATTGGGGCAGCTAGGTGGCACAGTGTATAGAACTCCAGCCTTGGAGCCAGTTCAAATCTGGCCTCAGACACTTGACACTTAACTAGCTAGGTGGCCCTGGGCAAGTCACTTAACCCCGACTGCCTCACCAAAAAGCAAAAAGAGAAAGAGAGAGAGAGAGAGAGAAGAGAGAGAGAGAGAGAGAGAGAGAGAGAGAGAGAGAGAGAGAGAGAGAGAGAGAGAGAGAGAGAGAGAGAGAGAGAGAGAAGTGTATAAATTATCAAAAATAATCATATTAGAGGCACATTTGGCATCTGAATATCTTAAATTCTGGGTTAAGGATTGGTTCATTCAATTGGGGATGTTTAGTCTGGGGAAAGAGAGACAGGTAATGATAATTTCAAAGTTTTCAAGAGCTGTCTTATGGAAGAAGGCTAAGACTTATTCTGCTTGGCTCCAGAAGGAAACTAGGACTAATGAGTAGAAGTCACAGATGCTCTTGCCTTGTTCAGACCACATCATGAATACTGTCGTTAGTTCTGCATACCATATTTTTAGGAAGGAAACTGATGAGTTTCCTTTCCAAGGAACTCCTCAAGAGGAGAGCAACCCACATAGTGAAAACCCTAGGGACTATGACCTAGAAGGACTGGTTGAAGGAAGTAAGGATATTTAGCCTGGAGGAGATAATGCTTAGCGGAACAAGTCATGCAAAACCTATTTCCATATTAGCCATGCTGCAAAAAAGCAAGAAAAATAAAGAAAGAAAAAATGCTTCAATTGGTACTCAGAGGTCATCAGTTCTCTCTCTGGAGGCAAACAGCATTTTTCATCATGAGTCTTTTGGAACTGTCATGGATCATTGTATTGATCAGGGTGGCTAAATCTTTCACAGATTACTGTTATAGTATTTCTGTTACTGTGTACAATGTTCTCTTGATTCTGTGTTCTTTTCATTTGACATGATATAAGTTTTCCTTCTTAAAAATTAAAAATGTCCCAAGGTAGAATGGGTTGCCTCAGGAAGGATCAGGTTCACTGGAGGTCTTTAAGCAGAGATTAGATGATGACTTGTTGAGGATGTTAAAGAAGGGACGCTCAGAGTCAGGTTGGACTTCCAACACTGAGATTCAGTAATATTAAATTACAAGGAGAGAAGTTTTGGCTCAACATAAGAAACTTTCTAACAAGAGCTGTTTGAAAATGTAATGGACAGTAGTCACATGCAGTTTGTAGTTTCATGCAGTATCGAGTTCCTTTTTACTGGATATATTTAAACAGAAGCTGAATGTTAGGATGTTGTACAGGAAACTAATTTATTGGGGGATCACAGGATCATAAATTTAGATCTGAAAAGGGCCTTAAACATCAAGTAGTCCAAGCCCCTGATTTTATAGATCACGCATGAAAAGCCCTGAGAGGTTAAATAACATACCCAAGGTCACATAAGACTCAAACCTAGGTCCTCTGAATTAAAATCCAATGCTCTTGTCGTTATCAAACTGCTTAAAATCTCATCAATGTATATTACTGTAGGCCTAAAGGACCAGGTCTAAGTGAAGTTACTGCTACCAGCCCTGGTGCCAAACCTTAAGAACCCCTGGACTTTTCTATCTTCCATCATTGTATCCTGATGGCCTGGACCACTAGGCCTTTCTTACTCTTCTATAATTGAATTTTTTCATTTGTGCTACCTCATCCAGTTAGAATGTAAACTTGCTGAGAACAGGACAGTCTGGATTTTCTATTTGTAGCCTCAAAGCTTAGCACAAAAAGAATGCTTAATAAACGCTTTTATTCCATCATTTAAGAGGAATGATAGATAACAGTAACACAAATACACTTTTAACTATACTTTAATGCCTTTCAACTCCAGAATTTTACTCAACAGAAGTATATTTTTACAATGTTTACATTTATATTGTTTACTCTTGAGTAAATAAGATATTATAGCTTAATTTGAAAAAAAGATCATTTTAGACTACTTTACTCCCTGCTTCTTTTTGCCTCTTTTTAATTTTTGATGTAGCTGCATGGTATTTCTATTAAACTATAATTCTATTCTGTCTACATTAATGCGGGTAGAGAAATAACTGATTACATTCTTGCAAATATTATGCATCAATTCCTCATTCTTAAGCTCTATTCCATTTATATGTTTTTCTTTCTTTGAATTAAATTTAATATTTTTCTCAATTACATGTAAAAACAATATTAACATTCTTTTCTAAAATTCTGAATTCTAAATTCTCTCCCTCCCCTCCCCTCACATTGAGAAGGCAAGCAATATGACACAGGTTATACATGTGTAGTCATGCAAAACATATTTCAACATTAGTCATGCTGTGAAAGAAAACAGATCAAAAAGAAAGGGAAAAAGTATGTTTTGATCTGCATTCAGATTCCATCAGTTCTTTCTCTACAGATGGATAGAATTTTTTATCATAAGTTCTTAGGAATTGTCTTGGATCATTGTACTGCTGAGAATAAGTCATTATTCACAGCTGATCATCGTACAACATTGCTATAACTGTGTACAACATCCTCCTCATTCAGCTCATTTCACTTTGAGTCAGTTTATAGAAGTCTTTCCAGGTTTTTCTGAGAGCATCTTGCTCATCATTTCTTATAGTACTATAGTATTCCATCACAATCACATACTATAATGTTCAGCCAGCCATTCCCCAATTGATGGGCATCCCCTCAATTTCCAATTCTTTGCTACCACAAAAGAGTTGTTATATTTTTGTACATATAGGTCTTTTTCTTTTTCTTTGATCTCTTTGCAATACAGACTTAGTAGTGGTATTGCTCAGTCAAAATGTATGCACGGTTTTATAACCTTCCAAATTACTCTCCAGATTGGTTGAATCAGTTCATAACTCCACCAACAACGCATTAGTATCTCAATTTTCCCATATCCCCTCCAACATTTGTCATTTTCCTTTTCTGTCATATTAGCCAATCTGATGGGTATAGGATGGTACTTCAGAGTTGTTTTAATCTGTATTTCTCTAATCAAAGTGATTTAGACCATTTTTATATGACTATAGATAGTTTTGGTTACTTTGTCTGAAAACTGCCTGTTCATATCCTTTGACCATTTATCAACTGGGGAACGGCTCTTATTTTTTATTAATTTGATTCAATTTCCTATATATTTGAGAAATAAGGCCTTTATCAGAGAAACTTGCTGTAAATTTTTTTCAAATTACTGTGTATTTTCCTCCATCCTGTTTTCCCCCATTTATCCTACTCTTTCTCCTTTCATCCTTTCCACCCTCAAAAGTGTTTTGCTTCTGATTACTGACTCCACCAATCTGCCCTCCCTTTTATTAGTCCCTCCCCCTCTTGTATTATTTCCTTCCTTTCATACCTTCCTGTAAGGTAAGATATATTTCTATACCTAATTGAGTGTGTATGTTATTCCCTCTTTGAGCCAATACTTGTATGAGAAAGGTTGAAGCAGTTCCCCCACACCACACACACACACACACACACACACACACACACTTTCCCCATCTTTCCTTCCACTTTAAAAGCTCTTTCATACCTCTTTCATGTGAGACAATTTATCCCATTCTACCTCTCCCTTCTCCCAGTGCGTTCCTTTTTCTCACCCCTTAATATTATTTTTTTAGATATCATCCCACTATATTCAACTCATACCTGGTGCCTTCTGTCTGTGTATACTCCTTTTAATTGCCTAATAATGAGAAAGTTCTTAGGAGTTACAAGTATCATCTTCTCATGCAGGAAAGCAAACAATTTAACCTTACTGAATCTTTTATGGTTTCTCTTTCTTGTTTACCTTTTTGTGCTTCCTTTGAGTCTTGTATTGAAAGTCAAATTTTCTATTCAGCTCTGATCATTTCATCAGGAATGCTTGAAAGTCCTCTATTTCACAAATATCCATTTTTCTCCCCTGAAGGATTATACTCAATTTTGATGGGTAAGTGATTTTTGGTTGATACCTTAGCTCCTTTGCCCTCAAGAATATCATATTCCTACCTCCCCGATTCTTTAATGCAGAAGCTGCTAAATCTTTTGTTATTCTTATTGTGGCTCCATGATATCTGAATTATTTCTTCCTGGATGCCTACAAAATTTTTTCCTTGACCTAGGAGCTCTGGAATTCAGCTATTATATTGCTGGGAGTTTCATGCTGGGATGTCTTTCAGGAGGTGATAAGCTTGGTCTTTCCATTTCTATTTTACCCTCTGGTTCTAGAATATCAGGCCAGTTTTCCTTGATAATTTCTTGAAAGTTGATGTTTAGGCCCTTTTTTCTTTTATCATGGCTTTCAGGAAGTCCAGTAATTCTTAAATTATGTCTCTTCAATCTATTCTCTAGATCAGTTGTTTTTCCAATGATATTTCATATTTTCTTCTACCTTTTCATTCTTTTAGTTTTCTTTTATTATTTCTTGGTATCTCATGGATTCACTATCTTCCTTTTGTACAATTTTAATTTTTAAGGAATTATTTTCTTCAGTGAGCTTTGTACCTCCTTTCACATTCTGCCAATTCTACTTTTTAAGTAGTTCTTTTCTTCAGTGGATTTTTGTGCCTCTTTTACCATTTGGCCTATTTTGTTTTTTAAAGTGTTGTTTTCTTCACTATTTTTTGTGTCTCCTTTACCAAGCTGTTGACTCTTTTTTCATGATATTCTTGCAACACCCTCATTTCTTTTCCTAATTCTTCTTCTACCTCTCTTATCTGATTTTTCAAATCCTTTGTGAGCTCTTCTAGGAATTCTTTTTGGGCTTGAGACCAATTCACATTTTTCACTGAGGCTTTAGATGCAGCTGTCTTGACTTTGTTGTCTTTTCAGTTTGTGTTTTGATCTTCTGTGGTAACTTTCTATGGCCCTATTCTTTTTTTTGTTGTTTGCTCATTTTCCCAGCCTATTTCTTGACTTTTAACTTTATGCTGAAGTTGGGCTCTGCTCCTGGAGTGGAGGGGATTCTGTCCCAAGCTTCAGGTTTTTTGTGTAATTGTTTTCAGAACTAGTTCTGGGGTGTCAGTACATTTTAAGCTCTTCCAAGGGGGTATGATCTAAGGAGAGGCATGTTTACTATTCTCCTGGCCTGTGTTCTGATCTGTGAGACACCACAAGCACTCTTTTCCACCCTGGAACTGTAACCAAAGTCCCTGCTCCCCTGCAGCTTCAAACTCTGGTGTGCTATTGCTCCTCCTCATCCTGGGACTACAACCTAGGACTGGGACCTAGATTTGCATATGGGTCACACAAAAGAATCTATACTCACTGCCAGCAAAGGGACCCTTGGAATCTCCTTCTGACCTGTTATCTGACCTTCTTACCATCTGTAGGCTGAAAGCCCTGGAATTCTCTGCTTCTCTGCTGCTGATTCAGTTGCCTCCACAGCCTGCTACTGGTTTGCTGGGGTGTGGCTTGCACTACACTGTGCTCCATTTCATCCTGGTGCAAGAGACCTTTCCTGCTGACCTTCTAAGTTGTCTTGGCCTGGAAAATTGTTTCACCCTGTCCTTTTGTGGTTCTACTGCTCTAGAATTTGTTTTGAGGGATTATTTAAAGTTGTTTGGAAGGAAATTTGGGATAACTCAGGAGAGTCCCTGCCTTTTCTCTGCCATCTTGGCTCTGGCTCCCCTCCCCACCCCATCCCCATACGAAATGTTTTTCAAAGGACTAAGTTATCCTTGAAAGATAAAAACTGTATTCATCCTGTCACAAACTGGATGAATCTATGATTCCATCAATGTGAGTACTACCTCCAACACTGCAGATCACAATCACCCTTTCACCTTATGCAACTTTCATCTATGTTCTCCCATAAATTTTCTACAAAGTGTCCATTTAATATGCTTGGGGCATTTCTTTAAATCTGCTAACACTGCATCAACACTAATGAAGCAAAGAGAGTATCCTTCCATTACACCTCTCATGGCATGGACACCCTACTTCTTCTAGTAACATATCTCTTGGGCCTCACTGCTGGTGATGCACTAAAGCTCACACATAGGCTTCAATAATACTAATAACTGACATTTACATAGCATTTTAAAGTCTGCAAAGCATTTTTACATTTGTTCTTTTGTTTGAGTCTTTGGGTTACCTGCAACTTTAACACTTCAGAAACTATGGTTATTTCATGACTCACAGTCATACAGGATATTTGGATTTATGTAAATTATTTTCTGTGAACTTAAATAATTTTAAAAGCTATGTTTAAATGTTCATGATTTAGCTTTACTTAAAAAAAATCAAATGTCAAGATTTGGAACTATGAGATTACTACTAAGTAGATAATTCCTAATCATTTACTACTTTAACAAACAGTAGATTAGCTGCAGTACTGTCCTACAAGCAATAATTTCTAAATTAAAAAACCCTACTAACTAAATAAACATAAATCAGAAATAATAAGACAACTCTTGTTCATTTGAAGTAAGCAATGAATTCACTGTCTCTAAACCATAATGAATTATATTCATGTGAATAGTTACCATTCCTTATTTCCCACTATTCCTCTCGTAATTTTTTCAGGAAAAAAAATTTATTCTTTTGTTATATCCTTGCCTTCTCCTCACCTATCATTCTATTATGCTGATCTATAGATCTTAATAAATACTATTTCAATATGCCTTATAAGAATATTTTGGTACTTCAATGATCAGTGATCGATACTTTACTTCAGCGATCTTATCCATGTAGGTAGTACCACAATAGTAAGAGACCACAAGCCATTTGTGCTTTCTTATTCTATGCAACTCTTGTACATGTCCTCTCATAAATCCTCTAGAGGTGTTCCACCTTTCATACTCCTGGCCTTCCTTGGACATCAGCAGAGCACATGAGTTATCTCTCCCTCTAACTTCATAAATGCTCAGTACATTTTCTGGTCATATAGCTTTTTGATGATATCTTACATGACTTCTGGAGTTCTAGTCTTTGCTGGCAATATATTTCAGCTTACATATGATTACTGTGCATTCTTCCACTGGCTTTTGGATCACCTGAAATTTTGCTTCTCTGGAGAGTGTGATATTCCATGACACTAAGTGTGCAATATGCTTTATCAATTTATGGACAGGAGATGATATAAGAAAAGAATATAAATTTCTATTACCAAAAACTAGATATTGAAAAGCACTAGAGGAACTAATGAGGAATGGGGAATACCTATTCACATACAGCAGTGCAAAAAGATAATGAAACTGGAGGGGTTCTTGTGCAACTTTCAAGATTTAATGAAATATAAAAGAGAAGTCATTTTGTCCAATGATCCTAATCATTAATATCAAGCTAGGCACAAAATAGGGAGACTTTTGCTCACCAAAGGTATTTACCACTATCATGGAGGATGTCCAGTAAAGTGCTCAAGTGGCAGAAGTATTCCCGATACTTCATGAAATCCCCTATAGGCTCCTCTTTGCAGATGACATTGTGTGGTTTACAACAAGTCCCTGAATATTGTAAAGCCTCCTAAAGAAGCTCATACACTGAATAACAAATTAGAGATCAAAAAAGATCTCAACAGATCAGTACAGGATCTGAATCCGTTAAAAAAAAATTCAACTTCACAAGTACAAGATGAAAGAGATATGGCTAGGCAACAGTTCATCTGAAAAAGATGAAAAAGGGGTTTTAATGGGCTACAAACTCCATGAGTCAACAGTATATAATAGCCAAAACTATTATTATTATCATATAATAAAAATATTGTTATTATTGTTATTACAGGCTGCATTAAGAGGTATAATGGACTACTGTCTAAGAAAGTGAATGGCTTATATTTTACAATGGTCAGACCATATTTGAAGTATTTTGTTCAGTACCACATTTTAGTAAGGATATTAATAAGCTTGGAGGGACCATGAAAGTAGTATTCAAATAGCTGAAGCTGTCATGTAGAAGAGTGAGTAGGAATGCTCCATCTGACCACAGAGGGCAGCAAAGAAGCAATCTCAGAATGGAATAGACTATTTGAGAAAATAAGGGGGGATCCCCTCATTAGAAGTCTTCAAATAAGCCAAGGGCCTTGGAGGCAGCTGTGTCAGTGATGGCGAAAGCTGAAATACCAGAACTCTCAGCCCAGAAACAGTACGGGGATTGGATAGAGATTACAGGAGACTCTTTGTTGGACTGGGTGCAGCTAGTACTGATTGGCAACTCTATTGCCCATACAGAGTTATTGGTTGCAGTTCTAAAGGAAAAAGGAGCACTGCATCCCCACACTGGCTGGATGACCAGACAGTCAGTCCACAAATATTTATTAAACACTTACTGTGTACTAGACACTGTGCTAAGGGCTGAAGATACAAAGAAAAGAAAAAAAAAAACAAAGTTTGCCTTCAAGGAGCTCACATTCTAATGGGAGCAACAACACGCGAACAACTATAGCCACCTATTACATTATAAAGGGGATTCTTTTTCAGTTACAGATTGGATATTAAATGGAGTCTTTTAGGTTCCTTCCAACATTGAAAAAAATTTGACCCAAGAATCCACATAGGAAAAATCGAGTGGATGAAGGATTCCTATTGTCTAAACTATCATATACAGTTGAATCAAAAGCCCAATGACACATTGACAAATAGGTCCATTAACATATAGACCTTAGAGAGATACTACAGATGAACAATTAAATGGGCCCCAAACTGAAGAAGTAGTAAGAATGGTCTGGACTGCTCTTGGAAAATTGCTCAGTGCCTTGTAGGACCTCAAACTTCTCCCTGAAATAAGGAATATAAATACATCATCTTTTTCAAAGAGTGGGAATACATACAGAAAAATTAGTGGGAGAACCTACATTGTTTTCCATGGCAAGGCGACGAACTGCAGGAGTTGCTAGTGTTTTGTGGCCCTTTATCTCCTGATGGGTATGTTCATCATGAAACACTGCAGGTGTTTCAACAACATCTTCTTCTGAATCTGGAAATAAGGCAGAAGATCGTACCAATTAAAAATATTAAATGAACACCAATTTTAGTTTCTGTAAGATCTTAAATACAAATTCATAATTTTTCTATAAAAATAAAAATACATGAATATAAGATTGGGTATGTGACAACAGCAAAACATATTACTACCTATCAGAAATTAAGCATACAGTACCAACAACATTCTAAAAGGAAGTACTTCATAGTACTGGTAGGGGATTCTAATAGTGCCTATTACCAGATAAAGGAAAATTATGTATTTGTGTAAAATTAAAGTAGCAGTTACAAGTCAAAGGAGAAAAATAATTTATCTTCCATAAACTGATAGTGTATGTTGCACATAAAGCATTTTCCAATTTATTTTCTAACTCTAAAACTGAACATAATATGAAATGAGGACAAGGAATGATGTGGCTAAAAAAACAGAGGCAAGACTCTGAAAATGCCCTCTACAACATATCCAGCAAGTGGTCATCCAGGCTCAGTTTGGAGACCTCTAGTGAGGAACATACCTATTATCTACTGAGTAACCCATTCTACTTGTGGTTATTTCTAATTGTTAGAAGTTTTTCCTTACCTCACACCTAAATCTAACTCCAAGCAACTCCAATTTATTGCCCCTAGTTCTGTCTTCTGAGGCCAAGCAGAACAAGTCTGTTACCTGTTACATCCGACAGCCCTTGAAATACTTGAAGGGGGTGTCATATCACCTTGAGAATTCTCTCCTCCAAGCTAACTATCCCCAGCACTCCCAACTAATTTTCATACTGCATGAATTCAAGGTTCCTCATCATTCTGGTTGCCCTCACCTGAATACATTTCAGTTTTTCAATATCCATCCTAAAATACACAAAATAGAACAGATTGTTGTAGATATAGTCTTACCAAGGCAAACACTGCAGAATTATTACCTCTATAGTTTTATGACTCTCAGAAACTGAATTGTTTTTTTGGTCTGCAATAATGGCACATTGATGATTCTTATTGAGCTTGCAGTCTATTAAATGCCCCCAGATCTTCAAGTGTCTTTAACTGATTACAGGCAATTAGGTGCTCACTGACTATCTACTTACTGATCTTAAGTACTAACCTTTATTAACCAGTTTTGTTCTGTCTCTTGTTCTGTCTACTCCTGAGCAGAAAAAAAAGGAAAATGAGAGTTGAGAAGTTCTCCCTTTTTCTGTTTTTACCCAATCTGAGCAGTGGTCCAACCCTTTCTTTTCCTCAATATAATTTAAAAATCCCTTTTTGTCATACTCAATTTTTTTTTTTGCCAACCTCAGTCATTCTGAGTTTTCATAACAGATGCCACATTTTCATAAGGGCTCTTCATTGTCTTCTTGGTGACCTGAAACTTTAACTCGTCAAAGGATATGGTATTCCATAATTTGCAATCATTTGACATCAATGAATGCCACAGGACAGACTTCTATTTCAGAGAAATGGCTACTTATTATCAGTGTGATCTTCAGCAATAACAATAGCTGTTTTATGTAGAGCCTTCAAGGTTTACCAAGGACTTTTAACTGGATACTTAAAACAATCTAGTGAAGTAGGCACTATTCTCCATCTACAGATTAGGAAACTAATGCTGAGAGAAGTGTCTTGGCCACAGTCACACCTCAGCAGTGTTAGACCTGATTCACTTGACATTTTAGGCTAAACCTGGGGTGGGAACCTGCAGCCTCATGGCAAGATGTGGCCCTCTAGGTCCTCAAGTAAGGCCCTCTGACCAAACCCAAACTTCACAGAACAAATCCTAGAATGACAGTATTTGTTCCATAAAACTTGGACTCAGTCAAAAGGCCGCACCCAAGGACCTAGAAGGCCATATGTGAACTCAAAGTTGCAGGTTCCCCACCCCTGGGCTAAACTAACCTGAGTTTCTTCTGATTCCAAACTCAGCACTTTTCCTCCTATACTACATCTTTTCTCTAGTCATTATGCACCTCTATAGTTCAAAGTACTTTGTTGCTACTTATTTTTCAAGACTATCACTTTGACATATTTATTTTCCTACTGTCTTTTGAAACAGCTGAGGATGAAATTAAGAGGTATACTTAGTTGAGTTATAGCAATCAACCAACAAGCATCTTTAAAATGCTTCATATGTGCCAGACACTGGCGAAACAAAGACAAAAGTTATATTTTATTGGGAAAAATAACATGTGTGCATGTAAGTACACAGTATATATATAGATATATATATCTATATATAGATATATATATCTATATATAGATATATATAGATATATATATATAGATATATATAAACAAAGTAATCTGGAAGGACATTACTAGCTGAGGGAAAAGTCTACTCATGTTATATATGCATTTGTAGTTATCAGATATATCACATCTGATATTGGTATAAAGCCTTATGAATTAAGAATTTACACGACATGGAATTTTCTTTCTTATAGGTTGATTTTAAATGTAGAATTCAATATTTTAGAAAGGCTTAAATATTTTTCATAAAGAATGAAAAACTATCAAAGCAGTACTCATACTTCCTGCTAAAGATTTTTTTTAAATTTTTGATATTTTATTTGTTTTAATCAGCTAAGATTCCCCTTCTTACCTTCCTAACCCTCCCCAACCTCAACTGAAAACATAAGAACCAATTACCAATATGTATAGGCAATCAAAATAAATTTTCTCATTGCCCACGTCAAAAAAAATTTTCTCTTTCTGTATTCTTAGTCCTTTATCTCTCCATGAGGAAGGGAGCAGCATATTTCATAATCAGTATTCTGGAATCCTGGTTGTTCATGACCCTGATGTTAACCAAAATAGTATTTATCAAATTTATATACCATTACTTATTCATCCATTTCTCCAATTTATGGGTACCTCTTCAGATTTCCATTCTGACACCTCAAAAGGAGTTGTAAATATTTTTGTACATCTTTAGAGCTTGTTTTGCTTAGGACTAATCCCTCCATTAATTTGTTCTCCTACTAATTCTCCCTCCCTCCCTTTCCTCTTATTTCCCTATTAAATGAAATGTGTTTCTAGATACAACTGTGTGTGTGTGTGTATGTTTATTCTTCCTTCTTTTAACCAGTTCAGATAAGAGTGAGGTTCAAGTGTCAGCTGTTCATGCACCCAGTCCTCCTTTGTATAGATATCTCCTTGTGCACCCTAATTATGTGAGATAATTTTCCCTAACCTTCCTTTCCCTTCTTCCCGAGTATTTCCTATTGCCCTTCCTTTCCATTCCTTTCTTACAATCATTAAGACATGATAACCATTCCTAGGCCTTGTCTAATTGGACTCCTATGAACCCCCATGATAGGGTTGAGGAGGGAAACATGTTGTCTCCCCATATTTGAATGTTTTTCTTTGAGGCATTGCTTGTAGATGTTTTGGAGTATTTCTATTCTTCTATTTGTATCTTGAGCTTCTGTCAGCATAATAAATCATTAATGGTAGGATTATGATAGGGTTCTTTTTTTTGTTTATCTAACCTTCCAGCCTACTTCCTGACTTCAGAATTGGTGTTAGGGCTGGGCTCTGCCACACTTCTAGAGGGAAGATACGGTTCTTTTTGCTGTCTTCTTGGGTTACTAAGTGTTGTGTTATTCCAGGATCTCCAGGACAGGCTGGGGATTTGCAAGTTTTCCCAAAAGTGGTCCCAAAGTGATCCAAGGCAAAGTCTGATTGCTGCCCCAAGTCTGAACTCTGCAAGTTTCTGACCTGGGTTTGGGTCTGTGAAAGAGCAGACTACTACTGGATTGTGTACCTATTAGCCACCTGGAAAGCTCTGGTGGTTAGGAGTGGAAGAATAGGCTCCCCTTTGGTCTACAGGAGGTCTACAGAGTTGCTGTGTTGTATGCCTGTGTAATCTAGTCAGTATACCAGCGCCATGCCAGGAAACTAAGTTGCTTCCATCTGAATTGTCTAAGGAAGATTCTGAAGATCATCTGGCAGAATAAGGTACCAAATGCTGAGGTCCTTTCTCGAGCTAAGGGGCCAAAAGCATTCAAACTCCACTGCAGAGTGCACAACTGCAATGAAATGGCCATGTTGTCTGAATGTAAAACGTATCCTTGCCTAAAAGGCTATTTTATGAAGAACTCACAGAAGACAAGTGCTCACAGGGTGGTCAGAAGAAGCAATACAAGGACCCTCTCTTCAGGTCTCTCTGAAGAACTCTGGAACTGATTGTGTAAGATGGGAGACACTGGCAAAGGACTGCCCAGCATGGTGTACCCCCATTAAAGAAGGTGTTGTGCTCTATGAGCAAAGCAGAATTGAAGTACCTCAAAGAAACTCGAGATGCATACATTTAGAAAATCCACTCCAAATGTTCACATGGACTATTTATGCCCCACCTGTGGTAGAGCATTCCAAGCTCATATTGGTCTGATCAGCCACAGTTGGATACTATAACTTGACTCTAACAAAGTGGTGTCATTTTTTCTATCAAACTTATTTATCTTGATCCAGATTAAAAGCAACAAATTAGAAGAGAAAGGATAAAGCAATTACAGTTGTACATAAGACACCAGTTTAATAAAATGACAGAAGAGAAAGAAAAACTTACCAACTTAAAATAGAACAACACTGTATATACAATGCAATAATTAATGTTCATAATGATAAACATTTATCATCAGGAAGTTAAATTATGTTCCATACCATTTGTTAGTAAGTTACAAAAATATAAAGACATCTATCCAAGAAAGTAAAAATAAATAAGAATTTCACAATAAAAAGGGCATATGCTTCAGTTATTTATTCCCCATCCATGCCAGATAAATGAGATGACACGAAGTTTACAAATTATATAAAGGAGGCTAGGGAAAAAAGTGCTTTATAATATCATTACTGTAGAGAACTAAATAATTTAATGAAAGTTTCTATGAGCCACACTTTGGAACCTGACACCATCACAACTCATTTATACAGCACTATAACGTTTATACAATGTTTTCCTTACAACCCTGTAATGTGGTGATTTGCAAATGAGAAAACTGAAGCTCAGAAAAGTTAAATGAGCAGCTAGATATCAGATCCAAGGCAAGCATTGAGGCAGAATCCAAGTCTCCTGACTCCAAGATCAATACTATACCATTTTGAAAGAGATTTATTATATCTTCCTTATAATTAACATAATATATAATATTATAATTAGATTTCAACTTGTAAAGGTCTGAGAGTTCTTTAAGGCTTGTGCTTGTAGCTTTTAATTACCACAATTACAACTGAATATGTGTATGTCAAATAATTATAAGCCTTTCCACAGCCAGAACACTTCAGACAGGTGGAAAACTTCAGTAATATTTACTAATATTTCCATCAAATTTACAGACTATTTAAAAATTATGACAGGAATGCAATCTGTAATATGGAAAAAAAAGTCAAATCTTTATCTCAAAGGAAGAAAACATGGCAAATTGTTTAAACTAATGTACTGGAAATTAAGATTCTATATATTCTATATGTTTCTATGACTGACATAATGTAAATTTAGATTTTATACCTTAAATGATTCTTTGCCTCAGTGTTTTCCCAGTTGAAAAATGAGAATAATACTCTATCAATAAATTATATACCACAAAGGGGAAAAACATTGTCAGCAATATCCAAATAATCATAGAATTTTAGTGCTTATATGTACAACTCCCTTATCTTACACAAGAAAACTTCAAATTATAATCTTAGTACAACATATTTTTTTTAAAAATCAAACATTTATTAAGCTCCTACTCTGTGCCAGGTACTGTGCTAAGTACTGGGGATATAAAAAGAGACAAAAGACAGTCCTTGCTTTTAAGGAATTATTTTAATGAGTAATAGTAATATCTCTGAGAACTAAAGTAAGACCATATAACTGGCTGAACAAGACCCACAAACCTTACCACGTTTGACCACGTCACTCCCTTACTCAAGAAGTTACAGTGGCTCTCTCTTGCCTGTGACACAAAATACAACCTCTTCTGTTTGGCTTTTAAAGCTATTCACAGTTTAGATCCATTTACCTTTCTAGGATTACCACATATTATTCTTCTTCATACATTCTATGGTCCATCTAAAGGTCCTATTGATGTTGCCCATACAAGACATCCCATTTTCCATCTCTGTGTCTTTCCACAGGCTGCCCAAATACCAGGTAAAAACTCCCTTTTCACATTTACCTAGTAGAAATCCCTACCTTCCTTTAAAGCTTAGCTCAAATGCTATATAGCAGGGATTCTTAACCTGAAATCTGCGAAATTTTAAAAATATTTTCATAATCAATATAACTTATTTCCTTTATAATCATATGTATTTTATTTTATATATTTAAAATATTATTCTGTGAAGTGTTTCATAGACTTTACCAGACTGCCAAAGGTGTCTATGTCACAAAAAAGGTAAATAACATGAAGCCTATCGTAATCCCTACAGTTGTTAGGGGTCTCCCCTGGGAAATTATGTTGCATATACTTTTGTGTTTCCCCACTGCCACCCTAACCCAATAGAATACTCACTTTGAGGGAAGGGAAAGCTATACTCTGAATAAAACTGTAATCTAGACTGCTTGAAATCAAACTCTCTCTATAAAATCCATTTCTAAATAGATGGATGTAATTTTACATGAACATTTAAGGGGCCTTAAAAATGTATACAATTCCCAAATGTATAGTTTGATTAAACCTTACACTGAAATTTATCTTCTTTCTAATAATAAGTTGTTATATTCCTAATGCTAGGAAGCAAGAATTCTTAACTTTTTTTGTGTTGTGATCCCTCTGGTAGTCTGGTAAAGGTTATGAAACCCTTCTTAGAATGCTGTTTTATTTTTTACATTCAAAATTGAAAGAAATACTAAATTTCAACTAGAAGCTGGTGAAAATAGAGATGTAATTGTTTTCCCATCCACGTTCACAGACTTCATAAAGTCTAACCACAGACCCCTTTGGGGCTGGGGACCCCAGGTTAAAAATCCCTGCTCTAAAACTTTCAAAGTGCTTTCTGTACATTAGCTCATATCAGCCTCCTAAAAGTCCTACGAAGCAGGAACTACAGATATTATAACTAACATTTCACAAATGGGGAAACAGACTCAGACATGAGATGACTTGCCTCTGACCACACAGCTAAATGGATTTGCACTCAGGTCTCTTCTGATTTGAAGTCCAGACCTTTTTCTACTCTGCTTCCTTTTTACCTTTCCTGAGTCTTTTGATTAAGATATAACCTTCCAGTGTCATATTCTGGTCACAGGTCTCATTCCACTAATTAGGTGTTCATTTTAATTTAGTGAAGCATTATGATTATTCATTAAAATCTGATAGACTAGGGTTATAACTTCAAGTTTTCTCACATATAAATTGAGGGAACTGCATTGTATGATCACTAAGGTCTCTTCTACTTTTAAAATTCTGAGCCTTTGAACATTAGCTAACAATTCTATACTTACTTAAAAAGATCCAAATAATTTTATAGGAAAAATATGAACCTCAAGATATACAGCAACTTGTAACTATATATTCACCCAATACTCTACATAACTACTTTAAATATATTGTGAATGATCTATTAAACTGCTATTAAGTCAAGCAGTGATTGAGCAAAACAGGAACAATGTTATTGACAAAACCAGGACTAAAACAAAGGTCTCCTGACTCCCACTCTAGTGTTTCATTTGATCAAGCCAAGAAAGTTTTATCTTTAAGACAAAGAAACAGGAATGAGTGTTTTTTCTTAAGAAGGGTATCTTAAAATAAGAAGAAACAAAGATTCCAGAAAAACAGTCATGAGGAATTCACCAAATATTACAGCAACATGTTCTAGTTTTTGATTTGTTATGCAGATTTTCTTAATACTGAACCAAAAGCTGCCCTTCTGTCATTTCTAATCACACAAGCAGAAATCCAACTTTCTATGTTGAAACAGAAAATGAAAAAAGGTCTTTAAACTCGGTGGAGAAAAGAGGGAGGTTTGATGTACATACCACTTTTCCCCTTTGTGTGGGTAGAGCAGACATTTCAATAATTCTATTAGATTTCTGTAGTGGGAAAATATCTGATAAAAGACTCATTGTTACTTGCTGCCTGAACAGAGAATTATAAAAGGCTCAGCTCCTCCTTCCTTTTCTTATTTACAATGCAAACTACACTGAATTAGGTACTTTTGTTACAGTGTTGCTATTAAATGGACTAGGACCAGATAAAACATATTGTACAAGATAATTTGCCAATAATAATTCATTGTAACCAAGTTAACAAAATGCTAGGGACTACACCCCATGAGACACAAAATTCACTTCATGCCTTTCTTTTGTGACAGTACTTATTATAAATGGATTTTATCTGTAATATTGTTATTCCAAAAGGCTTCAAAAATACTTTGTTTTCACAACTACCCTGCAAAAACAGGGGCAGAGCTATTTTTTCACTTTAAAGATGGAGAAATCAACACATATGTTAAATGTTGTATTATCTCAAGATTACAGTTTTATAGCAGAACAAGGACTGAAACTACCTAGACATTTTGCCTTTTAGTTCAGTAATAATCCTGCAAAAACCAAAGTTACCAGTTAAAAGAATCACAGTATCACCAGTTCAAAGTTAAAAGGGAGTTCAACAGCCAGTCTATACTCAAAAGGAGTCTAGGCCAACCTATATCCAAAAGGAATCCCTCCAAAATAACACACCCAAGTAAATATCCAGTTTCTACTTAATACCTTGAAGGAGGGATAACCCAACCACCTCTCAAGGCAGTCTATTCCAATTCTGGACTGCTCTAATTGATAGAAAGTTTTTCCTCTATTACTATACAGGCTTTTAACACAAGGGTATATGTTCTTTTTATAACACCATGGTGAATTCTGTTAAGAGTACAGTTTTCATTAGTTAAGGTCTTGAAAGAAAGTGACTGAACATTGTAGTACATGAAAGTAAGAAATAAGTAAGGAAATCAGAGAAACTTAGCACAACTTATTATGAACTGATACAGAGCAAAATAAGCAGAACTACAGCTTGATGACCTGAATAACGTGAAAGAAAACAATATCAAGACTTCAGAATTCTGACCAATCAGTGTCCAAATGGGACTCCATAACACTGATACTGCCTTCTACATCTCTAGCAGAGAAATTGTGTTACACAGGTACAGAATAAGGCAAGCATTTGTAGGCATGGACAATGTTCCACTATATATGGCTTGACTGTATTTCAGGGTTCTACTGAAAACAGAAATGATTTTTTGAAAAGTATCAATAACACATATAAAGGAGAAAAAAGGTATAAGAACCTGACAGAAAAGTAAAAATCAAATTTTCTCTAATGTGATGTCTAAGTCACTTATTAAGTATACAGAATGGGGCTTAGAAAAATTAGTTGTTGGCCAGCCCTTAACCATTTCCGGGAACTTTAACAGGGACCTTTCCCACCTATATAAGTTAATAGGGAATCCATGGTGATAAGAGTCCTAAAGGGCATAGGGGGTTCCCTGTCAGCTAAAAAGCATTAGTATTTTCACTGCTAGCTACTTCATAAAGCATAGTCATTACTTGCTAAAGTACTTTCTTTGTTCTCTTTAATCACAGCACTGTCCTAAATGAAAGAAATTGTCAATACATTGTTCATAGGATTTTAGAGGTTTAAAGGATATTATTATCTGATCTGAAGCATAAATTGCTTTCTTCGCAATATCCCCAAATAATTAGCCAGACTCCAAATGTTTATCTATCTCCAGTAACAAGAAAGGCAAGATTTTATAAGACAGTTAAGCTGTTTCTATACTGAAATGTATGTCCCTGTAAACTCATTAATTTTAGCTCTGCAAAGCTCAAATAATTTTTATCCTATTGTTTTTTATCTCATTGTGTTTTGCTAATTCTTTAGATTTAGTCTGATGACAACTGAACTAAAATAGGAAAAAAAAGAACCAAACTTGAGCCAGAAGAAACATGAAACAAGTGTAAGAGGCAATGAAGTATTGGGGGGGGGGGAGATGGCATGATAAACGTGAATGAACAATCATAAGAAGCTAAATAAATTGCTTATAGTCTAATATGGGGAAATAATATATGTGTTTTTTCTGAACCCTATCATTATCAGGTCTCACAGAGGGAATCTAATTAGAAAGAAGATCTGGGAGTGGTTCTGTTAAGTCTTAATGATCTTAAAAGAACAACTGAAAGGAAGGGGGAAAGGAATATACTAGGGGAGGAAAAAGAGAAGATTGTTAGGGGAAATTATCTCACATAATCAAGGTGTGCAAGTAGAAAAGACTATTCAAACAAGGAGAAAGCCTTGGGGGAGTAGCTGACACTTGAACATCACTCTCTGCACAGGTTAAAGGAGGAAAGAATACACATACACACACACACACAGTAGAGTAGGGTAGAGAAATACATTTCACTCAACATGGAAATAGTAGGGAAAGCAGAAAAGGAAAAAGAGGATTTGGAAAGAGGGTAGATTAAGGGAGAGATTAATCCTAAATAAAACAAACTAAAGAGATACAAAATATTTACAGCTCTTTTCTGCGGTAGCAAAGTACTGGAAACTGAGGGGGTGCCCATAAATTGAAGAATGGCTATATAAATGTGATAGAATTAATACTGTGCTATAAGAAATGATGAAAGAGATGGTATCAGAGGAATGTGGGAAGATTTATATGAACTGGTACAGAGCGAAGTAAGGAGACCAAAGAGAATGACAACACTGTAAAGACAAAGAACTTTGTTTTTCTCCTTGTTTCTGCAGTCCTTAGCACTTAGTAGCTAGTATACATTAAGTTATATTCTTAATGAATAAACTAATATCCCACTAACCCCTCTTCAAAATTTTCCTATGCTTCTACTTTTCAAGCTTTATACAAATGCCCAATTCCTCTTTTTAAAGTTACATTTTTACTTTCAATTATTAAGCATTTTTTCTCACTCTCAACATTAGCACAATTTTCTTATATCTCTTGCTTTTTTTGCCTTTTATAAGTCTGGAATTCATTATCATAGGTTTCTTTGTACAGTATAGCTAGACGTGTTGTGCAGCCACATTACCAGTATATTAGTTACCACTGAACTATACTACTTGGGATATTTTCAGCTTAACACTCCCTGAAAATATGATGTGCTTGGCCCTCAGGAGTTAACTGAAATGATATGGATCAAACTGCCCTCTCACTCTCAACAGATCTCTGGATGCTGTGCCTACAGTACTGCCCAAGGAGGTCTTTGAAGTCCTACACTGCAGGGCTGCTGTCAGCCCTTCTCACCTCATCCAGGCTGCAGAGCAGTTGTCATTTTCCTCTGTTGTTGTTGTTTTTTTTCTAGTTGTTTAACTCTTCTACAATGTCTGCTGTTTGCCATCTCCATGACTGCTGCTTCTATTTTGGTTTACTGCTCTCTTCCTTCTTTTTTCTTTACTTTTTGCATTCTATCTCTTCTGAAATTACTTTCTGTAGACTTTTATAGACTTGCTTGTATACATGCTATATCTTCCCAGTGCGCTTAATTTTCTTGGGGCAAGGACTGTTTGGTTTTGGTCTTTTTACATCACTGGTACCTACACCATGGTGCCTTAAGCAGAGTAGGGGTTAAATACAGCACTGAACTAGAGCTGAGCAGCCACTGACAACTAGAAATGCCCTCTCTTTCCTATAACTTTCCCCACATTTCTTAGCTTAATTGCAAAAGAAACTATTAAAGTCAGCACCAACTGATGAGATGTTTAAAGGTGCTGGACCATCTGACCTCCAGCTAATATATAGGCACATGCTTTTCTGAGCAGTGGTGACATGGCACACCAAAAACTTAACTGATCAATTTATGAACTATATAACAGAAGTTCCTTTTCTGTTTTTTCTGTTTAAGTGAAACACAACCAAAATTCTAAAAGATACTTGAAAAAACAAACTTGTGCAGCATCTTTAAAAACCATTAAATTAATTGAGGGTCTTATGACAATTGAAAAAGACAGCAGTTATACATTTAGCAAAATGGATAAACACACTTTACAATACCTTTTAAAGTTTCTGTTTCTATGTCTACTAATGGCTTCCCCACAAGGGCAATCTGATCTACACCATAGTAGAGTTTTCTAATGATACCATCATAGCGACTAGTGATGGTAACAGAAGCTTTATCACTTTGTACTTCACAGATGCTATCAAACTGAGACACAGTATCTCCTTCTTTTACATACCTAAAAGGAAAAATATAAAATCACATAAACAATTTAAAATACAAAAACATCCTAATATATATATATGCTATATGAGGTCAGATTGATAAGCTATCCCACTTAGTATGCTGTCTCTCTGAGAGAACAGCTTTTTTGCACAAGACTATGGATGGCATCCATATCAACCCCAGAAATCTACAACTATATCCCAAACATCCCTAATCAACCTCAAAACCAAGTATCCATTAATTAACCTAAGTCTTTTTTTTTTAAGGGAGGCAATTGGGGTTAAGTGACTTGCCCAGAGTCACACAGCTAGGAAGTATTATGTGTCTGAGGCTGGATTTGAACTCAAGCTCCTCCTGATCCCCAAGCTGGTACTCTATCCACTGTGCCACTTAGCTGCTCCTAAGTCTTTCTTAAAACTAGTTTCTAAACTAAAATTATTTTCTATTCTGTATCAGTTTCCTTATCTGTAAAATGAATGGGTTAGAATTGATAACCTCCATGTTGTCTTCAAGTTCCAAATCCTTTGGTTCTAAGATCTCTTAAGAAAATGGCTTCCATAGATACACATGCAAAGTAGCTCTTCTTTTTATCTTACATTTATGTCTATGAACTTTCAAAGGGTGCCCTTTAACTTACACAATTTTGGAATCTATTCAACAAACTCATCTTCCCTATCCATGCCCTTTCCAATTTTGCATACTTCAGTTAGACTCATTTTGAGTTTTTTACCTTTCCAGACTAAAAAAAAATTAGGACAGCAGGGTAATATGGGGGGTGGGAGTGATCTAGTTTCTCAAATTTTTCCTATTTCCATATCTTAGTATCCTCAGCAAATGTGTTAAGTATGAGGAAGTAGGTTTTGTTCTACTTTATATTTTTATTTATTTTTGGAGAGAGAGGGAAAGATGAGTTTTAAGTGGGAATTTTTGCATCTAAATAACTTTCAAGATGATTACAACAAGAATGTTACAACTTTATATAAATAAACTCTGTCAGATATAAGATAAAACAAAAGTAGTTGTCATTTCAGTACAGGCTACACTATAGACTTTAGTAACTTTTTCACTATCAAGTTGATAAACCTCAGGTTTGAGTACAAGTCTTAGGTCTTCATAAATGCTTATTCAAAAATACCTAAATAGCTACATTGTTATTAGATACTGAATTTCTCAGGGATTCATTTCTACCTTCTAGGGATTGAGGGCATGTAAAGAGGAATACATAGAGAAAAAAAGTTTGAGAAAACAAAAAAGGACAGACACAATAGGCAGGTTTTCAAATAACTATGTCAAATTGCCATTTTATGCCACCAAGCATTTTGCTGGATTGGGACAGCTAGGCAGGACAGAAGATAAAGTGCCAGGCCTGGAGTCAAAAAGACTCATCTTTCTGAATTCAAAACTGGCCTCAGACACTTACTACCTACCTGTGTGACCCTGGGCAAGTCACTTAAACCTGTGTACCTCAGTTCCTCACCTGTAAAATGAGCTGGAGAAGGAAGTGGAAAATCACTCTAGTATCTGTCAAGAAAACCCCAAATGGGGTCACAAAAAGTTGGACACTGAAACGACTGAACAACAACGTATTGCTGGAACTAGTTCTATACGTTCAGTTGAAAAGGCTATTTTCTTTATAACAGGTGGCAGCTCAGTGGCACAGATTTGGAGTCAGGAAGTCCCGAGTTCAAATACTTTTTTTTTTGATGAGGCAACTGGGGTTAAGTGACTTGCCCAGGGTCATACAGCTAGTAAGTGTCAAGTATCTGAGGTTGGAGTTGAACTCAGAGCCTCCTGACTTCCAAGGCTGGAGCTCTATCCACTGAGCCACCTAGCTGCCCCTCCGAGTTCAAATTTGACCTCAGACAATTACTAATTGGTATGACACTGAGCAAGTCATATAATCTCTGTTTGCCTCAGTTTCCTCACATGTAGTATGGAGTTAAGAGTAGCACCTAATTCCCAGGGTGGTTGTGCAGATTAAATGAGACGACTATAAAGTGTTTAGCACAGTGCCTGGCACACAGTACACACTATATAAATGTTAGCTATCATAATAATAATAGTTATTAATCAATGTAAAGATAAACCCTGTTTATAATTATTCAAATGATTATCTTCTTTTATAAGTATTGAGTTTTTTGGCTATTGGGGTTAAGTGACTTGCCCATGGTCACACAGCTAGAAAGTTTGGTCTGAGGCCAGATTTGAACTCAGGTCCTCCTGACTTTAGGGCTGGTGCTGTATCCACTGCACCACCTAGCTGCCCCAAGTATTGAGTTTTTTTCAAGAAAAAGGTTTCATCAACTTACCATTCTTTAATTGTCACTTCTGTAATCCCTTCTCCAATGTCTGAGAGTTTAAACTGAAGGATCTGTCCATTTACAGCTTCAAAGAAAAGAAACCATCATAAATGTATACTGCATACACAAATACATTAACACCTTTTTTCCTCAAAGATTTCAGAATGCTTTCAAGTCTAACATCTGATTATATTCTCAAAAGATCCCACAAGGTTGGAAAGGGAGGAAATTACCATTTTTTTACATGTGAAAAGCTTCAAGAGTTTGCTTAAAGACACATAGCAAGTTGCCAAAACAACAATTAGAACCATGTGGCCTGACTGACAGCACGGTATTCTTTCTATGTAAGGCCCATCCAACAAATTAATAGTTTCATGAATCAACGAATAGTCTTCATATAGTCAAAGAAAGGTGATAATGACTTGCTAAGGGAAAACTGTACGAAACGATAGCAAATGCCTAAAGAAGCCTGCTTCTGGCTGCTTTTTTGTGCAAGCTGGATTGGAAGATGTCACTTACTGTAGTTTCTCATTCGATTTCTTGAGGATTATTTGGCCTGGTGCCAACTTCAGGGCTTTGTCAAAGTATCTGTGTGGGAGCTGAGAGGCTGACCTCTCATTCGGGCAGGCAGTCTGGCCAGAAGTGCTTTCTTCCCTTTCCCTTGCATCTCAGCCCTCCCATCTCACACATCAGGAAGCAGTTCTAGTAGTAAAGACCGGTGGTCTTTTCAGGCTCAGGGAGGCCGTTTGGTTCCTCACCACCTGAATATTAAAAAGACCTAGCCAAGGAGGAACTGGCTACAGAGAATACACCTGAGTTCTGACAAGTGAGATAACTCTCCTGAGAGTCTTGGGGGCAGGGATGGGGTGGACAAATAAGAGTAGCATTTTGTATCCTTTTAACTTAGAATTTGATTCTTTTAACGTCTCAATTAGTAAAATGGTTTTTTAAAATTATATGCTCTATGAGTGACTCAGTGCATTTTAACTCCAAAGCCTGAATTACTATACAGGCCTGGGTTAAGTCTTGCTCATAACACTCTGTTATCCAGTATATTAGCTATTCCTCTTACTATACCAATTTGTTCTTTTCTTTTTTTTTAAGGCAGGTGGGGTTAAGTGACTTGCCCAGGGTCAACACAGCTAGTAAGTGTCAAGTGTTTGGTCTGAGGCCGGATTTGAACTCAGGTCCTCCTGACTGCAGGGCTGGTGCTCTATCTACTTTATTATACCAATCTGAAAAGCATGCCGGGGTCTCCAATTCATCATGTTGTGGAAGACCAGGAAACATGGCAGTTCCACCCAGACAATATGTCACTCAAGCCCAGGACCTGATTGCTCAGTATTTGTCCTTAGAATGGAGAAAACTGTACAAAAAAAATACCATCTGCAACGGGTCAAGTTCAAACAAAGTCTTCTTTATATAACAACATCATTATTTAAGGCAGGAACCACTCTTTGGAGAGTCTCCTTGGGAGACAGTTTCCTTAGCTCTAATAGTAGTTTTGATTGGTATGGAGAAAATTCCTGCTAACTGTTGTATTCCCCAGAATCATCACCATGCAGGAAAGGAGCACCATGAAGAGCAGCTGCTGCTAATGGTCACCTTAAGACAGCTAACTTCTATTCAAGTGTATCCTTAAATAAAACCCATGCAAACAAACCAATCGGGAGTGTGCTCCACTTGTCAGATTATTAACTGAGTAGCTATTCCTAAAATACTAAAATGTAGTTCCTAAAAATGAACATAATATGCTAGAGATGGTCTGAACAGGACAGAATATACCAAGACTAACACATTCCTGGTCCTAGAACTAGCTCTCTCTTAACAGCCCCAAAAATGAATTAGACAGCTAGTCAAGTAGCATTTATTAAGCACTTACTATATGCTGCCTTACTATGTACTAAGTGCTAGGATACAAAGAAAAGCAAAAAAAAGAACTTGCCCTCAATGAGCTCACACTGTAATGGAGAAGACAATGTGTGAAAATTGTGTACTATATATAAAAGGTAAACACAGATTAGACTGGAAAGCAAACTGAGAGGGAAAGGCATTGGCACTGGGGGCACCAGGCTTCCTACAGAAGGTGAGACTCGATCTGAATCTTGAAGGAAGACAGGGAAATCATGAGCTGGAAGTAAGGAACCAAAAGGCATGGAGGAGAGACGTTTCAAACGCACAAAAAGAGGAGGTGCAGTGCTCTAGTCAAAACTGCAGCAACCACTGTGGTGAAGGCAGCCTCCAAGATGAGAAGGTGCTGCAAATAGAGGAGAAGGAAGTCTGGAAAGTCAGGAGCAGGGCCCAGAGAATACTATAGATATAATTTATATAGATTTTAGCAAAATATTTGATGAAGTCTCTCATGGCATTCTTATAAAAAAGATGGGAAAGTATTTTATAAATGATAGTACAATTTGGTGAATTTGGAACTAGTTGCATGGCCACACTGAAAGAGCAATGACTAAATAGGCATTTTACTGTCCTTTCGCTGCTACAGATGCAGATTCTCCCTTTGCTACAAACTACATAGTAAATATGAGATAGCCATTTCACAATTCTGTTTGATTCTCAGAGTGAAAGAAGGTCAGAGTATGGAGGGTTCATGTGAAGGCAACTAACCCCCAATATTAGAACAACTGAGAGAAAATGGAACAATTATCTTATTTACTGTTACAAATTCTAGGTTCTTTAAAGCACTCTGAAGTGCTTGGAGGAAAATAAAACACTCAAATATATTATATGTTTCCTGCTAAAGTCCATACTTACTACTAGTTGTTCTCAATAACCGATGTGGATGACTAAACTTGAAAGAAGAATAACCAAAGAGACATGTATATTTTGGCTTCACAACATGAACACTACTGCACATTTGAATATGATGAACACAACTCTAGAGGAACAAAAAGAAAGTTAAATTTTTGTAAAAATTATACCGACAGGTTTTTATCAAATACATACTTTAGTGTTAAGTTTATTTTAAATTAAAAGAGACATTAAAAACTAGTTAGTTACATAAAGAATTGGAATGTGCAGCAACACAGCAATAAAAACCATCCAACCTATGCTGTTTTTTTATCAGCCACTTAGCAATAATAGCTAATTTCATTCATATTTGTATATTTTCATAAGGATTTCTATATAAGCATGTAAGACTGCTCCAACCAACATAATTTTATAATTATTATTACTATGACATAAGCAAACAATACTACAAAAGATCATTTGGTGAATTACCCACTTAAAATGGTGTTCCTAATTTCTCCCTCCCCTATAACACCATTTGACCTAACACTGTATTTTTAATACCTTTATATGAAATCAATAAAAGTAGAAATACTTACCTAGTCCAGTGAAGAGATTTAGGTGGCCTATTTAGTACAGATTCCTCCTTACAATTAGATTTATTCCCTTACTTAATCACAACTCCTTAGGTATATTTTTATTTTGTATATATATATATAATACACATATATATAAAATATATATTTGATATTTTTAAAGTACATTTTTATAATGTTCTGTATAATACAAAATTAGCAAGAAATGTTAAGATTCAATGTAATGAATGAAAAAATGAATGATCAGAAGTTGAACTAGATAATCTCTAAGGTCTCTTTCAGTTCTAAAAACAATAATTATAGTGCCTTACATTTGTACATTGCTTTCAAGCTTGCAAACTACTTTATTTATATTATCTTATTTGATCATCAGAACTCTGTTATGTAAGTACTACAGACATTATTATCCTATTCATAAAAGAGGAAGCTGAGCCCCAAAAAGGTTGACTTGCCTGACTGGGTCCAAGCAGGTGATTACATCATGATGCCTATGACTTGGTTAAAATGTTTTATTGTTATCCTGATAGATTTTCTTGCTGTAATTTAAAGTTATAACAATTACTTAATCATGATATTTGAGTAGAATCACTGAGTTTTAAAGGTGGAAGGGACTTTAGAGATTATCTAGTCTAATGGAGGCTTTTATAATGGATAATAAAATTAGTGAACAAGTATTTATTAAGCAACTACTATTCCAGTCACTACGCTGGACATTCAGGATATAAAGACAAAAACCTCCACAAGGTATTTATTTATATTCCACTTCAGGAAGTAACATGTACACATGAGTAAATGCAAAAATGTATACAAAATTATTAAGCAACTACTATTCCAGTCACTACGCTGGACATTCAGGATATAAAGACAAAAACCTCCACAAGGTATTTATTTATATTCCACTTCAGGAAGTAACATGTACACATGAGTAAATGCAAAAATGTATACAAAGACAAGGAGAGGTAATGAGGTGGGAGGACAGAACAGGAGGTGCCAACAAACAAGAAAGGTTAAATAATTTACCCAGGTCAGGTCATGATAGCTGATTAGTAGCAGAACTAGGACTAGAATCCTGGTCCTTTGAATCTCAGGACAGTGTTCTTTCCATTACACCAAGCTAGCCTGTTTTTGATGTAAGAGGGGTGTGTCCTATATCCCCCACCCACCCACCCACCCATCCACGACATATTTTTATCAGGTGAGAAAGCCTCTTTTGCATTACAAAACCTACAACGTAAAATCTGGAGTTACAAATCAATATATATAAAATTGGTGTGAATAACACAGATACCCTTGAATCAAATCAAAGGGATAAAATAGGTGCAAAAAAGCCCTTAATCAATTTGGAAGGAATGAAATACTTATTATGTGAAATGAGATAATGCTAGACGGGAATGATATTGGGACTGGATGAAGAAAATCACTCACATCCTGTGGGGCTTGTATAAAACAGTAAGCTACTTTCAGAGTACAGCATCCCAAAAGCAGGCCAGCTTTGGATGGCATAATTCCTGCCAAGCTTTTTTTTAAAAAAAATTTATTAATTTATTTTTAGTTTTCAACATTCACTTCTACAATATTTTGAGTTCCAAATTTTCTCTGCATCTTCCCCATCTCCCCCTGACCCCAAGAAAGAATGCATTCTGAATACCCCTTCCCTTGATCTGCCCTCCCTTCTATCACACCCCCTTCTCTTATCCCCTTTCTCTTCTATTTTCCTGCAGGGCAGGATAGATCTCTATACCCATTACCTATATATCTTATTTCCCAGTTGCATATGAAAATAATTTTTAATATTTGCTTTTGGGTTCCAAATTTTCTCCCTTCCTCCCTCCTCACCCACTGTCATTGAGAAGGCAAGCAACTCCATACAGGTTATACATGTGCAGTCATGCAAAACACTTCCATAGTAGTCTTGTTGTGAAAAACTAACTGTATTTCCCTTCATCCTATCCCATTCCCCCCTTTATTCTAGTCTCTCTTTTGACCATGTCCCTCCTCAGAAGTGTTTGCTTCTGATTACCCTCTCCCCTAATCTGGCTTCCTCTCTATCATACACCTGCTCTCTTGTCCCCTTCCCCCCGATTTTCCTGTAGGGTAAGACAAATTTCCATACCCAATTGAGTGTGTATGTTATTTCCTCTCACCTTCCCCCTCTTTCCCTCCACTGTAAAAGTCTTTTCTTGTCTGTTTTGTGTGAGGTAATTTATTCCATTCTACCTCTCCCTTTCTCCTTCTCCCAGTGTAACCCTCTCTCATCCCATAATTTTATTTTTTAGATATCACCCCTTCATCTTCAACTCAGCCTGTGCCTCTATCTATCTATCTATCTATCTATCTATCTATCTATCTATCTATCTATCCTTATAATTTTTTCCCCTCCAACTACCCTAATACTGACAAAAGTCTCATGAGTTACAAATATCATCTTTCCATGTAGGAATGTAAATAGTTCAACTTTAATAAATCCCTTATGATTTCTCTTTCCTGTTTACCTCTTCATTATTCTTGAGTCTTGTATTTGAAAGTCAAATTTTCTATTCAGCTCTGGTCTTTTCATCAAGAATGTTTGAAAGTCCTCTATTTCACTGAATATCCATTTTTTCCCCTGAAGGATTATACTCAGTTTTGCTGGGTAGGTGATTCTTGTTTGTAATCTTATCTCTTTTGCCCTCCAGAATACCATATTCCAAGTTGTCTCATCCTTTAATGTAGAAGCTGCTAAATCTTGTGTTATCCTGTGTTTCCATGATACTTGAATTGTTTGTTTCTGGCTGCTTGCAGTATTTTCTCCTTGACCTGGGAACTCTGGAATTTGGCTGCAATTCCTAGGAGTTTTCCTTTGGGGATCTCTTTCAAGAGGTGATCAGCAGATTCTTTCAATTTCTATTTTGCCCTCTGGTTCTAAAATATCAGGGCAGTTTTCCTCAATAATCTCCTGAAAGATGGTATCTAGGCTCTTTTTTTGATCATGGCTTTCAGATACTCTAATAATTTTTAAATTATCTCTCCTGGATCTATTTTCCAGGTTGGTTGTTTTTCCAATGAGCTATTTCATACTGTCTCCTATTTTTTCATTCTTTTGGTTTTCTTTTATAGTTTCTTGATTTCTCATTAAGTCATTAGCTTCCATTTGCTCTACTCTAATTTTTAAGGAAGTATTTTCTTCAGTGAGCTTTTGGACCTTCTTTTCCACCATTTGGCCAATTCTGCTTTTTAAGGCATTCTTCTCCTTATTGGCTTTTTGCACCTCTTTTGCCAGTAGGGTTAGTGTGTATTTTTAAGCTGTTATTTTCTTCAGTATATTTGGGGTCTCCTTTCTTACACCACTCTCACTTCTCTTCCCAGTTTTTCCTCTACTTCTCTTACTTGTTTTTCAAAATCCTTTCTGAGCTCTTCTATGGTCTGGGACTGATTCATATTTTTCTTGGAGGCTTTGGATGTAGTAGATTTGACTTTGTTGTCTTCTTCTGGTTGTATGTTTTGATCTTCTTTGTCACCAAAGAAAGATTCTATGGTCTGACTTATAGCCCCAGGGCTGCGCCTGGACTGGGGTCAGAGCTCTTCTCTCACCAAGGTCTCAGACCCTTCTTACTGACCTTCTAAGTTGTCTTTGGTGTTTGTGGGTTGAGAAGTCTGGAAACTGCCACAGCTCCCGTTGATTCAATTCCCTGAGGCCTGCTCCAGATTCAATGAGGCCTGGTCTTTGCCTGCTGGGCCTACACTGAACTGCACTCCTCTCCCAGCACGGTGCAATAGACCTTTCCAATCAACCATCCAGATTGTCTTGGGCTGGAAATTTGTTTCACTCTATCTTTTTGTAGGTTCTGCTGCTCTAGAATTTGTTTAGAACCATTTTTTACAGGTATTTGGAGGGGTTTGGGGGAAAGCTCAAGCAAATCAATGCTTTTACTCTGCCATCTTGGCTCCGCCCCCTTGCCAAGCTCTTGAAAGGGAATTGTTGAGGAGGGTAGAGAGGGAGTTTCTGTCTCCTTCCCTTCCCTCCTTTACCAGAGGATGACCTTGTGAAGTTCAACAGGTCAGAAGATTTGAGCTTCCCATTGGCAGGCATTCTTAGCATTGCCCTGGAACAGTAGTGGCCAACAGTAAGCATTTGCACTGGGAGCCTAGGACAAATCAGACACACTTAGGGAAGGCAACCTCAGGGCTCTACATCTAGTGGGAGAATGTGACAAAGAATCTGTCACCCTTAATTAAAAAAGCTAAGTAACTTTAGCCAGTTAATTGATATCAACTGAATAATCAATGGTGGAATAGAGAGGCACACTGTTGGGAGCTCGTACTTAACAAAACACCATCCCTAATTCCCTGAGGGAAAGAGTAGTCAGCCACCCTCTGGGGATCTAGCCTGACAATGTTGTGGAAGTTGGAAGGGTGAACCCAAAGAGGATGTCATTTTTTAAATGCAATTTTTCTTTATGAATAATCCTGAAGGTTTTTTCATTATATTATAGAATGCAAAATTCACTACAATACTTATAAAATTACATATACTTATGTTTCATTATCAAGACACTGGGAAGTCTATAAACATAAAAGTATTAATTAAAACAACAGTGGCAAATATATACTAATTAAAACAATGACAGATACATAGACAAAAACATGGTCAAAACTCTTGGGTCTCTCATACCACCTGTTGGACGAGGAAGTGAGCTATTTTATGATGCGTACTCTGACTTCTCTGGAAAAGAGAAACCACAGTGCTGCGCACATAGTAGACATGTATAATAAATGCTTGTTAACGTGAAAAATTCCTATTTTTTGGTACGGTCAACAAAATTAAGCTAAATATAAGAAAACAGGAATTATGAATTCTTAAGTGCTATAATTTGTCTTTTAATACTTTCCCATTGATCTCTCTTCTCATGGTTCATAGGGTTCTCTTTACTTCAACACTCATTTTCCTCACTCTCTTGTACTGTCTCCATTCCCAAAAAAGCTGGACTATTTTCTCTCATGGATTTGAAGGATTCACCATGCCAGAAGAAATAATGATATGTAAACTTTAAGGAAATAAGTAAGCCCAGATAATAATAGCTAGCATTTTTTGTTGTTTAATTGTATCTGACCTCAATCATATGTGACTCCATTTGGGGTTTTCTTGGCAAAGACATGGGAGTGGTTCGTCATTTCTTTTTCCAGCTCATTTTACAGATGAGGAAGGAAACTGAGGCAAATAAGGCTAAATGACTTACTCAGGGTTACACAGCTGGTAAGTAATAGGTATCTAACGCCAGATTTGAACTTAAGAAGATGAATCTTCTTGACCACAGGTCCAGCACTCTTATCTACTGCGCCACCTAGTTGACACTAGCATTTACATAGCCCCTAAAGGTTTGCAACACCCCCTGAATCACTGCCTTTTTGTGGCGAGGGGCTTGCACAGCTCAATGAAACTATGAGCTATGCCATGCAAGGTTATCCAAGATGGACAAGTCATAGGGGAGAGTTCTGGCAAAAAGTGACTCACTGGAAAAGGAAATGGCAAACTACTCTAGTATCTTTACGAAGAAGATCCCATAGACAGTATTAAAATGATAAAAGAGATGATATTGGAAGATAAACCCCTCAGGTCATAAAGTATACAAAATACTACTGGGGAAGAGCAGAGGACAATCACAAGTAGCTCCAGTACTAAAAAAAAAATGGTTGGGTCAAAGTCAAAAGGAAACAGCTGCAAATAGATCTGGTAACCTAAGGAAAGTTTAATTCTGTAAAGATCAATATTGCATAAGAACCTGGAATATAAGGTTTACATTAAACTCGTGACAAGCAATATTACCTTAGTAGGAACCCAGTGCTGTCACAAAGGCTGGATTCGAATCACACCTCTGACGACTATGTAGTTGGAAAGATCACTTAACCTTTGTTAGCCTCTGTTTTCTCATCTTTAAAACGGTAGTACCTACTCTCATATGTTTATTGTGAGGTTCAAATGATAGAACGTAGGCTAAAGCATTTTGCAAACTTTTCAGCGCTCTACATATCAGTTCAGCATTGCCTTCTCAATATGCCTGACAAAACATGGTACAGAACAGATGCTAAAAAATGGAAAAATAAGAGTAAATATAAATACCACACCTACACACACCACGGGTACAAATAAGTGAGATAGCTTTTGCTTTCAAAAAGCTGACATTCTGTTGGGGGATATAACATGTTCAGAAATAGAAACTGAACACACACAAAATGGACACAGAGTGAGTGGGATGTGGGGCACTAATAACTGTGTCAATTAAAAAGGCCTATCAAAGGTAGTGAAATTTGTGCTAAGCTTCAAATATGCACATTACTGCAAAAAACAGTTTTTCCCTTTGAGAAAGCCATTAAAATTCCCTAAGAGGCAGGTTAGTGTGGTTAGTTAGCTTGCAGAAGTTCAAGACACCTCCATTCTTCTAGTTCTGGTTCTGCCATTCACTAACAGAGATTTGGATATCAGTTTCCTCCAATGGAGGTTGGACTATGTAATTTTTAAAGCCTCTTCTGGCTTAAATTAAGATTCTATAATCCTAAACATTTGGGGGGGAAGCTTTCAAACCCAAGGGCAACAACTACTTGGGTAAGGCTTCCCTATTCAACAAAACACTAACCAAAATGAGATCAAGGTAAATAATCTCCACATTAAAACTCCAATTCTCAAACTCACACTGGTCAAATATACAATTTTTCTTAGCAGATTCACAGAAATGTAATTTTGATTTGGGGTATACTAATGAGTTTCAATACCTGTGACCATTCTATTTTTGGTTTTTTGTTAACAGAAACAATTCAAAATGGCCTGGATATGACTAAATATGAATTCTCAGGATATGAATTCTGTCCTAGTATGCTAATGTTAACAGAAAAAAAGTTTAAATTCTAGTCTACTTAGAGTTCTTTTAGTTTTGCTAAGTGCAGCAATAATATACTGCAGTGAGAGACAAAAACAGGGATTGGAAATCATCAAAATAAGTAATTCCAGGATGAAGAAACACCTTCTACCAATGCATATTGGCACCTTCTCTACAATTTATAGTCGTAAAGACCTATAGATGGAAATATAGTAGTTTAAAAAAACCCGCTAGTAATGCTTGCAAGAGGGACAAAGGTAGGGGAAACAGGTAAGTATAGGAAGATAAACAAGCATTTATTAAGCCCCCTTTAAGTGCCAGGCACTGGAGATAAAAAATTATAAATTAAACAGCTCTCATCTATGTCAAGATTGAAGCCCAACCAACTTTAAAAAAATAAAGAGGACAGTGATATATATGTATACACTGGGCCTACATGCTCATTTTAAGACCATATTATAATAAGGTAATATGAGATAAGGTAAAAAGGTAATTAAAGCTCTCAGCACAGTGTCTGGCACGTAGTAAATGCTATATGAATGTTAGCTATCATTATTATTATGCCTTATTATCTGTCCTATGTATGGAATACATCATTTCATAGAGTTTAGACCAGGAATATCTTAGATGTCATCTAGGCCTAAGGATTTTTAACCTGGGATCTGAGAACTTGTTTTTAAAATATGTATTTTTTATGACAGCATTTCAATACAATTGGTTTCCTTTGTAACTCTTTGTATATTATTTTATGCATTTACATACATTCTGAAAAGTTTCATCAATCAGACTGTCAAAAGTTTCAACACAAAAAAAGGTTAAGATCCCCTTCTCTAGATAAAACTCTCTCATTTTATGGAAGAAGAAACCAAGGTCTAGACAGCTGAAATGACTGTACTCACAGTTTATAAGGAGAAATAACATGTACACACATGTTATAAGGAATAGGAATAGGGACTGGACCTGTGGTTAAACTGATATAAAGAATTACCAGATGAAGAAACTCCCTCCATCAATTCAGTTGGAAATCTCTACAATTTACCAGCCCTGAGGTTTACAACCTTTTTTGTGTCATGGACCCCACTCTGGTAGTCTAGCAAAGCCTCTGGACTCAGAAAAATGTTTTTAGATGCATAAAAGACATAAGATTACAATGGAAGCCAGTTATACTGATATATGGTTAACAATTTTTTTAAGTTTACAAGTTGGGTTTTTTGGTTTGTTTTCAAAAGTTCTTAAAAAAAAACAACTCCTGTTTTGCAGAGTTGCCTGGAACACAGAGAGGTCCCAAGGTCCCAGATACAGTACATGTCAGAAGTGGGAACTGAAACGATTTATTCCAAGAACACACACAAGCACAAGATGTCTCCAAAGCTTAAAACCGCACTAAGACTTCTGGGGTACATTGTGTATATATATATATAATATGTGAAAAATAAATAAATTCAAGGTGATGTGGGGGAGAAGTGATGATGTCAGGAAAATAATAACGTCACAGACACCAGACTGGGATAGCCGCTCTCTCTTGCGCACTTTTCACACTCAGTTCTGCACATCTCTCCTCACCGCGGGGCAAAGACAAGGAAGCACTGGCGCCCGAGTCTCGCCATCCTCTCTCCCGCTTCTGGAATGTGGGATGGTAGAGAAGTATCCCGGACCGGCCCGACGAAGGAAACGACACAGGCAGGAGAACGGGTCGGGGAGGCAGCCGAGGCTACGGCAAAGGGAAGAGCTAGCGCTGCCCCGCCGGCGGAGCAGGGCTCCGGGCCGGTGAGATGGAGCCATCGATCCCGCCACCGCAGCTGACAGACAGGGGATGCCCGTGCGGGAGGACGCAGGTCGCCGAGGAGTGAGTGACAGGACCCGCGGGGGTGGAGATCCTCTCACAAAGGAGGACGAGGGCGTGCGGACCAGCGGTGCGGGAGCGCAGGGCGCTGGGGTCCAGGCCGAGAGCGCTGCTCGCCCCCTCCCCGCGGCTCCCTGTCCCCCATCCCCAGTGGGAGGTTTCTCCCTCTCTCCTCAATCACCCTCCTTCCCAAGACCCGCATCGACCCCCCCACCCACCCAATTCGCGAGAGGATAAACCCAAGCTCTGGGCCCGGCACACGAGGCAGCCGGCTCCGCGCGCGTCCGTCGGTCCCTCCAGCCTTACCAGGTGCCGGGCGCTCCAACTACAGCTCCTCAGAGCCCTCGCTGCCGCCATCTTAGTCCGGAAACAGCAGCTCCTGCTCCACGTCGGGGGCCTCCTCCAAGTGGCATCTTAGGAAGGGGTGAGGAAGCGAGCCTCCCCCTGGACAGCCAATCAGGAGAGGGAGCGGAAGCCTCCCCTGGAGCGACCAATAGGAAGGCCAGGGTGGGGCCTGAGGTAAATACTGGGGAGCGTGGGGGGTGGGGAATGAGGGATGGACCAGGCCGGGGGGCTGTCTAGGTGAGGAACGGTTCAACAACCGGTCAACATTCAACACGCATTCCTTGTCCCCTTCTAAAGTGTGTGTGTGCGTGTGTGTGTGTGTGCGTGCGCGCACGCCAAGGCAGTCAGTTATTCCATAAAAATTTATTTTAAGCGCCTTTTAAGTGCTGGGCACTATGCTATGCAATGGGGATACAAAAAGAGGCAAAAAGCAGCCCCTGCCCTCAAGGAGCTTACAATCTAATGGGGGACCACATGCAAACAAGTACATTCAAAGCAAACTATATACAGGATAAATAAGTAATAATTGACAGAGGGAAGGTACTAGAATGAAGAAGGGTTGGGGAAGGCTTCCAGTTGAAGATGAGATCTTAGTTGAGTGGGAAAGGCACAGGAAAGAGCAGTTCAGCAACTAGAGTCAGTAGTCAAAGCAGAGGAGGGAAGGGTTCCAGGAAAGAGAAAGTCAGAGAAAATGCCAGGAGTCTACAGATGGAGAGTTTTGCTCCTGAAACAACCAGGCCAATGGCATTGAATAAAGAGTACAAAGAGAGGAAGGTGGGGTTATGAAGAGCTTTAAATGCCAGAGAATTTTATATTTGTTCTTGATGGCTATAGGAAGCATCTGGATTTTTTGAATGGGGGAGAGGGAGGCATTCTGTCAGACACACACTTTAGGAAAATGACTTTGGTGTCTGAATGGAGAAGGGATTGGAGTGGGGAGAGACTTGAGACAGGCAGACCTATCAGCCGGCTGTTGCAGTTGTGTAAGTGTGAGGTGATAAGGGCCTGCACCAGAGTGATGGCTGTGCTAGAGGAAAGAAAGGGGTATATTGGAGGGATGTTGCAAAGGGTAAGTGGACAGATCTTGGCAATTAGATTGTATGCGTGAGTGAGTGAGGAGTCGAGAATGACACCTAGGTTGTGAGCCTGGGGGATTGGGAGGATGGTGGTGCCCTCTGCAGTAATGTGTGCGTAGAAAGGTGACAAAGTTTATCCTTTTATACTAAAATGCTGAGAGGGATTTGAGTTGTTAAGCCAGTGTCTCACTTCTGACACTGCTTGGGCCAGTCACTTAACCTCTCAGTAGCCCAAGCACTAAGACTGTAAATTTCAAAATAGCTGCTGATATGCATTGGTAGAGGCAGTTTCCTCACTGGGAGTCCTCTATACCGATGAAATTGTAGGTCTGAAAAGGGGAGGGGGAGGGATTAAAGCAATAAATCTTATAATAACCAATTCAGTTCAATTCAGCAAGCATTTAACACTAGAAGGACCAAGAGTGTCCATTGACACCAAAAAAAATTTATTATGGTTTTACTTTGGGATAAAAATTTTCATCCTATTTCATTTTTTCCTTGATAAAAAAAATAAGTGTGCATGTCAAGTGACTCAGCTTAAGAGCCATTTTTATATACTAGATGAGGATACAAATACAAAATCCAATTCCTTGCCCTAAATAGGGCTTATATTCTACTGGTGGAAGTAAAATATATACACAGAGAAGTTAATATGGAGTATAGGCAAAGTAAATACAAAGCAAAATTCATAAGTCATATGGATCCACAAGCACATTTGTTTTATTTTCTCCTTAGAAGCTGAGTGGCATAATACAAGGTATCCCAAAAGACCTTTGAAGCTATGCTTTAAAACTGCATTGACTATTGGGACACCTTGTACCTCAAGTACAAGTCTTGAAATCAGAAAGACCTGGGTTCAGATCACCCTTTTGACATGTTAACATTAGAACATATCTAAGAAGTCACATGCCCACAGGCCAATTGGTGGAGGGAATTCCCCAGCCTAATAAATCACAAAGCCTTCCTATATTTCTTTCTTATGTTGTAATCTCTTTGTGAGCAGAGACTGTATTATTGTATGCCCTGTTTTTTACATTTTCACATTCTATAATGCCTACCTGGCATTTTTTGCTGATGTTTACTAACATGACCAGCTCAGCAGCCAGTCCAGCCTTTTTATTTCTTCCTTCTATGTACAGTCTCATCCCCATAATTAACTTTTTATTTTCTAATCCAGAAAAAGCATGAGTGTCTGCATCCTATAAGGCAACATAAGAGTCTACCCTACCTCCTTTGAACATTTCTTTGAGAATGTCTGACGATGCTGAGCTGTTTGAGACAGCTAGGTATTTCAGTGGATATAGAGTCAGAGAGCCATGAGTTCAAATTTATCTCAGATACTTACTAGCTGTGTGACCCTGGATAAGTCACTTTACTTCTATGCTTCAGTTTCCTCAACTGTAAAATGAGGATCATCATAGCACCTAATTCCTACAGTTGTTATGAAGATCAAATGAGATAATATTTGTAAAGTGTTAGCATGGTGCCTGGCATGTAGTAGATGCTTAATTAATGCTGGTTCCCTTTGCTGTTGAAGAGATAATAGAATTACACATGCCATCCCTAACATAATCATAACTGATTCTCCCTTTGGACAAAGAGGCCAGGTTAAGTTTGTGGAATGGGAAAGGCACAGGAAATATTTGGAGCAGTTCAATAACTAGAGTCAGTGCCAAAGACCACCACAGCTGAGTGTAACCTTAGTTGAATTTGGTAATGAGACCTGTTTGGTCCAGCCCAGCTGTAAATTGATGCATTAGCCATGTCAGCCCCTCAAGCTGATCATGGGAGCAATGTTATCTGAGAAGTAAACATGGTGGGGACTCTCCTAAGAGAGAAAAGGATTACCCAGGCCAGGAGGTACACCTTGGCCACATATGTTTTCTAAATGGATGCTTCTCTACCTTTATTCTTTAAGTTTGATCTCACTTTCCCTAGTGTCTTCAGAGGTGAGAGTGCACCCTCAGTTTGAGGAACATTTTTGTAACTTTTGTCCTTGTTATACTTTCTCAGGAAATGTCTCTTTGTAAAAGTTAATTAATATCAACTGGCTCATTGGTGTTATGGAACAAATCAGGGGGCTCATGAGCAGCAATATTAGAAACTCCAACCCTTCAGAGTTACCACTCGTGTCTGAGGGGTAGTCAGTCACTCTCTGAAGGCTCAATCTAGTAATGCTAGTGGAACTTGGAGGAAATAGCTCCAGAGAGAATGCTACATAATATGGAAGAGAATAACATGGTATGTGATTAGAAAGACAGTATGGCATCAGATTGTGAGGAGCCTAAATGCCATACTAAGGAGGCTGAACTTTATTCAGTACTGCAATAAGCACCTTTGCATTGAGCACAGGAGTAACTTGGCCAGATGAATACAAAAGGAGAAAAGAATCAGAAAGATGAATTAGGAAGCTAGTAGGACATGATCAAGTCAAGTTATTCTTTTGCATAAAAATCTTCTTTTGTTGCTGAGTCATTTCAGTCCTAACTCTTTGTGATCCCATTTGGAGTTTTCTTAGCAAAGATATTAGAGTAGTTTACCACTGCCTTCTCCATTTCACTTTACAAATGAGGAAACTGAGGTAAACAGGGTTAAATGACTTGCTCAGGGTCACACAGATAGTAAGTGTCTGAGGTCAGATTTGAAACCAGAAAGATGAGTTTTCCTATCTCCAAGCCTGGCACTTTATCTACTGTGCCATCTAGCTGCCCTATAAAAAAAAATCTTACTAGCTTCCTATTGACCATTAAGTTAAAGTCAAATTCCTTTAGAAATACCTAGGACATACTAGGGAGCTTAATATAGGTACATAATTTGTTTTTTTTCTTTAAAGGTCAGGGTAATTTATTATATGGGTTCACAGTGTCCTGTTACCCTGCTATTTTGGAGAGTTTAATTATGCCAATGATTAATTAATGGAAATCAATAAACTCAGAGCCCCCAGATTAGGAAACTTTTTCTTTCCCTCATCACTAAGCAAAGAATGGTCCCTCGGTTCTATATAATACACTTTGGAAAATTCCCCTCTAATCTCTGTGTTGCGACTTTTTACCCACACCTTCTATGGTAAATACTCATTGTCCTTATCTGAAGATAAAACCCATCATAAAAATACAAACAGATTCTGGGTCACAGGACTAACACGATGAGGGACTAGACATTTTTTCCTATCCTCATGACTTCAAAAACCTCTTCAAAATAAGAATTATGTGACAGAGATAAAGCAATTTCTGCTTACTCCATGTTGTAGAAACTAAGAACCCAAAGAAGGCAAAAACTCCATGAACTAATAGCAGAGAAGTTCAATAATCCATAACCCCTAAATTGTATTCATTTAATACCTTCCCCCTACTACCCACTATTCTCTGAGAAACAGGTTGCAAAAGCAAACCTATGGGCTTTCAAGAGAACTCAATTCTATACTATAACCCCCACATCTACCACCATCCAGTGTTATGGATAGCCAAACTCCAAATGGCAGAAATTAGCTTAAGCTTGCAATGCTGTATGCCACAGAGTCAGTCAAAGAGTAGAGAAATAGAGGGAATGGAAGCAGATCATTTGTTCATGCGCTACCAGACACCTGCCCATCCTATCCCCAACTCTTCTCAGGGTCCTGGAAACCCAGACTCCAAACAGCAGAAATTTGCTCAGTATCTGATCGTGTGATAGCACTCTGGGCCATGGAGATAGAGAACTGAGGACAGAGGGAAAGGGGGCAACATATTTGTGGCATTCCACTGAGTCTGAGGGAAACAGCCCAGCATCTAGCTGGAGCAAGTTCTGTCCCACTTGGGCCAGTAATGGTGAACTGTGAATTTCCCTGAAAAGACAATTAGAAAGTTGGAAGGAGGCTAAGATTCTTTGAGACGCAGCTCCAAAGGAAATCACCATTTAAAAAAGGAGTCAGAAAGTAAGCAACAAGAATAAATAAGGAAAAAAGCTTGAAATTACCAAAGATCTCATGAGGCAGAAAATTCTAAGACAATGAGTATAAGTGGACAAACCAACAGGGAAGATATTAATAAAAGAAGGGATTGTGACCTCCAGATTAGGTAAAAGAGTTCAAACATTTATAAATAAATATTGTAAGACAAAATAAAATAAATCAGTATCTGAGGGAACCCTGTGTATTCCCCAAGAAAGCATGGAATTCTAACAGGATGTTCCTGAATGGTTTAAAAGAGAAATAAGAATTGTAAGAGCAAAATTTATGGCCTGCACAGCAGAAATAATTGCAGAATTGAATTCATGGTGGCCAGTTTCACTAAAATAATCAAAAGGGAAACTAGGAAGCAAATACACAAAAATGAAAGACAAGCTGGAAAAAGAGAGGTAAAAAGCAATACCTTAAAAGAAAATACAAGAAACTCCATACAAGCAAAACATATTGATCTTAAAGACAGGATGCAAAGAGAAAACTTAAGGATTATAGGGCTCCCAGAAGAACATGACAAGTCAAAAACCCTCAGAACCTTAATGCAAGAAATAAGACAAGAAAACTGCCCAGAATTTCTGAACACAGCATACAAAGTGCCAGTTAAAAGAATCCATGGATTTATTCTAGAAAAACAAACAAACAACAATAACAACAACAAAAACCCAAAAACCTATACAGCAAACTCCAAGAACCTAGTGATTACACTTAACAATTCCTCTGATAAGCAACAAATTCCGCAAGTGATCAGGAGAAAGCTCTTGAAATAAAAAGGACAGGAAATTCAGATAACAGAAAACTGTTCAGAATAAAAATGAAGAGGGGGAAATTTTATTTTGTATCATTTTTCAGTCACATCTGACTCTTTGTGACTTCATCTGAGGTTTTCTTGGCAAAGAACTGGAGTGGTTTGCCATTGCCTTCTCTAGCTCATTTTATAGATGAGGAAATTGAGGCAAACAGGGTTAAGTGACTTGCCCAGAGTCACATAACACAGTAAGTGTTTGAGGTCAGATTTGAACTCACAAAAATGAAACTTACTAACTCAAGGCTTGGTGCTATAATCCACTGTACCACCTAGCTGCCCCATATCTAAACCTAGGTTGTCTCTCTCTCAAATCCTCAATATGCCTTCCTGTTTGTCTCTCCCCTTTGTCTGTTGACACAGATTTGCTATTCTTTGACAAGCTTGTCAAAAGAACCTTTCTGGATACCAGCTACTGGGTGTTAAAGGCATCTGGAAGAAGTCCTACTGTTTCCCAAGGAGATTCCTGAATCATTTGGGCAAAAGAAACCACACACCAGGGAAAAGGCCTTGTGGGTGTGAGGCAGTGTAGGAGACTTGACTAGTCCTTGTATAAATAGCCCATTTAATTCCTGTCATCATTTACTAGGGGCAACATCAGTCTCATAGGAATCCTTGGGGCTTAGCTTACCCCAGCATGGTTACTGCCAAAGTTAAAACAACATTATGTCCATTAGCATACACAATATGCTACAGCCTGAAACTTTCTAGAATTTCATTAATTCCTTGGAGAGCTATGCCACCTTTTTCTAAAGCTATTAAAAAAAGTTACATAGGCACAATCCATGAAAAAACAGACTTGCCTCTAATTCATATCATTTCCATAACTGATGATATCAAAGTGATTTAAGTGTCCCTTTGGCTGGGAGTAAAAAAAAAATTATAATATCATAAAGTGTTAGAACTGGTTTGGATAGGGATAGGGACTGGACTTCTGATTTCAACTGCATTGATATAAGGAACTTCCAGGTGAGGAAATTCAGCACCTTCTCAAGAATTCAGTGTCTAGGAGAATTGCCTAGAGCAAAGGTGTCAATCCTGAAGCCCACAACAGTCCCAAGTGGGGCTCAAATCAGATTAATATATTAGGGAAATATTTCACAAAATAAATAAGAATACAATTATATATTTATGTATGCATGTACGCACTTATAAAATTACATTTTAAAACTAGGCAAGAAATTGCCTGCAGAGATCTTTATATATGGATTAGTGGCCCCCATTTCTATTTGAGTTTGACACTACAAGCCTACAGCACTGAGTTAAATGATTTATCCAGGACCACACAGTGTCAGAGGGGGGACTTGAACCCAAGTTTCCCTGGATTTGAGGCCAGCTCTCTATCTAGGTTCTTAATATTATTTTGTATTTGTATTAATCTAATTTTATATCAAATAGATCCACAAAAGCAGATATTGCGATCATGCTATCAGACAAAGCAAAAACAAACATTCAAAACACTAAAAGGTATAAACAAGGAAATTACATTTTGTTGAAAGAAACTATAGACAACAAACCAATATCAATATTAAACTTACACGCTTCAAGTTCTTTAGCGTCTACATTAATAAAGGAAATAGTAACTGAGGTACAAAAAGACATAGACAATATCACAGGAGTGACAATAAACTGGAACACCTTTCTCTCAGTTTGGAAGTCTAACAAAAAAAATAAAAAAGGAAAATATAGAAATGAACAAATTGCTAGAGAGACTTGAGTTACAAATTTATGGTGCCTTGTAAATGGAACTGCTAAAGAATATACTTATATAATATAACAATTTTTGTAATAGCAAAGAATTAGAAACAAAGTAGATTCCCATTGATTGAGGAATGGCTAACCATTTGTGGTATATAAATGTAATACTACTGTGCTGTAAGAAATAATTAATGTAATGAATAAAGAAAAACATGAACAGATCTATGTGAATCGATGTAGAGTGAAGCAAGCAGAGCCAAGAAAACAAAGTACATTATGACTATAACAATATAAATAGAAAGAACAACCACATATAAAAATACAAACAGTAAAAAAGCCTTAAAAGATCACAAAATTCCAAAAGGTAATGATGTTTTGGCATGCCCTGATAAGTGGGGAAGAGGAGAACAAAGAAAGAGATTGAGGTAAATAAGTGGGAATGGAGAGTGGAAAATTCATTGGGTTCTAAAAGAGCAAGGCTTGTCAAACTATGGATCGAGTCAAATCCAGCCCACTATTTTTGTATGTCCACAGAGCTAAGAATGGTTTTTACATTTTTAAATATAATAAAACTTTATTTAAAAATGTAAATCCATTCTTAGCTCGGGCATACAGAACCAGCAGTGAGCTGGATTTTGTAGCTGCCAACCCCTGCAATAGATCCATAATAGGTACAGTTGGCCAAACAGCAAATTCTATTCTAGCAGATCACTCCCTAAACATATCAGTGAGCAAGGAAGGGTTCTAGGTGTTCATGATAATAGTCATTACTTCAAAGGAGCATCATTCAGTTGTGATTTGCTTCTGATTTTCTCCACCATAAATCCTCCTGGGTACTTCTCCATTTTTTCAGCTGTCACTACTGTGAAACAACACAAGACAAACCACAGTCATATTGCTCCTACTGTTAGCACTGTGTAAGTCAGCCCCACTGCTTCTCCTCATCAGGGCAAGTATAATCCCACCATGTTGTCAGCAGAGAAAACTTTGTGGGCTCTTTAAATCTTTCCTGTTTCAAAACCCACAGGATGGCGAGTTGGAGTTGAGACTGTTTTGCTCTGTGAAGTCACTCTCCTTAGTAGACCCTGCCTACACTTTATCCGGCAAAGTTTTTCACAATCTGGTGTCATTGTTTCTTTATGTAATATTGATCCCTATTACACACTCTATGACTTCAGCCAAACTAGATTGCTTTAGTTCACAGTATTCCCTTTTGAAATCCTAATGGTTCTTTAAAATCCAACTCAAATGCTATTTCAGGGAGCATCTAAAAGTGCTTTCAGTAGGGACCATACAGGACGAACACATTTTGGTAAAACTTCCAGTTATTTTTTCACATTAATGGATGCAGTTTCTGGACTTCCGGTTGGCTTCTTTAGGGAGTCTTGGGACTTCTGGGAAGATGGTAAAGGGAGAATTCAGGAGGGTACCCAAGACCTCAGGCAGCAGTGTGGTACAAGCCAAATCTACAGCATATAGGGATGTATAAGGTATTCAGGGAGGACTAGCACCTCTAGTGTGAGGGCTTGCCAAGCCTTTTTCATGGCTGCTCATCTATTTCTGGTGTCCACCGGTGACTCAGTTCTCACCTGTGTTCCCAAGAAGTTGTAGCATACATAGCAACCACACTCCAGTCTAACTATCTTGGCAGACAGACTTAATCAGGTTTAGGGTAACTGACAGGCCTCAAACTCCTCAGTGGGTTAGGGTGATGTCTGTCCTCAGGATGTATGAAGATTTCCTCTGGTAGAATGGGTAGATGAGAACAGTTTGTTCCAACTGCCATGAGGCTGTGGAATGCTTAGAGCTTGGTCAGACATTGAAGACAGCAGGGTCATCCACTGCCTCCTGGTCTACTGCCGGTCATCTTGACTTTTGTCTTGTCACTAGACTTTAATGACTAGAAGAGAGTGAGGTTGATGGTTTTGTGCCACTCTGCCTCACTTAAATCCAGTTCACACAGGAGTCAAGACATTACCCTGTGATGTCATTTGTCCTTTTCGAAAATGAAGGATGGGGGCAGCTAGGTGGCACAGTGGATAGAGCTCCAGCCTTAGAGTCAGGAGGACCTGAGTTCAAATGTAACCTCAGACATTTGACATTTACCAGCCATGTGACACTGGGCAAGTCACTTAACTCCATTGCCTAAGAAAGGAAAAAAAAAAAGAAAATGAAAGATAAACAATGACAACAACAGGCTATAGATAATACAGGGGAGCACAAACTTAAATTTGCAGAGGAAGCCAAACCACACTTCCTATGACTTTCAGGGAGCTTTGTCATGACAAGGAATCTTTCCCTCTTTCTTGCCTTCCTTCTAACAGAGAAACTTTTACTATATAAAATACAATTAGACATTTTACACAAACAGAATCAATGCAATTAAATTAGAGGGAAAATGGTTAGCTTGCGAAAAATCTTTTCTGCAAGTTTCTCCGCTAAAGATCTCATTTCCAAAATGTATAATGAACCGCAGTCTCACAGTATAACTTTAAGTGGTGCCTATTGCAGAGGGCCATTAACTTCAGCTGCTGCATTGCTGCTTTCCAGGAATGTGGGTCCTAAAGGTTTGTTGTTGTTCAGTCATTTCAGTTGTATCTAGTTCTTTGTGACCCCATTTGGGATTTTCTTGGCCAAATACTAGAATGGTTTGGCATTTCCTTCTTCAGCTCATTTTACAAATGAGGAAACTAAGGCAAACAGGGTTAAGTGACTTGCCTAGGGTCAAATCTGAAGCCAGATTTGAACTCAGTAAGATGAGTCTTCTTGACCTCAGGCCTGGTATTCTATCCACTTATCTGTCCTAAAAGTTAAGCCTGCTAAATATTCCCTGCCTTCCTTATTGTGGTAACACTATGAAATGAAGAGTATCATGAAGAGATTAGGGGAAGTAGGGTGATGCCAGGGTGTGAAAAGCCTTAAGAAGGAAACTGTCTACTAGTAGGCAGTTTGCCCCAAATTTTTGAGGACGAGGAAAACATGGGCATGTTTGTAGGCAACAGGGAAGCAGTCAGTAGACAGGGAAAGACTGAATATAAGTGAAAGAGTTGAAATGATAGAGGGGGTGATTAATAAACGTTTGGTGCTTAACTAATAGTCTAGTGCCACACTGTGAAGGGCTTTAAATGCCAAATGGAGGAGTTTATAGTCTATCCTTGAGGCAAGAGGGAGTGGCATGGTCAGACTTGTACTTTAGGAAAAGAGAGTGAAAAACTGAAATATAAAAGATTTAAAACTTTTTTTCTAACACGTATCAGGGTTCTTTGGTGTATCTATTGTGATTTACACATAGTAAGCTCCTAGTAAATGTTGAAGAGTCACTGACATACGGGTTATGTTTTGGTGCCTCGACTGGTACCACTGCTTGAAACATATAAATCTTTTGCATTGTCAGTGGCCAACCTTGGTGAGTACTATGGAAACGGTAAGGCAGACTTTAGGTCTCATAGGCAGGGGCTGGTATGCACGGCTCTATATTGCGTACCTCACTATTTTTCTAGCAGTTTCATAAGTGGTTGCTAAGGATAGCTGTTTATCAGACTTGTGACTTGGGATGAGTTTAAACAAAGCAAAATGTAGTTGATTTTAGAAATACCCTTGACCTGTGATGTGACTCAAGGGACTCTATATGTTGCTTTGGAGTCTCTGGGTAAGAAAATCAGGGCGGAGGATAATGTAAAAAATATAGCATAATAGAAAGCCATGGATTTAGAGAGAGAGGACCTGGTCAAGTCCAACCCCTGTCATTTAACCTCTTGAGCCTCAGTTTCCTATCTATAAGATAAGGGAATAGGACTAGATGATCTTCAAGGACTCTTCCAGTTCTAAATCAATACTACTTTGATGTTATAAAATATTGCCCTATGTGAGTTTTCTGAAACAGTACTATCTTCCAGATTTTCTAGGGAGGTACCTGAAAGTAAAGGGGCAAATGCACATGGAACATAATCTTAGTGCTCCCTACTACAAATATTGTGTTTTGAAGTGACTTCCTAGGGAAGAAAAGCAGAATTTTAACTATTTGTGCAGAAGAGTATTTCTCTAGCACTGAGTATGGCCCATCACCAGAAGTCCTTGATAGGCTCTGGGACAGGTATTATGATGGTATCTTGAGTAGGTCTAATAAATTGTCATCATTCTTAACAGATGCTGTCACCTAATCCCAAAGGACTCATGATGAAAAATGTTATCTACCTCCAGAAAAAGAACTGATGGAGTCTGAATACAAACTGAAACATATTTTTCTTTCTTTCTTTCTTCCTTTCTTTGTTTTTCTCTCTTTCTTTCTTTTCCTTCCTTCCTGTCTTTTTTTCTTGTTTTCTTCCACAAAATAACTAATATGGAAATAGGTTTTACATGATTGCACATGTATAACCTATATCAGATTGCTTACCTTGTCAGAGAGAGGAAAGGGGAGGGAGGGAGAGAATTTGGAACTCAAAAATGTTTAAAAAGGAATGTTAAAAATTGTTTTAGATGTAATTGGGGAAAATAAAATATTATTTTAAAAAAAGATACTGTCACCTAGAAGGAAAAGAAAAATTTGAGTCTCGGTTAGTATATGTTAACAAGATGCAACTAGAGGGGAGAGATGTCAGAGATATAACAGTGGAGAAGATTGCTAGAGAGATTGATTTAATATATTGTGTATGTTAAAAATAGAAACCCACATGTTACAGAGCATAAATACTTAAGGATGCTGAATACCCATTCTGAGTATATAGAGAATGTTGAGGGCCTTCATATAAGTTCTTAACAACACTCTCCTCCAGGAGGATAGTGGAAAAAGTTTCTAGATACAGAAAAGGGTTAGAAAAGTTGCTACTGAAGGTGATTACATGGGTATTGAATTGGAGGGTATAATGACCTTAGTGTGTCTGAATCACATTGGGCTTTTTCAAATACTCAAGAGGACCTTAAAGGATCAATTATTGTTATGGCAAGTTTATCCGTCTAAGAAGCAGGATTAGTCAGACAATAGCTAACAATTGATAAAAAGAAATGATCAAGGAAGAAGAAAGACAATCCAGGAAAGAGAGTTGTTAGGAGGGAAAATGATACATTGGTCTCATTTTGCCAAACTTCAGTGGGTTATATGAGGTAAAATTTGCCTCCTTACTTTACAATCTTGCTTCTTGTTCATACTTTATGTACTTGTGTATATACAACCCAGGCCATGGGTTTTATTACTAACTCCTTGGATTTTGTCGTACTGCTAATGTTTCTACAGTGTAGCTGCTCACTAGAGTATCTAGCTTAATACATAGGTATTTTCCCCCCTGTTTCTTCCTTTCCATTTAAAAACCCTTTTGATTAGATTTGCAAGATTCCAAGCAAAAAAGGACCTTCTAAATGGTATGGGGCAGATAGGTGGTACAGTGAATAAAGTGCTAGACCTGGAGTCAGGAAGATTCATCTTGAATCCTGTTTGCCTCAGTTCCTCATGTATAAAATGAGCTAGAAAAGGAAATGGCAAACCACTGCAGTATCTTTGCCAAGAAGACCTCAAATGGGGCCAGGAAGAGTTGGACATTATGAACAATAATGAAAGCCTTTGTAGTTCATCCTTGGCCAATATCTTCTCATTCCTCTTTTAAAGTTGTGGTTCAGGTATACAAATCCTACTGTCAAACACTATTCTCTTAACCAGCTGTTCACTTCCCAAATTTTCTTTCCTCTTTTGAAGCCCTTCTGAAGTTGCCTTGTATGAGCAGCAGTGATGAAAACACTCCAATTTCTCGTCCAGGGCTTCCTGATGCTTACTTCCTTCATCCATGTGAATCATCATTAGCAGATAGTAGTCGTCAGTTTTGACAAATTTTGGAATATTCTCTGCCATGTCTTAAATACATGCCCTGGGGAAAGAGCAGCTCTCTCTCTTTTAAAAAAAAATCATTTTGACAAATAATTTCCTTAGTTCCCCTCGCTGAGAACCACCAACTACCAGGAGGCATCAGTGTAGTAGAAAAATCACAGTCCCTGAAGTTTGGGTACCTGGATTCAAGTCCCAGCTCCCTCCTTTTCACCTCTTACTATTTGTCTGAGTAATGACCACTTAACTGCTCTGGCCCTTAGTTTCCTCATCTAGAAAATGAGTGTTGGCCTAGATAATTTCTAAGGTCCTTTCTGGCTCTAAATCTATGATCTTATATTCATTACTCTCTTCTTCCTCTAAATTTTACTGGATGACTTTACTTGACAGTATACATGGATTATATCATCAGTCAGTTGGCATGGTGAAGGGACCACATGGCCTGGAGTCAGGAAAACCTGAGTTTGAATCCTGTCTTATTAGCTGTGTAACCCTGAGCAAGTAACTTAACCTCTTTGCCTCAGTTTCCTCAACTGTAAAATGGGGATAATAATAGTGCCCCTTACAGGGTTATTGTGAAGATCAAAAGGAATAACATTTGTAAAGTGATTGGCAAACATAAAAGTGTGATGTAAATGTGAGATATTGTTATTGCTATTCCTCGGAGGACTGGTAACTCCTTCAAAGGATTCAAGCTCCCTTTACATGATCAGTCTTCAATTTATTTCTTCTCTCCAAGTATTCAATGATCTTTCTTTCTCTCTTTCTTCTCAGTATGACATTCTTCAATCCTCTAACATCCTATCAAGTACAAAATTTGAGTTAACAGCCTGAGATCAATATCTGCCATAGCCAATTATGATTGCAAGCTTCAAAACTGACAAGGAAAAAAAAGCAAAGTGGATGGTGATGTCTTACAGCTTCGTGCACTTTGATCACTTTTGAGAGAAGGGGGGAAATCTGTGACTCAAAGATGGAAGGTCTCTAGCACTGTGAAGTACAGGAGAGGGTATGGGGCTTCCTCTGAAAAGGATATACCATCAACATAAGTAAATCGTATAGCCCTGAGCCAGTCTTCCAATCAATCAATAAGAATTCCTTTGTGGTTGTTGAATCATTTCAGTCATGTCTAACTCTCCATGACTCCATTTGGAGCCTCCTTGGCAAAGATAATGTAATGGTTTGCCATGCCTTTTCTAGCTCATTTTTCAGGTGAGAAAACTGAAGCAAATGGGGTTAAGTGCCTTGCCCAGGGTCATATAACTAGTAAATGAGGGCAGATTTGAACTGGGGAAGATGAGTCTTCCTAATTTCAGGTGCAGAACTCTATCTGCTTGGCCATATTAAGCACTAAGTTTTAGGCTGTCTATAAACTTTAACTTCACTTTGATTCCCCAAATGTAAAATACTTATCTAATGGCACAAGTCCATTCAACTGTGAGATCCTGGAGAGCAAGAACTGACTTTCTTTTTATCTACAGCACTTAGCATGGTGACTGGCACATAGTAGGTGCATAGTAAATGCTTTTTGACCGTTGGCTGAAATAACCCAAGAGTGAATATACTACTAGAGAAGATGAATCCTATCAATCTTGACCTTCTTGATTTAAATGAAATCAGAAGAAAGAAGGAAGTTACAGTTAAAAAGAAGGATGTCTCACCTACTTTCCTTTAGTGGTGAATAAAGCCTTTGGTGGAGTTAGTTTTATCATACACTCAACGGCAACAAGAAATATTTTTTTTCAGACACTTAGTCATCTCTTTTTGCAGCACTCATGACAAGTATTTGCAAAAACATCAACATAAAAAAATCAACAACAAAAAAGCTTATGTATCAACATCTGTTGCAGAAGATGAAGAAATTTTTTTTTACAAAGAACAATCTATAATAATTTCATGCAAAAGTTAACTGATATAAATCATCATAATAAGAAGCCCAAGAGTCCATAAAGTACTATATAGTAGAAAGATTAAATATTATGAGCAGTATTCCCTCATAACATGATGAGAATCAATGGAGCATAAAACCAGCTTGAAGAAAGGTTGGCAAGAGACCCTACTAAGCAAAGTCATTCTGAGGACATTTAAGGATACAAGCAGAAAGAAGACAAAAAGAAGAAAGATAGAAAATATCTGAAAAGGATTTTTATGACAAAATTTTTTTCACCATCAAGTATAATGAAGTCATGATATTTTGACTGTAAAACATCATAGTACCAGATATGGTTACAGAGGAGGTAAAAATGGAATTGAAGAGAAAAAAAATCAAGTATTATACAGAAGAGATTTGTGTTGGAGAGATCACAATAGTGAAGGCACTGACAAATCAATTCACAAAGGAGTTAAAGGAGAAGATACTAAAATCACATTAAAAAAACCCCCTCACATTAATACTGAAAAAGACTGAGAGAACATCATCAACTACTGACCTTTATGCCTACTCTTCCATGTAACTGATAAAAATTAAGGTAGACTGAGGCACAAAGTTCTGAGCATGAGCAATTTATTATTAAGGTGTAAATTTACCAATAAATAGGATCCCAGCTTCCCCAGCAAAGTTAAGACCCCAAATAAAGGGGACAGCTCTTTTATAGTTTTGGGGAGTACAGAAAATAGGAAAGCTAGCATCATAGATAGAAGAAAATATGATTGGATGGAAACCCCTTTCTTCTCTCTTGGGACTAAATGTTCATTTTTTGAGTCCAGATGAATCTGCAAGGACAGAGATAACAAACCAGACTTCTTTGGTTAACAAACCAGAAACTTTGAAGGATAGCTTGGTGGTATAAAGATAATAGACAAAACTCCATGGTGTCTAACTGTATACATCAAAGGCAACAGACTTCCTTGACACAAAAATAGACCAGTGCTTAACAGGAGAACTGGATTTCTAAACTTAACTCATTACAGACCAGCTAAATTTCTGAATTAAGTTCAGAGACAAAGAATCATGACTTGGTTACAGGACAAAATCAATAAATTATAAATAGGATCAATTAAAAAAAGATAGAACAAATCTATTTCATCCATCTATATAAAAAGGTTATTGGAATCATTTACACACAGATCAAGAGTATTTGATAAGAGAACTTTGAGGCTTTTACAAATAGCATTGCACAGTATACCATATGACTGAAATATGTAGAAAATATATAATTCCTATTGTGCTTCTTGCTTACTGATTATAAAACAGCAATTGATTTCGTAGAGCAAATCACCTTAAAGCCTCCCTTCCAACACAGTGTTTACCATCTATATAACAAAATAATTCTCAACTCCTTGAAAAATATAATGGTGACAACTTGTTTGATTCTTTCATTATCAATATCAAGCAAGCATAAAATAGAGAGATGTATATTCACCAAAGGTGTTTACTACTATTATGGAGAAGAACCAGTTCAGAGTCCAAACTGAGGAATTCTCTATGGATGGCAAGGTCCTCCAGATGCTCTTATTTGTAGATGACATTGTCCTGGTTGAGTTAAGCCCAGAAATTGTAGAATTTCTTGGATGAGATTCATGACTACTCAAAGGAAATTGGCCTTACTATCTACACAGGAAAAAAAGCAAGTGGATAAATAAAGAATTACTATCATCTAAACTATGACACAGAATTAGACAGACAACCCATACAGCTTGTCCATTAATATACATATTTAAGATAGTATAAATGGATAAGTTAAGTCCAGAAACAAGCAGGAAAAAGTGAGAGCAGCCTGGATTGTCTTTAGAAAATTGCAAAGTTCTTTTCATGATCCCAAACTTCTAGAAACAACAACCCAGTGATATTCATTTCTAATTCTGCGGAGTATTGTGTTCCATGTTTCACAGCCTTACAATAATATTAGAAGAATACTGGTATTACTGGGCCTTTGGATGGCAATGAAGAATACATGGGGATGTGAATAGGATATAGCAATAATCAATGAAAACATGTGCCAATGAGGAATTTCAAAGGAATGTAGCACATGTTCTTGGGCTACTATCTCAAAACTCATTTGCACAGGCCAGCTGAGTCCCCAGGAGCAGCTACTACTTAGATGTCTAATTCTATGACTCAGATGCCCCCACTAGTGAAGTTATTCCTATGATCATTCCCACCAGTATATACAAAGTCCAAAGGAAAAGTGAGTTAGGGAGGACATTTGGCAAAGGAGAAAGCCACAATTCCTGCTTGCTGAAAATCCTTTTCTTCTCTTTGAGGGGTACTTGTGAAGTCCCCCTTTGGCATTTGTAGCTTTCTTCTAACTTCCTTATAGAGTCTTGAAGCTGCCTTTCCTAGTATGTCTAGCTTGTCCTCTGTTGTCAACGCAGGCACTGGTGTCAGTCACTGCTCTCTCAGGGATGGACACTTAGGATGCTGATAAGTCTATAAACTCTCTGACCTTCCAAAATTAAAAGATCCCTCTCTGATCAAAAGAAGGAGGATGAGTTAGAAGCTTGTCTTCTCTCCACCCCATGATTCTTCCTCAGGGCCTTGGCTGGAACAGCTTTCTCATCTTTGCTGCCAGACACTTGGATCCTTGGATTCTGAACTAAATTATTACTTTATGAAGACCCATGGGGTATGATCAAGTTCTCTTAAATAATGCCAACACTCCCTGTGGAGCATTCCTCCATTTCTTCCAATGACTTTCAAGGAATTCTCATGCCTCATCATTGCCATTGATTGATGAAATAGTTCTTACCTGGTTAAGCAAGTTACTTTTAGTGGGTAAGGTAATTGACTCAATGAATCCCTGGCCTTACAAATGAACAAATATTTCATGGGAAAATGTATGACAGGAAGAGAAGATGGGTAGGGCAAGAAACAAGGATGAAAGATCAAAGACGTACAGCCTAAGTGCTCTACCTCTGATATCAGGAGAAATTGAGGAAGGCCTCCAACATGTTTGGCGGACCCCCTATATCAAATTTATGAAAGGACATGAACAAAAGTCGAACAAGATGAGCAAGCATGGTTGCATTGAAAGCTTCGATCCCTGGAGGGAATAAAACCAATAAAATCACAAATCCATTGGCGTATCTGAATATTATTCCCTCTCTAAGTGATTGTTAAAAAAATTTGTCTGAGGATGCACAGTGGTAGAGCTACAACTAGAGCCGAGGTCTTCTTGATTCTTAGTTCTCACGTGATTAGTCAGACTTCAGTGCCGAAGTGGCCAGACTGCAGAGTTAGAAGGAACTGCACAAGCCATCGAACACAGAAACTTCCATAGAAATCCTCTCTACAACATCTTGACCAAGTAGCCATCTAGCCTCTGTTTGAAAATCTCCTTACCAGAGAGCCTCCACTGAAGAGGTCTCACGTTGGAACGACTCTCTTCTTTTTATTATACTGAGGCAAAATCTGCCTCTCTGCTACTTCCACTACTGTGCCTAGTTCTTGCCCCTGGGCCCAAGAAGAACTGATATGCTTTTATATATATATAATATATACACACACATATATAAAAATCATATATAATATAGTAATATTTATATCAATATAGTAATATTTTATATCATAACATATAATATTAATATAATATATAATAAAATAAGTGTGATCTGTCCTCTACATGGTAGCCTTTCAAATATTTGAAAACAATAATTACATACCCCTAATGCTTTTGTTATCCAGGCCAAAATACTCCACTTCCTTCAATGGACTTTCATATGACACAATCTCTTTGCTCCTTATCATTCCCATCTGTCTCCTCTTTATCCTCCTGATAAATAAGACACACTCTTATTCATCAATGTCTTTTCTAAACTGTGATGCCAACATATGAAAATGCTACTCTAAATATGGTCTTCTATGCATAATGATATGATTTAGAGCTATAAGTGCTATATTTCTTCTTTAAAACATAAATGAATCAATATGTAAAGTACTTTGCAAACCTTAAAATGCCTTGTATCATCTTGTACCAGTATCATCACCATCAGCACTATTATCATCAAAATTACTTGATACAGAATATACATATAACAAGTAAGTGGGATGCCTGAGGATTATTAAGCTCTTGGTGGGGATCCATCATTTGTCTGGCTGTCGCCCCAGACTGCCCCAGTGTAAGTAACCCAGTATGATCATTACACTTCTCTTATGTAATTATACTGGAGCTCCTGGCCTCTTTCTTTGGTATCAAATTTGCCCCATTGTTTGGGGGAGGTACAGAGTTCCCTAGGTGGGGGGAGTTCTGGTCCTACAGAAGGCAGGCCTTTTGTTTCAGAGAAGGCAACCACTCATAAGAGGAGGAGCCCAAGTTCCTGGCCTAGTCTGCCATAAGAAATAGACTTTGAGGTAGACAGTGCAGAACAGAGGTGAAATGTAAAATGTCTACTTTGTTAGTCCTGCAAACTGCTTCAATATTTAGATAAAGTTTAAGTATCAGCCTCCCAGAAGATTTTAACAATAGTTTTAAGTTGTTTCTGAATCCTGTGTTGTCGTTCTGTTAACACATACTGCATGTCCTTTGGCATTTCTTTTATGTGTAGGAAATGAAGGAAAATGTAGGACATTTCTTCCCTATATCTGATTCATATTATACACTGAGTACCTTTCTACTCCATTCCCATTCCCTCTTTGATAAGAGTCAAAATCTAAGGTTACATAATTTATCTTTGGGGCACTGGGATGGGGAAGGAAAGCCTGAGTTCAAGTCTGTGATCTTTACCATATTGCTTTAGGCAGCTCTCTAATAGAAGTTGCAAATACAGTGTCTATTAGACACTACACTATTAGAGGAGTTGCCTGTATTGATGAAACCCCAAGTCCAGTCCTTATTCCTTTTGAACTTAGGAACTTCAGGAACCTCAAAGAAAAATGATGGAAAGCATTTCGGGGAGGGGCAGCAGAGGCAGGTTAACAAATGGCAGAAGCATGTAGGTGGCTCATTTGGATGGAGTGCAAGAATCAAGAACTAGAGCCTAGTTTAAATCCAGCCTGGGGCCAAGTCACCTAACCTCTATCTGCCTTAATTTCCTTATGTGTACAATAGGTATAATAATTGCACTTACTTCCCAGGGTTGTTTGGAGGAGAAAATGAGATAATATATTTGTTTAGTCTGCATTATTAACATTTTCTGAATCGCTTTAAGTATGGACAACAAACCAAACAAGGCCTGAATGGTAGCGTTTTCGGATTCCAAGATGTAAATGTTCACAAAGGAAATTTAACAACCAGCTCTCGCGAGCCAGTGGGGGATGACTGCAGCACAGCCCTGCACTCTATAAAGGCTAGTTGTTACCTATGTCATTTTGGATTGACATCTCTAGTGATGCTCCACAGCAACATGGAACAAGTAGAAAGACACTGGTGGGGTGCGTCGTAGTGGTAATTCTCTTTGGGGCGTAAGTCGGACGGGATGGCCACTGAGGAACCTTCCGACTCTGAAACTCTGTGATTCTGTCATTTTGATGACTCTAAGCTGGACTTCCCCCCGAGTTCGGGCAGCTGTCCCTTTAAACCCGGCCCCAGTAGCTTGAGCGGAGGCGGGGGTGGGGTTGGGGGGGGGAAGCAGGTTCCGGGAGCACGCATGCTCAGTGACCTCTGCCTCGGCTGCGGCGTGGCCTGGGCCAGCGACCTGCACTTCTTGGGCTCCGGCGCTGCGGCCGCCTCCCCCACGCGAGCTGTGGCTCCGCACCGCCCTGGTCTTCAGGCTCAGGCCACGCCAGGCCAGGGGAGGCCGGGCGGCCTGGCCCCTGAATCGCCACCTCTCCCGCCTCTTCCTTGCTCTGCCTAGGGCCGAGGCTTTGTTGCCAGGGGCAACCCCGATGGCGGGGCACCGGGTAGAGATCGATGGCGGCATCATGGAGGGGGTGAGCGAGCGCGCGCGGCCCGGGTCCCCGGGGCCTGCCCGTGCCCTTTGCTCGCCTCCGCCCCTTCGCTTTCCCCATTCCTTCTCACCCGCCCTTCCCCTTCCTCCCCCTCTCCCTTCTCGCCTTGACTCTGAGCCGGTCTCCCTCTTCTCTCTGTCAGGGCGGCCAGATCCTGCGCGTGTCCACGGCCCTGAGCTGCCTGCTGGGCCTCCCTCTGCGGGTGCAGAAGATCCGGGCAGGCCGCAGCACTCCGGGCCTCAGGTACAGCCGAGCGCTCCCCGGGCAGCTGCGGGGCGGGGCGGGGCGGCCTTCCTCTGGACTGTTTTCCCAGGCATCCCCGACAGACGCGTGGGTCAGGGTCCAGCAGTGCTGGAGGATCTTGGAGCAGGGCCCTCAACTTGCTAATCCCAGGGAGCAGTTCTCCTTTGACAGCCTAACCTGTTCAGTTCCTCATCTGTAAAATGGGCTAGAGAAGGAGATGGCAAACCACTCCAGTATCTTTGCTGAGAAAACCCCAAATGGGGTCACTGAGAATCCAACACGACTGAACAATAAAAGGCCTGTCTGAGCGTTTGTACCCCGTTGGACAGCCAGCGTAGGTCTCAGCCATCTCGTCGTGTCGTAGATTTAAAGCTGGAAGGGACCCTTAGAAGCAACCTCATCCAGTCCCTTCATTTTACTGTGAGGAAACGGAGGTCCAGGGAGGTAGTAAGGGAAAAGGCAAGTTTTGAGATCATGTCCTCTGGCGTTCAACCACCACCCCAGCTCAGGTAAAGTAGAGCCCTCCCCAGGGTGCAGCAGGTCAGGACCACAGGCTGAGCAAAGCTCTGGAATGCCTCGGCAGCTGCCCCCGGCCCCCTTCCTGCCTCTTATGGAAAGGGGCTTTTGCTGACACAAGGATCATTACTTCATTAGGCGTTCCATGCTGCTCAGATTGACTCATTTTAAAACTTTAGTATGGTTAGGTCAGTATAGAGTTTTCTTGCCTTAGGGAAAACACAGCAAAGGCAGTCTCTTACCCATTTCACTAGCTGCTATTGTTCATTTTAAACACGTGGAGCTGGGTAGAACCTTTATAGATTATCTCCATCCTACAGCTCTCCTGAAAAAAATCGGTTTTTTCTTCATTTAGAACTTGAAGGCAACTGTTCTTTGCTGTCTAATATCTCTGAAGGAAGTTTGGAAAAACCAAAATAATTTCCATTTACTACATTACTTTTGGTTATTCTCAGTCTCTTACCTTTGAGTGTCCTCAGGTTCTGCCCTGGTCCCTCTTCATTTTTCTCTCTGCATGCTCTCTGGGTGATCTCTTCACCTCCCATGGGTTCAGTTATTTCTTTGTAGAGCTATATAGCCTTAGCCTAACTCCCAAGCTCCAGTCCTGCATCCTGAACTGCAATTGAACATTTCCAATTCTCTGTTACATACAGGCCTCAAGAGCAACAAATCTCCTCCACCCCTCCCCAACCACTCCTCTAAACTTTTGTAGGTGGGACTACCATTCTGCCAGGTTTTGCAGCCATAGAGTCATACTTGACTCTTCCTTCCATCTCATCATTCAATCAGTTGATGAGTCAGCATCCATCTCCTTCTGTCCACTTTCAGTCACTACCCACGTTCAAATCCTCTTTAGTTCTCGGTTGCTGCATCACATTAGCCTCCTAATAGGGATTCTCTGTTTTCAGTCTCTTCCCTTTCCAAAATAATCTTGCTAAAGCACAAGTCTGATCATGTCACTTCATGGTTCAAGATCCCTTGATGGCTTCCGTCGTATTGGTTCTAAGAAAAAAAGATAACCTCTTCACATTCTGACACCATTCTACCCTTCCTGGTTTGTTGTGTATTCCTTCTCTAATATATACACTGCCTTTTAGCTAAATTAACCTCCTGTTACCTGAGCTCAGCCTTCTGCCTCCTGCTTTGTGCTTTGGCAGAGTGTGGCCCCTCATATCTAGAATGGATTCCTTCCTCACCTGTGCCTCTTCCCTAGTATTCTTGAGGAGTGTTATCTCCTACAGGATAGAACTCCACTGCCTTTCCTATAGATGCCTTGCAAATGCTTGTTGTATTGGACTAGATAGTAAACCAAGGTTTACTGTGACTGAAAATGGTGTTGAATCAATTAATTTTCTTCTTTGGTTGTTTATGATTCAGAAGAAAGAAATAAGCACATTAGTCTCTTGACATATCTGCTATTCTGGTTTTCTTGCTGCCTATCAGAAGTCACTTGAGTAAATACTCATAAAATTGAGCTGCCCCAAGAGGTAATAGAGCCTTCAGCAGATAATCATGGGATTGTCCAGACATTTTAATGGCTTGTATCTGTACATCTCAGATGTTATGATGAGATATTTTAACACTGCCCTCTTAATATATCAACAAGCATTTGTTAAGCTCATAGTATGTGCCATGCACTGTGCTGAGAGCTGGGGATTCAAAGAAAGCCCTTGATGAGGTCATATTCTAATGGAGGAGACAATATGGAGAAAAAATTGTATACTCGATATATATACATATATATACATATATCATACTAAATATATTGTATATTTACTGGTATACTATACTAGTATGGTATATGTACTATATATTATAGTAAATGGAAGATAAACTCAGAGGGAAGACATTAACAATAGTAATACCTTTGATTCTCTTTACCCTATTAACCTGCCATGGTTACTACAGCTATTGCCTAACCCTGGATTATTTCTGCCATCTGATATTTTATTTCTTTTTCTTCTCCAAGACTGTAGTATATTATTAGAGAAAAGCATAGAACCGTGCAAACTTTACCCACTCCGCATTTGTGTTCTGTAACTTCTTTTGCATATATGTCCAGAATATCATGACTACCCTCTTTGCTGGGCTAATGTGCTCCATCCTGAGGACCATATCTTTTTTTTTTAAATTAATTTGATTTATCAACAATCACTTCTATATGCTTTTGCGTTTAAAATTTTTCTCTCCCTTCCTCCCCACCACCCTCCCCAAGACAGCACTCAATCTGATATAGGCTATACATATACATTCCTGTTAAATATATTTTCACATTAGTGATGTTGTAAGTAGAATTACACCCAATAGGAGGAACCACCAGAAAGAGGAAACGAAACTCAACAGAAGAAAAAAAATAGCAAATAGTATGCTTTGATCTGCATTCAAACTCCACGGTTTTTTCTTTGAATGTGTATAGCATTTTCCATCACAAGGCCTTTGGAGATGTCTTAGATCCTTGTATTGCTGGGAAGAGTTAAGTTTATCAGTATTAAACATGGCACAACATGGTTCTCCTGGTTCTGCTCACTTCACTCAGCATCAGACCATACAACTCTTTCCAGGTTGTTCATCATTTCTGGATAGTATAATAGTATTCCATTGCATTCATATACCACAACTTGTTCAGCCATTCCCCAATTGATGGGCATCCTCTCAATTTCCAATTCTTTGCCACCACAAAAAGAGCTGCTATAAATATTTTTGTACATGTGGGTCCTTTTCCCATTTGTATGATCTCCTTGGGATATAGCCCTAGAGGTGCTATTGCTGGGTCAAAGGGTATGCACATTTTTATAGCCCTTTGGGCATAGTTCCAAATTGCTCTCCAAAATGGTTGGATCATTTCACAACTCCACCAACAATGCATTACTGTTTCAATTTTCCCACATCTTCTCCAACATTTATCATTTTCTTGTTTCATCATCTTGGCCAATCTGATAGGTATGATGTGGTACCTCAGAGTTGTTTTGATTTGCATTTCTCTAATCAGTAATGATTTAGAGCATTTTTCATATTATAGATTTTTCTTCATCTGAGAATCTGTTCATATCCTTTGACCATTTATCAATTGGAATGATGCTTATAATTTCTTAATTCTCTATATATTTTAGAAATGAGGCCCTTATCAGAGACACTGGTTGTAAAAATTCTTTCCCAGTTTTCTACCTTCCTTCTAATCTTAGTTGCATTGGCTTTGTTTGTGCAAAAACTTTTCAATTTAATGTAATCAGAGTTATCCATTTTGCTTTTCGTAATGTTCTCTATCTCCTGTTTGGTCATGAATTCTTCTGTTCTCCATAAATCTGATAGGTAAACTATTCCTTGCTCTCCCTGTTTGCATATATCAGCCTTATATCTAAGTCATGAACCATTTTGACTTTATTTTGGAATATGTGGAGATTTTGATCATGCCTAGTTTCGCCTACTCTTTTCCAGTTTTCCTAGCAGTTTTTTTCAAAGAATGGGTTCTTATCCCAGAAGCTGGGGTCTTTGGGTTTAGCAAATAATAGATTACTATAGTCATTGACTACTGTGCCTTGCATATTTAACCTATTCCACTGATCCACCTCCCTATTTCTTAGCCAGTACCAAGCAGTTTTGATGATTGCTGCTTTATAATACAATTTAAGATCTGGAATTGCTAGGCCACCTTCCCCTGCATTTCTTTTCATTAGTTCCTTTGACATTCTGGACCTTTTGTTTTTCCAAATGAATCTTGTTATTATTTTTTCTAACTCTATAAAAAAAGAGAGGTTAAGTGATTTGCCCAGCTAGTAATTGTCAGAGGCAAGGTCTGAACTCAGGTTTTTCTGACTCCAAGTACATCACTCTGTCCACTATTTCACCAGCTTTCATTGGAATAATGAAATAGGTGACTTGTGAGGTCCCTTCTGATTCCCAGAGTCTAAAAAGAGCTCTTGTTGAGGGTCAGCAAGAGGTGAATAACAAGTATGTCAAGTACCACTGGGTGACTCAGAATTTTGAAAGGGATGTTAGAAGTCAACTAAGGGGACCTTCTGCTGCATGTCAGAATCCCTTAATTAGCTAACCTTTGCTTAAATACCTGTTGTCATCAGAACTCACTGCCTCATGAGGTAGCCTGTTAAATTTTTGAAGGAGCTTGTTCTTAGAAAGTTCTTCCTTTAGATTGAGTAGAAATTTGCTTAGCTGTGCCTTCAGTTAACTGGCTCTAATTTTGTTCTTTGAAGCTACATGTAGAGTAATTATCCTTCCTCTTCTAAATGATAGACCTTTAAAATTAGAAGATAAGAAGCATATTTTTTAAATTGTCTCTTCTTTCAGTTGTCAAACCCTATGGCCTTCTCAGGCCTTCTGCTCCTTGATCACCCTAGAACATTTGACCACCTCCCTTCTTAAACCTTTCTTCTCTCTTGACATAGGGGACATGATGTACTTCTCTTATTCTACTTCATCTTTCCCTCCTTTATCTTCAGTTTTGGATGTATTTCAGGTTTCAGTTCTTAGCTTTTTTTTTTTTAAATTGCCATTTAAGGATAGAAATGTTGATGTCATCTTAAACATTTCTCTCCCTGTCTTTCTACACATCAGATAGTCACTAAATTGGTAGTCACTCAAATCTTTCATTTACTTTCCATTCCCACGGTTGCCACCCTAATTTAAGCCTGTATTACCCCTCACCTGGATTGTTATAGTAGATTCCTAATCTTTTCTCAGCTTGATCCCACATATTGCTGCCACGTTAATCTTTCTAAAGCACAATTCTGATCAGCTAAGTCCCTCGCTCAAAACTTTTTAATTATTCTTAACTGCTTATCAGGTAACATTTTGCTTCTACTTCTTCCATAACAATTATCATTGTTCACTTCTGTCTTATATTTATTTGTGTATACATCTTGTGTTCTTTATTAGACCAAAGCCCTTTGACAAAAGGAGTCATGTCCCATTTGTTTTCCTATTCACTGACTACCCCGAATTATGCTTTGAACAAAGTTGAATTGATCATCTGTCATTCAAAATTCTACACATTCTTCAAGGCCAAGCTCAAATGTCTTTTTCATGAAACCTCCTCAGCCAGAAATGATCACTCTTTCCTTGAATAGTATCCTGCATCTTTTGTTTATATCTTCTTCAGGCACTTATGCTACATTGTATTATAGTTATTTTCATGCATGTTTATGTCCAGTAAATTATAAGCTGCTTGAAGGTAGCTGCTTCTTGGTCATATCAGATTGAATATATCAAGGACAAGGACCTTGCCTTTTATTTCTTCAGGACACTTGCTATATAGTAAGCACTTACATATTTGTTAAATAAGTGAACACAAGTGGAATTTAAGTATATCTTTGTATATGTGAGGGGCAGCTAGGTAGTGCAGTGGATAGAGTGCCAAGCCTAGAAAACTCATCTGGCCTCAGACACTTAATATCTATCTGTGTGACGTTGGGCAAGTGACTTAACCTTGTTTGCCCCAGTTTCCTCATCTATAAAATGAGCTGGAGAAGGAAATAGCAAACCACTCCATTTTCTTTACCAAGAAAATCCCAAAGGGGGTCACAAAGAGTTGGACATGACTGAAACTACCAAATAGCAACAATTGTATATGTGTGTGAATTCAAAACTAAATTACCCATTTGAGGACAAAGGACAGATACTTAAAGTTTTTGATTTGGTATTCTTTCAGTTTTTCTTTTTTTAATGGGTTCCCTCACAGTGTTAAGAGAAAATTTTTTAAAATGACTGTTATTTTGAATGAACCCTATCACAGACTTATGAGATGACAGGGGCATAAGTAGCACAAGACAGGCAGGTACTGTTCTACAATCTGCATCATTGGAAGGAATGTTCATATTCAGATTACAAATTCATTTGAGTATTTGAATATAATCTCAGCATATTCAGTAGAATTAGTTGTTTTTTATTATTGAATTGTTTTTAGCTTACATTTGAACAATTTTTATCTTTCCTATGCCTCCAGTAAAATAGTTTTTGAATTACCATATCAAGTATAAATACTATATCTGAGAAACAAAAATGGGCATATAGCTCTTACCTAACCTTTCTTTGGAAAAACCGTATTAAAAAAGTATGCCTTACCTTGTGTCCAGAAAGGCAACTCAGAAGTTTCAAAGCTAGGGTAAACAGAATTTTGATGTTCCCTATGTTATTTAAAGCTGGAAGGAGCCTCAGCTGTCCTCTAGTTCATTAGATCTGAGGAATTGTCACATGGGGAGTAAGTAATAGAACCAGAATTCAAATAGAAGTCCTCTGTCTCTAAATCTACTGTTCCTTCCACTATACCACACTGCTATTTCTAGGGGAGTTTCTTAATGTTAGATTTCTATAGCTCCTAGCTAAATGGTCTAAAGTTCCTTAATATTAACCTCCTAGCTGATTATCCTGTGATAGTTACTTCTTGTACTTTCATGCCCTTGTTTCATGTTAAATCTTTTAGAACCTATGTTCTTCATGTTTGTCTGTACCATGCTATTCTCTTGCTACTGAAGTATGAAGAAATAGTACGTATACACTGAAATGCCTCTTATTCTAGTAGCAAAGTGTATCTGTAAGAAAAGCCATATTATTTTTATGCTTTGTTACATATACCAACTAGAAAAGGGATAGAGTAGAAGCCTGGTATAATACACTGGAGAGCTCAGCACAACTGATTTACTCCTAAAGGATTTATCATGTCCAAGCTACTTTTTAATGAGCCTACTGAAGAGTTAATGGTTGTAAGGCAGGATTTAAAAATTTTTAATTGTCTAATCCATTTAAAATTCTTAAAAGATGTTTGTGTGTGGTTGAATCTAATTCACCTTGCATGTGGACAAGAGGTATTTCTAATTGATTAAGACTGGTGTCAGTGCACATGGATAATTCACTGAATTGGAAAGGAATCTAATTGGACTTTAACATTCTTGGTAGCTTGATTTATAAAATGTTGGGATTTCTTTGGCCTGTATTTGCATTCTTGCCACTTAGAGCAACACTGGTGGGGTTTTTTAAGTGTTAATTTTAAAACAACTTCAGTTAAAGCAGTCTTCCCAGTTATATACTACTATTACTTAAAAAAGGTTTCATCTGACTGGATAAATGAAGACAGAAGGTAAGACTTCTAAAGCATAATGAGTTATAAGTGTAAGGAATTTCTGCAATTAAGTTGAGTATTATCATTTCACTATCATTAAAGTTTCATAAATGTTTGAAATAATATGGGTATATAGGCAGTCTGAATGCACACATTTTGATGCAGTATTATGACCTGAAGGCCTCAACACCTCTCTGGATTGGAAATGATTCGAGATTTATGTGATGGGCAACTAGAAGGGGCAGAAATCGGCTCAACGGAAATAATATTTACACCAGAGAAGATCAAAGGTGGAACCCACACAGCAGATACCAAGACAGCTGGGTATGTCTTTGCACCTATTTGAGATCTGAGAAGTAATGTCAAATGTAAGGTCATTGGTTCCACTAAATTGTTTTCTTATTTAACTTTGATATCTTTTTTCTTTCTTTAGTAAGGGTAACTTAAGATTTGAAGATGTATTATAACTGTATACACATGAGTAAAATGATTTCATTCACTTATATAAGACAGGACAGTGTTTGAAATTCAGTAGTTATTCTGAACACCAGTGCTCTTGGGCAAAAGCTCCCCAATACCCAGTATATAGAGTTCTAGAGCTGTCAGTCACTTTATCAGTTATCCAGGTCAGCCTTTCTACCTTATAAATGATAAAACCAAAGTCAGAGTAATAAACTGACTTGCCCAGAGTCACATAGCTGGTTTGTGGCAGACCTAGGACTAGACCCCAGGTCCCTTGACTCCTACATCAGTATTTGCATACCACATGTTCTGCCCCATTATTCACTGCTATATGCTCTGCATAGTTCATCTGTCCTCACATGCCCCCAGATCTTTGCCTCCACCTTATAGTAGAAAAAAGTATTCAATTAGTACTTAACCTGGGTTCAAAATCTTGGCTCTGCTACTTACTAATTATACCACCATAGTCAAGTTAGGTTACGTCTCTGAATATTAGTTTTCTGAGGATGATAATATTTGGACAGTATATCTTACAAGATTGTTGTGAGAAAACATGTTTTCAATTGAAAAACTTAAATTGAGTGGTTATGATGAAATGTGTTATCTAGCATATTTAATATTTGGAAACTAAATGTCTCAACCACATTTTATGTTTCCATGCAAGGTATTTGTTATATAAACTCCTGATGCTTTTTGGTATTTTAATTCTTGCTTCGGGCATATTTTCATTTTAAGCCTGTTTCTTTATTGTGTAGTTATGTCCACCTTATTTGGATTAGCTATTTGGCCTTTTCGTGGTTGCTAATGGTTCTCATTTAAGTTTGGGCTTCAAGAGTCGTCAGGAAAGCACTGAAGTGGTAAGTGCATAGATCCTTTAGACAGCACCTGGTCTTGCCCTCCAAGGGATCTGAATTTTTACACATTAGAACAGGTAACAGAGGCAGCATAGCTTATTGCATAGAAAGTCAGCCTCAAAGCAAGATATAACTGGGATCAGTTAAGTCACATAACCTCTCAGTGCCTCAGGCAACTTTCTAATACGGTAAATGGAGGAGGATGAAGAAAGAGGAGGAACCAGCATTTATTAAGCTCCTACTATGTGCTGGGCACTTTGCTAAGCGCTCTACAAATAATATATCATTTTTTGCTCACAGTAACTTTGGGAGGTAGGTTCTATTATTAACCCCACTTTACAGTTGAGGAAACTAAGATAGAGGTTAAATGACTTTTCCAGTGTCACATAGTTAGTGAGGCTTGAGGCCAGATTTAAAATTAGGCCTTTCTGACTCCAGGCCAAGTGCTATATACACTGTGCAGCCTTGTTGCAAAGCAGGTGCCAGAATGCATTGGAAAAGTGAGCTACCTCTGCCACTAATGATGTGTTCATTTAAGAGAATGTCAGATGATGTAAGATAGGACTCCTTATTTGTTTTTGTTTGTTTTTTCCAAAAATTTTTATTCTGATTGATTATGAATCTTACATGTGTAGGGGTTTTGCAGTTTTCATATGGGGCTTTAAAATTGGTACTCCAGGTATTTTTCACATGGGAGCTTTTTTTGATTTGAGAATTTTATGCAGCTAGACAGTATTTAAATTTTTTTCCTGTTTATTAATATGAACTTGGCAAACATAACAAAAGTGAACTTTTTTTATACAAAGAGTAACATAAAAAAGAGTACTACAGATGAAACCATGAATCTTCCCTGCTGTTTTTTTAATATTTCAAGTTTTATATGGTGGTTCCAATACTGTCTTGCTTGTCTGTGTCCTCTTCTAAACTTCCTTCTGTCCTCTGTTTATTTTTTTTTATGAGAACTAGGCTTTTTCTATTAAAAATTTTTTTAGAAAAATCTTGATTTTTCAGCTGTTAAGAAAAGAACTAAAAAAAAAATAAATCTCATTTTACTCATGAGGAAATTTAGGCTCAGGGATGTTAAATGAACTGCCCAGGATTCTCAGCCAGTTGGGATTAGAATCTGGGTTTTGCACTGAATGGAGCCTATAGAAGGGAGAGGTTTGACATTGATGCTTTAGAAAACTGAAGCAGAGTAGCAAAATATGCCTTCCTTGGTTGGTAGTCAGACCTCTAATGTGTACTCTTCACTGGTTAACTGTCTTATGGCTTTAAGCACCAGTTGGTCTCAGTGATAGACTTCTTATATGTATCATTGTCTAATAGGAAACCCAGGTAGAAGTCCAACGTATTGATGAATAAAGTGGCATGTCAATCTATTGAAACTGAATCAAAAATCTGATTGTTAGCGAAAATATAGAAAAGAGGGACATACATCATTTGTACTACCTGAACTTATGTCTGCTTTTCATCCCTTACTGCTTTCTCTATCTTGTGCTTTTCTAAGTGCACTTATTTAAAACTGTAGTCAAGCAATTCAGTTCTCAGAAATATTCAAACATTGAATTCCATGAAAAATGTTGTGTTAAACATTAAATCTTCCAAAAATGTATCCTTTTTTTTTAAATAGAATGTGATGTCTTATTATAGTGTTATCTCTTTGCTGCCTCCCACATAGGAGCGTGTGCCTATTGCTGCAGGTCTCAATGCCCTGTGTTCTCTTTGCTGCTTCTCCATCCGAGCTCCATTTGAAAGGCGGCACTAATGCTGAAATGGCCCCACAGATAGATTATACATTGATGGTGAGTGCCTTTCTCTCCTTGTCAGAGCCATCAGATGGTTGTACAGAGTCTTCTGTTTAAAATTGGGTTTTCATTTCAGGTTGGGCCTGGTGACCTAAACTTCTGGGCTTAGCTTAGCTTCAAGCTAAGGCTCCAGTAGTACTTATACTGGATCACAATCAACTTTTAAAGTAGAAGACTTTAACTTCAAATGTCATAATTTTGAGGTAGAAGAAAAGCAGAATAGCCATCTTTGAGACTTCAAAGAATCCATTAGTCTTGGCCTTAGATTGGTATTTTCTGATTGGTGTGCCTGTGCTCTCCATGAAGCCTCTGGCTCCAGTTCACACATTGCTTTTCTGGGCTGCCAGTCCTCTTCCCTCTGTGTTCTTCAGCTTCATTCCCTTCCTTCTTCAGGGCATGCCTCTGCTGCCATCATCTTTACCTCTCCCTCTTCATTTTCATAGGCATTTTCATTTAGCTTTTGTCTGCTCTCTCTTCTTGCAACCCCTTAGAGGAAACCCCCTTTCTTCTGGCCTTGAGAAGTTTGTAGATTTACAAGTACAAGGGATAGGGGAGCTCCTATAAAGCTGTGTAGAGAGAAAGCTTTTCTAATAACAACACCTTACTTTGTTGGAATTTACCTCTGAGTCTTTTTTCTTAAGATTCTGTGATCCTAAGAAAATGTTAAACCTTTTAACTTTGGTAGTATGTCTTTCATTTTATTTAAAATACTGAATTCCCTAAGTATTGTGGCATATGACATTTCCTTAAACACTATGGGCTTGTGGGTACTTAATAAATGTTTGGTGACTAAAATAACAAAACGTACTAATTTTTCAGGTGTTTAAACCAATTGTTGAAAAGTTTGGTTTCAAGTTTGACTGTGATGTTAAAATGAGGTAGGTTGTATATTTAATATTTTCCTTTCTAATTTTGATCTCTTATTTACATTGGTCTTAGTGGCATGGTAAATGAAATACTTATTTGCTAAGCAGTTACACTGGTCAGGCATACTCTAAAGCATCTGTGATCATGCTAGAGTACTATCATTTTGTGACTAACTACAAGTTAGCACAGTGGCTAGAGCTCCAGGCCTAGAATCAAGGAGACCTAAGTTCAAATCCAGCCTTAGATACTTACTAGCTGTATGACCCTGGACAAGTCATTTAACCTCTTTCTGTCTCAGGTTCTTCAACTGTAAAATGGGAATAATAGTAGCCCTTACTTTACAGGGTTTTTGTGAGGATTAAATGAGATAATATTTGTAAAGTGCTTGGCACAGTGCCTGGTATGTAGTAGGTGCTTAATAAATGCTTGTTCCCTTCCCTAAATAATTAGAGATTACATTTCTTACAGGGTTCATTAATACTCAGAAAGGTAAGCCACAAAGGCATGTGGAATAAATGTGGAAGTTGTAGTGATGGTTGCAGTTGTATACGGTATCCATTTGTGTATCACAGGGTATAGACACTTAAATCAGGAAACTTCTGCTTTGTGTCTATTAGCCACACAAAATAGTATCTTTGTCTTATTATTTAGTAACATTTAAATCCCATTATGTGCAAAATATTAGACCAGGCCTAGGGAACCTGCAGCCTCAAGGCCATTTGTGGCCCCCTAAGTCCTCAAGTGGGGCCCTTTGACTGAATTCAAACTTCTCACCCTTTAAGAAAAGAATTTGTTCTATAAAACTTGGATTCAGTCAAAAGGCCACACCCAAGGACCTAGAAGGCCACAGGTTCTCCATCCCTGCATTAGACATCAGCAAGTATTATTAGGTGTTTACTATATGCCAGACATTGGGGATAAAAATAAAAAGAATGAGACAGTCTCTGGCCTGAAGGACTTTATATTTCTACTAGAGAGATAAAAATGTATTCTCACATAAATAGATACTGGAAACATGCAAAATAAATACATAATGATGGAGTATATACCATATACAACAGTCCACTGTAGGAAGAAATCCCAGTCTTTATAATTAGGGAATTTAGAAATAAGTCATTTTTTCCTTCATGTTCTTGTTACAGGCATTGAAATAAAAGAGGACAAAGTGGAAGGCAACTTTAGAGAAAGACTTTTTTCCTTTTGTCATGATATAATTGGGAGTAATTTCACAGAATGATCAAAAGACTTAGACGTTATTTTGAGATTGCCTTCCATTATCCCTAAGCTTGGTGGTAGTGATAAAGAATGAATTTTTGACTCTGCTTAAAATTATTTTAGTTTCATTGTTAGAGGCAGCATGATGTAATGGACAAAAAGATGGGCTTGGAGTAGGAACACCTGGATTCAAATCCTACCTTGAACACTACCTTGACCCTAGGCAACTCACTTAATGCTTCAGCCAACTCCATAGGATCTACCTACTTAGTCAGAGTGGTTGCCTTGTGCTTTAGTGGAGGTAATTCCCACACCAGGAATTCCATTTCGTCTCCCTTCCCTCCACTCCCCGAGATGCACACTTTGGAAATCACAGGCTCTTTGCATTTTTTTATTGCATGACCAATGTAGCTGATCTACCACAAGGATATAATGCTTCACTATTTTGTCATCATTGCTGTTTTAGCAGTTTTAGAACTGTTCATTAACTATGTTCAGAGACCATTTGTCTTTTATTCAGCTGTCACTGACTTTTTTGGTCCTGAAATATGGTTATATGTGATCACATGTACTTTTTATAGGGGCTACTACCCTAAAGGGGGTGGTGAAGTAATTGTCCGAATGTCACCAGTTAAACAGCTGAACCCAATAAATTTAACTGATCGTGGCACAGTGACCAAGATATATGGAAGAACATTTGTTGCTGGTGTTTTGCCATTTAAAGTAAGTATTTCAGATGTTACAAGCATGTGTATTTTTTGGTAAATGGCATGTTACCTATTCTTTGAAATTATTGGAATAGCTGTTTATTTCTGATAAATCTTTTCATGATATAATAGCTAATTTTTAAAGGAAAATTAGCTTTTACACTTGAACATTGATTCTGAATAATGCATATAAAAGTTGTTAATTACTTTAATTATCCTTGATGGCTTGAAAAGAATTGTCAAACTAACCAGTGATTTATTTCAGTTTTACTGTAACTGTTGCCTTTCTGTCTTACCAAATTAGATAGCAAAAGATATGGCAGCAGCAGCAGTGAGATGCATCAGAAAGGAAATCAGGGATCTGTACGTTAACATCCAGCCTGTTCAGGAACCTAAAGAACAAGCCTTTGGCAATGGAAATGGAATAATGTGAGACAAGACACTAATCTTTTCCTGTGTCATTAGTTTAGAATTATGAAGTAATTTTCCTATTTAAAAAAAATGAGAGTAGAGTTTTTGAAAAGACTTGTTAAAAGTATTCTAGCCTAAGACAAAAAATATATGTAAGATTTGACAAGAGAAGTTCATTCCAAGAATTTTGCAGTTTCTAAAACTTGAGATTCCTGTGAGAACTTTGCTAATGTTATAATGAAAGGTTTCTGATTTGTTTAGAGAATTTCATTTTTAATGGATCTTATTAGCAGTTGGTCTTTAAAAAGAATCCTGAAAGAAACTTTTCCAAATGCATTTATGTAACTTGGTTGAAAAGTCATTTTGTAAATACCTAAGGTGACAAAGACTTTTTTCAGGCCAGAGAATGGCTGTCTAATAAAAAGGGGACTGGTTCAAGGTTTCAAGTTTCTTAAGCTGATATATTTGAAGAGTGAGCATTTACATTTAGTACCTACACTGTGGTCTTCTTAGGTTACTCTAGTTAAGGCTTTTTAAAGTAAATACTCTATGATGCTATCCATAAACTGAAAAAAGAAACCCCACAAATTTCTGTATAAAAGGCCTTTTAATTTGATATAATCTTAGTCTGCTTTATAATGCCTTTTACGTATAAAATATCATTCCATTCTGATATACATGGTAACTTTGTGTTTTATTTTTTGTTCTCATTAAGAAGTCAGTTATCCTGAAGGAGAAGATGCTCCTTATGTAGATACTGAATAAAATCTGGCCAGTTTCCCCTGCTTAAAAAAAAAATCCCCAGGAATACTTATACTGGTGGTCAGGGCCACTTTTCTCTTAGTTGCATTATAGGATACCTGTATACATAAATCTAGGGTACCTCATCATTTTCTGATAAGGATTCAGATTTAAGTTTGATTTATTTGGTTTAAGTCTGATTCTATATATTTAGTGATAACAGCACACTATGTTATATTTGCCAATAATTTTAAAGGATATTTATAATGTAATGGAATTGACGGTTTATAATTTCTATGCAGCATTGTTGCTGAGACGTCAACAGGCTGCTTGTTTGCTGGATCATCACTTGGTAAAAGAGGTACAGATAAATGAGAGAGTCACAGTTTTAAATGTTGCAATGAAACAAAAATAGTTTTGAAGAAAGAAGTGTGGAATTCAGTAGAATGGAGGTGGATGTGATGGTTTAATGTTTTTTAGAATTATGTTGCTCTTAAAAATCAATCATACTTTAAAACGTTTTACTTTTTTTGAAAGGGAAATTATTTTCTTGGCATAAGAATTGAAATGTTATAGAAAATGGGGGGGGTGTAAAGTCTTTAGTTTGGACTTCATAAAATTTGTTTTTTAAGCTTTAGGTCTATAGGATCATGGATTTAGCCCTGGAAAAAACCCCAACATTTTCTCATCCAGCTCTCTGATTTTACAGTTGAGAAGACTGAAGCCTAGGAAAGTTTAAATGGTTACGCCAGGAAAGTGACAGGGCCACAGTTTGAACCCAGCACCTCTGACCACCAGTCCACTCTTTTGATATGCTTGTTAACTTTGTGACCCTGGGTAAGACACTTAGCCCCTCTGAGCCTCAGTTTTCTCATATGGAAAATGAGCAGATTGGATTAGATTACGTCTAAGGTCCTCTCTGTTCCTGTTTACTGTCAACTGATGATTTTTTTGCTCTAAAATAACTTAAAAAGACATATTAGTTAGCCTGACAAGGAGAGACCTCAAACTGAACGTTACAATGTATAAAAATGTAAGAATCTTTTTGTCATAACCCTGTCTAAGATGGAGGATGTTTTGTAGTAGCTCTAATATATTGAGCTGGCAGCCAAACCCATTTTACTCAGTAGGTAGAAAATACAGTGGGCATTACTTCTAATTGACCTAGCTTAAAATCTCATTTAGGCAACAAATATTTGTTGAGCAGCCACTGAATTTGTGTGACTCTGTGCCAGTTACTAAGGCACATTTTCTGCCATCAAGGATCTTGTAATCTAATTGGAAAGGCAAGTAGAACACATATGCAGAATTGACTAACAATGCAGTATAAATAAGTTCCAAATTAATAGTGCAGTGCCATAAGAATTCAGAGAGATAGCTCATTTGGGGCTTACAGTGATTAGGGGAGGCTTTATACAAGAAATTCTATGTGGACTGAATGATTGTAAATGGATGAGGTTTGAAACAGCAGGGGAGAATGGAGCTGGGTATTTTGGGCAAGGGTTACGACACTTGAAGAGAGATATATTCAAGGTGAGAATGAATAAAGCATTTTTTGAGGGATTGTATGAGTACTAGGTTAATTGGAACTACAGGTTTGTGTTAGGCAATCATGAGAAATAAGTTTGGAGAGATGGATTGGGACCAGATCATGAAGGACCTCGACTGCCTAAACTAAGAAGCTGAGATTTAATTTGCTAGGCAGTAGGGAGCCATTGACAGTTTTTGAGGAGCTAAATAAAATATTACAAGAATCACCACGGTGCCTGGAACGTATTAGACACTTGTTAGAAGGTTGTTGGTAGATGAGCCAAATAAATGTCTAGTTAATTTCTATGAAATGTTAATAGATGAGGATAGGTTATGGCAAAGGGAGGTTGCTTCTCAGAAAGTCTTGTCATTTTAGTGGTGGTCATAATTTTTCCAATAACTAGCTGAATAGTGCTGGGCATTTAACCTATCTGGGCTCCAGTTTTTTCATTTGTAAAAGGAGAGGTTGGATTGGGTGATCAAGAATCAAGTCTTAGATCTTAAATGCAAATTTTCAGTGGTGTCTAAGATCTAAGCCTTTCCTGATAGGCTAGAAAGTTAGACTGAATCTATAAAGATGAAATTGAATAAGGGTAGTAAAGTTTTATGCTTAGGTTCAGAAAATCAACTTTATAACTACAAAATTGGGGAATTGTGGATAGATAGATAGGGGTATGAGTAGAATGCAAACTTAGCATGAATCAATTGTGATAAGGCATTCAGGAAAACTAATGCAGGTTTCATTTAAAGAAGCATAGTATCTGTGACTAGGAGAGTAATCCCCTCACTGTTCTCTGCCCTGGCCAAACCACATCTAGAGTATTCTTTTCAGTTCTGGGCACCACATTTTTAGGAAGGACATTGATAAGTTGGAGAGCATCAAGAGGAGGGCAACCAAGATGGTTAATGGCTTCATGTTCTTGTCATTGAGGATTTGAGGGGTGGGGGCGGTGTTTAACCAAAAGAAGACCTCAGTGTGCATAATAGCTGCCTTTAAGGGTGTCGTGTGGAAGAGAGATTAGACCTGTTCTCCTGGGCCCCACTGAGTGATGGGACTAGAGGCCACTGGTAGAAGTTGCGAAGTTTTTCATTTGTTTTCTGCACTTACTTATCTGTGGGTCTCTTGTGTTCCCCCAGTAGAATGTGAACTCCTTGAGTTGGGACAAGGACTGTTTTACTTTTGTCTTTGTATCCCCAGCACTAGTACAGGACTGTGCACATAGTAGGTGCTTAATAAACTATCATTGAGCTGAATAATGTGGATCCTTGTTCAGGTACATTCTGGTGGATGGTTTCTTAAGGTCCTTCCAGATTTGAGATTCTTTGTGTGATCTTTTCCAATTTTAACACTGTATACTTCTAGTGGAGAAGAAACATATAGTAGTTTTTAGCTCCTTTTGAATTTTTGTATATTCTTCAACTCTTACATCCTCAGTCAAGGCCAAATTTATTGCCAAAAACCAATCAGCTAAAACTAAAGCTTATACCACCAGTAAATGAAGTCATCATTCCTCATTTCCCTCTCTTCTAGTGTATTTGGCCAGCGCTACTTAAATTCATTGTACGTTTATCCTGAGGCCTTCCTTGAATCCTGGAAACTGTTTCTTAATGTTTATTTTCAATGAACTGGAAGTTACAGTAAAACTTGCTTTAGGCTGTACTTAATTGAATTCTTCGTTATTGGCACTTTAAATGGCATGGTTAGTATTTAAAAACACATAGAACTTTCAAAGATTCAGTGTTAATTTGAAAAGAACAAGATTTCAGAAGTTATAACTGTTATTATTGTATTGTTTAGTCATTTTGCAGGGGTTTTCTTGGCAAAGATAATGAAGTAGTTTGCCATTGCCTTCTGCAGTTCATTTTATAGATGAGGAAACTGAGGCAAAGAGGGTTAAGTGACTTACCCAGTATCGCACAACTAGTAAGTGTCTGAGGCCATATTTGAACTCAGGAAGATGAATCTTCCAGACCCCAGGCCTGGTACTCTATCCACTATGCCACCTACCTGTCCATATTATTTTTGTGATCCTTTAGCTTATTTGGTTAAGAATATAATTCTAATGAAATCTTGTTCAAGAATTCAGTGTACTCTCTTCCACAACCATTTTGTAAATATATACTTATTAGTCATAACATAAATAGCTTTCATGTGAATAAGACTTGACACTAAACAAAATACTTTGCTCACAACAACCTTCTAAAGTAGGTTGTGCAAATGTTGTTCCCATCTTAAAGATAAGAAAGGCCCAAGGAGGTTAAATGATTTGGCCATGGTAACATTCCCATGACTAAAACCCCAGTCTTCTGGTTTCCAACAGTGTTCTGTCCATTTCACCACACAGGGCTGAGCAGGGAAAGTGCACTAGTACTATCTATTGCCACATGTTGCCTTATTCTTAACAGTCTTCTTTGAAGAACTAGTCATATCTTAGCAAGATTTCAAAACCCAGCTAGAGTCTTTCCTTCAGGACCCTTTCTCTGACTACTCCAACCCCTCTTGCTATTAGCCTTCATTACACTTAGGTTGAATTTATAATCATTTTATAACTTATACAAATTTATAATCATCAGTTTGACATTGCATTTTTTTTCCTTTAATTTATTCATTTGTGTTTGTTTTTTTCCACTGCATGGAAACTCCTTTTAGGCAGGGATCATGCCTTCTGCTTCTTTCACATTCTCTATAATACTTAAAACATTGTTGAGCTTGTGCTCAGGAGATGATGGTATGAAGGCCAGTGTGCAAAGAACAATAGCTCTAGGGTGTGGTGAACATTCTTGTATGGGAATTGCCTCTTACTTGAATAGATGTTTCATATTTTTCTCATGAGGTGGTTGCATAAACTTAAAGCTAAGGGGGGCAATTTATTTCAAAATTCCATGTCTTATGGGAACACTTGTGGGCCCTGATGTAATCAAGGGAATTTCTTAATATTGTTATTAATGAAACAAAACACTTTGCTCACAACAACCTTCTAAAGTAGGTTGTGCAAATGTTGTTCCCATCTTAAAGATAAGAAAGGCCCAAGGAGGTTAAATGATTTGGCCATGGTAACATTCCCATGACTAAAACCTTCGGCCAAGTCACTTGATATCAGTGTCTTCATCTCGAAAATGAAGGGTAGGTGTTGGTCTTGATGAAATCTGAAGTTCCTTTCAGTTCCAGCCTTCTGGGAGTCCAAGTTTGGTGGCTTAGATTCTTATCCAGTTCTGCCACTTAAACAGAAAAGTAATTTGAGGAAGTTAGCCAACAAACATTTACATACAACTCTCTTGTGCCAGACCTAGTTCTAAACACTGGAGATACACAGAGAGGCAAAAATGTGGCCCTGATCTCAAGGAACTTACAGTCTAACAGGGAAGACAACATACAGATAACTCTATATGTACAAGATATATTCATTGTCAATGGAAAGCAGTCTCAAGAGGGAAGGTACTAGTGGGGGAAGGCCTTTTGCAGAAGGTGGAATTTGAACTGAGTCTGAGGGGAACCAGGAGGCTGAGGCGTAGAAAGAGAGCATTCTAGGTACAAGGGGCAGCCAGTGAGAAGGTACAGAGTCAGGAGATAGGAGTGTCTTGAGTGAGAAATAGCAGAGGGGCCAGGGTAGCTGGATTGTAGAGTGGGGGTAGTAGAGGGGTTGTAAGCATAAGAAGATGGTGAAACTAGGAAGGGGCCAGATTGCGAAGGGCTTTAAAAGCCAAACAGAATTTTGTATTTGATCCTGGAAAGAATAGGGAACCACTGTAGCTTACTGAATTGGGTGTGGGTAGGGGGAAATAATATGATCACACCTGTGCTTTAGGAAAATTATTTTAGTGTCTCAGTGGAGAATGGATTAGAGTGGGGAGAAATGACTTAGAAAGACCAGTTAGAAGGCTTTTGTAAGAGTCTAGGCCCAAGGTATTCAGATGGTGGCTATGTGAGTAGAGAGAAGAGGAAGTATATCAGAGACATAGGGCAGAAGGAAGTGACAAGCTTTGACAACACATGGGATATACAGGCTGAAGCAGGTGAGGAATTGAGAATGACACCAAGGTTATGAGCCTGGTTGGCTAGGAGGATGGTGGTATCCTTGATAATAGTAGCGAAGTTGGGAAGAAGAGAGTGTTTAAGGTAAAATAAAAGAGTTTTGGACATATTGAGTTTGAGATGCCTATGGGACATAGTTCAAGATGTCGAAAAGGCAGTTTGTATTGTTGGATTGGCTCTTCCTTGCAGGTCTGAAGCCTGTGGCCCAGCATATCTTAATATAAATTATACGCTTCCCACTTTGAAAAACCTTAGGGAAGATTCAGCATACACTTGAGCTAAGAGAATTTTCACCTGTTGGAGTTTAGATAATACTTGGAACGGACTATTTTCCCTCACTATGGCATGTAAGCTCCTGAGGGCAGGTACTTTTTCATTGTATATTGTCAATGTCACTAACACAAATGACTGACACATAATAAAGTTTTGTTGAAGAAATTATGCTGTTTTACATCTTAGTATCTGATCAGGCTAAGTCAGCAACATGATACGATAGCAATTGAAATGGAGTCAAAATCATAATGGGCCAGACTTTGTAATCAGGAGCCATAAATTATGATTATTTGGATAGCTCCAGAGGAATTCTCTCCTGTGCATGTCAGGATTGAAATATAGGGTGAAACTTAGTGCAGTTTTAAGCTTTAAATTTGTATATAGGTAAACATATGTATTATATTATGTTAACTTGTATGTAAGTTTAAAGCTTAAAACTGCACTAAGACTTCTGGGATGCCCTGTATCTATATGTGCATGCCAGTTTACCATAAAAGAATAGATGAAAATTAAGTCTCCAGGTACTGACTGAATCAGCCCCCAAAGATCACAGGCATACTGACTTCTCGACTACTGATTTTTTGCTAATTAATTCACCTGCACTCTCCCTGTCTTAGGCACATCTGCTGACAAGGTTGGAATAGAAGCTGCAGAGATGCTCCTGGGAAATCTGAGACATGGGGGAGCTGTGGATGAGTATCTGCAGGACCAGGTAATTTCACATCCAACAGTACAGTAGAGTGGAAAGAACATTGGATGTGGGGTTAAAAGGCATGGGTTAGCATCTGTGTAACCTTGGGGAAAATCACTTGATCTCTGAAGATCCTCTAGATGATAATATTATATTAACTAACTTACAGGGTTATCATGAAGCTCAAATAAGGTAATGATATGAAACACTCTAAGCAACCACAGGAAGATTAGCTACTATTATTTCTGCTGTTGTTATTATGTAAAAGTAAGTCATTAGTATTCCTACCTAGTGTATTGAGATTTTCACATAATTTTTGAAAGCTAGGCTTGACTTAAATCATTCACCAAGAAAATTTGAAATGATTGATTTTTTTTCTCTTACAAATATACATTTATTTTCATCCACTTTCTGGTAGCATTTTTTTTAATGGAGAAAGGGTAGAATTGCATCTTAAGTATTACTAGTTTTGTGAAGTTTTCTTCTTTGTTGTTGGTTTATACAGCTGATCATTTTCATGGCCTTAGCCAGTGGGGTCTCCAGAGTGAAAACAGGACCAATTACACTCCATACACAAACTGCCATACATTTTGCTGAACAACTAACAAAGGTGAGTGTATGTTGATGAAGACTACTTGGTTTTATGATAGCTGTTATTTGAACTGATTTTGAATAATGGGATAATATACTTTTAAGGATCTGTGATTTCATTCATGAGGGCACTCCATCCACTGATACAGATTACATATTCCCAGCAATTCAGAACCCAGCAAACAACTAGTCCTGTCCTCAGTCTCTTAAGTGGAGCATAGAACACATACATATTGGGTTCCAGAATAACAGAATACTTTAATTAATGTGTTCTGATGATAACTTTCTAGAAGTGGAAATCTGACTATAGCCAGTGGTTGGTTTTAGAATGCTCAGAGTGCTTTAATCTGATATATGTTTTCTTTCCCCCCCATACCTCATGCTTATATTTCTTAGTGATATATGTGATATTTTTAGAAATGGTTATGGCATTGTATAGTCTACCTGAAATTTGTCTCAGCTTTACATTCCAAAACATTAAAAGAGGCAGCATGGTGTAGAAGATAGAAAGCCAGCACAGGAACCAGAAATAACCGGGTTTAAGTTCTGCCTGTTTCATCTACTGGCTAAGGGGCCTTTGGGCAAGCCACTTAACCTCTTGGTACCCTAGACCAGAGGTGTCAAATTCTTGAACCAGATTGAAATGTCATTGGGAAATGTTTAACAAAATAAATGAAAATACAATACAACATAGATAATGTTAATTTGTGGTTATCTAAACCAATATGCAGCCTTCAGGATGTTTCTATCTAAGACTAAGTTGCAGAAAAGGTGCTGGCCTGCATTGGTAGAGTTTCCTCTCATGGAAGTTGAAATCATTAGTCTAGTCCCTTTCCCTATCCTAGCCTCTCCAGACTACACCTCTCTTAGTCAGTAAACATTTATTGATTACCTACTATGTGCCATATACTGTGCTGAGTGCTGAGCATACAGATACAAAAAGAAAGATAGCCCTTGCCCTCAAGGAGCTTACAGTCTAATGGGGGAAAATAATACACAAAAGGAAGCTGAAAAGGAGGGGGGAGGTGAGAGTCCAAAGAAGTGCAAAGGAGGTCAGGTCAAACTGGTGGAAGATCAAAGGACAGTTGCCCAGGCCCCTTCTTAAATGGAGGTTTTGGGAAATCATGGCTTCACCTCCAGTCAGAGGGGAAGAGGGTACTGAGGAGGTATGAGTACCAAGGCTGTGAATCTGTAAATGTGATGAAAGAACCTTATGTAGGCTAGTTGATAAGCAGAGTACTCAAGCTTCATTTATTCATTGAACACTCAGCCCTTCTAAATTAGAAGCAGTTATGGCAAATTATCCCATAGGTACTCCCATTTGAATGCTTATGAATAAGCACTTCTTAACTAGCTGTCTTATGCCAAAATCACAGAATTTGAGAGCAGGTCTAACCGATACACAGAAGCATCTGCTCTCATATACTCCACAACTGGTTGACCAGCCTCTGCATGAAGACCACCAGGGAAGATCCCACCACTTCTCCATGCAAGCTATTCCACTTTTGGATAGCTCTAAGTGTTAAGACTTTTTTCCCTGATACCAGTTTGTTGTCTTTACAATTTCTCATTACTCCTGGCTGTGCCCTCAGAGTTGAAAAGTGAGAGGAGAATAGAGCCCAGGAGTATTTGCAGGCAGCTTTTTTTCTATGAGTTTGGCCACGAAAGGGAGGAGAGATCAGAGCAGGCAGGATTTCATTTGTCTTTTTATCCCCAACTGCCTAGCAAAGTGTCTTGCCCATAAGTGCTAATTAATGTAAAACTTGAAGGAAGCAAATGTCAGTTAATCCCAATCTTTTCTTTATTTAATCAACAAACATTTATTAAGCACTCACTATGTGGTAGGCATTGTGGTAGGCAGTTGGGCATAAAAAGAAAGGCAAACACACAGTCCTTTCTCTTAAGGACCTCATGTTCTAATGGGATAACAAAATACAAACAACTGTCTACATACAAAATAGATACCGTGTAAGTAGGAGATAATGTCAGCAGGAACAGCTGGGGACAGGGAAGAGGAGGAGGAATCAAGAGGGCCTCTTTCCGAAGGGGTAATTATGTGGTATCTCATTTTGATATGTGGCTTGTTGTCAGGGTCAGTTTTGTTCAGGTAATTGAAAAAGGGTAATAGGAATTAAAGTGTAATCAATACTTGATGTCAGAAAGAAATGTAAACAGTTCAGCCTAATCTGCCAGTATAGGCAAATGTTTTTCTTATGCAGAATTTCAGCTTGGGAGTAGGTTGGTCCTCAGTGAGAGTGCCCCAGGGAACCTGAACTTTAACCCTGTGCTGTTTAACCTTTTTATCAGTTAAGCATAGATGGCCTGTTCAGCAGCTTTGCAAATGACACAAAACTGAGAGGTATAGCTAACATACGAGATGATGGGATTCAAAATCTTTGACAGGCTTGAGCAGTGGATTCAAAGCCAGTAAGATGAAATACAGTAGGGATACATGTAAAATCTTACACTTGGGCTTAGAAAATTAGCTTTGCCAGTACAGAATGAGAGTAGTGGTGGTGATGAGGGGAACATGGTTAGCGTTTCTTTGAAAATGACATAAGGGTTTTAACTATACTACAGTGTCAGTGTGATTCATTAATATCCTGTAATATCACAACTAAAAAAGCTAATGCCTTCCTGGGCTATGTTGAGAAACCTAGTATTTGGGACTGACTGTGCAGTTATATTTTGCTTTATTTTGCTCTGGTCAGATGACATCTGGAGTGTTTTATTTAGATCTTTATGCCCCATTTTGGGGTAGACATTGTTAAGCTGGAGAATGTCCAAAGGAGGACCGTCTCAAATTCACTTGGCAGAGAGAAGCCTTAGGCTGGCCTGATAGCTTTTTTCAGGTATTTGAAGCTCTGTCAACCTGGAAGAGGCACTACTCTACCAGGAACAGTGGGTAGAAGTTGCAAAGAGATAGAGAGGCTTGATGTCAGGGAAAATTTTACAGCAATTAGAGCTGTCCTAAAGTGCATTAAGTAGGTTTCTTCTTTATTGGAGGTCTTCCAGTAGAGAGTGGCTGAACACTTGTTAGGCGTGGTGGGGATTCCTTTCCATATGGTATGGCTTGGACTCAGCCACTTAGGTTTCTTCCAACTCTGGAATCTTTTTTTTTTTTTTAGTGAGGAAATTGGGGTTGATTTGCCCAGAGTCACACAGCTAGTGAGGTTTTTTTTTAATGTGTCTGAGGCTGGATTTGAACTCAGGTCCTACTACTGACTCTAGAGCCAATGTTCTATCCACTGTGTCACCTAGCTACCCCTCTACTCTGGAATTTTTTTCTTTTTTTGGCTAGGCAGTGGGGTTAAGTGACTTGCCCAGGGTCACACAGCTAGTGTTATGTGTCTGAGGCCGGATTTGAACTCAGCTCCTCCTGAATCCAGGGTTGGTGCTCTATCCACTGCGCCACCTAGCTGCCCCCTCTGGAATCTTTTAAAAGGTATTTTACCTCATGATGTGTAACACCTGATAAATCACTTGATCTTTGTAGCTTCGTCAAAAAAAAAAAAGAGTGATATTAGTACCTGTTTACTTTGTAAGACATTATAGGATTGTCCCTCTGACTCTCCTAATATAAATTATGTACTAAATTTGTTTTTCTTGTTTTAGGCCAGATTTACTGTGAAAAAGTCAGAAGATGAAGATGATTCATCTAAAGAAACTTACATTATTGAGTGCCAAGGAATTGGGATGACAAATCTACATTTGTAGAATGTTTGCCTTTTTTATGATACCTCAGTGATGGATTGCACTAACTTTCAGTTGATAAATAGAACTGGATTGTGAATGGGGAGTAATTTATCAGATGAATGAGTTTAACTTTAGAGATGAGGTGCAGAGTGTTTTGGTTTGTTTAGAAAAAGCTTTACCTGATAAATCTTTCCATGAATGTTTACTGAGATGTGTATAATGAACTGTTAAAATTCAAAGACGAATGCTTGAGACTGGAAAACTAATTTCTGTATGAACATCTTGAAATGAAGCCTGTGTTTCACCAAAAAGATGCGTCCTTTGAAATGGTTCCTTTCTATGCTATAACTCCTAGACATGGGAATGTCTCTTTAATTAACTTGTATCTAATCTCTGTATCCATTTTACTGAAATCTCATCTAAAGAATACTAATAAAGCAATTCTAGGCAAATGAACTAGCTATTTGTTCTTATTGGTAAACTTTAAAACAGCATTGCTTCATTCTAGTTGCAGGTGGCTATTTAAAGGTAAATAATAAGTACTCAAAGCAAATTTCATAATAGATAGATAATACTATGCCACCTTATGTAATAAAGCACTTGGGTTCATCTTGGACTCCATCCAAGGACGTTTCATTAGCAAAATTACTAGAAAGATAACATAAAAGGACCTAAGGCTTAGATCCATGAGGATCATACAGCTTCATTGTAAGAAAATTATTAAATAAGACTGTCACAGTGTTGGTGGAAAGATCATCAGATGGTCTGTGTTAGTGATCTTATGTGTACAGTTGACATTTCCTCATATGTGAAGTAGGATGTAGGTGGCCTAATATCTCATAAGGAAAAATGAGATATGAATGTGGACATTTTAAAATTCCTTAGGCAAAAGATGCTGTATTAACATTCAGCGAACATGTAGAGCACTGTTAAGTGTAGAAAGGTGAGGTAGAAAGATAAGAATTACATAAGCAAAAAACATTGCAATTCTTAATTAGAGGAAGTAGGTGACATCACAGAATCTCAGAGTTGGGGATTCAGCAGCCATTTAGTTCAATATATACCTCAATAACAATTCACAATACAACATACACATTAAGTAGTCACCCAGCCTTTGCTTGAAGACCAAATTTTTATTTTTGTCACTTTGAATTTTAAGAATTAGTGATTTGTTATGAGTATTCATGCAGATCACAATCAGTCAATAACTTAATTGATAATTTGAGAATTGGCAGACCAAGAAATCCATCACCTAGCAGCCAAATTGCCAATAAACCTTTCTCCCAACTTAGTTATGCCAATCTTTGGATAGCAACTATGCAGTCCATCACTGGACCTATGTTTGAAGCCTTTCCATCTTCAGAATCTGCCAGAGCTGGGGTGGCCTCCATGCAATGACAATATATGGGAGGAGGAGCTCCGTGAAGATTTTCTTCACAATCATAAATAATCTGCCTATGTAGACTCATGCATGACACTGATATTTATGGCCAAAAACCTACTCCATGATAAGCCAAAGAATGTGTATGTGCATTTATGTTAGTACCTTGGCTTGGAGTTAAAACTTATGAACATGCTAGAACTAAAGAGACTGTAAAGAAACTATGCCCCAGATTTTTGGGGAAATTATTCCACTCATCTTTGGCACTACCACCCTTGAGCTGGAATGGCTTGAAAAGTGAGGTAGTGCCTAACTTGCTATGCCTAGCCAGCACCAGACCAGACCATACAGCCATCTTGTCACTAGCCCTGCTGCTGCATCCACACACTCAATGAATCTCCTATGTGCTGTAGGGCCAGGACTTAACACCTATAAACTAAGGCAAATCGTGATCCGCTGGAGCTGGGCTAACACCTCTGGAGAGAAATTGGGGAAAGTACCAAGGATATCATCAAAGAATCTCAAACAAGATGATCTTTAGCCCTGTACAAGAAGTAGGAGTTGGATGGTGTCTAAGCAGAGGCTGTTACTTGGACTTGGGGCATAGTTATTATTAATTCTTCCTGGGGACTCCTGGATCCCTGGAGCTTCTGGGTAGCTCAGGTGTCTTGGAGGGGTGCGGTCCTGGGCCTGATTGGTTTCTCATTCCTGAGGTCAGAAATACCGATGAACTAGGAAATGAAGTTTCTAGACTAGTTATTGCTTCCACATTGTGATTTTCCCCATTATGGTTTTGATAAATCACAAGTTAGCATAAGAAATTAAATGGGAATTTTTAGGAGTTTTGCAGAAGCTGCAGATGACATGCAGAGGCCAGCAGATAACACAGAAAAAGTTTAGAAACTCAGAAATGCATAAAATATTTGTACAATATAGTCTGTTGTTTTGGTTTCATGATGTGTTGTGAGTTCTCCAAGAATTCAAAGTCAGACCAACTCTAATCCAAGCATAAGCATTTATTGAGATTGATGCCTCTTATGAAGCAGGCTAAGTTCTGAGAGGAACCAGCAACTTTAGTGAAAGCATGATGGATTTTTATAGGGTAAAGATGCAATTATGTAACAGAAATTATAAATATTAAAAAGGCAGGAAGGGTTTGTTAAGGGATTAGGTAATAGGGGAGGGGTCCCAACCTTAGTGGAACTGTGCATGCAATTAACCCCAATGCATACAGAAAAACCATGAAAGGGTAGTATGTATGTATGATAATGAAATTATAATAAGTTGCTCTATGTCATAAGTTCACCTAAAGGACAGCTTTTGCATTACTGTGCAGGTGCCAACTTAGGGAAAGTTCCTTCTATTGTTTTGGGGTCTACATTCTGCTTAGGCATCCTGGTGGTTCCACTTTCTGATCGGCTGGCTATTGTGGTCTTGTCTGAGATTAGATGGATGTGGTTGTGGTTGAGTGCGTGGACACACCTGCTGTTTCTGTGGGAAATATGAGGAATGGGTCTCGGGGCAGTGGCTACCTGGAGGCAGTGACTGGGATCCCCATCCCAGCACGCCTGCTGTCTCTGAGAAATAGGAGTTCATGAACACACCTGTTGTGCTAGTGATCAGTGAGGCATACGTTAAGAAGTTAGGATATTGAGTGGCGGTGGTAGGGGACAGTGGCAAGGTAGGGGAAGTGGCTATATTGAGTCTGAGGGCCTGTGGTGTGGTTGAAGTCAGGCTGTGTGGTTAAATCAGGACGTGCCTGCTGTTCAGTGGGGCTCATAAGGAAGTTAGAATGCCCTGTGATGTAGAAGGCATAACTGTAGAAGGTTCCAGATATGGGGGGGTGGGAGTGGGTTCCAGACAAAAAGGAGGACTACCAGGTAAGAGGACCCCTAGGTGGTGCAATGGATAGAGTGCTGGGCCTAGAGTCAAGAAGACTCATTTTCATGAGTTCAAATCCTTAATAGTGACCCTGGGCAAGGTTACTTAACCTCCTTTGCTTCAGTTCCTCGTCCGTAAAATGAGCTGGAGAAGAAATGGCAAACCACTTCAGTATCTTTGCCAAGAAAACCCCAAATGGGGTCATGAAGAGTTGGACAGGACTGAAAGAACCAAACAACAAATGAGGTAAGGAGAAGAGGACACGACTAGGGTATATACAGCACTAGTGGACAGGGGAAGACCAGGCCAGAAAAACCCGAAGTGATCAGTGAAGCAATCAGGAACTAGCTAAATCAATACCTATATTAAATTTAAAGTTCAGTGACTGACCTCTAAATATTTTCTGACTTTATATCTTAAAGTATTCATTTCCTTTGGGGAACAAAGAGCACAGCCGGCAGGAGAGGTGCTGAAGGAGGATGAATAGTGCAATATATGATTATAAATATTACATAATTTAATTTCAGTGATTTATAGGGGAAAACTCAAGAGTTTTTAATTGACAAGCTGAATAAACAACATTGATCCTGCCCTGGAGAGAGTAACGTGCTAAAGTAATGGTGATGATGAAATGTATTTCTTTTTCAGCAAGTGATGCAGGGTGTTTTGTTGGGGTAAAGTAAGTAGAGTCATAGATTTATATGCCGTATTTCTTGTTTCAGTTACTAGCTGATTTTTGTCTTCTAAATAAACATTCAAAGGTCATACCACAATCTGAATGGATTCTGTGGATTTCATTACTGAAATTACTTGAAATCAGGGAAGTCTGAAGGGAAAAGTTTAGCTCAGGAAGAGATAATCAGGTACTCAAGGAAATGATTAGGAAAATACCTCTGGTCTGATAATTCTTTCAATATGGTCATAGAATCATAGAATTTTAGATATGGTGGGAACCTTAGCCATCAGCTAATAGAATTCTTCATTTTACGAAAGGAAACCCTGACAGGTTAAGAGATTTTTCCAAGATCACTTCCTGACTGTCTCCTCATTATACTGGCTGCCCTCCAGGCATTATCTTCCTCCTCATCTTCCTTCTCCTCTTCTCCTGGGAACCCAAGGGGTCCAGGCCTCTAAACCATTTCTTGTACAGATGTCTCTTCACCATACACTCACAAATTCTATCTCTCACCACTCCCTTGCTAGTACCCCCTTATGTATTGTTTTCTCTTGTTAGAATGTAAGCTCTTTGCTTGCTTGCATTTCTAGCACCAGATTCTCTCTCTCTCTCTCTCTCTCTCTCTCTCTCTCTCTCTCTCTCTCTCTCTCTCTCTTCTCTCTCTCTCTCTCTCTCTTTCTCTCTCTCTCTCTCTCCATATACACAGACACAACACACACACACACATATATATGTATGTATGTCCATCTCTCTCTCTGTCTCTCCATACACACAGACACAACACACACACATATACATATTATATGTATGTGTATATATATATATATATATCTCCATCCATTTATATCTATTTATCCCAGCAGACCAACCAGAGGACAATTTATTTAGAAACAAAAGCATTTTCTTGAAATAAAAGGCAAAGTTAAAAAAAAAGTTAATATCTTGGCACAGTCAGCAGGGGAGTAGGTGGGAATTACGATACTTTTCAAAAGAGAGAACTAACTTTGGAGACAGAGGACCTAGGTTCAAACTGCATCTTTGAAGCTTACTGCTTGTATGACCTTGGGCAAGTCACTTAATCCCTGGACCTCAGTTTCCTTATCTATATATTGAGAAGGTTGGATTAGATGGGTTACATGGGCCCTTCCAGCTCTATAGCTATGATCCTATAATCTACCAAATAGATCCTTTGGGTATTGCTTTTGGTTCAAGGCAGGATCCAGGAGATACTGATTGATGGGAGGAGTCCTGTAAGAAACCAAAGGCTATGGAGCACTGGCTCTGGAGTCAGGAGGACCTGAGTTCAAATCCAGCCTCAGACACATAACACTCACTAGCTGTGTGACCCTGGGCAAGTCACTTAACCCCATTGCCCAGACAAAAAGAAGAAAGAAAGAAAGAAAGAAAGAAAGAAAGAAAGAAAGAAAGAAAGAAAGAAAGAAAGAAAGAAAGAAAGAAAGAAAGAAAAAGAAAGAAAAGAAAGAAACCAAAGACTAGTTAGGAGGACTTAGAAAAGAGAGAGTTTGACAAATGTGACCCTACATCCAAGTGCTGGGATTCCAAATGCAATGAGAAAGTTATGATACACTTGGTAAGTTGGGAAAAGTATTTTGTTAAACAGACAAAATGCCCTAACCCACCAATCCATCCTTTCAGTGGCCATGAAAGAAAGTAACATTATCTGTCTTAAGGATTAGGTGTCTTTGTTCAAAGAATTGTAATTGGCCCATGATAAATTGTGGAAGAATATAAAGATATCAAGGGGAAGTAAGTTCATTTTGATGATGGGATAATATGGAAATTGAGTCAGATGATTGATGATGTTGCTGATTTAGTGTCCACAGAGCCTGATTCATCAGAGAAGAAAGTATGAAGTATCAAGGGAAGAGACACATAACGAATCATTTGAGAATATTTTACTTGGGTCTCTGAAGAGATAGGCTTCCAGAAAGTTAAGAGAGTCTATATAGCTGAGAAATTCTTATGAAGAGGAAGCTGCAGTTCATGGGTACTGAGGAGATAGCGTAGGGAATGGACATGGCAAAGGAGAGTTAAGGACAGGGTATAAAGTCTTGGGATCCCTCTGGTGTAGAAGCAAACCAAAAAAGAGCAGGGTACTGGGACTGCCAGGGGTGTAAGGCCATGGATTTTGCTTGATGAATGACTTGCTGCAAATGTGTGATGCCTCATTCATGAGAGAATGAGACAGAGACAGAGAGATGAAAAGACAGAGAGAGAGTGACAGAGACAGATAGAAAATGACAGAAAGGGAATGAGAGAGAGAAAAGGGGGAGGGAACCAGAGACATGCAGAGAATGAAAAAGAGAAAATGGAGAAAGAGAGAGAAGAAAAGGAGGAGGAAGAGATAGGGAGAGGGAAAGAGAGGAGAAACTATATTGAAGCCCACATAAGACTCAGGAGCAGTGTACTAGGTAAGAAGAAATCATACTGAGTGCTCAAAAAATCCAGAAAAGGATGTCTAGGTCTTATGGGACAAAGATTGTTCTCAGCTATAACTTGGGAGACTACATGTGTTTGGACTGTAAGGTTTTACACTTAGCCAGCAGTCAAGAGTATTCTAGGTACTGATTCCAGAGAAGGAAATACCCTTCGAAATGATGAAACTCTCAGAGGAAAAGGTGGAATTTTCTAATACTATGTCAGTTTTAGTTTTACAAATACTGGGATATTAGAGTATATTCAGAATGAGAAAAAACTAACAACAACAACAAAACCCCAAACCACCTTTCTTGAAATTCCAGTAGTGCCAGATTAGGAAAAGGATTTAAATAGAAATTTATTGGTCCTCTGAATTCAGTGATTAGGGAATTGGATCCTGGTTAGTGCAGGACAATAGGTTTTAGGTCATGAGTTAGTTGTGGTAGAGTCACATTGTACACTTGTGCATCAAAGTATGCAGAACTCTCTTCACACAACATTGACAAAAGATGGGCATCTGAACTCTCCTTTCAGATAGGAGGATGGCTTGGCAAATTTCATCATGGTTTCCAAAGTTGGAAAGAGTTAAGCATCTTAATGGGATAAAGACAGGGCCATTTTGATAAAATTATGAAATAGATTATAGATCATAGATATAGAGTTGGAAAACACCTCTAGATCATCTAGTCAGGCTCCTGATTTTATAGATGAGATAACTGAGGAGCAGGGAAGTTAAGTAACTTGCTCAAGGTCACACAGGTAGTAAATTGCCCAGCCAGGATTTGAACCAAGTCCTCTGATTCCAAATCCAGTATGTTTTCTATTATATCATACTGCCATGATGATAATCTTAACATTTTTTAACCCTAGACTAAATGAGAGAATAGGTTTGATTCCCAAGCCTGGGAGCCATGGGGAACTGAGGCTGCTTTGTTTCCATAAACAGAAACATAGACAGGGCCCTTGGGCTAGAAGCTGTTGGGACCCAGATAGACTCCTGCAATGCACAAGGAAGAGTCACCGATGGTCAGTCACTTCAGAGTCAAAGCAACTCGAGCTCAGAATGCCACCTGGTGGTTTATGCAGACATCAAACTCTAATTATTCTAATATCACCTATGAGCTTTTCCATTTTCAGTGCCATTTAAAGCAGGGCTCCTGTGGGGAGGAGACTTTGTATTTTGTTTTATTATGACTTTACACCAACAGAATGATGTAGTTGGAAGAGCTCTGCACTGAGAGTCAGGACAATTGGGTTTGAATCCCATCCCTTCCTCTGGCTAGTTTTGTGACCTTGGGCAAGTTAAATCTCTTCCCTGGTATAATATGATGGACAAGATCAGCAGCTCTCAAGATGTGATTTAGGGGTCCCTGAAACTCTTTCAGGGAATCCGCAAGGTCATAGCAATTTCATATTAATATTAAGACATTTAAATTCCTAACATGGCAAATATCCATGGATATAACCCACATAAACAAAGGCTCTTGGGAGAAGGTATCCTCGATAATTTTTAAGAATATAAAGGAGTACTGAGACTGAAAAATTTGAGAATCACCAGCTTAGAATCAGATGATCTCAAAATTCTTTTTTTAATCTCAAATTCTTTCAAATTATTGTTTACAATCCTATAATTACCAAGTCTCTAAGGTTCCTCCCAGATCTAATATTTAATGGCTCCTAAAACTTGAATTAGGCAGCTAGGAGGCACAGTGGATGGAGTGCCAGGCCTGAAGTCAGGAAGACTCATCTTCCTGAGTTCAAATCTGGTCTTAGACACTTATTAGTTGGATGATCTTGGTAAAACCACTTAACCCTTTTTATCTCTGTTTCCTCATCCATAAAATGGGCTGGAGAGGGAAATAGCAAATCACTCCAGTATTTTTGCCAAGAAAACCCCAAATGGGGTCACAAAGAGTGACAACTGAACAACAACAGCAACTACACCTTAACATTTATAAAGCTCATTAATGATGCAAATTGTACCTTCACCAAGGTAGAGTGGTCAATCTGCACCTCAAATATGGCTCTTTAAACATTAATGTGGGGAAGGAAAGAAACAAGCATTTATTAAGCAACTGCTATGTGCCAGAAACTTTACAAATAACTCCTTTGATTCTCACTGTTGTAAGAATCAAGAACCCTGGAAGTAGGTGCTATAATTATCCTCATTTTACAGATGAGGAAACTGAGGCAAAACAGAGGTTAAGTGACTTGCCCAGGATCACACAGCTAGTGAGTGTCTGAGGTTGGATTGAACTCAAATCTTCCTGACTAGAGGCTCAATGCCCTACCTACTGTGCCATGTAGCTATTGGGGGTCAGAGTGTTCCCTAAGGTTAAGAATGCAGATACATTTCTCTTTTTAATGCTGCTACAGCAAGCTAATCAGTAGGACACTCAACTTTTTTTTTTTCACAAAAGAATGAAGACATCTTCACCTAAGGCTAAGGACAAAGCTATCAGATGACAGGTTGTCTCTCGGCCAGTTGTCTCCAGCCCCAAGTGGCTGCAGAAATGGAGCTGGCCCCACCGGTTGCAGGCTCTTTGGGAAGCTTCCTTGCACATTTTAGGTGACTCAGCTTTCTAGGGCTAGAACCCAGCCACACTGTAGGACTGCAAAGTCCTCTGAAGGACACTGGTGCTGGCCAGAGCTGGGCAATGGGAAAAGAAGGCTGATGGTGGGAAAGACTACAGGGGATGTAGTTGTAGGGGGGGGTTATAAAAGATGTTTTCAAGCTCATCCTTGATGTTCCAAATAAAAATCTCCTCTTAGGAACCCAGGCTCCCGTGGGAGCAAAGGAGATAAATATATGCTAATGTATGCTTAAAGGGCTAGCTGAAGAGGGGCTATTATGATGCCCAGGGTGATTTCTAGGGCCAAAGAGTCAATGTCAAATCTGCCTGAACACAACTTCAAAGGAGAAAAAAAAAAGGCTAAGAGGGAAAAGGACTTTTTTGTCTACATGAGAGGGAGGAAGGAAGGTAGGAAGGAAAGTAGGAAGAAAGGAAGAGGGGAAGATGAGAAGGGGAAGACAGGAAGAGGGGAAAAAGAAGGGATAGAGGAAGGGAGGGAGGGAGGAAGGAAGAAAGGAAGGAAGGAAGGAAATAAGCATTTATTAAGTGCCTACTATGTCCCAGGCACTGTGCTAAGTACTTTATAAATATTATTTCATTTAATCCTCACAACAACCCTGGTAGGTAGATGCTATTATTATCCCCATTTACAGATAAGGAAACTGAGGCAGATAAAGGTGAAATAACTTGTGTCTAGGGTCACATAGCTAGTACATGTCTGGGGCTAAATTTGAACTCAGGTCTTTTTAACTCCATGTCCAGTGCTCTATCTGCTTCTAGGAAGGCAGTGGATAGAGTTGGCCTGGAAGTCAAAAAGACCTCAAGGCAGCTAGATGGCATAGTGGATAGAAGTCAGAAAGATCTTATTCCAAATTTGACCTCGGACATTTACTAGCTTCATGACCCCAGGCAAGTCACCTAACATCTCTTTACCTCAGTTTCCTCATTTGTAAAATGGAGCTAATTATTAGTACCTACCTCTCAGGTTAATATTTGTAAAGTGCTTTGCAAACCTTAAAGTGCTATATTATATAAACACTTGTTGTTGTATTATTACTAGGGTTCATGTTTCACCTTTGACACATATTGGCTGTGTGACCCTGAGCAAATCACTTAACCCCTCAGTGCCCTAGGTGACTAAGACTGATTGTTGCAGAGAGGGTACCAAATTGCATTGGTAGAGGGAATTTCCTCACCCTAGAGTACCCTATATTAGTGAAATCACAGGTCTGGTTTCTATTCCTGTCCTTCTGTGTCTACATAGCTTCTATGCGTCTTCCCTAAACACCATCCCCAAGATAGTGTGAAAAAATGGAGCTGCTATTTCAGCTTTCTTTCTATTCCATTCTAGAGTTCCCACAAATTACTGGGTTCAATGAGGATTATTTTGGAAATAACTGAACCTCCATCGTGGCTCATGCCACCACCACAAGGTGAAACCAGAGATTTCTAGTTGGAAATAAGTAACCTCAATTATGGCTCACTCCCTTACCACAGGGTGAAATCAGAGACTTCTCACGTCAATTCAAGTCTAGATACTCAGCTATTACCACTCTAACAAAGCAGACCACAGTATCAAATTGATGAGAGCATTTAATTGGAACAGAAAAGGAAATGAAATAAACCTTAGATGGAGTCTCAGCAGCCATCGTTAAGTGCATTTGAACTTTGACTGCTTTCTTGCCCTCTTCTTCCCTAGAATCACAGAGGGATGAAGTTCACCTTTATCTAGGTTTCTAGTTACAAAGCGGGGAAAAATGAAATGCCTTGGTAGCTGTGAGACTCACTACTTAGACCTCTTGAATGTTCCTCTATCTGAGCTGTAACAGGCTCCCTGCCTCACTTCCTTACTGTCAGCATCCTGTTCAAAAGTCAATCAGCATCTCCATGCCAGTTAAACTGAAGTCAGTAAGAAAACCAGATTGTTGTGCAGCAGTTAGAGCCTAGCTGTGACTAAGAAAGCATCAATTTATAGAGGTTAAAAGCAGCTTAATTTCTTTACTTTCCCTGGCAATGTTCATAAGCCCATTTTTGAGGAGTCCTGAGCAGCAGAAGGTCCAGGGTGTGAGAGTTGGGCTTTGAGGATGTTGGCTAGGGAATCATTAAAATAGTAGACCATGGTGTTGGGGCAAGCAACTATTACAAGTAAAGTCAGAGTGGGTGAGGATTGAGAAAACAGGGATGAAAGTTAAGAGAGAAGAGGAAATCAGAGTTAGTATGAGTTAAGAAGTAGAAAAGGTATGTAGCAGTCCCTTTAATTACTCTCAGATTTCCTGTAGTCATTTTGAGATGATAATTATTCAAACAGCTAAGTTTCCACCTGATACAACACTCTCTTGTTGTGTGGATCAGAGACACATACATTCAACAGCAACAAACCTGCAATCAGCATGTGAAACCTCTTAACTAATTCCCCTCAGCTTACATTTGTGGGCTGGGACCTCTAAACGGATGAATACTCCAAATTCAAGGTACTGCTTGGGTTTGTACTACTAAAACTATACTTTGTGAGCCCCCACTAGTGTATTTACATTTAGTAGTCAGCTAGTTGACACAATTAGTTCAAATCAAAGGCATTTACTGAAAAGGCATACCATGGACAGTAGTAATAAAATAATTCCAACATAAATTTAGGGTGCACTCTTTCACAAATACATGCAACTTCAATGGGAAGGGGTCACATATATAGAATACACTAGCAAAGAGGCACACACTAAGGAACATGTGCAAGGTAACATGTTTCTGAACACAGGACCCCAATGTTCCTTATTTTCTCATGGTGCCCTCCTGGCATTCCCTCAGTGTTCACCATCTCCTACTAGGCCAGTTAATCACTATAAAAAAGGTACTATTTTCAGTGGGGGACCAGGAGGAAAGAGATGTCCTCTTTCCCCAAGACATTAGAAGAAGAACAAGGGAAAGGAATAAAAGCAATTCTGTCTTAAGTACTGGGCTCTTTTTCCATGATTGGCTCCCTTCTTAATTGTTAGATATGTGTCCCTTGACCGAATTTTAAAGACTATCAGGACTGTGACTAATCCTTTAAGAAAGTGAATTAAATAGCAAAACCTTCTCAGCAACTCTCGATAAAATAGTGCTGCACTTTCAGAACAGTTATAATCTAATCCTCCTTCAGTCTTTATAAGTCTTCATCATAGCTGAGGAGTAAGGAAGGGACAGGATCAATAGTCATTCAAAACTCAAAGTCCCTATGGAAAGAGGATACAGTGTCCCCAGTCTCTTGGTGTTTCTTTCTCAGTAGTTTCACCTCAGTTTGTGTGTCACCAAAGTCCAGTATGACTGTAAGCTCTTCAAGAGCAGTACCCCCAGTGCATAGCATAGTGCCTGGAATATTGTAGGTACATAATAAATGCTAATTGACTGATGTATCTCCCCATATGTTTTCTCTCCCTCGAGCCCAGCTTTGCCACTTGCTCCTTTTCTCTTCCCCCTTCTTCCTTTTCACCCTTCTTCCTTCTCTCTTTTCTCAAAGAGAAGAGCACATCAATCTGATTCCTTACCTGATGATATTACCATATTATGAACTCATGCACAGCCTCTGAGTATTGAGGGAAATGTAGCCCTACTCCAGAAGAGGCTACTTTGACCTCTGGTACCAAGCTCCTTGTCCTCCTTTCCTGCAGGGGTTCACAGGTTCATCTTCTAACAGTCTTGGCCTGAACTTTAACAAAAAGGACTATCTAAACTGAAGGGGGCCTCTGTGTCTCATTGACACTTTTCTCCCTCATTCAAAGATCACATGCTTAAAGAATACACCAGAGATATGTTCCATATTCTCCCTGCCCCCAAACTACCAAGCTTCTGCAGGTACTCAAACACTGTGTCCTTGGGACCCTGCATTTTCAGAAATCATATGAGATTAAACACAGGTCCTCTGAGGCTTTCCATTTTGTCTTCTACTTTTCTGTACATTACCTGTCATTTCTGCATTGATCCATAACATGCCCAAGATAGGATTTAAAAGTTCCTTCTCTTGATGAGTAAGGATGCTCCCTCCCACCAAAAAGATGATAGATTTCTGTATTGTGTTCCTTTTAATAGTACTGGTTGACGTCTATCCCAGGTGAATAATAATTGTCACATTAGTTCCTAAGTCATCGTATACTGAGGAAAGTATGAACACTTGATTATAATCTACTGAAAAAGGTGTGGCCACGGGGTCACTCATTGTTGAAAAAAATGTGTCTACCCACCCCACCCCCTTCTCATTGGAAGCCTTTTACAATAGCCCGTTGCCCATGGTTGCTTAGTTACTTCGGGTAGTAAAACATCAGTGCTATGAGTTCAAACTCCATATTAGGCACAGGTGTATTTTTTGTTTTTTATTTATTTATTTTATTTTATTTTTTGGCGAAGCAATTAGGGGTAAGTGACTTGCCCAAAGTCACACAGTTAGGAAATGTTATGTGTCTGAGGCTGCATTTGAACTCAGGTCCTCCCGACTCCAGGGCCGGTACTCTATCCACTGTGCCACCTACCTGAACCTCACAGATGTGTTTTTTAAAGGCAGCATGATACAATAGATAGAGTGTTGAACTTGGAGTCAGGAAGATCTGGGTTCAGATCCTGTCTCTGACACTAACTGGGTGACCTGGGCATGCCATTTAACCTTTCTGAGCCTCAGTTTCCTTATCTGTAAATTGAAGGAATTGGACTAGATGACCTCTGAGGTCCTTTCCTGCTCTAAATGTATAATCCCATGATCCTATGACTCTTTTCTCACCATGAAGGCTTTAAACTTCCTCATCATCTCATGATGAACAGTAGGAGGTTTAACAGCAGTTCTCAAGTAATTCTTGCAATGATTTCTTTGGGGATTCCAGAATGTTCCATATATTCAGACAACTCATATAGTATAGCTACCATTTCATCTTTCTTCGTGTATATCTTAGGTAGCACCTAACCTTCTTCCTAAGTGAATGTAGCATGTTATAAGGCCCTTACAATACTATCATTATCATCATAATTAATAGATAGTCTCAATTTCAGCAATTACAGTTCAAAAGTCATTTAAAAATAGACATGAATCCAGAACATAGGTTATGGGACATCGCCAAAATTACTTCAGCATGGTATAGAGCCTTTCAAAGTGTGGTCTTTCTTTTTGGCTGGTAAAAATCCTAAATGATGCAAGAAGACAAGTTGTACAAAGATAAAATGGAGACTTAGCTAAATGGAGGTTAGAGAAAGATCTTGGGGTTTCAGTGGTTTATGAAGTCAGAATCAACATGACACGGCAACTAAAAACCTAACATGATCTTGGGCAACATTAAGAGAGGCGTAGTGTTCAAGATCAGAGGCAAGTAAACTTCGAGATGGGTCACTCGTGAAACTCAGGCCCCAATCAGGAAACAATGGCATGGTTCCTCCAATCTTCTGAATGATAAGGATCACCAAACAGATGACTAGTTCCTAGTCAGTGACTACTATAGGCTAATTTTTCTTCTAGTGCTCATTTATACTACCAGAAGGGAAAACTGAGTAAAATTCCTCAATGCTCACTTCTGAACAAAGCCGTTGTGGAATGGGTCTAAAAGCTATCACCTCGTTCAATGCTTTCAGAAGCATCCCTCATTTAAATATGCTCCACCTTTGTCACAGAGCTAACAGGGGTTTAGGACATGAAATAGTACATGGTGAAGACCAGCAAATGAACGTTCTGACCTCTTTGAACTCAGTCCATTACAAATCTTCTCAGGTAGACTCAAAAAAATAGAAACAAAGTTAGAAGATGAAGCTTGCCCCATGGGCCAATGACAGAATAGATAGAAAACATCAATAAATAAGGTAGGAGGCATGAATTGTAAATCTATAAGGAAGTTTGGTATGTTCATAATAGGGTCCATTGCTCTATTATGCAATTTAAGGAGAGAAAGATAAATGTCCCTCACCCTTCTGTCCCCAGGTATTTCTTTTATTTGGTCAAAAATCCTTCAGGGGCAGCTAAGTGGCACAGTGGATAAAGCACTGGCCCTGGAGTCAGGAGGACCTGAGTTCAAATCTGGCCTCAGACACTTGACACTTATTAGCTGTGTGACCCTGGGCAAGTCATTTAATCTCAATTGCCTCATAAAACAAAACAAAATAAAACAAGCAAAAAAAAAACCCCCCAACAAATCCTTCACTTTGTCCCACAGCCTGAGGTCTATAGATTCACAAAATTTTAGTCATTAGCTAAACCTCTGGAGATAGGACAAGGTATCTATAAGCCCTGGGCTAGATACAGTAAGTTTTGTGTTTGTGCTCACTCATAATTAGGACAGTTTATACCCAGGAAGGAATTACAAAACTGAAGGGATTAAGTCCCTCAGGGCATGGCCAGCTGTCTGAGATCTGAACATGGCATGTGAAGCCAGGAAGTGACTGTCAGCTAAAAATAAAAGGAATCAATTAAACCACTTGTCAGGTAGGTTTCAGCGAGTACTCCTGTCATGTATGGGCTAGACTAAACGGCTGCAGAGATCCTCTTCCACTTTCAAATTCTATAATTTTGTGGAAAAAAAATTAAATGACTATTCTAAAAAATGTTAAGAAACGTCCCTTGGATTCCCCTGCGTGTTGAGGTCTGGGCAGCTGGCTACCTTGCCTACCCTCCTCTCAGCTCAGCCAACTCACTGTCCAATGCATAGATCCCATCTACAATATCCCTGAAAAATAGTTACACAGCCTTTGCTTTGAACACCGCCATAGTTGGAGAAATCATTACCAAAGAGAGCAATCCAGACAATTTTACGACAGCACTAATTGTTAGGAAGTTCCTATACTGAGCTTGTCTGTTTCCCATTGGCTCTATTTCTGGGCCCTGGACCCCAAGAGGATAAAATCTACTCTCTCTTTTACATGACAACCCTTTAAATATTTGTAGGATAGTTCTGCGTTTTCCAGATTAGCGGCATTATTTCCTTCAACTGCTCTATCTCTAACTGATAGGGTTTAAAATGCTCTGATCCTTCTTGTCACCCTCCTGTAGAATCCTCTGTCAAGCTTCTCCCTATGAAGAAGCCTTTTCCTGACCTGTCTCACCACCTGGTCCCTACCTTTGTCCCAATTCTGCTCCACTGCCGCTACCATGCTCTGATTGCTCCCCTTTTCCTTAGAGAAGCATAAGAGCTATCCATGGCTTCTCAAATTTCTTGCCCTGGCCAAGCTGACAAAAGATGGAACTAGTCAAAGTTGGAGAGGCTGCAGGAAGGCAGGCACCCTAGTTCACTGTTGGTGGAACTGTGAATTGAATCAATCATTCTGGAAGCAGTTGGAATCATGCTAAAAAAGTGACCAAAGACTTCTGGCACCAAGATGGGAAAGTGAGGAAGGAACTGATGAAGCCCTCTGAAATTCCCCTCCAAACAACTAGAAAACCACTTCAAAATTAATCTAGGAGCAGGCAAGCAGCTTACCAGTCTAGTAGGAAAGATCAATCTCACTGGGTTGGGAAGGGAATGAGGTCCAAGAGCAGCAGCAGCAGAAGCAGCCAGCCTTACAATAGGATGCCTGCAGCAAGGCTCCAAACCTGGGTCAATCCATCAATGGAGCCCCACTCTCCTGCAAATCAGCAGCTGCCTAGGTAAGTGAGCAGTCTCTGCAGTACAGCAAGGCCCTACCTCAGCTTCCCCACCCTCAGCACAGGCCATCAGCAAGGCCTTGACCCCATTGCTGACCACTAGGGAAGCCCTGCCCCTGGGCTGGCCAGCAGAGAGACCCTGTTTCCATAGCAACCTAGCAGCAGGGCCCCACCCCTGGGGCATACCAGCAACAAATTCCTTCCTTCAGGGCCAGCCACCAGAAAGATTCTGTTACCATAGCAACTCAGCAGCAAAGCCTCACCCCTGGAGCACGCTAGCGGCTAAACCCAACACCCAGGAAAGGCCAACAGAGAGGTCCCACACCCCAGGGAAGCCTACCCTCCAGAGAAAGCAAACAGCTAAGCTCTGAAGCCAGTGAAAGCAGGCAGTAAGACCCAGAGCCCCAGCACAAAAACACAAAATCACAAAAAAAGTCAGGAAAATGAACAAACACACACACATACACACACACACACACACACACACACACAAAGAGCTTGACTATAGAAAGTTACTATGGTGATAGGAAGGATGAAGGCATAAAGTTAGAAGAGGACAATTAATGTCAAAATGGCTACATGTGAAGCCTCAAAGAAAAATATAATTTGGTCTCAGGTCCAAAAAGAATCCCCGGAAGCTTTAAAAAAGGATTTAAAAAGCAAATTGGAGAAGTAGAAGAAAAATTGGAAAAGAAATGAGAATAATGCAAGAGAATCATGAAAAAAGAGTCCATAGCATGGGAAAAGATACACAACAATTTATTGAGGAAAATAACTCCCTAAAAAATAAAATCGGCCAAATGGAAAAGATTACAAAAGCTCACTGAAGAAAATAATTCCTTTTTTTTTTTCTGGCTAGGCAATGGGGTTAAGTGACTTGCCCAGGGTCACACAGCTAGTAAGTGTTATGTGTCTGAGGTTGGATTTGAACTCAGGTCCTCCTGAATCCAGGGCTGGTGCTCTATCCACTGCACCACCTAGCTGCCCCAATAATTCCTTAATAATTAGAATCGAACAAGTGGAAAATAATGACTCTATGAGACATCAAGACACAATAAAACAAAATAAAAAATAGAAGAAAATGTGAAACTTCTCACTGGAAAAACAAGTGGCTTAGAAAATAGATCCAGGAGAGGTAATAGAATATTGGATTACCTGAAAGCCATGATTAAAAAAAAAAGCCTGATAATATCTTTCAAGAAATTATTAAAAAAAAAACTGCCCTGATATATTAGGACTAGAGGGCAAAATAGAAATTGAAAGCATCCACCAATCGTCACCTGAAAGAGATACCAAAATGAAAACTCCCAGGAATATCATAGCCAAATTCCAGAGCTCACAGATCAAGAAGGAAGTATTGCAAGCAACCAAAAAGAAAGGATTGCAGGGATTACACAGGATTTGGCAGCTTCCACATTAAAGAACTGGAAGTCTTGGAACATGATATGCCAAAGGCAAAGGAGTTAGGATTACAACCAAGAATCACCTACCCAGCAAAATTGAATATAATCTTTCAGGGGGAAAAGTGGGCATTTAACAATAAAGAGGACTTTCAAGTATTTCTAATTAAAAGACTAGATCTGAATAAAAAAATTTGACCTCCAAACACAAGACTCAAGGGAAACATTAAAAGGTAAAAAAGAAACAAGAAAGAGAAAACATGAGAAATTTGATAGGTCAAACTGTTTATATTTCCATATGGCAAGATAATATTTGTAACTCTTAATAATTTTATTACTATAAGAGCAATTAGAAGGAGTATATGTGTGGCTATAAGGTAGCTTTGATGGAATAATACCCCTAAAAACAAAATAAAGAGGTGAGAAAGGAAATTGCACTGGAAGAAGGAGGGGGGAGATTTAATGTGGTAAATTATACCACATAAAAGAGGCATAAAAGAACTATTATAATGGAGAGGAAGATGGGGTGGTGGCGGGCAAAGCTTAAACATTACTCTCATCAAAATTGGTTCAAAGAGGGAATAATATACACACTCAGTTGGACACAGAAATCTATCTTACCCTATAAGGAAATAAAAAGGGATGGGTATAATGGAAGAGGGAGGGGAAACTGATAAAAGGGAGTATATACTGAGGGAGACTGTGATCAGAAGTAAAACACTTGTGAGGAGGAAAAGAGTGGGCTGTAAGGGGGGGGGAAATAAGTGAAAAATAACACAGAAGGTAACACACAGTTAGTTATCATAATTATAAGTGTGAATGGGATAAACTCATTCATAAAATGGAAACAGATAGCAGAATAGATTAAAAACCAGAATCCTACAATATATTGTTTACAAGAAACACACTTGAAGTAGAGTGATACACACAGGGTAAAGGTCACGGGCTGCAGGAGAATCTATTATGCTTCAGCTTGAAGCAAAGAAAGTAGACGTTGCTTTCTTTTTTAAAACTAGGATATAAATTATAGGATATTAATTATCCTATCAGCATACAAATATCTCACAACCAAATACAGAAAAGCAGAAATAGTAAACACATCCTTTTCAGATCACAATGCAATAAAAATTACATTCAGTAATGGACAATGGAAAGAGAGATTAAAAGTTAGTTGGAAATTAAAGAATCTAATCCTAAAAAACAAATGAGTCAAAGAACAAATCCTTGAAACAATCAATGACTTCATTAAAGAAAATGACAACAATGAGGTAACACATCAAAATTTATGGGATACAGCCAAAGTGGTACTTAGGGGAAATTTTATATCTCTAATTGATTACATCAATAAAATAGAGAAAAAGCTGATCAATGAATTGGGCATGCAACCAAAAAAAAAAATCTAGAAAAGAACAAATTAAAAATCCCCAGTTAAACACCAAATTGGAAATCCTGAAAATCAAAGGAGAGATTAGTAAAATGGAAAGTAAGAAAACCATTGACCTAATGAATAAATCTGGAAGCTGGTTTTATGGAGAAAAAAAACCCAATAAAATAAATAAAACGTTGGTTAATTTGATTTTTAAAAAAGGAAAGAAAAAAACTAAATTACTAGTATCAACAATGAAAGGAGTGAATTCACCACCAATGAAGAGGAAATTAAGATAATTGTTAGGAGCTATTTTGCCCAATTATATGCCAATAAATTTGACAATCTAAATGAAATGAATGAATATCTGCAAAAATATACATTACCCAGATTAATAGAAGAAGAAATAAAATACTTAAATAGCTCAATCTTAGAAAAATGAATTGAATAAGCCAGCAATGAACTTCCTAAGAAAAAATCCCCAAGACCAGATGGATTCACAAGCAAATTCTACCAAACATTTAAAGAACAATTAATCCTAATACTATATGAACTGTTTGGAAAAATAGCAAAGAAGGAGTCCTACCAAATTCTTTCTATGATACAAATATAGTGCTGATACCCAAACCAAGAAGAGCCAAAACAGAGAAAGAAAATTATAGACCAATTTCCCAAATGAATATTGATGTACAAATTTTAAATAAAATACTAGCAACGAGATTACAGCAATAGATCACAAGGAGCATACACTATGACCAGGTGGGATTTATACCAGGAATGCAGGGAAAAACTATCAGCACAACTGACTATATCAATAACAAAACCAACAGAAATCATATGATTATCTCAATAGATGCAGAAAAAGCCTTTGGAAAAAAATACAGCATTCCTATTAGAGACACTAGAGAACATAAGAATAAATGGAGCTTACCTTAAAGTGCTAAGTAATATTTACCTAAAACCATCAGCAAGCATTATATATGATGATGATAAGCTAGCAGCATTTCCAGTAAGATCAGGGATGAAGCAAGGATGCCCATTATCACTTCTATTATTTAATATTATACTAGGAATGTTAGCTTATAGCTATAAGTGACAAAAAATATATTAAAAGAATTAGAACAGGCAATGAGGACACAAAACTATCGCTTTTTTGCAGATGATACGCTGTTATACTTAGAAAATTCTAGAGAATCAACTAAAAAACTACTTGAAATTATTAACAACTTTAGCAAAGTTGCAGGATACAAAATAAACCCACATAAGTCATCAGCATTTCTATATATTACCAATGAAGTCCAGCAGCAAGAGATAGAAAGAGAAATTCCCTTCAAAATAACTGTAGACAATATAAAATACTTGAGATTTTACCTGCCAAGACAAACCCAACCCAGGAACTTTTCACACAAATAAAATCAGATCTAAACAACTGGAAAAATATTAATTGCTCATGGGTAGGCTGAGAATGACAATTCTACCTAAATTAATATATTTATTTAGTGCCATACCAATTGAACTATCAAAAATTGTTTTATAGAGCCAAAGAAAAGAATAACAAAATTAATCTGGAAAAACAAAGGCTCGAGGATATCAAGGGAATCAATGGAATAAAATATGAAAAAAAGTTTTCTAGCCATACCGGATCTCAAACTGTATTATAATGTGGAAATTATTTTTAAAAATTTGGTACTGGCTAAGAAATAGAGTGGTGGATCAGTAGATAGATTAGGTACAAATTATGTAATAGTAAATGACCACAGTAATTTAGTATATAATAAAGCCAAAGATCCAAGCTTTTGGAACAAAACCTCATTATTTGACAAATATTGCCAGGAAAACTGGAAAACAGTATGGCATAAACTAGGTATAGACCAACATCTCACACTGTATACCAAGATAAGGTCAAAATGGGTACATGATTTACACATAAAGGGTGAAATCATAAGCAATTTAAGAAAACATGGAATAGTTTATCTGTCAGATTTATGGATAAGGGAAGGATTTAAGACCAAAGAAGATATAGAGAGCATTACATAATGTAAAACAGATAATTTTGATTATATAAAATTAACAAGTTTTTGGGCAAAAAAAAAAACACAATGCAACCACAATTATAAGGAAAACAGAAAACTGGGGGAAATTTTTGCAACAAGAATCTCTGATAAAGGCCTTATTTCTCAAATATATAGAGAGGTGAGTCAAATTCATTAAAAAAAAAAAGTCATTCCCCAATTGATAAATAGCCAAAAGATATGAACAGGCAATTTTCAGGCAAAGAAATCAAAGCTAATCTATAGTCATATGAAAAAATACTCTAAATCACTATTGATCAGAGAAATGCAAATTAAAACAACTTTGAGGTACTACCTCACACCTATCAGAGTGGCTAATACGATAAAAAAGGAAAATATTGGACATTAGAAGAGATGTGGGAAAACTGGGACACTAATGCACTGTTGGTGGATTATGAACTAATCCAATTTAGAACTATGCCCAAAGGGCTATAAAACTGTATATACTCTTTGATCCAGCAATACCATTGCTAGGTATATATCCCAAAGACATCCAGAAAAAGGGAAAACGACCTATTTGTACAAAATACTTATAGTAGTTCATTTTGTGGTGGCTAAGAATTGGAAATCAAAGGGATGCCCATCAACTGGAAAATAGCTAAACAAACTATGATAAATGATTGTAATGGAATATACTATTCCATTATTGTGCTATAAGAAATAGCAAGCAGGATAATTTCAGAAAAACTTGGAAAGACTTACATGAACTAATGCATAGTGAAGTGAACAGAACCAGGAGAATACTGTACACAGTAACAGCAACATTGTTCTATGAAGAACTGTGTATGACTTAGCTATTCTTAGCAATACAATGATCTAAGACAATCCCAAAGGACTAATGATGAAGCATACTATCTACCTCCAGAGAAAGAACTGATATTGATTGAACATAGACTGAATCACTTTCCTTCTTTTTCTTTTATTAAAGTCTTCTTGTACAAAATGACTTAATATGGAAATGAATGCCAAAATACTAATAATTTTTTGTAACAAAAACTGGAAATGGAGTGAATGACCATTGACTGGGAGATGGCTAAACAAATTGTAGTATATATATATATATATATATATATATATACACATATATGTGTGTGTGTAATGGAATATTACTGTTATTTTAAAAAAATGAAAAATTCAGAGAAACACGAGAATACTTATATGAACTAATTCAGGGTGAAGTAAATAGAACCAAGAAAGCAATATGCAAAACCACGATACAATATGAATGGAAAGGACAATAAAATGAAAACTGAAAGCATTGTGGTTTTATTGACCAAACTTGTGCCTAGAGAAGAGGTGAGAAAATGTACCTTCCTACCTCATTGAAGAGTTGGGGGATTTGAGTATAGAATACTCTGTATATTGTGAGATTCTGTCAATCTGTTAGTTTTGCTGAAATGCTTTTTTAATTTCTTTTTAAATCTTTGTTACAAGTGTAGCAATACTTTGGACTCAATCTTCAGAGCAAGAATGTCTACATCTTCCCTCAGGGTTCTAGGGATGTCTCTAAGAGGTCAGGGTGATTCTTTGCTAACATTATTGGCTTAAGCCTCCATTCTAGTGTATTCTGCCAGTGATTAGTGCCTAGTTTTATTCAACCAATTAACAAATTAGTTTTTATAAATGGTTATTTCCTATGATAATGTAGCAAGAATAGAAATTGCAAATATTTGCCCCAAGACCTGGGGGCATACTCTCTTCTAAATCATCTCAGTGCTTGAGAAGAGTGGGCTCAGACTTAATGCAGTTTCCACATAGCATTTGCCCCACTAAGTTCAATTCCAAATGTAGCATAGCTGATGGATACATGAGTCTATATTCTGTTGAGCTGGGTCAAGAGGATCACTCAGAACTTCACTCTTTACCATCTGGCTTCTGCCAAATCCCAGCATGTACCCTAGCTCCCAGTCAGCCAACTATCACTTCCTTACGTACTATCAACTATCATTTACTAAGTACCTACTATGTGCCAGATGGGACAGCTAGATGGCTCAGTGGATAAAGCACTGGGCTTGGAGTCAGGAAAACCTGAGTTCAAATCTGGCCTCAGACACTTGTTAGCTGTGTGACCACAGGCAAGTCACTTAACCTATGTCTTCCTTTGGAGAAGGCGTTAAAGAAGAAAATGGCAAACCTCTCTAGTATCCTTGCCAAGAAAACCCCATTATGGCATTATGATCCATGAGGTCATGAAGAATTCGACACAACTGAACAACATGTGCCAGACACTGTAACAAACACTGAGGATGCAAAGAAAGGCAAAAGATAGTCCCTGCTCCCAAAGATCTCACAGCCTAATGGACGGAGACAATATGCAAAAAATGATGTATGAGCAAATTACATCCAGAATAAATTGGAGATAATTAACAGAGGGAAGGCATTAGCCTTAAAGGGGACCAGGCTTCTTATGGCTCCCTCTCCTGATTCTTCAAAGCTCAAAGAGTTGTAGCCATTCTTAATCTCCTTCAGTTAAAAGCAGGAAGAAATATCTATCTACCTATCTATCTCTATCTATCTATCTATCTATCTATCTATCTATCACAGATAGAAACAATTGTAGAGACATGAGCTCACCAGCCAAACTATGACAACCTTGGTGGGGAAATAAAGGCCTGTGGTCTCTCTTTCCACTGAGAGCTTTCAGTAATTTTTGCCTCTTCAGTGGAACTCAACGAGGCAAGAATAAGGTCCAGCCTCACATTGGAGAGTTAGTGCCTTCTGAATGCTGCCTTATCCCCACCCCCCCATTTCTGGCTAAGCAACCGATCAATAGTCTTCTATTACATGTCATCATGCCTTTCCAGAAGCAGGCTCCCCAGTCCCTTCCACATGGGGATTGGAAGCAAGGAAAGGGAAAAAGTATTTATTAAGTGCCTACTATGTATCAGGCACTTGCTAAGCATTTTACAAATATTCTTTCATTCGATTACTCCCATTACACAAGGGAAGGATTACTGTGTAAGGGAGAGAGGAGAAGGATATAGTCAGAAATAAATGGGATATAAAACCAGAGGCATTAATAAAAATAAAAATAATACATTTTCTGTTTTGTGGCTAAGCCCCAGTGGATCCAACCTAGTTCTGGCCCTGCCTAATCTGATAGGTCTATATCAGAAAATGCTGATAGGATTGATCTAAGTGTTTTCCTGAAACTTCTTTGGATCTTCTTTTGTTTCTTTCAGAGGACTGGATTGCTTTAAGAATCACTCCAATTATTCCTTCAGCACTCTAGGGTTTTGTCAAGAAGGATAACCTTATGTTTCTTGTAACTTCTCTTTCCAGAATTTTTCCATTTGAGAGAGAAGTCTCAATTTACAGCTCTTGTTCACTGTGGGGTTTTCCCCCCTTGCTCCCATATACAAGGCTGTGGGGCCCAAATTCAGTCATGGTCAAAATAATAGTCAGCTCTGTCCTACCTCAGAATCTACTCGAGGTCTTGTCATCTTGCAGCCCCTCTGCTCAAGTGACCTTGGAATTGGGCCACTGCTGCTGAGAGGGAATCATGCCAGGGGTCTCAGATCCATTTCTCTGTGCTCTAACCAACTGAGGTGCATTGCCCTGATGGCCTAACAGGAAGGGAAATGCTGCCTGCACGACTGTATTAGATGAACAAGGCTGTCACACCGAAAAACAGGTTCAGTTGGGTCCTAGAAGATCATTTTCTGGGAATCTGAGAATACCTTAGTCTTTCCTGTATTCCCCAAGGATTCCCCTGTTTGTGTCCCAGTGCTGGGACCACTGAGTTCTAGTTTTAACCAATTAACTTAACATTTTCCATCCATAACATTGTCTCCTGCATCCAAACCTTTCTTTATTCTGTTCCCTATGCTTAGAATGCTCTTTCTCTCTCTGTTTCTGTTTCTGTCTCTCTCTATCTGTCTCTCTGTCTTTGTCTCTGTCCCTTCCTCCCGCACCTTGGTACCCTACAGTGGATAGAGTGCTATATTTTTAGTCAGGAAGACCCAAGTTAGAATCCTATCGTCAGACACTTGCTAATTGTGTGACCTTAGAGAAGTGACTTAATTGCTCTCAGTCTCCAGTTTTCTCATCTAGGAAGTAGTGATAAAGGGCTGGGTTCAAATTTGATGTCAAACACTTACTAGCTGTGTGACCCTGGGCAAGTCACTTAACCCTGTTGGCCTCAGTTTCCTCATCTGTAAAATGAGCTGGAGAAGGAAATGGCAAACCACTCCAGTATCTCTGCCAAAAATATCCCAAATGAGATCACAAAGAGTCCAACAGGAGTAATCAACCAAACAACAACAATTAACAACAAAGTGGGGATAATAATTGCATCTACTTGACAGGATCAAAGGAGTTAACATAGGTAAAGAGCTTTGCACACCTTAAAATGATACATAAATGCTGGCTGTCATTGTCATTTCTAGGACTACATTCTATTCTAGGCTTTTCCTTAATCTTCCGACCTGAGGAGGAGGCAGGAAACCTTTTAAATAACTTTTGTATATAGGGTATCCCAAAAGTCTTAGTGCAGTTTGAAGCTGCCATAGCTTAAAAACTTTAATAGCTTAAGATTTGGGGGACACCCTGTGTATTTTTCATTTACTTACCTCTGTACCTGTTGCTTCCTCCCAAGACAATGCAAATTCCTTGAAGGCAGAGCCGTTTTTATTTTTTTTTGTCTTCATATCTTCAGCAGCCAGCAGGCACTAAGCAGATGTTTGCTGAGTAAATCAAATGAATGAATGAATGAGAGGACTGAATCAGGTTATGGCGGCTACACTCCTGAAGCACAGGATGAGTCTTGTCTAATACTAACAACCCTGGAAAGCCTGTCATTGCCAGCTGGCTCCTCACTGCATGTCATCGGGCTTCTTTTACTCATCCTTTCCCCACTTTTCATTGCTCAGTCCTAAACTCACTCCTTCTTCTGGTAGTTCATTCTATCATTGAGCTGACTGGGTGTGCTTATCAGAAGTTCCAGGAGTGAGCTGTCAACTAATCTGAGAGCTTTTCCTTTCACTCTTTCTCAGAAATGACCATTTGCATAGTCCTGTGGTGACTCCTAGCCCCAAATGGCTCTCAGCAGAGCTTGTTGATGGATCTAATAATGGTTTTGCCTCCTTATTTCACATTACTCCTTACATCACAGTTTCTATTCTAGCCAATCAGGCAATTCTTGAAACTGAACATTCTACCCCAAACTTCTCCCACACTCTCTCTTCATCTTTAGTTCTTAGAATCCTTACCTTCTCCTCCAGGAAGCTTTTCATGATTCCCCCAGTTTTTATTGCTATTGCCTACCTTAAATGACATTAGATGTACTTATCTGTATATGTGTCACATCACCCAGTAGCGTGTAAGTTCTCTGAGGGAACAGGCTGTTTCATTTTTTGTGTTATTCCTGTGCCCTCTCAGTCTGATTGCCTCTCCCCCACCCTGATGCTCAGAACCTCTAGGCTCTGACTGGGGAAGGGACAGAGGTGCCAAGGCATAAGGTGCTGAAATTAAGGTTGGGGAGAGGGATAATACCAGCACTGCTTCTGTCTGGGGCTAGCTGCTGAGTTCCCTCAACTCGTCAATGGGGTAGCTGAGGCTGGATATGGTCAGAGGTCTCCACCAGCAAACAGACGATGAGACTGGAAAGAAGCAGCAGCCCTCTTGAGGATCAATTCTCACCTAATCCAAGTTCTATGCTCTCATGCCATGAGTCCCAGGTCCAGAGTCCCTTCAGAGTTCTGCCTTCAAAGTTGATGACCACTGCTTGTTATTCAGAAATTTCAGTCATAACTCTTCGTGTCAGAAAAGTCTGACTCTTCATGACCTCATTTGGGGTTTTCTTAGAAAAGATACTGGAGTGGTTTGCCATTTCCTTCTGAGGCAAACAGGGTTAAGTGACTTATCCAGGGTCATGCAGGTAGTCTATGAGGCTGAATTTGAACTCAGATCTTCCTGACTTCAGGCTCAACATTCTATGCAACATAGACGCCCTCAGTGACCAGTCTTACTGAAAATATAAATTAAATTAGTTATACTGAGTCTGGAGTCAGAGGACTTGAGTTCAAATCCTGATTCTGACACTTGTTACCAATGTGACCTTGGACAAGGTCATTTAATCTATATGTACCTCTGTTTCCTCACCTATAAAATGAGAAGAGAATGTAAGAAGATATCATCAGGTAGGCAATTTCTGCTGAGCAAAAGCAGAGTCATGATGCACCAATTTCCTTGTAGGCTAAATATGTCTGGACCTTGGACAGCTCAGCAACATGGCCACAGATGCATAAGACACCTGTAAGTATAGACAGACAGGACTCATCCTCCTGGTTGCCTTCATGGAACAGGTTGTACATAGGTAGGTCATGCTAACACACTCCATCCCTCATTGCCACAAAAACCATACTTGACTACATTCATTTTTTTCTTTGTTCTTGAGAGCTACATCTATGAAATCCTGAGGACTAGCCCTTCCAATGTTACTTGCTGCTTAAATATACTGCTGCTTGTAACCCCAGCATGGGCCCAAAGACTATGTTCTCCACCAGTACAAATGGTTCCACCCATTCCCTTCCTACCCCTATAACTTGGTTGCATTTTTTACCTGGCCACACTAACAGATAGCCCCAGGCAACACAGTAGTTCATTTTCTCTAATACTTAAATTATTAACATAAATTAACACCTTTAGCTTTTTAGCTTTGTGGCTCCTTTTTAATTTCTCACTGGCCTTTGTGCATTAATAGATAGAGAGTTTAAAAATGACAGATGTGAGCTGAAACAACATTAAGCTGAGGGTTCTCTTTCACTTGTACCCTGAGAAAGAGAAACTATGGGTTGACAGAGCCCGATATTTGTTTTCCAACTTACATCTCAATGGCAAATCACTAGGGATCTAAGTATCCTCACATGTGTGAGCTGGAAATATCGTGCAATCACCTGAGACAATTAGCTCTCTCTCTTTTTGGGGGGTGGAGTGGGCACATGAAAAGAGTTCAATAAATGTTTATTCTGCATCTTTGCCTAATTAAACAGTTATAAATTCATGTGTTATATTATATTGTAAGGCTCTTGATTTGACTTTCCCATGTAGTTAAATAGATTGTCATGTGAAGGGCCGCTTGAGAATTATTGGCAGTTTAAAAAAAATTTCATAAGAGTGTTTGGAGGGAATTGACAGATGTCTAGGGAATGCAGTATATATTGGGTCAGCTGTGTTCCCAGCACTGTGCTGGGCATATCTACTGAAGGCACTTCTGAATCACACCTACTGAATGCTGAAACTTAAATGGGCTCTTCATGGCTGCTTAACAGAATCTGGAAAATGTTTACTGCATTGTAGATGGGGGAATTTATGGTAAAGATGAAAACAGCTTTAAAACAAATTTCTCTTATTTGATCATTTGTGCATCTTCAATTCAAGACAACAGACATTCATTAAGCACCTAAGAGCCTTGAATCTGGGGTCAGAGGACCTGGATTTGGATCGAAGATGGGCCATTTACTGGTTGTTTGATCTTGGAGGAGTCTCTTAAACTCTTCAGGTAATCAATATGTAAAACAAGGGATTTGTACTAGACAACCACTAAGACCCCCCTTTAGCTCTAAATATATGATCACATGATCCCTCTCCATGGAAGATGCTGTGCTAGGTACAGAGGATACAAAAGCAAGAAAGAACATAGTACCTACCTTCAAGAAGCTTATGAAGGGGTTGTTTTGTGACATGTACACACATAAATGTAATAAAAGGCATATTGCATTTTTTAAAAAAATAAGACAGAAGTGCAAGCCCAATTCCTATTAACCATGGAAGAGACAGCTTTGACTCCATTCTTCTCCTGGGTCACTCCTATGGAATCCATCTTAATGATTTTCACTGGCTATTTAGATTGCTTCAAACAATGGAAGATTTGGTCTATCTCCTCAAACCTCTTTTGCTGGTATAGTGAATCCTAGAGATCTATGTGATCATAGGCATATTACTGAAACTTTCTCAGGCTCAATTTCTCATCTGCAAAATAGGGACATGATACTAGAAGCACTTACTTCACAGAGTCATGCAAATCAAATGAGATGCTGGGCATATTGGCAAATGCCTATAATCTCAGCTATAAGGGATGCCGAGTCTCATGGATCCCTTAAGCTCTGGAGTTCTGAGCTGCAGTGGGCTATGATTGTGTCTTCATTAAGTCTGGCATCAGCGTAGTGGGGTTTCCCCCACTCCCAGGATTGGAGGACCAAAATTTTGCCTATAGAGAGATGAACTGGCCCAAGGCAGAAATGGAGCAGGTCAAAGCTCCCTGTACCAATCAGTAGTGGGATCAGGCCCATGAGTAGCCTCTTCTGTACTTCCAGACTGAGTGAGGGATACCCAATCTTTAAGAAAAAAAAATTAAAGAATCAAATGAGATAATGTATGCAAAGTACTTTATAAAACCTCACAGCAAATGCAAACTATAATTTATTATATTATTATTAATTGGGCATTTAACCTATTGTATATGGGGCCCTTAGAATTTCTATAGAAGAAGCTCTAAGCAAAACTTTCTTGGTCTGTTGCTTTAAGAAGCTGCTCTAATAGAGATCACTCAGCCAACATTCTGAACATCACAGTTTAGGAAGGTAATTGGAAAGGCGTACATAGAAGGGTGACTAGTATGCCTTAATAAATCTTGAGTTCCCAATAATGTAAAGAAAAACAACACTGAAGGACACCAGAACTTTGATCAATGCTGGGGCAAGTCATGAATTCAGAGTACTAAAGGTGCAGTAGGCCTTCCTCCTTTGGGTAGAGAAGTGGTGGACTGCAGGTATAGAATGAGTCATATGTTGCTAGACATGGACAAATGGGTTAATTTGTTTTGCTTAATTGTATTTTCTTGATACAAGTTGGGAGTAGAGTTCCTCGGAAGTGATAGTAACATTTAAAAACAGTACCAATGAGACAAAAAAGAAATATTATGGCTCATACTTTAATGTTTACAAAGCACTTTATATATATTAGCTCATTTAATCCTCACAACAACCTTCTGTGGTAGGTACTATTATTATCCTAATTTTACAGATGAGGAAACTGAGGCTGAGAGGTTAATTCACTTGTCCTGGGTCACTCAACTGGGAAGCATCTGAGGCAGGCTTTGAACTCAGGTCTTTCTGATTCTAGGCATATAACATGCTATCTATTGTACCACCTAGCTGCCTGGTAAAAAGAAGAATGAGGTCTTTATCACTCCAGATCTTCAAGGGAAGGAAGAATGGCTACTTTCAGGGAATATTTTGGAAAGGAATGCTCTTTAGCTCCTGGCTTAAAGGGACTCTGAAGTTCCTTCCAATTCAGAGTTAGTATTGATGAGGGGACTGGAATTATGACATATAAAATTAATTTTGGAGTATTAATCTGAGAGAAGATAAGATAGGATCAGAGAGCTGGAAAGGATTTTACAAGTAATGGAGTCCAACAACCTACTCATTTTATGAATGAGATGGTTGACACCTGAAGTGGTAAAGTGACTTTTCCAAGGTAAGAAGCAGAATTGGGATTCAAACTGTAGCTGTCTCACTCAAAATCCTGAGTGCAGTCCTCTGAATTGGACAGTTCCCTATTGTCTTCAAGTATTTGAAAGACTTTTATGGAGGGCAAATTATACTTCTTTCCCTTGGCCACATAGCAAGACTAGGAGACATCGGTGGAAGATGAGAAGAGGCAAGTCTAGGCCTGATGGAAGAAAAAACTCCCTAACAACTAGAGGCATTTCAAAAAGGAATGGACTATCAAGTGGTACTGAGTTCCCTACACCTTGAGGTCTTTTGGATAACCAATTGTCAGGAATGTAGAAATTCCTGGTTGAGTTAGATGATTTCTAAGAAGCAGGGCGGTGACATGGACAGAGTGCTGGAATTGTGGAGTCAGAGAAACTGGGTTCTGACTATGTGACAATAGGCAAGTCACGTGAGCTCTTTGGGCCCCATCTTTGACAAAATGAGGGTGGCTCAGAGATTTAGAGCTGAAAGGGACCTCCAGGGTTATCTTGTCCTGAGGCAGCTAGATGGTCCAGTGGATAGAGTTCAGGGCTGCAGTCAGCAAGTCATGAGTTCAAATACACACTCAGACACTTACTAGCTATGTGGCCCCAGGCAAGTCACTTAAACTTTGTTTGCCTCAGTTTCCTCAACTGTAAAACAGATGATGATAGCACTTATTTAGCCAGGTTGTTGGGTTGATCAAATGAGATAATATTTGTAAAGGACTTGGCATGCAGTGGTAGATACTGCATGAATTTTTACTCCCTTCTTGAACCTAAGTGACTTGCCCACAGTGACACAGGAATAAGTGAGAAGGTCAGGATTTAAATCCATATGAAGTATACATTTCATTTTACTACCCTGTCTCTCATGGTAGATGAGCTCGGAAGTCCCTTCCAGGTCAAAATCCATAATTCTTTGACCCCTTCCAGCTACTTCTATCATTCTGTGGATTCCAGTCCTCCCTCCCCCACCCTGAAGTCCCTACTAGAGCTTCCAAGAGCTAGGCTATGGGTGGTTCACACTGGTGCATATCAATTCAAAACAGTTTAAGGAAGACTGTTCTAATCTGGAAAGAGCAGCTTATGTGTCATGATATACAGTACTCCTAAATTCCTACAGTTGGCACAGACGTGCAGATGAACTGGTAAATTGAACCCGCTAAAACTTAGGGTCAAGTCTAATTCTGCTCTGCCTTTGGCTCAAATCTAACTTTGAGCTGGGTCTCAGTACTACAAACCTGAGTATAGTCCAATTTACATGGTCTGTTCCACCCAGTATTAAGTAGTATATTTTCCCTTCTATCCTCTGAAGTATTAGATACTATTCTTTCTATCCTCTTAAGATTTTCAGGACAGTTTTATTGAGGGTCTGTTTTTAGGACAGGTTTGTATTATTTTTCTCTTTAGGAAAGTTTTGTATTTTCTCAAGATAGAGCATGCACTCATTGTCACCCACACCTTGCCTTGCCATTAGAATTTCTGAGCCCTTCCAGGGTGAAATTGGATCTAGTTCTTTAACCTCATAGTCTAACTGATAGAAGGTAATCAAATACTGAGCCTTACCATGTGATCGCACCGAATTCTCCTGTCTTCTCACCTGGGGATAACAGGTTTGTGCCATCTAGAAGGATGAAAAGGTAACTCAGAATATGTGGGGTCCTTATAGCCCAGGTGGATACCCTTATGAAGAAGAGGAGGTATGGGCCCCACAAATCGGAGGTTAGTGGCGTTTTGGCATTCATCTGGGACCAGGTTGTTTCATGAGGTTACTTAGAGATCCATAGGGTAGACATTTAGAGATTTCAGTGGGTCTAATGTGTCATACTCTTTCAGTTTTGGGATTTATAGGATAAGAACTGTGTGGATAAACTTGTGTGGGTTACTCTTTAACACTTGGTGGAATTTTTAGCAATGATAATTTTGTTAGCATTCAAACCTGCCTTTGTGATAACAAGATTATCTTTCTGGACTCAAAGCCAGTATCAATGGATCAATCATAAAGAATGTTGATTTTGTGTCTTCTGTTATTACTGTATCATCAGTTGTATTGTTTAGAGGTAAGATGAATGGGTGAGGGCACTTTTGTGGACTAGTGAATTTTTTCCCTACTTACAGACAGGCTAATATTTGTCTTTCGTCCATATAATTAGTAGGACTTTATAGACATTTTCATTTATCCTTTCTTAAAAATAGTGGTGATAGCTGTGTGACCCCAGGCAAGTCACTTAACCCCAATTGCCTAAAAAATAAAAATAGTGGTGGTAGATGATTGACAGCTACTACTTTCCCTACAATGGTATAAAGATCAAAAAGAAGATGGATTTTCCAAAAATTCAAAGAAATTCTAAGGTCCATGCTTTAGCGTAATTTCAAATCTGAAAAACATAAGCAAAATTCTACAGAGGGCCCAACTTCTAGCTAATATTCTGTAGAAATATTAAGCCATGACCTAGAGTGACTCTTTAATCTCATGGGCTTCCAAATGCCACAGATGATATTTGTGCAGAAGTTTTATTTATATATTATAGATAAACCTAGAACTTGGATCTGGGTCTTTTGGTATGTCTGTCATATCTGGAATTCAAATGACCTAGCTTCAAGTCCTGGCTTTGCTGCTCATTATCTGTGTGACCTGGGGCAAGTCACTTACTCTTTTTGAGCCTCAGTTTCCTTGTCTATAAAATGGTAGAGTTGCATTAGATGACTTCTAGGGTATGGTTAGCTCTAAATCCTATGATCTCATAAATATGAATTGGAAAGAGCAAAATAACTTGTGGTTACTAAGAAGAGAAATAAGAAGAGAATGGGGCTAGTGTCAGAACCATAACTAGGTATTCTGGCAACTAAGGAAAAATTGAGTTAGAGGATGGAGAGGAGACCTCAGAAAGATACCTCGTGGAAGGACTGAAAAGCTGATACTTGGGAGACCACTACGCAGGAAGAAAGCAGAGTAGGGTCAGGCCAGAGCAAAATTCACCTGGGTTGTAGAAAGGCCTTAAGATTTCACTTCCAATATGTGACAGATCTGACTTTCATTGACCCATCAGTGGCTTCCAAATGAACTGCTAGTAGTGATATAGTGGGGTGAGAATGGACAGCCTGTCCTCTAAAAAGTTTGACCTGGCCTCACTTAGTTCAGTCACAAACCTCCAAATTCCATACTCCTGAGTAAAGGCGGGAAAAGGGTGATGATGGCAGTTGTAGGGGTCACCATGGTGGGTGGAGGCACAGTGGTTGTTTCCTTCAATTGTAGGATTTGGGAAGAATGGACAGCAGGAGTGGCAATGGGTTGCTGAGCTGCTAGGCTTCAAGGAAGAGTCTCCCATGGTCTGAGATGAAAGCCCAGAACCAGGTGAGGGAGCAGGTGCATTTATATGGAGGGTGTGAAGCAGGAAGAGTGATGCAAGACTAACAAAAATCTTTGAGGTGCCGGACGATGGGCCTGAGGTCCACCGGGAGAGAAAGCAAGGGTTCCTTGGGGCTTCCTCCCTGGTCACCCTGACCTAATTATGGCTCTGGATGATATTATCTGGGAAAAGAATGAATTAGGAGAGTCAATTTCCTTGTGCCCTTTTATTCCATGAAACCATGATGTTGAAACAGTTTGGTTTAATTTTTCTTGGGCCAGTCTGTTCCTATAGTTTGGAAGCTAAGGTGAAGTATGTATAAAAAGTAACGCCACTTTCCGGATCAAGATGTCAAGATTCCATTTGGACCATTTAGAACCAAGCCAAAAAACCTCCAAAATGCTGTGGAGATTGAAGCAGGGTTCTCAGAGACATTTTTGGTCTTTTTCCCACTCCTTTTCCACAAAGAGATATGTATTATCTTAATTGCATAGATCCTGTAACTGGCCACAGCTTTAGAAACAGAAGGAATTGAATTATACTAATTAACTACAAAATTATTTGGTTTTATTAACTTTATGAAGTATTAATTTTCTCATTCTATTACTGTGAAAAAAGGAGGAAAGGGGCAGCTAGATGGTGCAGCGGATAGAGCACCGGCCCTGGATTCAGGAGGAGCTGAGTTCAAATCCAGCCTCAGACACATAATACTTACTAGCTGTGTGACCCTGGGCAAGTCACTTAACCCCACTGCCTAGCCAAAAACAAAAAAACAATCTAACAAACAAAAAAAGGAGGAGAAATTTGCCCAAATATAAGGAAACAGAAAATTTCAGTTGTCTGAATGTTTCTCTATTTTAAAAAAATGACATTTCAATCTTCTTTTGGTTCCTGTTATATCTTTCTCAATCCATCTGCAAAAACAGGTAATGGCCCTGGATGACTTAAAAGATACAAGTCTGGCTCCCATCTAACTGGGGAAAATTGTAATAATAATAATGACAGGTGGCACCTATACAGTGTTTTAAGGCTTTCAAAGCATTCTACGTGTTATCTCATTTGATTCTCCCAACAACCCTATGCAATTAGGGTTTTTATCTCAGTTTTTACACATAAACAAGCTATGCCCAGAGTCACACAGCTAGAAAGTGTCTGAGGCAGGAATTAAACTCAGGTCTTCCTGAGGCCAAGCTCAGGAATCTATTCACTTTGTTACCTACCCACTAAGTACTGAAGTATCCTTTTCTGTTCCTCACAGTCAAAATCTCAGTCCTTCTCTCCTCTTTCTCTTTTATCCTCATCATACACATACAGATTTTTCTCTTAACCATTTGCATTATATCCTAACCAAGGAGTAGTGGAAAGAACGTTGGATTAGGAAGCAAGAGATCTCTGTTACTAATCAAAGAAGTTAACATATGGTAAAAGGCTTTGCAAACCTTTAAGTACTATGTAAGTGCTATTATTATTATTATTATTATTAATTATTACAACTATGTGACTATGGATAACTTGATTTTACTCATCTGTAAAAAGATAATTTCGACCATGATCTTAGCTCTAGCGCTAAAAGGGACCTCAGAGGTGATAGTGTCTGGGTACAGATCGAGATACATTTTTTGGACATGGCCAATGATTTTGCTTGACTGTGTTTTTTCCTTTTTCTATTTCAGTGGGGAGGGGAAAAGGTGGGAGGGAAAAATAGACTTTTGTTAATTGAAAAAAATTGTAAAAATAGAGGGACCTCAGGAACCATCTTGTCAATTTCCTCATTTTAAAAATGAGGAAACTGAGGCTCATGAACACTAAGTGGCTTGCTCAAGGTCACACACAAAGTCATTAAGTAACTTGCCCAAGGTCACACACAAAGTCATTAAGTGACTTGCCTAAGGTGATAATCATAAGGAGCATCAGAAGTGGGCTCAGACCCAGGTCTTCTGACTCTGCAGTCAGTGCTCTATTGTAGCCTATTGTCTCTTTAATGTCCCTTTTACTCCTTAAATTCTGCTACTCAATGAAAGAATAGATATGTCTTTGATGCAGAATGATTGACTTGAGTTGAAGTGTTATTTTTATATTTTGGGACACTTTTCTTTTTAAATAATATTTTATTTTCCCCTAATTACGTGTAAAAACAATTTTTAACATTTTTTAAAGTTTTGAGTTCCAAATTCTAATCCCCCCTAAGACAGTAAAAAATTTGATTTAGGTTATTCATGTGCAATCATGTAAAACATTTCCATATTAGCTATTTTGTGCAAGAAAGACAGAAAGAGAGAGAAAGGAAGGAAGGAAAAGAAAAATAGTATGGTCTGTATAACATCAGTTTTTTCTCTGGAGCTAGAAAGCATTTTTTCATCATGAATCCTTTGAAATTGTCTTGAATCATTGTATTACTGAAAATAACTAAGTCATCCTCTTCTTTCTTGCCTTGCACATAGTAAAGGTTCAGTGCTTGTTAATTGATTAAAAGCTAGAAAAGAACTAAAGTCTAGTGTTTATAGGAAGGGGGTAGAGGCAAGAATCAGAAAGTATGATGTTATGAGTCATGCCTCCCCAATTGAGCCCAGTCCCTCTATTCTAGAAATTACACTTAAAACTCAATTCTAAAAATGTTTTGTTTGTCTGATTACTTCCTTGATATCACCAGCTTTATGTTCTTATACTGTAAACCACCAGCACCATTTTTGTTGCCTGTGAAACAGTTTTGTGGGCTGTGAGAACAGAGTTGTGATCAGATCACCTGACAGCATATTATTAAGACTGGATCTTAAGAAAAGTGACTCCTTAAGTAGCACCTGGTTTTAAGAAAGCTCAATATATGAAAATATTGACAAATTTTTGCAACTTTATTTCATATTTATTTATTCCATCATTGAAACAGTCAAGGAGATATTTTTAAGTATTAGGGAAGCTACATATAGAAGAAACTTTTTGACTACATATCTATTAATTCCTCTTCAGCTGAACATTAAATATTTTCAGAATCTGGTGCCGGTCTATTTTTCCATCCGGATTACACACTGCTCCTCCTCATGAGTGCCACATTCCAGCTAATAACTAGAGTGCTTTTCCTCCTGGTAGATGCCATTCCTCCTGCCATCTTGATGCTTTTGCACAGGCTGCCCTACCCTCCATGCCTGGAATGGACGCCCTTCTCTGTATTGCCTCTTCGATCCCCTTCTTCCTTTCAAGGCTCAGCTCAGGCACATCTCCTTCAAGGGGACTTTTCTGATTCCCCCAGTTGTTAGTACTGCCCCCCCAAATCACCCTGTTTCTGTATTGCCTGTATTTACTTGTCTATGAATATGTATCTTCCAGTGGACTGTGAGCTCCTTGAGGCCAAAGTTTTGGCTATGTAACCCCAGCCCCTAGAACAGTGCCTGGCACATAGTGGATGGTTAATGAATATTTGTTGATTGATTTAGTTCAGGGAGATTTTAGGATCATAGCTGGACAACAACCATTTTTTAATACTGTAATAAACTGTCTTGTTAATACTTTGCATTTTTATAGAAACTTTCTTCCCCATAACTGGACAGCAATAGTAATAGTAATAATAATACTCCTTAAAGTAGCAAAGGCAAATAACACAGGGTTTTGGACATAGTAGCCAGTCTCTAATGTCTGTTGAATGGCTTAATGATGGATACATATTAACTCAGAGACTATCAGAGAGTTGGAAGGGCCAGCAGAGTCCATCTAATGCCCAAAAGGAATTCTTTCCATAACATATCCATCCTACAAGCTGTCATCTGGTCTCTTATAGAGGATCTCCAAGGAGAGGGAAGCCAACAGTACTTAGGGGAGCCCATTCCACTTCTGGGTATCTCTAATTGTTAGGAATTTCTGACTTCAAGCTCAGACTTTTTCACAACTTTGATCCATTCTTCCTGTTTTTGCCCTTTTGAGGACAACAGAACAGGTATAATTCCTCTTCCACAGAAGGATAGCCTTCAGATATTTGAAGATGGCTATCTCATCCCAACCAGAATCTTCTTTCTCCAGCTTAAATGTCTCTAATTCTGTCAACTCAAGTGGCATGAACGTGGTACTCCACTTCCTGACTCCAGGCATTTTCATTGGTTAAGTTCCACGTGTGGAATTCTCTCCTCATTATTTCTGCCTCTGGACTTCTCTGGTCTCCTGCAAGTCCTGACTAAAATCCCACTGTCTACAGGAGGCCTTTCCCGATTCTTAATTCAAGTACCTTTCCTCTGTCAATTATTTCTAATTTACTCAGTATATAGCTTGTTTTACATAGTGGTTTGCATATTGTCTCTCCTATTAGACTGTGAGTCGAGAATAGAGACTGTCTTTAACCTTTCTTTTTATCTTCAGAATTTAGCACAGCACCTGGAACACTGTAAGCACTTAAATGTTTATTGACTAACCAACTCAGCATATACTATAGCTTTTCAATGGCATAGAGACTTGACCTGTGATTTCATCAGTATGAGGAGCTACCTGTGTGACCCTGAGCAAATCACCTGTCCCCTTCGTGCCTCTGTTGCCTCATCTGTAAAATGAGAGGGATGGGGACAACTAGGTCGCACAATGGATAGAGCTCTGGCCTTGGAGTCAGGAGGACCTGAGTTCAAATGTGATCTCAGACACATAACACTTACCAGCTGTGTGACCTTAGGCAAGTCACTTAATCCCATTGCCTTACCCCCCCCCCAAATGGGAGGGATGGACTTGATCAATTCCCAAGTCCCTTCTAGCTCTAAATCTTATGATCTTATGAATTTACACTTATCCTAATTACCTTTTATCTTGTTAGAGTCAGCCAATCACTCTGGCCTGTAATGATCTTTTTGGACCCTGTTTTCCAATGTGTTAAGCAGATCCTCTCCTGCTTCCTAATATCTGAAATTATGACAAATGTGCCATCCAATTCTAATCCAAGTCATTGATAAAAACATTGATCAATACAGGGTCAAAGGCAATTTATTTATCTGTGAAATCAAGGGGTTGAACAAGATGGCATCTAAGATCATAAAATTTAGGATCAGGAGAACCTCAGAGATCATCTTGTCCAGTTCCACCATTTTACAGACAAAAAATCCCTCTCAGGTATAGGGAAATAAAGTGACTTGCCCAAAGCCACATAAATGGTAGACTAGGAGTTGAACCTGGGACTCCCCATTTTAAACGCAGTGCTTTCCCTTCTAAGATTTAGGTTTCTATGAATCTGTAGGAGATATTCCAGTCTTTTTGTTCTTTCTTCCTAAACCATCCCCATTTAGAGAACTAAGAATTCTGTAATCTACTCCCTGTGCTAAAGGTAAAGGGAATCTATTCTCTCTGCTAGCTAATTAGAAAGTTAGCCACAATAATGTGACAATAATATGATTATGGTATATTTTGATCACTAAAATGATACTGAGCTCTAGGAACTTTTGAAGGGTTCCTAATTAATCAGTCAATATTGTGTCTCAGCCTTTAATGTTTAAATCTGAGACTGAGCCCTTACTTGATTGAAAACAATTTTTGTGAGAGAGAATAAAAATATTTCCAGAGGCATTAGAAAGTGGGAAAACTGAGGGAGTCCTTCTTTCCCAAAGAAAATCTATTCTTTTTCATTGCCTATCAAAAAACCAAAATACTTTTTCTGTATTTTTTTAATTGCCTCGATACAAACTAGTGAGAATACATGAAAACTCTTTGATTTCATTTCTGTGGGGAATGCCTTTCATCTAGGCACATTACAAACTATAATAACCTAGACGATAATTCCTAGAGGATTGTTTGAGACTGAATGAATAAATGAGTGAAAACAGAAAAACAAAAACGTCCATTAAGATCTTATTATGTGGTAAGCCCTAGGGATAGAAATACAAATACAAACCCAAAGACATTTGATCCCAGTTTTCAAGAGGCTTAAATTCTAATGTGGAGGGAGGAGAGACAATTCACCCTGGTATGTGGTGGCGAGGGAGGGGCAAATTCAATTTCAGGGATGAGTGGGAATATTTGCATAGCCAGCAGGTGTCACTATGAAGTTTTCTTTGAGGATTTCCCTTCCAGCCAGGTACCCCGGAGACATGACCTTCCCTTGGTCTATGCCCCTACTTTACCCTTTTCTTTGAGAGGCTCCAGGTTCTGAGCTACACCTGGCTCTGGTTCCGTAATAACTTGTTTTAATCTAGTGGTGAAATGGTTCCGATTCACTGGCTAATTTCTCTATCATTTTGGAGCTGGTACAAATTATTAAAAATCAAAATCATAAAATTTTCTATTATGTTTGGAGTGCCCAAGTCATGATGAAATCTCGATTATTTTAGACTAAGGTCCAAACACCTGCTCTGTTTTAAATTATGTGTGTTTCCAGCTATACATCTATGTCTTCCATTACATTTTTCTTGGAGTACTACTAGTACAGACATGCACCACAAAGAAGTTATGATCATTTATAGTTTTTATATGAAACTAAATCAGGAAATAGAAACAGCTTGGAAAATGGAGAAATTATAGGTAAAGCTTAGACAAACAATAGGTACCAGAGAGAGAAAGCTGGGGTGGGAGTGAGGGGAAGTACGAAATCCTTCACAGATTTTCTGCTGGTACAGTCACAAACTGCAGTCTCAAGTCCATGCCAGACAACTCTATCAGCATCTTTTAATAGGTAGAAAATCATACAGGGAAAGTGCTGGCCACATCAATGCCCTATTGTTAATCTCCATTCAAGCACCTGCTATCATGCTGAGTTTTTCTCACTGCCACTGACAACCAATTTTCCCTGGTTCCACAGGCTGGTTCAAAACCTCCCAGCACAGCAAAGAAGTACAACCCATTGCCCAGAACTCTGGATCCTTCCTTTCCAAATGACAAGAACCTCCATTGTCCCTTTGGACTTTGATTCCCATAAATCTATGCAGTCAGGACCTGAAGCCTGGTTACAATCAACACATCCCTGCCAGGAGCAATGTCAGAGTTGATTCCATGGTTTCAGAACTGGATGGGGTTATGGGGCAAGAGTAAAGTGAAGCATGGCTAAAGGAGTTGCCTGAAATAGTGGGCCAATCACAACAGCAGATAGAAAAGACTAAGGGGCTAAAACTTCCAGAATAGTTCTCTGATTCTGTTCATTAGGAATCATGGTTAAGTGACTTGCTCTGGCCAAAACTATTGGTTAAGTATCAGAGGGAAGATCTGAACATATATATAAAGATATGCACTCATTTGTGCATATATATACAAGTACTATATATTTATACACCATGCATATGCACACTATATAAACATACACATATAAACATATATGCATAGGTTCGTGTGTATATATATATTTATAACTATATATTTATGTATATCAGCTAGGTGATATAGTGAATAGAGTACTGAGCCTGGAGTTAGGAAGACCTAAATTCAAATCCCACCTAAGACATTTGTTGGCTGTGTGACCCTGGGCAAGTCATTTGATCCCTTCTGCCTCAGTTTCCTTAACTGTAAAATGAGGATAATAATAGCACGACAGAGTTGTTGTGAGGAACAAATAAGATAATATTTGTAAAGTACATAGCAATCTGGAATATAGTAGGTGTTTCATACTTATTTCCTTCCTTTCATTTATATATGTATATATCCATAAACACATACATATTTACATATGTATGTGTGTGTGTGTGCAGAAAGTCTAGTTGTTAGTTTCAAATTCAGGACTGAAGCTTACATAAAGAATTTAGGATTGGAGATGAATGCTGGATATTATCATCTCCAAATATCAACATAGGACAATAGTCAGCAAACCCCTGCTTTTATGTGGCTACCCCTTGGCTTTCTGGGTTACAACAATTAGAATGCAAGTTCCTTGAAATCAGTGACTATCTTTGCTTTTGTATTTGTATTTGTATAGCACTGAATAAATGCCTCTTCATTTATTCATAGAAGAAAGTGAGCTGTGTTAAGCCTTGTTTTATAACCTTTTGTTTTTGCTTTTCTTTGTTTCCTAAGCATTTAGGCAGGCTCCTAATAAGTTTTTGCCTGTTGAATTGACTTGACTAGGTTGTTTTTTTTTTTTTAAATCTTTATATTCCCAGTAGTTAGCATAGCACTTGGCACAAAGTTGTCACATAACAAATACTTGTTGATTAATTTTTTTTGCTTCTATTCATTCCATTTTTTTAATATTTAATTTATCAATGAAGACCAGTATGAGCAAAATATCATAGACACCTAAAATTCAGTCATGGCTTCAGACTGTGGATTATAGGTAAAGTCAAAGTGGAGTTTAATCTCAGGAGCAACAATAAGAAGATGAGTTTACTGTGTTATTCAAAAGGAGGGAAATAATCCACCCCTTAAATCCTCCCCTCCCTTCCCAGTTACTCCCTGTGGTAAGGTTGATAGGAAGAAAGCAGAGGAGGTCACTATCTGTTAATATTCCTGCTCCTCTAGGGACATAAAATGAATGGAACTGAGCCTGCTATAGGTATATTTTCACAACTACAGGTATTTACTAAGTGGAGGTTGACTGCTGATAGGCCCGAAGTGAAACCAGCCAACATCAAGGTCAGCTAATCGTAAGTGGCCTTGTCTCTCACAGGTTGATGTGGTGATCAAATGAGATAATATTTGTAAAAGTGCTTGGCATGGTTGCCTGGCACATTGAAGGTATTTAATAGATGCTCATTCCTTCCCCTCCCCCCCTTTTTGGTGGGAGACAGAGGACAATCTTGTGGCTCGATTAAGGCCTCTTGGAATGAAGACAAAAGGCACTGAATACAGTAAACTGCTAATACACGCCTGGAACTCCTTTCCTTTCCCAGGAGTTCCTGGGCCATTGATATGAGTGCCTGTCCATCTTGGCTACCTGACATCTACCATTTTTGCCCAATTTTTCTACTAGTTTAATTGTCTCTTCAGCCATTGTATACTTGAATTTCTTTAGTTTATTTGCTGCATTCACACTTTCTTCCTTGGCTTTGTTTGTAATCTGTTTTGTGAGCTTGACCAGCATTTCTCTGTGTTGCCTTCTACCTTTGAGGACTGGCACCTGAATTACTGTCCCGTTGACTTCTGGGTTCTGATTCATTTCATTTTATTGTATGGCTTTATAGCTGCAACTGTACATTCTGAAATTGGTCGTGTTTATTAAATCTGAGGTTTGTTTTTTTTTTAAGTGAAATCTGGTCAATTTGATCACCAGTTGTCAGAGTTACGTGATCCAGGCACCCAAAAATCCATCTCCTAACTCCAGGCATTTTCACTGGTTGTCCCCCATTCCTCAAATTCCCTCCTCATCTCCAACTCAGAACTTCCCTGGCTTTCTTCAAGTTTCAACTAAAACTCCACTCTGCAAGTTTTTCCCTGTTCCTTTCAATGCTAGTTCCTTCTTTCTGAAGAACTGCTTCAGAAGTTGAATGACTACTATAGATCTTTGTACATAATTGTTTGCATATTATCTCCTCCATTGTGAGCCTGAGGACAAGAAAGCTTAGGGCTTAGCATGGTGCCTGAGGCTTAGTAGATACTTACAAATAAGTAGATACCTATTGACTGATTTATTGTGGTGCTCTGACAGACACTGAGAGTCAGGACTCCTAGGTTGGAGAATCAACCCTGGCACTAACTGCCTGTGTAACTCACCTTTTGTTTTGTAGAAAATTATATGATCTCTCAGTAGTTTCTCTGCCTCAATCACAAAACTGAAATAGCCTAATTTTCTTAGAGGCTGAATGCATTCACAAAGTTTGCTGAACACGGAAGCTGCTTAGGAGTACTAAGTACTACTGGTTTAATTAGTAATTTTACAGATTTGATAAGGATCAGAGATCAGAAGACGAAAATGAGAATGATCTGCCATCGGGTCAGTTTTGGCAAACATTATAACTCCATGTGTTTATATGTATGGGTATATGTAAAAGCATACATATATTTGTGACTTCTTTGAAAGGTCATTGTTACCTACTTTGCTGAAATTCCTGCCTTTATCAGCAACCAAATTGCATGAAGCTTTGGTGTTATATTTTGCATTTGGGAGAAAACCAGACCAAACCAAACCTCTATTTTCCTTACTTGCGCTTTACCAGATGGTTTAATTGGTTTCCACACCATCATTCCTGTGTATTATCATCTGACTGACAACTGCTATAAAATAAAACGCCAACGCCCCAATTCCTTCACACAGCATCTCAAAACTTCTAACTGCCTCCTCAGACACAGTTTTGATGCCAGTTCTCTCTCGTCTATTTAATTAAATCTCAGACCAGGGATGATGGTGCTGCCTTAAACAGCTAAGAACACCCATACCATGCCTTCAAAACATTATTTTTCCATATAGATGTGGTATAAATGGAAAGAACCTTGGATTTGGAGTCCTAGTTTCAATTCAATCCAACAACTGAGCAAACATTTACTGAAAGCCTACTATGTACAAAGCACAGGGCTTTGTAGATAGTAGGGCATACAAACTACTCCCTCCCTCCCCCACCAAGAAACAATCCATGCCCTCAATGATTTTTCATTCTATCAGGTGGGGGTGGGGAAAAGGTGAGATATATAGTTAAGTATATACAAAATAATTTTATGAACTAGAGGGTACCATCAATTGGTGGAAGGTGGAGGGGTGGGGATCCGAAAAGGCCAATAAGTAAGAGGCCTTATCTGAACTGAGCCTGGAAGTAATCAAGGAATCCGGGTATTTTAAGAGGTGGAGTCAAGGAAGAAGATGGAGTGAGTACTAGGTATGGTGGGGAAAGGGACAGTCTGTGCAAAAATGAAGGCAGGAGACTGAATGCTCAGTTTGGGGAAGAGTTGGGAGGTCAGTTTGGTGGGGTTGGTGTGATATGAAATAAATCTGGAAAACAATAGGGGAGCCAGATTGTGGCAGGCCTAAGAAATGCCAGAATTAATATTTTGTACTTTATCCTAAAGGTAATTAGAGGACCCCCGAGTTTTTCAGTAAAGGAGAGACATGATCAGAATTGTGACTCTTTCACTAGCTATGTGACCTTGGGCAAGTCATTCAACTTCTTTACACCTCAGTGTCCTTACCTGTAAAATAGGATATCTGTATTACTTACCTCATCCTGAGTCCCCCATACTGTTTTATGTTTATTTATGAATATGTTATGAATTCTTTAGGAACATATAGGAGTCAACCACACTTGAAAGCTCTCCTCCCAAGAGTTCTGCCACAGACTACTCTTTGTAGAATTTCTCCTTAGGGCATATAACCATGATAATTTATAAGGCTATGTCTCAGAACTTTGACCATGCTAGTTGAGAAAACAGTGGTTCTGTGACATCATTAGAACTTTGTATGGGTTGGTTCATTTACGGCATCTTGGTCGGAGGTTGTTATGTCTCCCAGAAATTTCTGGTTTTCACTGATTGTGTGGATTTTAACTAGGAAAGTCATTATTAAAGTGATAGTAACTAATTGTCCTTCATGCTGAATTATTTTTAGGTAAGATATTCATTACTTATCATCGCTTATTAGATATGTATTTCCTTTTTATTTTTCATCATTGAAGTATTCACAAAGTATTCATAAGGTGGGAGGGAAAGGAAGAAGGGATTGCTTTCATTTTGATTCATTTTTTGCTAGGCAGTGGGGTTAAGTGATTTGCCCAGGGTCACACAACTAGTAAGTATCATGCATCTGAGGCAGGATTTGAACTCAGGTCTTCCTGACTCCAAGGCGGGAGCTCTATCCCTCAAGCTACCCAGATGCTCCTGATTGCTTTCATTTTGAATCCTTGCTTTCTAGGATTTCTAATAGTCAGATAATGAAAACTTTTTTTTTTCTGAAGCATCTGAAGTATACCATTAGACCATGGGTGGGAAATCTTTTGAGAAAAAAAATGTTGTTATTTTTGCCATTATACAAAGCAGCTCCCTATATACTGGTCAAATTTAGGGATGTTCATTCAGGCCTCATTCTGTCTGCTCTGACAACTAGCTTAATGATATGAATTTGATTGCTGAGAATAATTGTAGAAGGGAAATTTGATTTGAAATGCAGCTTTGAAAACACTATTTTGCTTTGTTTAACTTTCCTTCCATACCTGAGGCATAGGAGGTAGTGTGGTAGAGAACTTGCTCTGGACTTGAAGGATGTGAGTTCAAAGTCTACCTCTGCTGGTTTCTCACTGTGTGACCTTGGAAAAATTAACTTCCTGGGTGCAGTTTCTGCAGCTGTAAAATAAGAGGGGCTAGTTTAGATTGGCTTCAGAGGCCCTTTCCAACTCTGGATCTGAGATCCATCCACATCGGTTCTTTTTTTTTTTTTGGAGGCAATCAGGGTTACGTGACTTGCCCAGGGTCACACAGTTAGTACAAGTCTGAGGTCAAATTTGAACTTAGTTCCTCCTGACTTCAGGGCCAATGAGCTATCCATTGTGCCATCCAGTTGCCCCTTAAATTTCTATAAATATGTAGAATGGGACTACTCAAGTCCACAATGTAAAATTTTAAAAAGGGCTATGTAATAAATTAAAACCCAGAAATCTATTCTTAGACTCCCTGTAAATATAAAACCAATTAGGAAGATGTGTTAGGGTAGATTTGTTTTATGTAAATGAGATTTGGAAATTCTGGTGTTGAAGCTGACACATTTGGAATACAAGTAAAATTTTTTAAAAATGATACGAACATTAAGAGAAGGAAACCACTAAATTCTTCGAATTATATCTTTTACTTTTCATTCTCTTTTGCATGTCAGACATAAATGATACAATTCTAATATACATGCTGGGTTTGAATTGATCCAATTTGTATTGATACCAAGATTTTGGCAATAGGTCCATCTGAGAGATAAGGGCTAAATGACAAGATTTTAATGAATTTTAATAAATTGTCATTCAACTCCTTCTCCTCCCCCCACAGCCCCTTATGATATCTAGGCCTCAACTGGCTTTTCAAAACCTTGGCACTAACCTCCCCTTGAAATGGACTAAGGAGTCAGAGGCAGCCTTTCAAAATAAAAAAAACCAGCTGCTTTCATGTTTTTGGAGACACTCATCTCAGTGAGGGTGAGCAGTGTCAGGAAATACGGTATGATAGAAGGAAGACTGTGGAATCAAAGGACTTGGTTGCAAATTCAGTCTCTGACACTTCCTAACTTGGGCCTTTGGGCCAAAGTGAAATATCTTTTTTGTGCCTCAGTTTCATCATTTGCAAAGTGCTGTTCCTTAATTGTGACACTCCATCCCCTACTCTGAGCATTTTCACTGGCTGTCCCTCATTCCTGGAACCCTCTCCCTTCTTATCTCCAACTCCTAGCTTCCCTGGCTTCCTTCAAGCCTTGGCTAAAATCCCACCTTTTGCCAATGGTCTTTCCCAGTTTTCTTTAATCTTAACGTCTTCCCTCCGAGATGATCTCCAATCTATCCTGTATCTGTACCTTCTTTGTACATAGTTGTGCTTTTGTATTGTCTCCTCCATCAGATTTTGAGCTCCTTAGAAGCACAATTTGTTCCTGTCTTTGTTTGTATCCCCACAGGACTTAGTACAGTGACACATAGTGAGCACCTAATACATTCTTTGTTGAGTTTCTTCCAGCTCTACATTTATGATTTGGGAGAATAAAAGGACTGATCCATGAAATCATGTGAATTTACTGCAACAGGTACAATTCAAACTAATTTTATGAGGTAGTGGGTAATTTACATATGACTGCTTGAACATAGCTGTTGATGGTGGTGCACAGTAGGTAGAGTGCTAGGCTTGGAGTCAGGAAGATCTGAGTTCAAAACTGGCCTCAGATACTTTTAAGCTGTGTTGTATGATCCTAGACAAATCACTTATCCTGTGTTTGTCTCAGTTTCCTCATTTTTAAAGTGGGGATAACAATAAACCTTTCAGAGTTGTGGTGTGGATCAAATGAGATAATAATTGCAAAGCGCTTAGCGCAGTGACTGGCACATGTGAGAGCTACATAAATGGTAGCTATTATTATTATGACTGCCTTTTTTTTTTTTTCCTGAGGCAGAAAACCAGGCTGACAGCATCTAGGAAGATATCAGTTTGAAACCTAGTGATTAGGTGAACTCAAGGTTTGGGAGATGACTCATTCCCTAAGTGCATCACTGCTCAATCTGTGATCTGCAAAACATGGAATACAATCAATGTGTGTTCTATCCCTCATGAGTCCAGACTTATTTTGTAGTCTCAACAGCACAATGCACTCTTAGGCCTTTGTATTTTAAAAACACTTCTGAGGTTTAGAGGTGCTTAGCGTTCAGACCTCTGGATGTCAGGACTACGTTCTATTTTTATTAATTTTACAATGGTCTGGTAAGGATTAATGAGAATTTTCAAGCACTTTAATTTTCAATATAGGAAACTCCCTTCCTTAAAGGTATATAGCCTTCTGTCTTGAAGGCTGTTGAAGTCAGTTGGTTATAGTGACCGCTAATTAGTGTAAGGCCAATTAGCTTAGCTTCCTCACAGATTTCACCCCTAAGGCTCCTTTCAATAAATTCATCCCCTTTCTCGGCTGAGACTAGTGGGAAGTGTTCGGAGGGATCAACAACCCACATTCACCACCACTCCTGGAAAAGCGAATGTCCTAATGGTGGAAGGTCAGTGCCATTAATTTCGAAAAGGCAGCAGTGATAACTAATTAACCACATACTATAACAAGCAAGACCTAGTTTTCGTGTTAAGAACTCGTCAGTGGTGTGATTTTCGAATAGGCAAGTGACAATTAATTAGCCACGAACATATTAGAGAGCACTGATTTTTGCATAAGTGTTAGCACCTTTTAAGCAGAAATAAGCCAAGTTCTAGGTAAAAGACTGAGCTCTCTGGGACGCAGCTACAGATGCAAGAACGAAAAGAAATGTTTTTCTGCAACTCTCCTTCTGAAGATTTGCCACTCTTGGGGGCGGGGGAAGGCTGTCCCGTTTCCTCTCCACCTCTTTCCACCTTTCAGGAAAACATGATTGAAAAAGGCACGTGAGATGATGCCTTTGAGCAAAGTTAAGCCTGCAAGCTCAGGGAATCTGAATGGAACCTCCCTTCCCCTCTTCTTCCTCCCCCCTACGTCTCCTTAACACCCCCCCCCCCCGCGAATTTGATAGAATTTGAGAACATCTGAAAATCCCGAAGGTAGTTCCTCACCACCTCCTCTTCTGGGATATGGGAATAACTTTTTTTTTCTTTTAAAGAAGGAAATCCCAAAGATAGTGGGAAGGGGTATATATGGTGGATAGAGTATTGCGCAAAGTAAAACTAAAGGAAAATTTAGGTACGGGAGGAGTCCGTATCTTGGGCTGGAAAGTGGTTAGGAGGTGGGTAACTGCAACGGGGGGGAGTATTAAATACAAGAAGTTAGATGCCTAGGCTTTTAGAACGCGAGGCAGGAGGGGATTTAGTAGGAGAGCTAAGGAAGGGATTCTAATCTTAGAGCATCCGAGTCTTACGGCAGCGCCCCTCCCCCCACCTTCCCCTTTCACTCCAATGTTCCATTCACAAGTTTCTGGCCCGGAGGCCCCTCCCGGTTCCTCCCGGCCTAGGGCGCAGTTTCCTCTGCTGCAATTGGTGAGCTGCAACAAAGCCTTAGCAACCGGCTCCTAGTGACCCGATTGGGCGCCTGGTAACTACTCGGGCGTGGGGCTGGGGGGGAGATAGGAGAGGGGCGGCCTCTTTAAGGGATGGCCGCGGAGCGGTGAAAGTGGAGGAGGGGGGAGGGCGGGGAGGTAGGTCTGGGGGTGGACCTAGAGGAGGAGGAGAAGGAGGAGGAGGAGGAAGGAGAAGAAGAGGAGAAGCAGCAGCAGCCGCAGCAGCAGAACCAGAAGCAGGAGAAAGGGCTGAAGGCAGACGAGGAGCAGCGGCTGCCAGTCGGGCAGGCACCCAGGCGCCTGCCTGCCTGCAGCACAAGTAGCCACGGGCGCGATCGGGGCCAGTAGTCTCCTCCTCCATGATCACTTTGGGGGCCGGGAGCAGACTTTGCCCGGACGTGAGAGCTGGTCTGCGTATCTCAAGGCGCGGCGGCGGCGGAGCGGGGTCGGGCGCGGTGCAGCGGCGGCCCGGGGAGTGTGCGCCCCGCGCAGGCAGGGCTCGAGCTCGGGCTCCCCTCGGAATGTCCCCGGGGCGCCTCGCGCGCTGACCCCCCAGCAGCCTCCGCCTTCTGCTCCCGCTCCTGCCGCCGCCGCCGTAGCTGTAGCCGCCGCTTTTCTCTCCGCCTGGCTTCGCGCTCAGAGCTCCGAGCTCTTTGACTCTGGGGAAGAAGGGAACTCCCGGGGGGTGGGTGAAACCAGTCACGATCAAGCCCTTTGGAGCACGGCTCATGTTTAAGATGGCAGCGGACGCCGGAGACCTAATCGGGGCTTCTGAGTTCTTGAAAGGTGAGGGGCAAAACCCCCGGAACCCCCGCCCCGCCCCTTCCATCCCATCCAGTCCCTGTCCCGTCCCGTCCAGTATTGTCTCGTCCTGTCCCGGCCAGGCAGCTTCTCAGTCAAGGGGGCGCCCCAGCAACAACCGGGCTTCTCCCTACCTCTCTGGGTCCGTGCCACCTTGCTCCATAGGGACCCCCTGCCGCTTCCGGCTTCTGGTCCTTCCCCACCTCCCGGACTCGGTCCTTCGTCTGAGCCCATCTCCCAGCAGCAGCTGCCTCCCCCCGCCCCATCCCTCTCTGAGATTCTTACACAGCAGGGGGGCCTTCCTGGGACACCCTAAGGGGCTCTGTCCTCCTCCCTTGGCTTTGCTCTCCCCATCCTTCGGACCTCTCTATTCTTTTGGACCCCACCCCCTCCCCAAGCCACACCCCTTTGTCTCCCTCTCCCACCCCTTTTTCATTGCCCTCCCCTTGGGAGTCTTTAGGTCTACAGCGGCCCTGGAGCGAAAATTGTTTCTTTTGTTGTATTCCCAAGTCCCTTTAATTGGACCAGAGGAGAGGAGAGGTGATCTCTGAGTTCGTACCATTCTCTCTTCCTCTGTAGCTCCTCTCTTCCTTCACCGAGGTGTTCTCCAGTTTCTGATGCTAGCAGCCAAGAAACCGGTTTGAGACAATAATTCCACGTGCTTTTGCTTTATTTTTTAATTTTTTTGGTGGTGGGAGATCTTTAAATTCGAGAAATTATTATTTTTGTTCTTTGTGTTCCTCTGCACCCTTTGCTGTTTAGCTCTCATTCCTCATGTAATCAGTCAGTGAGTGAGTGGATGAACACGGCACTGGCTTCAGATTCCATCTCTAGTGCTTACTAACCTTGGGCAAATCACATAATCTTCCACAGCCTCGGTTTCCTCATCTGTAAAATGAAGGGTTTATGCTAGATGGCCTCTGAGGTGGCTCTACATCTGTGATCCCACTTCTGATATATTTTCTTCTCTCTTTTAAACTTGTCTTTCAGATCGCTTATATTTTGCTACTTTAAGGAATAGACCAAAAAGCACAATAAATACCCACTATTTCTCCACCGATGAGGAGCTGGTCTATGAAAAGTAAGTTTCAGTTTTGTTTTGCTTTTTTCCAGTTTTCTTTGGGAAAATGTTTTACTACTCTGTGGGCAGTTTTTGAGACTTTAACTCCTCACCCTCCTGTGGATGAGTGTAAATAAGAGAAAAATCATCATTCTGGCAGTGTTTTTAAGGCTTAGGTTGTGATGCAACGTATTTATTGTAGTTATGTTAAAATGATCAGCAGTTCACCTCAGTAGACTTGGGTGCTGCTACTGTAGGAAATGTTTGCAAAATTTGAGAGTAACAGCTTCTTGGTTATATAGGTGGCTGTTTCGGAAAATAAAAATCACTCCAGAGCACACCCACATGAAAAGTCTAGAGAGAGACTTGGCAATTTACAAGGCATGATAATTGACCTCTTAGTCAGTCACCAAGTATTTATGGAGCACCCACAGTGTGCATAGCAATGTCCTAGACTAAGGGGATTTTAAACTTTGCAGACTTTAGCATAGCTTGGGCCGTGTCTAAGAACGGTTTTGTCCTTAGTTCCCAATGAATGGAGCACATTAGATTGAAAGTTGGATCCAAGTGACTAAGTGATACTATATCCACTTGAGTGTCTTGGATTTTGTGGTAAATTGTTTCATATTGATTAGGGAGTATGGATCCTAAGTGACATGAAATACTGTTGTCTGCAACTGAAAGATTGTGAAGATCCTGGCTGCTAGAAATAACTTAGAAGGAAGTCAGATTTTGCTCTGTGCAAGTGTAAGCAAGGTTAGAAATTAAAAGAATAATAAGGATCCTTTGATCTTTTAGAATGAAATATAAAATGTCATCTTCTTTGGTTTTTCAGTTAAGAACAGGACAGGGAGATTTAAAGCACCATTTAACATATTCAACAAATACATTTGAAACAGGCAGGTTTTGTGTTTTGGCCAGTTAAGGAAAAAGGAATGAAGTAGTTTTTTTGATGGGGTGGGGGTGGGGATTTTGGGGACGAATAGAGAAGGAAGAGAAGGAACTATGAGGAAGGAAACTAAATATTCTGAAGATGGTGTCATTTCCCATACATTTTACCCTTCCTGTTCATTGGGTTGTAGTCTTCAGAAGGATGAAGTTTATCATTACTATCCGGGAAGCTCACAGGCTTTCCAGCAATTAAGTACTATTCATTGGAACTTTAGGAAAATCATAAAGCTGGAAAGAACGTCAAGAAAGCATCTAATTCTAAAGCCCAGAGAGAAGTAAGTGACTTGGCCGGTATCCCATAACTGGTATCCCTTAATGTCAGAATAGGGGCATGCCTCTTGACTCAAGAGTTTAGTGTATTTTCCACTGTGACACCTGGCTTCTTTCCAAAATTATCTATCAGCACTGGAAGGAATTTTAGGATCATAGATTTAGAACTGGAAGGGACTTGAGGCCATCTAGGCCATCCTCCATTTCCCCCTCCCTCCTCCACTCTGATTTTGTAGATGAGGAAAGCTCAGGGTCACATAACTGGCAATTGACTAAGGCAGATTTGAACCCAGGTCTTCCAGATATTGAAGTATCCTATCTACTATTCTATGAGTTGATTAGGGGGATCACCTTCCTTGATCTCTCAAAGAAAAGATCATCCTGGGGGCAGCTAGGTGGTGTGAGTAGAGCTTTGGCCTTGGAGGCAGGAGGACCTGAGTTCAAATCCAGCCTCAGACACATAGCACTTACTAGCTGTGTGACCTTGGGCAAGTCACTTAACCCCAATTGCCTCACAAAAAAAGGCAAAAAAAAGAAAAGAAAAGATCATCTTGCCTTTGGGCCATCACTCTTTGGTCAGAAGAATATGTTCTCATATTACTTGTTTTGCTTGATACAAATGTGGCTCCTTACCTTTTGTAAGAATGGCATCTTCTATCTTTTCTTAAGAGCCTGCTTTTGATTTCCTTAAAGTCATATAAAGTTTGTGTGTGTGTATGTATAGAGCATGTACCCTTATGGGGTTTCTCTAGGAGAGTAGAAGGATAATGGGCAGCCTGTGGCAGGTTGACTTCCTAAGCTCTGAGACATTCAGCTCTATCGTGATCTACCTATTGGGGGGCCAAATGTAAAGGGAGCAGGTTGTAAATGAAAAGGTGTATTCTGGTAATATGAAAATATAAACTCTCAAAGTAGACAAATGAAGGAGTATTTTTCCTATTATAAAATTATTATTTTTGATTTATGAAAGGATTCACTCTAGGCTTTCTTTAGATAGGGAGCTCCCCTACTACATTTAAGATCAAGGTACAATTATAATGATTTAAAAATATTGCAATTGTAGGTTTGCTTTAGAAATCAAGGATACAAGCTTTCATTTTATCTCTTAGTTTTGTTATTGTGACTGAGTTTGCATTTATATGGTACTTTATGCTTTATGGAGTGCTTTCCTCCTAACTGTGTGAGATAGCAGTCCTTATTTTATTGATAATGAAACTGAAGGCCAGGGAGGTTCAACAGTTGACTAATCATCATAATGGCTAGTGTTACTGTCAGTGCTTTGATTCACACTTAGATTTTCTAACTCCAAGTCCAATGCTCTTTTCCCTCTATTACCCTGGTAGAATCAGCTTAGTATAGCACATAACAGAGGTGTCAAAGATGCGGGCCTGAACCTGATTCAGATGTAATTGGGAAATATTTAACAAAATAAATAAAAACACAGTACAATGTAGATAACATTACATAGTAAAATGAAGTCCATATTGGGCCAGTAGGGATCCTTGTTTATTAGGATTAGTGGGCCCCATTTCTTTGGGAGTTGGATACCATTGGTGTAATAAATATGATAAAGGACTGGCCCATTTAAGTCCTACCTTACACACACACTCGCCTGCTTTGTGATTCTGGGCAAATTACTTAATGTCTTTGTGTCCCTGGCCAGTCTCTAAGTGACATGACTAATTTCATAGAATTAGAAGTCAGAAGTCACCTAAGTTACAGGTAAGTTGCCAGTCTGCACAGGCAGAGGGAGTTCACCATACTAATTAAATAAATCAATCAGTAAGGGTTTATTAAATGCTTATGATTATGCCCTTGCATTAAATGATGGGGCTACAGAGATAAAAAAGGAAGCAGTCCCTGTCATCAGGGAGCTTACATTCTATTGGGAGAGTAGATAAATTAGTACAAGGAAATAATAAGAGGGGGATACTTGAAGCTGAGGGGATCAGGAATGGCATCATGTTGGATGTGGTGATTGGGCTGAGTTTTGAAGGGAATGAAGGCTTCTAAAAGATAGTTAGGCAGGAGTTCATTCCAGGCATGGAGGGATAACCTGTTCAAAGCAGATGAGATGTTCTTCAGAAAGGTCAGTTTGGCTAGATTGTAAATTAATGAAGGGCAGCAGTGTAGAATAAGCCTGGAAACGTAGATTGGAGTCAAGGTGGAAAAGGCTTTAAAAATACTAAATGAAAGAGTTCATATTTGATCATAGAAGTAATAGAGAACCACTGAAGTTTATTGAGCAGGGAGTGGACATCAGTCAATCTGCGCTGTAGAAAACTCAATTTAGCAGTTGTGTGACAGCTGGATTGGAAAGGGGATAGACTTGAGGCAGGAAAACCAGTTAGGAGGCTCTAGAGCTTGGATGATGGACATGTGAATGGAGAGAAATTAGAGAGCCAAAAATTCTAGTAAATAAAGATAGACTTATTATAGAAGGGAAGTAAATCATGTCTGTCATATTTAGTGGTAGAGACCCTGGAGGGGGGAGTCCGGGTAGCAAAGAAGGCAAAATCTGCTTGCCTTGACACTTGTCTAAAACAAACCAAACAAACCCCAAACCCACACCAAACCAGATCAGAAATGAATCTAGAGGTGTGCTGCTTGAATTTCAATTCAAGCACGTAATTGAATTTCCTTTTTAGTCTAACTTGAATCTATAGTGTTGAGAATGGTCACTTACCAAAGTTACTTTATTAATCCATCTCATCACATACGCTTTGTTAAGTATCTTGCTGTTTCTTAGAGGTTTGTGAGTATGGTCCTCCATTAGAGAAATGAGCTTATCACCAAATTGTAAGCTTCAATATTGGTTAGGGAGAAAAGATTTCTTGAACAGTCATTTTTCTGTCTGTTATCTCAAAGCTGCTTTCTCCCTGATTGTTTGTCTTTTTAGGAGCCCTGGGGTGTTAGTTCTTGAGCAGTGTTGGAGTAATGATTGGAATATAATAGTCCTTGACTTCAAAAATAGCTCTAGGTATTTCAGGGTAAATTTTAAAAAGTGCATGTGGTAGAAGAGAGAATGGAATCTTGGACCTCCATTTTGTAGATGAGGTGATGAGTCAAAGAAGTTAAAAGAACTGTCTTAGTAATTGTTTGACACTTGTTTTTTAAAAATAAAAGTTTCCTTCCATGGCCATAAATCCAACCCAGTGATATTTAGCAAGCTTTAGGGGAAAATACTTGTAGATTTTATTGGTATGTTAGGGGAGAGGTTAGCTATGAATAAAGTCAAATTATTATTAATTGAATGTACTTCTAGTAGAGACTTGGGTATTTTCTGATACTGCTCATCAGTCCTATACAGTTTGGTTAATTCACTGTCAGCAACATTTGTCAAATGGCCACTGTATTTTTGTGACTGAGTACCATTGTGATTCTTGTTTAATTTTTATTTTGGGCTTAGGAATTGAGGACTACTTACTAAATGGTATCTTATTAAGTGAAGTGTTTGTTACTTATTAAGTGACTGTGTTTGTTCTATAGTTTAATAACTAGCATACTAAATAGTGATTGACATATATTATCTTAAAGCGTCATTTATGTGTGAAATGCTTCTTTTAGTGTTTTTACATGGCTATAAATCCAACATACAGTGATGTGTTTAGCAAGCTTTAAGGGAAAGTACTTCTAGCTTTTATTTACAGGAGAGGTTAGCAATAAATAAAGTCAAATTATTATGAATTAGGTGACTTTTAAACTTACGTACCATGTTTGGTAGTAATAAGAGGAGGCAGTGGGTGATGCAAAGAGTGTTGAAGTTGGAATCAGGACCCGTGGGTTCGAAGCCAGTCTCTGACACTGGCTTGTCACATGGACAGATCCTTTAACGTCTCTGGACTATAGCTTTTTAATCTGTAAGAGGAGATGGTAATACATGTACCACCTATTCACAGGGTCAAGGTAAGGGAGGAATCCTCTTTGTGAACCTTCAAAGATAGACATAGGAAACAGGCCTGTGATTTTACTGGTCTAGGGAACTCCCAGGTGAAGACTCTCTCTCTCTCAGTGCAATCCTACCTTCTCTACAACTGATTCCAAGGCTGACTTTGCTTTCTATTTACTATGTTGTGCTTGCTTCTCAAACCTTAAAAAAGAACTTTGTAAGTATGAGTTTTTGCCAAGAAGAGTTGTGGCTTAGAATGTTGGCCTTGGAGTCACAAAGAGCTGGGTTCAGTTCCTACTTCTTCTTTTAAAAAAAAATCCCACTCTTTTTTTAGTTTTTAACATTTACTTCCATAAGATTTTGAGTTCTAAATTTTCTCTCCCTCCCTAAGATGGTGTGCAATCTGATATAGGCTTTACATATACATTCATGTTAAACATATTTTCACATTAGTCATGTTGTAAAGAAGAATTACAACCAATGAGAGAAACCATGAGAAAGAAGAAACAAAAAACAAAAAGAGAGAGAAAACAGTATGCTTTGATCTGCATTCAGACTCCGTAGTTCTTTTCTGGATGTGGATACCAAGCTCTTACTTCTGGCACAGCCTGACTCTGATTTCAGTGGCAAGCCACTTAACCCTGCAGGGCTCCAAGTCTCTAATTCCATGATTATCGGTTCTAGACTGCTGGCTTTAGTCCAGAGTTCCTTAGACTAATGAAATCACTGGTCCATTGCCATGTCTCTGAGACCCCTATATTGTTATCTGTCTTATAAATGGTGATACCAGTGATGGTTTGGCTTTAATGCCACTTGGGGGACTATAAAGGAAGGACTCTTGGGAGAGTTCCAAGATTAAGGAGAATTCTTCTTTTATCTTTGCATTGGCTGTACTCCTGGGTTTCAGCTGTTAACCTTTTTTTTTTCTTGCTATATCAACAACTTTACAATCTCATTGCCACGCCACAGTCCTTCCTGCTTTTAGACTCCTCCCTTAGTGCTCACCACCACAGGCCAGCACTACCGCTTCCTGTGTGGAGTGTGAAAGAGTCTGCAAAGCTCTTGGAAAGGCAGAGGATTCCTGTGGATTCTAGCTGTGATCCTGTAAAAATCCTGACTGGCATACACATGGCTAGATAACATCTCTGTCTTATGACAGAGGCTGTGTATTATCTTCTAGCATAGGTCCTTACACACAGGTGGTGCTTACTATGTATTTGATGAATGAGTGAGGGAAAGAAGGAAAAGCTGGATTCCTGTTGAAGGCATAGTCTTAGGAATTTAGCCCTTTAAAAAACCACACACACACACACACACACACACACACACACACACACACACACATATACATACATATTTGTGTTTACTGGTAGCCATCTGGGGGGGAGGGAAGAAAAGCAAAAAGAAAGTTACGTGATAACTTAATTATGTATTTGAAAAGAATAGCAAGTTGTACATAATAGATTTGCAGTTTCATGTTTAATCTTTTTTATTCTACTGTGCTACAGAAATGCTTGTTCTATTTCATAAATTGAAAATAAAATAAATAAAATTTAAAGAAGAAAAAACAAAACAAAACGCCAAACTCAGGAGTTTTAATGACTTGAAAGCTCCCTAGTGTAGCATGATAGGCAAAAAAGTAATGTTATCTGAGGCTACCTTGATAGAACTATTAGAGTGAAATTGGGGGGGAGGGGAGATGAATTAAAATGGTCTACTTCACTTTGCCCAGGTCAGAATACTTCTGGGGTGTTGTGTTCTGTTTAGTGCAACATTTTAAGCTTGATAAACTGCTGGGGTGTGTTCAAGAGGAGGGTAGCCAGGAGCAATTGAAGTAAGGAGGTTCTTAACTGTTCCTGTGCCATCAACTCCTTTGGCAGTCTGGGGAAGCCTAAAGGACCCTTTCTCAGAAATTCATAAAATGAATTCATAAAATAAATTAAATAGAATTACAAAGAAAACCAGTTACATAGAGATACTGTTATAAACAACAACAACAAAACAAAACCAATTCCACAGATCCCAGGTTAATGATGCCTGAATTAAAGGAGTTGGTGGTAGTGTTTAGCCTAGAGAAAAAGGAGCTTTAGGAAATATGTAATACTGACTTCAGATAGATGACAATCATCTGTCATATGAAAGTGAGATGAGACTTGCGCTTCTTGGCCCCAGTGCAGATTTCAGAGTGGCAAATTGAGGTTCCATGTGAGAAGAAATTCCCTAATTATTAGAACTCTTGGAAGTGTGGAACAGGCTATCCTGGAAGGCAGCAGGCTTAGCCTCACCAGAGGTCTTAAAGTAGAAGTTGAATGACCCTTGTTTGAGGATGCCCTAGAGGTGATTCCCATTCAGGTACAGATTATATTAGTTGACCTGGAGGAATATCTAGATTCTATGGTTCTTATTTTTTTTTCTTTTTAAGTTTTTTGTCTTTACATTTTTCATGCAAATATGTCATATTCTCCACTAAATTGTAAGGTTCTTTTTAAAAAATTAATTAATTTTTAGTTTTCAATGTTTGCTTTTATGAGATTTTGAGTTTTAAATTTTTCCCCCTTCCCTCCATTTCCCCCTTCCCAAGACGGCATGCAATTTGAGATAGGCTATGCATTATGATCATATTAAACATATTTCCATGTCAGTCATGTTGTAAAGAAGAACCAGAACCAAAGGGAAAAACTACAAGAAAAAAAAACACAAAAAACAGCAAAAAGAAGAGAAAATAATATGCTTGGATCCACATTGAGACTCCATAGTTCTTTCTCTGGATGTGGATAGCATTTTCCATTATGAATCTTTTGGAATTGTCTCAGATATTGCATTGCTTAGAAGAGTTGTCTAACAAAGTCAGTCATCACATAATGTTGCCATTATTGTATACAGTGTTCTGGTTCTGTGCACTTCACTCAGCATTAGTTCATGCAAGTCTTTCTAGGATTTTCTGAAGTCCACCTGCTCACCATTTCTTATAGCACAATAGCATTCCATTCCATTCATATACCACAACTTGTTCAGCCATTCTCTAATTGATGGGCATCCCTTCAATTTCCATTATTTGCCACCACAAAAAGAACTTCTGTAAATATTTTTGTATATGTGGGTCCTTTTCCCTTTTTTATGATCTCTTTGGGATACAGACCTAGTAGTGGTATTGCTGGGTCAAAGGGTTATTTGCATAGTTTTATAGCCTTTTGGGCAAGGTTCCAAATTGCTCTCTAGAATGGTTAAATCAGTTCACAACTCCACCAACAATGCATTAGTGTTCCAGTTTCCCTACATCTTCTCCAGCATTTATCATTTTCCTGTTTTTTTCATGTTAGCCAATCTGATAGGTGTGGTGTACCTCAAAAGTTGCTTTAATTTGCATTTCTCTATAGATAACTTTAATTTCTCCATCCAAAAACTGCCTGTTCATATCCTTTGACCAGTTATCAATTGGAGAATGATAAATTGTAAGATTCTTGAAGACAAGGACGCTTCATTTACTTTTTTCCTTTTTCTTTTATCTTCCACACCTACCTGTTGGGCAAAACTTGTAGTCGGCAATTGATACATGTTGAGTATGGGAACCACAATTCTAATGGGGGTGGTGGTGGTAGGAAAAGCTCTGGAGGAAGATCCAGGAGACTTAGTCCCTAGGCTCTAATCCCTGCTTTGTCACACAAACTATTTAATTTAATAGGAATACTTACTATATGCAAGGTGCTGCCAATACCAAGAGGAAATTAACAGTTCTTGCTCTTACAGAGCTTGTGTTCCATTCTTAATAAGAGAATGTGACATCTACACTAATAAGTGTGACACAAGGTAACATGTGACAAAGGTAAAGAAGACATTTAGGCAAAGTACTCTAAGAAAGGGTGCTACAGTGGATAGAGTGCTGGGCCTGGAGTCAATTAGACTCAGCTTCCTGAGTTCAAATCCAGCTTCAGACACTTACTAGCTGTATGACCCTGGGCAAGTCATTTCACCCTCTGTGCCTCAGTTCCTCATCTGTAAAATGAGCTAGAGAGGGAGATGGCAAACCTCTTCAGTATCTTTGCCAAGAAAACTCCAAATGGGATCACGGAGAGTCAGACGTTACTGAAAACAACTAAACAACAACCTCAAGACAGGTGGGGAACCTGCAGCCTCGAGGCCACACTTGGCCCTCTAGGTCCTCAAGTGTGGCCCTTTGACAGAATCCACACTTTACAGAACAAATCCTCTTAAAAAAGGATTTGTTTTGTAAAACTTGGACTCATTCAAAAGGCTGTACCCCACGACTTAGAAGGCCACATGTGGCCTTGAGGCCCCAAGTTCCTCACCCCTGCTCTCTAAGAAAACCTGGCATGGTCCATTAAAAGGTAAGAGAAAAATTCTCCTTATTCTTGGAACTCTGTCACAAGATCCCTTCCTTTGGAGCACCAAATGGCATTAGAGGTAAACCATCACTGTTGTCATCATCAAGTGAGAGTTTTGGATGAGAGGACCTCCATGGTCCCTTCCAGCCCTAAATCTTTGATCCTTTAACTTTGAAGTGGTAGAGATCATTTTCAGCTGGGAAGATCATGGGGGATTCCATTGAGGAAGGTGGTACTTAAGTGGGGCCTTGAAGGAAGAGAAGGCAGCGTGGTGAAGTGTGGAGGACACTGGGTCAGGAGAGATAGGAGACCCAAGTTTGGTTCTGACTCTTTGTGCTTCCTCCCTAATCAGCATTGTAGAACTTCTTTTGAACATCTCTTTCCTCATCTCCAAAGTGTGTTGTCTGGGTTCAAATCTATTATCATATTACGATTTCAGCAGGTTGAGATGTGAAAGGATTGTGTTCCAGATTTGCAGCCAGAGGACTGTGTGACTACATGGAAGTGGGGGAGGGCAGAATGAGGTCTGGGAGCAGCTGATTGTCCTGTTTGGCTCAATGTGGTATGCTTGAAGGGTTGCGTCTGAAGTAAGGTTGGAGCCAGATTAGAGCCAGACTATGGAATGCCAGGCAAAGGAGTTTGAATTTTATAATATAAGAGGTAGGAAACCATTGAAAGTTTTTGAATTAGGAGAGTGACATGGTCAGACCGATTCATTTGTCAGCTGTATATGAAGGCTGGATTATGGAGAAGAGAGTTAGGGAAAATGCCAAAGAGGCTGTTATCTTAGTCTGGGGGAATGATAATGATCTGGACCAGGCAGGTCAGGTCAAGTCAGCAGGCATTTATTAAGCACCTATCGTGTGCCAGGCACTGTGCTAAGCACTGAGGATAGAAAGAAAGGCAAAAACCAGTCCCTGCTTTCATAGAGCTCAGGGTCTATTTTGGAAGACAACACAGAAATGTTTTGTACAAACAAGAGATAAAAAGGCTAAATTGGAGATAATCACAGAAAGGAACATCAAGGGGAATCAGAAAAGGCTTCTTGTAGAAGGTGGGATTTTGGCTTGGATTCAGAGGAAACCAGGGAAGCCAGGAGGTAGAGATGAGGAGGGGAAACATTCTAGACATGGAAGACAGCTAGTGAAATGCAGACTGGAGAAAAGGACTCTTACACAGCAGTGGCAATGTGAGTGGAGAGTAGAAGGAGGAAGTAAGAGATAATATAGAGGTAGAGTCAACAGTACTTGGAAGGAAAGGAACAAGCATTTTTTTTATTAGTTTATTTTGATTTATCAACAATCACTTCCATAAGCTTTTGAGTTTTAAATTTTTCTCCCCCTTTCTGTTCACCCCTCTCCCCAAGAAGGCACGCAATCTGATATAGGCTATACATATACATTCCTATTAGACGTATTTTTTACATCAGTTATGTTGTAAGTAAGAATTAGAACTAATAGGAGGAATCACCAGAAAGAGGAAACAAAACACAACAGAAGAAAAAAAATAGCAAATGGTATGCTTCGATCTGCATTCAGAATCCATAGTTCTTTCTTTGGATGTGGATAGCATTTTCCATCATGAGGCCTTTGGAGATGTCTTAGATCCTTGCATTGCTGAGAAGGGTTAAGTCTATCAATATTAGTCATCACAAAATGTGGCTGTTGCTGTGCACAATGTTCTCCTGGTTCTGCTCACTTCACTCAGCATCAGACCATACAGATCTTTCCAGGTTTTTCTGAAGTCTGCCTGTTCATCATTTCTTATAGCACAATAGTATTCCGTTCCATTCATATACCACAACATGTTCAGCCATTCCCCAATTGATGGGCATCCTCTCAATTTCCAATTCTTTGTCGCCACAAAAAGAGCTGCTATAAATATTTTTATGCATGGGGTCCTTTTCCCATTTGTATGATCTCTTTGGGATACAGCCCTAGAAGTGCTATTGCTGGGTCAAAGGGTATGCACATTTTTATAGCCCTTTGGGCATAAGAAAAAGCATTTATTAAGCACCTACTATGTGCTAGGCACAGTGCTAAATGCTTTATAAATATTATCTCATTTGATCCTCACAACAACCCTGGGAGGTAGGTGCTATTATCATCCCCATTTTCAGTTAAGGAAACTGAGCTTAAATGACTTGTCTCAGGGTCACGCAGCAAGTATTTGAGGCCATATTTGAACTCAGGTCTTCCTGACTGGAAGGTGCAGCACTTTATCTACCTAGCTGCTGGCAATTAAGTGGATGAGGGAGGTTGGATGATGAAAAGGAAAGATTCAAAGATAATTCATTTTAAGACTGGGTGACAGATTTTTTTTTTTGGAGGTGGTTCAGTGGAAAGGACATTGAGTATGGAACTAAAGGATCTAGGTTACAATCTTGACTCAGCTTCTTAATTCCTCTGTGACTTTGAGCAAGACTTTTAAATTTAAGTTTGGTTGACCTCAGTTTCTTCATCTGTAAAATGAGAGGGTTGAACTAGACAATGTTGAAGTTCCCTTTCAGCTGTAAATATATGATCCTGTGATGAACTCAGTTTGATGAGTTTGAATTTTTGTAGGGACAGATATTTGGGATTGATGCTCAGGTAAGAGATTATGGCTGAATATATAGCTTTAGGAGCCACGTGAGAGGATGAAGTAGACAAGAAGAGAGGCAGAGATAGAACCTTGGGGTCATCAATACTTGTGGAGGGTAGGGCTAGGGAACAAGGAGATGAATTATCAAATGAGACAGATAGGAGGAGAACCAGGAAGATAATAGTATCATGGAAGTCAAGTAAGGTGGGAATATCAAGAAAAGGATGGTCTTGTCATCAGTATCATATGCTGTACAAATATTAAGGAGCAGGAGGATTGAGAAGAGGTCATTGGATTTGTTAATTAAGATATCACTGGTGATGAGAGAGTGAATGGAGGGTATGGAAGTTAGATTATAGGGGAATGAAGACATGGAAGCAGTGACTGAATATACTTACAGCAGTTTTTAATAATGAAAGGGAGGAAAGAGTAACTTTTTTAGAATAGGGGAGACCTAAACATGTTTGATAGTAGAGGGAAAGAAACTAGTTGGGAGGCAGAGATTGAAAGTGAACAAGAGAATATGATCTATGGACCAAGGTCCCTGGAGAAGTCTGGAGGGGATTGGATTAATGGCACATGTTGAAGCCTTGGCAAAGAAGAGTGCAGACTGGAAGGAAGAAAGAAAGGATGAATGAAATCACAGAGAGGTTTCGAGCTTGGGAGGGGGGAGATGAAGGAGTTCAAGTTAGATGGTCTCCATCTTTTTAGTAAAGGAGGAGGTGGGTCATCTGCTAATAGAGAAGGGATGGATCAGGAGTGGGGTTTGGGTGACAGAAAAAAGTTTGGAACCACTACTTAAGGAAAAGGAAGGTTTGGAATTACTTCTGTGGGAAGTGTGAGATGGAATTATAGGGATGATTACGAAGAGCCAGTCTGGCTTCCTCAAGAACAAGTTATGCCAGACTAACCTCATTTCCTATTTTGACAGTACTATCCTGGTAGGTGAAGGGAATGCTGTGGATATAGTTTACCTAGATTTTCTGAAGCTTTTCATAAAGTATCTTATTATTTTTATGGTGAAGATGGAAAGAGAGGGGTTAGACAGTACTACAACAGTTAGACAGTTTTAGAGCTGGTTAGATGGACAGACTCAAAGATAGGATGTTAATGGTTCATCATTAATGTGGTAGGAAGTCTCCATTAGTGTATCCCAGGTATCTCTGCTTGGTCCTGTCCTGTCCTTTATCATTTTTATCAATAGATTTCAAATTTACAGATGACACAAAGCCAGAAGGGATAGCTAATACAGTGGATGACAGTCAAGATCCAAAAGGATCTTGGCAAGTGAGCTCATTGGGATGAACTGGATAAGGTGAATTTCATTTGGGATAAATATAAAGTCTCATATGTAGGTACCAAAAATAATATAAGGTGGGGGAGGTATAGATAGACAGTAGTTCTGAAAAAAATCTGCGAGTTTTAGAGGACCCAAGCTCAATGTGAATCATTAGTGTGTGGCATCTAAAAAAGCTAATTCAATCTTAAACTGCGTTAAGAGGGGTATAGTTTTCAGGAACTGGGGGGATGATAGCCCCACTGTATTCTGCCCTTATTAGACCTCGTCTTGAATACTGAGTTCACTTCTGGGTGCCATGGATTAAGAAGAGTATTTATGAGCTTGAGAGTGTCCAGAGAGGGCATCAAGGATATTGAAGAACCTTGATTTCATGTCATATGAAGTTCGGTTGAAAGAACCTAATGTATTTAATTTGGAGAAGGGCAGATTCATGGGTACATGGTCACTGTCTTGAGCAAGGATCTGAAGGGCTGTCCTCTGAAGAACGGACTAGACTTCTTCCATTTGACCCCAGAGAATGGAACCAGCACCACTGGGTAGAAGTTGCAGAGCTAAGGTGTGATGTCAGGAAAAGCATCCTAACAATTAAAACCATCTAATAGTGAGATGGGCTACTTGTAGGGGGTGATGGGTTCTTGAATTTTGGAGGTTTTCAGGTAGAGACTGGATGCCCACTGTAGGGTGTGTTTGTAGTGGGAATCCCTTTTGTGTATGTATTGGTCTAGACGGCTACTGAGAATTCCTTCCAGCTCTCAAATTCTGTGATTCTTTGGTTCTATTGCATTCATCTCTAATTGGTGCCCAGAGGTTATGTAAGTTGTTTCACCTCTCCAGACCTCATTTTCCTCATTTGTAGATTTAGAGTGTTGAAGTAGGTGATCTCCAACACCTCTCATAGTTCTAACATTCTATGAATACAGAATCATAGATTTAGGACCTTAGAAGTCATTGAGCACAACCATTATTTTATAGGGGAGGAATTGAGAGCCAGGTAAGTTAAGTGACTTACCCAGGGTCATATAGCTAGTATGTTTCTGAGGTGAGATTTGATACTAAGTTTTCCTGAGTCCAAGTCTAGTGCTCTATCCAAATATGCCAGGATGTAGATTCTTTACAAGCCACACTTTTTGTTCCAAAGTTATAGCCTAATTTTATATAGGTGGCTAAAGGAGAATGTTCCAGTTCCACTGAATGCAATAAAAATATGCTGAAAAGTAGGGAAAAACAAAAGATAAGTGATACTTTAGTTATAAAATTATATGATTCTTTGGCTTCAAGCTGGACTTGGTTCTTGTGATTAAGACAGATACAGTTAGGAAAAAATGATTTATGATTTTACAGATCAAAATTAATATCAAGGTATGGGATATTTAATTCAAACTTAATATAGATAGTCACAAAAATAACCTCTATATTTGAGTAAAGCTCTGGCAAGGGCTTTGAAAGAGAGCAGGTATTTCCTTAACACTGAAGAGACCATCAACAGGACTTATTTCTGTGAAATTCCTTTTCTTTCCCTGGTGCAACACTACACAAATCTATACAGAGTCTGTGAAGAGAGGAGATGGAGATGAGAAAGGGTAAAGAGAGGAGAGCCTGGAGAGAGAAGAGGGTCAGAGACAAGCAACAGGCAAGGGAGAAAAGGGATACGTCCAAGCTTGGCAAAACACCATTCCTTGACCAGTTCCTTTTCAAAAACACTACTTTGCTGGTACTAGTTTTCAGCTGGGGGAGGCAGAAGGGGAGGTATGGCCCAAGGAGATCACTTGCAGATGCAGCATCCTAGAGCCTCTGTTGAATAATCATGGCCTTAAATTTATATAGCACATTCTAAAGTCCTTTTACATTTGTGGTCACAGGTAGGGCATGTGTTATCATCCCCACTTACTGGGAAGTTTCTATTTTTTAAATCTTTGATTTCAGCTATTTTCTTGTCATTTGGACATACAAAATGGAATGAAAAAACAAAACAAAACAACCCAACCACCCTCATTAACAGAGGTTTTAGTGTTATATTGAAGAAAGGACAGGTGGAAATTAAGGGAACAAAGTGGGCTTTTTTAAGAATAAGCCCGTAAAAATGACTTTGCAGGGCTTAATCTAGTGAAAGGTTATCTCTGCTTTTGAATCTCACTTCTTTTCCCATAATGATTTCTTTAGAAGGAACAGGTACTCTTTTATAAAAAGAAAAACAAAAAGCAGACAACAAAAACTCAGCACCCCAGAAACCTCAGCACCCAGACTTCTTTTTGTTATCTTCAAGAGGACTTGTCTGTTTGGAACATTTTAAAAAATAAGCCACCCAACAAACACCCTACAGAAGAAAGGTTCAGTGCTTTCTGTGTGTTGTCATTTTACAGTAGAGTCTAAAATCATTTTTCTGTGTAATTCTAGGAAGAGGCCGAAGTAGTTGACAGTGAAGTCCTTTTCAGCAGCTACAGTTGCATAGTAGGGTTCCCTCAGCTCCAGATTCTTATGGCTACTCACATTTTTAGTATTTTAGGGATTGCTTTATGTGATGGGATTAGCTGGGATTTGTAATCGGAGATCTGGGTTTGAATTGTGCCTCTTTCAGGTTTGTCCTTTATGTGACCTTGGGCAAATCTCTTAATCCTTGTGGTCCTCAGTGTCCTCATCTGTAAAATGTGGATATTTGACTAGATGGTCTTGAAGATTCCTTGCAGCTTTAAATATGTGATCCTTTAAGACAGAGGCATCAAACTTGAGGGCTGCTGAAACTTCTTGGGGTGGCAGAACTATATTAAATGTAATTGGGAAATGTTTAATAAAATAAAATAAATGTTTAATAAAATAAAATTAAAAAGTAGAATAGAACACAGATAATATTAATCTGTTGTTTTCTAAGTTGGTATGGACCAACTGGGATGCATTTCTATTTGAGTTTGACACCACCCACCGTTAGGGTATTGTGGGATACACATTAAGATGCTGTGATATTTTAGGTCTCATTTAGTTTGTGGGCTCTTCATGGGTATATACACCTCCTGTCAGTCAAATCTTCATTCATTGCTTTACTGGAAGAAAAAATTGCTTCCTAATTATTGATAACTCCTACTTAATTATTTGTAGCATTGGCCTTAGGAGTGCTTGCTATTATTAGTTGGTACATAATTAGCTTAATAAAAAAGTGTTCTGCTCACATTTATTAAGTACCTTTTGTGAACCCCAGGTACTCAGAACTGCCAGTACAAAGAGGAAAAACAACATAATTCTTGCTCTTAAGGATCTTGGGTTACAGTCTTAGTAGGAGAATATATCCTACAGAAATAAAAATGACAGGGTAAAACGTAATGGGTGTCAAAGTGAGACCAGTATCAAATATTATAAGAAAACCTCATCAGTGCAGTTGAGGGTGTTAGAGTAAGGGCCTTTGAGATCCCTTTGAGCTCTAAATCTATAATCTTCTGACTGTCAGGAGAGAAGGAACATTTTTTTGTTAGTGTGATCAGGGATGGTTCCATGGAGGAGGTGGTACCTTAGTTGGACCTTGAAGAATTTGGAATTAGGGGACCTGAGTTTGAACCTTGTCTCTGATACTTAAGAACCTGTGACAGTGAAACTTTAATACTTATGTAACCTGTTTCCTCTTCTGTAAAATGAGGGGACTAGACCAGATAGCTTGTAAGATCTCTTCTAGCTCTAAATTTATGATTGTATATTCCTTTGGATTTATGAACCTAACTCTTTTATAGCTATGCAGAAAATCCTTTGAAACCTAAATATTTTACAAACCTTATCTCAATTTAAGTGAGTGGTCTGTTCTGTAGTGGATGACTGAATCTTGTTAACAGTGAGAGTAGAAAGGAAGTATGAGGAATTTTGGTCAATTTCCTCAACTCACTTAGGTTTTCATCATCTATCTTTTTATTTTTTTTCCTCCATCATCAGAAAATGTTATGTTAGTAAGTTCTTAAAGACAAGTGCCTTTTAGATTATTAACTGCTCCGTTCCTTTTCTGTCCCTTTCTCTGTGTCTTTGTATATATGTATACACTTTATTCTTAAAGGCTTTGTAATTTCTTGTAATTGGAGTTATTTTTCCCACCACAGATGATTAACTCTGTCAGCATCTAGGTACTGTTTTAAGCATTGAAGATACAGAGAGGGGCAGCTAGGTGGTGCAGTGGATAGAGCACCAGCCCTGAAATCAGGAGTGCCTGAGTTCAAATCTGACCTCAGACCAAACACTTGACACTTATTAGCTGTGTGACCTTGGGGCAAGTCACTCAACCCCAATTGCCTTAAAAAAAAAAAGATACAAAGAAAAAAAATGCTAGCCTTTGCCTTCCAGGTGGGAGAAACAATACATACACCTTTAAATAAATGTAAAATGTAGAAAACATAGTCTGGGGAGTGAGTCAAGTAGTAACAACTGAGTTTCAGGAAAAGCTTCATATAGGAAGTAGCAATTGAGTTGAATTTTGAAAGGAGCTGAGAATTCCAAGGGGCAAAGGTGAGGCAAGACAGCATTCTAAGCTGGGAACCCCATGTAAACTGACCTGGTTGTAATGTAGAGTATACAAGAGGAAGTAATGTGAAGTCAGTCTGAAAGATAGGTGCTGGAACCAGATTGTGTAGGACTTTAAATTGCAATCAAAGGAGTCTGGATTTTATTTTATAAGCAATAGAAAAGCACAGAAGCTAGTGGAGCAGGAGACTGACCTAGTCTGACCAGTGCTTTAGGAATATCAATTTAACACCTGTGTGGATTGATGAACTGATATGGATAATGCAGAGGGAGGAGAGCAGGCAGGGAAGACTGATTTGGAAGCCATTATAGTAATCTATGTAAGAGGTGATAAAGGTCTGAACCAGGGTGGTGGCCTGGTGAATGCAGGGAAGGGGATAGATGGGAAAGTTGAGTGGAAGTCTTTTGGGAATTGCTGCGGCAGAAAAAGTCATTTCCCTGCAGCTTCCCTGGTAGGGAACTTCTCTGAATATACAGCTTGTTCTTGGATGACATGCAGAGAATGTATCACAACACTGTGACTGGGAACATGTCAGTGGCATAGTGGATTGAGTATTACACTTAGAGAGAGGGAGACCTGATTCCTTTGTATACTTATTAGCCATATGACCCTGGGCAAGTCACTTTGCCTCTGCCTCAGTTTCCTCATCTGTAAAATGGGGATAGTAATACCCCCTCTATTAAAGGCTTGTGAGGATCAGATATAATAGCATACATACAGTATCTTACAAACCTTAAAGAGCTGTATGAATGCTGCTATTATTATTATTATTATTATTCCAACTTGTCAGGATCTTCTGGTTCTTGCTATCTGCTAGCCTAGCCTGTGGGAACTAAGGATTTCTGTCATAGAATATGATGGAACTTTGGAGGAAGAATAACATAATGGAGGATATATAAGTGTATATGTGCATATATAGATAGATATTTAATGTTATTATACCAAATATGACACATATATGTTGACTATTGATATTTGATGTTCTTTTTGAGGGAATAGAAAAAGTTGACTTATTTTCAGAGGCAGCATGATAAAGGAGATATAGAGAGCTGACTTAAAAGCTAGCAAAGACCTGAGTTCAAGGTACTTCACTGACAGGTACCTACTGTGAAGGAAGGGATAGGTAGATGGATGTGGTGTAACATTCCAGATGGATGACACAGCTTGAACAAAGATGGTGAGATAAGAGGCTGTTGGACCTGGTGAATGACTGATGTATAGAAAGGAAGGAGAAGTCAAAGATGAATCCAATTTTTGAGCCTTGGTGACAGAGAGAGCATGGTATAATGAATTGAAATTGACAAGAAGAGTTGGATTAGATGAAAGGAAGGAGACCTTGACAATTGGGATAATAAAACATTGGAGTGTTTTAGAAAGATTTCCATTAAAAATGGTTAAAACCAAAAAAAAGTTGGACATGTTTAAAGTATCTTCACCAGGAAAACCCCAAATGGGGTCATGAAGAGTCAGACATGACTGAGATGACTGAACAACAGAGGGGCAAAAATCTATTATCTGGTAAACTGTGTTAGTCGAAGTCTTTGGAGGCCTTTTGAAAGAGATTAGAAAGCTGTTCTGGGTATTTAGGCACTGGCCTCTCCAAAGTCAGGAAAGGAGCAGACTGTTGAGTTGCCTTCTACCTGGAGTATTCATGATGAGTCTGACTTTCCATACTTGATGTTAAATTCACTGTTGTTTCTTTTCAACTTTGTTGAGAAAATTTTTGCTTAATTTTCATGCGAGAAGATAGAGTACATTTTAGCTTTTTAAATACTTCTTCCATTCCCACCAAAATTAGAATGTGATGAGTAGAATCTGCCAATAATATTTATTTGGTTTTTTTTAGGCAGTTGGGGTTAAGTGACTTGCCCAGGGTCACACAGCTAGTAAGTGTCAAGTGTTTGGTCTGAGGCCGGATTTGAACTCAGGTACTCCTTACTTAAGGGCCGGTGCTCTATCCACTGCGCCACCTAGCTGCCCCAGTCAATAATATTTAGACATTTATAGAGGACTGGGTGTTATCATATTGTATGTCAGGACAATAGTCTGTCTATGTTAACTGAGAAATATTTTGTGAATGAAGTCACAAGTATGTTTAGTTGACAGTTAATTCCTTTGTAGAAAAAGAAGTCGATGTCAGTGATAGCATCTTGGATAAGTATCCTAGCCAGATGGTGTTGGCCAATGTAATCAAATCATTTTGGCCTAGATATCCTGCGAATGATTTGAAGTTAAGAATTAAACTAGTTGGATGCTTTCTGTAGTTGTCCAATTTAATTTCATTTTGATGAATACGGAAGACTTGTTATTTGGAAGTAACTAATTTTGAAGAGTGCTTTGCTTTGTGGTCCTAGATTCAGATCTCAGCTCTGCCACTTGCTTTTCTGTCTGATCCTGAGCAAGTCTCTTGGTACCTCTGTTTCCTCATCTGTTAAAATGAGGATGTTAACATGAGGATGTTAAAATGAGGCACTGGATTTGATGACTGCTAAGGTTTGTTGGAGTTTAAAAATCCTACAACATTATGATTTCCTTTATTTCTCATCATAGGAAAATGAGTTTACTAGTAATGGAAATTTTACTCTTTCAGTGTTGCCAGTGTTTTGTTTTTCCTTTAGTCATTCTTTTGATGGAAATCTTTCAGTAAATAGCTTGAAACATATTTAGACATGTTTGCTGAACTAGAACTGAGGGTAGGCAGAAATGGGTCATGTCACTCTGTGGGGTGCAAGGAGAGAGGATTCTGTTGTTACTAGGTACAAATGCACATAGTTTCAATGCCAGAAAAATTCTTCTCTTTATGATGTGGAAATATTGTCACATGTGTGGCAGGGGCAGTTCCAACCCTGTGGTGGACTTGAGTATATATCTGTCTGTGTAGATGCATGTATACTTGTTTACACAATTTTCAGTGCTTGCTCAGACCACAAAATCAGCATGTTTTATACTGAAAATGATTTAACTTTTTTTGGATAACTCACGGTTGTCCTTCATACACATTTATTGTATTGTATATTGTTGTAGTAAGAATGATGCCTTTGGAAGGTGGTGGTGGTGAAGTACAGAGGGCTGCTTGCTTTTTTCATTTCTCGTGTCTGTTTTTTTCTGTTTCTTACCTTTTAAGCCACCAGTGTGCCTGATTCTAGACATCACTTCTTTACTCATATTTTCTGCTTCTAACCTGATAATGGGTGGGAAAACAATTTACTGTGCTTGCTAGAATTGTGCTTAAAATGAAAGTAGGGACCTCAGTGAGAGCTTGAGGGTCTATTATAATGAAAATGAATGAATTTTATTTAGTTTATAGGAGTTTAAAATTTTGACTATTTTGATATTTTGGCTGCTCAGATAAACTACATAGTAGATCCATAGCTATAGATACACTAGTTTATATACGCACTGTATATAGTAGATTAGTGTGTGTGTGTGTGCGTGTATGTGTGCGCGCCATATATATTGTAAGTACAGTGGAAGGGGAGGGGAAGATAATAAACATTTATATAGTGCCTACTATGTTCAGGCACTGTGCTAAGTGCTTTATAAATATGTCATTTGAACCTCACAACAATACGAGGAGGTAGGTGCTATTGTTATTGTTATCCCCATTTTATAGATGAGGAAAATCAGTGAAACAGAGGTTAACTCTTGTCTAGGATCACATAGCTAGTGTCTGGGGCAAGTTTTGAACTCAGGTCTTCCTGATGCCATTTCCTGAACTTTATCCACTGCACCACCTAGCTGCTTAGTATATATAATATAGTCTGTGTTATAGTATGTGCACATACATATACACATACTATAGAGCACATAAACATACTATAGACATGCACAATAGACATATACCTATACACTATGCACATACATGTATACTCTGTGTATGTGTGTGCATATATATATACATATAAACATACACACGCAGATGATATTATATCTATCTACTCTAGATAGTAAATATACTATATATGTGATAGTATATATACATGTACTATAGTATTGTATCTATATAAGAAAAATACGTATATAGTATATCTATAGAGATATACTATGTACACTATATATATAGGCTATAGACAGTATAACATATCTACCATAGTCTATGTACATACTATGTTGTTTTTCAGTCATTCGTTTGTGTCTGATTTTTCATGACCCTATGGACCATACTGTCTGTGGGGCTTTCTTTGCAAAGATATGGACAGGTTTGGCATTTTCTTATCTGGTGGATTAAGAGAAACAAAGGTTAAGTGACTTGCGTAGAGTCACACAGCTAAGTGTGTGGTTGGATTTGAACTCAGGTCTTCCTGACTCCACAACTGGTGCTCTACCCACTGAATCATCTAGCTGCCTACTCTGTGCATACTATAGTAGATACCCAGATATCTGTTTATCTATATCTACTGTAGAAATGCATAGATTTGCTATAGTGTGTGTGTATATATATATATATATATATACACACACACACATACATACACACACAACACATACATACACACACAACACATACATATATGTAGACTTACTAGTATATTATCTGTACATCTGTAGTAGAACTACTATAGTAGATATTAAATATATATAGTAGATCTACAATAGTATATACGTATTCTATAGTAGATACGCTATATATCTATACAGTATATATAGTGTATGCATACATATGCACTAGATATATACTATATCTATATAGAGAGACTATAAATGGGGTTTTCTTTTGGAGATGTCAGGTGTGCTGCAGTAATACTGCATATTTTTTGTTTTAAAGTATTTTTATTTTACTGATACTTGTATATCACATTCATTTCTGAATATCTTTCCCTCTTATAGTAGAGCTTAAAAAAAGAAAAAAAAATTTTTAGCAAAACCAACCAACATAATTACCATTCTTTTTTTTTTTCCTTTTTGGTGAGGCAGTTGGGGGTTAAGTGACTTCCCCAGGATCACACAGCTAGTTAAGTGTCAAGTGTCTGAGGCCACATTTGAACTCAGGTCCTCCTGACTCCAAGGCTGGAGCTCTGTGCACTGTGTCACTTAGCTGCCCCCAACAATTACCATTCTTTATAGTGCAAACAACATTCCATTGCTATAATCTCTCATCTCTGCAACAAAGTGGGAAAGAGGTTTCTCATTTCTTCTCTGTGATGAAACTTGGTCAGGATTATCATACAATATTCAGTTTTACTTTCTTGTTCTTCTATTTGTGTTATTATAATCGTTGTGTTCATTGTGGACATTGTTTTCCTGCTTCTATATCAATTCCTCTATCTTCCCATGCTTCTGTGAATTCTTCATCGTTTCATTATGGTGCAGTAATATTCCATTACATCCATGTACCACAATCTGTTCAGCCATTTTCCAATTAATAGATAATTACTTTATTCCCAGTTTGTGGCTACCACAAAACATGCTGCAATGATACTTTTGATGTATTTGCAGGACCTTTCTGTCTTTAACTTTTGGGGTCATATGCTCAGCATGGGAATCATAGGGTTAAAGAAAACAAACATTTTAATCATTTTTTTTGCATGATTCCAAATTCTTTTCCAGAACAGTTGGAACAGTACACAGTTGTAGCAATAGTGGATTCATGTATTTGTCAGTCCACAGGCTTTCCAACATTTGTCCATTTCCATTTTTGTCGTCTTTGCCAATTTACATGTCATTGGGTGAAATGAAGTAATAATAGGGTTGTAGATATGGAGCTGGAAAGGATTTTAAAGATTCTGTGGTGCAGCCCCCTCTTTTTACAGATGAGGGAACTGAGGCCTTGTGAGGCTAACTGATTTTATTTTCCTAACATCACATAGGTAAGTGTCAGAGCTATGATGAGTCTAGGTCTTCTTGTTCAAATTCAGCTTCTCCTAACCTCAGAGTTATTTTGATTTGCATTTTTCTTTAAAAAAAAATCTTATTTTACTACAAGCTGCCAGAAGGAAGCAGTTCAAGTACTGTGGAAACACAAGATTTATCAGCTTCTACGTTAAAGGACCGCAGGGCATGGAATATAATATTCCAGAGGGTAAAGGAGATAGGATTACAACCAAGAATCACCTACCCAGCAAAACTGAGTATAATCCTTCGGGGAAAAAATGGTCATTCAGTGAAATAGAGGACTTTCAAGCATTCTTGATGACAAGACCAGAGCTGAATAGAAGATTTGACTTTCAAATACAGGACTCAAGTGGAACATGAAGAGGTAAACAGGAAAGAGAAATCATAAGAGACTTATTAAGATTGAACTGTTTACATTCCTACATGGAAAGATGATATTTATAACTCATGAGACCTTTGTCAGTATTAGGGTAGTTGGTGGAAAAAAATTATATGTATATATATGTAGGTAGATAAATAGAGGGCACAGGGTGAGTTGAAGATTAAGGGGTCATGTCTGGAGAATAACATTAAGGGATGAGAGAGGATTATACTCGGAGAAGAAGAAAGGGAGAGGTAGAATGGGGTAAATTATCTCACAAAAAAAAATCAGAAAAGTCTCTTACAGTGGAGGGGAAGCAGGGGAAGGTGGGGGGGAATGAGGGAATCTTATTCTCATAGGATTTGGCTTAAGGAGGGAATAACATACACATTCAATTGGGTATGGAAATCTGTCTTACCCTACAGGAAAATAGGGGGAGAAGGGGACAAGAGAGCAGGGGGATGATAGAGAGGAGGGCAGATTGGGAAAGGGGGTAATCAGAAGTAAATACTTCTGAGGAGGGACAGGGTCAAAAGAAAGAATAGAATAAATGGGAGGGCAGGATAGGATTAAGGGAAATAAGAGTTTTTTCACAACATGTCTACTATGGACGTGTTTTGCATAACTGCACATGTACAACTGATATTGAGTTGCTTGCCTTTTCAATGAGGGTGGGGGGGAGGGAGAAAGAGAGAAAATCTGAAACCTGAAGTTTTAAAAACATGTTTAAAAAATGTTTTCACATGCTACTGGGAAATAAGAAATACAGGAAATGGGGTACAGAAGTCTATCCTTCCCTACAGGAAAATAGAAGGGGAAGGGGATAAGAGAAAGGGGGGAGAGAGATAGAAGAGAAGACAGAATAGGGGAAGGGATATTCAGAATGCATGCCATCTTGGGGTGGGGGGGGGGAGATGGGGTGAAAATTTGGAACTCAAAAACTTGTGGAAGTGAATGTTGAAAACTAAAACTAACTAAATAAATAAAATTTTAAAAAAATCTTATTTTTATTGATACTTTAAATATATTCATTTATGAGTATGTCCTTTTCCTCTCCTCTACCTAGCAACCCAGTTCTTGTCACAAAGATTAAAAAAACAAGGAAATAAAATCAGTTCTACAAAACCAGTCAATGCATCAACCCTATCTGACAGTATGTACAATATTCCACATGCATAGTACCTCACCTTAGCAATGAAGGGAGGTAAGTGCATAATATAGAATAGAATATATGCACATTCTTTTAAAAAAAATACCACCTGATTGCACTATTTACTATTTTTTTCTATTATCACTCAGTATAGAAGAATATTACTTACAGCCTTGGAAAACTTACATAGGTGAAATTGTTGGAACAACAATGAGTTGTAAGAAGAATTGAGTTAGATGATGGGCAGCGGGCTAAGCAGCCTGTATATCATGGGCCAGACAGGGGATACACCAGCCATGAGAATGGAGGAGATCTGTCCTGTTGTGGGGAGCTAGTTCCAGGTCTGACTCTTATCCATCCCAGGCATTTCTTGCTTTCTTGCTCCCTCTTCCTTTCCTGGTCATCCCCTCTACCCGCAACTCTGTTGTCCATTTTCTAACAGCTTCTTTTGTATCAGAAAGAAAGAGGCAGTGTTTGGAGGTGGAGACTTTGCTCTCATCTTTTCTAAGGCTTCTTTGGGGGCACCTAGGTAGTGCAGTGGATGGAGTGCTGGACTTGACTTAGGAAGATCTGAGTTCAGGTTTGACCTCAGATACTTGCTAGCTGTGTGACCCTGGGCAAGTCATTGAGCCCTGTTTACTTCAGTTACTTATCTGTAAACTGGGAACGCATTGGAGAAGGAAATGGCAAACCACTCCAGTATTTTTGCCAAGAAAACACCATGGACAAAAGTCCCTGGGGTCATGTAGAGTCAGACATTGCTGAATAACAACAATAAGGCTAAATAAATAAATAAACTCAGTAAACTCAGAATAGAACTCAGTTTTTACTGGCACTGGGACTCACTTATGTAAAGTTACTAGACTTTTTTTCAAGCCACCATATGGAACCTCAGATATCCTAGAAAACATCCATACTAGTTTCCTTAGGACCTCTTTCTTATACATAGCCTGTTGATTCTTGTGACCATGAGCTGGACTCACTGTTCCTCTAAGATAATTTGTTGTGGTTCATTAAACAACTTTGTATAGAATTGTAGCTTTCTGAGCAGGAAGGGACCTTAGAGGTCATCTATCTCATTTGTGAGATCATAGAATTTAGAGTTGGAAAGGCCATTAATGACTATGTAGTTCAGAATTCTTATTTTATTTACAGAAATTGTTTGAGTTTCATTGAAGTCTTTTCTTTTTATATCGCAGTAATGGAACAATTTCCAAACACACCCATCTCTCTGTTTTCCCCAGTGAAAGCTTTCTTTGTAACAAAGAATGAAAAGCCAGTTAAGCAAAATCATAGTACTCCACCTAACCAACCGAGGGAAGAGGGCAGTTTCTAATCTCTTATCTAGGGCTGGCCATTGACAGAATTATGCAGTGTTCAGTTTTGTTTGATTATTCTTTTCATTTACACAATAATACTGTATTAATGTACATTGTTTTACTGGTTCTGCTTATGGTATCAGTTCAGAAGAATTTTCCTGTGTGTCTGTCTTTCTCAGTTTGTCATTCCTTATGGTCCAAGGTCACAAAGTAGATAGAGCCCTGGTCTTGGAGTCAGGAAAACCTTAGTTCAAATCCGGCCTCACACACTTACTAGCAGTGTGATCCTGGCTGTGTGACCTTGGGGCAAGTCGCTTAACCCTATCTACCTCAGTTCCTCATCTGTAAAATGAGTTGGGAAAGGACCTGGCAAACCACTCCAGTATCTTTGCCAAGAAAACCCCAAATAAGCTCATGGAGAGTTGGATATAACCGAACAACTAACATCCTTTGCATGGTGCAATAATTATTCCTTGTGCCCCTCTGTTACTGCCTTTTGCCTCATTTGGAAAAGCACCTTCTAGACTAGACCTCCAGTGTCAATGACACCTCTTCCATGAGAAGGTTAATTCACTTAGTTTGGAACTCTTCCCCAGGGCTGAGTGAGTGCAAGCTCATCTAACCCACTAACTATACCAAGCTGGCCTCAGACTGCTTTCCATCCCATTTGACCACCTACTCTGGGCATCTTGCCATCTCCCCCATTTGCTCCATGAGTGTTGTGACCTTCTTCATATCTCTTTTCCTGCTCTCCTATTGTCCCTTCTATTTAATCAGTTTTACCAGTGTTTAGGAATAAGAGCCATTACCCTCTAGATAAATGATCAGAGGCTATGAACAGGGAGTTCTCAAAAGAAAAAAAAGGCATGGGGTACCAATACCCATATAAAAATGACTGAAATCGCTAATAAGAAGAGGAACCCATATTAAATCAACTTGGAGGTTCTACCTTCTCCCCATCTTATTGGCAGAGGTGACAGAAGGGAAAAACCTGTTGTTGGATGGACTTTAGGAGGAGACACACTTGTGCTGTCAACTGCTCCAGCCATTCTGAAAAGCAGTTTGGAACTATATCCCCAAAGTGCTGAAGCTGTGCAGAGCCTTTGACCCTGTAATACCACTACTAGAATATATCCCAAAGAGTTTGAAAACAGGGGGGAAAGACTTTTTATTGAGCAAAAACTGGAAACAGAGTGGGTGCTTATCAGTCAGGGAATGACTGAACAAGTTATAGATATGAATATAATGGAACATTGTTATACTGTAGAAATGATAAAGGGGAAAAATTCATAGAAACATGGGAGGCCTTAGATGAATTGATGCAAAGCAGAATGAGCACAAGTAGGAAAACAATTTGCACAACTGCAGTATCATAAAGGAAAACAACTGTGAAAGACTTACGAAGTATGATCTCTGTTGATTCACAGCTCCAGAGGACTGATGAGAAATCATGCCTCTTACCTCTTGGCAGAAGGGTGATATACTCGAGGTGCAAAATGAGCCATAGTTCTTAGGCTAATGTGAGAATTTTTTTGTGTGTGTTCTTAACTATACTGATTTGTTACAACGGAAGATTCTTTTTGGTTTTTTTTGGTGAGACCGATGATCTATAAGGAGATACAGGGGTAGATCAGTGATATCAACCCTTCCCCACCTACACAAAACAATGAAAAGAGTGTTGATGGAACATTAAAAAACAGATACAGACACAGTAGAAAATAGAAAGAAGTTCAGAAGGGGACACAAATAGGGTAGTGTTGATAATACCAAATACTGTGTTAAATTCATTATATACTTTAAAAAAATCCCATGTTGTACATAAGAAGAGTTCATGGCATCATATTAAAAAATCATTTGGGAGTGGGTTGGGGTTGAATACAAAGTAGATAAGGAGATCTTTTATAAAAACTGGAGGGGGATTTCAGTGGTAGGGGAAGTGTGTGTGATATATTGTATAGACTAAGATTAGATGTGTTGGTTTTATTTTATTTTTTATTTTTTATATTTTTAGGCAATTGGGGTTAAGTGATTTGCCCAGGGTCACACAGCTAGTAAGTGTTAAGTGTTTGGTCTGAGGTCGGATGTGAACTCAAGTCCTCCTGACTTCAGGGCCTGTACTCTATTCATTGCCCCACCTATCTGCCCTTATGTGTTGGTTTTCTTAAGCTGCTTTTGTCTTTCAAAAGTTGTCTTTAAAAAGTTGCAAGGGATGATTTGCTGGGGACTGGAGCTGAGATAGATATACATATGTTTATGTATATGTAAATATGTAGAAATATATATGTATATATGTATGTATATATGTATAAATGAAGAGACTGTAAAAATAAAATAAAGACATAAAAGATTTTTTAAAGAGAAAAAATATCATTACTGGCTTGACTCACCATCCTTTTCACCTCCCAGATGAAAACTCCCTGCCTTAGCCACCATTCCCTGTTCATTTTATCTCACTCGTTAGAATGTAAGCTCTTTGAGGACAGGTGGTCTCACTTTTTTTTTAAAAACTTGTATTTCTAGAGTGTGACATGTAACAGTTGCTCAATAAATGCTTTTTCATTCATTTATACGCTATAATTTGTTTAGCTATTGTGCAACTAATGCCACTCACATCGTTTTTCAGGTCTTTGTTACATCTCTCTTAAATTTTGGGTAAGGCTGCTAGGTCTAGAGAGCTCAAATGATTTTTTCCAAGGTTATAAAACAAGTGGTGGTAGGATGGGAATAGTGTCCTTCTGCCCTCTAGGACTATACTCTTTACATGGTGTATGGTGTATGCCACAATGTATCATCTTGAATTTGTTTGGTCTGGGACAAAGCATCTAATTTGAAGACAGTTATGAGATTAAAACATGGATTTTTATTCATATTTTTTAATATCACCTCAATATCTTTTGGTATCCTCCCCCTTCCCGTCTCTCAGATAGCCATCCCTTATAACAAGTGTGTGTGTGTTGTGTGTGTGTGTGTGTTGTGTGTGTGTGTGTGTGTATGTATTTTAGGCAATTGGGGTTAAGTGACTTGTCCAGGGTCACACATCTAGTTAAGTGTCAAGTGTTTGGTCTGAGGTCGGATTTGAACTCAGATCCTCCTGACTTCAGGGCTGGTGCTCTATCCACTGCTCCACCTAGCTGCGCTATATATATCTATGTCTATATATAGATATCTATATAGATATAGATATCTACATAGATATCTATATCTATATATATCTATATATAGATATATATATTTTTTTTTTACAAAAAGGAAGAAGAGAAAAAAAATTAGCAAATCTAGTCAGTGCATGGAAAAAAATCGGACACTACTAATGTTCCACATCTGTGGACCTTCACCTCTGGCAATCTGGGGAAGTGTCTTCTCTTCATTGGGCCCACACTTGCTCTTTATAGTTTCACAGTGTACTGTTTAGATTAATTTGTGGTTCTTCCTATTTGCGTTGTTGTCATTGTGCTTATCATTTTCCTGGATGTAAAGTAAGTGCTTCACTTTTTATCTTTCCATGCTTCTCTGTATTCATGTCATTTTTTTTTTCTTACAGCACAGGTAGAGTCTGTTACATTCATGCACCACAATTTGTTTGGGATTCCCTAATTGATGGGCAGCTACTTTGTTTTCAGTTCTTTGCTATCACAAAAAAGTGCTGCTATAAATATTTCTATATATGCAGTCTTTCTTTTTAGTCAATGACCTCCTTAGGGAAAGGTATGGACCAAGGGTGGGGAACCTGTAGCCTTAAGTCCATATGTGGCTTTCTAGGTCCTCAGGTGTAGCCTTTTGACTGAGTCCAACTTTTACAAAACAAATTCCTTTATTAAGGGGATTTGTTGTGTGATGTTTGGATTCAGTCAAAGGGGGCTACACTTGAGGACCTAGAGGCCACATGTGACTTCCAGGCCAAAGGTTCCCCCACCCCTGATATGGACATTTAATACTTTATGTAATTCCAAATTACTTTCCACAATGCTTGTACCAAATTACAGCTCCGCAACAATATATCAGTTTGCAGTCCTGAGATTTTACATTAGAGTGCTTTCTTCCTGTTTCCTTCATTTTAACAAATCAGCTTTCTATAAGAAGTCAGGTGTTCTGATCTTCAGAAACTGCTCTCTAGCCTGTGACATAGTTTGGTTTATTCCTGTCTTCCAACGGGGTGTAAATTACTTGGACTTCTCATGGAAAGAAGATAGAAAAAAGAATTGAAGGATCTGCCCTTTCTGTGATTACCCCTACATCTTATTCTGAAGACAGGCTGTGTTTAGAAAGGTTGTGAGCTTTCCTAGTCAGAGACTTCATTTTGACAATGTAACAAGTTTGACTAATAGGGAAAATTAGGTTCTTGTCATAGAATTTTAGAGCTGAAAGGGTTGAATGGTTTACCCTAGGTTGATACACTTAGTTGTTGGAATTAGATTCTGGTCCAGTGTTCTTTGGATCACACTATTTGCAACTTCCCTGATTCATAGCTGGTACACTTGTATTAGAAAAATTTTTTTTGGTCAGGAAGTCAGCATAAGCACTGTCGAGGCAGTGTTGAAGTTGTCAATGGATTTGATCTAGGAATTTTATTCTTTTCAACTTTGAGGGGTTAGGGAACTGGGTGAAATTCAATCTTAATAAGACAGCTAATGAGATGATTTTTCTTTTTTTTTTTCTTTTTAAAGGGCAGTGAAGAAAGGTTCAGAATAAGGCTAACTTGCTGCTGGCATTCTCTGTCACCATAGCAAATCTTTTATCCTCTGTTATATTTTATATCATTTTTACTAATGAATTAAACTGAAATTTATGTGTTTACTTCAAAGAAAATTAACATCTACCTTGAGCTTAAATGAGTGAGGAGTGTGAAGACAAGACAAACAAATCTTTGCCTCTTCTTAGGTTTCATCTTTTTAGAAGAACTTTGCATCTGGGTGTAGGGATGCTGATAGAATCTAGAAACCCGAAGATTAGGGTACTGGAGAGGTGGCCTGTTGAGGTACATGAAGAGGATATGTAAATATGAAGAATTGGTGGGCTAGCTTTTAGAGCTTGTAGATTTTTATGACTGTTTGCCTAAAGCAAGGTGAGTCTCTGCGTTTGTTCCAAATTCAGTGAAAATGCTATGAACTTAATACTTTATATAGTTTTTTTTCCCTCTGAGGAACTGAAAATATTCATAAGCAAGTACACAATGATACCTTGATTAAAGATGAATTCTCTGGGAATGAAGACCATTTATAATAAAGTGTAGTGTGTTAAAAAAAAAAAAGGACAAGGATAAACCTTCACAAAACTTCACAAACCTTGCAAAGCAGAGCTGCCAGAATAATCCTCCTAAAGCATACTTCTAACCATGTCACACCTCTGCTTGAAACCCATCAGTGCTTCCTCCACTACTTTTGAGGATAAAAGAAAAAGTTCATAGGTTCTAAGTAATCTGGCTGGCTCTTTACCTTTCCAGATTCATTTCACACTACTCTCCCATGTCTGCTCTCCTTAAAGTTGTTTTTATTTATGTCTTTGGTTTTTATTTCACCTTAATTTAGGGGTTCTTAACTTCGGGTCCATGAATTTTGTTAAAAATTTTTTATAACTACATTTCAATATAATTAGATTCCTTTCTAAAATCCTTTTTATTTTATGCATTTCAAAACATTATTCTGAGTAGTCCATAGGTTTCACTAGATTGCCAAAGGTGTTCACAACAGAAAAGAAGTTAGGAACCTTTGCCTTAATATATCCTTCTCTTCAACTGGAGAACCATCTTTAATGAAGAATTGGGGGAAAAAAAGCAACTCTGCAAAACCTCATCAGCCTGTCATTGAAATCTGGCAGTACTGTTTGTGGTATTCCACCATCATAGTCTTCCTTTTCGGTGGTAGGGGGAGGGAGGTACCTTTTGGGCACTCGTATGATACAGCCAGGCTTCACTATTAGATGTTCCCCAATTTTATCCTGTATCCTTCTGTCCCTGTACGTTCTTGTAGCCTGTCCCGTATACCTGGAAAGTATGCCTTCACTTTAGCTGTTGAAATCTTTTTTTTTTCCTTCATGGTCCATTAAGATTCCTGTTTCTTCCATGAACCCTTATATGATCCTACCTCAGATTTTCATAGAATGCCTTGTTGCTATATATCCGTTGCCCTTTTCACATCCTCCTTTGTATTATACTTGTGTTTGGGTAGTTTCCCTCCTATTAGACTGTAAACTCCTTGAGAGTAGAATCTGTTATTTTTTATCTTTGTACAAGGCATATAGTAGGTACTTTATTAACTGTTGCCTTGGGTTGCCTGCATTCAGAAAGTCTGGCAAATACACCTCTAGGTTTATCTTTTACTTGTCCCCAGGAGATTGAAAGTTGATAGAACCAGCCCTCAGCACAACTGTGAAATTTATGTTCTGGGTTCCAGCTTCCCCTTCTGCTGCCTTTTTCCCTCTTGGTGCGCCTTCCTTCCTGTTCAGACCCCAGGGCCCCCTTCCCTCCCAGTTCCTTAGTACAGACAAGTTTTATTAAAGATTTTCATCCTTTACTGGGATCTTTTATGTACCATGAACTATTGTATAATATACTTCAGTGTATCTTTGAACTTGTCAGTGTGGGTGCACCTTTCAGATTGGATAAAATTGCTACCCATCCCATGCCTCTCTCATCCTGTGTGATATATTGACTCTTATCTATGTCCTCCTATAAATACTCTGCCAGGGAACCTCTTGAGATATTGAGGACTTTTCCTCTAGATCTCTTGATATCGGGTGGATACGGAGTACCAGTGGAATTCATTGTTAGGTTGACTGTTTATTCTTTACTTTCTACTACATACGTGCCTTACTTTCTTTACTAATCATACAATCTCTTTTTAAAATCCCTGTCATTATAATAGAGCTAATCAAAGTGTGTATACCTAAGCTAATGAAAGGACCTGTTAAGGTTTATTTGTGTATTTTTTAATGTTAGATAATTAGTATAGAATAAAAAATGTAAGGGCAGAAGCTGTTGTGTTGGCATTAATTTCCTGTGATGTAAATTTTAAATACTTCAAAACCTAAAGATTGTGGCTTTATCTTAAAATTCTACATATTTTGGTGTAGTCATTTCCCAAGTGGACAAGAAGTGATCTTCTAACCCAAGCTATCACTTCAGACATCTTTAGAACGAAGAGTTTTCAGTGTGATAGTGATAAGAACCAGGGCAGCCTTAATCAAGTGTTGTGGGGTGTGAGTGTTATTTGCAAAGCTCAATTTGTAATGGGTGTCTGGTTTTCACTTGCTTCTTTTGAATTGGTGATCTCTAATGGAAAGTTCCACTTCCCGATACCCACCAGTGCTGGATTCGGAGTTGAGGTTCACCATGTCTATGTTCTGAACATATCCATATGACCTTTTTAAATCAAGGTTGTTTAATTGAGGCCATTCCCATGCTACTTATGTTGATAGGTGCTCATCTTTTCCTATATCCTTTCTGCAGAGCCAGACTGATTATTGCTCCTCTGAAGAAAAGGACTAAAATGTTACCAAGGTGGGTAGTTAGAGATACAAAAGCAGAATTCTTTGCTGGTTCAGGGCACATGGCACTTGGTAGGTCTACTTTAGTTTTCAGAGCATGGAAGTAGGGGATAATTGATTTTTTAAATGATAAAGTTGACAAAGGGAATGGATCTTTAAGGTCTTTCGGCTGCTTTCTCCTTGACATTTTGTTATTGCTTAGGAATTTTCTTATTAAGGCTTTAATGTGGAGTTAGGAAGACCGGGGTCTAAATCCTGCGTCTGATGCTTATTAGATGCTATGAGCAAGTAAGTCATTTAATCTCCCAGAGCCTCAGGGGATGTATCTGCAAAATGGAGATGTTGAATATAGGACAGTAGGAAGCTAGCAGAATATTCTTCATATCACATTTTTTGAGCAACTGTTATGTGTAGGGAAAAATATTTAGTATGAAACAGAGTTCTTGCCCTTGTATGGCTTATGACTTAATTGAAGAGGCAGGATATACTTCACAAGCTCTGCCTCTCAGATACAGAATTCTTTAAGTTTTACAAAGTACTTTTTAATTTCATCACCCCTGTGGCTAACCCAATAATGGATGCTTCTGAACTGAAGACAGTCCTTGGATGCCCATCATACATCATATGGGCTGGTACCTGGAGATTTTTCAGCTTGGTAGGATCTATTAGAACAACAGGAAGAACAGGTATGTAATAATCATTGAAATGTATGATGCCTTTTAAACCTTAAAGTGCTCTGTAGAATCCAGTGAGATAAATGAGGACACTGAAGTTTGCACAAGTGAAATGACTTGGAGGATCATAGTACTTAGAACTGGAAAAACACTGAGATCCTTTCACAACTCATTTTACAGAAGGGGAACTTAAATGAGTTGTCTGTGAGTCATATAAGCAGTAAGTATTAGGGCCAAAATGTTAAACTCACTCCACATCCCAGCCATTTTGCACTACTACATTGCTTTGCTTCTCCAGCATGGTTATTGAGGGCCGGCCCCTTGAAGTGGGGGAAGCTGGGACTTAGACTAGCTTTGAACAAAATGTAGACTTCAGACAAATTGGAAAGGAGGGGGAGGCCATTTTAGGCAGGGGAAACAGTGTTGACAAATGAATGGTGGTGGGAACGTGCTCAGTTTGCATGGTAGATTTCAGGGGATGATAAATAGAGAGGTTTGACTGGTATATATAGTTAGCATTTGTATATGTAGGTATATAAATATAAATGGTGATGGGAGAGGTGCCAGATTGATCATGAAGGGCCTTGAATGCTAAACCAGGAAATTTGGATTTTATCTTACATATAAATGTGGAATCATTAAACTTTTTGGTCACAAGAACAATATTTGCATAGTAACATTTTAGAAAAGTTAAGCGTGTGTGTGTGTGTGTGTGTGTGTGTGTGTGTATTTATCAGTGCTTAATTGTAGCCTTCTTTAGAGCTAGGTGAGGTGGGGGAGGGAGGAGAAAAAATAAAGTGAAAAATGAACAGCAGAGAACAAAACCAAACGTACAAGGAAGCAAAGAAAAGCTGGGCAGCTTTGAAAACATTGTGTAGTATTTATTATATAGGTTTTCTTGAAATGGAAATTTATTGTTTTGTATTGAATCCTTTTTTATATTCTGCCGTGTACATGGCAGTTTTTTCCTGTTCTTATTTTGTATTTAAGATGAAAATAAATAAAAAAATTTTCAAAAAAAAAGTTAACCTGGCATAACCATAGCTAGAGAGATAGAAGGGACCTTAGAGATCATCTATTCCAGATCCCATCATTTTACAGATGAGGAAATGGAGATTCAGAGACCTTAAGTGACTTAGCCAAAGTGACACAGGTATATGGACTGATTAGAATGGGGAGAATATGGAAGTTAGGAAGTTAAGGAAGAATCTATTCTGAGAGTTTGTGTATGAAATGATGAGGGCCACTTGGGTGGTGACAATAGGAATGGAAAGGAAGAAGCTGCAGGATTTTTTTTTTTGGCATTGGGGTGTGTGTGTGTGTGTGTGTGTGTGTGTGTGTGTGTGTGTGTGTGTGTGTGTGAGAGAGAGAGAGAGAGAGAGAGAGAGGGAGGGACCAGAGAATCAAGAACAGAAATGCTTAGAAAAACGATACTGGCAATAATCACAATTCATAAGTAGTAGCAAATTACGCTTACTTGTAAGCAATACATAAAATAATCCCGTGAAGTAGGCATCATTTGACAGTAGAAAAAAAATATATGGAAGTGAAAGGTTTTTTTTGGGGGGTGGGAAATGCCAAGTTTGGTTTTGGACTTTTTGAGTTTCACGTGACAGTGGACATGGAGGTAGTTGGAGATGAAAAAGTCTGGAATGGGGCAAGTTTAGGCTGGAGAAGAGAAGGTTTGCGGAAAGCGTAGATATGATAGCAGTCTTCAAAGTACAGGGTGTCCCAAAAAGTGTTAGTGCCGCTTAAAGCTTATTAATTTATGTTTAAAGGTCTCGTGTGGAAGAGGAGTTACGCTTTCTTGTTATGCCTGGTCTCAGAGGGCAGAGCTAGGAACTATAGGTGGAAATTATAGAGAGGGTGATTTCAAATAGTGAATAAGGACATCTTAATAATTAAAAGTCTTTAAAAGTAGAATGAGCTACCTTAAGAGAGTAGGTCTTTAAGTAGAGTCTGGAGGTCTTTTAGTAGAGACAAAATTATAACCACTTGTTAGGCATTTTAGAAAGCATTCGTATGGATCAAAATAGATGGTCTTTGAGGACACATCCAAGATTCTGATTTTATAATGACAATCCTCGATTTTAACCTAGAAGAAATTCTAACCCATATCTAGGTTAGGGTTGATCATGTAGTTTGGGACTTCACTGTAGGAGATCTCCTGGGAAGAATATGAAGAGCAGAATATCTGGGGACTGAACATTGGGGTCAGATGTCAAAGAAATTTCCTTTAGGTATTTTGAGGAGAAAATGGAAGGCAAGAAGGAAGAGTTTCAGCGGACGATCATCAGTGTCAGCTATTTCAGAGAGGTGGAGAAGAATGAAGACTGAGAGAAGTTCGATTTGGTGATTTGAATGTTATTTATGACCTGGAAGATAGCAGTTTCAGTTGAGTGGTGGTGGTGGGTGAGACAGTAGATCGTGAGGAGGCAGAAGCAGCCAGTAGTATTATTTAGTAACACTCCTATAATGCTTTGTGATTTGCAAAGCTCTTTTCTGATAACCCTGTGAAATAGTGCAAGTATAATTATCCCTCTCTATAAAACCAGTGGATCACTAAGCATTTATGACTTAGTATATATGCCAGGCTCTGTGCTAAAGCACCAGGGGGACAAAGAAAAAGCAACAAGACCCCCTGCCCTCGAGGAATTTATATTCTGATAAGGAAAAACCACATACATAGAAAGGTATATAGTATACAAACTACATACCGAATAGATGCACGATAACCTTTGAGAAGAGGACACTATCAGATAAGGAGGACAGTAAAAGGAAACAGATACAATTTTGAAGAAAGTTAGGGATTCTAAAAAGTGAAAGTGAGGAGGGAGAGGAACGGGGAAAAGAATCCATACAAAGGCGCAGAGCTGAGAGGATAATAGAGTGTGGTATGGGAGGAAAAGCCAGAGACCATAGAGTGCATGCAGAGGAGTTCTGGGTAAAGATCGAAAGGGGACCAGCTCATGATAAGTTTTACATGCCACCAGAGGAAGTGAAGCTCTGATTAAATGCCAGCCCTGACATTTAGAGCTAGATGACTGGTTTTAATTTGTGACTCTGCTGCTTCCTTCCTATGTCACCTGTCAAAGTACTTTCGTTATTGTGGACCTCAGTTTTTTCATCTGTAAAATCAGGGGTTTGGACAGATTAAGGTAACTTTCTTGTCATCAATCGATTAGTAAGTTAGAGCTGGACTTGAAATCAGCTTTTTGGACTTAAAGGTCAGTGCTCTTTCTGTGTCACCTACACCGACTCTCAAGGACTGTTCTTCAGAACACTCGATACTTTGAGATAGCACATTAACAATATGTATTTTTAGATAGAAGGTTTGAATTTATCCCTAAAATTCTTTTATTATTTCTGATATTAGCAATACCAGGTACTTATAATGCCTCAAAATCTATACAATGCCTTTTTTTTAGATCAGTTAATCAAGAAATGTTTATTAAGTGTTTACTGTGTATCAGGCACAGTGGTAAATCCTTTTCATGCATTATCTCTTCTCAGTGAAAGGCAATGTGTAACTGTGGTCCAGAGGTGTTCAACTCACAGGCCAGGGCCACATGGCAAAGATCTGAACCAGATTAAAACCTAATTGGGAAATGTTTAACAAAAACAAATAAAAATGTAATAGAACATAGATAATGTTAATTTGTTTTTTTCTAAGTTAACATGCTGCCGGCAGGAATCCATTTCTATTTAACTTTGATACAGTGCTGTGGTCAGTCAGGCCTTAGTTTGGCCACATTAGATCCAAATGGTAATTAGGTCACTTAGAAGATTATTGAAGGTCTTGTTGTTTTTGTAGACTATACCTTTTCTCCTTCCTGTATCTTCAGGTGTCTGTCTCTCTTTTCCTTTCTTGCCTTATTAGTATTTCATTCTTGTTGAGCATCCAGAGAAATGAAAGGTGACACCTCATATTGTTCAGTTCTGCTTTCTGTAAACAGGTTTTGGTGATATTTAAGTGATTGTTGTGGGATGAGAAGCTGAAGTGATTTGATAAACTGAGGTAACTGTAAGATTTTTATTTGTTCACATGCTGCCTCCTGTTGATCGGGAAAATGGCAACTTCATTACTAATTTACTTTAGTAATATAAAGTTAAAATTCAGAAATGTTACATGAAATTTATAGCTCTACTAAGTAATGCTTTTTTTTTTTAAACAGTTTCTATGCAGATTTTGGACCTCTGAACTTGGCAATGGTATACAGATATTGCTGTAAACTTAACAAGAAACTGAAGGTGAGTTTGTTTTGGTATGAGAACTTACAAAGCTTGATACAGTTGATTTTGACCAAGAGTTTGCTCCGTATGACCATTTTGTGGTGTTATCCTTAAATTCTGGGAGTTTGTGTGGACGCTTGTCCACCCATTCACCAGCTGAAACTGATCCTCTTGAGTTTACCACAAAGGACATGTTCACTTCTTTTACTTTTCAGGTTGGATTGAAATATGAACTGAGTGAAGTCATTGGGGTAGTGAGCTGAGAAATAAAGGGCAAATCCTCTTAGGTTTTCATTAATGAGTGTCTCTCAAATTCCCAACTAGGATAATCTTCCTGAAACCTTTATGTCTATCCTAGAACATTGTTACCTGGTGATATGATCCATGATTACATGGCAACAACTCTGTAGAAGTAAACTTTGTTTTGTTTAATAGAAATCTAACTTTGGTTCTGCTTTAAAGTGCTCTGTGTACATACACTGGACATATGTATATGAGTGCGCGCATCCATTTAAATATATGTATATAAACCATGATATGTTGAATAAGCTAGCTGTGATTTTGTTAGGATTGTTTTACCTTTTGTGTCTATCAGGGCCAGAAATGTCGTATTTAGATGTCTATAATACTGAATCTCTGTTTTTATTTCCATTATATAGATATATGGATTTTGTTTTCTTTAACATTCTATATCCATGTGAAGGATATTATACCTACGTTCTTAGATATTGTGGTTCTTTTACCTTTTTGTCTTTTTTAAAAGCAGGAAATAAAGAAAAGGTTTTGTTTCTTAATACAGAAAAATATTTAATCCATCTTTTCTACTTCAAATTTCTCAGGTAAATTGATAGTTAATGCTAATTAAATACAAATAAGTCAAAATTAATAATAATTTCAATTCTGAGAGCAAAATTTGTTAATTAAAGTTTATTAATTAAATTTATTAATTTTGTTATTGAATTATACATCTGCAGTTCCCATCCTCTGTTGGGTATTAGTTAATCAGCACATTGTCTTAAACATAAAAGATGCCTAATACATGTTTGTTGATATGAATGACTGCAGTTGACCAGTGTGTTAGGGAGAAATGATGGGCTAGTTAAGGTTGAACATTTACCATATAATAGTTAAATGCATCTACTATTATCATTACTCTAAAAATGCATTTTATTAATGCCTTCAGTTTTTACATCCTAATCTTTTCTAGAATGGCACAGCTCTCCCCTCCAAATTGACAAATAAAAATATTTAAGCAAAAACATTCATTACAGTGACAGCACCTAATAATGTACATATGCAAGGTTCAGCTCATGTAGTCTCATTCCCTCTCTGCTATTCCTGGCACTTTTAAAGAAGTGAAATACAGTGGAAGGAAACTATTATAGCTGATGCTAATGCATTATTAAATCTGTTATTATATACGTTTGGTGGAAATGATTTTCAACATGTAATATGACTGGGAAACATACATACTAGGCATTTATTCATCATTCAAACAAGAGTTATGGTTTTCAAAGAACTCTTAATACCTTTTAGCTTTCTGCTGTGGCAAATTATAGTTCAAAATATATACTTGAGATATTCATTCTTCAAAGATCACTTTTATGTAAAGTGTATTTTTTAATGGTCGAATTAATGGGGAAAGGGGTAATTAATAAATAATTGAAGCTTGTTCTTTCTTTTGAGGATTAAGTAAATTTTTTCCCTTTCTGATGTTATTTTTTACTGCATTTGGTGTGAAGTGGGTGTTAACAATAACAGTCTGGGAACTCAGCCTGTTTTATATGAGTGTCCAAAGAGGGAGGAGGTCCCTGTTTAGAAAAAGCTGGCAGTATATTTATGTTTAACCCAAACCAAATACAAAAGAGCAGACCTGTTGAGTAATGACCATTTTAAAGCTTAATGCATTTCCCGCTGCAGAGTATGAGTACAGAAAGGCTTTGGTTTTAGCCAATTTTCAGTTGTAACTTTTCCCAGAATTTTTGTCCCTTCCAAACCATCCTGTTGGTCAGGCCTCCTAAAGAACAGCTTTGATGAGACTACTCTTATGTCTCCCAAACCTTCACTGCTTTCCATTGTCTTACAATTAAAATCTGACCTCATTATGTTGGCATTTAAGCCTCTTGAAGAGAGGTTGCTAATCTGTTTCTCCAGGCTACACTCCAAAATGGACTACTTAACCTGAATATTTCTGACTTCCCATCTTTGATTATGCGGTTTCTTTCCTCTCTTTGGATAACCCATATCTGTCCTTTGAAGCTGGCATCTACCAAAATGCTGCCTTTTCTGGTTAATCCTTTGCTACTTCCTTTCCCTCTATCAACTGGTAATTTCCCCATCTCAATGCCCATGCCTCACTTGGTTTTTTCTTTTTCTTTTTTTTTTTTTGGAAGTAGAATAAGGGATCATAGGCTTGTAGATTTTGAGCTGGGATTGGAGAGATCAAACCCTTTATTTTTACAAATGATGAAACCGAGACCCAAATTTCGAATCCCAGCTCTGAAACTTTAGCTTTGTGGCCTTGGGCAAGGTACTAACTACATAGAGCCTCGGTGTTCTCATATGTTAAAAAAGATAGGGATACTAATAACTTAATGGGATTGTTGTGAGGAAAAGCATATTGTGAATCTTAAAGGAAAATGATAAATGTGAATTTTTGTTATCCCTTTTACTGCCTCGTTAAAACACACAAGTAATTGAAAGCTCCATTAATAGATTATTAAGTCATTGAGGACAGGGTCCCTTTCCTCTACATCTTTGTATTTCCTTATAGTGTCTTGCATATAAGAAGCACTCAGTCATAATAGCTAGAAGTTCTATGGGATTTAAGGTTTGCAAAGAGCTTTACATATTATCTCATTTTGATCCTCATAACAAACCCTGTGAGTAGGTGTCTACTTTATAGATAAAGAAACTGAAGCTAAGAAGTTAAGTGACTTGCCAGGGGTCACACAGGTAGTAAGTGTTTGAGGCAGGATTTGAACTCAGATCTTTGGACTCTAAGTTCAACACTCTGTCCACTGTGCAGCCTAGCTGTGCAGTAAATGTTTGTTTCATGAATTTGGAATGATTATTAGGTTTTAGTAGAGTTGCAGCTGTTAACTGAATGGTGAGAAATCTAGCCTCAGGCCTTAGGACTTTTGCTGATCTATATAAGTTTCCTAGGTATTTTAGCTCTTCCTTGAAGCCAAATCAGGAACTTTAGATTTTGACTTGGGGGCATTTGTCACTCACTAAACCTTTCCTTGGCACTAAATTCCAGTTTAAGGACATTGTACCTTTGCTGCCACCACTGTAACTGGTTGCCCTTGTCTGGCATCTGCCCTCACTTTCCCTTCATACCCTGGTTTGTCACAATGAAAAGACCTTAAAGATGGGCTTTCAAGAGTTTAATTCACCAGGGAAAAAAGAACATGTTGAATCAGAAACAATCTGTCAGAATGAGGTAACTAAAAGTTCATACAAAAGAAAAATATCAAATGTTAGGCCAGATTCCTTGATCTATGATGGTTTAGGCTTTGCTGACCCTGTTTATGTCTCCAGGCCAAGAGCCACACTGGGTTTCTTCACCACCGAAGAGTTATTCTTCCACCAAAGATCATTTCCCATGCTTTTAGACTCACCTGTCCGACGACTGTGAATTGAGCACATTGGTTCATTTATTCTTAGGGTGTCTCCACTGATCAGGAAGCCTTCTGTTGTATCGTGAGCACAATTGTATAGGTATTTGCCTACATTTCTACTTTATGCTATCTACTTTATACCATCTAACTTTTTCCCTTCCTCCTCCCTTCAACCAAGAGGAAAAACAGAAATACAAAAAAGGTAAAAGCATCACCTCAGAAACATAATAAAGCACCACTCAGAAAGCACTCGGGTGCCCATCCATCACTCTTGCCAGATACCTCATCTGCTCTGGCAGCCAAGGCTTACTTCTCTTTCTGCTTTATTTGGAAGGATACTACTAAGATTCCTTTCCACTCTGAAATCCTGTGATTCTTGTAGAGAACAAGTCTCATGGGTTTTTTTTTTTAACATAACTAAAACGGGAAAGAACTGAAATACAAGACTCTTAGAGAGGTAAAAGAATGACTGTCTTCAGAGAGATGGAGTTTCTTTAATGGATAAAGGTGTGGAATCAGCCAACAAATAGTGATTGGGTGCCTTCTTTGTGCAAGGAACCGTTTTAGGTGTTGTGGGAGGATAGAAAGGAGATACAGCTTAGGATGGGAGAGAAAGCTCTGGGTTATAGTCCTGGGGGTTGCTACTTAGCCGTTTTAGGATCATGGCCGCTTTATGAAATGTCCCTCTGTTTCTTAGTTTGTAGAATGAGAGAATTGTACTTTCCTTCTGTTAGGTCCTTCCCAGCCCTAATTTGTTATAAGCATGAGGCACGTGGTTTAGACATATGCTATCAAGAAACTTACTATCTAGTTGAAGAGACTTTTTTTTTTTTAGGTAATTGGGGTTAAGTGACTTGCCCCAGGGTCACACAGCTAGTAAGTGTCAAGTGTTTTGAAGAGACTTTTAAAAATACGTATGTGAAATGTTAAATAACAAGGCAGATAGGATGGTATATTGGAAGGAACACTGGACTTTGAGTTAGATGAGGCTACGGTTCAAGATCTGGTTTCTGATGCTTATCTGGTTGGGGACAAGTCGCTAAATATCTCTGAGAATTAGTTTTCCCAGTTGTAAAATGGGGTTAATTAAATCCATAGTTCTTCCTTCGCAGAGTCGTACTGAGGATCAAATAAGGTAATATTTAAAGCACTTTGTAAACTGTAAAGAATTAAAAAGGTGCCAGTTATTGTTATATTTACAAGAGTAAGGACATAACTTGGAGGCGGCAGTTCCAGAGCATATGAATGATGACCCTATAATTGTACAGATAGACACTAAGTGCTAATAGACTGTTGAGAGGTGAAGATCACTGTGGAGTGGGGTTCTGAGGAGAGCTTTGCTGTTGAGTCATTTCAGTTGTGCCTGACTCTGTGAACCCATTTGGGGTTTTCTTGGCAGAGATACTGGAATGGTTTACCATTCCTTTCTCCAGCTCATTTTACAGATAAGAAACTGAGGCAAATAAAGGGTTAAGTGACTTGCCCAGGGTCAAGTAGCTAGTTAAATGTCTAAGGCTGGATTTGAACTCAGGTCCCCCTGACCCCAGGGCCAGTGCTCTCTATTCATTGCACCATTTAGCTTTAGACAATCTAATTCATATCTCTATCTCACTCATCTTAGTGATTTCTGAAAACATGCCAAGACAGGATAACAGCTTCTTTTAACAATTTCTTCCATTGTCTCTTAATTATCTGGAAATATTCCTGAGGTCTAGCTGAAATCCTTCCAGCTATAGTTTAGACATAACTCTGTCTTGCAAATTTGATCTGGGTTTATTAAATGTGAGTCTAACATTGGATCAATGCCTCTGACCTTAGTATTATTCCAAGGTTAATTTTAAAAATATACCACGAATTCATATTTTAGTGATTTTGTGCTATTCTGGCCAAACACATATTAGGCGAAGAAACCTAGCAACCCTTGCTTGAGATTCAGGTCATGTTGCCATGGGCTTGTTTTTCTGAATAGCCTGTTGTAATGTGACTCTGCAGTTTTCAAGATAGTTTTCCTGATGTGTTTTGATGAGAGTCAGCATTGTATTTGCGGGTGGCCCTCAGAGACAGGAATTGCCAGGGCTCAGACTGTGGATTTGTTTGACTCTAACCCACTAGCTGTGAGCTGAAAGACCGTGGCCAAGTCACTTCATCTCTTAGTACCCCAGGCATCTCTCTAAGACTGTAAATTACTGAGAAGTTGCTTGTGAAAGAGTTTCCTACAAAAACGCATTTTTACTTTGTAAGGGCCTTGTGACAAATAATAGTTTTCTGATGAGATTCCTTATGCTATTAGTAAGACTGCAGTAGATGTATTCCACTTCTCTGCGGAGGGCTCGCCTTTGTGTTACCGTCAGAGGGATTATTTTTTTTCCCCAAAGTCTGAATTGCAGAGCGCTTCTTTTGTGGTAGTTATGTATTGATTTGTCAGGTAGTAAGCATTCTGAGCAGAGTGATCTTGATTCGAATGGACAGTCAATCAGAATGGAAAAATTCTCAAGCCCATGCTTATTTCTGAGCTCCTTCCTTGGGGTTGTAAATCGCAGACAGGTCTTTGTGGAGTGGTGGTCCCATTTTATTGCTTTTCTAATGATTTTACCTGAAAGGTTGGTTTTGGAGGATGGCATATTTGACAGTCATTTGCAGTTTGAGGAACTATTAATGTCACTTAAAGGAAAATGCCATCAGCTGTTGAGAATAGGGTTAGAGGGCTGACCAAAGGAGAGTTAAAATATTCTATTTAAAAAATTCATTATTTAAAATAATCTCTTGAGACCTACTTGGGAAAAAAAAGCTGCCCCTCCCCCAACACCTTCAAAGATCTGTTGAAGTGTTCCTTCCTCTTATACAGCTTGAAACCCCTCTCTGCCTCAGTATACCCACCTTCTGGTGGTGAGTTTGTTTGAATTTCATTAGGCTATATCTCATCAATATGCCTTACAACCTGTCCTCAAAGTCTTTCCAGAACTGTATTCTGCTGACTTAGCACCAAAGTCATCACTTCCGTGCCAAGATGAGGCAGGGGTGTTGGGATGTCCCACATATGTGTAATATTTAGAATTTGACAAAAGCAGAATGTGATTGGGCCTGTTTATTTTTAATTTTCCTTACAACAGAGCCATAGGTTGAGTGGAAAACTAAATGATGCTCCCTGAGGAAATAACTTTCTGTGGAAGGGTGGAGTATCATTGAATACAGTGATTCCCAATGCTGGTTTTTTAATGCCTGTACTCAGGGGTGTGCTGGTAAATGTTTAACAGTGGGATCTCTGGTAAAAAATATGCATGACACTTTTAAGTTTAGTCTGCATCGTTCACATTTTTTTCTCCAGCACTTTATTAAGTCTGTGCTCTGGATAATCAGTGAACTCCCTGATTCATAATGTTTGCTGATTGATTTCCTTAGTAAACAAATATTTGCAATGAAAATTTAATCATAAGTTTTTAGAGCTGGTCCCAGCACACCCCTGTCTATAGTTATCTTGAAGTATTCAACATTTTATTATACACGTTTCTTTCATAAAATTTGGTGCCTAATATGTGTTTGCAGGAATGAATAGAGTGCTTGCCATAGGGCAATTTTAGGAAGAAGGAGGATGTCATAAAGCCAGTAAGCAGATTTGTATGTAATTTTAGTCTAATCTGGATGTTTACTAGAACTCCTATTTAGTGAATGGAGCCTATTCCTTTTTCTGTGTTCCATCACATATTATTCCTTATTCCCTGGTTTTCTATTCAGATGCACTCATTCTTAAATCTGTATTCTGGTGGAAGTTTATGCAGTTTAAAATAAATGGTAATGCATGTTGCAGAGAGTTCTAGAACCTTGGCATTTATCTTTTATCATCCTGATCAAATAACAAGCATAAACAACTTGCTTGTGCCATCGTAGCTTTAAAACTATGTTAGACCAGGGTCTAACCAATCTGACCCTTTTGTAGACTGGTGAAGCCCATGGAACCCTTCTCTGAATAAGGTTTTTAAATGCATAAAACAAAATAGGAAACCAATGATATTGAAAATGCCGGTATTAGAGGCAGCTAGGTGGTGAAGTGGATAGAGTACCAGCCCTGGAGTCAGGAAGACCTAAGTTCAAATTCAGCCTCAGATACATAACATTTTAAAGCTGTGTCTCTGGGCAAGTCACTTAACCCTAATTGCCTTGCCAAACAAAATACAAGTATTAAAATATTTACAAAACAAAGTTCATGGAATCAGGTTAGGAACCATTTCATTGGTTCATTTATAGAAACTTGATATGATTCTTGGTTTCAAGGGTTCATTTGTCGGAAGTGGAGACTTTTTTGAAGGGGATTAAAATATGAGATCATGTGCCTTATTGCAATTTTATAGCTATGAATAAAAACATAAACCATATTTCTTTTTTGTACAGCCAATGAATGTTTTCAAGAATATCCCAATCCTGAAAAAGCTGGAGGTAAACACTTAGTGGTCATGGCTGATAATGGGAAACCCTGTAATCACTTTATTGCTTTTGCAGTGAGATGGCCGATGTTTGCACTGTGGCTGCCATTTCTTTGCCTAGTATAGTACAGCCCCCAGCAAGAGAATGATGCCTCACCTCATGTTTGTGCTTTGATCTACTTCATCTTACTACCATGATAAGGCAAACGTTGCTTGTTAAAGGGAGTGAATAGACCTTGTTCTTTTTTAACAAAGAACAAATAGATTTTACATACAGGCAGCATTTTGGGTTTCTTTTGCTCAAAAAGTTTGACACAGTTTAACAATAAACAAAATACTCCAAATGACTTTAAGGTTGTATTTTCAGCATGGCAAACAGTTTTTATAACAGAGATCATATAAGCTATCCTGGACTTAAAATTAGATTTCAAGCTTGATTTTTGCAATTTTGGCTTTCCTTTTAATTGCATCCCTTGCTATTAATGGGGAAAAGGATTTCACAAACTTTCATTTTGGTTGTTGAATGTTTAAATAATACGCAGTCTTCAGAGCTTCAAAGCTGTTCCAAATGCCAAGCCCAGCATGCTTTTGTGTAAGGCACCATCAAGTTACCCATGGCCAATCTCAGCTATTTGTTGTGTTTACTGGGTGTGTGTTAGTATTCAGGTTATTTTAACTAAGTTCATATAGTCAGTTTTTCAGAGGGAGTCATTAGGACTAGAGCACCATTTCTCCTTTTTTACCAAACTCGTTCATTTTTGAGTTGGGAAATATCTCTCATGGATATTCTTGATTTAATTTGTGTTGGCTCCCCTCCCCCAAGGAGAATGTCAACTTCTTGAATACAGCAACTGTTTTTGTTTTGTTTTGTTGTTTTATTTTGTCTTTGTATCTCTAGTGTCTACCACAGTTTGAGTGTAGGAGGCATTTAATACATGCTCATTTCAACTTTTTGTGCCTTGAAGTATATATATATGCCGTGTTCCATATTTGCTTTAATTTTCATATAGTGATAAAAGCTTGCAGTTAGAAAATTGCTATAGATGTGACAGTGGGAAGGCAACAATAAATGCCCCCGCTATCCACTATTTCTCTACCATGTTCAGTGTACCACTGATTGCAGTAATTGTAATGAATGAATCACTTCACCAAATCAATACTCGATCTATTTGAAGAAGCTGTTCCTTGTGTACAAGCTTTTTATGTTTCTTTTCTTCACCTAATATGTCTAGTACAGTATTTTATACTCCTTTGGGATACAAATGCTGTCTGTATAACAGATCTACCTTAGCACTTATTTTAGTTGTAGTACGTTGTTTTCTTATTTCTTTAGTGTCTCTGCTGCTGTTGTTGTTGTTATGGTTTTTCTTCAGAAAATTTCTTTCTTTTCCCTCTTTTTCCCACCTTTTTCTTCTTCATTTGACATATTTCTTGCTGTTTTGAGGTGATAGGGAGGGCAATATAATATGTAAACTAGATAGCCAACACAGGATAATTTGAGATTGAAGAGAACATTAACAATAGGAGGGATACATTTTAATTTTTAAAATTTCAGAGTGGTTTCTGTGAGCAGGTTTCACTATTTAAATTGTATATTCAAAAGAGTTTGGATTAATGTTTTGACTTTATGGAATTAAAATAGATTTATGTGATTTGTCATACTTCTTAATTAATTGGTAACCAACAATATTCTTCATTTTAGGCATAAATACAGCAACCTTTTGTTTGGTTTATGTGAATATTATACCAAGTTGTATAATCAGCACATTCATTTTGAGGTTTCATTTTTTTCCCCTCCCAACAGCTTCTTTTGTAGATAATATAAAAAGACTAGAGTATTGATCACTGAATGGTAGATAGAAAAGATTAGACTTGGTAATCTGTCTGCCATATGGCAGTTTTGAAGAGAAAAAAATAGGTTAGGTTTCAACTTTCTGTTTGAACCTTTTCTATATTTTCTACGGTTCCCTCCTGGGTAACAATCTTTCCCTCTCCCTCTCTTTAACAATCTCTCCCTCTTCCTCTCCCTCTCTTTATTTATGTCTGATACACATACTATACTTAAAAAAAGTTATTTCTGTATCGGTTTTAGGTCCCCTTCTTGATCATAAGCCCCATGAGGGTAGGGACTGTGTTTTATTTATCTTTGTGTCTCATCTACTGCCTTGAATACATGAAACAGTAAGTGTTGGTTTTGTTTTCTATGTACAAGGTACAGGTGAAACTGACTGATTTTGAAAGAGATTAGGAGTAGAATTAGAAAGGGATTAGCAATGATTTTTAAATTAGAAATATTTTGGAGAAAAGAGACACATGAAAATACCTCCTGCCTACTATAAATCCCTATAATTTAATTATTTTTCATGGTAAGATGTTCGTTATTATGATAACTATCTATATAGGGGGAGATATGCTATGAAAAGTGAGAATGAGTAGATTCACAAAGTAGGCATATAATCTGAATGTCCCATGGATGAACATTGTTCACAATTATCCACGTTCAAAAGCTGGTAATCAAGGCATTCTTTGCAAATGTGAGAGGAATTTAGATTTTGACTTTGGGTCATATGTGTTCTTTTGATGTTTAGATATTGTGATAATATAGTTACAATAACATGTTTTTTCCTCTGTCCAGTCATACAGTTTATCAAGAAAGAAAATAGTGCATTACACCAGCTTTGATCAACGAAAGCGAGCAAATGCAGCATTTTTAATAGGTTCTTATGCGGTAAGTAGATTTTTTTAAAAAAAATCATGAGTGTCATGTATATACATTTGTGCATAAAACTTATCTTTCTGTTGAATAAAACAAGGCTCACTCTTAAACTGTTGGGCAATAGGTATGGTGTGTGAAATGTGATACTACAGGGTGTTTTGGAGTAAGGTTGGAAAGCAGCATGGATTATAGTAAGGTGACATACTCTCTGCACTTTATTCTAGAAGCTAGTGAGATCACATTGGAAAAACTGCTTGCAGTTTGTGTTCCACTGAGATAATGGTGTCTTAGAAAAAGCAGTAGGAGAGAGCCAGGATAGTCTATTCAAGAGGTCTTTCAGGACTTTTGAGGACTGGCAGCCATAACTGTATTCTTTTGCTGATGGCTTTCTTAAGAGTTCATGAGCACTGAGAAGAGTAGAAATCACGAATCTAGCCTAATCTAGGTAGGATTATATGTGTGTGTGTGTGTTTGTGTGTGTGTGTGTGTGTGTGTGTGTGTGTGTGTGTGTGTGTGAGAGAGAGAGAGAGAGAGAGAGAGAGAGAGAGAGAGAGACAGAGAAACAGAGATAAGAGAAAGAAAGAGTAGGGAGAGGGTGGGAGGGAGGGAGAGAGAATAGAGAAAGAAAGAGAGTGGGGGGGAGAGAGAGAGATTAAATTTGGAGCTAAGTCTCTAATTTTTTTTTTTTTTAGGTTTTAGCAAATATTTTAGAAAGACCAAAAATCGTTTTTCTGATCTGGTGATATGTAGACTATTTTTCTACATTCATGACAGCTATTATAAGGATAAGGATATATGGTATGTGTATGTGATGTCCATGTACTGTATATGTTGCTTTAAAGTAGCACTTGACAAATTTGCTTTTGATCTAGGAGTCAGCCCTAGAATTTAGGGGCACAATGAACACAGGTGGCATGTTGCCAGTGGTTCTCAACCTTAGATTAAGACTCACATTAGGGTCACTGAGCATCTATGGAAGGATCTTGAAGGATATGCAGAAGAGTTCAATGAGAGATCTCAACATAGTAGACAAAGTATTTCAGGGATCATATGTGGTTACTATCAGGGTATGTAAGTGGTGGCTAGTGACTATCCCTCTAACTCCTGTATTTGCACAGTTCACCCTAGGGTAATGATGGTTAAGATCCCGGCATGGTTCATTGTGGGTGCACTTGGGCACTCCTGCACTGGCAGTGTTTCAGGCAGCTGTCTTTGAAAGAAGAAAAGAAATGGATCAAAAATCAAAATGCTTTAACTAGCCTTGTCTTTGTCCTAACACATGATACTTCATCCCTTGTTTTTGTGTCTTTTCTTTAATAAAATTAAATTCCTTTTTTTTTATTCTTTCCCTTCCTATTTCCCCATTAGAAAAAAAGAAAAAACAAAACCCTCATAGCAAATATGCATAATTAAATGAAACAAATTGCTGACTTGATATACATGTACATACACAAATATGTATGCATATCTGTGTCAGTGTCCATCCCCTGTCTGTCGAGAGATGTTTAGCCCAATCCCCGTGCCTTTGTACTGACTGTCCCTCGTGCCTGGGATGCATCCCTCTCTTCCTTCAGGATGTAGCTCAAGCCCCATTTCTTCATGAAGCCTGTACTCAGCCCTTCAGCTGTTGGTGCTCTCCTTTAAAACTACCTTGTATTTAACTACATTGTTTTTATCCTCTTTTTATTGATCCTGTTCATTCGTGTAGGCAACTTCTAGGGGAGGAATGCAGGTTGGGACCTTCCCTGCACTTTAGTGGCCCAGACTATTTCCTTAGAGCACCTGGAAATTAATTATCTTGCCCAGGGTCACACAGCTCATGTGTATAAGAGGTGGAGCTTGAACCCATCTTTCTAGTTTTGAGGCTGGCTCTTTATCTGTTAGGTGACATTGCCTTTCTTTGGTGACGTGGAGCCATCTTTTGTCAAGCCTTGGTTTAATGGCAATAGGAAAAGAGCTACTCTGTCAAACCATTATCCTTAGGATATTAGTTTATACTTTTCTTTAGACAGGGTGCCCACTGTTGGTATAGGACATTTTTAGGAAGTGACTTTGAGTAGGCCAGAGTTGGGGAACCTGTGGCCCTTTGACAAATCTGAACAAATTGGTTCTGTGAAGTTTGAATTCAGTCACAGGGCCTCACTTGAAGACCCAGAGGGTCGAAGATTCCCCACCCCTGGAGTAGGCTGAGGGAAGGGAGAACCTACAACCTGCAATTAAACACTGTCACATCAAGCTGAAAGCCCTAACGAAAAAGGCCCTAGAGTGTAAGCCCGAATAGTAGGAAACTGACTGCCACATTTCTGGAGGGTCTCAGCCTGTTTAACTCTTAAGAACTGATGACTTAGAATGAGAAGGAAATAAGAGCAATCTCTACTTACCATCTCTCCATTTCCAGTTCACCTACCCTCTCCTTGGTCTTTTTCTGTCTTTTGTGGCTGTATGAAGTTTTCTTGAATCAAAACCCGCTTCACATTTTTCTGTTCCTGTTATTGTACGACAGACAACGTAAGGACTGGCCTAGGACACAGGCCTAATCCCAGCTCAACTACTTATTATCTGTGTAACCCTAGGTAAACCTTTTTAACTTCTCTGAGTCTTAGTTTCCTCATCTGTAAGAGGAGAATAGTGTAGATAGAAATTTGCACTTTAAGGACAGTGTTCTGGTTTTAGCATTCCATTAGCTTGTTTTTTTTCCCCCTTTAAAACCAGATGCAATTCTGCCTGTTGTCATGATGAGTTAGTGAGATGGTGGTAGGTTGAGTTAATCTAAACCAAGCACAATGCTTGCTTTTGATTCTACATTTGTAATTACTACTCATTTGAATTTGGATAATTGATACTTTGCTTATACGATATGACAGTCTTCCGCCTGTCATAATGTCAGGGTTTGAACCACATGTAGATGATCTGCTCTTTCCTCTTGGGTTTTAGTGATGATTTGTGATTAGCATGTTGTCCTTGGTCTCCTGTGCAAGGCTTTATCTTGCTTTAGTGTAGTTTTTAGAGATGTCCTTTCTTGGGAAGAGAGGGGAAAGTGTCTTAGCTTGGAGACCCTTCCCCTGAGTCTAAGGTAAGCTACTGATAGAATCATTCATGAGGTCCTTAAAAATAGGAATTATTTCACATTTTTGTCTTTGTTATCTCCACTGCCTTGCACAGGTCCGTCACATAGTAGGTGCTTAATAAATGATTGTTGGTTAATTGATTGAGTTAGTGTCTGGGTTCCAAAGACTGGTGAGGCTGACATCAAGAGCAGTTCATCTCCCCTTTTCCCCATTTATCTTTCCCACAGTTATTCACTTTGTTTAATGGAGGAAGTTTTCCACCATGTTTCAGAGAACTCTTGATTTCCATGAGGCATTTCTAGGAATCCTTTAAAAGAAAGTATGGTAGGTAAATTTAAATTTGCCTATTTACCGCCAGAATCCTTAGACCTTGCTGTAATAATACAGTAGGGGTTGGGGCTATTTCAGATATGGAAAGGTTCTAATTCCTTAAGAGATTCACAAAACCTTCTGGTCTGATGGAAGAAGCCTAGCATAATGGCCTATTTGAATATTATTTACATATATCTGAAAAGCTGTGTTTAAAGTGAGTCTTTGGGGCAGCTAGGTGGCTCAGTGGATAGAGCACCAGCCCTGAAGTCAGGAGGACCTGAGTTCAAATCCAGCCTCAGACCAAACACTTGACACTTATTAGCTGTGTGACCCTGGGCAAGTCACTTAACCCCAATTGCTTAAAAAAAAAATAATAAAATAAAGTGAGTCTTTAATGAATCTTTATCCAGTTGACTCATTTTAAAAAATGGCTATCACCTTTTTTTAAGGTCAGATTGATTTTTGAATATATTCCTATCCCTTTCCCTCTCCATGTAACTGTCCCTGGTAACAAAGAATAAAAAAAAAACCTTGACAAGTATTTATTTATTTCCAATTTCAAAAATATTTTTATTTGAAGTTTTCAGTTCCAAATTCTATTCTTCTCTCCCCTCCCCCCACCCTGATACAGTAAGCTGTCAGATATCTAGGCTATATGTGTACAATTATGTAAACTATTTCCTTATTATTAGCAAGTATTTATTAAATGTTTGCTATATACTAGGTCCCGTATTAACTGTTGGGAATATAGTGAAAGGTGAAAGTACATCCTCACCCTCAAGAAGGTTACATTATAATGAGGGAGACAAGATGCAAACAAGGTGGCTGTAAGATAGAGAATAGATGGAAGATGTGAGCACAGTTGGAAGCTGGAGAGTGGCTAAGGAAAGAGGAAATGGTTGGGATAATATCTGCCCTGACCCTCTTAGGATCGACTGAGATAAACAAATGGCTTTGAAGACTAAGCAACTGTACAAATATCAGTATAATAATAGATCCAGCTGAAACTCAGAAAACAGAGATCAGATATATGAGGACTATCTTATATGCAAATAGAATTGCTGTTCAGCTGTATTCAACATAAAACACACATTTTTGAAAGTATAAAACTTAGCTGTGCTAAAGCAGGACTTATTTGCCAGTAAGGACCCAGAGAGATCCAGGTTTGAGCCTTGACTCTTCCATAGTTTGTGACTTTGATGAAGTCAAAAGTCTCTTCTTTTTTAACTTTTTTTTTTTAAGGCATTTGGGGTTAAGTGACTTGCCCAGAGTCACACAGCTTAGTAAGTATCAAGTGTTTGGTCTGATTTGAACTCAGGTCCTCCTGACTTCAGGGCTGGTGCTCTATCCACTGTGCCACCTAGCTGCCCCCCCAAATCTCTTCTTTTGATGTGATTCATGACCTCCGTGTGCATCTGTTCTTTTATCTCTAAGTTCTCCTCTAGACCTTATTCTTTTCAATCATTTTCTCAGTTACTTGGATGAAAAAAAATAGAAGACATGCTTTTCAAATTTGTGGATAATATAAAACGTAGGGGGATAGCCAAATACATTAGTTGACAGAATCAGGATGCAGAATGATATCAGCGGGCTAGAATGAGGAATTAAATTTAACTTGAGTTGAGATAATTAACATGTAAAATCATCATGAAGGGAACAGCATTCCATGTAAAAAGGACTAGACCTTTCTCATTTGTAAAATGAAATGGCTGGACTAGATTGGACTGAGCCCTCTTAGTTCCTAATCTTGTTCTCTTTTGATTACTGTCTTCAAGTACTGGAATGGCTGTCATGTGGAAAAATGAATAGGTTTAGGATCATGATATCATACGTAGATTTAGAGCTTGAAGGTACCTCAGAAGTCATGAAGTCCACCCTCCCTCCTCATTTTACAGATGGAGAAACTGAGACCTAGAGAGCTTAAGTGAATTGCCCAGGATTTCACTGGTAACAAGTGGCTGGGCCAGGATGTGGACCTAGTTCTCTTGATGTCAAATCCAGTGATAGTGCTTACTTTTAATTTCAGAAGTGGAAGATAGAGGAGCAAAGTGGGGAAAGGGGGAGTTGTAAAGGAGAAAAATTTAGGATTGGGCTAAAGAAAAACTTCCTGACACTTAGAGCTGCCTGAAAGGATAATAGGATGACAGGAGCTAGTGGAATATCTCTCACTGGTTGTCTTCAAGAAACGGTTGGATGACCACTTGTTTATGTTGTTAAGGGAGATTTTTTTTCCCCCCAAGGGAGTATGTTTGAAATTTTGTGATTATGTGACAGCTGTCCAGAAAATCCAAATAATAATAACAGCAAGAGCTTCTGTTTCTTTAAGATTCGACCGTGTAGGCAAGGAGTGTATTATTATTTCCATTTTACAGAAGGGGGAATCAAGGCTTAGAAAGATTGAGTGACATGTTCAGGGTCACAAAACAGCTGTCAGTTGCTGGAGCTAGGACTCACATCTGGATCTTATGGTTTTAAGTCTAGCGTTTTTCCTATTATATCCAGCTTCCTCAGAATTAACTTCTTATTTGGAAAAGAAAACTGAGACTTCTTGGTGGGAGGATGACTCTCTCAAGGTCACACAGTTAGAAGTGACAGAACCCCAGGTCACCTGTTACCAGAGATTTTGTGTAGGAGATTTATCTTCTGATATGATTTAGACCTCTGTAGTCCCTTCAAACTCTTGAGATTCTGTGGGTTTTAATTGACTGCAGACTCAATATGGATATGATTGGGGAGGGGACAAAAAACTCCCTATTACAGTTTTAGGCCAAACTTATAAAAAGTCCAGTGACATGAGAGTCCCTTCATATATTGCATTGGTCATGGTACATGGGTGAATACTATTCTGGGTGCTGCATTTTAGAAGGGATGCTGGCAGACTGAAAACAGGTGTGTGAGAATATGTCAGGATAATGAGGAGAATGGATGCCATGCCACATAATTATCAGATGGAAGAACTGAGGATGTTTAGCAGAGAGAAAAGTAAACTTGTTGGAGGGTGGGGTACAGGCATGATAATGATCTTCAGCTATTTAAAAGAGGGCCTTATGGGAAGAAGAATGGTTTGACTTGTCATGTGGAAGAGCCTTGGATCCACAAGGCTCACCAAAGGGCCCCATGTGGTGGAAGTTGTAGGGAGGAAGATTTCAGTTAAACTATACAAGCATTGGATCTGTCTGAAAACTGTAAATACTGCTGCAGCTGATAGCGAGCTACTCGTCATCAAAACTATTGAGGCAAAGGTTGGATGTTGTGTCACTGATGTGGTAGAGGAGAAGATTTATCCATCAGCTGGAGGGTTGAATTGAATAGTCTCTGAGTTGCCTGTATTTAAAAAAGCCACAAATCTTTCAGCCAAAGAAACATGTACATTGTGGAGAGGTGAAACAAAAAGCAGAATGAGATGTCAAGAGCACCGCTGGTTACAAAGGGAATTTAATCTCTTGTCTTTTGTATTTGAATCATAAAAACTACTGCTTATGTCATCCGGCAGCATTTTCTGTTCCTCTTTATTGGTATTTTGGTATATTTGTATATTTTCTACTCTTTGGTTGTGAGAGAGGGAGGGAAGAAGAAACAAGGGAAGAAGAGAGAAAAGAGAGAAGAGAGAGAGCAAGAGAGATTAGTTTAAGGTGGATAGTGGAAGGAAAATGATTCCCCCCATTTTCTATTAAAAAAGATTATTTGATAACTAAAAATGCTTTTGTGGGATTTGTATTTACCCTTTCTTGTCTTTAAATAGGTCAGGCTGGTTTTTTTATTCTCCAGGTTCCTGTTTGGCAGCTCCAAAAGAGGTCAGGTGCTCACCTATTGTAGAGCTGAAGGCTTTCTCTTCCCTGTCCCAGAACCCTCTGCTATTTTTCCCAAGCTATTGGAGAGGCTCAATTTGGGGTCTTGGTTCCTACACTTACTAGCTGTATGGTCCTGGGCAAATCCCTTTTCCTCTCTGAGTCTGTTTTTTTCCTCAATTGTGAAAATGAGGATAATAGTACTTATTTACCTACCTCAAAGGGTTGCTGTGAGCAAAGGGCTTTGTTAAACCTTACATCTCTATAAAATGTGAGCTGCTGCTATTAGGCTTTTTTCCCTTTAGATTTGCTTAAGCACTTTAGTTTGTACCTCATAGAGAACAGATCAGATTTTCAGCTCAATATTCTCTCTAGAACATTAGCCATTTATTTTTCAGTTATTGTTATTATGTCTTTAAAACACATCATTCAAACTTTGTTTTTTCGTATCACCTAGTGCCCTTCCCTATACTTAATAAAAGCCCGTTGAATTGAATTGGATATATTGATGCTTATATAATTAAATAGTACATATGCCTGCTCAAACTCACTTATAAATATGAAATACATTATTGGGGGTCACTCAGCATGTGTAAATTTTGCTGGTGGAGAATCTTGGCTTCTGGAGTAAAAGGTCATTTTCACGAATATGTTGTACTGATGAAGAATATTTGTTTGGAGCTTCATCGGTAGGATTGGAATAATTTGTCATGAAAATCTTTTATATAGTTTAGCATGTGACATCTTTTCACAAAATGTCACTGTAAATCATGCCTATATTCTTCACAGTCAAAATAATCTCTTGCGTAGACCTCTGCACAGTGTCAAAAGCCTTGAACGAAAAAAGACGTGTCTGGGTTGTATGTAAAGATGCATTAAGATTGTATAAGGAAAGAGCTAGGGCTGTTATTTTATAAGAAGCAAAATTGGTGCTTCTACATTAAGAGCTCCACTTCTCTCTTCAGTTTTAAACTTAAAAAGACCAGAATTTTGTTAGCATGGGTGGTCCTTCCACTGATGCACATCATAACCTCTCTCCATGTGCCTTAGCATAGATGATGTTCATAAGTTGACTGTGGCCAAAACAAATTGCCACTTTGTGGTGAATCCTCCAGTAAAGAGCCTCCAAGTTTAACTGAAGTGGCCTTAAGACACATTGTCAGTCCCATAATTGAAGTCTTTTCAGCTCTGGAAGGACCTATTAGAGTTTGTGCTCCCCTCATACAATTAAAAGACAGGGTCACCTTTATGCCGTGATAAAACAATTTTTTGAGAAACCTTATCCTATTTGATCTTGGTATGAACCAATGAGGTTAGAGCTTTGTTTGTAATTTACTATTCTCACCACCAGAGAGTCGGCCACCAAGATGAGTGCTTTTTTTCTTTTTTTTTGGGGGGGGTGGCTTAAGGAGCTCATAAAGATAATTTGCCAAGGTGTGTGGAGGTTACAATCCCATGTCAAGGAAAGGAGCACCCAGCTTGATAACTTCATTTTTCTTTTTAAGTACTGAAGGAAAACGCTTTTTAAAATTTTGTCTGAGTAAATTTCTGTGGCCCTTTCCCCAATATACAAAACTGATGAATAAAAATTAGAACTCCTGTCCTCCCTTATTCGGTTCAATAAACACTTACTTTGTACAATACAACATATGCACTTTTTGGACCTTTAAACAGAGGTGGAGCTTGCTTTGCTTCGTAATGAAGTGCCTTGGAACAAAGTATTTCATGAGAGACTTTGTGCTCATAGACGAGCATGAGTACCAGTAATATGGTGCAGGCTGGCTTTGTGAGAGCTGACAGGCTCTTTTGCCAAGACCTCTGAATTCATTACCTCTCTTGATTGTTGAAGCATACAGTGGGCAGTTGCTCGGCCCCTCCTGGCTAGGTGGCTGCTAATGATGAATTCCTAAGGATTTTTTTTTCTAAAATCTATAGAGTTCTCTGTTCTCAAAGACTAATTGGCTCTTAAATCGTTTTACTTTGAAAAAATAAAGTGAAGAAAGCATAGGAAAGCCATGAATGTGTTTAGACATTGAATACAGGCAGGGTTCATACAAAGTAGCCAATGGTATTGGTTTATGCAAGGCGGACATAGGATTGTATATTTAGGGCTGGAAGGGACCTTAGAGGGAAAGAATTTAAAATCATTTAAAAGGGAGTAACTTTTTCCTTAAATGGGCTGAGATTAATTCTAGCATAAGCTATGTGGTTTGAAGACTCATTTTACAAAGATCTGCATTTATAAATTGTTGTGAATTTTACATTTGTTGGCCTTTGAAGATCGATCCTTGATTAATTATGCTGGGGAAAGAAACACCAGAAAAGGTTTGGATGACAGAAGTTCTATCTATAAATCTAGTACCCTCTGACATTTTGTGAGTTGCCACTTTCATTCAGAAGTTGAGGAATATCTGCTTTGAGTAGTGGTATGGTCTTCAGAGAGATCTACTGGAATGCCTTCATTTATTCAGTCCATATCCTTTATTAAGCATGTAAATCAGAGTGGGATCACAGACCCAGGGTCTGAAAGAAAGAAAAGGTGGGCAGTTAAGAATTTAGATAGAAATTAAAAAAAAACTCCATATGATTATTATCATACATTTTCTAGTTCCTCATTTTAACACTAGCAAAGATTGGAAGAAGTGGTTGGTATAAACTTTGTAGGCAGATTAAATTTTTTTTTAAAAACCCAGTATAGTCTCAGACATTCGTTTAAGAAATAGTCATTGAGTGCTGTTATTGCATGCCTTTGGTGCACCCTGGCATGCATTCCTCAAGCACCTTGCTGCTCCTTGTAGTGGGGAGGTCTCCTCTTAAATAGCATCGCAGCAGTAGGGGACACACTGCTCTGTTTGGTTTGTTTACTGTAGCCTCAGTGTCCCGTCTTGCTCCACCCCCCTCCCAGCCATCTTGGGATAGTTTCCAGTTTATGAGTGAGAACCTTACACTCCTTTATTTTTGTTTAGAGAATTTATTTTGTCTTCAATATCTGATATGCTATGATACTTTTTTGTTACCTTCTAGGTAATTGGGGCTTTGTGTAAATAATGAGTATGTGTTTTGTTGAGCCCCCATGAGTGTATATGTCCAGGCTGGTAAGGGTTCTACGCAGATTCTCCTGGGAACAAATCCTTGACATTTTAAGTTTTAATAGAGGTCAAAGGGACATACACTTCACAGTTCACTTTCCATGCAGAGAGGATGAAGAAGGCATGTGCTTAGGTTTTATATAAACCAGTTTTGGGATGGGGGGAAGAGTAACCTGTATTCAGTCTAAAATGGTCATTTCTCCCTCAAGGATAAAAAATTAAGCTAAACTAAATTGCTTTTCTTTTGTATATAATCCTGTATGTCATTTGGCCCTTAGCAGAAATATAACTCTCCATTCCTCTAGTGTAAGTGTGAATCTGCTTTCCATTGTCTTCCAAGATATTCTATATAATTGTGGGAAGAACATCCTGTTTTAATTTTGACTTATTCTCTTTGCATTGTATTTGAGTTAACTCAAATGCTTGAAATTTACAAAAGTTTACATACTTCTAAAACTGTGTATTTTAAGTTTTTCAGTGCTTACCAACACTTTTAGAAGAAAAAGATAATTGCAATAGGAATATGGCATAGAAATTTCCTATCCTGTGGTCAGTATTTTTTTTCCTAGTCTATGAAGCCCACCCTTACTGTATTTTCAGAAGAGAAACTGACTAAAAACTCCTGTGTTATATAAAGCTTCATGATAATCAACTATATTCCTGGAACTGGTCTGATAATTGTGAGCTTCAACCATACATGAAGACCAGTACAGTGACAGTAGTGGAGGCTTTCTTCTTTCCAGGTCTGCCTGTGCAGTTTATCCTTCCTAGTCTTGCTCAAAGCCCTATGTGGTATACCAGGCCTTTCTTGGGCTTTTCCTGAAATAAGGCATTTCCCCCTTTCCTCCAAATCCATACAGTGCTTCATTTGTACTTGTCATATTCCACTTTCATATTTTATCTTGGATTATAATTACGTATGGGCATGTCTTAACTTACTTGCTGCTAAGTTCAGTGAGGTAGAGATTCTTCTATCTCCAGCATGGGCTTTACATCCATTATTTAGTGAGTAAATATCTGTGACATTGGGTGCTGGGTTAAAAAAATCAGTCCATCTGCAAAGTTTTTTTTACTAAGTAACTCTTCCTTTATTAGCTAGTGTTATGATACAAAGAATTAGAAAATATATAGCAATGATGTGGAGTCTTTGTTTTCTGTTGAAATTCTCAGTATGTTGTGGTATCTGTTAGGCTTATGCTCTTTCAAACTTTGCGTTAATAACTATATTTATAAAGTGCTTTAAGATTTGCAAAGTGTTTTATATATATCTCATTTTTCATCATAACAGTCCTGTGAAGGAAGTGTTATTATCCTTATTTTATAGTTAAGAAAACTGAAGATGAGGTCAAGTGACTTGCTTAGAATCACACAGCTACTGTCTGAGCAGAATTTAAACCCATGTCTTCATGATTTTAAGTGCAGCAGCTATATTCACTATACCACCTAGGTGCCACTAGTTATTTCACTCTAATTTACATGCTTGATAAAGTGCTGACACTTTTATGTATTTGTGTGTGTAATATATATAATCTATAAATATATTTTCATGTAATAAATCTATGTATGTGCATATTACATACATGCCTACATAGATCTGTGTATATATTCACATCTCTACTTATGCATAGATCTAAAAGTGAGGAATTCTCGCTACCAATGTTGACTGGCACCTGCTCTGCTGCTTAAGAGTCTTAAAGAGTTGCTTGGGAGCACTGGTGTTGTGACCAGGGTTACACAGCCAGTATGTGTTAGAGATAGAACTTGAACCATGCTCTTCCTGATTCTGAGGCTACCTTTCTACCCTCTCTACCATTCTGCCTCTTATCTCTTAGCTTTCAAATTAAAAAAAAAATTGTTGATGATCATTTCCTATGTTGTTACTGATACTTCCTGTTGACTTGACTCCCAAAAGTCCCTTCCTCTTAAATAGATGTAGTGAAAAAAAACAGTTTCAATCTATTGACCGTGTCTGAAAATGTGTGCTGAAAGGCAAGAGGTATGTTTTACTGGCAGGCCTCTGAAGGCATTCTTGGCTGTTTTATGGATCAAAGTCCGGAATTCTGTCCATGTTGTTTTCCTTTATCTTATTGTGGTCATTCTGTAAATTATTCTCCCGGTTCTGCTTTGCTCTGTATCAGTTTGTGTGTCTTCCCAAGTTTCTCTGGAAATTTGTCATGGTCATCATTTCTTACAGTGTCATATTTCTTTACATAGATATACCACAATTTTTCAGTCATTCCCTATTTGATAGATACCCACTTTCTTTCTTAGTTGTTTCTTTTTGCCATTGGAAAAAAAGTTTTGCTATAAATATATTTGTATGTATCCCTTTTTTTGTATGTATAAGTAACTTTTCTTTCTCTTTGATTTACTTTAGAGATATAGCTCTAATGGTGGTATATATGGAGGGCCAAAAGGTCATCTATAATTTAGTGATTATTTTCTAATATAGTTCCAAATTCTTTTCCAGAATGGTTGGACCAGTTGAGTTCCACTACTAGTGTCTTACTGGGCCTGTCTTCTCATAGCCTTAAATATATGTATATAGGTTTTGCTCTTCTTTGCTAATCTCTGGGTATGAGTTGAGACTTTAGAATTGTTTTAGTTTGCATTTTTCATAGCAGTATTTTGGAATATTCTTTAAAAAATCTTTCATTTTTTCCCCAATTACATGGTTGTTCTTTTTTTAAAATTATTTATTTATTTTTGGCTAGGCAATGGGATTAAGTGACTTGCCCAAGGTAGCCTTAGTGCCCTAGTGTTATGTGTCTGAGGCTAGATTTGAACTCAGGTCCTCCTGAATCCAGAGTCGGTGCTCTATCCACTGCGCCACCTGGCTGACCCCCAAATTACATGTTAAAAACATTTTTTAACATTAGTTTTTTTTAAATTTTGAGTTTCAAATTCTCTCTTTCCCTCCCCTGACCCTTCATTGAGAAGGCAAGCAATTTAAAATAGGCTGTACATGTACAATCATGCAAAACATATTGCCATCTTAGTTATGTTGTAAAAGAAAACAGACCCAAAAGAAGCAAACAAGAAAAATAAGGTTTATGGTTTAGTTTTCATTCAGACACTATCAGTTTTTTCTCTGGAAGTGTATAGCATTCATTTTTCATCATAAATCTTTTGGAATTCTCTTGGATCACGTATTGCTGAGAATAGCCACGTCATTCACAGTTGATCATTGTCCAGTATTACTGTTATTTGGTACAGTTTTCTCCTGGTTCTGCTCATTTCACCTTGCATCAGTTCATGTAAGTATTTTCAGGTTTTTCTGAGAGCATCCTATTTGTCATTTCTTATAGCAAAATAGTATTCCATCACAATCATACACAATAACTTGTTCAGTAATTCCCCAATTGATTGGCATTGCCTCAATTTCTAATTCTTTGCCAGCATAAAAAGAGCTGCTATAAATATTTTTGTACGTATAAATCTTTTTCCTTTTTTAAAAAAAATTTTTTGGCATACAGAACTAGTAGTGGTATTGCTGAGTTCAGAGGTTATGTACTTTTTGATCATGGCTTTCAGGTAGTCCAGTAATTCTTGAGTTATTGCTTCTTGATCTATTTTCAAAGTGAGTTGTTTTTCCAATGAGATAGTTAACATTTTATTCTATTTTTTCATTCTTTTGATTTTGTTTTATTGTTTCTGAAAATCTCATGGTGTCATTAGCTTCTTCCACTGGCCCAATTCTGATTTTTAAGGAATTATTTTCTTCAGTGAGATTTTGTACCTCCTTTTTCATTTGGCCAGTTCTGTTTTTTAAGTAGTTTTTTTCTTCAGTAAATTTTTGTGCAACTTTTTCATTGTGGCCAGTTCTGTTTTTTAATGAGTTCTTCTCTTCAGTGAATTTTTGTGTATCTTCTTCCATTTGGCCAATTCTGCTTTTTAAGGAGTTTTTCTCTTGAGTGGATTTTTGTGCCTCTTTTACCATTTGTCCTATTCTCTTTTTTAAAGGTATTATTTTCTTCAGTATTTTTTGTACTTCTTTACCAAGTTGTTGATTCTCTCTTCATAATTTTCTTCAACAGCCTCATTTCTTTTATCTTAGTATGGGCAGTGCAACAGAGTACTCCACCCAATGTCAGCAAAGGGACCCCTGTAATCTTGTTCTGACCAGTTGTCTGACAGTTTTGTTGGCTGTGGACTGAGAGCTCTGGAAGCTGCTATTGCTGATTTAGTCCTCCCCAAGACCTGCTGCTGGCTTACCTGGGCTGGACTGCACTCTCACCCCAGAACTATAGACTTTTCCTGCCAACTTTCTAAGTTGTCTTGGGCTGAAAAATTGTTACAGCCTGCCCTTTTGTGGGTTTAAGGGAACAGATGAATTGGGTATAAATGAAATGGTGTATTGCCTATGTTTGTCTCAGTTTTGCTGTTTGTGGAAACTTAAAAAAAAATAAAAGCCCAGATGGGTGTAGTTAGGATGTGGACATCATGGTTACTGTATGAAAAAAATCTCAGCGTATTAAAACACAACTGATTGGTTTGTACTTATGCAAGATAGTTGCATAGTTCTGCATATATCTTAAGAACTTGTGCTTAAGGCAGGGAAGAATTACTATTGAAACACCTTTCTATTAGCTTTTCTGTAAACAGTTAATTGGAATATGAATTTGTTTCTCTTTCTTTCTCTAAGCAACAAATCTCTTGCAGATAGTGAAAAAGAACATCCTGCTCCTTTTTTGAGTTCCTTGTTGAACTTTTGTGTTTGAGTAAGTTCATAGAATAGTGGACAGCAGAGTCTGAATTCAGTTTCCATGGTGATTTGTAACCTGATCTGTCAGTGTCACATTACTCGTCTGGATCTTATTTTCCTTTCTATTTGAGGCATAGCTATTTTTTTTGCCACCCAAGAAATGTGAAAAAAGAGCATTACTCTAAAGTGCTTTGAAATTCTAAGTGGCCCAATATTAGACAATCCAGTTTAAAAATTATAATCTATCTGTAGTTTCCTACTAAGGATTATTTTCTTTATCTTTTGTTGGAAATTATTAAACTGCCCATGGAAGTCATTATTCTGTATATAGGTGTTTATTTTCTGGGTTACAGATACTTGGTTTGTAAAGATCCTGTAGGTATAAGCGTAGTTTTATCCTGTTTCTCTCCCTTTGGACAGTAACCAAGCCTTCCAGAGTTGTAAGTGCCATCTAGTGGCTAGAATGAGGAGCTAACATAATATCCTTGGTTTACTACCACTTTTTTTAACCTCGCGGAAGTTGCACATATGACATACTTATGCTTTTTCATTTGCCTTTTATTTCACAACTTGGTAAATTCCCCCTCAGGCAATCACTTTTTCAGATAGACAAACATTCTTTCAAACCACCTTCCTTACGCTTTCTCTTATGACATTGATTAGTTATCTCAGGGAATTTTTTTTTGTTGTTCTGAGTAGGAACCCCAAACCAGTTATAATTGTGATCAATAGATATGTATTCACAAAAAGAATCTGTAAGTTTTGAAGTAAATTAGACAAAATAAAATCTAGTGTCATTAACCGTTATCCACAAGTATTCCCCCACCTGTTTTGGAATTTCTAGAAATCTGTATTCATTTCCCAATCTCCTAATTAAACATGCTTTTGGATATTAGAATTAAAAAAAATCTTTCCCCAATTTTGTAGTTTTTCTGTTAGTTTTAATATTGTTATTACATCATTTTCCCCCCATTTCAAATGTACAGTAATTTATATCATGTGTAAAATAGTAATGGACTGTTATGGGCTAAACCCCAAGGACTTAACTACAATTTATAATACTTTCTATGATACTTTCCAAAGGAAAGTGTATTTTGAGGTCCGGACAAATGGCTTACAAATAAATTTGAGTATGTAAACCCATTTGTAAGGTGGAGAAATTCTTATACTTGAGAATAGATGCAGGAAGTTTAAAAACTGAGTCTTGGTTCAGCACATTGAATGTTTTAAAGCTTAATTACAACCAGAAGTGAATAGCAAAGGAAGATAGGCAATTGGCCAAATTTTGAGTGCCATCATCAGTGGAAGAAAGCACTTCTTTTTTGTGACATTGTACTATTATGACTCATTTCTTCTAGAATTTTGAAGTCTTAGATATTAAAAAGAGCTCTGGTCTTGTGTATCAGGACCCCTGAGCTTTAATCCACACTATAATGCTGACTTGCTGTGTGATCATAGGCAAGTCACTTCCATTTTCCTGGGACTCAATATCCACAGCTATAAAAATGAGGGAAGTTATGATCTTCAAGACCCTGTATAACCCTGTGAGTCTAAGATTTGAAGTTTTAAGTTATATATTTTGAACTTTTGTCTATCCATTGAAAACTTCTATTGTGCCTAGAAGTAATAAATGAAATTAAAGATCTTTCATTTTAAACATGACACTACTCACTTTTGGACAGTTCTTGGCTCAGGGTGATCCTGTGGAACTGGTCTAGATCTGTTTTTTTTTTTAAAGTCCAGTGTTTTTTAAAATGCTAGACTATGAGAGGCAGTGTGTGTGTGTGTGTATGTGTGTGTGTGTACACACACACACATACACACATACACACATGTACACACTAAGGGAAATACACATGCACATACACATATCTATCTATCTCAATCGTAGTTGATAGCACAATAGACTTGGAGTCAGGAAAACCTTGGGCAAATCAGTTAACCACTTATTAGCTGTGTGACCTTGTGCAAATCAGTTAACCTCTCTGTGCCTCATTTTCCTTATTTGTCTAATGAGGAGATTGGACTCATTGACTTCCAAGTCCACTTCTAGCTCTAAATCTATGGTCCTATGCATTTACCTGTATTGTTTTCCTAGGTTGCAGCAATGTTTAGTACACATATCTTTATTCTCCCTTATCCTAATGTCATATATATTTTTAAAGCTGAGTCCAAGAAGGCTTCCTCACAGCAGAAAAATGGACCTAATGCTTCGTTGGCATATTTGTTTAAGGATGGGTTAGCTTAGCTCAGAGAGATACAGGCAGCTCAAAGTGGGGTACTGGAAAGTAAACACTGATTGCCCTCCATCCTTTTTATTGACACACTGCTGAGTACTGCAAGCAGAAGTAACCCAGTGTCTTGCTGCTGTGTGTAGGTATCCTTTAGGAGAAAATATCATTCCACTTAACTCAAGTGACATTCATAGGATACTTGTAGTGGACAGAACATTGGGTTAAGTGCTAAGTGCTTTGGAAATTTAAGAAATGAATGTTGAGTGGAAGGAGTAGATTCTGACTCTGGGCTCATGGGGCCTGGGCTCAAGTTCTGTTTCTGAGGCTTCCTATCTGTATGAACTTGGGTGAATTATTGAACCTGGGTGGGCCTTCATTTCTTTATCTTTAAAACGGGGAGGTTAGACCAGATGGTTTCAATGGTCCTTTTCCAGTTATAACTGTGATCCTGTGAGCCTCATGCAACTAAAACACTATATTACTAAGGGAAATGAAACAGGCACAGAAAGAGAAAATGTCAGGAAACAGAGATTGAAGAGGAAGGTCATTCTAGGCAATGGTAATGGTGTGAACAGAGACCAGGTCGTCGGGAACTTGCCAGACATGTTCTGGTAGTCTGTGATGGCTGGAATATACTGTAAGTGCAATGGGACGAGAGGCCAGATTATGAACGGATTTGGGGTTTGCTAATACAATGTTGAGGAGTCTAGGCTTTGTTTTGTAGGCAGTGGCAAGATGAAGATATTTATGCAGGGAGATGCCATGGTAATACCTGTTTATCAGCAAGATTATTTTGGCAGCAGATCAAGTTTGTAGCACATGAGACCTGGGATATAACAAGTGGACAGCCAGAGAGTCCCACTGCTAGCCTCATGCTGTCAGGAGAAAGCAACTTAAGATGAATTAGAGGGAGACAGAATGAACCGCAGACTTACTAGGCTGTAGGATTAGTTCCAGAAGAACTAATCATGAGGGGCTGAGGTAAGGTTGTAGTAGTGCCAGTGGGAAATTGGGGCAGATAAAGAATTACTAAGATTTGGTAACTGATTGGATGGTGGGTCTGGGCATTTTTGAAGATGATTGTACTGTCCCAAATCCCCTTGCCTGATTGTAAATGACATGAAAACAGAGACAAAATATCTTAATTATTCATACATCTTCCCCACTCTTACCACAAAGACCTGCAGTTAGTAAATGTTTATTGAATTGAATTGGGTAATTGGGAAGATAGTGAGGCCATTCATAGAAATATTGGAGGATAAGATTTAGGGATGAGAGAAATAAAAATGAGTTCACTTTTGCATATTCTGAATCTGAGGTATCATCTTGAATATCCGCTTAAAGACAGCCTGAAATTGGGGGTCAGTGGCTTGGGAGAAAGTTTACTGAAGTACCCAAGTCACTTCAGTAATCTCATTGGTTTGAGTGTTTCCTCCAGTGATTCCTGATCTCTGCTGCTTTTGTTACTGCCCTTCCATAAGTTCATGACAGGGTGTAGCTAACATTTTGGATACTCCACTTTCACTTGACGTTGCAGGGACAGCAGTGGGTTTTCCACTGGTTATATTCTGCTCTCGTGTGACTGGGTTAAAGACTGAAAATATAGATTAGGGAGTTAGCCAAGTAGAGGTAATATAGTTGATGTTGTGGAAGTAGATGAAATCAACAAAGGGAAAATATAAAAAAAAAGAGAGATCTGAGAACAGATTGTGGGGTGATGTCTATATTTAGAAGAAAGGAAAAGCAAGTGAAAGAGGAGGGGTCATTGAAGCAGGAGGAGACCTTAGAGAGTTCAGTGGCAAAGAAGCTAAGGGAGGATGGAGCTGTTAGGAGGACGGAATGATCAACAAGGCCTTATTTATTAAGAAATTGTTTCCTTGGGTCTACCTGCCATGCCTGTGAGCGGGTCCTCTGGTGCTGCCCCAGGCGGCACCTCCTGCAGGGGCCTGGGGGTGGGGGTGGGGAGGGACTGGAGCCCCCGAGGGCGTTGGGGAATGGGGGGGGCACCCTATCGCTTTGCCACCGACGGGAACGACTTCCAGAGGAATTTGGTTGTTAATTTGGGACTCTCTGCTGCTGGTGTCTGGCTGGCTAGGAACCTGAGCAACATTGACTTGATGGCACCCCGGCCAGGCCTGTAGCACAGCGGATGTTCTAATACTGCCTTCCGTGGTCTGAATGCAGTTTCTTGGAAGCTCTATCCAACCCGCAGCTATGACCATGCCATGACCACCAGAAGACCTGCTTTGACTGGCTACCACAAATTTGATTCAGACTTGCTACACGTTCCCTTCTGTACACTAGATACCTTTCTTCCTTGGTCAGGTCTATGATCAGCCATAGCTTCAGTCTCTACTTAGGCATGGAGTGAGTATAGGTATATTACCTTTGCTTCATTTATTGTATATATCTTCCAAATCCTTGCAGGTTGGGCAGATGCCAGGCGGGGAAGTGTGTTGCAAGTGGTATTTGCTGTTCTCTTCAGTTATACGAAGATTTTTTTTTCTCCTAAAATGTTTGAAATAAAGACAGTTAGCAAAGAAAAAAAATTGTTTTCTCTGAAATAAGATGGATGCGTATCTCTAAATAATATCCTGCAATTCTTTGCAATGGTCTGTGAAATCAGTCCCAGTGGATTCAGAGTTCTAAATGTAGATAACCATTGTAGTTACTCTCCAGAGAAAGGAACAATTAGAATCTTTCGGCTGTGCTAATTCTCCTAAAATAATGCCAATCGCTTTTGGGTTCTGATAACCGTTAGCCAAGTGGGGCAGATTGTAATTAGTGTTATGGATTGTATTATCATCTCCTGTTGAAAATGCTCAGCTATTTCTAGGCTCCTTGTGAAGTATGGATATGATGTTAGATTTTTAGGGTAGACAACAGCATTGGAGGTTTGGATATGATGTCAGTGCCTGCCTAGCTTTCTAAAGCTGTTACACTAATTTACATATACTATATATGCTAATTTATAATTTTTTGCCCTATGACTTATAGTAATGTCAATGTCTAGAAAAAAGAATGTCTTGTTTTCCTTTATAGCATTTCTAACTAAAAGTCTTAGCAAAAGAACAGACATCAATATATTTCTCCTATTTCAATTTATTTAACATTAACAGATTGTAGATTTTGAAAATGAAATAAAATTCCATTTGAATATTAAACCTTACACTTATAGTTTTTAAAATATGTTGTTTACATGTGATTATTTTAAGTTTGAGAGACTATTTTTGTTTTTATAGGAGATTCAAATAAAAAACAAAATTGGTTATTTCATTTTAGAATATTGTAGGGCAATTGCATTAGAAAGTGAGAAGAGCAGTAATCCTCTGTTCTGATTTGACCACAAGTAGTTTATTTGTATTCAGCTCTGGGTGCCAGGTATTAGGAAACACTTTGATATAAACTGGAAGACTTTCAGAGGAGGGCAGCTAGGCTTGTCGGAAATCTAGAGATTGTGCCATATTAAATTGAAGTAATTAATGGCTGTTTTCAAGTAGCTGAAGCTTGTCTTTTGGAAGAGGGATTAGCTTTGTGCTGCTTGTCCACGGAAGATAGTACCAGATAGATGAAGTCGCAAAGAGTCAGATTTAGGCTTGAGGTTAGGAACAACTGTTTAACAATTATGACTGTCCATGAGATTAATGAACTGCTGCCTCAGGAAGTCATAGATTTCTTATTTTACAGGAAATATTCAAGCAAAAGCTGGCGCAGACTATTTGAAAATCAAATTCTTGTTGAGGTGTGTTTTGGCCTAGATAAATTCTGAGGTTCCTTCTAACTCTGAGATTCAGTGATTCTGCATATCTTAAAAAGTTGATAAAAATGGAGTGTAATTATTATTTGCTCATTGGCTGTATACAATGGAATGGAAGAAAATGCTGCTAAAATAATAAAATTTAGTAATTCTTTTGTCTTATGACAAAGTACGCTGCTATGGTTCTGGAAGAGCACTTTTCTCTGTAGAGCCAATTTTTAAATACAATACCATTTAAGAAAACTGAGGAAGAAACATTCTGAAGGCAGGGTGTAACTAGCTTTTTACTTGGACCTTTATTCTATAAAAATATTAATGTTTTAATAACCCTCCTTATGTAGTCTTTTTAAGTATTAGAAATAGTTCTGTGGAATACCCTGGCTAACTATCACTTTGCAGACAATTGGAAATTCCCTAGGATCCTCTTTTTTTTTTGTTTGTTTGTTTTGGCTAGGCAGTGGGGTTAAGTGACTTGCCCAGGGTCACACAGCTAGTAAGTGTTATGTATCTGAGAACGCATTTGAACTCAGGTCCTCCTGAATCCAGGGCAGGTGCTCTATCCACTACGCTACCTAGCTGCCCCTAGGATCCTCTTTTGAAAGCAAATCTAACCTAGTAATCTCATTAATTTGTTTCTGGGGTAAGAGAAATTAGTGATGTAACACTATGTATTTGAATGAACTCCTTGAAGAGAGGCATTACCAGTTTAGGGACATTAAAGTGATACTTTTTTCTCAGTGATGATTTTCAGTGGATTTGATATAGTGGAGAACATTTTATCCATTTTGTAGATGCTGATAACTAGGGCACTAAGAGATTCATAAAATCCTAGCTTTATAATGGAATAGACCTTAGAGAACAGCTAGGCCAATCTTTTCATTTTGTAAAGGGACTAACAGTCCCCAAGTGGTTAAGCAACTTGTCAAAAGTCATGTGGGTAGTAAGTGAAACAGAGGTAGAATTTGAAACCAAGTCCTTTGAATCAGAATTTAGTTTCTTTTCAGTACCTTGAGGTTGCATAAGACTGTAGTTTCTGAACTTTTTGATTTTATTCTCTTCTTGGTAAAAAATGGTTAGTATTTGTCCCATATGTTTACATATTTATATTTTATAAATTTATATATATATATATATACCCTATTATACTAATATATTATATAAATTATAAGACATACAAAAAGATGTTAAGGATAAGATAAAGTTGAAGAGGATTATTTAAAATAATTTCATTTGATTTATTAACACTTTAGAAATTTTTGATCTTACTGAAATATTAATATTTTAATTAGGGCTATGCTTAATTTTTTTGGGGGGCAATGGGGGTTAAGTGACTTGTTCAGGGTCACACAGCTAGTAAGTATTATATGTCTGAGGTCAGATTTGAACTCAGGTCCTCCTGAATCCAGGGCCGGTGCTTTATCCACTGCGTATGCCTCATAATTTTTGAAAAATTTGAAATAAGCAATTTGAAGGACTTTTTCTAAGTTCAATTTGTTTTAGTACTTGGCTTTAATGGCCTGACAAAGATACATACATCCAAATGAAAGAAGTACATTCAAATACTTAGTAAATAATGGTTCTCATTTTTCAGTACTACTCACCAGGTCTGCAAAGTTTTTTTTTTTTTGCAATTGGGCTAGTAAATTTTGATCTTCCTTGATTGTTGATCATTTGTTCTTTTAATATGGCCAAAATATGAAAATAATATGTAATAAAACAGTATTTTTAATATATAGATTCAAAGCTCATTGAAATGCTTCATTTGGAAGATTTTTAAATAGGTTAGAAAATTCTCTTGTTCTTTTTTTAAATGCATAGATATGAGAGCTTTTGTATCTTTTTGTCAACAAAAGCATAGTTTTAAAATGTTTTGTTAATGTTATTGTCACTAGCTAATTATCTCAAGGCACAGTATACATTAGGGCAAAGTTCATCATTAATAATAATAATAATTGTAAATCTATATTTTAAATAATCTTATTGATAAGTTCTTAGAGTGATTTCTTGTCAGATATGATTAGATTGTCATTGTACTTTTTATTTCATCATGTGACTGACAGTGTGCCTCATATTAAGAAGTGTCATCTCTGCCATTTCCTTATTGGTTTGTTTTTTTTTTTAACTAAAAGTGTGTTTTATTTTCAGTTCAGTCAAGGTACTGTATAATGGCTACAGTTACAGTCCCATCTGCAGAACATTAACATTGTTAGCCGTATCTTTTTGAAAACCAAATAATAAAATTAATCAAACTTCGGTCCCTTTGGTGGTAATAACTGCTTCTGGATTTGTTCAGCAGATCAAGAGCTCTTTACAAATTTTCCTTGGCTCTTAGTTCCCGTTTATACCTCCATATACGAAAGAGCTGAGAGCCTCCTGCGACACTGACAAAAAAATTAACAGCAAACAGACTCCAGTTTTTAGGAATAATAACAAGGGAGTATCTTGACCAAATTAACCCTGTAGCCATTAATACAGCCGACTGTGCTGTGCTGAGTTTTTCTGCTGGCCTGGCCATGTCAGCCAATCCAGCACAAACGAACCCCATTTCATAATTGGTGCCCAGAAAAACACAGTTCTAGGACCTGCCGGGTGGTTGTAGAGGGGCCTCACCTTTTCGGGCAGCACCAGCTCCACCTTGTCGAGCATGCAGTGGTAGGTGGCCCGCAGGCCTCAGACTCCGTGGGCGGCCATCCTCCCGGCTGAGACTCGGTGCACCCGCTCCCCTAGCTGACCAAGGGCAGCTCGTAACCTTTCCCTGCCTCAGTCACCGGTTTCCTCCGCTCCCCCAGGGTGCCCTTCTCGGTGAATTGCACCGCCCCCTGCTTTCCTTATTGGTTTTTTTGTGTTTTTGTTATTAGCATTCTTCCAAGGAATGTTTTTAAGCCACATGTCCGTTTTGTGAGAATTAGTTTAAATTAGGTCATACCATCCATAAATAAACGTAGCTGGGCACATGTAAACTGAATTATGCCAGGATATGCCAAAATTGAGTTAAAAGAGTAGAAGGGCACCTCTGCCAAACTCCTCCATCTTATGGAATTCAGGATATCTTGAATACCATATGTGATATGTGATCATTTGACATATGCACTGAGTGAGGGTTCCATGTCACCCCATATTTTCAGTATGATAAAGCTTAATTTCTTCCTTAGTTTTTTTTTTTTATTAAAAGATGAATATAAATAGCTAGTCTCATATATATTCTTCCTGTGATCTAATGAATCATGCCTCTTTGAGGCATATATCCCATCTTGGAGAACAATGGCTTAAGGTGTTAGAGTTGGGAATAGAATTGGTGTCTGTTTCTTTTAAAATTTTGAGTCCCAAATTCTCTCCTTCCTTCTTCCCCCCCACCCCACCCACTGAGAAGGCAAGTAGTATGATATCAATTATATATGAGAAATCATGCAAAATAATTTTAATATTAGTCATATTTCAAAAAATGCAAGAAAAATAAAGTGAGAAAATTATACTTCAGTTTGCACTCAGAGTTCCTCAGTTATTTCTCTGGCGGTGGATAGCATTTTTTTTCATCATCATGAGTCTTTTGGAATTGTTTTGGGTTATTGTATTGATCAGAGTAGCCAATTCTTTTGCAGTTGATCATCATTACAGCATTGCTGCACTGTGCACAGTGATCTCCCAATTCTTCTCACTTTACTTTAAATCTTTAAAAAAATTTAGGTCTTGCCATATTTTTCTGAAACCCACCACCCTTGTCATTTCTTATAACACAGTAGTACTCCATCACAGTCATATACCACTACTTATTCAGCCATTTCCCTGTGGATGAACGTCACCTCAATTTCCAATTCTTTGCCATCATAGTTAAAGAACTACTATAAATATTTTTGTACTTATAGGTCTCTTTGCTTTTTCTTTGATCTCTTTGGGATACAGACCTAGTAGAGGTATTGCTAGATCAAAGGGTATAAACAGTTTTATGGCTCTTTTGCCTAGATCCAAATTGTTCTCCAGAATTGTTGGACCCGTTCACTACTCCACCAACATTTTGTGAGTGTACTTATTTTTCCCTCATCCCCCTCCAGTACTTGTCATTTCTGATAGGTATGAGGTGGTACCTCAGAGTTGTTTTAATTTGCCTTTCTCTAATCAATAGTGATTTAGAGCATTTTTAATGTGACTATAGATAGCTTTGATTTCTTCTGAAATCTGCCTGTTTATATTCTTTGACCATTTATCGATTGGAGGATGGCTTTTATTTTATAAATTTGACTCAGTTCTATACTCAGTATATATTTAAGGAATGGGGTCTTTATCAGAGAAACTTTTTGTAAAAATTTTGGATATTACTTCATTATCTAATGGTACCTTTTAGCAAAATGTAGTTTCCTTGATTATCACTTTTAATTAGGTCTGTTTTATCTTTTGCTATGTCTGAGATCATGATTGCTACCTCTGCCCTTTTTTAGTTTAGCTGAAGCATATTAGATTTTACTCCAGCTCTTTCTTTTAACTTTGTATGTGTCTTTTTGTTTCAAGTATGTCTCTTGTAAGCAATGTTGTTAAATTCAGGTTTCTAATCCATTCTGCTATCTGCTTCCATTTTATGGGTGAGCTCATCCCATTCATATTCACTTTTATGATTACTGTGTTTTCCCCCTCCATCTCATTTTCTTCTGTTTCTTTTTCTCTCTTTTTATGTTGTCCTTCCTCAAAAGTCTGTTTTGCTTGTAATTACTGCCTCCCTTAATCTGTTTTACCTTTTATTAATTCCCCACCTTTCTGTCATCCCTTCCCCCTCCTATTTTCCTATTGGCTGTTACATTTCTATACACAACTGAGTGTGTCTGTCTGTCTATCTATCTATCTATCTATCTATCTATCTATCTATCTATCTATTTCTATCTGTCTATCTATCTGTCTGTCTGTCTGTCTGTCTGTCTATCTGTCTATCTATTCTTCCATCTTTGAACCAGTTCTGGTAAGAGTGAAATTCAAGCATTGCCTTCCAATCCCCATCTCCTACCATTTCCCTCTCCACTGTAAAAGTTCTTCCTTTGTGTGCTTCTTTTATATGAGAACATTTTCCCATTCTACCTCTCCTTTCCCCGTTCTCCCAGTGCATCCCTCTTTCTTTTTTTTAAGTTGAATTAAGCTTTTTATTTAATGGTACAAAAAATATTTAGTCAAACAGATGAAAGCCCATGTTATCATCGGACTCCTTGGATTCTTCTGTTTTTTGCTTCTTCTTTCTTCTCCTCAGCTAGGGCAGCTGTGATAGCAGGAGATACCCCTCCAGTAGGGACAGCACCACCAGCTGCTGGGGCATGTCTACCAACTTCTACATTGCACATGAGACTTGCGATATTCACATTGGACAGGGCCTTTGCAAATAATCCAGGCCAGAATGGTTCAACATTTACACCTGCTGCATTAATGAGGGCATTGATTTTATCCTCCATGACTGTAACCTCATCGTCATGAAGGATGAGGGAGGAGTAGAAGCAGGTGAGCTCGGAGATGGCCATTTCAGCAGCAGGATGAGGTGAGACTTGTTTGTAGTGGTGTTAGTTGCTGGATGAAGTGAGGGTTCATGCCAGCGTGGCCTTAGCTTCCGAAGAAGAACCAAGCACCTTATGGACAGCTGAAGAGAAAGCTGCATCCCTCTTTCTCACCCCTTAATTTTATTTTTTTAGATATCCCATCATATTCAACCCATATTCACACTGTTTATGCAAAGTTCTTGCCCTAATAACAATAAAGTTCTTAGGAGTTACACATAACATCTTCCCATATAGGAATGTAAACAGTTTAACTTTATCGAGACCCTTTCATGTTTATGTTTTGATGCTTCTCTTGAGTTTTCTGTTTGAATGACAAATTTTCTGTTCAGTTCTATTCTTTTTATCAGGAATACTTGAATGGTTCTCTATTTCATTAAACATCCATTTTTTCCTTTAAGGGTTGTAGTAAGCTTTGCTGAGTAGGTTATTCTTGGTTGTAATCCTAACTCCTTTGCCTTCTGGAATATCATATTCAAACCCTCCAGTTCTTTAATGTAGAAGCTGGTTAATCTTGTGTTATCCTAATTGTAACTTCATGATATTTGAATTGTTTTTTTCTGGTTGCTTATAATATTTTTTCTTTAATTTGGGAGCCCTGGAATTTGCCTATAATATTCCTGAGAGTTTTCATTTTGGGATCTCTTTTGAATTCTATTTTACCCTCTTGACCTAAGATATCAGGACAGTTTTCCTTGAAAATTTCTTGAAAGTTGATGTCTAGGCTTTTTTTTTTATCATGGCTTTCAGGTAGTCCAGTAATTCTTAAATTATTTCTCTTTGATCTGTTTTCTAATTCAGTGGTGTTTCCATGAAATATTTCATATTTTCTTCTATTTTGCATTTTCTGATTTTGTCTTATTGTTTCTTAATGTCTGATGGAGTCAATAGCTTCCACTTGGCCAATTCTAATTTTTAAGGAATTATTTTCTTCAGTAAGATTTTGTACTTCTTTTTTCTCCATTTAGCTGATTATGTTTTTTTTAAATTTTTTTTATTAATTTATTTTGTTTTTATCAACAATCACTTCCATATGCTTTTGAGTTGAAAATTTTTTCCCCCTTCCTCCCCCCCACCCAAGACGGCACACAATCTGAAATAGGCTTTACATTTACATTCCTATTAAACAGATTTTCACATTAGTGAAGTTGTAAGTAAAAATGGAAACCAATAGGAGGAACCACCAGAAAGATGAAACAAAACTCAACAGAAGATAAAAATAAGTGGTAGCGATTCAACTTCCATAGTTCTTTCTTTGGATGTAGACAGCATTTTCCATCCCGAGGCCTCTGGAGATGTCTTAGATCCTTGTAATGCTGAGAAGGGTTCAGTTTAACAATATTAGTCATCGCATAATGTGGCTGTTATTGTGTACAAAGTCCTCTTGGTTCTGCTCATTTCACTCAGCATCAGACCATATAAGTCTTTCCAGGTTTTTCTGAAGTCAGCCTGTTCATCATTTCTTATAACACAGTAGTATTCCATTACATTCATATACCACAACTTGCTCAGCCATTCCCCAATTGATGGGCATCCTCTCAATTTCCAATTCTTTGCCACCACAAAAAGAGCTGCTGTGAAGATTTTTGTACATGTGGGTCCTTTTCCCATTTGTTTGATCTCTTTGGGATATAGCCCTAGAAGTGCTATTGCTGGATCAAAGGGTATGCACATTTTTGTAGCCCTTTGGGCATAGTTCCAAATTGTTTTCCAAAATGGTTGGACCATTTCACAACTCCACCAACAATATATTAGTGTTCCAATTTTGCCTCATCTTCTCCAACATTTATCATTGTCCTATTTTGTCATGTTGGCCAACCTGATAGGTGTGATGTGGTACCTTAGAGTTGTTTTGATTTGCATTTCTCTAGTTGATAAACGATTTAGAGCATTTTTTCATATGACTATAGATGGCTTTAATTTCTTCATCTGAGAACTGTCTGTTGATATCCTTTGACCATTTATCAGTTGGGGAATAGCTTGTGTTCTAATAAATTTGTCTTAATTCTGTATGTATTTTAGAAATGAGGGCTTTATCAGAGAGACTGGTTGTAAAAATTCTTTGCCAATTTTCTATCTTCCTTCTAATCTTAGTTGCATTGGCTTTGTGCAAAAACTTTTCAATTTAATGTAATCAAAATTGTCCATTTTGCTTTTCGTAATGTTCTCTATCTCCTGTTTGGTCATGAATTCTTCTGTTCTCCATAGATCTGATAGGTAAACTATTCCTTGTTCTCCCAGTTTACTTATGGTCTGATTATGTTTTTTAAAGGGCTCTTTTCTTCTGTGAATATTTGTGTCTTTTTTTTTTTACCACTAGGCCAAGTTCTATTTTTCAGGTGTTATTTTCTTCAGTATTTTTTTGTGCTTATTTTACCAAACTGTTAATTCTCTCTTCGTATTTTCTTGTTATTACTGTCATTTCTTTTCCCAGTTTTTCCTTTACCACTTTTATTTCTTTCTTTAATTCTTTTAGGAATTCTTGTTGGGCTTGGGTCCAGTTAGCATTTTACTTTGAGGCTTTGTTTCTAGCTGTTTTCATAGTGTTGTCTTCTGAGTTTATGTCTTGGTCTTCCCTGCCACCTGTAGCTTTTTTATGGTCAACTTTTTTCTTGTTTGCTTATTTTCCAGCCTAGTTCTTCACTTTGAACTTTGTGTTAAAGTTGGGTTTTGCTTACCTAGGTGTGGGGATGCACATTCCAAGCTTCAGGCTTTTTTGTGCTACTATTTTCAGAGGTAGTTCTGGCAGTCTGCTGGCATCTCTGCTTCTGATGAAAGTCCTTCTGAACACATTATGACAGCATGCTATGTTGGCAAGAACATTGGTATCAGCAGACCTAACTTCTGTCTAGCTGCATCCTTGTGAAAATCACTAAGCTTCTTTGGGTTTCAGTTTTTACATCTATGAAAATGAAAGGAATGAACTATAAGATCTATAAGACCCTTTCCTATTCCTGTGGTTAGTTTATAAAATCTTAACCACATAGTGTTTTGTTCATATTATTAGTTTCATGGCTGAGTATGCAGAGAAGATCATGGCAGAGTATTATGGGAATCTAGGTCTGGTTTGTAGTTACAATACGTATTCTAGCTAGCTATCTCTATCTATCTGTCTCTCTGTCTATCTGTCTGTCTATCTATCTATCTATCTATCTATCTATCTATCTATCTATCTGTCTCTTGCCTTCAAATATCTAGATCACAGAGGCTACAGGTATTGGTGACAGGTATCTGTTAATCAGATAGAATGTTGGAAGAAAGCACTTTGAAGAAAGAGTTGAGGAGTGACTGGATGTGCAGCACCTCTTTTTATGGAGTCAGGGAAATGCTTGTTCTGGGATCCATGAGGATTGAGGAAGAATCTGTTCAACAGAGAGAGAAGGTGATGAGGATAGATTTCTTTCTTGTAATAACTGTCATAAGTGTTTTCTGAGGAAGTTCTATAAAAAGAATTTATTGAAGAGTGCTAGCAGTACAATGTATTTTCAGAAAGACTGTTATGTTTTGAAGAGGAGCAAAGAAAAATGACTAATTCAGAAAAGAAATAAGAAAAAGATGCTTTAAGAGATTTTTAATCATCATCTGTAGTGAATTTGATGATTAGAGACCAAGTTTCCATATTTTAGGCGGAGTCTCTGGACAAATGAATAAGTTACTGATACTTTGAGAATTTGAATTGACTCTGGCAATAACATTGGTCATAGTGAAAATGTTATAAATAGTTGTATCTGCTTATGTTTATTGCTCTAATTTAAAAATAAATTCTGTATTTTGTAATTTTAATGTTTGTTCAATTATGGATGAATAAGAGTAATTACTAATGGGAAAGGAGGCTTCTCTGGTTCATTGAATGATACTTAATGAATGAGGGTTGGAGCTAATTAAAGGCCTACTGAGAAAGAGGTTGTATCTTTATTAATGAGAAATTATCACAATATAATCCTAGGTTGCTATATACAATTCAAGAGAATCAAATTCAATATACGGTAAAAAGTCAACTGGCAGTTTGAAGTTGTGGTGAATACATTTCTTATATGTAAAATGCTTGGCAAACTCTAAGAGCACTGTATAAATGTCAGATATTATTGCCTCATATACTTTATTGATCATTTTAAATCCCATGTCTTCATTGCATTGTCCTCCAGCCCACATTGCAGTCCTCCTTTTCTGAATTCTGTAACAGTTACCACCATTCCCAGATTTAGGACTTTTTCATATTGTACAGTAATTGTTACTCATTTGTATATCTTACTTCCTTCAGTATGTTTCAAAATCCTTCAACAAAGCACCTCCTTGGACGTAGCACAGTTGAACAGTTATTAGGCAGTGTGGTGTCAGTCAGCTAGCATTGATTAAACATCTGCTGTGTACCAGGCACTGTGCTAAGCAGTGGAGAGATAAGAAAAGCAAAAACCAGTTTGTGCTCTCAAGGAGATCATAGCCTAAAAGGAGAGGCAACATGTATGAAACAACTATGTACAAACAGGATATGCACAGGACAAATTGGGGATAGTCTAAGAAGAAAAGCAGTAAGATTGAGAAGGATTGGGAAGGACAAAAGGTGGTGGGACTTTAGCTGAGAGTTGAAGAAGGCCAAGGAAGTGAGGAGGCCGAGATGGGGAATAAGAACATTCTAGGCATGAAGGACAGTCAGTGAAAATGCACAGTGGGGAGATGGTGTGTCCTGTGCTAGGATCAGCAAGAATACCAGTGTCATTGCATTGAAGATTAAGTGTAGTGGGAATAAAGTGCAAGAAGACTTACTGAAAAGGTAAGAAGGGGTTATGAAGGACTTTAAAAGCCAAGCAAATAATTTTTTATTTGATCCTAAAAATGATAGTGATCTAGTAGAGTCTATTGAGTAGGAGGGTGACATGAGCAGACTTTTTAATAAGGCCACTTTGACAGCTGACTGGAAGGTTGATTGGAATGGGGTAGAGACTTGGAAGGGACCAGCCAGCAGGCTATTGGAATGGTCCAGGTGTGAGGTTATGTGAATCTGCATCATGGTGGTTCAAGTAACAGAGTCGGGGATGGAAATAGGAGATAATCAGAAGGTAGAAATGACAGGACTCTGCAGTTGATTGGATAGTGGAGGGTGAGACTAATGATGACTTCTTTTGACTTCAAGCAACTAGGTAGGATTTTAGCAGTCAGAGACAGTGAGGGAAGTCATAAGAGAGCTAATTTCAGTGATGTTAAGCAAACATCAACGGCCATAATATGGACTGATTATTTTTTACAAAATCTAATCTGTATCATTAACAGCCATTTCATAAATGTGTAATTTGAGATTCTAAGAGGGATAGAAAAACTAAATGCTATGCATCTGGCTCATCAAAACATAACATCACTACTAGAGAACTAATTGGAGCTTATGTTCTGTCATCCCGAGATTTTCATATAAAAAGGAGACATTTTGATTTAGTGACTATAGGAACTAAAGTTTGGACGACAGTTTTCTTAGTATTTCTGTTTTCAGTGGTTGGTAATTTTAAAAAAGCATTGCTTCATTTTTTTTTTTGAGGAAGTCTCCCTGTCACCTAATCTTCCATGGAGGGTCCATATTTTATTTAGGAATTATATTCTTCAGTCTATTTCAAATTATGATTCTTTAATACTTGAAATCAATTAATCAACAAGTATGTATTAAGCACCTACTATGTACCAGGAACTATCCTCAGCACTGAGGATATAAGTACCAAGAATGAAACAATCCCTACTGGAAAGGAGTTCACATTGTAATTGGAGAGATGCCTCTATATATCTACAATATAAACACAAAATGAATAAATGCAAGTATATACAAAGTAGTTAAATATAAAGTAAGTCAGGAAGGATGGCCCTAGTAGCAGGAGGGGTAGCAGGAATGGTTTCCTGTAGAAGAGGGTGCTTGAGCTGTGACTTTTAAAATAATTTTTATTTTTATTCTGAACTTAAGAAATCATTCAATCACCAGCCGTTCATTAAGCGTCTTTTATGTTCCAGACATTGTGCTAAGCACTGAGGATACCGAGAAAGGTTGTAAAAAAAAGGTTTTTGCCTTTAAGGAGCCCACATTCTAATGGGGGAAGCCATGCTGCAAATGGCATAAGACGTAGTCTCAGAGTAAAAGACACTAGCTGTGGTGGTAGTGATGGGAGCTAAGAGGAAGAGGCGGCTAGGTGGTGCAGTGGGTAGAACACTGAGCCTGGAGTCAGGAAGACCTGAGTTCAAGTCTAGCTTCATGGAATTAACAGCTGTGTGACCCTGGGCAAATCACTTAACCCTTTCTGCTTCAGTCTTCATATGTAAAATGATCTAGAGAAGGAAATGGAAAACCACTCCAGTATTTTGCCAAGAAAACCCCAAATAGGGTCACAAAGAGTTGGACACGAGTGAAACGACTGAGAAACCACAAAACAACGGTGTGTATATATGTATATGAACGTGTATATATGTATAAACACACATACTGAAAAAGAAGATTGTATGTGAGTTATGTATAGCTTGCTTTTCAAATATATGATAAGATCAGCCCATAGCTTTCAGTGTTATTTTGCTTGTCTGGCCTTCTTTCTAGCTTGTCTTCTGTTATTTTCCGTCCATTAAAAAAAAAAAAAAGAAAAATGCCCCCTCTCTCTGTCTCTCAATATCCGTATCCCTCTTTACCCTCTACCTCCTGAAATGGGAAAAAAACCAAAAAAGAAACAAAGCCCTCGGAATAGATACACATAGTCAAGTAAAACAAATTCACGTATTATGTGCCTGAAAATGTATTTCTCATTCTTCATCTTGAGTCCATCACCTCTCTGACAAGAGGTGGAAAGAAAGTTTCTGCATTTCTCTGGAATTGTGGTTAGTCATTATGTCAGTCAGTTCTCCAATGTTTCAGTTGTTTTTCTTTATAATGTTTTTGCGGTATACAATGTTCTGCTGATTCAACCGGCATACAGTGTTCTACTGATTCTGCTTAAGTAACTACATCAGTTCATACAGATCTTCCTAGGTTTCTCTAAAACTGTTCCTTTCATCCATTTCCCAACTAATGAGTGTCCCCTTAGTTTCTAGTTCTTTGCCACCACACAAAGAGCTTTTATGACTATGTTTAAACATGAGTCCTTTTCTTCTTTCTTTGATGCCTTTGGGGTATAGACCTGATAGTGGTATTGCTGAGTTAGAGGGTTTGCACAGATTGCTCACTTTTTTGGACATAGTTTTAAATTGTTTGTCAGAATGGCTGGGCCAGTTTGTAGCTCCACTAATAGCACATAAGTGTACCTGTTTCCCTACAGCCACTCCCACAACCAGTTTTTTTGAAAGTTAAAAAAAAATTTTAAATTTAACCTTGTTAAATATTTCCCAATTACATGTAAAAATTTTTTACCATTTATTTTTAGAAATATTGACTTCTAAATTCTCTCCGACCTTCCTGCTTTTTCTCTACCTCTTCAGCAGGCAAGCAGTATGATATCAATTATTCATGTGAAATGATGCAAAATATTTCTATATTAGGTATGTTGTAGAAGAACGCACACAACCCCTCTCCCTCCCAGGAAAAACAGAGAAAGTGAAAAAAGTATACTTGAATCTGCACTCCGAATTAGTTCTCTTTCTGGATGTAGTTATCATTTTTCATCATAAGTCCTTTGGAATTGTTTTGGATCACTGTCTTGATCAGAATAGCCAAGTCTTTCACAGTTGATCATCCTTATAATATTGTTGTTACTATGTACAATGTTCTCCTGGTTCTGCTCACTTCACTCTGCATGAGTTCATACAGATTTTTCCAGATTTTTCCGAAACTGTCCTGTTTATCATTTCTTATAGCACAACAGTATTCCATCATAGTCTTATACCACGACTCGTTTAACAATTACCTAATTGATGGGCATCCCCTGAATTCCTATTTCTTTGCCAGCACAAAAAGAATGGCTATAAATATTTTTGTACAAATAGGTTCTTTTCAATTTTCTTTGATCTCTTTGGGATGTAGACCTAGTAGTGGTGTTGCTGGGTCAAAAGTTACCCACAGTTTTATGATTTGTTGGAAGTAGTTCTATATTGTTCTCTAGATTGGTTGGACTAGTTCACAACTCTACCAGTAGTGCATTAGTGTCCCATTTTTCCCCATATCCCTTCCGTCATTTGTTGTTTTCCTATTCTGTCATGTTAGCCATTCTGATAGGTGTGGGGTGGTATCTCAGACTTGTTTTAATTTGCATTCCTGTAATCAGTAGTGATTTAGAGCATTTTTTCATGTGACTGTTGATAGCTTTTATTTCTTCTGAAAATTCTCTTCATATCCTTTGACCATTTGTCAATTGGGGAATGGCTGATTTGGCTTACTTATATTTGAGAAATGAGGCCTTTATCAGAGAAACTGGCTGTAAAATTCTCCCCCTCCCCCAGCTTCTGTTTTCCTTCTAATTTTGGCTGCATTAGTTTCGTTTATGCAACCCCTTTTTAGTTACATGTAATCAAAATTACATTTTACTTACTGTGAGCCTTTCTAGCTCTTGTTTGGTCATAAATTCTTCCCTTTTCCATAGGGATATATTTCCATTTTCCCTTAATATACTGGTGATATCACCCTTTATGTATAAATCATTTCTCTTTCTTATCTTGGCATATGGAATACGATGTTGGTCTATGCCTCCTTTCTTCCAAACAGCTTTCTAGTTTTCCCAGTAATTTTTGTCAGATGATGAGTTCTTACCTCAAAAGCTTGAATCTTTTGGTTGCTCAAATACCCGATTATTATGGTCATTAACTATTGTGCGCCTAATATATTCCACCGGTGTACTCTGTTTCTTAGCCAGTACCAGATTATTTTTATGATTACTACTTTGTAATAAGGTTTGAAATCTGGTATTTTTTCATTTATTCTTTTGATATTCTTGAACTTTGGTTCTTTCAGATGAATTTTTAAATTATTTTTTTCTAGCTCTGTAAAATAACTCTTTGGTAGTTTGATTGGTACAGCACTGAATGAATGAGTTAAAATTAGGTAAAATTGTTATTTTTATTATATTGCTCAGCCTACCATGAGTAATTAACATTTCTCCAATTATTTAGCTGTGTCTTTATTCATGTGAAGAGTGGTTTGCAATTGTATTCATATAGCCCCTGGGTTTGTCTTGGCTGGTAGACTCACAAATATTTTTTATTGTTTGCAACTATTTTAAATGGAATTTCTTTTCCTTTCTCTTGCTGCTGGGTTTTGTTGGTAGTACAGTATATAGAAATGGGTTTATTTTATAACATGCAACTTTGCTAAAGTTGTTAATTGTTTGAACCTGTTTTTTAATTGATTCTCTAGGATTCTCTAAGTATACCTTCATATTATCTGCAAAGAGTAATAGTTTTATTTCCTCATTTCCTATTTTTATTCCTCCATTTTTTTTCTGTCTTATTGTTATGACTAGGATTTTTAATATAATGTTGAATAACAGTGATGATAATGAACATTCTTGTTTCACCCCTGATCTTATTGGGAAGGCTTCAAGTTTATCCTTATTACAGATAATGCTTGCTCTTTGTTTTAGACATATATTACTTATTTTAAGAAAGGCTCCATTGATTCATATGCTTTCTATTGTTTTTTAAAATAGAAATGGGTGTTTTATTTTGTCAAAAAAATTTTCTGCATCTGTGGATATAATCTTAAGATTTTCATTGCTTTCACAACTGTTAATTTTTTTGGTCACTTTTTCCAATCTAGAGTGTGAAGTGGAATCTCAGATTTGTTTCAATTTGTATTTCTCTAATTATTAGTGATAACTACATTGATAACTTCTTCCTTTGAAAACTCTTCATATCCTTTGATCATTTATCTGTTGGTGGGAAAGGCTCTTGTGTTTATAAGTTTGAATCAGTCCCTTATATATCTTGTGTATGAAACCTTTATGAGAGAAACTTTCTGCAAATATTTTTTGCATGTATTTGGTTCTCTTCTAATTTCAACTTCATTGGTTTTGTTTGTATAAAAGCATTTAAATTTTATATGATTAAAGCTGTTTTATCTTCTGGGATCCTATCTATCTCTTATTCAATCATGAAATGTTTCCCATCCACAGATTCAAAGTGTAGTTTCTTTCTTGTTCCTCTGATGTGTTTATGATGTCACCTTTTATGTCGTAAGTCGTATATCCATTTGGTGCCTTATCTTGGTATGTGGCGTGAGATTTTTAGAGAAATATTTAATTTCTTTAAGATTACTTTACAGTTTTTCTAGAAGTTTTTAAGTGAATAGTGAGGCCTTACCACAATAGCTGAGATGTTTGGAAACATTAAGTACTAGGTTGCTAGGTTTATTTGTTCTCTACGTTGTGTTACATAATAATGTTCCACAGACTGACTTATCTGTTTTTAAACCAGTACCAAATCATTTTGATGATTACTGTTTTGTGGTATAGTTTGAGATCTGGTACTGCCAAGCCCTCTTCTTTCTCACCTCCTACCCTCGTAATTTCCCCATGAGATCCTTGACTATTTCCTCCTCCAAATGAATCGTCATTTTTGTAGCTTTATAAAGTGATACTTTATAGCTTATATAGGGCAATGATTAAGTAAAGTAATATAGGTTGTATTGTTGTTTTTATTATGTATGCATAACTTCCCCATGAACAGTGAATAATTTCTCTAATTATTTAGATCTGTTTATTTTTGTAAAATTTCTGTTTTGTAGTTGTATTCATATAGTTCCTGTGTGTCGTGGTAGTCTCCCAATTATTTTTTACATTTTGTTGTTATTTTAGATGGAATTTCTCTTTCTCTCTTTTTCTGATAGGAAAGAGATGGGGTTTTATTGATACTATACAGAAATATTAATAGTTTATGTGGATTAATGTTATATCCTGCAACTTTGTTCTGTTTATTAAATTGTTTCCATTAATTTTAGTTGATTTTTTAGAGTTCTTAAGATAAGCTGTCATATCCTGTGAAAAGCAATGCTTTTTCCCCTCTGTATACATGTTTATTTCCTTGATTTCTTTTTCTTATTACAACAGCAAGTATTTCTAGTACAATATCAAATGGAAATGGTTGCAATGGGCATCATTGCTTTATCCCTGATCTTTTTGGAAAAGCCTCAAGTCTTTTCACATTACATATATGGTTTACTCTTGGTTTTAGATAGATATTGGTTGTCATTATAAGGACAAGTGCATTTTTTGAATACTTTTTAATATTTTTCAAAGAAATAGCTGTTGACTTTGTCAGAAGTCTTTTTTAGCATCTATTTATATAATCACATTCCTATTTTTATTATTAATATGTTCCATCATGTTTATTACTTTCCTTATAGTGAACCAAACTTGCATTTTTGGTATAAATCCAACATGATTGTAGTGTATAATCTTTTAAATATGTTGCAGCCTGTTTGCTAATACTTTATTTAATATTAGTGTTGCCTAGAAATATTGGTCTTCTGTTTTCTTTCTTTGAATTCTGTCCCTGGTTTAGGTATCAACACCATGTAGAAATGGTTAGGTGGATCCCTTTTCCTATTTTTGTAAACAGTTAATGTAGTTTGCAACTAATTATTCTTTGAATATTGGTAGAATTTTCTTGCAAATCCATGTGTTTCTGGAGTGTTTTCCTTGAGAGTTCAATTATGGTTGTTCAATTTATTTTTCTCATACTGTTGTTTAAGTAATTATTGTTTCTGTTAATTTGAGTATTTTATATTTTTGTAAATTTTCATCCATTTTATGTTATTTATTTTGTTGGCATATATAGTTGGGCAGAATAATTTTTGATATTTGCTTTAATTTTCTCTTCCTTTGTTTGGATTCCCCCCCCCTTTTTTTGTTACAAACAATTTGGTTTTCCTTTAAGAAAAAAAGCATGGTCGCTGCTTATTTACTTTATTAGTTTTTTAAAATTACTTCATGCTTTTATTTATTCATGTGATTATTTTTTTTGTTTTCAGTTTTGTTAATTTCTTCTTTGATTTTTGGTATTTCTTTTGGTGTTAAATTGGGATTTTGATTTGTTGCTTTTCTAGTTTTTTTTTTAGTAGCATGGCCATTTCTCTCTCTCTCTCTCTCACCCTCTCTGTTTCTCTCCCTCCCTACCTCTTGCTTTCCTTCTCTTCCTCTCCCCTCTCCAAATTTACCTCAAGGATTGCTTTAACTACATCTCATATATTTTGGTATGTGGTCTTATTGTTGTAATTTTATTTGATAAATTTTCTGTTGTTTCTATAACTTGCTTTTTTATCTACCAATACTTTTTGTTTAAAGTACTTACTCTTTAATTAGTTTTTAATTCTTTCTTCAAAAGCCTTTTGTTGAATATAATTTTTATTGTGTTGTTTCCAGGCTGCATCTCTGTAGGGAGTTGCTTCCCAGGATAATGGCTGAGGGCATTGATCTGGTAGTGTTGCAACTACTAAGGCCCCTTGGGTTCAGTGTCCTGGGCTGTCTCCATCAGGATTTTAGCAGAAATGATGGTCAAGGTGTGAATTGGTTGTTTGATTTATCTGCATTTGCTACCTTCATTCTCTCCCTTAGTATGCCTTGATGTGTCAGCTGGGGTAGCTTGCCTGGGACAAGTATCTAGGATATTTTTCTATAAGGTTCCATTTGTTCTTGTTGTAGAAGTAATCTCTTCTTCTGGAGTAGAATTAATATCTTTAGAGTTCTCTCAGCCCAGGATATCTCTTCATTTTGTTTGTTCTGTTTACTCATATCTCCAGCTTCATTTTCTGTATCAGGGCCTTTGACTTTAGTTAAACTGCAGTCATCTATTCCTGGATGATCTAGGAAGGTCCTATTTAATCCTGAGTCTAGGCTCCACATTCTCTAGGAATTGTCTATCTTTGTTTCTTGACTGTGGTTCAGGCTAATGCCATTTGGGTTGGTCTGTGACTGCTTGGATGCTGGGTTAAGCACACACTACCTGTTTGCTGGTTTGAGAATGGGCTGTTTGGATGCCAGTCTGGCTCTATCTTCTGCCACAGAGAGGGATGAAGCCCTTGGTTTGCCCCTTGGGCTGCTGGGTACAGGTCTGGCCAGAGTTCTGCTTTATACTGAGGTCCTTGCAATTCATTCCACTTAGTCTAGCTTTTCTTTACTGGTTACTTCTAATTTCATAGATTTCTGGCACTTTTTTTTTGGTAGTCCTTGACTTAAGGAGTTTATAGGTGATTCACTTTTACTTCATCATTCTTCTTTATGGTTTAGTTTTAGAGATTTACTGAGTTTTTGTGGGGAATTGGTTTCTTCTAGGAGGTCCTTACACACCAACTACCATCTTCCCACCATTTCATCAAACTCTTGAACTGTGTCTTAAAGAAGAAAGGGACTATATGAGGTGATAGTAAGGAGGGAATATATTCTAGGCATATGGGAAATGGACAGTGCAAAGGCAGAAGTATGGACAGGAGTATGGGAGGAACTGGGAAGCCGGTTTGCCTGGATCACAGAGCACAGCACAGGAGGGTAGTTATGTCTGATGAATCTGGAGAGGTAGGTTGGGGCCAGTTTGTATAGTTTTGAAAGCTCAACAGAGACATTTATATTTTGTTCTAAAAGCAGTAGGAAACCACTGGAGTTTATTGAGTAGGGTAATGATGTGGTCAATTCTGGGAGAGTTGAGTGAGAATGCAAAGCTGAGATTAATGTTGAGATTACAAATCTGGGATACTGAAAGGAGATGGTACCTTCAGTAGAAATTGAGGAGTTTGGAAGAGAGGAGGGATTGGGAAGAAAGACAAGAATTTAGTTTTGCCCATATTGAATTCAAGACCTCTGGAGCATTCATTTTTGAAAGGTGTAATAGGCAATTGGTAACATCGGTCTGCGTTCAGGGGATTCAAAGATTCAAAGATTAGCTGTCTGATTGGTATGGAGATTCTTCCCTATACCAGGGTTTGGCACTCAGACTTTAAAAAAAAGCAGGCATTGGGCTATATTTGGCCCTTAGGCCATAATTTGCTTACTCTTGCTTTATATCAACATAGATTTTAACCAAAGGGCTTTCTACTTTGGACTAGATGACACCTAGATTTATACCAAATATCAGATGACATGGGGTTTTATTATGAAAACTAAAACCCTACAAAAGAATGATATGCGTTGTACTAGTAGATGCTGTCCTTCCTTTATTTTGAGCCCCTAAACATCTGATTAGCAAATTCACTCACCAAGGTACTATTTATACCTCCTGCTGTCAATCTAATAATCTTTTTCTAGGAACTAAAGTCTTATGCATTCGTTAGGCCCTTGATTCCTGTCCATAAACACTTTTCTTTGTTAGAATTTTATATTTCACAGCCAAAGCAATTTAATAATTCAAATACCCAGGAGACAGATATCAATCTGTCAAATGATTAGCCTTAAAAATAGTCATCTGAACAAAATTGCTGATGATTGTTTCCCCAAGAGATTTTAATATTGGCCGCAGTCGGACCTTTAATGATGTATACAGGGTCTTTTTGTAAATGCTACACTGCAAAGTAATGTAAAGATATATTTACATGCAGCTAACCAATCTTAAAATAAACATGGAAAATGGAAATAATAATTATGTCAAAACACCTTTATGTTATGCGGTTGGTAAAGAGAATGCATTGATTTCATGTCAGCACTTAATTGACTAGTATATTTATTGTTTTGGTTCTTTTTGCCTCCTTCAAAAAAAGAAAAAAACAACCCAAACCTACTGACAACTATTACCTCAGCTAAAAACTTTTCAGAGAAATTTGATAGAAAGATTTTTTTCCCTATTCTACTGATTCTCCCTTTATCCTAGGTGTATTAATGTTGCCAGTATAGAGGGTGTCAGTTTCACATAATTAAAGTAATCTATTTTATCTTCTCTAATTGCCTCTGTTTCTTGGTGAAGAATATATTTCCTACCCATAGTTTTGAGAGTTATGTGATCTGCTTCTCTTCTGATTTTTTTAATAGTATGATCATCAATATTAAGGTCAGGTAACCGATTAGAACATAGTATGGACTATGGTGTAAGAGCTTGGTCTAAATGTAATTTCTATCATAATGTTTTCCAGTTTTCATAGCAAGGGTTTTTTATAATTAGGACTTTTTTTCCCCTGGGTAATTTATGTTTCCTACTTTATCAAACACTGGATTATTGAATTCTGTTGTTTCTGATTCTCACTTGTTTAGATTGTTCCATGAATCTGTTTCTCTGTTGTTTTTTAAACAAATACCAGATGGTTTTGATTACTGCTGCTTTATAATATAGAGATTGAGGTATGGAAGTGTTATTCCTTCTTCATCCTTATGTCTTTACATCATTTCTCTTGATATTCTAGATCTTTTGTTTTTCCAAATGAATTTTATTATTTTGTGAAGTTCTATGAAGTATCCCCTTGGTAATTTAGTTGATATAGCATTAAAAGTATTAATTAACTTTGATAGTATTGTCATTTTTATTATATTGGCATGGCTCAAGCATGAGTATTGACTATTTCCCCAGCTATTTAAGTTGTTCTTTATTTCTTTAAGAAGCACTTTGTAATTGAATACGTACACATTTTGTGTATGCTTTGTGGGTTGATCCCTAGATATTTCACACATTTTGTGGTTATTTGTAATGGGATTTCCCTTGCTATATTATTGCTTCTTGGATGTTATTATTATTATATACATCTGAAGTTGTTTTTTGAGGGTTTATTTAGTCTGCAACTCTGCTGAATTTATTAATTTTCTCAGTATCTTTTCTGATTCCCTAGCTATTCCAATATACCATGAAGTCATCAGCAAATAGGAATAGCTTTATCTCCTCTTTACCTGTCTTTATGTCTTTGAATTCTTTCTCTTGTCGTATTGCTGTTGTTGGCATTGCCAGAACTATATCAAATAATAGGGGGAAGAAAGGGCATCCTTGCTTTATACTATTGGGACAGGATCTAGAAGTGTATCTTCTTTGTATATGATGTTTGCTTTTGCTTTTAGATAAATGCTCTTCATGACATTAAAAAAATCCCTCTCTACCTATACTTTGTAAGATTTTTAGCATAAATGAGGGTAGTACTTTGTCAAAGGTCTTTTCTGCGTCTGCTGAGAGAATCATGTGGTTTTGGATATTTTGATTTTTCAGTATGATTAGTTATGTTAATTGTTTTCCTAATGTTGAACAATCTTTGCATCCATGGTACAAATTCAGCTTGGTTTTGATGAGTGATTAAATAAATAATTTTAATCTCTGAAAGGATTTGTTTACAATTTTTGAGTCAATATTAGTTAATATTGCTCTATAATTTTCTACATTTTATCTTTCATTGTATCATGACTATATTTGTCTCATAAAAAGGATTCTTGTGGTGTGCTTTCTTTCTCAGTTTTCGAGAATAATTTGTGAAATATGAGTATGAATTATTCTATAAAAGTTTGCTAGAATTCTCCTGTTTCTCCATTAAGACCAGGAGTTTTTTCCTTTGGTAACTCCTTTATAGCTAGTTACATTTCCATTTCTGAGATTGGGTTATTTAAGATCTCTATCTGGTCTTCTGAATGTCTAAGTACTTTATATTTTTAACCCTTTAAAAATTTTGTATTCTTAGTTTTGTTAGCATATTTCTATGTATAATATGTTCTGATAATTCTTTTTATTCTCACTTTTGTGATTTCATTTTTATTTCATATGTTATGGATTTGATTTTCTGCCCTCTTTTTAATCAAATTAGTTAATGGTTTATCATTTTATTAGTCTTTTAAAATGAAGAGCTTTTTATTTATCATTTCTGTGATTTTGGGGGCTTCCAGGTTACCTATTTCTTTTCTAGTTTTTAGTATTTCCTCTTTTGTCCTTTTAAAGGTTTGTTTATTTGTTGGCTTTCTAATTTTTAAGAATATACATTTAGTTAATTAGTCCTCTTATTTTCAATTTTGTTAATTTATGCTTGTAAGGATATGTTTTTTCCTCAAAGTACTGCTGTAACTGCTTCCAGAATTTTGGCATGTTGTTTTCATTTTTTTCCCCCCATAATTAATTGTTTTATGATTTTGGTCCATTTGTTATTTAGGATTTTATTGTTAAGTCTCCATTTATGTGTGTGTCTTTTGTTTGGTGTCCCTGAATCAATGACTATTTTTATTGCATTATGATCTGTAAAGGATATATTTACCATTTCTACCTTTTCATATTTTCTTGTGATATCTCTGTGCCCTGTTGGTCAATATTTGTAAAAGTTTCATTTGGTACTGAGAAATAAATTTTTATTGAAGTTTCATTTGGAAAACTTGGTATGTCTCTAAGTCTAGTTTTTCCAGCAATTTGTTCATTTTCACATTTTCTCTTTTGATTATCTTTCTGTTAGACTTATCCTAAATTGAGAGAAGAGCATTGAAGTCTCCTGGAGTCACTATTGTGTCAACTGTCTATAAATTCTTATAGCTCAATTAATGTTTCCTTTATACATTTGGATGCTAAGGTATTTAGAGCATCAAAGTTTAGTACTAATACTGATTTAGTATCTCTAGTTCCTTCCAGCACAATATATTTTCTTTGTTTGGCCCTCTTATTTGTTGAGTATTTGTTTTTGCTTTGCTCAGGTAGCATGATTGTAGCTCCTGCTTTTTTGGGATTCACTTGATGCATAGTAATTTTTTTTCCATGTCTGTTTTAAAAATGTATTTCTTATAAGCAACAGATTGCAGGATTTCATTTTCTTATCTGATCTGTCATTCTTTTTATTTTTATTGGATTGTTTAATACATTTACATTTAAAGTTCTGAGAGTTAGGCTTATGTTTTCTTCCATTTGTCTCCAATACATTGTTTTTTTCAAAGTTATGATCCTCCGTTCTGCTATGAACACAGTACTATATCTCTTCTGTTACTTTAGCTTAGTCCTTTTTTAAAGATGGCCCTTTTCCTACTGGCTGTCTTCTCTTACCCCCATTTTTCCTTCTCATTTATCTTTTCTCTTTGGAGTTTTGTTTATGAGTTCCTTTTTCTTTTGTGTTTTTATCTAGTTATTTAATTTTTATCTGCTTTTTTCTCTCTTGGACTAGTAGATTTTTCCTCCTTTTCCTCCCTTTTAACTAGTCCTGTTTATGAATTTTAAAATTTTCATTTTTTGTGCCCTTTTCCAGAGGGGATTTCTCCCTGTCACTCTATTCATTATTCACCTTCTCTTTCTGTCTATTCTAAACTCTTCATTCTCTGGTTCATGGCCCCCTATACTTATTTCTTTCTATTTTCTGTGTTCTTTATGGAATAAAAACTTCTGAGGTATCCATTTTGGTTTCTCTCCTCTAAGCAATTTTTGCCGCTTGCCCCAAAGACTCCCCCTTTCCATTTTGCTCCAGTCCCAGAAAAATGGTGACAGGATACTATAAGAGGTGGAGTTAAGATGTGTAGTTAAAGCTAGCAATTTTGCTTCAGGTCCCCCAAACTCACTTTTACAATGACCTGGAAAATGTATCAAAGTAGATTCTGAGTAGAAAAACCAAGAAAAAATCAAAGTGAGTAATTTTTCCGGACCGAGGAAGCTTAAGAAGATAGAAAAGTCTGTGCACATTGGGGTGAGGGTGGCTAGGGACACAATGCAGCAGCAGAAGTGGCACCAGGACATAGTAGCAGTAGTCATGGTGAGAAGTGCCCAAGGACATTCGGGAATTGAACATTAGGGAAGAAAGAGCTCCCAGGAGATCCCCTATACTAGCACTGGGAGCAGAGTCAGAGGGGAGTGGTTGCAGTTGTGAGGGAACAGTGACCCTACCTGTGCAAGGAGTGAAGTGCAGAGTAGGAAGGCAGATCCTCTTCCTTGATCACATCACTTTGGGAGCACTGAAAACTTACAGGCCCCCAGAATGAGCTGCAGCAGCAGCAGGACATCAAAGACAAAAGTTCAGGCCAGATATCTCCCACCATCACCAGAGGTGAGTAGAGTCCAGCTCAAAAATAAAGTCTAAAGTCAAGAAGGGGAAAAAAAAGAGCAAATAATAAAGAGACTGCCTTTAAAAATACTGCGATGACAGGGATGCTCAATACAGAAACTCAGAAGACAATGACTCAAAAACATCTGCAAATAAAACCTCAAAGACAAGTGCAGATTGGAATAAGCCCAACAAGAATTCCTAGAAGAGTTAAAGAAGGATTTTTTTAAATATAAATTTATTTATTTTTAGTTTTAAATATTCACTTCCACAAGTTTTTGAGTTCCAAATTTCTCACCCCTCCCCCCACCCCAAGATGGCATGCATTCTGAATACCCCTTCCCCTGGTCTGTCTTCTCTTCTGTCTGTCTCCCCCTTCTCTTATCCCCTTCCCCTTCTATTCCCCTGTAGAGCAGGATAGACTTCTGTACCCCATTTCCCGTATTTCTTATTTCCCAGTTGCATGTAAAAACATTTTTTTAAAACGTGTTTTTAAAACTTTGAGTTCCAAATTTTCTCCCTTCCTCCCTCCCCACCCACCCTCATTGAAAAGGCAAGCAACTCAATATAGGTTGTACATGTGCAGTTATGCAAAACACTTCCTTAGTAGACATGTTGTGAAAAACTAACTCTATTTCCCTTAATCCTATCCTGCCCTCCCATTTATTCTATTCTTTCTTTTGACCCTGTCCCTCCTCAGGAGTATTTGCTTCTGATTACCCTCTTTCCCAGTCTGCCCTCCTCTCTATCACCCCCCTGCTCTCTTGTCCCCTTCTCCCCCTATTTTCCTGTAGGGTAAGACAGATTTCCATACCCAATTGAATGTGTATGTTATTCTCTCCTTAAGCCAAATCCTATGAGAATAAGATTCCCTCATTCCCTCTCACCTTCCCCTGTTTCCCCTCCACTGTGAGAGACTTTTCTTTTGGGTTTTTTTTTTGTGAGATAATTTTCCCCATTCTACCTCTCCCTTTCTTCTCCGAGTATCATCCTCTCATATCCCTTAATTTTATTCTCCAGATATGACCCCTTAATCTTCAACTCACCCTGTGCCCTCTATCTATCTATATATACATACATACAATTTTTTTCCTTCAACTACCCTAATACTGACAAAGTTCTCATGAGTTACAAATATCATCTTTCCATACAGGAATGTAAACAGTTCAGTCTTAATAAGTTTCTTATGATTTCTCTTTCCTGTTTACCTCTTCATGTTCCACTGGAGTCCTGTATTTGAAAGTCAAATTTTCTGTTTAGCTCTGGTCTTTTCATCAGGAGTGCTTGAAAGTCCTCTATTTCACTGAATGACCATTTTCCCCCCTGAAGGATTATACTCAGTTTTGCTGGGTAGGTGATTCTTGGTTGTAATCCTATCTCCTTTGCCCTCCGGAATATTATATTCCATGCCCTGCAATCCTGTAATGTAGAAGCTGCTAAATCTTGTGTTATCCTGATTGTGTTTCCACAGTACTTGAATTGTTTCCTTCTGGCAGCTTGTACTATTTTCTCCTTGACCTGGGAACTCTGGAATTTGGCTACAATATTCTTAGGAATTTTCCTTTGGGGATCTCTTTCAGGAGGAGATATTTCTATTTTGCCCTCTGGTTCTAATATATCAGGGCAGTTTTCCTTGATAATTTCTTGAAAGATGATGTCTAGGCTCTTTTTTTGATCATGGCTTTCAGATAGTCCAATAATGTTTAAATTCTCTCTCCTGGATCTATTTTCCAGGTCAGTTGTTTTTCCAAAGAGATATTTCACATTGTTTTCTAATTTTTCATTCTTTTGGATTTGTTTTACAGTGTCTTGATTTCTCATAAAGTCACTGTCTTCCAATTGCTCTATTCTGATATTTTTTTTGGGGGGGGGCTTTTAGGCAATTGGGGTTAAGTGACTTGCCCAGGGTCACACAGCTAGTAAATGTCAAGTGTTTGGTCTGAGGCTGGATTTGAACTCAGGTCCTCCTGACTTCAGGGCCAGTGCTCTATCCACTGCGCCACTTAGCTGCCCCTCTATTCTAATTTTTAAGGGAGTATTTTCTTCAGTAAGCTTTTGGACTTCCTTTTCTATTTGGCCAATTTTTCTTTTTAGGGCATTTTTCTCCTCATTGACTTTTTGGACCTCTTTTGCCATTTGAGTTAGGCTGTTTTTTAAGGTGTTATTTTCTTCAGTATTTTTTTGGGTCTCCTTTAGCAAGCTGTTGACTTGTTTTTCATGATTTTCTTGCATCACTCTCATTTCTCTTCCTAGTTTTTCCTCTACTTCCCTTACTTGCTTCTCAAAATCCCTTTTGAGCTCTTCCAAGGCCTGGGACTGATTCATATTTTTCTTGGAGGCTTTGGATGTAGGAGCTTTGATTTTGTTGTCTTCATCTGGTTGTATATTTTGATCTTCTTTTTCACCAAAGTAAGATAATATAGTCTGACTCTTTTTGCGCTGCTTGCTCATGATCCCAGCTAATTACTTGAGTTTTAAACTCTTTGTTAAGGTAAGAGTCTGCTTCTAATGTGGAGAATGTACTGTCCCAAGCTTCAGGGGTTTGTGTAGCTGTTTTCAGAGATACTTGTAGGGACCTGTAAATTTTCAGTTCTACCAAGGTGATATGATAAGGGGCGAGGTGTTTACGCCTTTCCTGGCCTGTGACCACAAGTACTCCTTTCTGTTCTGTAACTGTGAGGAGGGGCTCCCTCTCCACAGCCACTACAAGCTCCTCCATGCTACTCCTCACCCCAGCACCACCACCCAGAGCTGTGACCCAGATCCACACCAGCACCACCACCCAGAGCTGTGACCCAGATCCACACACGGGCAAAGCAAGAGATTCCTGCCTCAGCATTGGCAAAGAGATCCCTGCAGTCCCTCGCTGATCAGCCACTGGATTCCCTGTCAGTCTGTGGGCCAGAAGCTCGGGAAGCAGCTCCCCCCCTACCCCCCCCCGCCACGCTCTTGGGGAATGGAGCTGAAACCCCCCCTTCCTCTCTGAGCACCAACAGAAACAGACTTTTCCCACTGACCTTCTAAGTTGTCTTTGGCATTGGTGGATTGAGGAGTCTGGATACCTCCACAGCTGCCTGCAGTTCAGTCCTCTGAGGCCTGCTCCAGGTTTGCTGCGGCCTGCGTGCCCATGCTGCGCTGCGCTCCCAGCCCGGCGTGATACACCTTTCTGATCAATCATCCAGGTTGTCTTGGGCTGGAAATTTGTTTCACTCTGTCTTTTTGTGGGTTCTGCTGCTTCAGAATTTGTTTAGAGCCATTTTTTATGAGTTTGGAGGGGTTTGGGGGAGAGCTCAAGCAAGTTACTGCTTTCATTCCTCCATCTTGGCTCCTAAAGAAGGATTTTTAAGAGCAATACAGGAAAATTGGGAAAAGATGAGAGGTATGCATGAAAATTATGAAAAGGAGATTTAACAGTTTGGTAAAAGGGGCATTGCACACATACAAACTGGAGAAAACAACTCTTTAAAAGTCAGAATTGGCAAAAGGTAAAAGAAGTACCAAAATCTCTCTGAAGAAAATAACTCTTTAAAAATTAGAATTGGTCAAGTGGAAGCTAATGACTCCATGAGACATGAAGAAATCAAAAAGCAAAGTCAAAAGACTGAAAAAAAACACCAAACAGGGTGACAAGACACTGCCCCCCCAGCAGGATCTATCTCACCTCAACATCCCATACTATGCATCCCACCACTGACCCACATACCCTTTGCCTAGTAACTTTCTGTCCTTTTGCCTCAAAATCTCTTCTCGGGGTCCATGCCTTTCCACACCCCCAGGGTTCCAGTTGTCCCTCGGAGCTTTAATTCCACCCTGTCCAGAGGTAAGATGAGTGAATGGTCTTTTTAAATCCCCATAGACAACACCAGTGCCGGGTCCCTATCTCCCTTCACAGAACATCCCTCTTCAGCTGTAGGAACTTTTATCAGTGAAACGTTCTCCCACCACCAAAACAAGACCTGTTCTTTTCCCCCCTACCCTTTCTAGTACTCCCCCCCCTCCTCAACCACTCACTGGTAGGGTTTTTCTCTTCCTGAGAAACTGCAGGTGTCACCTTTTCCTCATTACTAGTCTTTGACTTGACCACAGCTCGTTACACACTCCCCTTTGTCCTCCTTCTCCCTTCCTCTCCCCTTCTCTGTGCACCCTCCCATTATGTAATGGAGTCCCATAGAAAACATTGATTCACCTGTAGGCATGGTGCTGAGAGATTCTGTCCATAAAGACATAGGCCTATCTCTCCTCCAGTACCTGACTTTTGCTTTTACCCTTGTCATCTTGTGTGTACATATTTAGGAAGAAGTTTCTTACTGGTTTCTGCTGTCACTGTTGGCTGTTGCTGTTCCTTGGCAGCTATATTAGTTCACCCTTTTTGAATTTCTGTTATCTGGGGTATTCAAGAAGCAAATAATCTCTTTAGGAATGATTTTCTTTCTAAGAATTTCAAACATTTCCTTATTATTGAATATCCATCTTTTTTCATTTATGCTTAATCTCACATTTGGAGGGTAGCTCACCCTGGGCTGCATCCTGAATTCTATTGCCCCACTGAACACATAATGCCATTCCTTCTTGTGTTATCTGGTAGGACCAAAATAGTCTTATGTTATTCAGATTTTCTTTTCTTTGTATTTCGTGGTGGCTTACAAAGTTTATGGTTAGTGAATTGAATTGTTAAATTTAGAAACTATGAGTCTTGGAGTTTGCAGCCTCGAGCTTTTTTCCCCTTGGAGGCTGTCTTTGGATTCTTTCAACTGACATTTTGATTTCTGTTTTCAGGAGTTCTAGGCAGTTTTCATGTGTTATTTTTGCATGATGGTGTTCTGGTTTTTTGGATATGTACTTCTAGAAGACTTATAATTCTTAGGTTTTCTCTATACATCCTGTCTTTGAGATCAGTAGGTTTTGTTTGAATAGGCAACATGTTTTCTTTTAATGTTACTACTTTTTGTTTCTTCTGAATTATCCTTTATTTCTATGTATTTGTATTCTCAACTATTTTTCTTGGTGAGATTTGCCATTTCAGGTTCAGATTTTCTATTCTGCTATTTATTTCTGTTGTTTAGGCCTTAAATCCTGCTCTCAACAATTCTTATTTTAATTTTAAACTACTCAGGAACAGTGTGTTCTGGTTCCATGTTCTCAAAATAAGTCACATGGTACTTGATGGGGTGTGACCCAAGCCGAGGTCTTTGCTCCTTTACCCAAAGGGAGTCTGGCTCCCCTTTGTCTACAGGCCTGAGCCCCTCCCTTTGAAAGCCTTAGCCTACCTTTTAATCTCATTCAGATACCTTTCAGTTCCTTCATTATCTATTCCCATTGTCTCTTCAATCTCCTAGACATTCTAATCTCTGGGAATTCTCACCCAGACCATTTTCCCAGACCATTTTTCCAGACTCTTTTCCCAGACCCTTCCCTGGTCACCCAAAGTATATAAGATCTACCCCGGCCCTCATTTGGGGCTGAGAATCTCATGCTCAAAAGGCTGAGACTTTCTCATGCCCGCTCGTCTTTACAGGCGTCACCTGGCCTATATGTTTTATTCCCTAATAAACTTTTCCTCTGGCTGAAGAAGATTTGAGTTGAATTCTTTCAGGCAGGGCCTGGTACCGTGATGTTGGGGTTCCAGCAGCACCCCAAAGTCCTAGACCTCTTCAGTACTCACATCAAATATTGAATTCATTTATTAGATCTGGAGCTTAGATTTTCTTCTGCTATTAATGTTGTTGTTGTTGGTTTATCTGCTTGTGCTCAGGGTCTTTGAGTTTTCTTCTTCCTTAGATCTTTGGTAATGTCAGTCTTTTCCTCCTTATTTTCACCTATTGCTCATATTTTAACTCCCTTCCCTCTGATGGTGGTTTTTCTGGGGGCTGGATCTCAAAGTGTCTTAGCTTCCTTCCAGGCTGGGCAGTTCAAAGTTCACCGGCCTAAGTCTCTGTCCTGAGTGATTTTTGCAGGGAAAAGAATTGGCCCTGGGTGGATGCTAGGCTTTTGCTCTTTAAGTTTAATGGAATGTCACACAGCCCTTTGCCCCCACCCCCCCAAGTCCCACAGTGCCCTGTTCCTTCCCTTTGTTTCACAGTTCTCTTCCTTAGCAGTGCAGAGGGCTGCCATACTGGTTTACTTTCACGGCTTAGGGTGATTTCTGTCATTTTCAGTTTGGGTCTTTGAGGGCAGGGCTGGGATGTGAGGGGTTGTGCTCTATTTCAAGCTCAGACACGTCTTGCCCTTTTCCTACTATTCTTTTTACTCCTGTAGAGATCTTTTGCAGTCCAGAGCGCTGCTAGGGTGCTGACTAAGGAGATCTTAGCAAATTTCTGCAGTTTGGATCTTCAATCTCCATAGTGCAGGGTCTGTGGAAAAGGGAGGGGGAACTGAGTTTTGGCGGTGTTTTGTTGTAAGCCCAAGAGTTGGGTTGGCTAGTGCAGCCTTGTTACCGTATTTGTGATGGACATTAGGGAGGTGCTGAGTGAGCTAAAGGTAGGCATCAGTTCATAGAGCTTTTGACTTTCTTTCGGTTTCCTAGTGTCCAAAACCATGGATACAGTTGAAGTGGCTTTGTCTTTAATCTCTGATTTGGGAGGTCATGAGGATCAGAGGAAAGGTCAAGTCCAGCATCTTGATGGTCATGTGACCCTGAACAGGTGCATTTATTTTTATACTCTTTCTGAAGTCACTCCCAGAATACTGCAATGGCCACTAGATTTATAGTCAAGGGAACCTCGTATCTTTGCTCTGCTACTTACTATCTCCATGACATGATACCCTTGGGCCTCAGTTTACTAATTTGTAAAGTGAGGCAATTGGACTAGTTGACCTGTGAGGTTTCTGCCAATTCTAAATCTTTTATGTCATGATCCCGAGTATGAGGGATGTAAAACACTTGATGGGCTGGGGGAGGGAGGGCAGAAAGGATAATTATTATCTCCAGTTAACTTTTGTGGTGTGTTTATGTACTGGGTTTTTTATTTGTAGGGCTTGAAGCGGGCTAAGTCTCAAGTTTCTTATCTGGAAAAGTGCCCACAGAGACTTGGTTGGAAAGTAGTGTATCCTTAACTATCAAAGGGAAATCTCATGGGTGGCATTACACTTTTCTGTGTTTGAATAAGTGAAGCCATTTATTTCAGAATATTATTTCCCTCCCTAACCTGGGACCATGAAACTATATGATGTCACTATTATGTCTCTAGAACCTTGTTGGATGGAATGGCATCTGCTGGGTTTCATTTTGCAGTTATTAATATTTTAGCACTTGGATAAAAATAAAAACAAGCTCAGTTTACTGTGTGAGAACATTGGTCACATGTATGAAGTCATGCATGTGACATGAGTAGCAAAATAGTTTAAAGAACCACTTAATGGTGGGATTAGAGGTTTAAATGACCATGAAGTGAGAAGGGGAATATGTGTGTGTGCTTCCTGGAGATTGCTTTTCACTTTCTTAGCCTTACATAGATGTTCTAAGCTTTCTAGAAATAGTCAAGTAATTAAAAATTTGGGAAATCACTATAACCTATCTTTGCATGTTGCAATAGACCTGAAGCCAGATTTAACATTATTAATGGAAGGTGATTTTTCAAGGATAACTTTGTTTAAATGGATGTTGTTACTTATTTTTAGCAACTGTAGTTAAGTTGTATTTTTAAATAAGATCAGTGTCTCCTGCCTGAGGGTCTTGCACACTTACGCATTTTAAAGCCTTTTTGGGAACTTAGTTCATTTTGGTTTCTGTGTAGTTTGCCTAACCAGCATGATATAGGATTGTTATTATAGAATAATTTATAGTCTGTGATATAATATGTAATATCATATAATTTTTATAATAACAGTCTCCTCAAAGGCCAGGCCATGGTCTGTGTTGTGAGGAGGGGGTCAGCATCAGAGTAAGGAAATGTTAGTCAGGGTAATGTATATTGCTGTGGTAGCTTTGGAGGCTGGGCAGGAATCCTGAAATACCGGCTGGTTGTGCTTTGGTGGTACCCACTGATTAGGCTGATGACCTTAGTTATTGGGATGAAACTGCTTCTGTAGATCTAAGAAATAGACAGGGTAGCACAGGGTTATGGGCTGGCCCTGCTAGGATGCATTGCAGAAACCAGCTTGACATGGAAAACAACAGCACAAGCGATTCTTATTTGTGTTCTGGGAGCATGAGATGGTGAGTGTCATCGGAACAAATCAGCAATACTGAGTTCACCATTGCAAAGACTTAAGTGGAGATGGGGCTCCCATAGGCGAGCCACAATTGTATATGGAATGCACTGAAAATATGAATACTTTCATTACACACCAGTACTTTATCTAACACACTTGGAAAAGGGTTTCTCCATTTCTTTTTCTTTTTTTTTTGGCAGTTTTTTTTTCTTTTTAGGCAATTGGGGTTAAGTGACTTGCCCAAGGTCACACAGCTAGTAAGTGTCAAGTGTTTGGTCTGAGGCCGGATTTGAACTCAGGTCCTCCTGACTTCAGGGTCAGTGCTCTATCCACTGTGCCACCTAGTTGCCCCTAGGATTTCTCCATTTCTAAGCAAGGACTTCAGACTGCTTTTGTTGGGGAGGGGTGGAGAGATCTTCACCTCTAAGTCATACTATCATGTATTGTTGACTAGTTCACCAGTCGAGTATCTGAGGAAAATGACACTATCAGGGAATATCCCTAAGGACAGGCATCATAAACTGCCATGACAAAAGCAACTTGAGAGAGCTATTGAAGATCTGTAGAAAGGCATTGAAAGAAACTAGATAAAACCACAGAAGAATGAAGATATGGAAGATTTCTGGTCATCTGTATAGTTCTAAGAAATACAGAAAGCAAAGTAAAAGTTAGCTCGAATATGACGCAATCTGTGCTCCTTGCACACTGTTAACATAATGAAGGATAGAGCTGTTAAATCAAGCGAGGTGATGGAATGCTGACTCCTTCGTAAGACTAGAAAGTGGTGGGACTGAATAAGATCTAGAATTATTGGCTCATAGGCTTCATCTTGTTTCATAACTTACTAGAAAAGCACTCTAGAGCATTCTCTCAGATGCAGACCTGATCTCACCTTTCCTAATGGAAGGCATCCCCATATCTTATCAAAAGATGAGAATACCGGTGATTCCTATAAATTTGTAGGTCAGTTTGTGTACTTTTTGCAATACTTTCTGCAAAGTATTCATAACTTGAAACCCTCTCCCCCCAATCTGTAAACATTTAGAAGAAAACCATAGATTGGTTGAGAAACAAAAAAGAGAATACCAAAAAGTTCCAGAAGCATAAAGTGCAAATTATTATTGATTTGGTAATTATTGAAAAATCTGCCTGTAGACACCATAACATTTCTGTTGCCTTTGTTGAATTTTGTAAAACCTTTTACTCAGTTCCATCCTCATGACACTTACCATGTATTGCAAATATATAAAATAGACCCAAGTCAAGTTAGAAGATAATGAAGGACTAAAGGGTTTTGTGGCAGCTGGATAGCACAGTAAATACAGAGCTGGAGTTGGGAGTTAGAAAGACCTGAGTTCAAATCCAGCCTTAGACACTAACTGTGGGACTCTGGGCCTGCCATTTAAACTTTATTTCTCTTTTTTCTCATCTGTAAAATGAGAAAAACTCTACTTCCAGGATTGTTGTGGAGATAAAATGATATTTGTAAAGCACTTTGTAAACCTAAAGTGCTATATATGCTAGCTATCATTTTTTTCCACATTTTTATTTAAAGTATGTCACCAATACAATAATGTTAAGAACAATTGACATAAAACATAGCATTTTTCAAGGAAACAGTTTAAGCCCATTATGGTTTTGCCCAGCACTAATGCTTTATAATTTTTCTTAAATAGAGCTAACTATGACTTCCAAATTAATGACAACAAAATTGTCTTGATGTACATGGATGGTATCAGGCTATGTGGCTTAACCCTTCTTTAGAGGGGTACGCATCAGTTAGAGAATAACTGAACACATTATGATACGTGAATGTGATGAAATACTGTTGTGCTAAAAGAAATGAAGGGGATGGTTTCAAAGAAACCTGTGAAGACCTGTATGCATTGAGGCAAAGTGAAGTGAGCAGAATCAGGAGAACAATTTATACAGTAATGATGACATCATAAAGACAAACAACCCTGAAAGACTTAGGAAGTCTGAGCAACATAGTTACCAACTACAGTTCTGAGGATTTATGATGAAACATACTAACCACCCCCCAGATAAAGAGGTGATGCGCTCAGAGTGCAGATTGAAGCATATGTGGGCTTTTTGTTTTCAGTGGAGGGAAGAAAGGGAACATGGCCACTGCAGGAATTTGTTTCATTTGACTATACATATTTGTAATCACTTTTGTTTTTCTTGCTTTCTGCTGAGTGAAGGGAAGAAAGGAAGGAAAGGTGAGAGAGAAAATAATGTAAACCTGAAAATAAAATGAATTTTGAAAAGCAGTTAAACTCCCCCTTCCCCAAAAAAATCCAACCCCAAGATACTTTACCTAAGTGGGAAGAATACTTTGGGACAACATGCCCCACAACCCCCACATGATCAGTCACTAACCTTTAAGTAACTCATAGGGGAACATAGGACTGGTGAATTTTGCATGTGGGAAGAAGAAACTTCTGAATTCTGAGTATTTTCAATAAACATTTATTTAAAATGTGTGTGTGTATGTGTGAAACTTTCATTTCATGGTATATTTCTCCAAAGATATAACTATGCCACTTGTTCTCATTAAGTATAAAATTCTTAATATGTGTCAAGGTAAATGCAGGCTTTGATCTTGAATCTCAAGATCACATTGAATCAATAGAGGAGGGCAATATTTGCAAAAACATTGGTCTACTTCAGGCAAGACATATTGAGCAGAAAGCTATCAAAGAAGTCTATGGCTGAATATGCTAAAAATTTACTGGCATCCTGAAATGAATGAATGAATGAATGAATAAAAAGCATTTTTTATTTAAAATTTTTCCAATTGTATGTAAATTTTTAACATTTTTAAAATTTTTGAGGTCCAAATTATCTCCCTCTGTTTGTTTCCTCCCCCCTTATTGAAATGGAAAGCAGTTTGATATAAATTATACATGTGCAGTCCTGCAAAACATATTTCCATATTTCCATCATTTCTTTCTTTGGAGGTGGGTAGCATTTTTCATTGTGAGTCTTTTGAAATTGTCTTAGATCATTGTATTGCTGAGAATAGTTAAGTCATTCAGAGTTGATCATAGTACAGTATTGCCATTACGGCGTACAATGTTCTCTTGGTTCTGCTCGTTTCACTTTACATCAGTTCATGCAAGTCTTTTCTAGTTTTTTTCTGAAAGCATCCTGCTAGTCATTTCTTATTTCATAGTAATAGTCCATCACAATTGTATGCTGTAGCTTGTTCCGGCATTCCCCAATTGATTGGCATCCCACAGTTTCCAGTTCTGAAAGGTATTTTTTAAAATGCCTGCTCTGTGCCAGGCATGTGCTAAGGGCTGAGGATACAAAATCAAAAGAGACACTGATCTCTCCTTCTAAGAGCTTTCATTCTAAGTAAGAGAGGTGACACATTTCAGGTCATGATGGCCTGGGAAGATAGAGCCTTTTGGTTTGCGAAGTCACAGGGATAGTGAGTGGAACCATGAAACAGTTGACACAGCCTTTCTAGAAGTAATCATCCTGTTGATGTGATTATTGTTCCTAGAGGAAGGAGGAGGGTGAGAGGATATATACAGTCTAATATGGCAGGAAGATGGCCACGATTAAGCCTGAAAAGGGGTCTGAGACTTTCTGGTTATAGTAGGCTCTAGGCAAACAGAATAGACAACCTAGTGTGGAAGTTTGGACATTACTAACAGCAGGAGCAGGTAGGACAGCGTGGCAGGAATGTGATCAGTTGTTTAGGGCAGTTGGATATAGTGGGCTTTACCAGTCTGGACAGTACCACTTCAGGATAGGAGTTCTTGGGGCAGTAGTACTAGTATCATCATCATCAGCAGCAGCAGCAGCAGCAGAAGCAGCAGCAGCAGGACAGTGAATAGGAAAATGGCTGGGGTGATACATGGTTGGGGCCCTGGGGATGGCTAAATATAGGTGGCTCTCTTTAATTAGGACATTATTGCTCCAGGGATGCAGTTCTCTCAGTAGCAGTAGCAGGGGCAGGGTGCCACAGCAGGAAGTTGGGAAACTAAGTTTGAATGAGAAGAATATAATTAAAGCAATTAACGCCTATACACCACTAGTTTTAATGTGTACATTTGGAGCCATAAAATAGAGCAAAGATATTGGAAAAATATCTTAACAGAAACCCATGCAATATTAATGAAAAACAGGTTGTGTCACTCGAATACGGCTATAGCAAGATCGACATTTCTTTATCAAAAAAAGTAAGAAGATTGATGATGAATGGACAAAAATCTACAGAAATAGTTTTGGAAAAAGCTGACATCATATCACAAAGCAATGTCATCTCCTTCCCTCTCTTCCACTTAATAAAAAGACCGGTAACAGATACAGGCCATTGTATTGCCAAATGTTACCAAAAGTAATTTACCTCTATTTGAAGTCTATACACCAGTGAAGGCCCAAGAACGGGATCAAAAGACATTTCATGGTTGCTCTCTGGATGAACTTAGCTGACAGTATGTTGACAAAGAGGCACTGAAAAAAATGACTGTTTGGCTTATTTTTCTGTGGAAACAAAGAATTTATAAAGACAATTCAGAACCAGGTAATTTCTACGAGAAATTATAGAAGGGTTATTCATAAGGATCGTGGATTTAGTGATCAGTGTAGATTATGCAAAGAAAAGGTAAACACTGCAACATATTCAGGCTATAAAAATACCTGCCTAATACCCAGCCATGAACTGGTGGCTAGAATTATATTTTTAAAATTAAATTTTCTTTATTGTGAACTTGACAAACATGAACATTTCCATGTACAAAGAAGAACAGAAAAAGTGGACTATATGTGAAATTCTAAATCTCGTGTTTGCAGCTTTTTTTTTTTAAGTAGCTAGGCAGTTAGGTGGCATGGTGCATAGAGTGCTAGGCTTTGAGTCAGGAAGACATCTTTGTAAGTTCAAGTCTGGCCTCAGACACTTACTAGCTGTGTGACTCTGAGCAAGTCACATAACCTTATTTGCCACAGTTTCCTCATCTGTAAAACGAGCTGGAGAAGGAAATGGCAAACCACTCCAGTATTTTTGCCAAGAAAACTCCAAATGATCACAGAGAGTTGGACACAACTGAACAATAGCAACATTAAATCTAACCTGATGGCATCAGCACTTTCCTGGGGGTATGTGTGCCCTTCTGCTTGTCCTTCTGTCCTCATATTTATTTTAAAATGTTTCATTAATGGTTTTTTTTTTTCACAGAGGCATCACTATCACCACTTCCTCTGTTTGTCTCCACCCTCAAAATTCCCCTGCCCCACTCAAAAAAGAAGTAAACCTTGGCCTTGTAACAAATAATCAAGCACAACAATTCCACACACTGGTCATGCCTGGCAATGTCTCATTCCGCATCTCTAGTCTGTCACTTCTCTACCAAGAGATGATAACAGGCTTCATGTTCAGTCTTCTGGTGTCCTGATTGTTCGTTGGTTGCAGTTACAGTCCTTAAGACTTTTAAAATTATTTTTCTTTACATTATTGTAGTAATTGTATAAATTACTCTCCTGGTTCTGCTTACTTTACTTTGCATCTGTTCATACCAGCCTCCCTAGGTTTCTCTGAATCCCTCTTTTTCCTAGTTTCTAATCCATTATATTCATGTACCATCTTTTGTTGAGTGATGATGAGAATTATACACCAGAAGCTCAGTGTCTTTCTTGAGCAGATAGATGATAAATATCCATGCTGCAAACGTCCTAGAGAACTCAACCAGTATTGTAACCATTCTTTCCATTCACCGAAGGTTTGCATTCTCTATTTCATGATGCTTTACTCTTACTCACTGCATATATCCAGTTGGTTGTCAAATCTTGTCATCTCTATCTCCGCTATATTATTTCTATATGTTGTCTTTTCTCCACTCATATAGCCACCACGGTAGTTCAGGCCCTTATAACCTCTTATCTGGACTATTGCAATAACTTTCTAGTTTGTCTCCTTGCTTCAAGGGACACAATCCTTCCTCCTCTCATCTGTTATGATTTTCCTAAAGTACCAGCCTCACCATATCACACCCTGACCTCTATTTAATAAACCCCAGTGGCTCCCTATGACCTCCAGATTCAATATCAGCTGTTTGACATTTAGAGCTTTTCACTACCTAGGCTTTCCCTATTTTTCCAGCATTCTCTTCTGCACACTCTACAGTTCAGTCATACTGATGTATTTGTTGTGCTTCACACATCTATCTATCTGTCTGTCTCTCCTTTTATAATCCATGCATATACATATATGTGTATATATAGTAATATGTACATGTGTGTATATGTATTTATTGCCCATTAGAATATGATCTCTTTGAGGCAAGAACTATTTCACGTTTTTCTTTATAGCTTGTACTTAGCACAGAGCTTGGAGCATAGGTAGATACTAATTAAGTACTTGTTGTGATTGATTGCTTGAGTACTTTCCATGGACAAGTAATTTAATATCTCAAAGTCTGTTTTCCTCATCTGTAAAATGGATATTCATATCTCGGAAAGTTGTCAGGAGCAAACAAGATTATCTATATAAACTTTAAATAATTATTGGGCACCCATCATGTGTATTATCGCTCATGCTCAGTTACATGATTATGTCAGTAGTTACTTGTGGCTTACATAAGAGGTTTTCATAATTTGAAGCTAGACACCAAGAAGAGGTTCTTTGTGAAGTTGTCCCTTGGAATCTGTGCCTAAGATGGCATTTACTAGGCTAGCGGGGATTTGGGCTATCTGTAGTAAAGTGAATAACTTTTGGGTCGTGTTTCCATAAAGGTATCCAGTAAAGCTAGTAACTTCCTAAATATTTGGTTTGGATTTATTTAATCTTTAAGAATCTTCACTGGTTTCCCTCATAGCAAATGGACTTTTTAATAAACCTAGCCATGGGAGCATGTCCTATGCAACATTTCCATTTCCCAACTGACCAAGACCTTGGACTTTCACCTGTTGTGGACATTCCTATGAAAGAAGCCTTAGTTGTGCCTCTGGTTAGCAGATATTATTAAAATACAACAGTCCTCTTCCCACTGCCACTCCTCCCCCCAAATATGCCTTTGTTCAGTGATACTTTAGTACATAAATTTTGGAGAGCCTGCTCTCTGGTTCCTTCTCTAAGCTTGGAATCTTTCTCTTTGTATGACTCTTGAATTAAACACTGCTTAACTCCTTGATCAGAAGAGGCCTGGATGGAGGGGGAGGTCATTAAGATATCTGTCCAAAGAGTGAAAATATGACCAAGTAGTATACTTGGTGATATTTAGTGATCAGATTAGTATTGTGTATGCATTTATATCTAAATGTTGCTGTTTGTTTATCTTAGGTAATCTATTTAAAGAAGACACCAGAAGAAGCCTACAGAGCACTCATTGCTGGCTCAAATCCCCCCTATCTTCCATTCAGGTATATCTGCATGTGACGTGTAGTTGTTGCTGTTTGCTAGTGTTTTTGCTACATTTGATTTGCAATAATGAATACTTCTGTTAGCTCTGTTGAGGGAGGGTCTCAAGTTGTTATGTAGCATGAGCATAGTACCCTTTAAGACTATTTTGGATCACTTTCCCTCCTCTGTCTTTAGGAATTAAGGTAAAAGGAAAAAAATTTAACAAGTCTGGAAAATACAGAGTCAGTTTCCACCTCTTTTCCTGTCTTTAATTTTGACATCTTAGTGTAAAAGGAAAGCATTGCCTGACTTGTGGACTAATCATGGCAAAATGCACTTGAAATTGGAATGAATGTCCATTCTAGAGGCATCCCTGCCATGCTACCACGTGGCTCTGAGAGCCCTGCTGTTCCATTCTTTAAAGTCTGGGAGGGGAGACTTCTCTCTCTCTCCCACAGAGAGAGGGCCCAGAAACTGGAGAAGGCAAGCTTATCCCTTTTTCCTAGGTGACGTAATTTGTCACTGGCCACCAAGCAACTCTCAGTTCTTATTTCTCTGACTCTACCAAAACTCACTTGTTGACTACACAGTAACTCCTTGTAACTTCCATTTAGCAAACTTCTGAAGTGTCCTAAATTCTTCATGGTGAGACAACGTAAACTATTTTCACAAATATTAAAATAGAGACAAATTATGCTTTTTTCCTCCTCCCATTCATTGAATCATTTGATACTCGGTGATTCCTCTATGATATAGTCACATTACTGGTTTTGATAAGCACTTTTGTTTTTGTTTTAATTCGTGACACATTTGAAAAAATGCCAACTTTGTGTCAGAAATCTGAGTTGAAGTTTCTGTTTTGACCCTTACCAACTGTGTGACTGTTAAGTCATATAACTTTTCTGGATTCCTATTTCCTCATCTGTAAAATAAGGATAGTAATTCTTTTGTTAACGCTGCATCATTAGATTCTTGTGAGGAAAGTGCTTGTGAGTGGTGGTTGTTATTGCTTTCATTATTACTATGATGATGGTGGTGATGATGATGATAATGACTATATTCTTTTTCTTGAGGCATACAGACTCATCTGTTGGCATTTAAATCTCTTAAAAAATCTAGCTCTGGACTGTATTTCCAGGCAGATTACATATTAGTCCCCATAACGTGCATTGAATTCCAGCCAAACTGGCTTCCTTACTGTTCCTCATACATAGCTTTCCATCGTGTCTCAGCACCTTTGCACAGATTGTGCCCCATGTCCGGCTTCTTTCCCCCTTATCTCATCACCTTGTAGAAAATTCCTGGCTTTCTTCATGGCTCAATGCAAGACATACTTCCTTCAAGAGGTTTTTCCTGGGGCAGCTAGGTAGCACAGTGGATAGAGGAGTACCTGAGTTCAAATGCGGCCTCAGACCAAACACTTGACACTTACTAGCTGTGTGACCCTGGGCAAGTCACTTAACCCCAAATGCCTTAAAAAAAAAAAGAGGTTTTTCCTGATGTCTACTAGTTGTTAGTCCCCCCCCACTTTATTTTTCTTTTGTGTATATATTTTATACCCTTCATAAATACATGGGTAGGTATCTCAGTGTACAGAAACCTGCACTTGGAGTCAGTGAGACTTGAGTTTAATTCCTGCCTCTGATACTTCCTAGCTGTGTGACACCCAGGCATGTCACTTAACCCCTGAGCCTCAGTTTTCTCATTTGTAAAATGGGAATAATAATAATAGCACCTACCTCTCAGGGTTGTTGTGAGGATCAAATGAGATACCTGTAAAGTGCCTTGTGAACCTTAAAGCATAATATAAATGCTAGCTATGTATGAATATATTATCTCCCCCTCCCCTTTCCAAGAGCATGTCAGCTCCTTGAAGCAGGAAACATTTTGCTTTTGTACTCCCAGTGTCCAGCACAGAACTTGGCATATAATTGGTGAGGAGCTTCTGAGGACTTTATAAACCAACCATCTGAAATTTACCTAAATTACATACTTCTCCAAGAATAACAGCTGGGGCTCTTGGCTCAGTTTGGTGATGAAATAATTGACCTGGGTTATTGACTAAAGGTTTCTTACTAACATAAGGCTATTTGCACATCAGTAGGTAACTGGTAAAAGATATGGCAGGTTTTGTGACTGCTGCTGTCCCCAATACCATAAACCACCAAATCTGATGGATGCAAAAGAATTGAATGGCTTGTGGTCCAGCAGACTGACTACCATGGAAACCAGCACGTTTCATATGGCTTTTCTGTTTAATTCAGCAAAATTGGTTTCAGGAAAATCCATGGCCTGGTTTCTGACCATTGTCAACTAGATGGTTTGCTTTATTCCACACTGAATTTTCTCAGTGACTTGTAGAAGCAATCTCTGAGTATTAAGATGAAAAATAATCATTACTCTATAATTTTAAATACTTTAGATCATTTAATAACATCATATTCTCCTTATGTGATGCTTTGTAGTTTTCAGATTGCTGTTTTGTATGTAGGTTATCTGATTTGATCCTCATAATTACACTGTGAGACAGCCAGAGCTCTACCAGGCATTATTAGTATTCTACAAGTGCAGTGCCCTTTCGACTATACCTTGCTGCCTTGGTGCTAGGGTTTTCCTTGGAGGGTGTTTTTACAAAGGATTTCATTATGCAGTGGCTGCCTTAGGAGGTAGTGGCTTCCCAGTCATTAGAGAAAACTAGATGACCACCTAGTCAGATGTGTCATAGTGGGAATTCATCTTCTTGTATGTCTTGGATTAAATGGCTACTTAGGTCATTCCAACTCTGAAATTCTGTAATTGTGGTTGTTATTAAGGGAGTTAAATGTTATTTTTGAAAAAATAACATTGACATCTTTTGTATTTACATTACTTCCTTTTCCAGATATATCCCTCCTACCTCCTTTCCTGAAATCCTTTGTAGTAAATTAAAAAAGAGAGAAGCAAAACTAATAACCACATCAAAGGGAACCTGACAGTATATTCTTTGCTCCACAAGGGTAGGGGGCTTTACTTTAAATGTCTATATTAAGAAGATTATGCAAATATACCTTTCCTGTTTACCTGTAAAATAACAGTTGAACTAAATGACTTTGAGGTCCTTTCTAGCTCTAAAATGCACTGATTTCTGTTAAGGTTTTCTTCCTCCTCCCTTCTATTTTTTTAGTATGAAGTTTCCAGTTTTGAGGTGTATTTAGAGAAATGTTTACAGGCAGAGAGAGCATATAGTAAACCCTCAGCATGATCCAGATTCCTTTAGCTTAGTGACCTGAAAAGTCTTAATCAGATTATACATTCTGAAGCTGTTTTGTTTGAGACCACCATAAGAAAATTACAGACAGAATTGTCACACAACATCTTGTAGAAATTTTTGAGGTCATTCATTTCATATTTGCTAAACTTAAAAATAGCAGATTCTTGTGTGATGAAGGAAACTAACCCATGATATTTTGATACTTTTTGGATTCTTAGCAGTATTTTCTTTGCATAAATATTTAGCTATATTTCCTGCTTCCTGAGAAGTGTCTGTTATAGAAAATACTTTCAACTTATTATTAAGATAAATTTTAACATATTCATAGTATCTTGTTAGTAAATATACAGTTTTCTGTCAGATCTTGATGGGTGAAGGTGATTTGTAATCCTTTTTTTCCCAGAAGACCAAATTAGGATACATGAGAATTCTTGTAATTTGAACTGAACCAAATTTGTATTTTATTAACACGAATAAGAGTGTTTCTACCAATGAGAGCTGTTAGGTAATTTTAGGACAAGCATTTTCAGAGTTGATCTGTGGTTATTCATTGTCTTCTGCAAACCTAAATTCAGAGTGAATTACTTTTGTTTTTGTTGTTGAAGAAGAAGTCTTTGTATCTCCTAGTTAACAGTAATATTGCCTGGGCAATGTATCCTTTTGCCTTGTTCAGAGTATGAGAAGAGGAGGCAGAAGGGGCGGAATATATCATATAGCAAAGAGAAAGACCTTTGGAGTTACGATCTAGAATGGGGAGTTGATGATTTCCAAGTTCTACACTTCAGCATTCTGTAGAGGAGCCCTAAAGTCATCTGGCTTGTTGTTCCTGTTCCCAAAGCAGATCACTCACCATTCTCCCTTCACCACCCACCCTCAACCCATCTCATGCTTGAGTAGGCTGTTCATCTCCTGGGGAGTGAGTGTCTGGGGAATGAGTAGAGAGCGATCCCACTTGGTGATGAACCTTTCACCGTTTGGCAGGGTGAGGTGAGGGCTGCTCAGTCCCTCCCTGAGAGTAGGGGCTTAGGTACTTTTCAGTGGGGGGAGGGGCATTTTCCTCTGCCGTCTGTCTTGAGTGGTGGTGGGGAGCTAGAGGAAAAAGAACCCGAGTGACAGAGGAGGATCGAGGAGCAGTGCGCATGTGTGAAGCGATGTGTGGGTGGGCAGCCCCAGGCAAGGACCCTGCAGATGCCCTATGCTGATGTCCAGGGACCTGGCCTTTCCAGCTCTTTCCTATCTTCCTGTCTCTCACCATCGATGGTGACTAGTCTAGGACTTAAGCTTTTATTGCTGCCTTTTGTTTTTAACCTCACTATCATTGTCTCGGGGTATGTATGTGTGTTCTCTTTCCTACTTCACTGAACCATGCCTGGCAACAAGGGAAAACTGTTCAATCAATAACACAGTTAACACTGGCCAGCCCATGACCTGGTCTGACAATGTTTGCAACATTTGGCCCTCATAGCCCTCTGCCTCTCTGCCAAGAGGAGGGCGAGGTGCGTTTTATGTTCTGTTTTCAAGGATTGTTGGTTTTTCCGTTTTCTTGTTTTTATTTACTTTATTGTCCTTGGGCAATGTAGAATTAGATAAAAATACATAATTTATGTTTTATTCTCTTGGATAATTCATTGCGAATAAAAGGAAAGTGCTTAACTGCTTACTTACCGTTTCTTGCCATTCTTATCTAAGAGAAGTCTGGAATTGGAAAAAGTAAAGGGTCCTCTAGGTTACTGTTCTTCAAGGTACCTTTTGGAGGTGGGGATGCATAAAGTTAGCAGATTACCTCCCCTCTCTCCCTACCCTTTCTCTTCTAAACCCAAACAAACAACATCAGAAAACTACTAACGAAAACCTCAGATTAATCTGATAAATCATCAGCTGCTATTTAGCTGCCTAATCCATAAGCTTTTATGTATGCATGTTTACTTGCTGACACTGCCATGCTTATTCACCAGTGTTGGGTCATTCGATTTATTTGTAGGAACATTAATATCTATTTTCCACTTTCCCAGCCTGTTCATATATTCAAGTTCATTTTTCTATCTGAACATAATAGGAAGAAAGGTCTGATTTTAGTTTTTGATTACTTGTTAATAGCCCTTAAACACAAGTCTATCTATGTCACTCTGCTTCTGAAGAAGCATAATTGGCCCTTTATTGCCTTTAGGATGAAATACAGACTCCTCTGGAATTAAAAGTCCTTTACGGTCTGGCTGCAGCTTCTCTCTTCATGCTTTCTAACATGTGGTAATTCTTCATACAGACACTGCTCTAGCCAAAATAGCCTACTTACCAGCCCCCATACAGGACGTTGCCAGGGACCACTTACCTCCATCCTTTGGCAGGGTCTGTCCCACATGCTTGCAGGGCTTTTCCTTTTCATCTCTACTTTTTAGCTTCCTTCCAGACTCATATTTCAAGTGCCACCTGATTCAAGAAGTCTTTCTAATTCCCCCTTTTGAACTAGGTGATACTTGTGGTTTGTTAACTACTCCCCACCTCTGCCATTAGTATATTTTGTATATATTCTTTTTGTACCTGTCTGTCTCCCCAGTAGAATATAAACTCCCTAAAGGCATTATTGCATTGCCACTGCATATGTAGCACAGTACCTGGCACATAGTAGGTACATAATAATGTTTGTTGACTGATTACTTTTAGTAGACAAGTAAATGTCTCATTCTGGGTTGGAATATCAGCTCTTTAAAAATAGAGATGATACATCTTCCCAAAATGCGACCCAGTACACCCCATAGATCAGAACTTACGCATTTACATTCTTTGAGAAGTACTTTTGCTTGAAAAATTGACTGAGCCTTAGATATGATGGTGTTTTAGAGAGCTGAAAACTGAATTTAAGAAGAGAAACTTCCTTTTAGCATTACATCCTCCAGCCTCTCCATCTTATTATTTTTCCAATTATTTGGGGAAAGGACAAGTTAAAATTATGCATGTGCAGAAGTGTGTTCTCAGGGTTAATTGAGTATTAGAGTTGATGAATGTAGCTTACTATTATTTTTCCTTCATTAGGACAGAAAGGAAAGCGTTAGCCAATTTGCTTCCCTTTTTCTTGAGAGCACTTCCTGTGCTCTCTTTTTTCCTCTTTGATTCTTGGTAATTAATGTTGTAATCATCACCTCAGTTTTCTTGCCCCATACCTCTTCTTCCTGAGGAATTTTATTTTTTTTAATAGCCAAGGGACATAAGAAGGATGAGAGAATCTTTATGTGTGATAATATTAATTCAACACACGGTTGTATATTGCTTAGATTTCACTTAAGGCATTAAACTTTTTTCATTAATTTAATGCAAAGATTGGATGCTTCCTACAGAAAACTTAAGGATGAAGCAGTTTTGTAGAATGCCTCTAGTCTTTCAGTTAAAAGGGTTGTTGATACAATATAGTTATTTGTGTGGTTTTTAAGTAGAAAAATTATATATTCATTTCTGTGCTTGTTATTTTACTCAGAGGTCCAGTGGGACCCACTACTTTACTCCCCGGATGGCTAGTTTTAAACTGTGAATTGAAGGAAAGAAATTGGAGGTGGAGGAAAAAATATGGGTAACAGAAATTAAATTATTCTGGGATCTATATAATGTTCTCTTTGCTTATCTTTCAGCTCTTAATGTGTGTTACTTTCTGAATGCTGCTATTTTAGTGTAAATATGACCAGAATGGACAAAAGCTCTCTAAGAAAATGATACCTGGTTAACATAGACCTGGAATACTACTACTCAGCACTCATTAGACTCCTTTGTGTTCAGTGTTCTCAAGTGTTAAAAAAAAAACCACGAACAACTGAAGCATTGCTCAGAAGAATGGATAGAAAACCTGAAAGAACAATTTTAATAACTTATTCATATGGCACCACCTGACACAAGTACAAGATAATTTCTTTTTCCGTTTATCACAACTTGCCTTCCATTAAATTTTTTTAATGACTAAAGCTTTTAAATCATTAGAGTTTCTCTGTCAGTAGATGCTCTCAGTAAAATAAAAGCATCAGGATTCGTGATTGGAAGTTGTGGCTACCTTAATAAGAATTTTCGAAATAGAACTTTTCTGAAGCAAAACCTGCTTCCAAAAAGTGCCATGCCAACACTCCCATAATGTATATAGAAACACAAGTGAAAAGTTACTCTATTAGCTCTCTATAATTAGACTTGATTTTTAAAATTAATTTTTCTCACATTAAGACATTATGTTTTATGCTTTGTTTAACTTTTAGTATGGCCAGGCTATTAATGCTGAGATTAATATAGTTTTGGCAGGTGTGTAGAAATCTTGACCAGAATTCAGACTTTGCACCTTTGGAGTTCCTAAGCCATTATATGATTTGCCTAATTTAATAGACTGTTGCCTATCCTAGGATGACTTAATCCATTAGGGATTTAGTCTCTCTTACAGCTCTGGGTTCTATCATCTTTCTCTTGTTTTCTCTTCCATGGAGCCCCAGTGCCAATCATAGATAGCTAAATTAAGAAAGTTTCATTTCAAGCAGTGGTAGTTCAAAAGGAATTTTAAAAATTAATTTGTTTATCATGATTTGTTAATAAGAGACATTCTGTATAGTAAATAGGAGTGCTGGAGTTTTATTTAGGAAGACTTGGGTTGAAGTCCTGCCTCTGACACTAGCTCTGTGGCTGTGGGAAGGTTGATTAATCTTTTCTCAGACTTAAGCAACTTTCAAAGACTGTCTACCAAATTACAGATTGGTTTTGATTTTTTTTGTCAGTGGAGGGAGGGAGTTTCTATACCCAAGCAAATCAGAAGTTCTTGATTGTAATTTGTTAAATGCAGAGAACAATTTAGTAGATCCATAGAAAGGGCAGGGTCTTCCTCAAGTGTGGCCATAACTAATGTAAAATTCATTCTCTTAAAGTATCATAGAAATGTGAGTTATTATTCTTACCAACAATAACATTAATGGTGACGATGCTCCTAGTTTTATAACTTGTGCTGTAATTATTTAGGCTTGTAATGTTAAATGCAAAATAAAGTCACTTTGGATGTATATGTGTGCATATATACATATATATGTTGCACATATTATATATGTATATGTCATTTATATGTATGTGGAAAGCTTTTTTCATCATCTCTGTTAAAAGTTGTATATTTGAATATACAGTTACTGATTTTACAGTCAAGGCAGCCAGCATTTATTAAGAGTGTACTATGTTCCAGGGAGTGTGCTAAGTTCTGGAAATGTAAATATAAGAAAAAAAAGATATTCCTTACCTTTAAGGAGCTTACAATTCTAATTTACCTTTTAATGGAGGAAGATAACACATAGAAGGGAGCTGAAAAGCAAAGAGTCAAGCGAAGGTACCTGTCAAGGGGGCATGGTAGAGAAGGTCCTATGGAGAAAAGTCAGTATCTCATATGACAGATGATATATAGAATACTGTTATGTAGCTTATCATTAATGATTCCAATGTGGAAATGTTATTGTCCTAAAAAAGATCCAACTGATTTAGTTTTCTTTGCTTCAATTGCATTTTGAAATAATATTTTAGATTTGACTCTTAGTTACTTTAGCAAAAGTAAGCAAATAGGTAATTAAAGGTAAATCAGAAGTTAGAGCTTGGTTAGGTAACTTTATAACCTATTGTTGGCCTTATATATTACATATAGTTCACTTCAGAGTCATCTGGACTTGCTTTAGGGTAGGATATGATGCCCGATGATGTTTTGCCCACATGTGACCTTGAGGCTGCAGGTTCCCCACCCCTGATAGTCCAACCAATACCTAACAAAGAATCTCCTAGACCGTAACACTGACAAGTGGTTGTCAGATTTCTTTTTGAAAACCTCTTAGTGATTGGGATCCTGTTAATTACCAAGGGAACCCATTCTACTCTGTTTAGCTTCATTCAATAGGAAGTGTTTCCTCATACTAGAACAGAATTGTCCTTTTTGTAGATTTCATCTATGACTCTTTTGACTGTGTTTGGGGGTCAAGCGGAACAAATATAATCCTTTTTCCACATAACAGCCCTTAAAATACTTTAAGTAAATTATCATGTGCTCATTAACTCTTCTCTTCACCTGCCCACAGGTTCTAATTTCTTTTAGTCGTTGCTCATGTGCACGTGGTCTCTAGTCTTCTGGTTTCCCTCTTCTGGGTATGCTTCAGTTTGTTCTTCTCTGAAATGTAATACCCAGAACTAAGCCCAGTATTAAAGGCATGGTGTGACCAAGGCAGAATACACTGGGATTATAGTCTTGTTCTAAACACTCAAAATATTAAATACTTAAATATGTTTCGGATTTCATTGATTTGGTTTTTACCTCCACTGATATGTAGCACTGGCCATTCTTTTACAATGGCTGTCCATCTCAGGGGATCCACCCAATGTGCAAGGGAACTTCCTTGCAAAAATCCTGGCATTGTGCGGATAGTAGTGGAGCTGTTTCACCTGTCCTTTGCTCTTCGTGTATGACCAGCTTAGCCTTTCCTGATGAAATCTTTACTCTGGTTTTTCACTGAAATTTGTTAATTTTTATGTTACAGTCTGCGTCATGGTCTTCACTATTGCTTTTGTTACTTATTTTTAACTTCTCAGAGACATAGTTCCATTAATTTCATCTGTGCAGCAATACTGGTAGAATAATGGTGTTAATTGAAAAGATGGGCCTTGATTTCTGGGAAGACTTTGTAGTCATTAAATATTAATAATAATAACAACAATAATGATAATGCCTTAAGGTTTATGCAGTAATTTACATGTTATTTTATTTGATTAAAGGAACATTTTAATTTCCTGAAGATAATTCCTTATAAACATATCCTGGATGTTATTGTTAGAAATTATAACAATCTGCTAAGGTCCTTTTTATTCATTGTCTTTTTCATTGTTTGAATTGAATAGGGTTGAGTTGTTTCAATTGAAATCCATATTAAAATTTTTGTTTTCTAGCATTGTACTAATTTTGATTTTTGGTTTAAAAACTCAGTGGTTTGACTGAATGCAGACAGCTCTTCCTGCAGTTACTTTCACACACAGTCTAGCCAAATCAAGTTAACAAGCATTTATTAAACACCTGTTGTGTACCAGGTACTCTGCTAAGTACTGGTAATACAAAGAAAAGCAGAAACAGCTCCTGCCCTCAAGGAGTTCACAATCTAATGGAAATTGCTTCTTGGCTGCTAAAATATAACCTGTTTCTTCCTTTTTGTGATGGTATTTGGTGTTGGCCATGTCTAAACTGCTTCTCTTCTTAAAGAAAGTATACATGGTATGAGCATACATGACACATAGATATGAACTTTGGTGTAATCTAGCAATCTTTGTGCTTTTTCATTCCTTAATCCTGATCCATGTTTTCCAGTATATTTATTTCCATCTTTACTGTTCCAGTCTTTGTACTGACCTTACTCAATATCAAAGTTGATAATTTTTTAATTTGGAGAGTCTTAATAAATTCAGAGAATCTCTTTACCTCTTACATACATATTGGTAGAGAAACTTTGAATATCTTCATGGTGGTCTTTTTGCAAATACTTATCATGCACATTACAATATTTAAGGATGCCCCATGACACATAATATATAATGTGCATGCTAAGTTGATACAGGAGAAAACCATTTTCTTTATCCTCTTTGCCCAAGAAAAACCTATGAGCAAACCTTCCATCTAGCTGTAGCTTGTGTTTATAATACAAATGACAAAATTAATAAGATTGAGTTCTTCCACTATCATGGTTGCCTTAGGTCATTTACTATTTAGAGTACTGACAATTAGCATAGTGCCTATAGATATGTTTACAAGTTTTGTTTGGTCTGTATGATTTTTAGTACTCTCTTCTTTTCTGCAACAAGGCTCTGAGTGTCATTTTGTATTTTTGTTTCGTTTCATGTGTTTCCATGGCCAAAGAATTTATTACCAAGTGTCCCAGCCTACTTGTCGATAAATCTTTCTTAGTTTGCTAGACTGCTTCTTGGAACACAGATGCATCTGTTTCTGGGACCATATTCAGAGGCTTTCTAGCATGGAAGAACCTGCTAAAGCTTGTATTCCTTTGACATAATGTTTGATAAACAAATGTTATCTTCATGCCACGATTAAGAAATGAGAGAGGACAAAGACTGGTAGATTACACAGAAACTTCATGCCTAGATCTTTTTCAGACCTTCTTGAAGAAAGGAATCAGTAGGCTTTGGGTATAGTGAACATCAAGCCATCACACACACAAAAATGAAATGGCTTATATTTTAACGGTCAAGAAGAAATTCCCATTAGATTGCGAGCTCTTCGAGTGTAGGAGCTGTTTTTTTCTTTCTTTGTATTCCCAACACTTAGAAGAGTACCTGGCACATAGTAGGCATTTAATAAATGCTTATTGTCTTGATTTGACTTGACTTCATGTGGGAGTAATTGCAGAAAGAGCTGTCTGCGTTCAGTCAAATTAGAAAAATAAAAATGAAAAAGATATGGCATTCGATTGAAACAGCTCAACCTGGACTGAGTCAAATAAGTTATTGATAATGAAAAATAGATAATGAATAGAAGAGAGGAAAGAAACATTGTTTTAATTGCATAAATAAGTAATAGTCAATAGAATTTGTAGTCCACCAAAATCCCCCAGATCTTCTTTACAGGGGCTTGTCTAGCCAAGCATTCCTCTTCTTGCCTCTGTGCAATTGATTTTCTTTTTACCAGATTATAGGACTTTACATTAATCTCAACTTAATTCTTTTATTAGAATTGCATTGAATGAATAGAGTATTTTGTCAGTGTGTTTTCCACTTGTAGATAAAGTTTCAGCATCATTCATCTTTGTGACTTCAGTTCTAACTGAAAACTCCAAAAACTGAATAGAAAAAAGGGGGCTTGCCACCTTTCTTTCTCTAATTTGAATCCCTCCTCAGTATTAGACTGTAACCTGGCCTTCTAGAAAACAAGTGCCCCTTCACTCCTAGAGTGAGTCAGTGAAAACTGGAATGGCTAACCTGGTGTGAATCTGGCAAAGCTTATTTTTCGGTAAGCTAACAAGCCTAGGGTTGTATGCTGTTGGCCAATTGCTATTTAAAGAGTGGCATCAGAATTCATTAGAGGATTAGCTGGCAGTCATCATGAGGCCCACTGAAACCATCAGCCTTCAGTAAAGTGTTCAGGAATGGCTGAAGTACTCAGTCTGCAACCTTGAAAATTCACGTTTATAAAAGCAGCATGAAGACTTTTCAGTATTGTCCAGGATTTTAAAGTTAACAAATAATCCTATGTTAAATAGTTGTTTGTTTGAATTTCTTTTGTGTTCTTTTATCTCATTGCAACGACTTCTATCTATATTGATGAATATATGTTAGGTCCTTGGAGTTAGAGGTGATTCAGAGCTTACTACTGGTAAACACTAGTTATTTTTGTACTAGGAAAAATGTAGAGTTTCCTAAGGCAATTTTGTTTGATGGCATAGGGAATCTAATATGGAATAAAATTTGTCTCATTAAATAGGACAAGATAGAAACATAATTTTGGGGATATGTCCAAATTTTTTTTTCCTTTCTGAAATTAAGCTTTTGGGCAATACTTGATAAATGATTAGCATGCCTTTTAGATTTGGGTATAATAGAACTCTGGATTTGGATTAAAAATCTTAGATTTAAAAATCTTATCTTTGTTCCTTGTTTATGTATAGGTAGGGATAGGGATGGGATCTCAGATCTCACTGGTATTGGGAGCCCCTACATGGGAGAAACTCCCTCATTTTACCTTATCAGCAACTTAGAGCCTTAGGTGCCTAGAGCTTTGAAACTTTCCTGGTATTACATTGCCAGAAATGTCAGAGGTGGGACTTGAATCCAGGTCCAGTACCTGAGGCTGCCTGGATGATCTTAGGTAAATTATTTCACTTCTCTTGGCCTCATTTTCTTTTATTTATTTAAGAATTGGACTAGATGATCTCATATGGTCCTTTCTGGCTAGGTAGCCCACGATTATATCAGATTGTGATGTTAACCAAAGGCCACTTTCCTAAAATACTTTCTGGTTATATTTTGAGCTATTCTTTGGGGAGTGGATGAGAGGAATGGGAGGGTCCATTTCCTGATCTATAAAATAGGTGTAATAACACCTGTGCTATATATCTCATAGGATTGTTGTGAATTTCAAATGAGATAAAATAAAGTGCTTTGTAAACAGAAGACTATAAAAATGTTAGCTGCATTATTTATTATTATTATTAAAGAAGTCATTCTCATTGTTCAGTAGAATTCAGTTAGAAATGGTGTCCTGGGACAAATTTCTAACATAGTATTGTTATTTTATATTTGATGTTCTGCATATTTTTGCACAAGTGGATAAAGTGACTTTTTTTTTTACAGCTAAACAAAAGTTTTAGGATGTAAGCTCATCCTCTGTAGGTTCGCTGAAAGAGCCTTAAGCTGAATGATGAGGGTTGTTTTCTCTTTCCTCCTGTTCTCATATGGTTTTGATTTCTTCTTTTAGGTCTTTATATTTTGAAAGCTTTTTCATTTCATGCTACTTAGAGCTTATTATTAATAGAATAAAGCTGAATGACTGCTGGGTTCTCTACTTTCAGAAACTGATTGCATTCTGTAGAAACACTGGGGATGCAGTTCTAGGATGGATCTGTTCCAGAGAGGTCCAGAAATTTAATCTGGGGCGGATATGTGCTCTTTCATTTTGTGGTGGAATAAATGCATGAATAAAAAAGTTTTCTCAAGTGCTTACTCTGTATGTGCCAGGAACATACTAAGATCTAGGGCATAAATACGAAAAGTAGTCCCTTTCCTCAAGGAACTTATATTTTAATAAGAGAAGACCTCTTAGGTTTGTTTTGATAAGGACTTACTACCCCAAAGCTGCCCTAAACATAAATGGTTATCTGAGGAGTAGGGGAGAGAAAGACTACAGCATTGTTGCAACTGCTGTGGTGCTCTTGGACGTGGAAGTCTTTTAAATAAGCTTAATGTTTAGTGGTATAGAAATAAAGTGTTTTTTTATAAACTAATGCAAATAGGAATCTGCCAATTTCTAAGGTAGCTCTAGCTTCAGAAAATCTCCCTTAGTAGAGGTTCTATGAATTTCTATGGCTAGAACTTGGCGACCCATTATTAGATTGATGCTGTGCTTCTAAATGTATTTTCCTTTTTAAGATTTACTTATTTTGGGGGACGACTTCTGGGAATGACTGAGAGGTACGTGACTGCAGAGGTAGATAGCAATGAAGCTCATTTAATAGCATATCTTAGTAGCTGTTACTCATGATCTTTTAGGCATGTTGGAACTTGTAGGCCTTTTGACAGAGACATAAAGGAGGTCAGCTACTTAGGAACTTAGAAGTTAGGTGATCTATTTTATGAGCCAAGGTAAATATGAGCATGTAGATACATTGCAAAAGTTAGTTCTTTGCACAAGATGCTATGTATACTTATTAGTTATAAAGTGACATTCTGAATTTTATCAAGTTTTATTTAAAATTTTGCTTCATGTTTTACAGTTATCCATTGTATCTTGTATTTTTCCTAATCATCAAAAACAAAACCAATTTAAATGACCTTTTTATACATTACTAAAATATTCTGAGCCAGCTCTCTTAACTTATTCCTTGAATAATATGTAGCCAAATTTTGCTTTTAGCTTTCGGATAAAATATTGTCTTTGTTGGGTTGGGAAAGTCTGGAAATGCCATTTACTCAATGAAATCAGTATTAGAGATAGAATGGACCTTGGGAAACATTTTGGAGCTTGGAGACCTTGGAGAACATCTAGACTGTTTTATAGATGGGGGACACTAAAGAACAGATTGGGGACTAATAGTGGGAGCTTCCATTTACATAGTGCTTTAAAGTTTGCAAAGTTCTTTAAGTACATCATGTCATTTGCTTTCCATCCATTGTTGGTAGTTTTGCCCTTCAAGGTCAAACAGAGAAAAATTCAATCCTTTTTCCGTGTGAAAGATTGCTGAGAAATAGGAGAGGCACTGTAGGACTAGAGAAGAATGAATGGTCTACTTCTCAGGAAAAGGGAAACAGATGGGGGATCTGCTAATTACTGGGCCAATGAGCTTGACTTTAATCTGAACAAAATCCTAGGATGCATTATTAAAGAGATGGTTAATGAACTTCTAGAAAAGGGAGTGATGACCACAGGGAATCATATTTGTAACATGGGTTTTGTTTTTTCACTTGAGCAGGGGGTAGAGAGGGGTGGATTTGGGTGGGAGGGAGACAAAATATATTTTTGTTAATTAATAACATTTAATTAAAAAACCCCACATAACTCCCTTTCACCCGCTCGGTGTTCCAGCCACTGTCCTCACAGCTGTTTCCCAAACTCAGCATTCCATTTTCCACCTTCTTAACTTCACACTGATTAACTTCTGCAACTATAATTAACTCCCTCATCTCTTGTACTTCTTGGATAGGTGTCTTTTCAAGGTTCAGCTCAAGTACTGCCTTATATTAAAAAGCCTTGCACTTATTTTCCCCTGGTCACAGCTGGAGTGTTATTTTCAATTCTGGCATAAAATTTTAGTAAAGACATTGATGAGATGACAACCATCAAGAGAGGGAGGGTGACTAGGATTGGTTAAAAAGGCCTCAAAATCATGTCATATGAGACTCAACTGAAGGAACAAGGGCTGGTTAACTTACAGAGGAGAAATCTTAGAGGGACTGTGGTATCTGTTATAGCATCATGGAGTTGTAAGAGACCCACCCTCTCACCCCACTCCTTTGAAAACAAACAAAAACAAAACCCTTCTGACTAAAATATACCAGCTTGTAAATCCATCTGGTCTTTGCAAGGAAAGAACACTACTATACTTGGAAGTCAGCAGATCTGTGTTCAAATCCTGATTTTGACACATCAGTTATGGTGGCCATAGCAAGCCACTTCATTGTCTCTGAGCCTTAGTCCCCTTATCAGTAATAGAAGGATCAAAAATTCAAATTGGATACCCCAGAGAACACATCAAACTCTACATGTCTAGAATTGAACTTTTACTATCTCTTTCTGAAAACCTATATATTGTAGAACTTTGAAAAAATTTCTGGCAAAGGCACTATCATTTTTCTCGTCTCTCAGGTTTGTTACCTCAGTGTCATCAATGATTCCTCATTATCACTGATCACACATATTCAGACAGTTACCAAATCTTGCTGTTTTTCCTTCCACCACATATTTCTCATTCAGACCCTTTTATCTGTTTCTATAGGCACCATTTTAGTCCAGGTGGTTCAGTAATCTCTCACCCTAGATTATTGAAGTGTCCTTCTAATTTGTCTAACTCTCTCAAGCATCTTCCCTATTCCGGTTTATCTTCCACACACCTGTCAAAATAATTTTCCTTAATTGCAGATCAGTCTATGTCACTCTCCTGCTCAGTAAACACTAGTCATTTTCTGTTCCCTCTAGATAAACATCTTTGTTTGGTTTTTCAAGTCTTTCACAATGTGGCCCCAATTTATCTTTCTTGTCTTATCATACGTTCCTCTCCTCCCTCAATCGGTAATTCAGCCATTCTCTCCATTCCTCACATAGTACTCTATTGCCTTTCAAGTCAAATCAACAAACATTAAGTTCTTACTGTGTGGGCCAGGCACTATGCTAGCTCTTCCCTTTGTTTTTTGTGCTAGCTGTCCCCTGTGCCTGGATCTGTATCATAGAATCCCTCTCTTGCTTCAAGCACCACCTTCCACACAAAGCCTTTTCTGATCTTCTCTTCTCTTCTCTTCTCTTCTCTTCTCTTCTCTTCTCTTCTCTTCTCTTCTCTTCTCTTCTCTTCTCTTCTCTTCTCTTCTCTTCTCTTCTCTTCTCTTCTCTTCTCTTCTCTTCTCTTCTCTTCTCTTCTCTTCTCTTCTCTTCTCTTCTCTCCCTCTCTCCCCTCCCATTTGATTACCTTGTATTTGTTGTTCAGTTGTTTTCATTCATGTCCTATTCTTTATTGACACCATTTGGGGTTTTCTTGGCAAAGATACTGGAGTGGTTTGCTGTTTCCTTCTCCAGCCCATTTGACAGCTGAGGAATCTGAGGCAAATTGGGTTAAGTGATTTGCCCAGAGTCACACAGCTACTCAAGTGTCTGAGGCCAGATTTGAACTCAGGAAGTTGAGTCTTCCTGATTCCAGGCCTGGTGCTCTATCCACTGCACGCCCTAGTTGCCCTGTCTTGTACTTGTCTCTATTTATTTTGTGTGTTCTTATATCTGTTCTTGTTTCCCTGTTAGAAGGTAAGCCCCTTTTTAGTAGAAATTGTTGTATTTGTATCAGCAGATGTTTGTTGATTAAGAACTCATTTTAAGATTTACAAAGAACTTTTCTCGCAGCAGACTTGTGAAGTAGGTAGTACAAGTTTATTCCCATTTTACAGATGAGGAAGTAAGAGGCTCTTGGAGTTAAGGAACTTGCCCCACGGTTGAAGTGTCTGGATACAGAATTCCCAACTCCAAGACCCACATTCCATGCATTGGAACAGATTGATCTCCATAATATTTGTATTGCGTACCTTAAAAGTCTGTTGTGAAGAAAGCTCTTTGTAAACTTTAAAGCACCATGGAAATATGAATTCTTCGTATTATTTGCTTTGATAATTTACCCAGAATTTTACATGGGTCCACAGAAGCAGAAGAATGTTGGATCACTTTGATTATGTGAGGTGAAGGACATCACAATTCAGTGAAAAGCACGCTATATTTGTACTTAGAACCCTGGGATTCAAATCCTAGCTATATTATTCCCTCTGTGTGACCTTTGGAAAGTCACAGTCAGTCACTGAGCTTTTATCAGATGTTGCCAGGTACCTCTCTGGATTCCAGTTTCCTCATCTCTAAAATGAGGAGGTTGTTCTTAATGTACCCCAAAAGATTCTTTGCACCTTGAAATCTGTGATCCTGCTATGAGAGCCCAAACCCTTTACTACTTCGGTCAGTCAGATGACAAGGCATTTATTAAGGGCTGCCTATGTGTCAGGTGTTCTGCTAAATTCTGGGCACACACAGAAAAAAAACAACAACAAAATAACCCTCGCCCTTAGGGAGCTTACATTCTATCAGGAGAAACATACACAGAGTAAATATAAAATGAACATAAAGGCAGAGTAATTTCTGGAGGTGTAGGGGAGAGAGAGAGAGAGAGAGAGAGAGAGAGAGAGAGAGAGGAGAGAGAGAGAGAGAGAGAGAGAGAAGAGAGAGAGAGAAGAGAGAGACAGATGGGAAATGGAATGTATATGAGGGATGGCAAACGGACCTGTTTGACCAGAATGTACGGAGCCTGAGAAGTGGGGAGTAAAGGACAGTACGTTGGGAAAGGTAGGCTAGAAGCAGATGATGATGGGTTTTAAAGGCCAAACAGAGGAGTCAGCATTTTTATTTAGATAGATCTGTGTTTTAGATATATTTCATTGACAGCTATGGGAGGCGTAGATTGGAGCAGGGAGAGGAGGCATGGTCATTAGTTAAGAGTCTTTTGCAAAAGTCCAGCTGAGAGGTGATGAGAATTTGAACTAGGATAGAGGCTGTGCAATATAGAAGAAAGAGGGGATAAGAGATATAAAGGTGGTGTAGCATCAGTAACTGGTTGGGTGTGGGGGCATAAGGAAGAATGAAGAGCTCAGGAGAGAGATGTTGGGTTGGATGTATTGATTTGGGAATTACCTGTGGTCTGTAATTCTCTCCCATAGTTTTTATGTAACCCAAGTTTGTGTATTTTAAGTATGATGCTTCTTTTCCTAGGCCTTTTTCCAATTCTGAGCAATATCATGCCAAAGAAATTTGAATGTTTTCTAAAATACTTCTCTACAAATGTTATCTTCTTGTACTTTTATCATTTGGTTCTTAGCTTTTATATTGTTGTTTTATTTGACCTAATTAAAAATTGTTTTTTCCAATTACATGTAAAATTTTTAGTGTTTGTTTTTTAAAATCTTGAGTTCCAAATACTCTCCCTTCTTTCTCCCCCACCCCCATTGAAAAGGCAAGCAATTTGATTATAGATTATACATGTGTAGTCATACATTGACCTAGTTTCTTAATGTTGTGATTTAACAGTCAAGGAATATTCAAATGTATGTTGCACTCAAAACATAGGCAGAAACTTTTTGATTCTTAGATTACTTGAAGAAAGCCTCTGATAGGTTTCTAAACATGGATTCTAGAAGGATTGGGAAGGGGCCTGTATGTCATATAAATATCTGTGCTTAAAGAGGACACTAAATTATGTTCAAGATTATTGCTATTTGAAATACAACTTCTAAGACCTAGTAGATGATACCAGTGCCAAACTCAAGTAGAAACTGGGGACCACCAGATCAAATATAAAGATCCCTGTGGACTGTGTATTGACTGAGAAAATCTCAAATTAACATTATCTGTGTTTTATTGTATTTTAATTTGTTAAATATTTCCCAATTGCATTTTAATATGATTTAACTGTGCTGGACCACATATTTGTCACTTCTGGATAAGACCATATCCCTTCAGTGGTTAATGATTTCCCATTGTTACTTTACCTCCTAGAGACTGGGGTTAAATGAAATTTGATTTGGTTATTCTGGAAGTATCTATGACTACAAATGTGGAAGTTTGTGGTCATTAGGTCTGTTCTCCCCTATACTTTAAGCCCTCCAGATAGAACTGGTAGGTTTGTAGTAAATCTGCTGACCACTTCAGATCTTTTCTAGTGGTAAAATTGTGGTCTTCATGAAAATGCTCCTTATTTGTGATTTTATATTCGTCTGGTGGTGGTTTAACTTTTTCTTGCTTTTATTCACAAACCATTTCCCATTGCTCCTTGTGAATAGTGGGTCTTTGCTCTAATTTAATATTATAGCCTTTCATATATACCTTCACCCCCACCCAGGATTATTAATATATGAATTTTAATGTTGTTTGTAGTAGTTTCTGGGACCGTTGACTTTTTTTTTTTAAGCCACATTAAGGCTGAGAAAATTCCCAAGATTCTAAATATTGGTTTGTTGAAATGTAATTACTCACTTAACATTTTTATTTGGATATCTTTAGTTAGGGCCACAGTCCAGCAGAAGGAGATTATAGATTTTTTTGTTCATGTTTTAAGAATTTACAAAATTAAGTTTATTCTTCAGCAAATATCAGTGATTAGAAAGTTTAAGATTTAGATCTAACCTAACCATAATTAGTGTTACCGTGGCATCTAATTAATTTAATATGTAGTAAACTTTTAATGACTGATAAAAACTATGAATATTATATATCTAGCCAAACTGACACAATCTTAGACTGCATTAATAGAAGTATGGTATCTAGGAAAAGGGAGGTCATAGTTATGTTGCATTTCACACTGGTGAGACCCTATCTCTTTTCAATTCAGGGAGTCATACCTTTGAGAGATATTGGTTCTATATACAATGTCCAGAAGAGGATGACCAGAATGATGAGGGAATTTAAAACCATCTTACACTCAGAATAGTTGAAGGAATTATGCCTCTGTAATCTAGAGAGGAGACTTATGGTTGAGAAAAGACAATGGTAGAAGGTAACTATAATTATCCTCAGATTTTGAAAAGAGTCCATGTTGAAAAGAAATAGACTTATTTTATATAGCCCCAGGGACAAAAATGGGGAAATCTTTAGAAGTTTTAGGGAGATAGATTTTGATTCAGCTGAATTCAAGGTGAACATTTTAACATGCCCCTGAATGTAATGAGCTGCTTTATGAGGTGGTGAATTTTTCATTGCTAGAAGTGTTCAAAAGAAAGAGACCAGGTGATCTCCTAACATAGGTATACCATAGATGGATCTTTTGTATGGCATGAAAGAAAGATTGTACTAGATTATTTTCTAAGGTCCAATTCTTCCAACTCTGAAATCCTAGGAAACTTTAATATTAATATGAGCTTGGTGTGGTAGATTTAGGATACCCAATTATCCTTTTCCCCAGTTTAATAACATTACCATTTTGTATCCTAATATATAATGCATGCCTTTCAAAAGCCATTTTAAACACTTCTTTTTCAAATAGACTTTTTTGTTTTTCAGTGACACAGGAGTTCAGATGGTATTTTTAAAAAGAGCCTTTGAGAGTAGACATAAATACTGGAAATAAGGCTGTCCATGTTTGCATCCGTTGCCTTTGAAGTTGAGTCAATTACTTGGAAACATTTTTATTAAACTACTTTGATGAGTTTGTATTTGAACAACAGACTAAAATGATGTTGAAATTTGGTGACATTAATGTTGTATATTCTTTTATGATTTAACTATACATGCAGCTTCACATTGCATGGTAGATAATTTAATAAACCTTGATATGGTAACTTATGTCTATTAACTTCATTAAACCTGCTTTCTTTGGTTATCTAGGAATTTTTAGGACTCTATTCTCTTTCTTTTTTTCTTCAAATGGCTTGGGGATAGATATAGAAATAGAAGAATAATAGATTTTTTTTAAAGGGATGTTTATCTGTTTCTCCCCCCCCCCCATATCAGTCTTGTTCCTTTCAAAGTCAGCTGTTGGTGTTTGATAAAGTGATTAAGAGTGTGAAGTTGGGTTTTTTGCTTTCTGTACCTCTTTACTGTTGCTAGTGTTTAAAGCCTTGTTGCTGTCCTTGCCTGACTTTCCTGGACCTGATTCTTGATGAGTTTTTTATTTCCTGAAGATCTGTAGGATTGGCCTTACAAACTCAGAGCATGAAACCTTTAATTCAGGGCAGTAGAGACCTATTAAACTCAAAGTACTACTGAACAACTTCTGAGTGAGTTGTCAGGAATTCCTTGCTGATGGACTAGGGCTGTGAAGTATTATTGTCTAAAACCACAAGAAACATACCTTGTAGGAACTTTATTGTAATGCTGTTGAACAACATGTTTCATGATGGAATTTTAGTGACTTGTGGAATATGTTCTGAGTTCCTGTTGCTACCTGGGCATATATAGTTAAAAAAAAATTCTCCCTCAAAATTCATTCATTTGATTTTTTTATGAATTTAATTTTATTATCTGAAAAAGGCAAAGCATAAATCAGAATGAATAGTATTAAATGCCCTTCAGTTGATCCCGTTGGGCTCCCTGGAATCCTCTTCTATAGGCTTTTCCTGAATTTTTATTAAGGTTTAACTCATAGAAACAACTGCTTAAATATATCACAGAATCGTTGTATCTCTGAGTTGGAATGTCTGGTCCACACTGTATCTATTTTCCCTAGCACAAATGTTTCCTTACTCTAGTCTGTCATTTTACTCAGCTGTCAAAGGGCTAGTCTGATTCATGTCACCCCGCTATTAGTCAACTCCAGTGGCTCCTTATTACCTCTAAGATGAAATATAAAACCCTCTCTTTAGCATTCAAAGCCCTTCACAACTTGGCTTTCCCTTCCCACTCCTTGTACCTTGTTCTGTGCTTTGCACATCTCTTCCTGATCCCCTTTAATTCTAGAGCCTTCCACTCTGTTGATTATTTCCAGTGTATCCTATATATTGCTTTTTTTGTATCTAGTTGTTTGTGTGTCATATCCTTTATATTAGACTGTGAGTTCCTGGCAATGAGCTCCTTGAAAACAGAGATTCTTTTGACTTTATTTGTATCCCCAGTGCTTTGCACATTGCCTGTCACATAGTAGTAAGTGCTTAACTGTGTAATAACTAGTCATCCATCCTTCATCTGCCATCATCTGCTTGAAAATCTTTACTAAAGGGAAGGAAGGAGTGAGGGTAGAGCACATTCCCAAGGCAGTCCATTGTAATTTTGTCTAGCTCTGTGTCCTCATTCATTGGTCCCTTGTCCTCATCTGTCCTAATACTAATTCACGTTTGTATGGTGCTTTGAGGTTTTCAAATTACTTTTCTCACAAAAATTCTGTGGGATTAGGCAGAGTTATAGCTATATTTCACAGTTGAGGAAACTGTGGTTCACAGAGGGTCAGTGGTTTGTTCAAGGTCACATAGATGGTAAGTGACATGGTTGAAGCTAGAATCCAGGACTCCCAACTTATCTTTCTGTATCATTGCACAGATTCCAGGATAGTAGCAGAGATTTTGACTGATGGGGTAAGTTTTAAGTTCTAAGCTAAAATTTGCAAAGAAAGATAGCCCTTTAGTGTCTTTTCCTACTTCCCTCAACTCCTGATACCTTTGCCATTTACCAATAAATCCTGACTCCTTCTGACCCACCAAATGTCATGAGGGTTATGTGGAATCACAGCTCTGTGCTCACGCCTTTTCAGATTCATTGCATTATGCTAGTGTTCTCTTTCAGAATACTGTTATTTCTAATAATATTTAGATTATGACATCTACTTTGGTTACCTGTCTTTTTTCTCTTTGTATTTTGATTTAACTAAATGGAGATGTTGCATTGTATCAGTTCACTTGGTTTATTGCAGAAGGTGTTTTGCAGGTACAGCTATAGGAAGGCACAGTTGTCTCCTTTGGTTATAACACTAGAAGTAAGAATTGAATGCTATTTCTTAGTAGACAGTCCTAAAGGGGAATAAAAACCGACTCCATAGCCTACCAAGATCTTATATTTGAAACTCACTGTTCACACCTCTCTCTTTACTGGAACAAAATATAAGCAGGTGGGATAGATATGTAATCTTTTTTTTTTTTGGCTAGGCAGTAGGGTTAAGTGACTTGCCCAGGGTCACACAACCAGTAAGTGTTATGTGCCTGAGGCCAGATTTGAACTCAGGTCCTCCTGAATCCAGGGCTGGTGGTCTATCCACTGCGCCAGATAATGTAAATTCTAAGATTGATTTTCATAAAATTGTCAAATGTTTTAGAACTGGAAAAAGATACCTTAGTGATTATGTAATTCACCTCTCATTTTATGGATGAGGAAGTTCAGGGTCAGAGAGGGTAAAATAAACCAGAGCTAGGTTTCTCCATGCCTTGCCTTGTGTTCTTTCTGTGGCATCATGCTGCCTATGAGAAGGTGTGAAAGCTATGACTTGTCAACCACCGGTAACATTTTTATTTATACTATACACTTCTTATAGGGAAAAAATTGAGAGTGTATTGAGAAAAGCACTTAATAAATTAAGTGTGTTTTATTCGAGAAACCATTTGTTCACTCCTTGAAAACATGAATTATGATGGATATAGATCAGGAACAGTGCTGTGACTTAGTCTTAGAAAATGGCTTAGGTCGCAGCTTATAGTAATAAAGAGATTAGAGATGGGAACAGAACTCAGAGCCGCCTGACTCTTATTCACTCTGGCATGTTGTCTTTCAAAAGCAAAAGGTAGACTGTTTTGCAAATTGTATTTCATTTAGATTTTGTGGATACATAGTAGTAAATTTGTTCTATAGCCTTTAAGGTCTTTGGTAAGACCCCTTGCCTGCTTGTCTTTAGTACCAAAATGTGAGTTTCCTACGAAAACTCTGAAGTTAGAACAAAACACTCTTATTTTTTAGGGCAGTTTCTTTGACCATTCTCCTTAGAATTTTCCCCAAGTATGCTGAGTTTTGCTTTAACCACTGCAAACAGTATACTTCGCAATATATTGCTTCTACAATAAAATACATGCTCCTCAGCCTAGCATTTTAAACCCTCCACAATCAGATTTTGACTTACATTTCCCATTGGTAAAGATACTGGGGTATCTGTTGTACAAACCTAAGATTAATGGAGAAATTGATTTTCACAAGCAATTTAAATGGATCATATATGATATGAGTATATTCCTCCTGTTTAACTCATACAGCATTTAATATTCCAGGAAAACTTAAATATAAATGAAAAATTTCTCTCTTTTTATTAGGTTTATAAAGTCAAAACATTTTATGCATTTACCCATCAAAATCAAATGCAGCATTTTCATTCAGCATTCATTTATTGAGCAGCAATTATTATATCTAAGATTTTGTATAATAGATGTTGAGAAGGATACAAAAGTGAATGAGACACAGTGCTTGCTGATAAGAAGCTTAGATTCCAGTTGGGAAAACAAGATATATGTGCTTACTTTGATACTTCAGTGGATCTGTGATTTCACTGGTATGGTTAGTCCCTTTATACTAGCATATCAGTCAATTAACAGATACTCAGTAAGCATCTACTATATGTTAGGCACTATGCTAAAACCAGGGATACAAAGAAAGGCAAAAGACAGTCTCTACTCTCAAGGAGCTCCCAGTCTGATGAGAGGGAGACAATATGAAAACAATTATGTACAAATACATACATATGCATTTATACATATACATACATATACACATACATGCATACACACACACACACACAGAGAAATATGCAGGATAAATTGGAGATAATCACAAAGGGAAGGCACCAACATTAAAGAGCATCATAAAAGCCTTTCTGTAGAAGGTAGGATTTTAGCTGGGATTTGAATTTATCCAGGTAAGCCGAGAAACAGAGAAGAGAAGGGAGAGTATTCTAGGTATGGGGAATAGCCTGTGAAAATGCCTGGAGTGGGGAGATGGAGGATCTTGTGCAAGGAACAGTTAGGAGTCCAATGTCACGGGATCACAGCTTATGTGATATGTGTTTGTGTGTGGTGGGGCGTAAGTTGTAAGAGGACTGCAAAGTTAGGAGAGGGGAGATTTGTGAAGGACTTTGAATGTCAGTCAGATTATTTTGTTTGGTTCTGGAGGTGATAGAGGGCCACTGATGTTTAATGAGTGTGTGTGTGTGTGTGTGTGTGTGTGTGTGTGTGTGTGTGTGTGTGTGAGAATGTGTGACATGATCAGAACTGCGCTTTAGGAAGATTAGTTTGATATTAACAGCTAGGTAGCAGATGGTCTGTAGTGGGGAGACATTTGACAGGGAGACCAACCAGTAGGCTATTACAATAGCCCAGTGGTGAGGTGATATGGGCTTGCACCAGGGTGGGTCAGTATCAAAGGAGAGAAGTGGGTATATATTAGAGTTGTCAAGAAGGTGAAAATGGTAGGACTTGTCAACAGATTGGATTTGGAGAAGGAGAGAGTGAACAAGTTGAGGACAACACCAAGATTGCAAACCTGATGGGACTGGGAGGGTAGTGGTGGCCTCCATTGTAATAGGGAAGTTTGGAAGGAGGAAGGGGTTGGGAGGAAAGAAAGATAAGGAATTTGGTTTTGGACATGATGAGTTTATGATGTCTAATAGGAAGTTGGAGATGTGAGTCTGGAGATTAGGAGAGATTAGGGCTTGCAGTCCATTAGGACCTTCTTATTTTGTGTGATTCTTGTCTTGTTTTTCTGCGTATGATGTGCAGAAGGAATTCTACTTGTATATAATTCAAAATAAGTATGATATATTCAAGACAAGTACCATAAGTTTTCCAAGAACATGAGGGCATGAGATCACACATCTAACTGAAAGGCTGAGGAGATAGGATTGAAGTAAAGATATTTTGCCTCTTTTTGTATTCCCAGTGATTAACATAGTGCCTGGCACATAGTAGTGCTTAATAAATGTTTATTGATTGTTGAATTTATTGAACTGAAAGTAGAGTTTCTCTTCTGATTAGAAGCTAGTGTGTTTCCTGAAATTTTTGTTCTAAATACACAAAGAATAATTTCCAGACATCATAGCCTTTGTTAAAGAGACATATATTCTAAAACCTAATTAAGATCCATTTTTATTGCTAAGGAGATAATTTCATAGCATTTTTGGAAAGACATAAGATTGTATTGCTGCCAAAGGAAATATGTAGAAATTAACTTTTGTGTGGGTAATGTTTGACCAAATCACAGCATCTGAATCGTAAGGGATGTGAGAGGCCATTTAATCTAACCGGTACCTGACCAAGCATCCCATTGACAGCACGCCAAATTCACTTCAGTTCATTAAGCGTATTAAGGGATTACTCTGTGCATGGCAGGGTGATAGATGCTGAGGAGACTATAAAGGCAAGAGGGAAAACATGTCTTCTTCCCTCAAGGAACTTACATTCTTTTGGGGAAATCAGCATATGAGCAGATAAATAAAGACAAGGTAATTTGAAGAAGAAAAGAGTATATATAACCAGAAGTTTAATAAAAGGCTCCCTAGAGAATGTGGTGCCTGGACTGAACCTTGAAGACAGGCAGGGATTCTAAGGAGCCAGAGGTAAGGAGAGATACATTCGGATACATCCCAGGCATTGAGAATATCCGCACAGAGGCAAGAAATGAAACGTTGAGCTAGCCGTTAAGTTTGGCTGGAGCATAGATTATGTGAAGGAACTAAATGTGAAATAAGTATGGGAATGTATGGCACTGAAGGCAACTGGCCAGTTGCCTTCAGTGCCAAGTTGAAGAGTTTGCATTTTTTCTTGGTGGCACTAGGGAGCTACTGAATATTATTCAGGCAAGGGAGTGGCAGGCATGGTTATATTTGCATTTCAGGATCCATTTAAATGTCTTCTGAATAAGACAGTGAAACTCCTTTAAGGATCATAGGATCTATAGCTTGAAGATTACTTTGATAGCTTTGTGGAGTAAGGACTGGAGAAGGAAAGGACTGGAAAGAGGAAAACCAGGTTGGGAGTGATTGTGATAGTCTCCGTGAGAGGTTATGAGAGCCTTAACTTGAGTGTTTGTTGTTCATGTGAGTGGAGAGGAAGGGGTTGGATACAAGAGATGTTATGAATTTAGAATTAATAAGACTTGGCAATTTATTGAATTTTGAGGGTGAGAGAAAGAGAAGGGCTGAAGATAACTCTGAGATTACAAACCTGCTTGGTTAGAAGAATAATCATAGCCTCAACTGAAATAAAAAAGTTCGGAGGAGAGGTGAGTTCAGAGATGAAGAAAATGAGTTCCATGACATTTTAGAGTTCAGAGGGCTGTCAGGGGCTGTCTAACCCAACCCATACCTGAAAAAGAATTCTCATGACATACCCAATAAATGATCATCCAGCCCCTGGTTAAGATTTCGAATAAGGACAAGCTTATTATCTCCTAGGTAGTTCATCCCACTATTACTTCACTCTGATTGTTTGGAAGCCTGTTCTGACACTAAGGCAAATTTACCTTGTTGCATCTTCCGTCTAACCCACGGAGCAAGAGTGTATCTCTCTCCATTCCAGTCCATTCACCATTCAGCTGTCAAAATGAACTTCCTAAAGTGCAGGTCTCACCCTCCCACTCCCCTATTCAGTAAACCCCAGTGGATCCCCATCACCTCCAGGATCAACTATAAAACAATTTGTTTGGTATTCAAAACCTTTCATACCCCAGCCACCTTCTACCTTTCCCATCTCTTACACCTTACTCCTTCTACTTAGTCTGTAATCCAATGATACTGGCCTCCTTGCTGTCCCTCAAACAAGACCAGCCATCTACAAGTTCTATGCATTTTTTTAAGGCAATTGGGGTTAAGTGACTTGCCCAGGGTCACACAGCTAGTAAGTGTGTCAAGTGTTTGGTCTGAGGCTGGATTTGAACTCAGGTGCTCCTGACTTCAGGGCCAGTGCCCTATCCACTGCCACCTAGCTGCCCCTGTTCTATGCATTTTAATTGGTTATCTCACATGCTTGGAATTCTTTCTCCTTATCTCCATCTCCTGGTCTCCTTGGCCTCCTTCATGTGCCAGCTAAAGTGCCACCTTCTATAAGAAATTTTACCAATCCTGTTGAGTGCCTTCTCTCTGTAATTATCTCTAATTCATCCTCTAATCATGTTGTTTGTATGTAGTTGTTTTCATATATCTCTCCCATTAGAGGTCCTTGAGAATAGGAACTGTTTTTTTTTTTTTTTGTCTTTCCCTGTATCCTCAGTGCTTGGCATAGTAACTGGCACATAGTGGGTACTTGTTGACTAACATAAAGGGGCACAGGGAAGGGAACAAACATTTTTAGGTACCATCTTGAACCAGGCACTATGCTAAATGCTTAACAAATATCTTGTTATCTCCCCCACAAAAAGTGGAGAGGAGGGGGCAAAACATTTCAGGTATGGGAGCCAGTACAAAGTCATGGAGTTAGGAAATGGAGTGGGTTCTTTTTTTTTTTTTGAGGAAAACAAATGGTTAATTGTTGAAGAACCATCAGAGGAGACTGAAATGGAGAGGTACAGGAGGGAGAATTAGCTAATAGCCTCAAAAGAAAGGTAAAAAAAGATGATGATTGAGAAAATCCATTGAGGAAAAAAAATGACAATTACTAAGTCATTAATAATCTTAGCAAGAACATTTTCAGTAGAGAGTTAATATTAGAAACTAGATTGCAAGTGACTGAAAAGTGAGTGGGAGGTGAGTGAGTTAAGGCAGTGAATTTAGATGTCCTGTTACTCCTGTAGTATTTTGGCCTATTTATAAGAACTTCCTTTGAAGAGTGCCTTCAAGGCTTAGTTTTGCTTTACCACTAAATCAGATGCTTTCTTAAAAAAAACAAACAGTATGATTTCATATTCTCTATACTTCTTAATTATTTAGCTGTCTGACTAGTTAATGGAAAAATTGCCTGTTAAAAAACCTTTCTTAGGTTTTCATTAAAAATATTTTGATGCATGTAGGTTCCATTTTAAAAGATTTTATAGAGAAGGTCACGTGTGTTTGCAGTTGCAAGTCTTTGTAGTTGCTAAGGCTGTATGATTTGATGAGTAATCATTAAACCATCCCAAGACTATTTCTAGTGAGGTGGAGCCTACCATTTCTTGACTACTTCTTTTAATTCTTCCCTCTGGGTCCAAACAACAAGGATAGTCCCATTTCTACAGGATAGCTTCTTGGATACTTGGAAATAATGATGTTGTTCCTTCCACCCATAGTTCACCCCTCTGGGCTGTAACAACACCCCCAGGTTCTCCCACTGATCCTTATGTGGTATGATCTCTAAATCCTGCACCATTCTGCTTGCCCTCCTGAATACATTGTCAATGTCAAGAACTAGGGAGGAAGATTCACCTGTTTACCATGAGATAGGATCCAAAAGCAAATGAGATTACTGTGGGCTGACAAATTTACTCTCTCTGCTTTTGTGTCCATGAGGGAAATGGGTTTCTAGGGTTAAAAAAAAAAAGATGTTGCTCGTCTTTGTCCTCCTTCTTGGCATTCAGGAGCTGGTAAGGTGCCAGATAATGCCACTCCAGGCCAAGAGTGGCCCCCTCTATCTCCTAGCCCGGGCTTACTGTGTTACTGGAATACTCACTCCATGGAATGATGCTGAATACTAGAAAAACAGAACATGTGAGTGACTGTTGGTAGTAGACTTCTGTCTTTCTTGATGTTTGATCGAATGCTTCTGACTGACCTTCAGTATCACCCTCTTTCTTCCCTGGTGTGCCCCCTCCCCCATTTAAATGTCTTCTCAACAAGATAGTAAGACCTCCTTCAACAGTCATAGGATTTAGAGCTGGAGAAGAGAGGACTTTTTTTCCCTCTGATTTTAAAGTCAGAGAGCCTGGGTCCACATGCCACCTCTGAGTGTGTGTGTAAGTCAGATTACTTCCCTGTCTTTGTCCTCAGTTTCCTTCTCTGTACAAAGTGACATGGCCTCTGCAGTCTCTTCCAGCTCTAGGTCTAGGATACTAATCAAGGTGGTCTAGAAGTCATCTTGCCTCATTCTATAGATGAAGAAGATAGAGGCAGAGAAATAACTTGCTTAAAGTCATGGAGTAAGTGGCCGAGCCAAGATGTAAAACTTGGTCAGGCTTCTGACTCTGACTCAAGGACTTTTTCTATTTAAATCATGTTGCTTCCTCAAGAAATAAACTTCATCTTCACAGATAATTGACTGAACTTCAGAAATTGAAATCTTGGACTTTGAAACTTACCTAGAAGCATCTATTCTATTAGAGAAAGCTCCCACATTCACAAAACATGAACAGGAATAAATATCCATTTTTATGTGTTGTGCATTTTCTTTCTTGAATTCTCTAAATGTATGATTAATATCCATTTTATTTATATTTATAGGGATGCTTCCTTCGGAAATTGTACATACAATCTCACAATCCTGGACTGTTTGCAGGGAATCAGGAAGGTAATAACCGTCATTGCAATTAAATGGTTGACATAGAGTGGTTTAAAATATAAAAATACAAAACAAAAATTAAGTTTCAGCATATGCAAAGAATGAAAATGACAAACTTGTTTGAATTGAGGAGAAAAAAATTGTTCCTTTAGTAGACTGATTCAGCAAGCAGAAGGAAGTTCTGTCCTTATACGGTATTAGCATTTGTACAAGTCTAGGAGAGGAATCTTGAAACATTGTATTTCCCCTAGACATGGATGATGCTATTCATGGACATCTAAAAGAAGGTAGGAAGGACAGTTGTCTGCCTGGCTCTTTAAGATATGGCTTGTACTTAGGATTTATTGCCTTTGTCCTCTGTATTGCCTGGTATACGGAAACCATAGAACAATAGGCTGTTAAAGATGGAAAGAATCTTTTGAGATAATTTTGTAAAATCCCTTTATATTATAGAGGAGGAAACTGAGGCCCAGAGGGTTTTATTGTATCTTTATCTTTCTTTTTCATTCAATTGGTTCTTGGTGTTTGAGAGTCCATAAAGGCTTTAGTTCAATTATGAACCAGGAAATTGACGTGATAACAGTAAAAAAGAACGTCTATGATGTGATACCATGGAAAGAATACTGGATTAGGAACCAGAGGTCCTGTGACTAAGGTTTGAGGCCTGGTACTACCACTATGTCACTGCTTAGCTTAGGGCCCTAGCTTTCTGCTCTGTAAAATGAAGAAGTTGTGTTATGTGATGCCTAACGTGCCTTTCAGCTTTCGACTCTTGATCCCTCTAGTAAATGTAAATTATTTGTGAATCACTACACCTCTATTCCTCCCTCTTAATTAGAAATGTGTTTATCTTTTTTTCTCTTCTTAGCTTCTGTGCAAAGGTTATCACAATCAGACTGCCTGTTTGTTGCAAACTTTATTCCTCATCTATTTGCACTATTGTTATGTAAATTGTTCTTTCTTTTTAGGAAGAGTTGTTAATTTGATTACCTGTTAATCTGAATAAAGTGGCTCAGAATAGGATTTGGAGCTGTAAGGAGGCCAAAGGCCGGAGGAAACTAGTTTGGTGTTCTTTATCTTGAGTTTTCCATAATAAAAGGTTCTAAAGGGAGGCAAATTCCCCTAAAAGTAAGAAAAGTTGCCCCTAGGCCTTCTTTTAATGGTTCGGTGATGCTGCATCTTATTTTGATTCTATCTCCTGTTACTTAGAGTGATTACTCTCAACTGTTAACATCATAGGATTTTCGAGTTTAGAGATCATCTAGTCTCCTTTATGCATTTTACAGATGTATAAATAAAGATGAGAAATTTGAGGTAGAGGAATTAAATCACTGGCCCAGTGTCATAAAGCCATTTGATACCAGAACAAGAAGGAGAGCGCCTGACTTAGAGTCTAGTGCTCTGTCCACTGTGCGGGCACTGCTTCTGAGAAAAAATAAATAAGGTCATGGGGAAATTGAAGGTCTGAGTTAGGTTAGGGCAGGGCTTCTTAACCCAAGGTCCATGAACCTACCGTAAAACCGTAGTTTTAAAAAAAATATTTCTAACTATTACAATAAAATTGGTTTATTTTTTAGTCCTGTATCTTATTTTATGCATTTGACAACATTATTCTGAGAAGGGGTCCGTAGGCGTTACCAGACAGCCAGCATGTCTGCTGTTTTCAATAGGTTTCATTCTCTAGGCCCAAGCAAATTACATTTCAAGATGCTGAAAGAACTTAAAGATCAGACAGTTACCAAACGTTTTTTAAGGATTAGGTACTTCAGCATGATATAGTGAAAAGGGCTCAGCATTTGGAGTCAGAGGACCCGGATTCAAATCCATTTATCACTTATTGCCTGTGTAACCTTGGGCAGATGACTTCACCTCATCTGTACAAAGGTGGTTGGACTCCTTCTACTTTTCAAATCTATGTTCCTGTGCTCCTGTCAGTATAAACATGAGGTAACTCCTCTCTTCAAGGAGCTTGCATTCTATTGAGTATGATTGTTCAACTGGAGTTTGTTTTGGAAGACTGAATACAGGCAAATCACTGGATGTATTTGTACAGAAAGACGACTCATTAGGAATGATTGGATAGAAGTTCAGTAGACTTGAAAGACAGCTATCCTGTCTCCAGCCTTTCTGCCTCCCTCTCCCTAATCATCCTTCTTCAAGTTAAACATTTTCAGTGTCCTGAGCCAGTTTTTATATGGCGTGATTTCTAGTCCCCTCACCTTCTTGGTCTCTTTTCTCTGTAAATATTTCAGCTGCTCAATGACCTTCCTAAAACGGAGTGTCCAGAATTGAATGTAGTATTCCAGATGTAGTCTAACCTGGGAAGAGTATAGTGCTTGAGCAAGAGGGCACTTTAACTTCCTGCAATCTGGACTGACTTGATAGCACTGGTTTTGTTTTTTTAAACCCAAACATAGGATTTTGCATGTAGCCCTATTTTATAATTTCATTTTATTAGATTAAGTTCAGCTTTCTCCTTAGCAAGTTCCTTTTGGATCTGACTCTTCAATTCAGTATGTTAATTTTATTTGTAATCTGTGAGTTCTCTGTAAATTTGCTTGGACTAGGGCCTACACCACTGGAGGCATTGACAAAAATGCTGGAAAGCATAGGGCCACACAGCCCACCACCCTCTTGCTAGAGAATTTCTAGGATGCATTCCCATGCTAATACATTTTGGTAGCAGTACTAGGTGTTATGCAAGCCATGCCATGAATTTTTTTAAAGAAAATTATATGTCATTATGTTTTATTGAGGAAATTATAAAGAATAGAATATAGCAACAGCTTTTGTTCTGGGGAGCAGTATTAAATTTATCATATCACAATCTATATTTTTTTCTCCTCAAGTTTCTTTTCAAGTCTCCTACAGAGCAATATTCTAATCTTAGTGTATTTCAAGTTATGATAAATTGGGTAATTTGATTAGTTTGCTGTATGTTGAGTGAAATTTTTCAAATTATGCAAAATGCTTTGTAAATCTTAAAGACCTCCTCCCCTCAAACACACACGTCAGTTAGTATTATTATTGCTTTTAGAAATATTATTAGTTTTGCTCTGCCACCAGCCTGCTGTACCATATCATTCCTTTCTTCCTTCCTCATGGATCTTTTTTAAAAATACTTTATATTTTGATCTGTCCAGCTCCTGCTGCCCACCCCCCTTTTTCCTACCAGTATGCTGCTGGTTCCTCAGTAATATCACCTTCTCTTTTGATTTGGACTCTTTGCCAATCAGATTTTACTGTAATATAATATGTAGATTTTCAATTTCTGTCCTTCATTGCTCTCTGAAGGCAACATACAACTTAGTTTATTTTTTTTAAGGCTTTTGTTGTTACACATTACAAGGAAACATGAAGGAGGATAAAGTAATAAAGGGAAATGTTTGTAAATTAGGAGTTTTGTGGACTTGAAGCTTAATGTGAGTCAATTGTGTTATATTGCAGCCAAAAACCCAATGTTTTAAATTGCATCAGTAGAGAGATAATATCTGTTAACAAGGGAGATTAAAGTTCTGCTGTAACTGTTTTGGTTTGGCCAAATCTACTATATGGTGATTCATTCTGGACATTGCATTCAAAGGTGGACATTGACCAATTTTATTGTTCCCAGAAGATCACAGTTAGTTTGGTAAGGGGACTAGAGAACATGACATATGCAAATCAGTTGAGAGAACTGAAGAGGTTAAATGGGAAGAAGAGACAAGTTAGAGGCAACATGGTAGCTACCTTCAGATATTTGAATGGCTGTTATGTAGGATTCGTTTTAGTCTCTTTTGGAGATTAGATTTATTTTCCTTGGTGCTAGCAGTGACAAGTAGAAACAATGGGCAGATATTGCAGAGGCAGATTTAGGATTGATGTAAGCATAAACTCCTTAAATAATTCTATCTGTTTAAGAGTACAGCAGGTGCCTTGGGATGTAATAGATTCTTCCTCTTTGTAGGTTCTTAAATGCACTCTGGTTAACCATTTGCTGACTCTGTTCTTGAGGGGATTTCTGTTCAGGTGCCAGGTTGGAGTAGATGACTTCTGAGGATGCTGCCTGACAGATGAGATTTCATGCAGGCCTCTCATCAGTAGTTGTTTCTGTCCAAAAGTTCAGTAACTTTTCATTGGGCTGATGTCTTATAATATTCTATAACTCCGAAACACCGGTATTCCATGTACCATTTAGAATTTTGAGTCTAGTTACTTCTTAAAATTCCTCTATTTAAAATTTTTTGTTAAATGAATATTTCCTTTTCTTCAATTCTCCTTTCCCAACCTACTGCCAATCTATCACTCCAACCATACTAATTCCCCAATCCAAATCATTCAGTTTTAGATACTTTTGAGGCAAAAGTTGACTGCCCTTACTTTCTCCTTCTTAAGCCTCACTTTTGTTCAAATTAATTTTGTTCTACTTACAAAAACATTCCAACCCAATTCATCCACCTTCTAGCTCATCCCTTTGTGCCTTTAGGAATACTTGTTCCTATTCTTTTTTTTCTTCTCATTCATGTATTTATTCCACAAGCAAAAATAAATTATACCATTAAAGCTATAGCATTTAACAGGAGTAAAGGAGAAGCGTTGGCAAGGATGTACTGTACAACAGTCCAGTACAAAGTGTAAAACTTTTATTAAATTCTGTTCTCATGGTGGAATAAATACAGAATCTTCAACTCTGGAATATTTAAAGAGATCAGAGATCAAGCATATAACCCTTTTAAAACAATATAACAAAGTTATGGGTATATGAATAGTTAGTAGAAAATAATTTCTATTAACACTGTGCAGCAAGATGGAAAAATTCCCCAAATTAACAGCTAATTAAATTCCCAGTGAAATTTGTGCTGTCAGAAAGAACACCTGTGGCTTTGGATGAGTTCCTTAGCTTCCCTGGGCCTCAGTTTCCTCATCTGTCAAATGAGAAAGATGGACTCTATGGCCTTTGAGATCCTTTTCAGCTCTTCATGTAGGCTCTTACGTTCCCATGGCACTTTCCTCTGTTTCCTCCCCTCAGGAAAGTGACTTTTTAAAAAGCTCCACTGTATTACAGGTTTACATTTGGAAAATAGCTCAAACATACAGTAAATAATAACAACCAGTAAGGGCAAAGTCAAGGCACACATTTAAATAAACCCTGATGTTTTTGTTTTGATCAGTGGTTTTACTTGATATGAGGGTCTCTCTATTTAAGGAAATCCCTCCACTGATGAAGATCTTATACTTTAGGTTGATTGTCTGGGGCGCTGCTTAAAGGTCTGGGAATTTTTACCATGGTCACAGAGCTTTTACACAGCCCTGGGTGAGATAAAGAGCTTGAATTTGGTTCTTCACTACCCCAGGGCTGGCCCTCTCTCCACATGATAAAACTCATCTAGATCCTGAGATAGTTACTTGGAAACATTTCTCTCTTAGATAGTTTCTTATTCGTTTGTTAAAACACATACATACATGTATACATACACACTTACACATTTCAGTGAACCCAACTAAAGGCCTTTGGATAGAATTATAAGAGTACTTCAATTTAATATTCTGTTGAGTGTAACCTTAAAAAACTGATAAAGTTCAGCACCTCAGGTGCAGACGGGACATACCTTGTACTGAATGTGTATTTTCAGAATGAGTTTACCCTGAAATGTTTCTGTTTGTTGATATAGTAACAGTAACCTGATCCAGGCATTTGTTATATTGTTTACCTTCCAGAGGAAAGCTATAGCTTCGTTCATAGAGTCTCCTTAGAGACCATGTATTTTCAAAGTTAATACAAACATCAAATTGAGAGGTTAGATGAAACGAGATTAGGTGGTTCAGTAGCTCTTCAGCAATAGAGACCTGTTGCCCATACTGTGAGTGCAACATCAAACACCATTTCCTGCTCTGTTTACGAAGTAGTGAGAGGGCTCCATAAAATATGTGTGTATTTACCAAAGTATGTAAATGCAAATGTGGACATACATGTACATGTGTATCACATGATGGTCAAATTACATAGTGTAATTTTCTGGGTTTGATCCTTTAAAATTTCACATTGAGTTGTACTAGAAACACAGCTGAAATTATTTTCAGAGCACCTGTGATTTGAGCCCCAATTTGCTCTTCCACTTACTAATAAATAACCTGTGTGACTGAGGGCAAATTATTTAACTTCCCTGGGCTTCAGTTTCATCATCTGTAAAATTAGGGATTTGGACTAGGTGGGCCTTTGCTATCTCTTCCAACTCTAAATCTCTGATCATGAGTTGCTAATATGTTTTTATTTTTAATTGAAAAGAAGAGAAATGGAAAAGTTAATTTGTGTCGATGGTATTTTCCCCTTCAGTAGTTTCTTGGCATTGTGCATACAGATGAACTTGGTTGGTTTATTTAAACATGAGAGAATTAAAATAACTTCACTCCTGTTTATTTTGCTATTTGGAGTGATTGGTAAGTGGGTATTTTTATGGGGTGGATGAGAAGCTTAACTTGGTCATTTTCCATTCTCACACCCCATTTTTAATAGTTTTAGGATGTGATTTTATTTCTCTTCTCTTTTTTCTTTTCAAGTGCCTGCTGTGTGTTTCCTTTGCAATTCACATTGCTTTCTTTTATGCATAGAAAATACCCTATGTCCTCTCATGAAATGAGTTTTCAGTGAGTTGGTTTGCAAAAGGTTCAGGTTATCAAGTTACCACAGTTAGTCTTTTAACATTTTTCCAGGTGGATTAAAATAGTTTTTCCTTCTCAAATTCTTTCAATTTTTTATGCTATCAAAAACTCACTGCTAAGAGGTCAATAAGAAATAACTTCTCCAAAAATGTGGTTGTACAAACAGTGTGAGGCACCATTTAGGAGAAATTCATTCTCTGCTAGATTCATGCTAATAATAAAAGAAATTTATGCTAAAAATTCTGTCTAGCATCAATTAAATTTTTTTTTTTTAGAATTGAAGCACCAGGGTAGATAATATATGAATTAATGATGTTATACCCCTTCTGCAATCTAAGCATGAATATGGTATTCTGTGATCTAAGCATGAATATGGTAGTATATGTTGAGATTTGGAAGACTAGTTATTCAGGAGCATAAACTGCATATGAACGTGAACTTTGGATGATTTTTGTGGGGCATGTTTCAGTGTTTCTCAAAATAGTTCTTTGAAATAATACAATAAACCTCATCACAAATACCAATATTGGGAAGTTGATTTCTAGATCTAAATTAAATATTAAAGACTTTTGAACACTTTCTTGCTAAATTAGGATCATTCAAGTGACATTACAGCTTGAGGTGAAGGAAAATAATTCTGGATGTTAGTTATTAGTCTTTATGGTGGAAAAAAACTAATTTGATTTCTGTCTTTCAGGGATTGCAACATGGTTTTTTTGACTTTGAGTCCTTTGATGTGGAAGAATATGAACATTATGAGGTTTGTAAAATTTTGTAACATTTTACATACAAATTTAGTTTCTTTGTTAAAATTAAGTACATTTTTAGTGGAATGAAGGGAAAGTTCAGCAGATGCAAATAGGTCCTTTTTGTCACTCCTTTATACTATAGTCTGATATTTCTCCTTGGTACTGTAGTCTGGTGTGATTTAAGAAAAGACAGGGAGGGGGCACTCTCACTTTTATTTATGTTGTTGAATGTTGTATAATATGTTTACTTTTAGACTCAGTGCCAAGTTTGTTTTGAAAATTGCTCATTTAACCTCTTAAATATGAGTTGTTCAGATTGATCTAGGATTGCTAGATGCCAGTGGGAGCATAGTTGAGGTTATATATCATGGTAGAATGAAATCATAGAGTGTATATTGGTAAAACAGTGGTGACATTATTTGGGTTGAGTCAGTAATTTCTCTTTTCTCTCTCTTCTTCTTTTTCTCCTATTAATATAAGTGTATGTTTTAATAGTTCAGACTCTTATAGAATCATGTAATGAAAACAACATTAAAAGTCATTTAGTTCAACTGTTCAGTAGAATGTAAGATCTCTGAGGACAAGGGTTGCTTCTAATTTTGTCTTTATACCCCCTCAGTCCAGCACATTGCCTTGTACATAGGAGATGCTTCATTGATGTTTCTTAAGTCAAATCTCCCACTCCCCCCACTCCCCCCCCCACTCCCCCCCTTTTAAAAATTGATATGGCCTAGACAGGTTAAATGACTAGCTCATGGTTATGTAGCCAATTGGTGGCAGTGTGGGGATTACAGCCTAGGCTTCCTCAGTCTGATGTTTTCAGTACTACATACTGCAACATTCACCTTGGGAATTTATTTCCTTGACACTTTCACAAAGTGGTAGAAGCTTGGTATACATATTTTGATACATACACACACACACACACACACACACACACGCGCGCGCACGCGCGTGTGTGTGTGTGTGTGTATGTATCAGGCAGGGGATTTCTAAAGTAAGATCATGTTGTAGGAACTAGTGGAACTTTTAAAAGATCATAGCAGGAGGGAGACCAGAAAGTTCTTTTCTTGGACTCATTAGATTTTTATTTTCTTGCTAGAATGTATAACTTGTAATATTTGAGTATGTTTAAAGTGTTCTTAGAATAAGTTAGTCCTTTGAGTTCCCCTTATAAGATTTAACAAAGAAAAAACTGCCACTATTCTAAAAGTACACTCTGAAATCAAGACTAGCTGTTGGCCATGCTATAGCTGAGGTTTAACCATAAGTAGATATGATTTTATATTACAAAAGGATTCCATCACTTTGCAGGAAAATATGATATAATTTAAAATGGTGTGTTTCCATACTGCATTTTAAACTGTCATGGTCACAGAATTCAATTTATACTTAAATCAAATGTTTTCCAATGATCTTGTACTTCTAAATCTGTGATCTCATGATCCTGTGAACTTTTTAGATCACATTTGGTGTAGAAGACAAGTTCTTTCTGTAATTGTAAAGTATTAAGAAGGCAGAGATATACTGGTCACATTTGAATGGAGAAAGTGTATGTATTACTATGAGAGTACAGTCTTCACTTTACAGAATAGGTGAGTTTCTGAAAAGTTGAGTGTAAAACTTTGTATTAAATTTAACAGAGTTTTTAAAAAAACAGTCTGTAGTAAATGCTTTTACAAAATGAAGAATTATATTTTATAGTGAAAGATAAACCCTAATTTGTCATTCTTATAAATCAGAGGTTTGATTATTGAGTTTTCTAAGAGGGAGGCATGTCAGTAGTCATGTGACATTATTTAGTATTGATTATATGATTTCATTTGAGCATATTACTTTTTTTTTGCCTTTCTCTTATTTAGGCATTTGACAAAATTCTTTAGGGTATCTTTTAATTCCAGTCTGGCCTAGATTTCTTAGAAAGATACAGCTAATTAGATAAGGCAGTCAGTGATCTTAATTCTTATTTTAAGAGTTTACTGTTTACATTTAGTTACAACAGTAACTGTTTACATTTAGCATAATTTAGTCAGAATGAAGATATAAAGCCATGTTAGAGCTGGAAGAAATTCTAGACATCCTCTGACTGTAAATTCAGAGATATGAAGGACCTTGAATGTCCTCTAGTAAAATCTGGTTATTGTATGAAGAAGAATCAGAGATACAGAAACTGAAGTGACCGGATCAGTAGCAAAGCCTGGATTTGAACCCACTTCCCTCTGGCTACAAAGCCCAGGCTTTTAACATTCCATGAGATGGCATCTAGGGTTCAGCATTGCTCCAAACTAACTCACTTTGTGGCATTTCATTGATGATTGATAATTAATTGGTTCATCCACCAGAAGGTGACAAAGTAAAGATTCAAGCCTGAGTCTACAGATTCTCAGTCTGTTGTTCTCAGTGTTGGCATAGTCTTCTTGGGAATTTGTTCTCATGTCATGATCATGAAGCTTTTGAAATTTGTAGATGAGAAAATTGAGGCCTGAAAGTTTATAACTACAGCTTACAAGCAGCAGAGCCAGGATTAGCACCCAGATTTTGCGACTCCAAATCTATTGAATTTTGGAAGATAACCAAAGTAGGCTTGAATTGAATAATTTTAGCTGTAGCTAGCTTCTAATGTTAATTTTTTCCAGAAGAAAATCTTCTCCCTGAATATTAATTTTCTTTGTTTGCTATATCAGATTCCTTTAAGCTACTAAAATTAGCCCAATATAAGTACTGTCTATATTTTTACTTAGATCAGTTATTTTAATCTTAAGGAGTGAATATGTATCTTGATAAGCATGTATTCTCTTTGTATACCATGGTAATATTAAATTAAAGTGCTGAGTTATGTGACTAAAATGTATGGATTTAGAACCATATTTATACTGCTATGCATGTAGTAAACATATTTCACAGCTGTGCATAAGTCTTGGACAAAGAAACCAGTTATCATCCATGATTGAAGTTTGGTGCTTTTAAAAATATGTTTTAAAAATTTTTAGCATTATTTAGCATTATTATGCATATATAGAGTGGTACATGATTATAAATTCCAACTTTTAAAAAAACTGTTTTCCATGTTTGTATTTGTGGGTTGGAAATGGAAAATACAGTTCGTGTCATTTAATGTATAAGAATGAAATTTTTATAGATGTGGGCTAACACTTCTCATGAATTATGATCATATTGATCCTCTGTACTATTTATATCAAATGTGTTAAAATCTTTACAAATGAAGTCCAGCTAACACATCACAAGTATAGAGAAAGTGCTTAAACTACATTAAGATTGGAAGCATTCATAATTTTTAAAACAGAAAAAAATTTCTTCCTGTTATCGATAGTTTTGACAGGTCTTATAATTTTAACTCTTGAGGAACGTTTAAACAATGTTAGGTTAAGACTATGTTTTACTAAAAGAACTGTTTCAGTTGTTACAAAGAGCTGTTTCTAATGAAATGCTCAAATGAAGTAAAATGGGTGACCCAAGCCTGTAAGATTTAATTTAGTGGTAGTAATCATAACTTTACTCTTTCTAAAATTTTATTGAGGATATTTTGGAAAGGTGTCTCTAAACCACAAGGTAATAAATTGTAGGCAGACATTATCCATTTAGATACCCCAAAGACCCATCTTTAAGGTGAAATGTGGTCAGCCAATTTTTGGCAATTTAGAGATGGTGATAAAGATGATATAGGTTATTAAAGTAGACACATAATCGCCCCAAATGCTTTTTGACATTAATTTTAATAAGAAATCTTTTCCCAGAACTTGTAATTGTTAAGTTGAATTAGGGGTAAGGATATCTGACTTGTAGTTTTATTTCTGCCACATAGCACATTGCTGTGTGGGACCTTGGGAAGTCATATAGTCTTGTCTTCTTTTTATCAGTGTCCTCATCTCTAAATTAAGAAACTTGGAATAGGTACTCTAACATTTTATGATTTTAGAATTTTCTTTTGTCCTGGCACCCTCTAGTGGATTGACTTACTAATGAACAGGAAAAAAGAGAAAGGAGAGGAGTAAAGATCTGGATAATTTACAACCTAAATAATCTATTCCTGGAGAATAAAGAAATAGTAGATCTATATCTACTTTTAGGGTGAGTTAAGAGAAAAAAAATAAAAAACAAACCTAGGATATAGTATGTGTTTCTTTTTGTTTGTGTGTATTAGCCATACACCCTCAAATCACTAAAATTCTATAGAGATGCTGTTTCAATTAGTGATTGCAAATCTTTTCTTTATGAATTTATAGGGGTTTTTTTTTTATTTTGTTAGGGGGGTGAGGGACAGGACCTTTGAGTTAAATTACTTTACATGAAATGTGAACTTCTTATACTTGTAGAAATGTTTGTGAAGCATGCTACTAAGTGAGTGAGTGCACTCTGGGTCTCATGTACATTTTTGAAGTTAACATAGTTTTAATTTCACGTGACGGCATAATTTATCAACTTTATACAGAAAATAAACTCAAAAGCAATTTTATTCAGTAATGACTTTCTCCATTGCTGTTTAAGTGTTGTTCAGTGCTTTTGTTTCTTTCTCTTTTGAAATTCTCACAGCGGGTTGAAAATGGTGACTTCAATTGGATTGTTCCAGGAAAATTTTTAGCGTTTAGTGGACCACATCCCAAAAGCAAAATTGAAAATGGTATGTTTTCCTATTTTTTAAAAAAAGTTAGTTTCTCTTCTTAAATTTTCCTAGTTTTCTTTGGATATACCTTTAACTTTTTCTACTCCTCAGATCACACCTATGATTTGATCCTGTCTATAATTATAAGGTTGAAGAGCAATTATTAGTTACTATAAATTATAAATTTATATATAAAATATATATAAACTACATATTTATAAATTATAATATGTAAACACAAATTATAAATATATAAATTTATAAACATACATATAAAATTATAACTATATGATATATTTATAAATTATAACTTTATTTAGCAATTCCTGACTAAAACATCTTAAATATTTTGATTACACCAGTACAAATGGGTGGAGCTATAATTATGTTTTCAAGTGGCAAATTCATTAGGACTTAAGGTTTTTAGCTGATCACGGGTCTTCAAGGTATCACAAAAGGGATTCTGTTTGCCAAAGTGGGAAGAGTTATGACTTACCAATGAGTTCTTATGTTAGGGTTTAGTTTTATGGATCTAGCATTAAGATTAATCATTTGAACTAGTCTCCTGCATTCATTTTGTTTATTGGTAGCTGCCAATAAATTGTGATTTGTTTCAATTTCTATAAATTTAAAAAAATCATTTCATACCTGACAATACCTCATCATGGACTGTACCTCACTGCTATTAAAAAAAATACTAATAGTAAATTGAAATAGAGCTTTAAGTTAACTAGGGGGAGTCCTTTTTAAAAGAACAAGACCTTAGAAATTCTTATTTATAAATTTGATAATGGTTGGATTTTTTGTATATGCTAGACATTAATTAGCCTGTGTTCCAGTTGGATCTTGAGCAATGTCAAGGAGACGCTTTTAGAGAGGTGATCTTTTTTTTTAGGATAGGTTTCACCAGACTTGCCTTTGTTTTTCTAACAGAATTGTCTGTCTTGTTTACAGAAAATCTTTTCAGATGCATAATTTTAGTTTTAACATGTCCTTCTAGTCTGAACTTCTGTATGGGTCTTCAGAAGGAATTTGGCTACTTTTGGTTTTGCATATTTGGTGAAGATATCTCTTACCAGAATTCACTTAAAAGTCAGTAGGTCCAGTCAGTAAGCTTTTATTAATTACCTACTGTATGCCAGACACTGTGCTCAGTAAACACTGAGAAATAAAATGCTTGCAGGTAATTTGGTACAGGAAAAATACTGATTTTTCTTGGTGTTTGTGGGTTAAAAGTGTGTGAAATAATGCAAAAAAACCCATTTTAATAGTTATCAGGATTTGTGCTCTCTACTTCATAGCCAGGTGACTCTGGGCTAATCTTTTAACTTCTCTGAGCCTCAGTTTCCTTATCTGTTAAATGTAAATAATGATGTCTACCCACTCTATCTTATGGGGTTATTATTAAGTTCAGTGTGTTATAAAATCAGTTTTTAAGCTGTAGAAGGATATACAAATCCAAAGTATTATTGTTATTCAGCCTTTCTTTGTGTAACTGCAGAAATTATTTTATTCACCGAAATCACAACTCACAGGTATTTTTTTTATTGTATACTTACTTGTGCTTGAAATGCTGTATTAGGCTCCTCAAGGCACCCGAGGCTTATGATTAATTTCTTATTTGAACATAAAGTGTTTACACTGTGGTTGCAGAAGGAAAACATTTTAGAGAAGAATTTCCATGGTGTCAACCATAAAAGAGGCCTAGTCATTTTCTGTAACTGACGTAGCCATCTACCTCATTGATGTATTTGTGTGTATGAGTTTTGGGTATTGATTATTAATAAGAAAACTCTTACTTGAATTTTTTTCATTGTCTCATATATTTTGAATATAAACTAAGGAACAGAATTCAAAAAAGCTCTTTTAGAAGGAACATATTTACATATGGCTTACTCGCACATCAATATTTCAAGAACTCATGAATTCATCATTAGGGGTATTCTTCTTTTGAAATTTAACTGTAGAATTTGTTTGTTCTTATGAGTTTCCCTTTCCACATTTTTGTTTTTAAAAAGGTATGTACGTAGTAGATATTTTGTTATAAATTAAAGTAAGTTGACATTCTTTAGGATAGGGAAATGGAGACTTTTTAGAAACCTTACAAGCAACATCTCCCAGAGTTATAAAACTAGGTTTAGAATAATTATGTTAACACCTTTTCCAGCTCTGGGACTCTGTTCTCAGCAGCTCATGTCTGTTTAACCTTAAATTCTTTATAAAATCTAACCTTATTCTCCTCATTCTCTGAACTTTGATATATGACTTTTCATTTGCACTGCTTTTAAAAAATGCACAAAGGTGGTAAAGACTAAAAACTAAGTAAGGTTGTATTGGTAATCGTACAGATCAACATCTGATTTAGGACTGATGCTGAGTCTGGGAAGTGTGGTTAAGTTTTGGATAAGTAGCACATCCACCTGTGGCCTTATGCACCAAATTTCTGCTATTATTTCTCTTGCCTAAGGACTTTGAAGTGCCTTAGTTTGCTATGGATAAAGCATTTATATTATTCTTGAATCTTTATTCTTAAGGTATATTTTCCTTAAGAAATTTAATTCAAAGTTTTTGACATGGTAGAGGGATTTCCTCACTAAGAGCTATCTGCACATCTACACAAATGAAACAAAGGTGGGTCAAAGTGATTTTTTCCTTTCACTTTTTATCTATCCACGTTGGATGGTATTATCCACTTCTGATGCTCACAGAAATATGGTAGTAGGCTATGTGGGAGAGAGAAAGGTAGAAAGACATCTGGAAAGCTGGCTTCCAGCCTTACCTTGGACACTGACTAAATGTGTATTTATGGGCAAATAACAGCCTGTTCAGATCCTCCTCAGATCTTCATGGTCTATAAAATGCTAATAATAATAGATTGTGAGCCCCTCCTCCAAGGGAGGATTGCCTTTCTTTTCATCTACCTAGTACAGTGCCTGACACATAGTTGCCTTAATAAGTTAACTTGCTGTATGTACTTCTTACATTGTGAGGAAAACAGTGTGCAAAATGTGAAATGCCATCTAAATATATTTTAATTATTCTAGTTGGGTGTCTCAGAATCAGCATGAACAAACTTTAGATGCGGGGGGAGCCTTCAACCTCGAGGCCACATGTGACCTGCTAGGTCCTCGGGTATGGCCTTTTGACTGTGTCCTTTTATTAAGAGGATTTGTTCTGTGAAGTTTGGATTCAGTCAAAGGGCTGCACTTGACCTAGAAGGCCACATGTGGCCTAGAGGCCACAGATTCCCCACTCCTACTTTAGATCCTTGTAAGGTCATTCTAGATTGTGTCAGATTCAACCAACAATACCTCAGGTAACTTCTCCTACCTCTTGGGGAAATCTTCCTCAGAGTAATTCTGTCTTGGGGGGAGGGGTAAGATTAATACTTCATTTGGAAGTTTGCCTCTCCCCAGTCTCTGTGGGTCCAATCTATACATTACAGGAACTAGTCACTTTTTTTTAAAAAGAAGACAATTCCAGGAAAGATAATCAAAGGTCTCCTTTTCCTAGGCACCACCCACTTTACCACCACACTCCCTTAATTGAGAGAAGAGAAGGCTTCTGAGAAAACCCAGGGATTTTAAGTGCTATGTCTTCAGCATGCCTTCTCTTCCTAGCATCTTATCCCTTGCTCGAACTATTGCAGTAGCCTTCTGGTTGGTCTCCTTTCTCCATTCCAGTCCATCCTCCCTTCAGCAGCCAAAGTGAATTTCCTAAAGAGCAGGTCTGACCATGACAACCCCTCTATTCTACTTTAGTGGCTCCCTATCTATCCCTCACCTCCAGGGTCAAACAGAAAGTCCTCTGTCATCTTAAAGCTCTTCACATCCTGTCCCCTACTGACCTTTTCGGTTGTCCCACATGTCTGCCACCCTTCCCCCACAATGTGGTTTTTGAGCCAGTTAAACTGGCTCACTTAGTGTATATTCTGAGCACACAACACTACGCTCCATTTCCTGTCTTTTTGCTTTACTTTTGACTATCCCCCAAGCCTGGAACGCTCTCCTATCTGTCCTTTGCCTCTGAGTTACTGTGGTTGCCCTTCTACAGAACTCCTTTCCCAGTATCCCCTAGTGACTTCTCTGAGGTTACTTTGTTTACACTGTATATGTCTTGTATGTTCCTAGTTATTTATATGTTTACCAAATTTAATGTAAGCATCTGGAGGGCAGTGACTGTTTTTGCCTTTTTTGGTATTCCTAGTGCTTAGTACAGAACAGGACTTGTAGAAAGTCCTTTAACAGAATCTTGTTGGCTAATCCGATGCTTGACTCCTCCACCATTATGGAGCAGTGATAGATTCTGACAGTTTCTTCCTACCTAGGAAGAAAAGAAATTAGCTTCAGATCTTCTTCCCATTTTCCTGCTACTCCAGGCCTTTAATCTCAATAACAGACTAGAATTTGTTCCCTCCAAAAAAATTAGAAAAAAGAGCAGGTAGAGAATTAACTCTCTCTTCCATTTAGGAATCTGTGGTGGTGGGTTATGGAAAAGTGACTGTGTGGGTGAAGTCAAGGTCCAGGGCCTGGCTGATTCCTCTTTTCTGAAAGATAACTCTCACTGAGCCCCAGTTAGTTAGTTATACAACAGCTGAACAGAATTAGTAAGTGGGAAGGAGAAAGGTTAGGAATTTAGTTTTGAATCTATATTGTTACATTTATTTTTTAGCAAAATTTGAGATTTGATAAGTTTAAAAATTTAAAACCAAAATGAGGTGGTGGTAATTTATATAGTGTTAAGTTAATGTAGGCATAGAAATCCTTTTTTTAGGGGAGGGACAGGATAAACGATATGCCCTGTATTAATGGATTGTTGGGGCAGTGGCTCCATTGATAGCAGGCTTTTAGCTACTGACAAAGCAAAGCCCCACCTTCACCACCCTGTGAAATCAGGCCCTCAGAGCTGGAGTGTGTAATCATGCACACCAGCAACCATAGACCACTGTCTATTTGCTCAGGCACCTGAGAATGTGCACATCCAGCTTGGGGAGGCAGTGTCAGTAATCTGGCTTGCCAGCTGCATACACCGATTTAGCCCTTGGCTAGAGTATGAGAGCATGCATGAGTGCCATCTACTGGCAACTTGGGATGAGTGCAGGCTGACTGGATGGTTGTTTCCAACAAGGCATTGCAATGTTCCTGCTTATACTGATTCTTGAAAAAAATCTCCCATTCCAAAACCCAACAGAACAGGTGTCTGTCTGCATCAGGGAATGGAGTTTCCTCACTGGAAAGCTCCACATAAGGTTGAAATCACAGATCTAGTCCTCTTCCCTTTCCCACCCTCCCTCCAAAAGGAATCGAGATATTTCTGTTGATATGTATTTGGCAGTATATTCCTATTCATTTTCAAAAAACTCAGTTGTTCCACACCTTTGTAATCAAACAATTACTTGAAAAATATAGAAAATTTAAGACTTCTTAAAACTGCATTTATTGTTTACTGACCGTAACAACTCATTTGATTGAGGAAAACAAAATGATACCTTAAGGGCTTTTCTTGAATAAGGCATCTCTCAGGTTCATGTGAGAATCGTAAAGGATTCCATGAAAGATTTAAGGTCAGAAATAACTTTAGCTTTTTTATTATTAGTGTCTGGCAAGACAGAAAGCAAAGAAACATTTTCTTACCATTGCTTTTGAGAAATTCCAGCTGATAGTCCAAACAACAAAAGAATTTCCTGTAGATAGTGAAGTCAGCTAGCTGTTCCTGTGGATGACAGATCCAGTCACTGTCTATTTGAAATACATTTCCGAGATGTTGTTGAATCCTTGCATATCTGCGCTCTCATTGATGTTTGTATTCCCTCCATCGATGCAGATTCCTACCTATCCTTTACATCTTTGTTCATGACCTTCCATAAGTTCACAGTAGTGGGTCATCCCAATGTGCTGGAGGTGGATAGGGTTGGGGGGAGAGAGTCTTCTTTGTACACTTTTAACTGCATTAGATGCCAGAGCATATGGGCTGTTTCAGTTGTCTCTTATTACTTCTTTGTGACTGGCTATTTTTTTTTGTCCCAGTAATTAGTTTCTGATGTCAATTCTTTGGATCACTCCTTCTGAATAATTTTGTTTTTTATAATGTGTTGCAACCTGCTCACACCCAACATCATCTGCTTTCCATTTGTATAATCTTCAATTTCAGTTCTTCAGACACTGGAGTATTACATGGCTATAAATCAAGTGGAGAATACTGGTTATTGAATGAGGAGCCTCTGTTTCAGGAAGAAACTTATGGTCACTAAAATGACTTTGCACTCCCCCAAAGGTGGTCCAGTTCCCTTCCTTTTATTAATTTCTGGTCCCAACTCATTGTTTACTTTTAGTATCTTTTCAAATTATATAATACTGATAGGCAAGCTTTGTAGTTGTCCATTCACCTGAATATCATAATCTGAACAGTGGCATTCTTTATCCAGTTGGTTTTTCCTCTGTGTATGGACCAAACTCTTTATAATAATTATGACTCACACAGTCTCTACAATGTTTAGGGCTTGCTGCAATCGGCACAGTTGTCATCTTCAAACAGGAATGATCTTGAAGGTCCTCACTATATCTATAACTAATCTCTCCTTGACTTGGATCTCCTCTGTGGCAATGGTGAACATCTTTGGCAAGCAAGCTTCTTTTTGCTTTATGCCTCGTCTCATGTTAATGGTCAGAGTTCTGGTTGTTGAAAATATTATCTGTTATATCTTCTAAATATTTTATAATTATGATACATATATGAGAGACTCTTTGTTGTGAGAGATGACACCTTGAAGATAAAAAAATCAAAGACTTTTTATAGTCAACAAACAGTAAACACAGAGGATTTTGTGTTCTTTATATCTTTCATTAAATAATAATATGACAGATGTTATCTGGTCATATTGCTTGTGAAAGGTCACCATTTCCCTTTAATACCTTCATAAAGTATGTCCTTGTTTGCATAGATTATTCTCATAAAAATTTACATATATGGGAAAGTGGGCATGTGGGTTGATAGCAGTGTTCTTGTTGGTTTAGTGTTCCATTGTTTGCCTTTGGGGGTAATGACAAGGTCTGAAATCTTTTCCTTTAGTTCTTTCATTTCCCTAAAGAGTGTCTCCTCCCTCACAGACCCATTTGTCTCTACTTTAGTGATCCCGTACAGCTTTTTTTCACTTTGGCTTCTTCAGTGCCATTTCCATTTCACACATTCAGAATTGTGCCAGAGTCTGGACATGGAGGTTCCATTCTTCTAGATGGTTTGTTGTTAAAAAAAAAATAGATATAGATATATATTTAGATGTAGCTGTAGACATATAGATACATATCTGTATTTAGATGCATGTATTTTTCTATGTCTGTCTGTCTGTCTCTCTCTCTGCAAATCTTTTCTGTCTTTTAATTGTCCTCCTGATTTTATCCATAAGGGCAGGTAGGTGGCACAGTGGATAGAATGCTGGCCCTGGAGTCAGGAAAACTCATCTTCCTGAGTTCAGATCTGGCCTCAGACACACTGGCTGTGTGACACTGGGCAAGTCACTTAACCCTGTTTGTCTCAGTTTCCTCATCTGTAAAGTAATCTGGAGAAGAAAAATGGAAAACCAGTATCATTGCCAAGAAAATGCCAAATGGGGTCATGAAGAGTTGGACACAACTGAAAAATGGCTCAACAACAACAAATTTTGCCCTTAAATATTCTTTGCTTATTTTAATGTAAGACTTTGCATAATTGAGTTTCTCAATGAACTTTCTTTAAACTAATCTTCTCCATAGCTTCTTGATGTTTTGTGAGGCTGTTCTACTTCTTGTCTTCTACCATCCCTCTCCATAACATTTTACATGAGTTTATATTTTAAACCAGTGTCGCCCATGGCTGTTGAATCCATCTCTCCACTCACTAGGCAAGGAAGTCAAGTGTTTCCTGACCAAGGTGGTTGTTAAGTCTCTTTTGATGTCATAATGACATTTGACTTACAATGTTTAAATTCTTTATGAAATTATTGTAATCTTTGTTGTAATTCTGTATCCTTTTCTCTATCCTTTTTCCATTTTCTGGCATCAAGAAATTTAAATATTTAATATTTAAATATATCAGGATGGAATTATTTTAAGTATATACTGTATCTTTTTCTCATTTCTTTTCTTTTATCTTTGTATTAATTTTGATCTTTGCTCTAACTTGGCCGAATATACATAGGCAGCTATTTCAGGAATGACTCTCCCATGAGTAAAAATAATTTCTTGCTTGCTAAAATATAATCAGTTTTATTTTTGTGTGGCATGCTATTTGTTTGCTTTTTTGGTGAGGCAGTTGGGGTTAAGTGACTTGCCCAGAGTCGCACAGCTAGCGAGTGTTATGTGTCTGAGGCTGGATTTGAACTCAGGTCCTTCTGACTCCAGGGCCAGTGCTCTATCCACTGTGCCACCTGTCTTGCCTCATGGCATGCTATCTTGGCATAGAGAATTTGAATCACTGTGTTTAGTGCTGATATTTTTCTGGGAGAAAATATACATAATGTATAGGTGTGAAGTGTCTGTGTAAGTCTACCAATTTTGACCTCACAGTCCCTACTAACGAATCATAATTTTCAACACTTTTTGCTGACCTCACCTATCCCATCTTTGCATTGAAGTCACTGAGTATTAGTATATATATTGATGTAATTTGAGGGGTCTTATATTGAGTTCTTCATAGACTTTCTCTACCTCTTCATCCTCTGTAACAGATGTTGATACATAAGCTGCAGTCATTTTCATGGTGGTCTTTTTGCAAATACTTTTCATGAGCACTGCAAATAAGAGATGACCAAACGTCCCATGAAATGATGTTTCTTGTTCCCTTTGGATGCACGATAAAATCAACTCTGCCAACTCCTTAATTTGCCTCTGCAAGGAGAACCTGTGAGTCTTCCTTCCATTTAGCTGCAAATATATTTTGTCTTCTGGTTTTATTTATATTGAATGTCAAGATTGATTTGATTAAGTTCCTAGGGTACTAAAATAATTGGAAGAAATGACTGCTGAACTGCTGGTGGTGATCATGGAGGATGAAAGAAGTTTCATAGGCCTGGAAAAAGGGAAACATTGTCCCTATTCTTTTTTCTGAAGGGTAGAAAAAAGACTCTGCAAACTATTGGCCACAATGAGCTTGACTTCAGTACTAGCAAAAATTTAGGTGACATTTTCAAAGGGGTAGATTGTGAACATTTAGAAAGGAGCACTGAAAGCCAGTCTGGCATAGGATTTTGACAGGCTAACCTTTTTCTTTTCTTTTCTTTTCTTTTCTTTTCTTTTCTTTTCTTTTCTTTTCTTTTCTTTTCTTTTCTTTTCTTTCTTTCTTTTCTTTTCTTTTCTTTTCTTTTCTTTTTTTTTAAATATAATTAGGCTGGCAGGTCAGGGAAATTCTATAGAGAAAAAATGCTTATAGATTTCAAAGTCTCCCATGTTATTTTTTGTGGACAAGATGAAGTGACGTTGGCAGCCAGGTGATGTAGTGTATAGAACACTGGACCTGGAATCAAGAACACCTGAGTTCGAATTCAGCCTTAGGTACTTAGTGGCTATGAGAGTCACTTAACCTCTGCCTGCCTCATTTTCCCCATCTTAAAAATAGGTTTAATAGTAATCACTTACCTCATAGAAGAGTTGTGATGATGAATGAGATAATATTTGTAATATATTTTGCAAACCTTAAAGTCCTATAATATAAATGCCATTATTATTATTATTATTATTTTTGTGGTTGTTGCATAAAAGTATGGTTAGATGGATTCAAAACTTAGTTAGTTAATTCAGTCAACAAGGTCCTAATAAATGCTAAGATATTGTGCTAATTACTGGAAACACAAAGACAAAATGAAATAGTGGCCATACCTAAAGAGTAATAATAGTAATAGTAGTAGCTGATTTTTGTATATCATCTACTTTAGGTTATATCACTTTAAGGTTTGCAGAGTGGTTTTTACATACATTATCTTATTTGATCCTCACAAGACTCTGTGAGAGAAATACTGTAGGTTCTATTGTCTCCATTTTTACAAATGAGGTCAGACCCACAACTAGTAAGGACAAACATAGGCTTTAGATTCTGGTCTTTCCTGACTCCACATCCATCCATTCTCTTTTCACTGTACCATGTTGCTTCTCATTATTAGAATTTGATTTAATGGGGTGCAAAACTTCCTAAGAGAACCCATCTGAAAGTGTGGAGGTCAGTGTGGAGGCTTTGACTTACTTGGGATTGAATAGGGCAGGTATAGATTTAAAGTTTAAAAAGGATTGCATCTTCTTTCTCTGTCCTTGCCACACCATCCAAAAGCATTTATATATTTGCTTTAACATTTATTTCAGCTACTTGTGATTTCATTGTTGTGGGCACACTTTCCACCAGCACAGAGATGGTCTGTAAGAGTTGCTGTGGTTGAAAAATTCAACCTGTGGTCAATCTGATAACGACCACTGTGAACCTAGCTAGGCTGGTCCTTGAGTGATACAGATGCATTCTGGGCCAGTTTGCATGGCCTTCACCACTCCGTAGGACCAAGCATGTATTCATGGAATGAAAGTTAATTAATATTGGAATAGACAGTATCCTGCAGTGTGTCCTTATGGTATGTTTGGATAGTCATCAGCAGACACTGGAATAAATCTTTATTGGAGATTGTATAAGCACATAAACAGACACACCCATTTTTTTTATATTCCTATGGAAAATGCCTGGTAACAGTGCCGAGCTTATCTGATCCTGGAAGTTCCAAATGTAATATGTATTTTTTAGTGGAACTCAGTGTTCAGTTGAGAAACTTTAGGACGAAGTGCTGTACTGAGTCATACCTGTGGACCATCTATCATACTCTTCTTTCTTTGATTCTGGCACAGGCCAGTTTTATGGGACTGCATATGTACCTTCCACAATGCAGATCTTAAAAAATTCAAGGGTGTATCCCACACTTCTTAGTTTTCCTTTATAGACTCTTGAATCTATTTTCTAGGGTTCCATGCAGTCCTCTTAAAAGAAATAGAAGGAAAAAAGGAATGATTTTGTTGTGATATAATATAAAGAAATACCGTATTTGCACATCATTAGATATTTATTTAGAGTAGTAATGCTAAAAATGTGTTGCATATGTATTCTGTGTGCTACAGAGGTTTGTTTATGGAGAAAAATTAATCTGATTCATTTTTGATCAAGGAATTTTTGGCATATCAGGGAAATTTGTTAAAAATTGAATTGACAGCCTCTGAAGTGTTCTCTGTAATATTAAATTTATAACTGTATGTGGGCTTAGCTGTCAGGTAGTTAACTTTCTTGAATTAAGAATTTATAATTTCTGACTTTTAAATCATCAGGTATAACTTCAGAGTACTGGAATATATGTTTACTTATTAAATTCAGAAGGTATGTCAATTTTGTTGTTTTATGGCCAGTAGAATCCTATAAGGGACAAGGTTAGAAACTGAGGTATGAGCTTTCTGTGTTAGAAAGCTATTCAGTATTTCATTTATTAAATTAGCATGTATTTAGCATCTCCTTACCTGTAGAACTTGGATTATGCCCATAGTATAATGAAATCCGGTCTGTTGAACTGCTTTGCAGTGGGAGCTGATCCCCATACAGTTACATTGATATCTTTGTTGAAGGTATTTATGAATTTCTTCCTTCTCTTATCTAATTGATATCTTTTCATTTTGTCATATGTAGGCTTCACTTCTGCATACTGTGAACTTACTGTCTAGAAATGAGTTGGGTAATGGGGAAAGTAGGCAAAATAAATCTGGTGTTTCCTAAATAGCAGTGTATATTTTTTCTGAATGTATGCATAAATACTGCACCTGGCATTGACAGATGTAAACCGTCTCTAGATTGTCTGCTTTGTGGACCATCTCTACCCAGTTTTAAATTCTGATCGGTCTTCTTTGGCTTGATCCCTGACTGTCTACTCTGTTGCCAAGTACGTGCATACTCAGGGAATGAAAGTTAATTAATATTGGCACAGACAGAGTGTAATTAGGAAGATGCATATGCTGCTTCTGTGGGAAAGCCAGAACAAAGATATTATGCATTCCAAAGCCAAACATAAAGACACTTTGTTGTACTGGCACCATCACTCCTATCCTTTCAGTGCAAATAATTAAAAGTTGGCCAACAATTTGCCCAACTCTAGTGAAAATAGAAAGGAAATGATTTAAGATGGTAAATGGTCTCAGTTACAGACCTGAAGTGAGTGCAGATTGGGCAAAATCTCAGATCTGGAGTTAACCTTAACATACACAAAAGCTGATAAATTCAGACTACATTGGAAAACAGGTAGGAGATATGGTACCTAGTATGAGGAGGCACAAAGAGAAGACTATATGTTTTGTTTATTGATCACCAAATATTTTGATTTCATGTTTAAATCCACTGATGCTAAGTTATTAATTAATTATTATGTTGGTTGCCTAGGAAGGACTGTATTTTCTTTATAGTTTTTGAGAAGTTTGCAGACATTGTACCTACCAAGTACATGTAGAATAACTGTGTAGTTGGAGTTGTAATAAAAAGTAAAGTATCCATATCTACTAACTTTAGGTAAAAAGATTCTGCTATATTTGAAAATCATTTTTCTGGTATAGAAAAACGCTTAAAATAGGTTGAAATAGCTCACAAAGTTCACAAATAGAATGTAGGTTTTTTTTTTTAAATATCATGTTGGCCCCTGAATGCATTTGTTTTAGTACCCAAAGATTCTTAGGACTTCTAAATCTCAGATTAAAACTTCAAACTTTATTTGATTACTTTTAAATTTTTGTTTTTGTAAATAACAAAATATACCTTAAAAAGAAAAAAAATTTCTGTAAGCTCTTTTAATATAAGCATATTTAGGTTGACATTTGGACCTAATCTTTAAATGTACAATCTATATTCACTGCTCATTCTAAGCGTAAAAGTATGTTTGCCTCCCATGCTATTTGAGATTTATACACTTAAGAAAATAAGCCAGATTTGTAATTTCATTGGCATAGGAAACTTCTGGTAAAAGAAACTCTCCACCCGTGAAGAATAGTACCTGCTTTCCACCTGTTACAGGCTTAGAGAATTGTTTGTGAGTTACTCAGGTTCATGTAACCAGTATGGATTGGAAGCATGACTTGAACCCAGGTCTTAGTGGACTCCAAGGCTGGTTTTCCATCCGCTATTTCACATTGCTTTTTGAGATTTATATAATTTATCATTTATGATGTTAGTGATTTTTGTTTTTATTGGTCTGCAGGATGATTTGCATAGGAGTTCCTTATGTTGGTGTCTTTTTTTCCACTTGTTGTTTTAGGTTATCCCCTTCACGCCCCTGAAGCCTACTTCCCTTATTTTAAAAAGAATAATGTGACTGCAATTATTAGGCTGAATAAAAAGATCTACGAGGCAAAACGATTCACAGATGCGGGTTTTGAGCACTATGACCTCTTCTTCATAGATGGCAGCACACCAAGTGATAACATTGTTCGACGATTCCTAAATATATGTGAAAATACTGAAGGAGCAATTGCTGTACATTGCAAAGGTTGGTACAAGCCCTTTGTAGTATATCTTTCTGCATTTGGATAAGGCCAAAAGATAGATATATATATATATATATATATATATATATCTGTATCTATCTATCTATGTATATGTATGTGTGTGTATGTGTGTGTGTGTGTGTGTATATATATATATACATATATATGTATATATATGTATATATATATATATATATATATATATAGAGAGAGAGAGAGAGAGAGAGACAGAGAGAGAGAGAGAAGAGACAGAGAGAGACAGAGAGAGAAACAATGTCACACAATAACCAGAAACCCCAAGGACATAGGGCAGCATGGGGGGAAATAATATGATAACAATATGATAATAATAATAATAATATAATCCTGATCTTTTCTAATTCATAAAACTGAGACACAAGAACCTCTTTAATTTCCCTTTTTCTTGAGAAAAGACTGATCTGAGCTGGTAGGTGAGGTTTTCTGTGACCACTTCTGGAAATGCAGTGGCTACTCCCAGACTGTTTTATGCCTTTGTGCACTGTGATTAGGAAATGTGATATGCAAATTACTGGTGATGTTCAGCTAAGTTCCAATTAGTATGAATAATGAATACTCTGAAATGTAGCATTATTTGAATCTGCACGACATATTTCCATTGGGCTGCAGCTAGCTGCTGTTTTGACATAATTATAACTTTAAGTAGTGGTAATTTGAATACCTGCAACCACTTTATTCTAATTCATAATTCACACTAATCGGGACCTAACTGTAGTACAGTGAAGCAAGTAAAATTGTGAGACAGAAAGATTTGTTTTTGTGCTCTTACTTCCTCCTTTCAAAAGTCTCTGATACATTTTCACCCTCTCTTTGTCTATTAGAAGTTCAGTGTCTTCATGTTCTCTGGTAATTGAAGATTACCCTCTACTTTGTAAGGCTTCTGAACTCCTACTTCTCTTCTTTACCATCAAAGTTACTTGTTACAAATTATTGCCACTTTCCTATTTGAGTCATGTCCACCTCTTTGTGACCCCATTTGGGGTTTTTCTTGGCAAAGATAGTGGAGTAGTTTGCCATTTTCTTCTTCAGCTCATTGTAGAGATGAGGAAGCTGAGGCAAACAGGGTTAAGTGACTTGCCCAATACAGCTAATAAGTGTCTGAGGCTGGATTAGAGCTCAGGAAAATGAGTCTTCCTGACAATAGGTCAGGCACTCTTATCCACTATGCCACCTTGCTGCTCCTAATGATTTACTTGTTCATTTAAAATATATGGGGAAATTTCAGGTTCTGATCCCAGTGGGGATAAACATTTTTGGTGATGGGCTAGTCATCCTATGAACAAGGTAAACATTGGCTCTCAAAAAACCATAAAAGTTACCAGAAACAAGCAAAACCATCATCAGATTCTGAAGGATAGCAAATTCTACTTCTAACTGCTTTTGCCTTTCCTAGAATAGCTTGAGGTCAAGAGATAATAAAGTTCTTTGAAGCCATCCTTCATAGCTTCAATGAGTAGAACAGCTTTCATTTCAATGATAGAGAAACAATCTGGGCACCTTTGTACCCACAGCATCCATTATTTAGCATGTGCAGGTTTTAAAAAATGCCACTTAGTGGTGCTGTTCTCATATTTTAGATGTAGGGAAGGCAGTTCCTTTAGTGTATTATGAAAATTGACTAGTAGGTGTTAGGGATTATATAGCTCTTTTTCTATGTCTGAAGCTGCTGTTTCTAACTTACTCAGATGAGCATGGCTTTCTTTCTGATAAAAAATTTAAATACCATTTTGTAGGCTCTGATTTCTATGTTTAATAATCGTGTAGGTGTAGAGACTTTGATGAACACGTGAGCTGCTTTGTAGAAGCTTCAGTTTTCCAGAGCCCTGGAAAGATCAAAATGATTAGCACGTGGCCCAGGAGTTTAGATGAGGCCATCTGATGGCAACCATTGTGTACTTTGAACGTGGCCCTTTTCCCCTGTCCTGCCCACCTCCAGCCCCCCCAATTTACTTTTTTGCTGAATGTCTCTATTTTTGCAGAATTTAAAATATAAGGGATCTTGTTTAAAAGATTCATTATTAATTTGTCGTTTGCTCTAGCAGGCTCTAATTTTGCTTCTAATCAGGTCAAAGTGAGTGGGGTTGAGTAGGCTTCTCCTAGATGTGATTCATGTACATCATAAGTTTGCCTTACCATTCTAGTTCGTTACCTTTTTGTGTAGTTGAAGATTGCTTAGATTTAGAAAAATCCAAGTTTGATATCTCAGCAGAATTTATGTGGGAAAAACAGTTAACTAGCTACCTGCATTATATTGAGCTGAGGATGCATATTCCCTTTTCATCTTCAAAATAGTTGAAAATAAAAAAGGAAAATAATTAAAATTCAGAGTTTTTGCTGTCATGAATATGACTTTCATTTCTCAATAAAGTACTTGTTGGTGTACAAAGTCAGGCTTTTTCCTTTTTAAGAAAAGTCATTTTATCTGTAAAATATATTTTGGGTTTACAGATTCTAAGGAGACCAGTTTTCATTGAAATTCTCTACCTTGAATGACACGTAGTACTTCACCTCTTGAGTTATACTATAAAGAAACTTGCTTACTAAAGCATTACTTATTACAGGAGCTCTCTGTTGCTTGAATACCTAAACAAAGTATTAATTAGAAATATCAATTTTGACATTGCATAGTTTTAAAAAAATTTATATTCATAATTAGAACCTTAAGTAGTAAAATCAGTTAATTGACATTAAATTATCTTGGTAGAGAGATCACAGTTTTCCAAGTTGAAGATTTTTCCAGTTGTCAGTTATGGTTATTTCCACATATACATACATATATGTAGTATTATTTGATGAGGCTTATAACTCCCATTTTAATTACAGCTGCATTGCTTTTAATAGAACACTTGTATCTACTATTGGCCTATTAATTATTTTGACATCTGCCCTAATTGAGTCAGCTTAATTTCCTGAGAATTGAAGTGGAACTGAGCAGCTTAATTGAATATGAGGGAGGAGAGAAAGGGAAGCTTATTCAGTAAATGAAATTCAGTAGCTTTTGGAAAAGGAATGAAAATGCTATGTCTCCACAGGCAACTTTGGTGCAGAAAGGCAAGCTAGTAACTCATTTATGGAAATGAAATTCCAAATTCTGTAATAATTTCATATCTGCAGTTTTAGCCTTGCTATTCAGTCCTTATGGACGATAAAGGATTTGGCTGTGAATTCTTGGGACACGATGAAAATAAAAACACCTGGAAAATTGAATACTGATTATTTATAGGGGCTTGGTAAAATCAGTAGAACAGCAAAGCAAAATGAACAATAGAGAGTATCTTAATTATCTCTTTTATACCACTAACTCTGCAAGAATACCTTTGGTTTGGACTATTTTGACAATTAAAACAAAATTTTAAAAAAGAAATGGTGAAAATTTCCTCCTTTGTTCAATTATATGTTAAGAACTCTGAGCCATTCAGCGCAAAGAACATTCTTTTTATAGATCTAAATTGCAGACTCTATGAAGTTAACATAAAAAAAAGGTGATGCAACTTTAGTTTCAGAGATGTTTGAGGAACTTCTATACTCTTTCACTTTTAGCTAGTGGAATCAGAAGGGCAAGGTAGTGAGTGAAGGATATGATAGCCATCTGCTATCCAGATAGAGAAATTTTAGAGGCATATTTTGGATGCTTAAAATACACGACCTCCAGGAGAGGCTACTAAAACTCACTGAGCCTTGTTCTGTATATCAGTGTGGGCACAAATGGTCTTATATTTGGATTAGTTGTAAAGGACTCCAGAGCTCCACACAGCAAAACAGTCATCTCCATTCTTGCATTTAGGGGAAAAGGGTTTGGTGTCAGGAAAAGATGCAACTCTTTAGAATATTGTCTGACTTCTGAAGAAGTAACTTCTTCAAGTACGTTGATGTAACTTTAAACTGAAGTTAGTTTAAGTGAAGGCAGAAGATATTTCTGGTAAGAACAAGACACAAGGAAGCTATTAAAAACATCCTAACTTCAAGGGATAAGTAGGAAGTAATGTAATCGTAATAAATTGTAATAAAAAATAAGAGACAAATCTTAAACACCTTGTGTTACATACAACTTTTATGGAGCAGGGGAAATGAAAGTCTAGATATCTGAACATAGTTATAACAAGGTTTAACGAAGTGAAAAACAAGGGATGGATTAAGGAAGACACTTTTCCTTAATTTTTTATTCATAACAAGTTAATAACAGATGAAATGAAAAAGATTTGAATAGCTCATCAAAACTACTCCATTGCTCAGATTGATTCTTCTTCTTAACTATACCCATTTCTCTCAGTTATACTATCACCCTTCCATTTACTCAGACTAGAAGACTCCGAATTCCCAATGCCTGATCTGTCACCACAACACCCATGCTGCTACTACTGCTGTCTAGGACCTTCACCCCTCTATTATTGCAAGAGCCTATTTGCTCTAAATTTTGACTTTCCATGCTGTTACCAATCTAAGTTTCCTTAAAACCTATTTTGATCATATCATTTCTCTCCTCAAGAACCAGAAGAAACGACTTCCCTTTTCTATTTGAATCGTATACAAATTTTGCTGTCTGGCTTTTAATGCCTTCCATAGTCTGACCCTGATCCTTTCTAGTATACTTCTTATTTACCCTGCTACTTCATGCTTTTGCTCACAGTTTTATGTGTTTGCCCAAATCTCCTTCCACACCTCCCAGTGGTGCCCAGTATGGCAAATAACAATTTGAAGATTTGGATAGCAGGAAAAAAGACTGAAATAGGAGACTGAACTAGATGACCTTTGAAGTTCCTTCCAGCTTTGGGATTCTGTGAAGATTTAGAAAAAAGAAGGAAGATAGTTTAAATAAGCTAAATGTTTTCAAGTTTGTAGGCACAGTGGGATATTGTGGAAAGAGCATATACTGGATCTGCCACTAGCTAGTTAAGACACTCAGCAAATTGCTTACCTTCTCTAGCCTTCAGTTTCCTCTTCCTATAATGATCTAGGAACTACCATTTTTGAGATTTTGGATTGAGGAATTGGATCACTCATGGGGGAAGTAGTAGGGAAAAATGATGAGAATCATTGTATTATGTAGAACTTTAAAAATAAATCTAAAAATTATAGTTCTATAAATTTTTAATTTCCGCATTGATCAGTGCTTGGGAAAGTAATCTTCAATTTTCAAACACTTTGAAGGTATTGGTATGATAATCAGAACTTTATTAAAACACATTTTTTTCAGACTAATTCCATCATATATGGCAGAGTAACAATCAGTCAATCATTAATCAATAAACATTTACTAAATGCCTAGTATATGGATGCCATGCACTGTGCTAAGCTCTGGGAATAAAAAAAGAGGCAAAAGACAGTCCCTGTCCTGAGGGAGCTTATAATATAATGAGGGAGACAACATACAAATATATATACAGTAAGTCATATACGGGATAAATAGGAAATAATTAACAGAAGGAAGGCATTGGAAATTAAGAGGGATTGGGAAGGGCTTCCAGTAAAAGGTGCTATTTTAGTTGGGTCTTAAAGGAAGCCAGGGAGATCAGTAGGCAGAGTGGAGGAAGAAGAGTGTCTAGGGTTGGGGGTCAGCCAGAGTAATCTGTCCAGTAGTGTTAAGAAGCAGTGATGATAGAGGTAATCTGCTTTGATTAGAGAAGAGCTTTTGATTCTGACCCTTCTGATACTAATAATCAGTAAGTTTATAAAATAAAATCTTGGCGATATAACTTATTTGCATGTAGAACTGGCTAGTTAGCCTTATAGAGTGGTTATCAATAGATTCATCTCAACCTAGGTAGTATTAAAAAAAGATCTCTTATGAAAACTAGTTCTGGGATCCATATTTTAAGAGTTTTCCTAGTGGACAATCCTTCTTTGAAAATTTCAAGGAAAAAAGACTAGATGGTCTTTTAAAATGCTTTTCAAATCCAGTTTTATATTATGTTATTATTGTGTCTCTCTGCATATTATCATTAACATTTCTTTAACTCTAGAACAGCAAAGGATGTATAATTATACTGCAAGTATCTGATTTAAAAATCACATTAAATATGAGACTAATGATGTCAGCTTAACCAAAATCTAAAAATTGTTGATGCTATTAACTTTACTCAGTTTTACTGTGTTGTATTTGCCTGTGCACATGCTGTATCTCATGTTCTGTCTCTCTTTTTTTATAGCTGGTCTTGGAAGAACAGGAACATTGATAGCCTGTTATGTAATGAAGCACTACAGATTCACACATGCTGAAATCATCGCGTGGATAAGAATCTGCCGGCCAGGTTCTATTATAGGACCCCAACAACACTTCCTGGAAGAGTAAGTACATCTTCTCCATTATTGTCTTATACATTTTGTTCCTACTCATCTCTGCTTCTTGTTCCCTGGTCATGGACCGTATCAAGTCTGTGGTTATAGAGAGGCCACGTTGTGGGAAGGCTTTCTGTCTAATGGAGTTTTGTTGATTTGACAGCTAATGCATTCTAACTTGGTGCCTTTTATATAATTGCTCAGGTGAGAGTGAGGAAGAAATCACAGAGCCATCTCTGCCCACCTTTTTTCTGTCATTTTTCTTTGTCTGATCTGGCTACAGTGCAATTTTCTTGTGTCATTTCACTTGGCACTTTTCATTCTTTCCTTCTGTTTGCATGTCTAAAAATAGTGTGAACAGCAGCACTGAGGTCAACCAATGAGCTGAATAATATTACCAGCATATTTACATGTAACTGAACTATTGGTGCCCCAGTGGGCAAACCAGTCATCAGGTGACAAATGGCAGGGAGATAACCTGGATTTTAGTTCCAGCCATAACTAGTCATGTGACCTTGGACAAGTCACTTGGCCTTCTAGGCTCAAGATAATTTTTCTTCTATACTCCTTGGCTCTCTTGCTTTAGCTGGTAAAAGTTCACTACGTTCATCAAATCTAAAACTGTTTGGAAAAGAAGGAGCAATTTCCCTTGACACCCCGCCCCATTTCAACATGTAGCCTTTCACTGCCATTATTTATGATTCATTTAATCATCACTTCCTTACTGGAACATAATTTACCTGTTTTTCTATTTGTTTTATTTCTTCACTTTCTTAGATACTGACGTCAATCTTCTCTCGTTTTTAACATGGCAGAGACTATTGTTTATTCTACATTAGCATAAAGCCACATGCAAAATGGATAATTAAATGATTTTGACTATAATGATGAACTTGAAAATTCTAAACTTTTTATAACTAGCAACAAGGCATTTTAAAACTGGAAAGGAGATTATAGGTCATCTAGTCTAACTTCCTCATATTACAAGTGAGGAAACTGAGGTCCAAAGATATTAAATGATGTGTCAGAATTAATTGGTTTTTGTCCTTCATTCTCAAAGAGGACAAAAATGAAATCACTATGTTACAGTCAAGTTATAGTGTGTCCGACTGTGGCCCATCAGACCAATGTGAGGTCGGAAGGTTCTACCACAGATTGGGCACAAATAATCCATGTGAACGTTTGGAGTGGAGTCTCTAAATTTGTGTATCTCACATTTCTTTTGAGCTCCTTCAGTTCTGCTTTGCTCATAGAGCACCTTCTCTGATGTGGGCATGCCATGCTGAGCAGTCGTGTGCCAGGGTTTCCCATGTCACACAATTAATTCCAAAGTTCTTAAAAGAGACCTTGAGAGTGTCCTGGTATTTCTTCTTCTGACCACCATGAGAACGCTTGCCCTGTGTGAGTTCTCCATAAAACAGTCTTTTTGGCAAGCATACGTTTTGCATTTAGACAATGTGGCCAGCCCATCAGTGTTGTGCTCTATAAAGCAGAATTTGAATGCTTGACAGTTTAGTTCGAGAAAGGACCTTAGTGTCTGGTACTTTATCCTGTCAGGTGATCTTCAGAATCTTCCTAAGGCAATTCAAATGGAAGCAGTTTAATTTCCTGGCATGGTGCTGGGTATACAGTTCAGGTTTCACAGGAATACAGCAGTTTGAAGTGCTTCCTACTCCTACTTTGAACCCTTTTTTGTAACAGAAAACATTTAAGCAAAATCAGCTGTTAAAGTGTCTGTGTATGACAGTGACAATATGTGTGTGTGTGTGTGTGTGTGTGTGTGTGTGTGTGTGTGTGTGATATATAAAAGATATATATATATACATATATATATATATTTATATACTGCATTCCACACTTATAATCTATACTAATCTGAGAAGAAGAAAGTATTTAATTATCAGTCCTTAGACTGTGATTGTTCTTATAGCTCATACGAGTTCAACTGCTTTTTAGTGTTGTTGTCATTTACATTCTTGTAAATATTGTGTATAACATTCTCTTGCTTCTGCTTTCTTCTCTAAATCATTTCATACAAGTCTTTCTGCAGTGGAGAAGCTAGGTGATACAGGGAACAGAATGCTCAGATTGGAGTCAGGGAAGACTTGAGTTTAATTCTTGCCTCAGATACTTATTAGTTGTTTGGCCTTGGACAAGTCATTTATCTCTCAGCTTTTCCTCAGCTCTCAAATGAGGGTGTTGGACTTGATGACATTCCAGCCTTAAATCTGATTCTGTGGTCCAGTGATTTTGTGTTTCACTGAATTCCTTATGTTTGTCATTTCTTATGGTATAATAATATTCTATCATATTCATATACCACAATTTGTTCGAGCATTCTCCAATTTATGGGCAACCTTTTGTTTCTACTTTTTTGCTTCCACAGAGAGTGTTTATGTGAATATTTATAATATCTCTGTCTATCTAGCCACCCAATCCCTATCTTCTTGTCACTGATCTCCTTGGGTCAATGAAAACGAAGAGTTTAGTGACTTTTTTTGCCCATACGTCAGTTTATTTCCAGAATAGTCAGACCAATTCGCAGGTCCGCCAGCAGGGTATCATTGCAACTGTATTCCCCTAGACTCTGCAACAGTAACTTCAGCAGATATTTTTAGAGCACTCTGCTCCCGGTACTGTGCTTTCTACTTCAGTGGATCAAAGAATTTCAGAGTTGGAAGGGTTCTCAAGGATCATATGTCCTATTCCATATCTCAAAAAGAAACACCAGCATGCTCACAAATGGTCATCCAGCTTTTGCTTAAAGATCTCCAATGAAAGTGCATCCACTACTACCACCTGAGGCAGCCCACTTCTTTTGCCTAATTAGTAGGAAGTTTTTTCTTTCTAGTCATCCTGAATCTGATTTTTTGGCAGCATGTTATTCCTAGATGTGCCCCAAAGGGTCAAACTAAGCAAGTCTAATCCCCTTTGTACATGATAATCCTTCAGATAATTAAAGACAGCTCTCATGCCCTCTTCTTCTCCAGGCTAAACATCTCTAACTTTTGCTAAATAATCATTAAATGGTATGAATGACACCAACCTTGTTGTCCTCTTCTGGATGCTGGACAGCTTATTAAACAGAAGTATATACTAACTTAGCCTATATTGTCTTGTTTGGGAAAGAAGGCATCTTTATCATATGCTTCTCTTATGTAGGGGCAAATTTATTCAGGCCATCATGAATGATATATACATTATCAATTGGCATATCTATCCAAGCCTTTCCTTTGTTTCTAATACATGAAATGGTGAACAGTACAAAACTATATACTGAGTGCTAAATTGTGTCCAATAGATTTATAAGCAGGAGTTTAGGGAAAGGGAGATTGTTGAGAGCTGGAATAATTAGAGGAAGATTCATAGAAGAGATCAGGATCTTAATCTGATTCAGCAAACATTAAGTGCCTGTAGTGTGCCAGACTTTCTTCTTGGCATCGGGGATACAAAGGCAAAAACTTAAACCGTCTTTGAAGAACTTTCATTTTATTTGGTGATTCAGCACATACATACATAGTAAATACAAAGCAATTTGAGAAGGGACAGAGCCTTAACAACTAATAGGATCATTATTACTTCATTTAGAAATGAGGTAAATTTTGAGCTAAATGGATAGAATTTGGATAGGTGAGCGAGAAGGGAAGTATGTTTTATGCCCACTGAGAAGTAAAACATTATTGATAATATGTTGTAGCATACTTATACCTGCAATATTTCTCTACATTGCCTTTTAGGTGACCTTACATTTTGAGGCTTTGAAGGTTGTAATGTTCCATTATAGGTAGACAGAAATAACAATCCTTGAAGAATATTGATGATAAAAAGATGGAAATTTGTATGAGAGAGAATCTTGATGTAATTTAAAAAAATTATACAATTTACTAAATGCAGTCTTGCCCACTTTTCTCTTATCTAATTCATTGCTCATCTGCAATATTTATGTAAGATATATATGCATGGATGGACCAGTTCGTTGTGTTGTATACTAAATATTTGTTGTAGTCTGGACAACTGGAATTTTTTATCTGCTTGGTTTTTCTTGTTTGGATTGTTAGACATTATTCTTTTAAGTGGTTATGGATCTCTCCTAGGGACCTCTTTCCTGTTCTAGGTTTAATGCTCTCCATTGGCATGATAAATAAGTTACTGAACTCATGAACTGTGTTTTCTTTTTTGTTCATTCCTGTTGATTATAATTATCATAAGCTCTGCTCATGGCTTAAGGTTTTTGGTCAGTTTGTCCTTTTTATTTCACTAGATCACCTATGCAGACCTAATTATTGTGAGTCCTAAGATCATAGCATTTATTACTAAAAACGGAACTTAGAGATTTAGAACTAGAAGGGGACTCTTAAGAACATTGCGCCCATCTGACTAATTTAATAGGTGAGGACCCTGAATCCTAGAAAGGTGAAGTTGTCTGCCTAAGGTAACATAGGTGGTATGTCTACTCTCCTCCACCATCTGTAAAACTGACATTCCTCGAAGGCGGGCCTGACCATATTATTGTCTTGCTCAAAAAGTTTTAGTGACTCTCTTTTATCTTTAGAATAAAATACAAGTGCCTTTGGCAATTAAAGCCTCTCACAAAGTCTCTTCAGCCTATCATTTTAGACTTATGAATATTAGTTCTCCTTTGTGCAGCTGGCAATCTAGACAAGCCTGCCTACTTGTCCTTCCCCATATGCAGCATTCTGTCTGCTGCCTCTATGTTTTTGTACAGGCTGCCCCCCCCCCCAGTGCCTGGAATGTTCTCCTTCCTCTCCTCTGCCTCACCTACTTTGATCTCCCATCTCCCAGCTTCCTTCAAGAGGCCTTCCTTGGTTCTGTCCCAGTTATTAGAGTCCTCTCCACCAAATCATTGTGTATTTAATATAATGACTTTATTTACTTATTGAATTCAAGTTCTGTTATGGTAGAGGTGTTCCTGGCTTTTGTATTTGCAACTCCAGCACCTAACAAAGAGCCTGGCTTATTTTATCTTATTTACACCTAAGGAGCTCCAGCTAACAGTTGCGACTGATAGTTTTAGAGAACTGCCTCTTACACTGAAAGAATGTAACTTTCCCTGGTTCACCCATCCAGAATATGTCAGAGGCAGCACTTGAACCCAGTTCCCTTTGAATCTGAGGCCACTACCATGCCGTGATCCCTTTTACCAATGTGCCCGGCATATAGTAGGCACTTAATTAATGCTTATTGGCTATTTCATAATAAGTATCAGAGCTGGACTTGGAACCCAAGTTTTATGATTCCAAATACAGTGGCTTTTTCTAGTTCCCCATCTTGTTTCTTTCTTGAACACTTGAAGGAAAATCTATCTCCTGAGAACAGGGACATTTCACATGTGCCTCATCCTCATCATCTTGCTGTAACCCACCGTTGAGGAAGTTCTCTCCAGAGGGCAGTGATTTCTCTTGAACTCCCTCTTTGATTCTTAGCTTCTGTAAATTAGCAATTTGCTCTCGATGGGTAGTGCTATGCTGTACTGTAGTGGATTTTTATTCTGTATTCCAGTCAATTTTATTTTATTCGACATTCTTCCTTAATTGGAAACATTACTCTTTCAATACTTAAGTGTAGGAAAGTTGTCACTAGCTCATCTTCACCCAAAAAGTATTGATGAATGCCAAACCATTATGCATATATAGATCTTAATGGGCTTCTGAGTTGAATTGACATGATTCAGAATTTAATATTAGGGTTGGGCTAAAATAGCTATTGAATGTCATTTTAGATAGTCAGAAAAAGGATGGAAGAATAATACTGAAATTAAAAAAAGAAAATGAAAAAAATGAAAATCCTCACTGAAGGTTTAAAGCAAAATTAAATATGATTGATTCATGCAGTGTGACTTTGATAATGTAGTTTTTAATGAATGTATTCAGATGCTGTGAAAAGGATTGAGACTTTCATAGATTTTTTTATGATTTAAAGTTGAGTTGTCTTTATGTATTTCTGAAGTATGTAAATGAAGGCAAACATGACAAAGTTTGAAGCTTACCAAATAATTTTTAAAAATCAGGCAAAACATGCTTTTGTTTAGGCTTATCTGTTCTCTTGGAAATCCATTTAACAGTAGTTTCTTTAAATGTTGACTTTAATATTTACTTTTGTAGATTTTGACTTGTTCCTTTAACTATGTGGGGCACTAAAACTACTGATTGAGAGGAAATGAAATTCTGATATTATTTTGAATTAATTGAACATCAGTATTGAATTAAGTATTCAATTTCAGAGAAAATGGGTATATCTATTAGAAGTCTTGGTATAAAAGGCAGCAGTCTCAAAGCCTGCACAAATTAGGATATTCCCTTGCTCATTCCTTTCTGTGGTTGAGTTTAGTTTTGTTGTTGTTGTTGTTTGTTTTTTTGGTAATAAGCTTACATTAAATTTGTCTGAATTATGTAAATAAAGTTTTGGGGAAGATGACTATAGTTACTTTTTTAAAAATTGAAAGTTTTTTTTTAAGCAACGATGTTAATAATGTGGCAAAGTTTCCTTCATGGTTACATTTTTGCAAGATGCCAGGGTGCCCATGGTATAGCAGTATTTCAGTGCTTGATAGCAGAGTGCTACATTCAGCCCCTGCTTGGTTCTTTTTTGCAGCTAAAAGAATTTTCTAGTGAGTAGTTTCTCTCTGCCCAGCCCTACCCTGTTTCTGCCATTTCTTCCTGTTTTCTTTTTCTAAATACATTTTTTTCCTCCAGCTTCCCTGTTCCATAAGGCCAATTTCCTTCCAATTTTGATATTTTTGAACTTTAACTTTAGTTGCACCCTTTGCTACTCCAGTTACCAGTGATCTCTTAATGGCTAAACCTGATGGCCTTTTGCACTCCTCATCCCTCCTGATCTCTCCCCTCAGTGGGTTTTAGTGACCCTGCTCTTCCTTGCTTCCCTTCCTACATGTCTGAATGGTCTTTTGGGGGGTCTTTGCTGGATTGTCATCCATGTCACACCCTGTAACTGTGGGTGTGGGGATATAGCTTTTAGATACTTTTCTCTTCTCTTGCTATACTTTAACACTTAATGAGAGCTCATCAACTATCATGGATTCAGTGTTTATCTTTGTGCAGATCAGTACATCTCATTCTAGCATGACTTTGCTGTTCCTTACACAGAACATTCCATTTGCAATCAAGTCTTAGCTTGAGCACTACTTTTATATAAGCCTTTTCTAAAGCTCGTGCCTCTCCCCCAGGGTTGTCTTGTTTCTACCATATTCCTATAATATGCACATTGTTTTCTCTTTTATAAGACCCTTGTGGAGAAGCATTGTTATCCTTTTGTCTTTATATCTCCAGTGTCTAGCATATAGTAAGTGCTTAATAAATATTTATTCATTGATTAATTAAACTCTTTGAGGGTGGGGTTTCTTTTTTGTTTAGTCTCTGTACCCCCAGCACCTTACACACATAAATAAATACTTATTGGATTAGCTAAACTAGGTCCCATTAGCTATAGTGGCCTCTAGCTCTTCTCTGGCCAGATGTCTTGCTGATGAATTTCTCTAGTCTCCCAGTGAGGGGGTTTGAAGGATGTGAGGGCAAAAAGGCTGTGGAAGACAAATCCATGTATATATCCTCTTGATCATGGCCAGTATTTTAACTTTCAAAAATAAAAGATAGCATGTTTTATGGACTATCTATTGAGCATGCAATTTTAACATTAGGGGATGTGATTTTAAGTGTGAAATACTTTAAAATATAGTGTCTTACTTCTTTGTGTTTGAGGTGGAGATTTTCAAAGGTAATAGATCCCACAATAAAAGCTGGCTTTCCATTGTCAATAAAAGGACTTTTGCAGGAAGAGCTGCTTTTTGTCTGGAGTGTTTGCTGATGGCATTGCTTAGCAACACATAAATCAGCTTTGACATATTATACAGCTTTTCATATTCATGTTCCAGCCAAGTTATTTAGATATGGGCAAGATTGAGCCTTTTAATCAGAATGAGTGAAAAGTGTAGCTTTTCAAGTTTCACTTTTTGGTTTTGCAGCAGCATCAGGGAGGGCTTTAGTTTCAGAAATGTTTGGAGATCTGGAAGTTTTGTCCATGTTGCCTTTCATTCTCTTTTATCTCCTTTCCCTCTCATCTATTTTATGCTTTTTAGCTTCTGTTAATAAAAGCACAAAACCAGAGGCTCAAAAGCCCATAATAAAAATAAACCAACCGTGAAATAAAGAAAGCACTTCAGTTCTAATCTGAAAGAGAGAGCTGAGTGGTGGCCAATTAGGAATCTGCAGTCAGGTATGAAGAGATAGCGCTGTAATGATGGAGAGTTACAGGGGAGAACTTTAAAGCATAAAGACAAAGCCCTAATTTATTTTGCTTTGGTTGTTTTTGTTTTGCTCCTTATCCCTCTCCTTAACTGTAGAAATTTAAAACCAAAAGAGATTCTTCTGATAAGCTGTATTAACTGGTGTAAGTTGTATTTTGGTGTTAAGAAGAAAATTGAAGGCAGATTCTGTTGAGTTTATTGCCTTTGAATTTAAGGTGAAGAGGTAGCCCGTGTTCTGGGTCATATTTGGAAACAGATACCTGCTTTGAAAAAAACATTTCAGATTTCATTGTGAAATAGTTACAGCTAAGAAATTGTTAACCTAGAAAATATTCCATGATGGTTTTCTTCTCATTTTATATTTATTACCTATTCTTGTGGTCCTATTTTTGGTGGGATGAGTGCAAAAATAACTTTTGTTTGAGCTTGATAATGGATATGCTCATCTTCCTTTTTTCTAATTTTAAACTTTTAAATTCTTTATTGTCTCTTCATTTTACTCTGAATTCTTATCCTTTTCCTAGCCACTGCCTATCCTCTCCAGTTCTGATACTAAGTCATTTGTACTCAGTCACTGTCACTCCTTGAATGATTTGGGGGGGGGGAAATTATACATAACAGCTTCTTCTTCACTTAAAGCAGACTGTATATTTGGCTATGACAACTAATTTCCTCTTTCTCTCTCCTAAGACCCAGAAAGTTGGGTTTATACCATTCCCTTGTAGCACATTAGTGTGGTAGAAAAAGTAGATTCTGTTTCTTACACACAACATTCCATTTGCCATCTCCTTTGTACAGTCTGAACTCCATGCTTAAAGTGGCTTATAGCCTTGTCTTTGCCTCTTTTAAGTTCTAATTTCCTTCAGAGTTTAGCTCAAGCTCCACCTTGTATATTAGATCTTTCCTGATACTTTGTATTTATTTTGTATGCTCTTTATTTACTTTATTTATGTATTCAGTTGTGTGTGTGTTTCCTCAGCTAGATTTGTAAGCTCTTGGAGGTTGATGGTTTAATTTACTTTCTATCTCTAGTGCTCCAACAATTCTTGGCACACAGTAAGTGCTTAGTAAGTGCTTGTTGATTGACAGTATTCATTTAATCAGGCAATTAACTTGTATTTAAGCACTTATTACATACAGCATACTATTCTAATCTTGGAAGATTCAAAGAATGGCAAAAAACGTGGTCCCTGCCCTCACTCAAAGGAACTCACATTCAGTGGGGGAGACAACATGCAAATTATTACGTACCTATAAAATATGTGGAGTGTAAGTGTAAGGTAAGAGAGAAGGCACTAGGTAAGAGTTGGGGAACTGGGAAAGACCTGGACTGTAGTCCTGGTTCTGCCATGAATTCTCAGTGTAACCTTGGACTAATTTGAATGTCAGTTTCCTCATCTGTAAAATTAATGGGTTGGAGTAGATGGCCTCTGAGGGCTCTTATAGGTCTGAATTTTATATTAGAGACATCTGGTTAAAATGCAGACATAAAAGATTGTAGCCAAACCTAACTCCCTGAGTAACACTTATTAATAACAGAGTGCACACCAATGAGTTTTTCTATCTCATAAAAGAGCAGTAGGAAATAGGATATGAAGTAATGGCCTTTCCCAGTGATTGAGGCTTCTTGGTAGGTAATTATGTAAATAAATTAGGTGAAGGCTAGTGTAGATGGAATCTTTAGATGCTCCAGGAGATTAGCCTGAAGCCCATACTGTCTTCTATGGCATCATTCCAGGATCCTCAGCTGAAGCCACACTACTAAACAGGTGACTGCATTAAGAAATTTGGGAATATCCTAGTCAGCGTGAATGAAGAAGCAAGTATGATTTGGGTTTGTTGCTCCATTAACCAAGATCTGAAGCTGTGAGCATCTGGAAGGACTATTACAAGAAAATGGAAGCCAATATGATCAGAGGGGGGGGAAACACTCTAGAAGATAGTTGGAAGCTGTAGACTGCAGCACGGGGTATGGTTGGTACCAACACTGAATCAAATATCTGGCTCCAGACCAGAGCTAATAGTTAATAGCCTAATCCAGAAGAAGTCTGAGCCTGGTTCCAGGCAGCCGCCCATCCATGGAATATAGACAGTGGCTTTCAGAAGGCAGTAGGGACAAGACTCAGCTAACCCATCCAACATTTCAGTAAGGGCAAATACAGGCTTTGACCCAAATTTATGATTCAAGAACTAATACTGTAGATATGAGAAAACATAATAAAATTACTATAGTGAAAAAAATACTATGGCTTTTTAAAATTCCTTGATAAAATCTCAGGAAGATTTTTTTTTTTGGCTAGGCAATGGGATTAAGTGACTTGCCCAGGGTCACATAGCTAGTAAGTGTTATGTGTCTGAGGCCAGATTTGAACTAGGTACTCCTGATTCAGGGCTGGTGCTCTATCCACTGAGGCATCTAGCTGCCCCCTTGATAAAATCTCAGAGAAAGAAAATAGCTTCTAAATATTCACAAGTACAATCACAGAAAAAAGAATGGATTTGGTCACAAGGCCTCCAAGAGTATATGGAAGAAATGAAGGGAAAGATAAACTATATTAGATATTGATTCTCTTGGAAAGAGAAGAAAGAACTTTGAGGAAGAAGTGGACAAAGAGAACTCAAATGATTTAATGAAGCAAAAAGAAATAGTAAAAAGACTAAATAATTTGAAACCCAGTGAGATATCTACTATCAAAAACAAATGGCTGGAAAACAAGATGAGAGATAACTTAAGAAATATTGAATTCCTTGAAAACCACAATAAAACAAAAAACCTTGAACCATTTAATATTAAAAGAAACTTCCCAGAACTATTAGAGCCAGGTAGCAAAGTGAAAATTTAAAAACAGTTTTAAGAAATTACAGGATATTTCCTGCATGAAGCTTCATATTGAATGTACCCAGAAATGTCAAGCCAGAATTCAGAGTTTTTGAGTTTAGGGGGTTAAAGAAAAAAAATTGAAAGCAATCAACAAAAAGAGATCAAGCACAAGGAAACCAGTCAATATCTCACAAGACTTCACAGCAACTACATGAAAAGAAAGGAAATCTTAGAGTATCATATACTAGAAGGAAGAAGAAAGAAGGTTTAACGTTTAAAAATAAGTTATTCTGCAAAACTGAGTATATAGTTTTGCAGAATGGAAAAAAAGGAACTTGAATAAAATAAACACTTTCAAGTATTCCTGATGAAAAGACAAGGAGTAGAATCTTTGAAATGTAAAAACAAACTACGAAATTCAATTTTTATACTGTTTTCTTCCCTATTTTTCTTTGTATCTTGAAATGTTTATGTTTGTTGACTAAATTCAAATAAAAAAATTTAATAAAATAAAACAAACTATGATAAACTTCTAGGAAGTACTGCCAACAACTGTTGACTATTCTTTCTATAGAACTGTTTCTCAGAAAGGATAGAGAAAGCAGGATCCTATTTTGTCCTTTCACTCAGCTTTCATCCTAGTATATATTTTTCCTATTCTCTAGCTCTCTTTTTCAGTTGCCTTCAGTTTGATCTCAAGTGCCACCTTCCCCATGAAGCCTTTTCTGATCTCTTTTCTCCACCCCCAAATTGTTAGTCTTTCCTCCAAGTTCAGGTTAGCTTGGTTATGCCTTTCTATTTATATGCTGAAAGTCTCAAGTAGTGTAAACTTCCTGAAGGCAAAGATTGTTTCATTTTTATCTTTGTTTCTCCCCAAAACTCATTGCCCTGTACATTAGGAGGGCTGTAATAAATGTTGAGTTGAAAAAGTTGAATTATTTTTCCTGATCTGTTTGATGCAACTAGTTTTTAATCCTCTTATCTAGTATTGATTATCTTAACAAAATGTTATAGACTGTTGGACACTTAAGGGCATATATTGGTTCAGGTTTAGATACTTAACTCACAGGGTCTAGAGATGGAAGGGACCTTACAAGCCATGCACTTCACTTATGGAGGAAACAGAGACCTAGGAAGATAAGGAGACTTTTGCTGAAGGTCTTACACAGGTGATAAGTAACAGGGTCTGAGATTCAAATCCAGATCTTATGACTTCACATCCAGTGATCCACTGTGCCATGCTGCTTCCTTTTTTTTGAGAGAGGAATTGTGGTATAGTAGAAAGCACGTTGGACTTGAATTAGGAGAGACTAGGATTTGAATCTTGGTTTTAACTTTTCCCAGTTGTATGACTGCACAAATTACTTCATTTCTCCAAGCCTCAGTTTTTTTCATCTGTAAAATGAAAATAAAAATACTTTCAGTGTCTGGGTAGTATATGGTTATTGTGAGGAAAGTGCTTTGTAAATCTTAATATGTTATATAAATGTGAGTTTTTGTTTGACCCCCAATAGGTGAATGAATAGGTAGTGGGGAAATGAATGAGTCCAGCAGGAGGCCTTTTCACTCTGAGCCAAGGAATTAAACCAAATTAAATTTTGATTTGGAGAATATTTAAATATTTTGCTCTCCCCTTCTCATTCAGGTCAGTAATTTAAAGAAACATATGGATTTCATTGCCAGTTCAAACTAAATGCTTGTTCACTGACTAATCAACTTAGGAGTGTTTTATTTAAGAAAAAAATAAAAGTAAACTATTTACAGCCATGCAAGATTAAAAAATTTTAGTATCCAAGTGGATTTCATATATGACAATAAAAGAACAGGAATATAGATATTCATTTAATAATTATTACAAATAATCACAAAGTAATCAAATGGAAACAAACATTGTTTTTTGACAGTGGGAAGTTTTTCTCTCCCACTCGCCCCATTTAGTTGATGCTGTTCTTTGTGATGATGCCTTTTAATATGTCTCTTAATAATTTGGTCCTGTGATTCCCTATTGGTGTTGTACAACATATATTACAAGCAGACTAATTTTTGCTGAATTATATGTGAAGTACTCATCCACAGGATATTTTATTCTACTTATTTACTTCCTTAAACAGGAAAAAAACAAACAAACAGCTAAACCCCAACCACCAAATGAAACGTTTGCTCAAAATAATTTTTCTGAAAATTGTTAGAATTTCCTTCCCTCACCCTTACATATTTTTGTTCATTGGTATGAAGAATAAGATTTTTTAAAAAGCAATTTGTGTACAAAGCAAAGCTCCTGAAACCACTGAGGGTTTGGATTCTGTGTTCTGTGGGACAGGTCATATAACCTCTCTGGGCAGAATTTTTTTTAATCTATAAAATGAAGAGGTTTGTGTTAGATGACCTCAAAGGTCCCTTCTACCTATAAAGGTATGATTCTTCTGATTGTTAGTCTCCCTGCCTGACTGGCCCCCCCTCCCCTTTCAACTTTGGGTTGAGACCAAAAGTGTATGGCAGCCTTGAGTCTTGCATAGTTACTTTGGAGATATCAAAGAGTCTCAATCTGATGAGGCTCTGGCCTCATAATTTAGTTGTGGGTAGTGGTAGAAAGTGAGACAGACTAAGCGCCCACAGGGCCAGAGGCAAAGTGGTGTTTGTCTACATTTCAGATGATTTCAAAGACTGACTTCAAAGTCTTGTTTCCAGGAAGAGGGAAAGCTATGTTCTAAGAAAGGAAAATTTAGGGTCAATATAAGGAAAAACTTCCTAACAACTAGATCTATCCAAAAGAAGACTATGTTGACTCATGAAGTAACAGTTCCTCCTCACTGGAGATTGTCAAGCTGCAGAATTTTGATAATTTCTTATTGAAAATTTGGAAGATTGTTAGGTAGTATTTGGATTGGATTGCCTCAGAACTTTTCCCCTAGCTTGGAAATTGGGGTTCTCCATATCTTGGTAATAGTTTGCAACATCCAAAGAGAGGACCAACAAGGTTGAATTAGATCATCTATAAAGCCTCTTCCAGTTTGAACTATATGTTCCTATAATCCCAACATTACATTAAGAACCAGTCAAACAAAGTATCTGAACTTAGAGAAGTTCTTACACTGTTATTCTCATCGAGTAGAAATTACCTTTATTCTCATCGAGTAGAAATTACCTGTGGCCTTTGAATGCTGGGTTGTGTAGAGCTAGTGACTCCCTCCCCACCACCACAAGTCTCCATCTGCCATAGAAGCCACAGCTGTGAAGTGGTTCACACTCACTTCTGCCATCTCCTCATCGGGTTGTGCCCAAGATAACAGGTTTGTTCTTTAAAACCAAACCAAACCAAACCAAAAAAAATAACCAGTCCTGCCAACTAAGATAATTTCTAGAGGAAAAGAAATTTAAAATGGAGGATCAATAAGAATACTATAAAGTGTTCAATTTGAAAATTCTATTCAAGCTTTCATAAGAAGGCAGTTTAGTGCAGTGAAAAGGTCACTTGGTTTTGGAGTCAAAAGGACCTGGATTCCAATCCCAGCTTTTCTGGGACCTTGGGCAAGTCACTAACCTCTCTGGGTCTCAGTTTTCTTATTTGTAAAATGAAAGAGTTGGATAGTATGACCTCTCTGGTCTCTTTCAGCTTCAAATCTATGAGCCTGTCGTTCTACCATTGTTATAAATCTACAGTGAACTGGGACAAGGCATTTAGGTACCCTGTGCAAGATCTGAAAATTGTGTCCTCTTTTATGTTAGGAGCCCTCCAATGTTATCTACATTGTAATACGTGTAACTTGACATGCCATAAAATGAATACCTCACGTGCCTTTGAGGATGGAATTTCTGGGCACTGGTCATTTATTAAAAGTAATACTCAGAAATACCCTTCATTGTGTTCTACTGCTTTTTGCATCTTACTTTGGTAGTTGACTGTTTCACTTTCTCCTCATGACATCATAGGATTTAGAGCTAGAAGGGACCTGAGGGGTTTTATTTCTGAGTCCTTTCTTAGATCTTGTTTCCTATGAATTACAGATGAGGAAACTGAGGCCCAGGCAGGTGCAATGACTTGTCTTGAGACAAACCGGGTTGGAGGTTGAATGAGAGCCAGGGGTTTGCAAGAGCAAGTTGGAGAACAGAGTCAAGAACCAAATCAGGTCTGTAGGAACACATTGCAGGAAGCAGCATGACATGCCAGACTGCAAAACATGGAGTCCGACTTCCTGAATCCGACTTCCCAGCAGGTCATTTAACCTCTTTGAGCCTTAATTTCGTCATCTGTAAAATGGGGATAATAATATCTCTAGCACCTACCTCACTTGGTTGTTATGAGGCTCAAATGGAATAATGTATGTAAAAGCACTTTACAAACTTTTAAACATTCTTTAAGTGTCTGTTACTGTTGTTAATTATGATATCATAACAATAGTAAGGTAGAAGAGAATGATGAGTGAAGTCACCAGTAGGCAAGGGGAGGCAGGCACTATGGCAGAAAACCTTGTAAGTAGGTTGGAACCAAGTTAATCTCTGAGAAGTGGACTATTCTCTTTGTTTCTTTAACATATTTATTTCATTGCTGACCTAAAACTCAGATGTATAACAAAATAACTGACCAAGATTGTGTGAAATCCCTTTTCCCCATCTCTCTCAAGGTGGTGAGCTCCTGTCTGGCTCCTGCTGAGGTGGCCAGAAGGTGGGAGGAGCAAATCCTTTTATGTTATGAGGACAGAGAGAAGATGTGTATTTGATATTATGACTTAAATAAGTATGTTTAACTCACGATGTACTGGAAGTGTGTACTGTATCTCTGCAAGTGTTATTTTCTAATTATATTTTTTTCTTTGTAATAAATATGTAGTATTTCAGCTTTATCATGGTTCAAGTAGGCTTTTGTAAACTAGCCTAGGAAGCTCACAACCATTTATAATTTTTTTTTTTTGCAAATGGACAAGAAAATGTTTTCTGGATTCTAAATCATCAACTTACAAATGAACTTGTACAATACCACCCACTTGTTGATTATGCACCACCTGAAATTTTATTAGGCTTCTTTTTGTTCATTGTTTGAATAGTCCCAGCCAGCACTATGTTAAGTTTTAATGAAATATCCAAAGATGCATATAGTTACATGTAAGCATTGAGACCATAGATAGCTTTTTAAAAAATGTTTAAATTAAATTTTATTTTTTTAATTAACAAAATTTCTTTTTCTCTTCTTCCTCCTTTGCCCACCATTGAAAAAAACCTAATAACAAATATGCACAGTTGATCAAAACAAATTCTTATATGGGCCACGTCCCCAAAATATGTCTCATTCTATATCTTTTATCCATCACCTCTCCATTAGGAGGTAGGTATATGCATGCTTTATCATCAGTCCTCTGGAATTCTGGCTGGTCCTTATGTTGATCAGAGTTCTTAAGGCTTTCAAGGTTGTTTGTTTTTGTAGTCTCATCTTTCATGCAGGCACCAATCTATGACATGCAGTTCAGTTCAGCAAATCTTTAATAAGTGCCTACTGTGTGTAGGCACAGTGCTGAGCACTACAGATAAAAGACAAAATGAAATAATTTCTGTTCTCGCATGATTAAACATACCACCCATCTCCTGCCAGAGAAATGGACTTGAAATGCAGACGAAGACATGCATTTTTGGATGTGTGGTCAATGTGGGAATTTGTTTGCTGGACTTCCAAATTTGTTATGAAGGTCTTATTTTTCATTTTTTAAGTTGTTCAGTGAGGGAGAACATGGGAAGAAGAGATAAATACTTAAGAAATAAATAATTTTAAAATTTAAAATAAAACAAAGATGATCTCTAAGGGCCCCTTCCATCTCTAAAGATATAGTAGAAGTGTTTTTATCACCTAATGTTTAAAAATAGCAATACCAGTGATAGAAAATCAGCATATTGTTTTTACATTTAAAGGGGCTAGCATCTACTTTGTGATAATGCCATAGGAATTGATATTCCCTGATGATGAACCATAGGCCATTAAAAAACAAACCAACCAACCCTAATCTGATTATTTGTACTAGTTAGTTTTACCCTTGGGAATGTGACCCCAGTATTAATCCAAAATTATCACTGGGCTTATTTTTCCAAAATTCTCTTCATCTTAAAGAACATCTTAAAGACCTTTAGTTTATCTAAGAAATAGCTCATAAAAGAACTTTGAGAACATATTTTCTCCCCTGAAGGAAAAAAAATAATTGAGGTCAAAAGAGTTGGTCCCTTATGGTTGGTTACTGGGCCTATATAGTTACATGTGTCTTGCACATTTTCATGCACAGTTAATAATTAAATACATTTTTGAGGTATAGTGTCAGTATTCAGTTCTTAACTGTTTATCTGGTACAATACTGTCTTTGGTATTTTTAGAAGTTCCAGACTGGTACCTGTGAAATATAGTTTAGATTTTTATTTTCTCATTTTAAGAAATAAATGATGTTGTTGGCTTTTCTGCTCTGGGGACAGTAAAAATTGTCTTAAAATCTGTTCGTTTATTATTCTGTCTCCTGGGTCAACAGTTACTCTGAAAGATAGATCTAAATATAGATTAATGAAACATTTGTCAGTGAAAGTTCTGATTAAAACTAAGGTTGCTTTGATGAGTACACAAAATACTCACCTCTTTATGATCACAACTGCCACAGAAATAATTTCGTGCCATAGGTAACCTGCCAATCTCATAATTTGAAAAGTGTCTATATTTTAATGTGGAATATTTAAGAATTGTAGATCATGGCTTTCAGAAAATAAGCAACATCTTCTTAAATGTAAACATTTTAATTATGGTCCATCTAATTTGTTTCCTTTTTGTAAATATCGATTTACCTTGATAGGATCTCATTTGCTAGCTGATAAGTTTCTGAATGTCTGTATTTTGTTCTAAAAATTGTTTATTTTTCTCTTCTGTGAACAGAAAGCAAGCATCATTGTGGGTTCAAGGAGACATTTATCGTTCCAAACTGAAAAACAGACCATCCAGTGAAGGAAGCATAAACAAGATTCTGTCTAGTTTAGATGAATTGTCAATCGGTGGAAGCTATTCCAAATTACAAACATTGGACAGATACGGAGAGGTAAATCATCTCTAGGATTATTCATCTAGTTCTTCTCTTTGGTATTTTGTTATTTTACAAGTATACTATAACAGGATCTAAGGACCTCGTAGCACTGAATTTTAGTGGATGAAGTCTAGTAGTTAAGTTAAATTAATTAACTTAATTAAAGCCAGGAGGGATACTTGGTCCTTTCAAACAGAAACTGTAATAGGAAGTCAAAGAATAAGGGACTGAATCATTTTGTGAATAATAGCGAGGTCATTTACATAGTACTTTAAGGTTTGCAAAGTGATTTACATACGTGACCTCATTTGGTCTTCACAATGACTCTTATGAGGTGAGTGCTATTATTTCCACAGTTTTATAGAGGAGGAAACGGAGGCTGAGAAAGGTTAAGTGACTTGCCCGTGGTCACATGGCAAGCAGGTGTCTGAGGCAGGATTCAAACAGAGGTCTTCTCTAAATCCTGCACTCTATCCCCTGCATCACTAAACGTGTCTGTGAATATGAATAAAGAAGGAGGATTTGGAAAAGAGGAAGTTAAGAGGCAAAAATATGAATTAAAAAACTCTGTAATTGACAGTGATAGAAATTGAAATTAAAATAGACAATGAGGAAAAGTTTAAAAGTATAATGTGAGCTACAAATGACATTTTAAAAGACCTCACTTCAAGCTGTATTTCCATAGTAAAATCAGTTAGTAGCAGGCCTGATAAGTCTGGAAGTGACCTACATGAAGAATGAGATCAATTGTTGATTTACAGATTGTTAAATTTTAGATTTCTGATGGCAGATAGTGAAGAGGAATTAAGCGTCTTGATGAGGACAAAAGAGGAACTTGTAAAAGCTGTCTTGAAGCTTAACCAAAATTAAAAAAAAACCCAAAAAACAAAAAAACTAAGATCTTGGCAACTAATCCCATTACTTCCTGGTAAATAGAAGGAGAAGAAACAGAACCAGTGCCTGATTTCATATTCTTGGGCTCAGAGATCACTGTAGATGGTGACTGCAGTCATGAAATTAAAAGACTCCTTGTAAAGAAAGCTGTGGCAAATCTGGACAGTGTACTAAAAGGTAGAGACATTACCTTGCTGACAAAGGTCCATATAATCAAAGCTTCTATGGCTGTAATAGTTGACTATAAGGAAAGCTGAACACTGCAGAGTGGACGTTTTCAAATTGTGGTGCTGGAGAAGACTTTTGAGAGGTCCTTGGACAGCAAGGAGATCAAATCAGTTAATACTTAAATTAATTCAGGCTATTCACTAAAAGGTCAAATACTGAAGCTGAAGCTTAAGTACCCCAGCCACATAATAAGAAGAAGGGACTCATTGGGAAAGACCCTGATGTTGGGAAAGTTTGAAGTCAAAGGAAAAGGGGATGGCAGAGAATGAGATGGATAGATAGTATCGTGGGAACAATGAACATGAATTTGATGAGACTTTGAGAGATAGTGGAGGATAGAAGGGCCTGGTGTGCTATATTCTGTGGGGTCACAAAGAACTGGATACAACTCAATGACCCAAGAAGAATGAAAAAATCTTAGAGATCTTGTATTGCAACCCCTCGTTTTATAGATGTGGAAACTAAGTCCTAGAGAAATTAAATGATATAAGATCCCACAGCTAGTTAGTGGAAGAGCCACAACTACAATCTTTGTCTCCCAGTCCAAAGCTTTTTCCTTGGCTGCCTCCATATACTCAAAGCAAAGATGAACCGTCTTCTTTAGTGTTTTTATAGTAAGGTGATATAAGCTAAAAGTGGTGAAGGTGTTACTGGAATGAGCTTATCTACATAAGAATTGAAGATTCAGATTTTATTGGACAGAAATTTATTGGAAATCCATACTAGAGATGAGTGTAATATGTTGAAAGGATTAACAAAATGGAGTAGCAAATGTATTACGGTTATCTTGGGCCAGAAGAATTTTCTCAGAAAATGCCACCAGATTTGTGAATCAATCAGATCATCAGTCAGTCAGCAAGGACTTGGGAGGAATTGAAAGAAGATGAGTTTTCTTCATAACAAAGAAAGCAAAATTTTAAATGAAAAAAAAAATTCAACCCTGCAGCATGCTTCTAGGATAGTCCAATATTGAATAGATCTGAATTTGTTTGAATATTCTGTCTTGAAATAAATTTAAATCTTGGTTATAACTTCGATGCTGTGATTCCTAGCTAGAATTAAATGTTGCTTGGTTATATTGTAGGCACATCAATTAAATTCGAACAAAATTATCTTAAATGGGACTTCAGTGTGCCAAATATTTAATTGTAAGTGGGTCAACAAACATTTATTAAACCTCCATTCTGTGCTTGACATTGTTGCAAATAAACTTTTGGGAGACAAAGTTCTGGGTATGATTTCTCAATTTATTAACACAGCCAGCAAATCACCAACAAATTAATGTCAGCGGTCTCTCTTGATGACCAAAGATCCCAAGTGAGCATTCTAGGCCATCTTAAATCCAGGTGTCTTCTGCTGTGCTCTTTTGTGAGATTTCCCTTGGTGATCGAAAGGCAGTCCTGATTGGTGGACATTTAATGAGGAGGTGAGCTAATAATTCTCTACTCCTTTGGATTATTTTATTGTTAGGATGAGAACAGCTGGTAATGTGGCTTGGTCATGGGAGTCAGGCCACCTCCAGCAATCTGAGCTAGGAAAACCATCCTAATCAGGATCTCTCTGGCTTAATTTCCCCTTTGTAGTTCAGGTTACCTGTAACTTATTAGAAAGCAAAGGGTCATCCTTTGGTAGCTGGGACTTAGCTCAAGCTGGCTTTTGTTTATGGGATAAACAAATTGAGGGTTCCTGCCCAGGGAGAAGTCTTTGGAGTCTGGGAATTATTGCATTCTTCAGCTAGAATGGGAGAGGTCTCTTTTGAGCTAGGCTAAGAGATGGAGATTTTGACAAAAAAGGGAATGACAAAGAATAATATTAATAATCAAATGATATATAATTAAAATTAATTTTCCTCAATGGTGTGCTTAGTGCTGTAGATACAAAGAAATGCAAAAATAGAACCTGCCCTCAAGTAGCTTGCAATCTAATGGGAGAGATATCATGCAAACAATTACGTACAAAGAAGATATATACAGGATATATTGGAGATAATCTCAGAAGGAAGTCACTAAGATTAAGAGGGGACCAGGAAAGGCTTCTTATAGAAGATGAGATTTTAGCTGAGACTTGAAGGAAGCCAGGAGGTGGAGAATAAGGCAAGAGAAGGGTTCAGGCATGAGGGAAAGCCAGTGAAAATTCACAAAGTTAGGAGATAGGATGCCTCGTGGGAGGATCAGGAAGGGGACACCAGTGTCACTGGATCATGGAATGCATGGCAAGAGAGTAAGGTGCAAGAAACCAGGAAAGGTAGGAAGAAACCAGGTTCTGAAGGGCTTTATGAACCAGAAGATTTTATGTTGTTTTCTTTATTGTGCTTAAAAGCCCTTCACAGGATGGATTAAAACCATATAGTTATGAATAAAGACATCAGAAGGTACAAATGTATTTTTTCATTGAACGAGAAAAATATTTAGCATGAAGTGATGTAGAACTTTCTAAATCCCAAGTTCCATTAAATTAGTCTCTGATAACTTGGGAATGACTGTTTTTCACTTTTTTGAGGAGTCCAAGTTCACCAAGCTTCTATTTTTAAAAAATGGCTTTTATTTTTGTAGAGGACCAATTTATAACTGGACAAGGGATTGGTACAATATTAATAGAATGTAAAGTATCTGAATAATTAATGTGTGCCTCTGTTCAAATGACCTCTTTTTCATCGTACCCTTTGCCTCCCTGTCATCTTCTTTTTCTTCCTTCTTTCCTTCTCCATCTTTCTTCTACTGTTACTAGGAAAATAGTTTTTTTTCTTTTACAAGTGATTATTATAATTGCCTAAATGGAGGAAGGGGGACTGGGAAAGAAATCAAAAGCATTATAAGTCAGCACTTATTGTAGGTAAAATTTCAGATGTGGCCATTCAGCAGTGCTGTGGTGTTTGAGACTGGAGATCATTTAAGAGAGAATATAGAAATTTCAGATGGCATTATGGTTATGGTTTTGTGGAATAGTACAAATAAGCATATGGGATCTTAGTAATTGCTCAAAACATCATTTCATGTGACCAAGTGCTATTACAGCTTAGTAAAGAACTGTTGCTTAATATCCCCTGGTGTAGGCTTCAGGAGCTCCATCCTATTAGGGGTTATTGAAATGGGTTACATTTGTTGGTTGCTTCTTCTTTCTTCATGGTCCTCTTTTACTTTCTCCGCTCTGCTCAAGTGCCATCTTCTGTAAGAGGATTTTTCTCATCTCCATAGTTGTTAGTGCCCCCCTCCCTACTTCCCTCTCCTGAATTGACTTTATTTGGAATATATTTTAAACTTAATCTGTCTACCTCTTATTTTCTGACATAGAGAATATAAGTTCCTTAAGAACAGTGGGAACAGGACTGTTTCTGTCTTTGTATTTCTAGTGCTGGCACATTTGATGCTTAATAGCGCTTATTGAATGAATGGCCAAGAAGAAGTTTTGCCCCAGTTTTTCCTCTTCTGAGAATACTTATACAACTTTTCTCTTTTTTCTATTGTAAAATTCTTCTTGGCAGCATTCACATAGTGACAGATGTTAAGGATCTTTTAAATGTTATTTATACTTAAAGATTTTTATATTAATGTCCAGTCATTTAAATTATGTTGAAACCTTGATATAACACTTCTACATAAAACAAATTTTGGCACAAAGCCAATCTCTATCTAAGGAAAGTTATCAAAATATGCAAAGGCCTACTTTATTTATACAGCATCCTGAAATTGTTACTGTGAAGATCAAGAGGAGATCACTCTTAGAGGTGGGATTATGGATGGTTTGTAACAGTAAAACAAAAACCGTCCCTAAAGCATTTTTTTTTCTTGAAAATCTTATTTCCCATCTTCTTAAAGTTCTCCAGGATTTGTCTTTAAACCATGCTGTAGGTTCCTAACTCTATGTTTTTGACACTCTTCTTAGCAGTGTATAATCATGAAGATAAAAGGGATAGTTGGAGGTAATTTGGTTCAGCTCCCTGTTTTCAGACATTAGGTTAATTAACTATTTCATCTGAGAACAGATAATTACTCTTATTTTTGAAGTGCTCTAGGGATGTTGAGTGCACAAGGTTTTATTCCCGAAGATGTATTTACATGTGAAATTCAATTGACATATGATGTGATGTTTTTGTAAATGCATATATATTTGATTCCTTTTTCAGTAACATTTCCCAGTTCTCTTTCCCTTGTTTGTTTCTTCTCTTTTTTCCCCCCCTTTACACATATTATTCCAAGCAAGGTATTGGTATAATCATGCATTTAAGCTGGTGTGATACTCCAGTGACCACAGGATAGTAAAGCTGGAAGTAGCCCAAGAAAACATCTGGTACAATTACCTGTTTTACAAATGAAGCTGAGGTCTGCAGAAATGAATTATTTTAGGTCACAGAGCAAATTAATGGCAGAGCTGGGGTTGGAACCCAGGTTGCTCCACTCCCAGATCAGTGTTCTTTCCATTATAAAAGTCATATCCATGCAGCATATGAGCAGATGACCCACATATCTCATTCTTCTCTCCTTCTTAGAAATTTTCACATGCCATTTCTTTATGTTTCGATTGCTTTCTCTTGTATTATTTACATTTGATTGCATAGTTTGTTGGCTTCACTTCTATCACAAAGACATGTTTAACTAAGTAATGCCTCTGAACTTTAAATTAAACTTAAACATCATGCATGAGAGCCATCATGGTATAGTGGGTTACAGGGTTACTGGATCTTTAGGAAGGTCCAAAAGAGGACCTGGGTTCAGGTTCTGCCTTTCATATGTACTAGCTGTGTTAACCCTGGACAAGTCATTCAACTAAGTACAGATGCTAAATAGATGCTGACCTGTATTGGTAGAGGGAATTTCCTCACCAGATCCTTTAGAGAAGAAATTCTTTATCTTCTTTTTAAGAATAATGTTATTAGGGGCAACTAGGTGGTGTAGTGGATAGAGCTCTGGTCTCGGAGTCAGGAAGACCTGAGTTCAAATCTGGCCTTAAACACCTGATACTTACTAGCTATGTGACCCTGGGCAAGTCACTTAACCCCAACCACCTCACCAAAAAAAAAAAGAATAATGTTTTTAAATGTATAAAAAATGCACAGGATTACAAATAAGCTAATTATATTATATTAATTATATGTATTATATTATATATTATCAAAATATATAACAGCCAGGTTCATGGACCCCATATTAAGAACTCCTGCCTTGTAGGCCATCTGTTTATTTATTTTATTCTTTTTTTTTTTTGGTGAGGCAATTGGGGTTAAGTGACTTGCCCAGGGTCACACAGCTAGTAAGTGTCAAGTGTCTGAGGCCAGATTTGAACTCAAGTCCTTCTGATTCCAAGGCTGGAGCTCTATCCACTGCACCACCTAGCTGCCCCTATTCATTTTATTCTTAAAAGGGATCTATATGCTTCACCAAATTGCCAAAGGGACTCATAACACACACACACACACACACACACACACACACACACACACACACACACACACACACACACACACACACACACACCCTCTGAAGGATAAGTAGGATCGCATGACCTAAAATTTTCCAGAAGAACTTACCATATGTATCTTTAATTCTCAAGAATGAAATTTTGGGGGCAGCTAGGTGGCACAGTGGATACAGTCAGGAGTCTGGAGTCAGGGGGACCTGAGTTCAAATGCGGCCTCACACACATAACACTCACTAGCTCTGTGACTCTGGGCAAGTCACTTAACCCCAATTGCCTCATATAAAGAAAAAAAAGAATGAAATTTTGTAGATAGAAAGAGAAGACAGGAAGAAGAAGAAAATGGGGAGTGTCTAAAGAGACAGATGTGGATGCTCAGGGAACTTAGATTTTTAAAAGAAATGTCCAAATGATGGAATAAAGGGGCAAGTAATCGAGGATGGCATTTCAAAATGAATGTTCTGTTGGCATCTCATCTTCATCATGTCCAAAATATATCAAGCAAGCACAAGAAATTTGACTTCAGCCTGGTCTTCTAAGTCCTGGACACTTTTCTCTCTTTTCTGTATTCTTTCCACACTACACGCAGGTGTGTGTTTCTCTGCTTTTGAATTTGATGTTTACATGTCCTGGTAATAAATATACATTTTTTAAGGACTTTATTGTTACATCAGAGGACCTTGTAAGAAGCAAAATTACTATGGATGATTGTTATACAAATCTTATACTTTTAAAAATTTTCCAGGGAAGTATCGATGATGATGTAGATTTGGAAATTAAAAACTCCATGACACAGGGAGACAAACTTCGTGCCTTAAAAAATCAGAGACAGCCACGCTCTTCAACAGCTAATACATTTAGGTAAGTTAATCAGATTGACTCTGCATGTGCTTAATTCAGAATGTTTCTTTTGTGTGTACACACACACACACACACACACACACACACACACACACACACACACTCTCTCTCTCTCTCTCTCTCTCTCTCTCTCTTTGATTTTCTCCATACGTCATTTAAATAACCTAATCCACAACTAATTTTTAAAAAATATTGTTACAATTTCTTCATTTTTCATTTAAGTTTATTTACCTTTTCATATTATTTACAATTCATGTTAATTTTAATTTCATATTATTTACAATTAAGATGTTTGTATGACTACATTTTGCTAAAATGAGGATACAACAGGTATTCCCTTCTGTTTGCTACCAAGTCCTCCATCATTCCTTCCCAGCTTTATTTCTACTTCTGAGTAATATCAAGGACCTGGAGAAGTACATGATATATACATGCCTACAAAGTTTAAATTGCCTTGGTTTTGAAATTGGCAATTACTTTAAAACTCCCCCAGTAGGACCCAATTTCTGAACTCTTGACTTTAAATCTACCATTAATTTAATGAACATTGGGGTGAGGAAAGATGGAGGCAGTTCATGCAGATAGAAATTTTATAAATCTCTTCAAGGGATCTCCATTTTTCTGTCTGAATGGTGACAACCTCTGCCACCAAGGGAATGATATGAGTGACGGCCATGAAAGGAATGGTCGCAAAGGTAGGATGAAAACCAAGAGAGAGCAGCAGCATAGAAGATGATGAAGTCACCCAGTGAAATTGTGTAGTGAGAGTATGTTAGAGGGCCCAAGATAGAGCCTTGGGGTATCTCCAAAGGCTCAGCAAGGGAGACTTGAGAAGTGGTCAGATAAGATGAGAATGAAGAATGAGCAGTGTCACCAAAACCCAGGGAGTAGAGAGTGTCTAGGATGAGAGCATGGTAAGATGTTAGAAGGATGAGGATTGAGAAGAGGCCATTAGGTTTGCAGTGAAGAATTTCAGTTGAGAAATGGAACTGGCAGCCAAATTGCAAAGGGCAGAGAAGTGAACGAGAGAAGAGGAAGTGGACATACTCAATACACAGTTTTTTTTTTTTCTGGGAGTTTGGCTGTGAAACAGAGGAGAGGGATAGGATGATAATTTGAGTGGCTGCTAGATTTTAGGGAGAGTTCTTTTCAGAATAGGTGAGATTTTCACGTCCCAGTTTGTTCCTTCTCTAGCGTTGGACACGGTGGACTTACCTTCTTATAATGAATACTCTCTACTGCCTGGGTTTTGGTGATACTGATCTCTCTTGGATCTCATCATACCTGTCTGACCACTCTCAAGTCTTGTTTTCTGGTTCATTGTCCATATCACACCTCCTGATTGTAGGTGCTGTCCTGGGTCCTCTTGTCTTCTCTCTCTGCACCTCATTAATTCCCATGGGTTTTCTTGTCATCTCTATGGTATCTTTATGACTCCTGAGTCATTACACCTGACCCTAATCTCTTTTGAGCTCCAGTTACACATCTTCATTTTCCTATTGACTATGTCAAACTAGATGTCCTCCTCTATGTATCATCTCCACTTAAACATATCCTAAACAGAACTCATTATATTTTCCTCCAAACACTCATTTTTCTTCCAGACTTCTCAATTCTGGTAACAGGACCACCATTCTTCCAGTTACTCAGATTCATAACCTCAGCATTATCTTAGACTTTTCACTCTTCTTTACTGCATGTTTTTGCCAGATTTTGTCACTGCTACCTCTGCATCTCTTATATTATCCACCCTCCTCTCTGCTCACAACGTCCTCTCTCTACTCCTGGCCCTCATCATGTATCACCTAGACTGTTGAAGTTACCTTCTAATTGTTTTCCCCTTTCTACATCTTCCACATAGGTGGAATTTTCTTAAAGTGCAGGTATAACCATGACATTCACTTACTCTTTAAGCACTAATGGCATCTTATAGCCTCTAGCATCAAATATAAGTTCCTCCATTTATTTTTTAAAATCCCTCACAACCTGACCCCGGACTACTTTTCCAACCTTATTATAATAGTACTCCCTATCCTGCACTCTACTGTCCATCCCAACATGCCTTCTTGCTATTCTTTGCATACCATATTACATCTACCATCTCTACACCTTTGAACTTACTATTCTCCATTTTCCAAAATGTATACTCTTATCTCATCTCAGCCCTTTGGGCTCTGTTTCCTTCAAAACTCTGTTTAAGCACCACTTTCAACATGAAACCTTTCTTGATGCCCTCAAATGCTAGTTCCGCCTCTACCAGATGACTACATATATAATACATAGGAACATATATCAGATGCATTTATATATATACACATATATGTGCGTGTATGTGTGTGGGTATATGTATACATATGTATGTATGTATCTATTTTTTTATATAACGTATACTTATTTGTGAACATGCTGTTTCCCTTGACTGAATGTAAATTCTGTGAAGGTAAAGACTGTTCAATTTTGTCTTTGGACCTTCAGTACATATCTCATGGGACCTTATGCATACTAGGCCCTTATTAAATGCTGATTGATTGATTGGTAGACATTTTCTATTGACAATTTCTGTGAATTATGTCTCTGTTATAGGAGCAGGAAAATTCCTTCACCAAACGTCATGGTAGTATTAGAACCACACTAAAAAGTTGGCTTTCTAAGGGTCCCCTAATAAAAAGGAACCAAGCTAAACTTGTCTTTGGTTACGTCAGACCTGTGATTTTTGAGATAGTCTTTGCTGCTAGTTTGAGACGTAAAGGAAGGGTAATGGCAGTTTCCTGAAGTAGAATGGTAGACTGTACTTAGCAAACTGGTAATTAATTTCTATCTTCAAGTTACCGCCATGATTGGGAGCCAGAATAAAAGAAGCCTAACGTTAATTTTCTAATCATAAAATCATTTTTTTATTTACTTCTTTTTACTCACCATGCCTTTTTCATGAGCTGCTGTTATATATGGCTTAAATTGGAACATATCTATGCATATATTTTATATATGTTGTATATATGTAAACACATAGTTATTTATGTATTTAAGGCGTGAACATTTTTGGAAAATAAGCTAACGCGAAAAACCAAAACCAATTTCACTGCTTTTTAAAGAGCCCAAGACAGATGGTTTGTTGCTTTGTATTCCTTTTCTCGTCCTGTTTTAGTTTTCTAGTACTCAAAAATTGGCCTTGTTTTCTTGAGAATCTATTTTTCTTTCCAACTTTACCATAAAATGAGGTTTTTTTGGTTCTATGACAACTGTAATACAACTCTTTATGATGTTGAGTCTATATTTTTTTAATTTAAATTTTCCTTTTTTATTGTCAATTTAACAAGTTGACAGTATAACAATAACATAACATTGCATTATACAAAGAATTGCAGAAAAACAAAATTGTATATTGAATGATGGACTTATTATGTACAGTTTGCCTTGTTAAAAATGTATATTAAATTTAAAACAATACTAAACTATCTTGCTCATCTGTCTTCCTACTGAATGAACTCCCTTCTGCTGTTTTCTGTGTATTTTTTAAATGTTTCATGACATTCTTTTCTTCTTTTTTTTTAGAATCACTATCACGAGCTATCAAGTTCTGTCCCCAACCCCCCCCCCAAGCTCTCTCATAACAAATAAATACACAAGCAAAACAAAATTTCACATTGGTTGTGCTTGAAATGTATGTTTCATTCTGTAGCTTAGTTTATTCTCTTTTGGCTAAGAGATGGAAGCATTCTTCTGAAATGTTTTTGTCAACCCTCTAAAGTCATGAGTGATCATTTCATTGATCAGAATTCTTAAATCTTTTACAATTGTTATACTTTACCTGATTCTCCTCGTTCTAACTCACTTCAGTCTACATCATTTCTTACATATTGGGGCAGCTGGTGGAGTAGTGGATAGAATGCTGGGCCTGGAGTTAAGAATACTAGAATTATAATACAGCCTCAGACACTTGCTAGCTGTGTGACCCCTGGGCAAGTGACTTAACCTTTGTTTGTGTCAGTTTCCATATCTGTAAAATAAAGATATAATAGCACCTATCTCACAGGGTTATTATGAGGATCAAATGAAATAATTTTTTTTTAAAGTGCTTAGCACAAAGTGGGGAACCTGTGGCTTTGAGGCCACATTTGGCCCTTTAGATCCTCAAGTGCAGCCCTTTGACTGAATCCAAACTTCACAGAACAAATCCCCTCAAAGTTTGGATTTAGTCAGAGGGCCACACTTGAGGACCTAGAAGGCCCCACATAGCCTCTAGGCCACAGGTTCCTGACCCCTGGCTTAGCACAATACCTGGCATATAGTAGGCACAATATGAATGCTTCTTCCTTCCCCAAGTCTTCCGTATTTCTTTGAATCTATCATTTTTGTAATTTCTTATGGCATGATGATGTTTCATTACACACACACACACACACACACACACACACACACACACACACACACACACACATACACACAGACATGCACACACACAGACACATGCGCATACATACACATGCACACACATTTATGGGCATTCACTGGTTTCCACTTCTTTATGACAGCAAACCTGTTAATGTCAATATTTTTGTACATATGAGTCCTTTCCCCTCTGACTTCTGTACCTAGTAGTGATACCTCTTGGTCAAAGGGTTTTGTGGATTTGGGGATAAAGTGCTGAATTATGACCCAAAATGGTTGAATTCAAAACTTCTCCCATAGTGCATCAGTAACTTACTGATGTATCTTAAGATTTTTCATATCAACATTTCTTCTTTTGAGAACTGCCCATTCGTATTCTTTGACCTTGTTTTTAATCTTTTGGACAATATTTTCTGTTCTTGTAGATTGTTATAAGTTTGATAGAGATGGGCTAGAAACTGGGCATAGATTATTATAAGTTTGATAGAGATGGGCTAGAAACTGGGCATAGATTATTATAAGTTTGATAGAGATGGGCTAGAAACTGGGCATGGGGAACTCCTAGAGGAGGTAATTCCCTCTACCAACAAGTCAGCACTTCTTTGCAACTCTGGTCTTACAGAGAGGAGCATTGTGAAGGTTAGGTGACGTTTCCAGGGGCATGCAGCCAGGATGGAGCAGAGGCAGATCATCTTTCTCTCCATTGCTCCATGCTCCCTCTGTCCTAGCTCGAATATCAGACCTTTATCAGAGAAATTTCCTGCACAGGTCTCTTTGGCATTGATTTTGTTTGTGAAAAAGCTTATCAGTTTTGTGTAATCACCATTGTCTGTTTTACTTACTCTGTCCCTCATATGGTCATGAAATCAGCATCTATTCATGATTGGGAATAGATTTTCCTCTCCCTTCCTGCAGCTGCTAATGCCCTCCCTCCCTAAGCTATCTTGTATACCTTATCGTATATTTGGGTAGATTCATGTTGTCTCCCAGCCTTAGAATGCAAACGCCTTGAAGACGGGGGCTGTTTCTGTTTTATTTTCGTGCACCTAGCACTTAGCACGGTATTTGACACATAGCAGATAATTAATAAATGTTTATTGGTTAATCAATTGATGACCCCCTTTAGAGTTTGTTTTGTTTATGAATATTCCCCCATCAACTCTGACCTCTCTCTTCCTTCTCCTGCTTTTATACACCAAGCTCTGCACGAGTGTATGCATTTGTGCATATACATGTGTGTGTTTTCAACCTACCTTTGCTTAGAGATGAGTGAGGTTCATGAGGTGCCCACTCCCCTCTACCTCCATGTTTGTATTCTCCTCTTCTGGCACACCCCAATTATGAAAAACAGGAAGTTCCTCTCCTTTCCTCATTTCTTCCCTAGTATATTTTTTCTTCCCCTTCCTCTCTTAAAACAAGTAAATCAAGACAAAAGCCACACCAAGTCTCGGTTTTTGTCTTTTATTGTTTTGTGACTCTTGAAGACTCTTCTGAAGAGACCTTTGTCTCTTCTTCCCCTATTAGAATTTAAGCATTCCATCATGATTAAGACCTCTCCATTTGCTATAATGTCTTTACCTGTCAGCTAGGCGATGTAGTGGCTACAGTGCTGGGCCTGGAGTCAGGAATACTTGAGTTCAGATCTGGCTCCAGACCCTAACTAGCTGTGTGACCCTGGGCAAGTCACTTAACCCTGTTTGCCTCAGTTTCCTCATCTGTAAAATGAGCTGGAGAAGGAAATGGCAAATCACTGTGGTATCTTTGCCGAGAAAATCCCAGATGGGGTCACAAAGAGTCAGACATGACTGAAATGACTGAACAACAGCAATTACCTGTCACGATTTCTCTTGACTCCCTTGTTTGCATTTCTGTAATTCTACCCAGCTTCTGATATTATCATCAGGAGTATCTGAAAGTTCTCTTATCTAGTCAAGATTCATTTTCTTCCCCATAAGGTAATACTTCCATTTTCCAGAACAATTATTCTTGGATTTAAGCCTTTTTATTTTGCCTTTTGGGATATTGTCTTCCAATATTTTCCTGCTTACAATATTTTTAGGATAGTCTTTGATTCTTTGATATTTGAGTCTTTTCTTTTTTCTAGCCCCTTATGGAAGCTCTGGATTCAAGGTATAGTTTTCTGGAGGTTTGTGGCACTATGCCAGAGCCAGATTCTACCCCCTCTTTTCCTCTTGGATGGGTTTGCTAGACCCTGGTATTGCTGACCCTTCTGTGTAGTCTGAATGCTGCTGCTGCTGCTGCTGCTGCCCTGCCACAGTTCTAGATGAGGTGGCTGGTTCCTGGTCCTCTTCCTTACACCCTCCTCCACAACCATGGCCAGTGTCAGAGAGCTGTGTCCAGTACTGGACCCAGGACCTTCTTCACTCTACCTGAATCCTTGTCTTTTGCCCTTGTTACCTGAGGTCCTAATATAGCTGCTTGCCTTGGTCTCTCTTTTGTGTACTTTTTCTTGTGCAGTGACCCATCGGTAGTTGGTTTTTTTCCCTGCTATGATCTTGATAGGCCTCAACAATATATCAAATATTGGAGAACATGCTTGCTGTCCTGGAGATCTGTCTCCAGTCTTTCTGGAGATCCCCAGGGCATCTTTGCCCCACTTCTGTTTCTTTGGACAGTTACCTAACAGAGTGTGGCTTTATCCCTTGCTACAACTTCAGTAGGCCAAGGCTGAGTAGGGATTGTTTGGTAGAAACTGAACTGGCTTCAGGTCCTCCAGTGCCCACAGATCATCTTCCTGTGTAATCCTGGTCTGGATGGAGAAGATGCCTAGTATTTTCCTTTTATTTATTGATCATTGCTTCATCTGGTACTGTTTTTTAATCCTTGCAGGCAAGTTTTTGAGGGGAGCTGCATTTGGTTTAAACTTTTCACTTCACCATCTTTATTGGAAATCTTCTTTGCTTACTTTTGTATAAAAAGTTACAGAAGATTCTTTGAATTAAGATCATAGCAGTGTTGTATTTGTAGAGTCAAGAAAAGTAGCCAGTTTAAAAGAACATTAGCAAAATAGAAAGCCAGACCTGGAGAAATAAGCATCAAAAAAGCAAGCTTCTTATGTAAAAAGTCAGTTTTTTAAAAATTCTCCCTGCCAGTTTTATATTTTCACTAGTGTGACTTCATGAGGATAGCATGTAATTGTCTGATCATATATTTTTATAAGGAGGTAAAATAATGCTCCCTTACTCTTTAGTAATATGTAAACATTTGCTTTAATTTCAGTCGATTGGAGGAAATGAGACAACATTCCAGATCAGTATCACAGCCTCACAGATACTGATAAAGTCAGGTTTCTGGACAGCCTGTAACTATAATCCTTTGGAAGATTTCCTGACTTGGACATACTTAAAAACTAAAATAGCGCATGGATTTGGAGTTTTCTAATTTGTGTCCTGTCCATTTTGAAGTGCTATTTGATGTCCTCATGGTATCATGGATCTGGCTCTATGGCCAGAAAAGGCCTTAAAGACCACCAGTCCAGCCTTCTCATTTTATAGATGAGGAAGCTGAAGCCCCGGGAAGTTAGGCGATTTGCCTGATGTCACATAGGTAATTGACATCAGTGAACCCAGGGCCTGTGACTCCAAAACTTGGGCTTTTTTTCACTCTACCGTATCGTCATTCCTAACTTCATTTTTATTTTCAATCTCCATTTATTTCATTGTGGTTATATATTTACAGAATGATTTGTCCATATAGTGTTACTGCATATATTTAGATGTTAAGAGGTTACCTAGGATCATAGAAGTTTAGAACCTTAAGGAACCTTAAAGATCAAATACAGTCTTATCCATTTACAGATGACTTTTCCAAAGTCACTGCTTTTCAGTCACTAAGTTGGAGGACTCTTTTTCTACATATCTAGATTTTCTTCAGTCACATATTTTCCCTTGATTGGTTTCTTTTTCTTTTTCTTTTTCTTTTTAGAGTGTATCTGTTGCTCTGAAATGGAAAACAATGAATAGCTGCTTTCTGTTTATGAACTTTCCCCCCAGCCCTTTGATATTTTCTCATCCCTCCCATTTTAAGGAGGAAATGATCAGTCTTTTCGTATTCATAATTTTCTCCCTAGTTGTTAGCAGTATCAGGAATCCATCTGAAAGTTTTGTGATAGCTAAAGAAGGGGTTAAATAATTACATCAGGGAAAGTGGATGAGCGTATACTAAGTGCCTACTATGTGCCAGTCATTGTGCTAAGTGTTTTACAAATATTAACTCATTTGAGCCTCACTACAGGCTTGAGAGAGAGGTGTTATTATTATCCCCATTTTACAGTTGAGGAAATTGAGGCAGAGAGAAATTAAGTTACTTGGCCAGGGTCACACAGCTCGTAAGTATCTGAGGCCAAGTTTGAGCTTAGATCTTTCTAACTCAAGGTCCACTGTATTCACCAGGTGCCTAGGTGGGATTTTTTTCTTCTTTTTCGGTAGTTCTTATCAAACACTTAGAAATTTTGTCTAGTGAATGCTAAGTGGTTGCTGAAAGGTAGTCCCCCTTCAGTCTCTGGAAGCTTGAGAACCTTTCCTTTGTATAACTTTTCCCATCCTTGTTTTGGTGGCAAAGTACTTTCTAAAGGAGGTGGGAGACAATGGAATTATACAGTTAAATGAAGTCCCTGTTTCATAGAATATCTTAAGAGAAAGGAGAGACAAATATAGATTTTTGTTCAGGAGTCAACACATTTGGTAGCAACCTCATTAAGAAGCAAGCCGTATTATTTAAAGGACAGTGAATTTAGAAGACAAGACCAGTTCCAGTTACAAAGTGTGACCTTGGGTGATTAATTTAACTTAGCTCTCTGAACTTTTTTCACTTGTAAAATGGAAATAAATGTTTACATCCGGCCTTCAAGGGTCGTTCATTGTAGGGAAAATCCTTTGTAAACTCACATATGCTAAGCCATTATGATTATTAGGCACCGCATAGTCACCTTTCAGTCCAGTCTACTTTCTATTATTAGACGTCAGTAAAGGCTTATCAGAATGTGTTTGGTGTATATGATTTTTATTAGCTTTATCTAGTTGGGATTTTTTTCTTATCTGTTTTAAAAGTTATTGAATATTTCTGAAGTGTCTGAAGTGTAATGTGATGCTTTTTCCCACCTCTCCCCAAAGAGTGTGCTCTTCCTCACAAGGCTGCATATATCCTTTGAAGCCCTCCAAGGTGGTATTGTCACCTTCAGCCTCTGCCAAGAGAATAAACAGAGGTCTATGCTCCTCAGGCTCCAGCGCAAGGAGGTATGTTTTCTCTCTCCTTTTTCCTCAAGATACTGTCACTTTCCTGGAGTGTCAGGGTGAGAAATTGTTTCAGTCCTAGTCAGTGTTGTGAAAATGATTGTGACTGTAGCAGCCAACATAAAGAGCTGTAACCTCTGGGAAGGGGGTGGCAAATGCTAAGTGGTCGGTAGAACCAGTCTGTATTTGGTTAGATGACTGTTTTAGTGACCTTCAGGGGTGGGAACAGGTTACAGGGGCACTAGGATTAAAGAGTTATTTGGAAAGTTTTGTTCTGTCTCTCTTCCAGCATTAAATTGAATATAAGACTAAAGAGCAGAACTTTGTGTAAAAGCCTACCTTGTAATTTTCCCCTTTACAGTGATCCAGGAAATAATCTTCAAATTTTGGCAGTCCTTGTGAATTTGTAATCTGTGAATATGAAATAGTATTTTCATTTCTTATTTTATAATGCACATGATATATGTGGTTGGAGCCTAAATTTGTCAGTGACTGTTGACATAGGCTTCAGTTTGAATGTACATTAAGTTAAATGTTGCATACTAAAATCTGTTGTTTCTTCTAAGAAAGCCATTTTCATTTGATTCATGCCCTGGAATATAAAGGACCCCAGATGTTTTATTTAGAGATCCCGATTCAGAGCATTTAGCCTAGCTTTTTGTGCCTTGAATAATTTTTTTTTTGGCAGCAGAAGTTTGAATCCATATATAAGCAATATATAGTATCATCAAGAAAGAGAAAGGAGTTGTTCGGTCGTCATGTACATTGATCAGAAATTGTCCTCATCGTTTTTCCTTAGTGTCTTAAATAGATGCCTTAAAATCATGAATTCTTTACATGGATCTGCATTGTGTATGTTTTTCCCTTCCCCCCCACGTGTTTCTGTTCAGCTTTTCCATAAATACTCGACTAGCCAGTTCTCTAGGGAACCTGCATGCTGCAACAGATGATTCAGAGAGCAAAAAGACCACACCGCCCACTAGGACAGGTTATACAGTCAACCATTTCTCCAACCACTTGAATGGCAGCTCTCAGCCACCTGCCAGAAATTACCCTGAGCTCAACAACAACCAGTACAGCCGGAGCACCAGTGCTGGCACCACCCTGAACAGCCACACCAGCCTGCACAACGCCAAGGCCGATGAGTACATCTTCCGACCTTACACTGGCCTCTCTGCTTCTTCATCAAGGTTCCTGAGCCGTTCCATCCCTGTAAGTTCGCAGACACCATCTCTTGGTCAGAACCCTGAAAGAAACTGCTATACCTTGCCTTCCCAGCCAAAGCTACCACCAAAGAAATTTAATAGTGTCAAAGAAGCTTTCTGATCCCTTCTCCTTCTTTTGAAACTGTCTTAACATATAAATTCTGCTTGCTCCTCTTCTTTTAGTAAATGCCAAATTTCAACTGGGTTTTTTTCATGTTTTCATTCTTTTTTAGCTGTCGTTCTTAGAAGGGGTACAACCTTAGTCTCTAATTTTTTCAAAAGCAAAATTTCTCATTTAAGTTACTTTCAGGTTCAGTTTTTTAAAAAATCATTTAGATTATATGGTGCCGATCTTAAGAGTTTGTTTGATTTGTCACATTAAGTTATAGTGATAAGAGCTATATCTTTCATCATATAAATGAATGCATAAAATGACTTTTTATTTAAAATATAGTGAATGAATAGTATTTTTATATTCTGTTTTCAAAGCCTTTTATAATAGCTGAAATTCATCAAATTATATGCAAACTAGAATCATAGATGTTTACTGCTTACACATATCCTTGAGATCATCTTCTTACCCTCTGATTTTATACCTGAGGAAGCTGAGCCATAAGTGAGGCTAAATGACTTGCTTTTGGCCACACAACTAAGTAATCCCATAGCCAGGATAAACAAGCATTCTATAGACAGGAATGTAGCAAGAGAGTCTGGCCAGTAAGTAGAGGGTTTGCCCCATTGTGTCATGGAAAGAGAATTGATCTATATCAATAAGTTCTTAGTCTGCTCTTCACTTGAACTTATTCCTGGAACAAGTTTCTTAACCAGTCTTTGTTCTATTGGTTCCATTTGTATTACGTTGATTTGTGGGCACAAATGAAATAATAAATGTGAGCAGGACTTTGGGTTTTTCGGCTCCTAAGTGAGCTACAAGTCTGAGGTATCAATGAACCTGTTAAAATAGGTAAACCTGATGAGTAGTATCTGAAAAGGTCATTATCTACATTTTCCATTTTTATATATAACAAAAATACTAGAAAATACAGTTTATCTCATATCTAGTTATGTAGAAATATCTTATTTCAAGAAAAACTGTCCATCCTATGTTTCTCTAAAGACCTTGAAGTAGGTTTTTATGGGATTAACATGAAAGTGATTGTTGCAAAAAGAGGAAGTGGGCAGTTTACACACAGAACTTTCTAACAATTAGGGATATCCAACATGGCATGGGCTCCCTTGCAAAGTAGTGATCTTGCCGTCCTAGAAGAAGAAAAGCAGTCTGTCTGGAGCCTGTTCTTCCCCTGCCTTCTATCTCTCCCTTCAGAAGACTTATATGTAAGAAGGACTTCCATAGGTATTTCCACTAATTAGAGATGCTTTTGCCTTAACAAGTTCTTCCTTTAAAATTCAAATACCCCTAAGAAGAATGAGTCCTGTTATTTCATAATCTTATAAGTTATTTTAGCCAAATTCTCTGAATCAAATTGCAGTTTTGATTAAGGGAATGGATGAAATAAGTAGATGTGACAAATTAGATGAGATATGTTGAAGATATGTTTATAGAGTGCTGCTCATGCTCAAGATATGTTGAAGATATGTTTATAGAGTGTTATGCTCTATAAAACACATGTGAATCAGTACTATGCAGACCTATGTAACTGGGGTTTTTAATGTAAATAATGATGTGTTTGAATTTTTATAGGTATGTTCACAAATTATATATTTCACAACAAGGCTCCTGACTAAGTAAATATTTTTACAATTTAGTGCTTTTAATTAACAGATACTTTTAATTTAAGCCAATAATTGTTATGCTTCACAATAGAATTATAAACAAAACTATGATTCATTGACTTGTTAATTATTCTTAACTCCTACAGACTTTAATATGCCAATTTTGAGATTAGGAGTCATACATAAATAAATAGATCTATCCCAAGGAGATTAAAAAGAGCAGAAAGGGGTGTATGAGTCATGTTTGAAGTATGTCAGGTATAAATGCCAGGGGAATTGGTTATTTGTGCTGAAATATCAGGCTAATAGCTTCAGTCTTCCTCCCTGTTACTGGAGACCTGAAAAACTTTAGATGTCTTCTTTTACCTGATGTTGCTTTTTTCCTCTGATGAGTTTTATGTAACATTTTTGTCTTACTCTGTAATTCTTTATTTCTTTTTATCTCCTTCCACTCATCCATCCTCTGGTTGGGCCAGAATAGTTTTCCAATAACTGAATTCAAAACAATAGCCTGTATAGGCAACTACTTCTACACTCCTCCCTCCCCCAGTTTGCCATATCATTTTAAAGGAAATCATTTATGTATAGAATTGTCCAGCATGACACAATTTTATTCCCTCCTTTTCTTCCTGCCTCCATTAAATAAGGAGAAACAAGAACAAGTCTTGTCCTTTTTTTTTTTTATTGTTATATCTTGGAAAGCCTCCTGCCAGCAATGGCTGGGCATTTTGACCCCAGTGGATTGATGACAGAAGCCTGGATTGGTGTGGAACAAATTAAGATGTGAAAGACAAATTATTTATGCTGGATGCTAAGTTTAGTTTCTTTATTGTAGCAAGTAAAGTAGTCCATCTTTCAATTTTTTTTCCCTAATGATGCTAGCCATAATGATAGCTGAATTTGAAGATGAGAATCATGGATGGTTATGTTGTATTAAGCCCTCTTGGGAATAATGCTGCCTAGCATAGTGCCTGGAACATAGTAGGTGCTTAAAAATGCTTTTTGACCTATCGATTGATTTCAAGAGAACTGTTGGTGGGGTTAGCATTTAGAGGGGAATTTAATACCTTACAAGCTACGATTAACATTTTTCTTTGAGAAGCTTCACTTGTCCTTCAGCTTTATGTAATAGTTCAGCCCAGAAAAACAGTACATGTAAAACACACTTTACTTATTCTGTTATTAAAGGTTTTTAGCACACATGATACAAAGCAACAATGAAGAACTGTTATGGTTTTGATAAAAACAAGGCAATTGTCAAACTTTGTTTCTACCTCTTTTGGGAAACTTGACCCTTTTTTTTTCCTCTTTTCTAGGAGCAAGATGGGGGCCTCTCTTATAGTAACGGTCTCATTCTGAATAACTTCATTTTCATAAATCTACTGATTTCCTCCCCTTCTAATTGAAAGGCTTTTCCAGTCAAGGGAATGAGTGGGCAAAATTTTCAGAAAGGAGAAAAAAATATTTATTAAAAAAATCAGAGTTCTAGAGTTCTGTTATATGACTTAACATTTTCAAGATTTTTGATTTTTTACACTGTTCTTATATTCAAGTTGTGTTGAGTTTTTTTTTTTATTGCTTTAGCAGATAAAGCAGTTAAATGCATAGTTTCCAAAGGCCAGGAAACTACTTTTTTTAGGAGTACCTTTGTTTTTCCCACAAGTGCTAGTAGGAATTATAAATTTAACTTTTAAGTTTTTTGTTCGCTTGGCACCTGAGTTTCTTATGGTTTCATTAATGAGCACCGGTGAGACTATCCTTCAGAAAGAGAAAAACAAAAGAAATATAATGAAATAAATCCAAACTGTAACAATTGTGATTAATAGGTATTGTAGCTGTGATATTTACATTAATAATTAATAATAATGATAATTGGACATTTGTATAGCACTTGAAGCTTTGACAGGTGCTTTACATCCATTATCACATTTGATCCTCACAAACAACCCTGAGAAATGAGAACCCTGAGGAAGTATCATGAAGCTGGATTTGAACCCAAGTCCTCCTGATACCAGATCCAGTACTCTATCCATTATGCCACAGTTTTTATGCCATATTTATGTAGCACTGAGGATAGCAAGAGTTATAACAAACAAGTGGAAACAAGTGCTTTTTATAGACTTTGGGGATTTACAAATGTCATTATCCTCATTTTCTAGTAGTAGAATCTATACGACAGAGAGCATAGGTACCAGAATGGAATAGTGGATAGAACACTGGACATGGAGTCAAGAGGATATCATTTCAAATGTTGCCTCAGGTACTTATTAGATGTGTGACCCAGGGCAAGTCCCTTGACCTCTCAATGCCTCAGTTTCCTCATCTGTAAAATGAGGAGATTGGACTTGATTTCTTCTGTGATCCTTTCCAGCCTTAAATCTATGATCCCGTGATGTATACCTAGTGGTCCATGTAGTTGATATAAGGATTCATGGCCCATCCAGTTCAGGTCTCTCATCCCAGGTACAGGATCGGGGACCAGGGAGCTCCTTTGATTTGTTCAGGGCACTGGGATTCATTACTGCCTCAGATACTTTGTAGCTGCAGGATCTTGGCAAGTGACTTAGTTCATCAGCCTCAGTTTTCTCATCTATAAAATGTGAATTATAATAACTGTAGGAGCCACTTCACAGGGTTGTATTGAGATAATAGCTGCAAAGCATTTTTCAGGGGCTAGATAAATGCTAGCTAAATAAAGAATTCTCACCTAGCTGACTATTAAGTAGTAATATCTGTGAAGTGCCATTATTTAGTCTTAGATGTTAATCCATGTGCCCTTCAGAGGATTACTTTCTCAATGAGATTTGGATATAATGTCAGTACTTTGGTCAGTGTTTCTCAGATTTCTTCTTTCATCTCTATCCTAATTGCCATGATCTGAAACCACTGGATTCAGACATTCTGTGATTCTGTGAATTACCTTCTACCCTAGCCAGTCTCTTTCTTCTGTTGTCTTCTGTGTCCCTCCCCATTTTAATTCATTCAGCAAAACACTTCGAGATTCACCATCAAATATCCAGCTTTATTCTCTACCATTCTCTAATATATGGATCCTACATTCCAGTTACTCTTTTATCGTAGGCTTCCCTACCCTCCTACCACATGCCTACTCATTTCTTCCTCTGTGTTTTTTTTTCCTCACGGTCTCTCCTGTCCCTAAAATTTCCTCAGTCAGGTAGTCAGTAAACATTTACTTAATGCCTTCTATGTGGCAGGCAGTATGCTAAGTTCTGGGGATTCAGAGGACAAAAGGCAGTCCTTGCTTTCAGTGAGTTCATAATTAATGGAGGAGACAACATGCAGACAACTGTGTACAAATAAGACATATACAGGATAAATTGGAAACGATCAACAGAGGGAAGGCAAGAGCATTAAGGGGCTATGCATAGAAGGTGGAATTTTACCTGGAACTTAAAGAAAGCCAGGGAAGCCAGAGGCAGGGATGAGGAGGAGAGCATTCCAGGCTTGGGGGAACAGCCGGTGAAAATGCTTTGGAGTCAGGAGACGGAGCCTCTTGTTCCAGGAACAGCCAAGAGGTCAGTGTTACTGGATCCTGGAGTACTTGGGCAGGGATGGATGCGGATAAATGGCGTGGGTGTTGAGGTATGGGAAGATTAGAAAGGAAGCAGATCAGGTTGTGAAGGACTTTGAATGCCAAAAACAGGAGTCGATATTTGATCCCAGAGGTGACAGAGAGCAACTGGAATTTATTCAGTAGTTTTATCTTCACTTCTTCTTTGCCCCTAGCATACTTTAATGCCCACTCCACAATAACATCTCCGTTTTCAAACTCCTTTTGCACTTATTATTGGTATTTCACAACTAGCTCATTATTATGTGCTGCTTTAGTTTTAAATTTTCTACTTTACAATTTAGTACTTTATCAGTATGTATTATCAGTCAATCAGCAAGTGTTTATTAATTGCTTACTTTGTGCCAGGCAATATGATAAATTCTAGGCATTAAAAAAAAAAGCAAAATATGATCCCTGCCCTCAAGCAGCTCATGTTCTAATGGAGAAAACAATATGCAAATCATTAGGGATGTGTAAGAAATACTGGAAATAAAAGGGAAGACACCAGTAGTGGGGGAAGCCATAAAAGGCCTTCTACTGAAGGTGGGATTTGAGCTGAGTCTTGAAGGAAGCAAGGGAAGGACCGAGGTAGAGGTGAGGAGGAAGAGTGTCTCAGGGATTGAGGGAGGGGTGCCCCAGTGCGAAGGCAGAGAATCAGGAGATGATGTGTCACCTGTGAAGAGCATCAAGCAGACCAGTGGAGCTGAATTGTATTGTGGGGAGTAATAAAGTAGAAGACGACTAGAGAGAGGGGGTTAGGATAGAAATTTGTCTCCTTTAGTCTTGTTCCACAAACTAGATTGTGAGCTCTGTCTATGACTTTTGTACTTCACCAGTGCTAGGCATATATGTTATTTGTGTATAATAGATGCTCCTTCGATGTTTGATCAAAGGAATTAATTAAATTGTTAAATTGTTTACCGTGGTGTTATTCGTTTACATTTAAATCAGGATGAAATACTGGACCGGAACTTTGGTTAAGTGCCCACTTTTATTTTGATCATGAATTGTGTTTCTGAGGACTCTGTGCTTTCCTTGGAGAAAGTGTCCATTACAACATAATCTGGCTAGGACGAGCATATAATAGGAACACAGCAAAGTCTTCTTGTTCTCTAAGAATCTTCAAAAAAATTTAAAATTTTTAAATTCCTGTGAACTAGAGGCATAGGGTGTTAGATTTCAGCACTGAAATATTTTTTCTAGTTTAATAATTTTTATTTCATTAAATATTTCCCAATTACATATAATTTTTTTTAACATTCATTTAAAAAATTTTTGAGTTCTAAATTCTTTCCCTCCCTCTTGCCCCTCTCTCTTAGTTCTTGAGAAGGCAAGCAATATGATATTGAAATGTGGAGTCACATAAAACGAATTTCCATATTAGCCCAGTTGCAAAACACACACACACACACACGAAAAAATAAAGTAAAAAAGTATGCTTCAATCTGCACTCAGAGTTCATCAGTACTCTCTCTCTGGAGATGGATTGCATTTTTCATCATGGGTCCTTTGGAATTGTCTTGGATCATTATTTTGATCTGAGTAGCCAAGTCTTTCACAACTGGTAATTGTTACAACGTTGCTATTACTGTGCACAGTGATCTCCCAATTCTTCTCACTTTACTTTGCATCAATTCATATAGCTCTTCCCAGGTTTTTCTGAAACCATCTTGCTCATCATTTCTTATAGAACAATAGTATTCCATAACAATTATATACCACAACTTGTTCATCCATTTCCCAATTGATGGGCATTCTCTCAATTTCCAATTCTTTACCACCACAAAAAGAACTGCTATAAATACTTTGTACAAATAGACCTTTTACCCTTGTGTTTCATCTCTTTAGGATACAGACCTAGTAATGGTATTGCTGGGTCCGAGGGTACACACAGTTTTATAGCCCTTTGGGTGTAGTTCCAAATTGTTCTCCAGAATGGTTGGACTAGTTCTCAACTCCAACAATGTTACATTAATCTCCCAATTTTTCCACATTCTCTCCAACATTTGTCATTATCATTTTCTGTTCATATTAACCACTCTCATAGGTATGAGATGGTACCTCAGAATGTTTTAATTTGCATTTCTTTCGAGCACTATTTTTCACATGACTATTGATAGTTTTGAAACTGCCTGTTCATATCCTTTAACCATTTATCAGTTGGGGAATGGCTCATATTTTTATAAATTTGTTTCAGTTCCCTGTATATTTGAGAAATGAGGCCTTTTCAGCGTTGGAATATTGTCATATCAGTAAGCAGCTTCTGAATTGATAGGGTATCTCTAACACACACTTCTTCTTTCCCCTTTGGAAATCTAGTCCTAAATAGTTCTTTTTATTTATTTTTAAAATGAGTCTCTTCATCTTGCCCAGGCTGGAAATTCAAGGACCTACCTGCTCACAGAGATGATCCTACGGCATGGGAGCTTTGACCTGCCCCATTTCTGACCTATGCCAGTTAATTTCTCCTTAGGCAACTTGGTGACTCTTGTTTCTGGGTATTACGATATTGATTCTGAATTTAGAGCAAACACTTGATTGGCAGAGCCCACTGTATCTGAGCTTTCCTGGCAGCTGGAATTATAGGCATTTTGCCACGAAACCCAGCACATAGCTGTTTCTAGTTGAGATATTTGCAGATTTTTTTAAAACTCCAAATCTCAATTATATTATTTCACTATATTATTTAAACAGCCTCTCATTTCAAGTAGTATTTATTGACTTTTCCTGACTTTGAGTAGATGTGTTTTTCCTTTTTCATTTCTCACTTTGAACACTGTCATCCTATCCTCATTTGAAGAATTATATTTAATCACTAAGACCTGGGAGTTATACCTTTTATTTGTCTTTGATTTTTGATGTTGCTATGGTTTTTTAATCTCTTCTTCCTGTCATGACATCTCCTTAAATTTAATGCTATTATTTAGCTGAGAGATTCTAGTAATGTTGGGCATTTGAACTGAAAGTTTGTGTTGAGCTATAACTTTGATAGTCAAGAAGCATTTATTAAGCACCTGTTGTATTTCAGGCAATATATTAAGTACTGGGAATACAAAGAAAGGCAAAAAACAGTTCCTCCCCTCAAGGAGCTCACAGTGTAATGGGAGAGAAAACATGCAAATGACTGTGTACAACCAAGTTGGAGGTAACCAACAGAAGAAGGCATTAGCATAACGGGGGATCAGAAAAGCCTTCTTGTAGAAAGTAGGATTTTAACTAGGACTTGAAGGAAGCCAGGAGGCAGAAATGATGAAAAAGAATTCTAGGAATGGGAGGAGAAGATGTGAAAATGCCAGGAATTGGGAATGAGAATGTCTTGTGTGAGGGACAGTAAGGAGGCCGTGTCATTGGATTAAAGAGTACATGGTAATGATTAATGTGTGAGGGCTAAGATTGGAACCCAGGTACTTTCAACTCCATACTCAACTCCAACATATTTTTTCCATATTCTACTGCAGTAGGACTTATCTCATGATCAATATATGCTTTGTAATGATTTTACAAAGTTGGGTCTTGCCTAAATCTATAAAAAGAGCCAAAGCAATTATAAGCCACACAATAGTGATTTGTGTTGTGACATTGGAAGCCAGGATAAAATAAAGACTAAAATTGAAAAACTCATCAGCAGAAGAGTGGCAATAGCATTTTAAAATTTACTGCAAAAATGTTCAGCTACAGAATTTATTAAAGTTCTAAGCTAGTCTTTCCTGCTTCTGATTATCCTAAATCAGAGTTGTCAAATTTGCCAACTTGCAACCTCCATGCTTTTCCTCATTACTCTGCTCCCTACTTGGAATAACTTTCTCTGCTCTCTGCCCAACCATATTCTACCCATTCAATGCTCAGATCCAGTCCTGCCGCCTGCGTTAAGCTTTTCTTTGACCCTTGTAACCTTGGTGAATATCCCTTCCTCTAAACGCTTATTTTTTGTACTGCTCACTTGTCATTTAATAGAATGTTTCCTTGTCATTTAATAGCATGTTTCTTTGCATCATTATTTAATGGTTATATTTACATTTATATAGACACACAAATATATATTCTAATACATGTGCAGAGATAGTCTTTTCTTTCTTTGTATCTTGTGTCTAGCACAATTGATATGAGTAGTAGGAGCTGTAATACAGTTATGTTTACAGAAGAATCTTTCTCAAGAAAGAAATCAAATCTTTGTCTTGTATTTTTCTGAAATTAGATTTTTTGATGGAGAGTTTATTTCAGTCTAATAAGGAGGATTTTAGTTGCCAAAATTTGGTAATTTAAATATCTTGAAATATTTATTTTTTATTTTTATCATTTATTTATGAGAGATTTATTTATTTGTGATTTATTATCTCTCTCTTACTTCCCTTCTGTTAAACAGTAAAAAACAAAACATTCAAACAAAACAGATATGCTTACTCCAACACAATAAATCAATCCATATATCAACCATATTAAAAATATGCCTCTCTGCATTTTAAGCACATGCTTCAACTTCAGTCCTCTAGGCTTGTAGTTATCATTGCATTGATCTGAGTTCTGATGTCTTCCAAAATTGCTTTTCTCAATAATGGAGTTGTCATCATATAAATTGTTCTCCTAATTCTACTCACTTTACTCTGCATTAGTTCATAGATCTTACCAGGTTCCCTCTAAAACTATTCATTTTGTCATTTACTTATTTTTTTAAAAAATATTTTATTATTTTTATTTCTTAAGTAACGAGTTTTTTTTTATTCATTTATCCCACCAGACCCCACTCCCACTACCCCCAAAGAGCAAATTTTTAAAATAGTTTGGCAAAACAAATTCCCACATCAGCCGTGTCTGAAAATGCATGTCTCTCTGCATTTTAAGTTAATTACTTCTCAGGAGATGAGTTGCGTGTTTCATCTTCATTCTTTTGGATTCATGGTTTATCATTGTGTTGATCAGAGTTGTAAAGTCTTTCAAAGTTGTTTTTCTCTATAATGTTGGTATCATTGTATAAATTGTTCTTCTGCTCATTTTGCTTCGTATCAGTTTATAAAGATCTGTCTAATTTCCTTTGAAATTGACCACTTCAAAATTTCTTATATCACAATATTATATTAAATTAGTATATTATAGTTGCTTAGGCATTCCCTAGTAGGATATCTTCATAGTTTCCAAGATTTGCTACCATGAAAAACATGACTATATTTTTGTACATATAAATATGTACAAAATATACATATGTACATATAGATACATATACCTTTCCTCTTACTTTGAAGTATAGCTGTGAGTGGTATACCTGGGACCAAAGCTATGTACAATCTGGTAACTTTCTGAGACTGATTCCAAATTGCTTTCCAGAATGGCTGGACTGATTCACAACTCAACACCAGTATACTAGTACATTATAGCTTCTGCAACATTTACCATTTTCCTCTTGCTGTTTTTGCCATTTTGATAGGTACTAGAACTTACATTTCTATAATTATTAGTGATTTAGGCAGCTAGGCAGCACAGTGGATAGAGTGCTGGGCCTGGAGTCAGGAAGACCTGAGTTTAAATCTGGCCTCACATACTTAGTAGCCCTGTGAACCTAGGCAGCCTGATTGAATTTCCTCAGTGTAAAATCAGGGTAATGGCACTTACTTCCCACGGTTGTTACGAGGATCAAATGAGATCATATTTGCAAAACAGTTAGCACGGAACCTGGCATATAGAAGGTGCTTAATAAACGTGTATTTCCCTTTACAGCATTTTTATGTGATTGTTGATAGTTTAGATTTCTTCCTTCAAAAATTGTCTGTTCGTATAATTTGATCATTTATCCATTGGGAAATGGCTCTTAATCTTAAAAATTTGAACTAATTCCTTATATTTCTTGGATATGACATTTTAACCAGGGAAATTTCTGTTTCAAAGATTTCTTTTGCCAGGTATCTATTTCCTTTCCAATTTTTACACTAAATTTGTGCAGAACCTTTTCATTTTACATAATCAAAATTGTCCATTTTATCTTACATTAACACTTGTTTAGTCATGAACTCTTCCCCAGTCCATAGATCTGAAAGATAATTTCTTCCATTCTCCTGTAATTTATTAATGTGAGATCTCTTATGTCTAGGTCATGTACCAATTTAGAACTCATCCTGGTATTTTGTATGAGATGTTGGTCTAAAACTAACTTCTGCCAGATTAGCATCCAGTTTTCCCAGTAGTTTTTTTAAAAAATCAAATAACGAGTATCCCAAATAACTGGTGTCTTTAGGTTTTTTCGAAACACCTTGCTGTTGTATTTGTTTGCTTCTGTATGTTGTGTGCCTATCTGTTCCACTGATCGATCTCTCTCTCTTTTTAACCAGTATCAAATAGTTTTAATGGTTACTGCTTTGTAGTACAATTTGACATCTGGTACTAACATGGGCCATTTACCCTACTTTTTCCATCATAACTCTTGAGATTCTTTACCTTTTGTTCCTCCTTTCAATTTTGTTGTGTTTTTTTTCTAGCTCTGTAAAATATTATTTTGAGAGTTTGATTGGTATAGTACTGAATTAAGTAAATTAATTTAGATAGTATTGTTATTTTTATTATATTGGCTTGACCTCCCCATAAGTAATTAATATTTCTCCAATATTTTAGGTGTGTATTTCTGCAGAGTATTTTATAGTTAGATTCATATAGTCCTTAGATGAATCTTGGTATATATGCTCCTTGATACACTATAGCTTGTGTGATTATTCAGAATCGAATTCCACTTTCTAACTCTTTGCTGAGTTTTATTGGTTGCTGAAATCAATAGTTTTATTTCATTTAGTTTTAGTTGGCTTTCTAGGGTTCTTTAAGCATATCATGTCATTTGCAAAAAGTGATAATTTTGTTTCTTCTTTACCTGTGCATTTTTAATGACACTCTGATATTCATTACATTTATATAGCACAGTTTGTTTAGCTGTTTTCCAGTAGATGGGTACCCCTTTATTTTCTGTTACTACAAAAATAGCTGTTGTAAATATTTCTGTACGTAGAGTTCCTTTTCTTCTTTCTTTGATATCCTTGGGACATAGGCCTAGTAGTGGCCTGGCTGGGTCAAAGGATATTTAATTTCTTGCTGGTGAAAATGCTTGGTAATGACACAGGATCTCTGCAAGGGTGATGATCCAAACTGTTCAGATGATTATCTAAACTGCTCAGATGACCAGGCGTCGAACACCACAGGTAGAAGACTAGCACCATTTTCTCCACAAAGATTACATTCCTAGTAGTCTTAGTGTGCTATGGATTCTTAGCCAGTTACTTGAAATTCCCAGTCAGTTGCTTCTAGTATCACAGTGCTTGATACCTTTAGAAAGGCATTCTTTCCATATAGGGTAAAGAAGTGTTTAGAATCATTAGCCTCATTTAAAAAGGTTAGAGAAGAGGAGGGAAAACAGAGAGAAAAAAAGGCAGGGAGAGTGAGCAGGGTGATTTTAGGCTTGTATACCTAAGAGAATAAATATGAATGATTTACATGGCTAATAAAAATTAATGAAAAGCACTGATTTGGTTGTTACCCACAATTACAGTTTTCTAGGCATCATTATCTTCACAGTGAAAGTTTTGCTATCAGAAAACCAAACCAAACACAACAGTCTGGGAATTATTTAACATATTTTTGTACCATGGCTTTATATGACTAAAATATGGAGAAAAATGAGAATTGTAGCAGAATTTTCCTCAATAAGTTTATAGTTTTCAGAGTCCAATTGGATATCAATAGTTTGATATCTAATAATATAAAAAGTATACATTGAATTTCTTTTGAGAAAAACTACAAAAATCATATATAAAGGTAGGAAGAACATTTTTATATAATTTTCGTTTTAAAAATATTATTCTCCTTAAAATCTCAGGATCCTGAAAATGAAGACTAGGGAAATTAATTTGTTTTTGTTTTTGGTCTTTGCGTGGTGCCTGGAACAGGAGCTCCTACTATGTTCCAGGTATTGTGCTAAATACTTTACAAGTATTATCTCATTTGATCTTCACAACAACCCTGGGAAATAGGTGCTATTATTATGCCCATTTTACTGAGGCAGACAAAGGTTAAGTGACTTGTTGCAACACACAGCCAGTAAGTGTCTAAGGACAAATTTGAACTGAGATCTTCCTGAGTTGAGGCTCAGCACACTAATCACTGTGCCACCTAGTTGCTTTTTACTGCTCTTTGATTTTATTGATGTAGTAGAGCAGTCAAACAAATAGAATTGAGGCCACTAAACTTATATAAGGATCCCTGAGGCCTTCACCACATATTAACATTATCTATGTTTTATTATATTTTAATTTATCTTTTAAAAACTCTTTCCCATATATATTTTAATTTGGTTGCCTTGAACTTGGTGGGCTGAGTGTTTGGATACCTCTGTACTAGAGATTTCTCTTTACTTACAGAAATTGACAACTGGTCCATAATTTATAATCTTAGGGTGCTCAGAGGTTAAGGGACTTCCCCATGTCCGTACAGCTAGTTTTATCAGAGTCAGGACTTAACCTAGGTCTTTCTAATTCTGGTGACAGACCCCTTTGTACTACACCATGCTATCTTGTGAAATGCATATACTTTATCAAAACTGAAAAACCTAAAGGTGTTTCATTGTAGTTACAGTGATATCAATATAAACTTACTTTATTTATCCTAAAAAACCACTATTTATATGATATCCATATTAGCATATACTGTAGAAATAGAAACAAATGCTTTTTGTATTGAGTAAATAAATTTATTGATTTTACATTAGTAAAATAGTTCTAAATTGTCATAAAGTGCAAAAATTGAAAACCTCTGTTGACACAGTAACAGTAGTCCCCAAGAGGTACAAAAGGAAGCAAAAATAGAATCTTTTCTAGTATCATGTTTTTCATTTTTTGTTATTTGCAACAATTAGCATAAGAAATCAGGAACCATACTTTTACAAACTTTTAAAAAACAAACAGTATTAAAGGATGGTATTTAAGATGCCTTTTAGTTTTGCATTGGTTGGGGGCAGGGATAATAACTAAACTATATTAAAAGTGTTTTTTTTCACTTACAATGGAATTTTATTTGGATTGATTAAACTTCAGCAAATATTTGAAACTCTGTTACTTGGTGCAAGGCACTATCATTAGATTGTGAGCTCCTTGAGAGCAGAGACTGTTCTTTGGCTCTTATTGTAGCCATGGTGGGCAGAACGTAGTAAATACTTAGTAAATAATTATTAATTGACTGATTGGTAGGCTCTGTGAGGAATGCAAAGCTGAATGAGACAGTCTCTATCCTCAAGGAACTTGTCCCTAGTTAGAAGAAATACAAAAAAGGTACGTAGTAAGATAAGTATCTTAAGAAAGGGACAAAATGCTTTAGGGATTGAGAAGAAAAATTGTATCCAGGTGGGCGGCTTTAGCTGTGTGATCTTTCCAGTGTTGCTCTGTGCCTCAGTTTCCTTACCTTGATGAAGAAGAGATTTGATGATCTCTAAGGGCCCTTTTAGCACTAACATGGTCAGTAACCTATAACTGTCTTTCTGGTTCTCAATTTTATTCACTTGTAAAAATGGGGATAATAATACTTAGTCCGTCTGCCTCACACAGGGTCCAGTGAGGATAATACGAGATGAAGCGTGTGGATGAGCTTTATCCTTTTAAATGCTACTCCAGGTAAAAGTAATAACAGAGTGTGGAGGCTAGGAAGGGTTTGGTTTTAAACCTACCTGACTCTTCATCTTCAAATGGATTCTTTTATAAAATCTTTAAAATTAAAAAAAATTATCATTGCTTTTTGTTTTTTACATCGTGATTATTTCTGGAAATTTCCCCTGTCCTATTCCCCTTCGCATTGAACCCTCCCTTGTAACAATAACAACAAAAGCAGAACACTTAATACTGTGACTCTTGTGTGTGTGTGTGTGTGTGTGTGTGTGTACATTTATATAATAATTAACATTTATATAGAACTTATGATGTTCCAGGCACTGTGCTAAGTACTTTACAATTATTATCTCATTAAAACTTTTAAAGAGCTTGACAGAATGGATAAGGGGAAATTTAAAAACAGGAAAAGCCAATATGGAACAGTGTCCTAGAAAATGATGGGAATAATCAGTGGGGACTTGGGCCTTTTATTATGACAGCATAACCGTTGTAGTAAAAAGAACACCAGGTTTAAACTCAGAAGACATGTATTTGAGTCTCTACTCTGTCATCTACTGTCTTAGGCAAGTCACATAATGTCCCTGAGACTCAGTTTTCTCATCTGTGAAATGGAAATGATAATTGCGGTACGTTCTCTACCTCACAGGGTTGTAATTAAGATCAAAGAAAATAATATTTTAAAGCACTTGATAAAGTGGTAAAGTACCATAGTAATGGAAGCTGCATTTACTGTTATCATCCCAGGTGCCGTAATTGATTTCTCTGTATTTGTTATGTATCAAAAACCTCATTTTGCCTTATTGTTAGTAAATGTATTTAGATATTTTTCTTGAAATTTATAAATTATTGTCTTATGTAGTAGAAAATGAAATTTCTATGGTTTTATTTATTAAACTATTAGTACAGTATTTATATCCATAACTACATTTTTTTTTTACCATGATTAGGTAACTGGGTTGTTTAAAAAAGAAACGCCCCCAGAATAGCTAATTTTTTTAAAGTCACTACCCACATCTGACAAAACAGATTAGCAGCAGATTTCCAGAACAGAACAAATTGTCTTGATCCCCCATACCTAACAGATTGTTTTATGTCAGAAGTCTTGCTACTGTCAGAGAATGAGATTTCTTGATGAGACCTTCTATTTTGACATAAAATCTGTTAAGCTACAAGTTTTAAGGAGATTTTTCCTCCGTTCAGATTGGGCTTTGCTTGATTGTTATTATCATTATTACTCAATTCAACAAATATTTATCAAACACATACTATGTGCCAGGAACTGTGCTAACTGCTGGGGAAATTAGAAAAAAAAATAGTCTTGCTCTCAAGGAATATGTGTTTTACTAGAGGGAACATGTGCACAGAAAATAAATACAAAATATATACAAAAATGAGTTTGGGGTAGAAGAGATGGGGAAATGGGCCACCATGGATCAGAAAAGGCCTCATGTTAGGAGGTGGTACATAAGCCAAGCCTGGAATAGAGTTAAGGTATCAAGAAGAAAAGTATTCCAGACATCGGGAGCAACCTGTGCAAGAGGCATTAAGGCAGAACTATGTACAGGAAAGAACAAATAGGCTTCTCTGGCTAGAATGGGAGAGAGACAGAGACAGAGACAGAGAGAGAGGCAGAGAGAGGTGAAATTGAAATTAGTCTAGAAAGAGGGGCTTCAGATGACAAACGGGAGATTTTTGTATTTGATCCTGGAGGCAGGAATAGGAAGCTTCGACAGCAGAGGAATGATGCGTTCAGACCTGTGTTTAAGAATATCAATTTGGCAACTGTGTAGTATATGAGTTTAAAGGAAGGAGAGGCTGGGAACAGGGAAACTCTTTAGGTTGCTGCTACAATAGTCAAGATGAGATTGATGATGGCCTGAATTAAGATGGTGGCTGATGGAAAAAAGAGAAGCGGATGAATGAAGGAAATAATGTGAATCTGCTTTAAACTCTTTCTCACAGTATTCATCCTACCTGCCAAATAAATGATGATACGCTATTTTGGGGACTAAAATTGCAAGATTATAAGCATGTAAAAGTACCACCTTTTCAGTTAATAACAAAAGCACCAATCCTCAGTTCTGTTCTTATTGCTGTAATTATTATTGGTGTATTTTTTTTTTCTAACTCAGATGAATTTGGTATCAAGTTCCTGCAGAAATATAGCCCTGTTGGGGAAGTATAATAAAATCTTTACTAACAAGAACACTTAAGACTAGCTTGTCTGTTTCCTTAAGTTTCTGGTAAACTAAAGGGTTAGAAATTCATATGTGTTTCTATTCTTGTTCATGTAGATTCAGACCCACTCAGTGAAACATTTACTGAACATTTTTTTTCATTTTTTAAAACTGTATTGACTTTATGTCCTAATAAATATGAGATTCCAAATATTTATTTTCTTTTGCCGAATGAGATTTTACATTGCCATCAAAGTCATCATTGTAAAACATCAATTTTCATTTTATTGTAGATATAGGGAATTTGTCTGAATATTATATTGGCCACAAACATAACTTGGCTCTTATTTTTAAAAATCTCTGATTTTAACAACTTTTCCTACAGAAAATAATGTCCACAAGAACACCCAGTCATTTGAAGTTATAGTTTAATTTAATTCACCAAATATATTGAGTATCTACTATGTGCAGAATACCATGATACAAAAAACATCCCGTCACAGAGATGGGATACAAATTAATTATTATTATTCCTTAGAATGTATGCTCCTTGAGAATAGTTTCATTCTTTATCAATATCCTTAGCACCTAGTACAGTTTTTACAGGCATTTAATAAGTGCTTGCTTACTGATTATTATTATTATAATGGTAGTGAATTATAACCATCCTAACTGATAACTTCAAAACTGGTTTTTAAAAAATTTTGTAAAACATATCTTTACTACCAGTGTAAGATAGCTAGTCACTTATATTCATTACAATTCCATAATATTACTATAATAACAGTATGTTACAATATTACAGTTATATAATGTTACAATTCCGTGATATTACTAACATTTCTTCAGTCATTTGTGAAATGTTTTCTATGGCCAGGGAACCTGCCTGAGGCTTTTTGTGGGGGAAAATGTTATTATGTTCTTCTTTGAAGTATATTATCTGAGACTGGTGGCTGCCATATTTGTCTTTCAGGCCTCCTGCTGCTTATGTTGTATGTTGGTTTGGGGGCCTTGCTGATTTGGGGGCCTCTCAGTTTCTGTAATTGTGTACTACTGGGAATGAAAGTGGACCCCTTCAACAAAAGTCTTTTGTATGAACTTAAGATTTTTTGAAATTTATAATGCCGTCATACTCTAGTACTGCTTCCTTACTTCAAAAGCCCAATAGAAGTATTTGTCTGATTTTAAAACTCTGAAATACACTAGGCCTTTCTTCACACATTAACAATTTGTTCTTCCCTAAGGACTCTCAACCCACTACCATAATGGAAGTAGCAGTAGCTAAGTGGAAAAGAAACTGAGAAAACTAAATGTTTTTTAGAATTTAAATCAAAGAATATAAATCTGGTATAAAGTAGTCTAGTTAGAATCATTTGTTCAGGCCTTTTCTGTTTTCTATCCCCTAAAGTTTCACATTGCATTGAGTCTTGCAGAGATGATGGCATGTACTTTTTGAAAGTTAGTGTGACATTATGCCAAATAAAGGCTTTCTTTGCTTTAAAGAGAGAAGAAAGAAGCTAATGAGTAAGTATATGACTAGTGGAAACCTTTGATGTTCTATCAGCCATGGGTTTAGTTTTCTGGCTTAGTGTTTTAACAACCGCTGATATTAAATGAAGAAATCTATTTAATAAGGGACACTTGCTGATTTATTTGTGATCTTTCTGAAAAAGAAATCATAAGTGTTCATTGAGAATTTATAGCTATTTACAGATAAATTCAGAAATAAAGACAATCCACACTGAGTGAACTTGAATTTAAGAAGTCAGTTTGGGAAGGTTCTTTTGTTTTTAATGAATGTTAGCGATATGAAGACCAATTAACAGTGGATTTTTATGATCATAAAAAAGGAGAAAAATAAAGCATTTTAAGGAAGCCATGACTAACATATCACATATGAGACTTCTGTGGAGTTGGAAGAAAATCCCCAGTCATTTGTATTGTCCACCACTTCTGTGCTGGTTGATAGAATGTCAAAGATTTCCACTAGCTATATACTGATTCATTAAATTTGGTTGGAATATACCCTTTGCTTTGCCCAGTCTTTTTTCCCCCTTATCCTAAAAGCTCTTGAAAGCCACCCTTTCCCTGCAGATTTCCTTAAATAAATGAGAAAGGAAGCAGCATTGGATCAATCCTGTCTAAAGTTTTAGCTTTACAACTTGCCTTTCATTGGCACACTCATCATTTTCCCTTCTTCATACTAGTAACAAGATAATAATTTATGTATGCACTTAAGGTTGGTTCATTTCATTATGTCTTTATCCATATTATTGTCCTCTCTCTTAGCTTTTATGTATCTGCAAGGCAAAGGCCACATTTGTTTATTTCTACAACACAGTTTGTCAAAAAGCTGTGTTTTGGCAATGATAAGGAAGAATCACGTCTTGGATGTAGTCCCTCTTTCCTCCAGAACAATGCAAAGACTGAATTGGTATTTCTGGGTACAAGAGACTTCTTGGAAGCTCTCTTATTCTTGTTCATTAGAAATTGCTGCCAAGGTCACTATTATTTGTGTGTCCTTTGCCCCTTCCTCCCCTTCCCCATTCTGTTTTTCCCTCTGTTCAAGTGAGTTGGAAACTAGTGGGACAATCACCTAGTTGGTGACCTATGCCTCCTAATACAGAATCCTTCTGTAGTAGCAATTCTGGGCATGCTATTCGTGACTACTGTCTCCAGCAACTGTGCCTAACCTGATTTATAAATGTATAAATATACTGTGGAATATAGAGAGTAGTTTTCTTTCTTTGTTTATTGGTATCCAGAATTTTGGTTTGACATAGATTCAGTAATGTTTTTTGTTATTAGCGTTTGTCACATTAGATACTCTCTGTTCCAGTCCAAACTCTCAGTCACTAAATTTTATTTGGGAAATAGGCCTTGATTTTATGGCAGAATTATACCTTATACAGGTTAATTAAACAAAACAAGTGAAATTCTTTGAGTTTTTTGAAGCTTTTTGAAATTCTTTGGGTTTTTTAGAAAGACAGCATGTATTAATTTATGAGATTTCTTAGAAAAAGGGCAAGTTCTTTTTTTTTAGTGATACCTCTGTGGGTAACAAAATGATGGGATATTATCTTGTAATCCATAGTAACCTTATAGGGTTGTGAGTATAGAATGCATAGTAAACTTTATTAAGATACATTAATAAAGTATAGCATATCATTTCTAATTGAATTCAGCACCTTTTTCAGACATGACTGTTAGAACGCAGAAAGTGTATTTGGTGTTATAGAGTAAATGTTCACCAAAAAATTAGATTTGATAAATTCGGGGGCAAATTTGGTAACAGTTCCCTTTTGAACAAAAGACCTATGTTGTTTTGTTGCTTAAAAAAAAAACCAAACTATTTGGAGAACTCTCTATCCATCTTTGTGTTGTTCCTGTTGTCCAATGTGCTCTGTTTCCTCTTGTGCATGATTTGCTGTTTTACTCCTGCTCATTTCGTGTCTCATTATCTAATCTTGCCACCGTGCACTAGGCATTCTGATAGAATTCAGAATAATTGTAAAGTTCTCCCATGTGAACCCTGTCCCCTCACTGGATCAGCTTTAAGAAGAGGTTGTATTTTATTTAGATTTTTTTTCTTGAAACCACTTTACAAAATGTCTATTAAGAGAGTAAAGCCTTAAAGAATAAAATTAAAAGGTTGCTAATTAATCTGAGTAGAAGTAGCATCATTGAGCTATATTGAATTACATAAAAAGTACTCCCCCCAGGATATTTGTCATTTAATTGTATTTAAATGTCAGTCGTGATATTAAAGCACAATAACCTTTAGAAATTTTTTGTTTCCTCTTCACTTTCTATTTGTGATTTGATTTTGAAATCTATTTTTACCCATTTAACTATGAAATTGGTTAACTATATATTATAGATATCTGCTTTACTTATTCCCTACCCCCCAATCTTTCTGTTTTTTAAAAAGCTTATTTCACCTATCTGTAGAATAATAGAATAAGACTACCTCGGTTTGAAGATAGAGGTTGCTGCATGCACAATTGCAAGTTTTTGCTGACTTTGCATTTTAACAAAGGTTTGTGTTTCTCCTCTGCACAGTCCCTTCAGTCTGAATATGTTCAGTACTAAAGCCTTGCTGCTTCGATGAAAGCTGCTCAGCCCTTAGAAACTCATTTCTTCATGAGGAGGAACAATATTGAGGGAAAGAAACTGCTCACTGGGAGGAGATCTCTGCATTCTTAACCTTAAAATTCAAGAAAGCGCTCAGATCAGACCTCAAGGAAAGACTTGAAAGCAGAAAACTCTGGTTAATGACTACTGTAAATGCACTGAAGTTATGTTTATGGAGATGTTAATGATTCTGTCGGTGTGTTTTTTAAAAGGAATTTTTCATGTTGAGCCTGTGATTTGAAGGATTATTTTTAATGTATTTCAGTAATATACTTGTTATTACATTTCTGTACAGTGTTATATTATGTATGTATTGTCAAGCTAAAGACTATTTTGGTAAATTTATAAATATGTAATTGTATAAAGATTAGAATATATTTTGATTTAGATTTTCTTGCTATTTGCTACCAAAAATATGTATTTTGAGCTTGCTAGGATGATTTTATCTATGATGAATAAATATTTTCTCATAATAAAAAAAAGGATGTAGAAGAAAAGAACAAAAGGAAAAGAATGATTCTATGAACCCACTCTAAATACTATACGACCAGTTCAGTTCTTTGGGTAATCAGTCTTATTTACATAGTTTCGTTGCAAGACTGTCACTAGCAAATGAGTGTAGTTGGTTGGTATAGTGCCAGTTTTTCTTTTTCTCTCCGTTTCTTTGGATGATCCCCTATTCATTTTCTGTGCATCTTGCTGTTCCTTGTTTTTTAAGCTTCACATCTGGCTGCAGGTGGAAGTTAACTAAACGTTTCTCCTTGGAACATAAGCCTTTCTCTACCAGACAACAGTGAAACATTCTCAGAATTTTACATTTAAATTTGTTTTCAAAAATTATTTTTCTAGATTAGACTTCACTTCCAGCGTGTGTGTTTGTTGCTGCCCATAGTCAGTCACACATGTTCTCTCAGTAGCTTTAAATCATGAAAGGACAAAAATTCACAAGATGCTGCTATTCATCACTTCAGTGAAGAAAAACAATTTTAAGAGCGTAAGAGCTTGATGCAGATTTGGACTTGTTAGCAATATAATTTTTTAGTGACCATTAGTATACATTATTACAGTTTTTTAAGACTCATCATGCATTTATTTATCAGTATCCCTAGACAGTATTAGTTTTGAAAAAACAACCATGGTCCATAAATGCTCTTCCTGCTGCACTTAAGCTAGCATGAGAAATGTTAGTGAGAAAGGTTCGTAGTACTTTACTCCAATCCTCGGGATTAATCCTGCTATATTTAGTAGGATGTTATATATGAATAATACTTTACCAACAAAATACCCAGATCTTATTTTACTTGAAAATAAATCATAGAAATAAATATTTGGCTCTGATTAGCATAATTTAACCCATATAGACTGAATAAAAATGAATAGACTGTAGGACCAAATAATTGTTTAAAACTGGATCAGAAAGGAATCATAAATTTGCAGAAGTAAAAGAAAAAAGTTGTGAATAACTTTTTTTTAAAATAGAAAAAGAAGTGTCTTGGATTATTTATGTGTTATTGTCAAAATGATCAGTGAATGAGTGCAGGAAGGTGATAATGTATCATGACTATTGCAATATCAATTTTGTGTGAATTATTGAAGGAAATCCATTCATATCACATTTGCTGGGGGTGGGGAAGAAAAATCATGTTGACAACTTTGGTCTGTGAACAGTAATTTGTGTGCAGCTATATTAAAATGACTGTAAAACCTGACTACTGTAAATGCCCATGTTTTATGTGTGTATATGTGTCATTTGTACTTGCATATGCGTATGTGTCTTAATATTATTTGTACACATGTGCATACATAGACACACCAAAAAGTATGTGTACATAGTATAGAAAATATAGAGCAAAGTATTCTATTCCAATTATAAAAAAAGTTTGACATGTATTTTGTTATAAATAGCATACCTTCAAAGCTATATTTTGTTGTATTTTGAAGTGTAGATAAATACACTGCTAATAAATAATAAAAAGTTTTATCCATTTAAATCATTCCCTGGCTCTTATAATTTAGATGTATTTGCTTTCTAGGCTCTGATATCCTGGTGTTTGTCTGGAATTTTAATTTTCATCCAATTTGGCTGGCTGTTGCCTTCTGGATTTCTAAAAATTGTAGTTATATATTTTTATTTTACTGTTATCAGTAATTAGCCTTTTGAGAAGCTAATGATGACACGGTAGGTAGAGGGCTGCAGCCCTGACCTTGGAATCAGAAAAACCTAGGTTCAAGTCAAGCCTGTAAGACATATCATCTTCCTAACCATGCATCAGGCTCTAAGCGGGTCCAGAGAAGCTACTCAACTTGGTTTACCTGCAGTTCTTTTTTTAAAAAACTTTTTTAATTTAAAAATTTTTAATTTTCATTTCTAAATTTTCTCCCTCTTCCCATACTCTCTACTACCCACTGAAAAGGCAAGAAATATTATTTCATTATGTATATATGTACACACACACTCACACATATATGAAGTCACGTAAAACATTTCCACATGAGGCATGTTGTGAAAAAAGGCAAGAAAAGTAAAGTGAGAAAAAAGTATGCTTCAATCTGTATTCAAAGTTCATCAGATCTTTCTGCAGGTGGATAGCATTTTTCATCATGAGTCTTGGAATTGTTGTGGATCAATTGTGTTGATCAGAGTAGCTAAGTCTTTCACAGTTGATCATCATTACACTACTGCTGTTACTGTGTATAATGTTCTCCTACTTCTGTTCACTGTACTTTGCATCAACTCATAAGTCTTCCCAGTCTTCATCATTTCTCACAGCATAATAGTGTTCCATCATAATCATATACCATAACTTGTTCAACCATTCCCCAGTTAATGGGCATCCCTTTAGTTTCCAAAAAGAGGTGCAATGAATAGGTTTAACTGTTATTTTAACAGAATTAAAACATTTTCTTTATTTATTAGATGCTACATAAATTTAATTTTTGAATATGAATTTCATTGGTGAGCCTTCCTCTATGAATTGTTCTAAGAATATCAGTGTGCTATGTGATCCTTCTTTAATCAACTGCTATAGTACAAGTTGGATGGTATTTCATAATGACACATTATATCAAATGGAATAGAATAGAAGCGATCTGAGACATCTCATCAGTTCTCTGCCCATTTTGTGAATGAATTCCTTCTACCACTACCCTCTCTGCTTTGATGATGCACAGCCTTTTTTTTTTTTTTAGGCAATTGGGGTTAAGTGACTTGCCCAGGGTCACACAGCTATTAAGTGTCAAGTGTTTGGTCTGAGGCTGGATTTGAACTCAGGTCCTCCTGACTTCAGGGCTGGTGTATCCACTGCGCCACCTAGCTGCCCCCCAAATATAAGGAGACTGCATTTTCTTTTTTTTTTCTTTTTCTTTTTTTTTTAGTGAGGCAATTGGGGTTAAGTGACTTGCCTAGAGTCACACGGCTAGGAAGTATTATGTGTCTGAGGGCAGGTTCGAACTCGGGTTCTCCTAACTCCAGGGCCGTTGCTGTATCCACTGCGCCACCTAGCTGTCCCCAGATGCACAGCCATTTTAATGGGAAGAGTTAATAGTATATATAGAATTAAGAGTTTTCTTCTTTGATCATACAACAAAATTTGGATAACAGAACATATCAGTCCACCCTCAGAAGATTAAGGATATTTCTATGAAGTTCCACGTAAAATAAAGCATTTTATTTACACATAGTTTGCACGTGGAGTTCACTTGGGATCCAAAGGAAAGTAGAAAATAATTGTATAAAATTATTTTGAGCTGAATTAAAATGTTAATATATTCCTACCCAGTTCCTTCTCTATGGAGTCAATTATGTTAATCAGACCGAGGGGGAAAACAACTTTTATAAGAAGCATAAAACCTCTATTAAAAAAAAAAGTTCAGATGGAAACTAATATTGGGTAGCCTGAAATGCTTCTAATTAGTAGCTAACTAGCAAGCTGCTAAAAAAGAAGTTAGCTGACTTTTCAGTAATCTATTTGAATTTACTTAAGCTTTTATTGTTTATTTTTAGAGGGATTAGGTGTGAGAAGGGTATTAACCGAGACAATTGCATTGTTTAGTTTTGGTCCCCATATGCCACTGTCATTGCTGGAGCTGTTCAAAGCATTTCCAAGGGATGCAAGGGGAAAATTGGGGAGATATTAACTAGATAAAAGACTTTAGGTTCCAAAGGCTTCAGTTGAAAAGTTCACTTCATTGCCTCAAAATGACACTTTCTTCCCATATTATCAAATGTAAAAAGCAAAAATGTGGAAATTTTGAAAAATTGGAAACAACAAATGAGGAAATACACAAATTAGGAAAGTTTTGTTAGAACGTCAGGCTGCTTTGAAAATAGGACATCTCTTTTCTGCATTGATGTCTCAGGTGCATGTATGTGCTATCTTAATAACTCATCTGATTTCAACTAGCACAATAAACCTGAGAGGGCGAGATTTTTAAATCTGGGAATTGGAGAAAGGAGCCTTCTCTTTTGCTCCCCCCTAACAAAAAAAATGAATGCAACACTAGAGATAAGGGTTTAATTTGCCAAGTCAGAAAGTTCAGTTTTTAGGTTTCCACAGCAACCTTCCCTGCCTCCTTTGTTTTGCATCACAATAGGGACCTCTTTGCATGCTTACACAACACTGAGCAACAATCATTAGAAGAAATTCTAAGATGATTTTTATTCTTCAAAGTGAATATAGGAATCAATGGGGTACAATTTAGTTTATCAATAACATTTTCTGGCTTCAGTAGAAGTGCATCATTTTTGCATTAGTATACCTGCTATATGCTAATTTTAGGACCCTATTTAATAAGAGATTTTTATAAAAAAAGCATGTAATTGGCCACACTTGGAAACCTAAAAAATACAGTGTTTTACGTTTTCCTGCGTGTATTTGCACATGAACCAAGACTTTCTACTTCTGTATGTTATTTGTCCATTGTTTTCAAAGAGGACCAGATTTTAAACATATACTTCTGTATGTATACATGCACATGCACATACATACATACGTATATACACATATGCATATACATATGCATACATACACACAAACCACATGATCCCTTCCTTCTTACTGATTCCATTTTAATGTAATTTTTGAGGCCATACACCTCAAGGATCTCTGTTCCTTATGCTCGGTTTGAATCTTTTGTTCAAGTTTTCTCTTTTTCCCTTGAACTCTTTGGCAGTGAGGTGCTGCATGTATCCAACTTTTATCATCAATACTTGGTTCTTAATGGGGACTTAGCAAGACACTAAATAGTTCATGGATTGGACCTAGAAGCTTGAGAAAAGTGACATTTTTCACCTAACCAAATATAGTCTGAGACATTTTTCTGCATGAGTTGAGATTTTAAGGAAGATTTTAAATGAAATGTTTGGCTTGGAGGGGCGGAGCCAAGATGGCAGAGTGAAAGCAGTGACTTGCTTGAGCTCTCCCCCAAACCCCTCCAAATACCTTTAAAAAAATGGCTCCAAACAAATTCTAAAGCAGCAGAATCTACAAAAAGACAGAGTGAAACAAATTTCCAGCCCAAGACAACCTGGATGGTTGATCAGAAAGGTATATCGCCAGACTGGGAAAGGAGCGCAGGTCAGCCTGGGTGTGCAGGCCACAGTGAACCTGGATCAGGCCTCAGAGGACTGAATCACAGGCAGCTGTACTGGTTTCCAGACATCTCCACCCATGAACGCCAAAGACAACTTAGAAGGTCAGTGGGAAAAGTCTGTTTCTATGGTGAGAGAGAAGCTAGGTCTCAGCCCCAGTTGCCAAGTGTGGCCCTGGGGCGGTGGCTGCCTCCTGAGTTTCCGGCCCACAGGCTGAGGGGGAATCCAGTGGCTGATCAGAGGGGGATTGCAGAGATCTCTTAGCCAGTGCTGAGGCAGCAATCTCTTGCTTTGCCAGTGCTTGGATCTGGGTCACAGTTCTGAGGGGCGGTCCTGAGGTGAGGAGGAGAGCTGGCATGGTGGAACTTGTAGTAGCTGTAAAGAGCATATCCTCCTCATAGTTCCAATACAGAAAAAAGTGCTCATGGTCACTCATAGACCAGAGCATAAGCCAGGAAAGGAGTAAACACCTCGCCCCTTATCATACCACCTTGGAAGAACTGAAAATTTACAGGTCCCTAGAAGTCTCTCTGAAAACAACTGTACAAACCCTTGAAGCTTGGGACAGTACATTTTCCACATTGGAAGCAGACCTCTACCTATTTAATAAAGAGTTTATAACTCAAGTAATTGGCAAATCTCCCAAGAAGTGTCAGACCATAGAATCTTTTTTTGATAACAAAGAAGATCAAAACATACAACCAGAAGAAGACAACAAAGTGAAAGTTCCTGCATCCAAAGCCTCCAAGAAAAATAAGAATCAGTCCCAGGCCTTGGAAGTGCTCAAAAAGGATTTTGAGAAACAAGTAAGAGAAGTAGAGGAAAAACTGGGAAGAGAAATGAGAGTGATGCAAGAAAATCATGAAAAACAAATCAACACCTCGCTAAAGGAGACCCCCCAAAATACTGAAGAAAATAACATCTTAAAAAATAGCCTAACCCAAATGGCAAAAGAAGTCCAAAAAGCCAATGAGGAGAAGAATGCCCTAAAAAGCAAAATTGGCCAAATGGTAAAGGAAGTCCAAAAGATTACTGAAGAAAATACTTCCTTAAAAATTAGAATAGAGCAATTGGAAGCTAGTGACTTTATGAGAAATCAGGACACTGTCAAACAAATCCAAAAGAATGAAAAATTAGAAAACAATGTGAAATATCTCATTGGAAAAACAACTGACCTGGAAAATAGATCCAGGAGAGAGAATTTAAAAATTATTGGACTATCTGAAAGCCATGATCAAAAAAAGAGTTGACATCATCTTTCAAGAAATTATCAAGGAAAACTGGCCTGATATTTTAGAACCAGAGGGCAAAATAGAAATTGAAAGAATCCAACCAATCTCCTCCTGAAAGAGATCCCCAAAGGAAAACTCCTAGGAATATTGTAGCCAAATTCCAGAGTTCCCAGGTCAAGGAGAAAATATTGCAAGCAGCCAGAAAGAAACAATTCAAGGATTGTGGAAACACAATCTGGATAACACAATATTTAGCAGCTTCTACATTAAGGGACCGCAGGGCATGGAATATAGTATTCCAGAGGGCAAAGGAGATAGGATTACAACCAAGAATAACCTACCCAGAAAAACTGAGTGTAATATTATTTCAGGGGAAAAAATGGTCATTCGGTGAAATAGAGGACTTTCAAGCGTTCTTGATGAAAAGACCAGAGCTGAATAGAAAATTTGACTTTCAAATACAAGACTCAAGTGGAATATGAAGAGGTAAACAGGAAAGATAAATCATAAGAGACTTATTGAGGTTGAACTGTTTACATCCCTGCATGGGAAGATGATATTTATAACTCATGAGACTTTTGTCAGTTTTAGGGTAGTTGGAGGGAAAAAATTATATATACGTATGTATAGATATCGATATCAATATAGATAGAGGGCACAGGGTGAGTTGAAGATGAAGGCATCATATCTGGAGAATAAAATTCAGGGGTGAGAGAGGATTATATTGGGAGAAGGAGAAAGGGAGAGGTAGAACAGGGTAAATTAAGAAAAGAAAAGGCTCTTACAGTGGAGGGGAAACAGGGAGAGGTGAGAGGGAGTGAGTGAATCTTATTCTCATAGGATTTGGCTTAAGGAGGGAATAACATACACTCTCAATTGGGTATGGAAATCCGTCTTACCCTACAGGAAAATAGGGGGAGAAGGGGACAAGAGGGCCAGGGAATGATAGAGAGGAGGGCAGACTGGGAAAGGGGGTAATCAGAAGCAAACACTTCTGAGGAGGGACAGGGTCAAAAGAAAGAATAGAATAAATGAGGGGGCGGGATAGGATTAAGGGAAACAGGGTTAGTTTTTCACAACATGACTACTATGGAAGTGTTTTGCATACCTGCACGTGTATAACCTATATTGAGTTGCTTGCCTTTTCAATGAGGGTGGGCAGGGAGGGAGAAAGGGAGAAAATGTGGAACCCAAAGTTTTAAAAATACATGTTTTAAAAAAAATGTTTTCACATGCAACTGGGAAATAAGAAATACAGGAAATGGGGTACAGAAATCTATCCTGCCCTACAGTAAAGTAGAAGGGGGAGGGATAAGAGAAGGGGGGGGAGATAGAAGGGAAGGAAGACTAGGGGAAGGGATATTCAGAATGCATGCCATCTTGGGGTGGGGGAGGGGCAAGATGGGGTAAAACTTTGAAACTCAAAATCTTGTGGAAGTAAATGTTGAAAACTAAAATAAATTTTAAAAAATAAAATAAAATAAAATAAATAAAATAAAATAAAATAAATGTTTGGCTTGGTTAGGGGTGGCTTGGTGGAAGGCTCTATCCAGGAATATGAGATTGCATGTTGCAATCTTGTAAGAAGAGTCAAATTGAAGTGGGAGGAGAAAGGTCTTTGAGTATATTTACTAGTTTTTAGTGAAGTAAGCAGGTAAGAAAAAGGGGCCTGAAGAGGTAATGTGTGAGATTATATGAATTAGCTGAGATCCTTGGAACTTACTATGAGGAAGTAGAATCTGCTGCTATTGGATACCTTTGTGGGAGGGTAAAGGATTTAGCATGGAAGGTAATTTTTATTCTTTGGATCAACTAGAGAATGAAGTTGAATAAGTCTGTGGTAGATTACTTGGGGCTTGACGAATATATAGGTTATGGCTGATATGCTCAGTTAATAAGAAGCATGGTACTCATAAGCTGCATTTGATACCTCATTTCTCTGTTCCATAGTCAGCCTGTATATTCTGGTCACAAAGGGGACCTAGTGAGACCTTGTGAATCCTTCAGTGCTACTGGAAAGATAAACCTTAGTACTTGCCTTACTGATGGTGGATCATCTTCATATACACAGGCTATCACATGACAAATGCTGAACCAGGAATTTGGCTTTGAGGATAGAAAGAAAGAATCTTGAGGACATCACGGAGGACAAAGGATCACCATGTTGTGACATCCATGGAAGAAGGGAGAGGAAAGAAGAGGATGCTACTGTTCTTCCGAACCTGGGAGAGATAATGGAGCTACCTCTTCATAGAGACTGGGAAAGGTGAATGTGGGGCTAGCAAAGCACAAGGAGGCAGAGGACGGAATCTGGGTATATTTTTCCTAATTAAAAAACAAACAAAAAAATCAAACAAACCATGATTTGTCTTCTTGGCAAGGAATCAGGAAGTAGGAAGAACAGGACACGCTTCAAACCATGTGGTGACACCTTCCATTGTGTCTATCCTTGAGATTCTGTTTCCTGAGAGATGAAAATGACAATGTTCATATTCTGTGCATTCAGCCATGTTAAGGCTGCCCTGTATCTAATATGAATGCTGTACAAATCAATACATGTGCATATGACATCTCATGGGAAAATGCCACATTTGGGTATTAAATCCTTCAAGATGACTTCCAGAATTGAAACTTAGTTGGAAAAAATGACAGCCTAGAATCTCGGGTCATGTCAATCAAGCAATCAAGAAATATTTCTTAAGCACCTACAACATGCAAGGCAATGTGCTAGGCACTGTGGCCCCTACTCTCCTTGAGGAACTTATAGTGTAGCTGGGGTAGACCAGAGATAAGTATATGAACATTGAAATAATAATACAAGAGTTAAACAGCAGTTCAAGACAGCAACACAACAGATGTCAGAAAGCAGAACATACCTAATAACCAAATGGATGGTGCAGGGATTCAGAGGAAGGACAGATCACTGCCAGGTAGGGAGAAGACTTCATTGAGGAGTTAAGATTTTAAATGGATCTTAAAGTATAGGTAAGGATCTCAACAGTTCAGGGAGGGCAGGTAATGACAGCAATTTTAACAAGAATAGAGAATCAATTCCAGTCAACAGGCATTTATTGAGTGCCTCTCAGGTACAATATACTGTTCTAGGCTGGAGATACAAAGACACGACAGAAGCAACCTTTGCCCTCAAAGAGCTGACATCACACTACAGAAATGCAATATGTGCGCAGAGAAGTAAAGACAAAATCTATACAAGTATTTGGGGGGATGGTGTTAGGGAGATCATTCACAAGTGGGGATATCAGAGTATACCATCTCTGGGACAGAGCACTTGCACTGAACTTTGAAGAGAGATAAGATAAAGCAGGAAGATAAGGATGGTGTATATTCTGAACATGGACACCAGCTATGCTTTGCAGATGGGGTAGAACCAGGGTCTGAAGGCATTTAGAAACAAAACAGAGGAGTTTGTGTTTTATTCTAGAGGCAAAAAGATAACCACTATAGATGAGGAGTGACATAGTTAGACCTGTGATGTAGGAATACCAGTTTGGCAGCTGTGTGAAGGATGGATTAGTAAGGGGAGAGACTGGAGGTAGGGGGACCATTGAGGAAGTCACTGCAATAGTTCAGGTAAATGGCAATGAGGGCCTGAATTAGGATGGTGGCTGTGTGGATGTAGAGAAAGGAGATGAATGTAGCTGTTGTGGATCTTCAACAGAGCCTGGTGGATGAATGGATCAGGGCAGAGGATGGGTTATTACAGAAAGTGAGGACTAGAAAGTGACCTAAAAGTGGTGATCCTGGGTGACAGGAAGTATGCTGGTGCCCCCAACAGACATAAGGAAGTTAGGAATGGAGTGAGTTGGGGTGTGATACTGAGTTACATTTCGGAAGTGTTGAGTTTGAGATACCTGAAGGACATTCAGGTGGAGATGTCAAACAGACTTTGGTGTTGTGGGACTATAGCTGAGGAGAGTAATGAGGACTACATATGGACTTGAGAATATTAAAGCTGGGAAAGACCCATTCCAACCCGTTCATTTTACAGGTAAAGTTACTGAGGCAGGCCCAGGGAGGCTATATGACTTGGCTGGAATTATACTTAATAGAATCAGAAGACGTCACACTGAAAGGTACTTTAGATACCATCTAATCCAACCCACTTGTTGGGTTGAGGATGAGGAAATTGAGACCCATTGTGGTTAAGGGCTTAAGATCATGTAAATAGTATATTTGATTTTGATACCAATTGATTTTTACTAAGGTGATACTTTCTTGAGATTGGACCATCTGAAAATACCAAAAGAAAGGAAAATGTGCTACTTTTTTCTCACTCTAAAGAAATCATATGAATCCAATTTTCCACATCATCAGCAAAATTTAAGGGAAAAAAATTAGAAATGCTAATGGACTTTTTTGCTATTGTCCTTCTAGGACCAGGGTAAAAGGGAATGGCTTCCTAGAACAATTGAAATAAATTATCGAGGGACTGTGGTTAGTGGATACATATTTTCTTTCTTCTTTTATCCCCCTTCAAGAATATGATCTTCAATTTTTAACTCTCAACTTGTTTCCCTGTGTTTCTTTACTGTGTCTCAGTGTCTGGGCTGCCGTCCTGTATATGGATGTCAAATTCATATCATAAGGAGTTTAACGAAGAATTTTCTATCAGCCAAGAGAAATGTGACTGTATTTTAGAAAGAACTGCAGAAACATACATTGGAATGTTAGTGCCAGGACTGAAATTGACAGCTTCCAGTTAAAATGAGAATGTAAATATAACAAGTACAGCAAATTCTTAATTGATGCTTCCGGTGTATAGATGACACAGTAAGAAAACTGGAAGAATGAGATGTTCAGGTCTGTTAACATTATGAATCTTCAGTCAATATATGTATAATTATGTTTGGTTCGGGGACTCATCCCCCTCCCCCATCCCTTTTGGATTATTTAGTGTTAAGGATTACTTCAAGATTGAGCAGATAAGAGGGAAACAGATGCCCCTAGGAAAACGTGATTTAATAAAATATTACTTTAGTTTTGATAACTCCCAAACCCATATGCCTCCTAAAAGTTGGTAAAAATGGGGCAGGAGATAAAATGAGCTGGAGGTTGTGGAATTCTCCTGGCAGAACCCTAAAGGAAGTTGAGAAGGAAATAAGAAACAAGACATTCCCTATATCTAATCTCTGGGCTGAGCCAGAAAATTCCAGCTGAGAATTATCCTAAGGAAGCAGTTTTCTGCAACTGTTCTCACTGCAAAAGAAAATCTCATCCTAGGAAAGCTCAAATTGCCTCACCTTCAAAAGACAAGTGAGAGATTCAGTCATGGTTGAGGATCCTAGGCTCATAATAGATCCAGAGGTGGAAAAGACCTCTGAGGTCATTTACCAGTGTCCTCATTTTACAGATGAGGAATTTGATGTCAAGAGAGAAGTGACTGGTTCAGGGTCACCCACGTAATAAGGAACAAGGCCAGGGTTCGAACCCAGGTCCTTGGACTCCAAATCCAGCAGTGTATGTAAGCAATCTATTTAGTCAAAAGATGGAACAAGATTCTGTGTGTGATTAAATTCAATAATATTCCAATATATCTATAATCTCATCAATGTGAGTATTCCTTCCATCAGTGCAGACCCATCCTTGCCTTCTCTATTCTGTTCTCCCTTAAATTTGGGTAAAAACACAACTTCTCCCCCAAGCAGAGTCCTCCAACGAGAGCCACTAAACATGCTGGAAGTCTTCTTAGTCTTTATGTTACGAGGAAGTAGTGAAGCATTCAGGCTGGCCTTCATTTATTTATTTATTCCTTTTGTCACATGATCAACCTATCTTTTCCAATCCTACATTTCTTTGATGGTTTCATGGCACCTCTTTTTTATTATGGGTCTTTGTCTGCAATTTTTTGCCACCTGCTCACACCTATCATGTATCCATCTATTTGCATTTTAGTTAATCTTCAACTTCTGTTTTGCAGATACAGTAGCATTTCATAACTTGTAGCCCTAAAACAGCACAGGAAGAATTGGTATTAAAAAAAAAGATGAGCCTCTGTTTCAGGAAAAAGCATTTGGTCATTAAAAGAACTTTCCAAATTTTCAGAGGCAACCCAAACTATATTACCCATCCTGTTCACTATCCCAGGCTCAATTCTTTGGACATTTGTCCAAGATAACCTATACTATATATGGATGAGCTTGATAAGTTATCCATCCAACTGCTTATCATAGTGTGTAGATAAAAGAATAGAAGAACACTTTTCATTCAGTTAAGAGAGAATTCCTGCCTTCTTTCTTGCATATGGGGAAGAAAGATAGTGTGTATATAGACCCGTTCAATTTTCCACTGATTGCATAGAATAGTTGGAAATAAAACTGTGTCTACTGGTTCTTTAATCTTCCTCTAAATCATTATAATTGAGCCTTTGGTCTTTCATTCTCTTTTACCTAACAAGCTTGCCAATTTCTGTTTAACTCTTAAAATTAGGAAAGATAATCATATAGCCCTACTCAGATGCTTCATCATGACATGAAGGTGACAGTGTAAAGAGCCCTAGATTTGAAATTAGAAGACCTTGGATTCAAATTATAGCTCTAATGTTAAGTGGCAATATGATTCTGGAAAGAGCACTGGGTCTGGGGTGGGAGGATTGTGTTTAATTCCAGATCTGTTCTCTGTTCTCCTTCTCTCTCTCTCTCTGTCTCTCTCTCGGTAGCTACATATATGGGCAGCTAGGTGGCACAGTGGATTGAGCGCTGGACAGACTCATCTTTGTGGGTTCAAATATGGCCTCATTCATATACTAGCTGTGTGACCCTGGGCAAGTCACTTAACCCTCTTTACTACAGTTTCCTTATCTGTACAATGAGCTGGAGAAGGAAATGGCGAAAGATCTTTGCCAAGAAAATGCCAAATGGGGTCATGAAGAGTTGGACATGACTGAGAAATGACTAAACAACAACAACTTCAAACAAATCACTTAACCTCTCAGTTTAAGTGGCCTCAGTTTCCTCATCTGTAAAATCAAGGCATTGGACTAGAAGGCCTGTTTTTTTTTTTAAAGACAGTTGGGGTTAAGTGACTTGCCCAGGGTCACACAGCTAGTAGGTGTCAAGTGTTTGGTCTGAGGCCAGATTTGAACTCAGGTCCGTTGTATTTCAGGGCTGGGGCTGTATCCACTGTGCCACCTAGAAGGCCTTTAAGGTCCCTTCTAGCTCTATATGTATGATCTTATGATCAGTTCCATCTCTAATTCTATGAACCTGATATGCTAAGTCCTTTAACCTTTCTGGTCTTCAATTTTTTTACCTATAAAATGGGGATAATACCTACATTGTCTACCTGACAATGGTTGTTTTGAAGAGATGCTTTGTAAAATTTTTTTTTTACAGAAATGTACTTGTTGCCATAGAATTACAAAATTTTGGAGTTGAAAGAGACCTTAGACATCTAATCCAACTTTCTCATTTTAATAGATGAGACTGTGGCCCAGAACTTAAGCTACTCAGTAACAGTGCAAGTGTTAAAATGCAAGATTTCCTAACTCCTACACCAAGGCTCTTTCCATTAGGCAAACTGATTGTTCAAAGATATAACAAATACAAAAAAGTGTAGAATATAGACTCTATCTCCTTATCAACGATATAAACTAGCCCAAGTTCATGAGAATTAGGGGTCAGTTGTCACTTCCATGAATTTTTTATAATTAAGTATTTCTTAAATTCCCATTCAATAATTCCAATAAGATTTTCCCTCCTTGCCTAATTCCACCCCCCTTCTCCCTGTCTCTGTCTGTCTCTTCCCCTCTGTCTCTCTCTCCATTTCATAGATGAACATTCTTTCTTTTCCTTCATTTTGGCAAATCAGTTCAACCTACTCATGAATAAATTGCCTTGGTGAAATTTCTATTCTAGTATTCAATCCAAATGTATAACACTGAGAGGCAGCCTGAGGTAGCAGAAAGGACTTGGGTTCAGGGAAGAACTGAGTTTGAATCTCTCCTGAAACATCTATCATCATGTGATCATTGGCAAGTTGATTAACCTCTCAAAGTTTCAGTTTCCTCATCTGTAAAATGGGGATAATATCTCACAGGGTTATTGAGAGCCCCAAATGATGTGATAATATATACAGAGTACATAATAGATAATAGATAATAGAGTACAAAGTACTCTCCGAACTTTAAATAGTTCTTAAAATCGATGCCAGCAGAGAGGTATTTTGGCACTTCCTATTAAGGTAGAAAGGTTTTATGTACAGATCCGTATGTATGTTGTTCAATGAACAGTCTGTCTAAATCTGAAGAGGTTCCTAGCCAGAAGGTTGGCCACTGGGTGATAGAATTTTTTTTTTTGGCCATAGAAATTTTTCTTCTTCTTCTTCTTCTTCTTCTTCTTCTTCTTCTTCTTCTTCTTCTTCTTCTTCTTCTTCTTCTTCTTCTTCTTCTAGATTGGGGTTAAGTGACTTGCCCAGGGTCACGCAGCTAGTAAGTGTGAAATATCTGGTCTGAGACAGGATTTGAATTCAAGTCCACCTGACTCCAGGGTCGGTGTTCCATCCACTGTACCACCTAGCTGCCCCCAGCCACAGAAATTCTTTACAATTGTATATTCTGCTCTTCCCACAACTAACAAATTCAGTTCAACAATATGCAATTCCTTTCAACAAGGCAAAGCCCTGTGCTGAACACAGGGGCTACAAAGATAAAAATGAAATGGTTCTTGCTTTCAAGGAGCTCACAATCCACTGGAAAGGGAATACGTCATGTACACAGGTAAGTAAACGCAAAGTATATATGCCATGGTAGACAAAGTAGCTTCAAGAAAGAAAGAGTTCTAAAGAGGACTGGGGTGATCAAGAAAGGCTTCACTTAGAAAGTGGGCCCTGTGCTGTGCTTTGAAGGAAGTGAAGACCATTTAGAAGTGGCAGTCAATAGTGGTGGAACCAATACTCACAGCAATGAAGGCTGGGAGCAATAACTTTGACTCTTCTCTCAGGTAGAACATGTTAATTGTCAACATATTTTGTATCTGAAAAATACAGGAATTTTTTTTTCATCTCAATACAGAAAGGAGGTGTTTCTAATTTCTAGAAAGTTTCCTACCTCTCTTTTCTATGTCCTGCCATTAATATCAACAGTCATAGGTTTTTTAAAAGCAGATTAAAAAATAAATCAAATTAAGTGCCTTAATGGAGGAAAGGGAGGGCAGTCTTTTCTAGACAGACACACCAAGTCAGAGCAATTTTAAGCCCAAAGAATGGTATTCTTAGAAAAGCTACAAGCAAATGGGGAATGTAGGTCACTAAAGAAATACCTTGGAAATTTCACAAAGCAACTCTCCAAAGCTGAAACATTAGGCTGTGGATGCCCTGCTGGTATAAAGGCAGAGACAGATGCGTGGCTTCCCATACATAGGAAGGAGCTCTGAATGTGGGTAAGGGTGGGCTTAACTTTATAAATGGAAAATGGATGACTTGGAGTCCATCTGGCTTGGTGCACTGGAGAGAACACTGGACTTAGCCTCAACAGTTCGGATTTTTATGTTTAAGGAGATGTTTAAGGATCATGTGGAGTGAAAAGAACCCTGGATAAAGACTCCAGTCCTGAGTTCAAGCCTCAATTCTACTAAGGAGTTGTGTATGTGACACTGAGCTAATCAGGGGGTTTTGGGTTGAGGGAGGGAGACAACAATTAATTGATTTGAGAATAAATCAATCAACAAACATTTATTAAACCTCTGTTATATACCAGGCATTGTACTAGGTGTTGGGTATAAAGTAAAAATATGAAATAGTCTATGCTCTCAAGGAGTTTATAGAGGAAAGATAATATGTGCATATATAAATATATGCAAAATAGATACAAAAATACAAAGGAATTTGATTGGAGGAAGGGGGGACTAAGATCTTATGGATTTGGAGAAGCTTAGGAGGTAATGTTTAATCAAGTTTTGAAAGAAACTAGGAATTCTGAGAGACCAAAGTGAGGAAGGAAGGAATTGCAGGCATGGGGAACATCTACTAGTAGGTCAAGGAAACGGACTAGATGAGAGGAGAAAAGCCTTTGAGTGCTGAAGTCTGACAACATTGACTTTTGGGCTTGGGGGCAAAAATCCAAAACACCTGAATCTGGACTGAGGCCATCATTCCATGTATAATTTACTTTTGAAGGAAAAGCTGAGAAGGCTGCCTGTGTTTGGAACTGTAATATTTGCTCACTATTTTGGTGCTTAATGGAGAATCCTTTTTAAGATGGTAAAAATGGAGAGGTTTTGATGTTAATTGCAAGTTTTAATTGTAAGGGATTTCAAGAAAACTTAAAGCCTTGGTTTTCTTGCTTTGTACAATGTACTCAGCTATAAAAAAGGAAGAAATTGAGAGACAGTGTGGTGTAATGGTTATAGCACTGGATAAAGAAGTAGGAGACCTAGCTCTGCCACCAACTGTGTGAGCTTGGGCAAATAATTTTTCTTCTATGGACCTCAGTTTACTTATCTATAAAATAAGGGAAATGGACTATATGAGCTTGAAGAACTTTCAGCTCCAAATTTCTATGATTCATGATGCCTCTCAGCTGAGGATCTCAGCTCATAATTTCACCTCCATTCCCTTTTCCTCTGCTCCAGACTCAGAGCAAGAGGGGGCACTTTTCATCATCAAAGTCAATGCCTATAGTTACTTGTGCCTTTGATCTTCTCTCCTCCCATGCATGTAGAATTCAATCTTTTCTCTCTCCTCCAACAGCACTCTCCTCTCATCATCATTTCATTCTAATCTTTAATTTCTCTTTATCTAACTCATTTTCTGCTGTCTACAAATAAGCCCAAGTCCCTCCCATCCTTCACCTGATTTTGCTATCCTCTCAAGCTACCATCCTACATCTTTTCTCTAACAACCAAACTCCTAGGGTGGAAAAAACAACTGTCTAGACCAATTGGATTACTTACTTTGCCTTGCCCATGCTTGGTTGTTGTCCTTCATGTTCAAAGAGAACACTTGGGAGTCAAGGTACAGTGTGTCTGGCTGTGGCTGATCAGACCGATATGAGCTGTGAACACTTTACCACTGTCAGGCACAAATAGTCCATACCAACATTTGGAGTGCCGATGCCTCTAAAGTTGCACATCTCATGTTTCTTTTGAGCTACTATACTCTTGCTTTGCTTATAGAGTACAGCATCTTCTTTGATTCAGGCATGCCATGCTGGACGGTCCTGTGCCAATGTCTTCCATATCTCACAATCAACTCCAAAATTCTTCAGAGAGACCTTGACAGTGTCCTTGTATCACTTTTTCTGACCTCCATGTGAACACTTGCCTTTTGCGAGTTCTCCACAAAACAGTCTTTTAGGCAAATGCGTGTTTGGCATTCAAACAACATGGCCAGCCTATCAGAGGTGTGCTGTCTGCAGCAGAGTTTAAATGCTAGGCAGCTGAGCTCTAGAAAGGACCTCAGGACTTTCTCTTGCCAGGTGATCTTCAGAATCTTCCCAAGAATTCAAATGGAAGTGATTCAGTTTCGTGGCATGGCACTGGTATACTGTGCACTTTTCATAGGTATACAAGAATGAGGTCAGCACAAGGGCTATGTAGACCTTCAGTTTGGTAGGCAGCCTAATACCTCTTTTCTGCCACATTTTCCTTGGGAGCCTCCCAAATATTGGCAATGCCTGCTTTAACCTCACCAGCTATGTGTAAAACCCTAAAAAAGTATGCAGACAAGGTAAGTCTTACACACAATAGGCAATTAATAAATGCTTTTTTGGTTATATTGTGCTCAGTAAATACACTTTAGATGCATACTTTTTAATATAAAGAAAAATCACCCAATCCCTCGATCCTTCAATTACAGGACTCCAGATGGCAAAAATCTAGCTTTGTAGTCTGAGATCACCACCAATCTCATTTGAATAACAGTTTAAATGGGTTAGACTTAATTTAGTAATACTTAACACTTTCTTCAAAGCATTTTACAATCACACAGTAATCAGCAAGGTTCCTTTGAAAGGGAAAAAAATTTAATATCTTTTTTTTCAGGTGAGAAAACAAACCCTAGAGGTGTGGGTTGTACCTTCTGCTTTTATATACTGTCAGACCTTTGGACTTGATTCTTATCACCCTAGCTTTCCTGCTGGAACTGAAGTGAGGTGTTATTTGCCTTGGTCAGGCAGAAGTGCCAGGGCCATAGAAAAAGGGTAGATTTTAAGTATCACTAAATTTTAGATCCAGAAAGTTTGAGTTTAATACCCTCATCATAGACAAGAAAATACTAAATCATGCAAGTTTTGTGATTGACCTGATGTCAAATAGCTAGTTAGTGGCAACAAGCTGGTAAATGGTGACTCCATCAAAGAGACTATTAGTCTATTGCAGCAAAGGGGAACCTGTGTCCACGAGGTGGTCTTCTAGGTCCTTAGGTGTGGCCTTTTGGCTGAGTCCAAGTTAAGTTTTACAGAACAAATCCTTTTATTAAGGGGATTAGTTATGTGAAGTTTGGATTCAGTCAAAGGGCCACACTTGAGAACCTAGAGGGCCGCATTTGGTCTTGCAGCCTCAGATTCCCCACCCTTAGTTTGGTGCTCTTTCCTTAATACATTGTTGCTTCTCTCAAATAACTGTCCCCCATTTTTTCAGGAAGCAGTTTTTTGGGGGCTGCCCCTTAAGCACATTCCCCCCTTCAGGAAAGGTGAAAGACTGCCAGTAAGGCCTTATTTCAAAAGGAAATAAATTTGGAAGCAAGCTGCCAAATCTCTATCACTTGGAGCATGATTTTTCACTATGCAGATTATTCACAATTCCTGTTTTCTCTTATTCTTTATGACTTGCCTTTTGGTAATTTCATTATTAAAAAAAACCACAACTCTGACCCAGTAATGGAAGGAGTGCAAGGCTGGACATCTCTCTGTGGCTGACCACTTGTTGCAGCTGTTTTGTACAGGAAATCCATACTTTACTATTCCTTTACAGCATCTGGAAAGGGGTTGAGTGGGAAAGCCAAAATAATAACATTGAGGGATTACATTTGCTCCCTGTTGCTTTTTGCCCAGGGAAACTGAGAATTTAACTGTTTGATTTTTTAAAAAATCCCTGATAAACTAGTGTTATAGGAAGATATAGGTTTAAAGTATCTATTTCACCAGCTACAACGTCTCCTACCAGTCTGTGAATCAGATTGGAATAAAGGTGCTGTAGACCTATAAGGTTCTATTTCAATCAAAGAGGGAAGAAGGAGGGGACTAAAAAGAGAAGAGAAATTGATGGGGGAGGGGGTGAGGAGGGAGTAGGAGAGAGTAAAGGATAGAGAAAGAAACCCCCTAATTGCAAGACTTTCTGAGCAAGATATTTTTCTTCCTTTCCCAAGTTTGAAGGCTGCTGAATAATTCATGAAAAGCGTGGAAAGCCTGAATTTACCTAGGGTGATGAATAACTGAACAGGAGTGAGCTGAGCGAGAGAGGCTGTATCACATCAGCCACCACTCCTGCCTCTCATCCCAGGGTGCTCTACAGCTCTCAATTTGCTTTTCAACAAGCTTCTACTCTCTGCTACTGTGATTGCAGGAGGTTGCTTGCCTGGGTGGGTCTCCAGCCTGCTAAAAGTCAGATAATCTTCCCCCTGGCACTGCTGCCAGCTGGGAAGCTCCTCCTTGCTTATTGCTACTGCTGTTGCTGCCAAGCCTTGGACCATGTGCCCAGTTCGTGAGTATTGGCCATGCTCCTGGCACTGATCCCAATGGAACTTCTCTGATGGCATTTTCCTGGGACCACAGGTGCTGCTGTTGCTACAAGATGCTTTGGAAGATTACTTCCTCTGTTACTGTCTGCATAGGACCAGCCTGAGAGCAAGGTATCTCCTATCCCTCCATCCCCACTCCCCCCCCCCAACACTCCATCTGGGCATTTTTCCCAGCTGGGATATACCTGCTGGCTCCTGTAAGTGGGTGCTCCAGCTGGCATCATTTCCAACTGGAAGGAGGAAGGCTATTTCTGCTACTGCTGTTGTCTGCCCCGTTCCTACTGAAAGCAGGAACTCTTTTTCCTTGCTCTGGAGACATTTCTGAAGCAGGTACCTGCTACCAGAAATTAAACTCACCTACCACCTTGCAATCTCTCTGCCCCTCCCCAGATCTTCACCTAAAGTCCATTCTTCCACAGCCTTTTGATTTGGGGGGTAGAGTCTGGTGGACCTCCACCCTTTTGGCCCTACGGAACAGTGTCGGATGTAATGGAGCCTTCAGAAAGAAGTCAAAGTTAAAGAGCTGGGTGTGAAAGTGGAAGCCAGCATGACCAACAGCTCCTCCACGTCCACCACCACCTCCAGTGCCGGGGGGTCGCTGCTACTGCTGTGCGAAGAGGAGGACTCGTGGGCAGGCCGCAGGATTCCCGTGTCCCTCCTCTACTCGGGCCTGGCCATCGGGGGAACGCTGGCCAACGGCATGGTCATCTACCTGGTGTCATCCTTCCGAAAGCTCCAGACCACTAGCAACGCTTTCATCGTGAACGGCTGCGCTGCTGACCTGAGCGTGTGCGCCCTCTGGATGCCGCAGGAGGCGGTATTAGGGCTGCTGCCCAACTCCTCGCCCGAGCCTCCAGGGGGGTGGGATGGCGCTGGGGGCAGCTACCGCCTTCTGCGGGGCGGCTTGCTGGGTCTCGGCCTCACCGTGTCCCTCCTATCCCACTGCTTGGTGGCCCTGAACCGCTATCTGCTCATTACGCGGGCGCCCGCCACCTACCAGGTGCTATACCAGCGGCGCCACACGGCAGGCATGCTGGCACTGAGCTGGGCACTGGCTCTGGTGCTCGTGCTGCTTCTACCTCCCTGGGCAGCGCCGGCAGGTCGCGTGCCCCCCGAGGTGCACTACCCGGCGCTGCTGGCCGCTCTGGCGCTGCTGGCTCAGACGGCGCTGTTGCTGCACTGCTACCTGGGCATCGTGCGCCGGGTGCGGGTCAGCGTCAAGCGGGTCAGCGTGCTCAACTTCCACCTGCTGCACCAGCTGCCAGGCTGTGCTGCGGCCGCGGCCGCCTTTCCAAGTGCTCCTGGCCCTCCTCACCCGCACCCAGTGCCCCAGGCGGCCGCAGCTGCAGCTCAGCCCCTGCCGCCCACTCTGCACCCGCGCCGGGCACAGAGGCGCCTCAACGGGCTGTCAGTGCTGCTACTTTGCTGCGTCTTCCTGCTGGCCACGCAGCCCCTCGTGTGGGTGAGCCTAGCCAGCGGCTTCTCGCTGCCTGTCCCCTGGGGGCTGCAGGCAGCCAGCTGGCTCCTGTGCTGCTCTCTGTCCGCCCTCAACCCTCTGCTCTACACCTGGAAGAACGAGGAGTTCCGCCGTTCGGTGCGCTCGGTCCTGCCAGGTATTGGGGACGCGGCTGCGGCTGCGGCTGCCGCCACTGCTGTACCAGCCGTGTCCCAGGCACAGCTGGGCACCCGGGCCGCTGGCCAGCACTGGTGACGCGGTTGCCAGGGCAGCCTAGGCGACGGAGGAGAGGTTGCCCAACTTCCAACTCCCAGGCCGCCCCCTCCTCCAAAGCATCACATCCCTGGAGGAAGAAGACTCATGAAATATACTGCAATAAAGCTGACACGAGAAACTTCACTCAGCTCTCACAGGGACATCCAGGATCATCAGCTCCCTCACTCTCAGAACGCGAGAGGAGTGGGGTGGGGGTGTCCCGGGGGAAAAGAAAACTCACTTTCTTCTCCAAATCGTTCAGTTCGGTCCATTGACTGTTATTACCCCTAAGACTGCTGGTAGGGGGAAACAGGACCCCTAAGGTGGTAATTTAAACACCCATGCGAACTTCATTTTAAACCATCAACTTCGTACGAGACGTTCCCCTTTTCCTTTTGGATCACTCACCGTGATTAAAGTACCTTTATTTTCTCCTTCATTGTTTAATATCTTATTAGAAGCCCTGGGTGTGCATGGGGCAAAGATTCTTTACGCTGTATGATTTAGGAGATACCTGCTAACTTTGATTTGGTCTTTGTTCATTTATCCAATGTATTTTATTAGCTCACAGTAGCGCAAGAGCAGAATTTTGCAAAATATGTGTTATCTTTAAGGTTTCTTCTGTAAGACTGTGCTTCAGAGATGGCAAAGTCACTTCTGAATGAGATTCACTCAGTGAAGAAATCAAGAACTTGATCCTTCTAATAGCTTTTTGCATTCCTGGATCTAGGAGGTGTCAGATATTAAATCGACACTGGGTAAGCTGAGAGTTAATTGTAGGAGCCAGCAACAGTAAGCACTTGTGAAAACAAATGAGGGGGCTTTTGCATTTAGGAAATGATTTCATGGTTTCTATAGCATGCACCAACTCATTGCAACCAACAACTTGTAACAGTTCTATTTGCCCTCCAAGTGTGATTGCAGTTTTATTTTGTTTTTACATTTTGTAATTTAACGGTTGCTAAGGAGAGTAAGAATTTCTGTTGTATGCTTAACATTAAAAATATCTCAATGCACATGATATAATTAAACACTCATAGTACAATGACTTCATAGCTAAACTTAGCAGTTATTGCATGCTCCTAAGTGTTAGAACTTATGGAGAGTGCAGGTAGTGGATCAAAGGCTATACCCAACTAGACATGGGCCACTGGACATTCCACTTTTTCCAGAAGAAGAAGCCTTTCCTTAAGGACTAAAAACCAAAAGGGTCACCTCTGATTACACAGGTCTCTTCTTATCCTTTCTTGACTCACAGGAAAAAAAAATCTGGTTTGATGTTTGTAGAGAGAGCAGTTAGCAAGATGAGCCAGTGACATGATTTGGTTTCTACAAAGTCATCTGTGTGCTTGGGGTTTGAAGCACTGGATAGCAACAAGTTGACACTGGTTTCAATTTAGTACTCAATACCCTGACGAGTATCATTGTGCATGTGTATACAAGGACTTATTAACTCTGTCATATGGAGAATGTAAAGTGCAAATGGAAGTCAAAATAGAGTCTTTGAGATTTATAATTTTAGCAAATCTCCTGTTAGAATATTTTGAAACGGCCACTTGCTATGTAGGAGCAAATAAATGGGGATTAAAATGGAAACAATGTCATATTCTAATTTTTTTTTCATTTTAAAAGTAATGCTATATCAGTATTTGGGCAGCCAGTTACATCAAGTCTAGCCCCACAGTAGCCATAATTGTCCTAGTAATACAGACAAAAATCCTTTGCTTTGGTTGGCATCTCTGGGAGGCATAGAGGTATCTTAGACAAGTGGCTAACCAATGAGGAAGCAAGCTCAGTTTCAATCTACTACATTAACTTCAGGGTGGATCTGTTCTCAGTTGACTTCTTTATGGCATCACAGCCTCCAGACATGGATTTCTGCCACCAAGTGTATGGACTTTTTGTCTGAATTATGGGGGTGATTGTGACTGTTCATATGGCTGTACAATAATTCTTTCATTTTTGGGTAGATCAGTAATCACACATCTGACCTCACTGAGGTGTACACTTCCTCCATGAGTGCAGATCACACCCTCCCATAACTTCGTAGCTCTTGTTTCCTGTCCTCCCATAAATACTCCACAGGGGTTCGAGTGTGTATCTTACAGGGATACTAGTAAATGTATTTTTTTTTCTTTTTCATGTGGAAAAGTTGTTCAAATTCTAAAATAAGGACTTTTGTGGCTTAGGATATTATGAGAGTTATTGGAAGAATTAACTTATTTGTAGGAGAAAATCCATAGCTCAGATGCATTAAGAGAAAAGTCTGTATAGCAGAGATGCATTAAGTCAGCTAATTGACATTTTATTGATCTAGCTATCTTGTGCATGCAGCAGTTTTCTAAAGTATCACATTTTCTCACTTAAGATGTTTGATTAAAGTTCAGACTACAACTCCTTGGACTACTTTTTGTCTCATTTTCTTTATTTGCCTTCAGGGACACTACTGTACATTGTCTTTCTAGTTGAAATAACTGATTTTTGTGGAAGGCGTTTGGGTTTGAGAGCTCACGATGCACCAACTGAAAAGAACTCTTATGACTTAGATAAATCCCAGGCAACTTTATGCCTCAGACATGGAGAAGTTGACTCTTATCCAATGGTATGCAACTAGTAAGCATTAAAAAGCAGAATTTGAATACAAATTTTCTTGACTGTAGGTCCTTCATTCTATCCACTGGGCCATGCATTTTTTCTTCTTGATTTGACTTCCTCCATCAACACAGATCAGCAACTTATCTGTAATTTACAACGGTAAAGAAGTGACTGAGGCACTGTGAGCTTAAGTACCATAGTCAATGCAGGTGTTGAACCCCAGGGCTTCTAGCCTCTTTGACCAGCTTCTTGACTCCAATTTTACCGGCTGCTTCTTTTGGTCCATGTTCCTCCAATTTTATACTACATGACATTATGGTGATTAGCACTAACAATGATTAAGTAACTCTTTGGTGCCCTCACTTATTTTTATTTCTAGTTTCCAAAATTTGTCACATTTCAGATCATCTCCTGAGGCAGCCTCTCCTGAAAATCATCCTCTCTAATGTTCCCTCCTGCCAGACTCACAAATGCAATTTTCAAGATTCGTTTTCTGCAAACCATTAGAATTTCTGCCATAAAGATGTAGTAAGTCATCAATAATAGTCAATTTCAAGATACTGTCTTTCATTGCCATAGGAAGATGCTGATAGACATTGTTATAAGTATTGCCAGATTTTCATGTTAGAACTAAGTTATATGAGATTCACAAGAACCTGTGAATATAATGTGAATGCTAGAATACAAGAGGTATAAGTGTGAGTGTGGTCAAGGAAACATGATAGGACTCTGCTCCTAGAGCTGGTAGATATTGTTTTTGGCCTCTTCCCTCCAATTTCATATCTAGAAACTGAACATATTCGAGCATCAGGCTCAGAACTTAGCCCAGAAACAGGTCTTGATTTAGGTAGACCCTTTTCGTGCCGGATATCTTTTGAGGCTCTTTTTCTCCCCATCATTTCCCACTGTGGTCACTGCAAAGCCATCCTGTCTGTCTTCATGCTTAGGTTTGGCATGTGAGTAGGTATAGCTTTCCACTCAATTGGCACTCCATTTATTGTAGTTTGGAGAAGCTTAACATTGAGTCTCTCCCCCCCCTAGCCCAGCCCAATCGGTGAGATCTACTCTGAGGTTTATAGGTAATTAGCTCTACAGGACTGCTTTTACTTGTAATTTAAAAGCAACCTGTGAGGTGCCTGGAGTTGTCTTAACAGCTAAGAGCTGGGAAGTGTTTAAGCTGCAATTATTAAATACTGTTAATGGAAGCTTTTTTTTCTTATTTAAATGAAACCATGTATTATCCACATGGGAAGAAAACAGCCTAATGACTATTGTGGGTTGTCCTTTGCCTTCACTTTGTTTTTCGTGACTATGAGACTTAGTTACTACTCTCCCCCTCACTCCCACTCACCCACCTTCCAGAAGCGAGAGTGACAACAATCACATATTCTTCCTTATAAAGAGCTATCCAGTATTGACTATTTATTTTACACCATATGGAGGTTTTCAGGAATGGACAAGTTGTAGTGTGTGGTGGGTGGGATAAGGGCTGGTAATTTTTTCTTGACAGGGTCATTTATAGCCACTTATATTTGTTGGCAGAATATTCTTCTCTGGAGGGGCAGTAGGGGAAATCAAGCTGTAGCAAACATGGGATCAGATTTATAGCTAAAAAGCATCTTAGAGGTCATTTGCAAAATAATGGGATTGGAGTAGATGGCCTCTGGGGTTCCTTCCCGTGCTACATCCATGACTATTTTATTATCTAGTCCAATGTTCTCTTGTAATTTTACAGATAATGAAAAAGTGGCCTAAAGAGGTTAAGTGACGTGTCTAATTTAAATCAGGAAAATGGACAGCACCAGCATTTAAAATGAGATTATTTGTCTCCAAATATAACCCTCTGGGACTAGCTATCCTATATATGTGCAATTGATTTTTTAACCCAATTGTGAGGCTTAATATTTATCCCTACTAAATTTTATCCTCTTAGATTTGACTCTTTTGTTCTATCCTTATTAAGAACTTTTCGGTTCCTAATTCTGTGATCCAACATTTTAACATGTTTTTGCACCCCCTTTAAATCTTCAGATTTGATTAGTATGACATCTATACTTTTTATTTACAACAATGATAAAATATTGAACAGAACAGGACTGAGAGACACCTGGTGCATTCTACTAGATACCTCCAGATATGTTGACATTGATGCAATAATCACTACTCTTTGATGCCAGCCATTGAACCAGTTGAATAGGTTGCCCTGAGAGGTAGTGAGTTCCCCCCCATAAGAGGTCTTCAAGGAAAGTATGATATAGAATGATGATATAGAAAGGATTCTCTTGGTGGGACTGGAATTGATGACTTGTGAGGTTCATTGCAATAGAAATTCTTTAACATTATCATCTAGCTCACATTTCTCCTTTTTGCTCACAAGGATGAAATGATGACTTCCTAAAGCGAGATATACTATGCCTACAGTGTTCTCCTACTCCAGCAGGGGAAGGAAATAAATTTTTTTTTATAGTGCCTACTGTGTGTCAGGTACTCTTCTAAGCACTTTGCACATCACATTTCATTTAATCAGTAGTTTAGCAATCCTCTCAAAAAAGGCGGTGAGGTCGGTCAGGCATGACTTATTCTTGATGAAGCAATGCTGCTTCTCAGTGGCACCATTTCCCTTTCTAAATGGTCATATTTCTTTAATAGTACATTTTGGATTTTTTTTTTCCAAAATGGAGGTCAGATTCACTATTGTATAGAATGAAGAATTCCTTCTCTTTGCTTTTTAAAAAATTGTGACATTTGCCTGTTTCTAATTCTCTAGCACTTCTCTCATTGTCTACAATTTTCAAAGATTACTGAAAATGATTCAGGAGCTACATCCATTAATTCTTTCAGTATCCTGGGATGTATTGTTTCTGAACCCAGAGGCATGAGCTCATTGAGAGTAGCTAGGGACTTGCCATCTATTTGATGTGGCTTTCAACTACCAGTTAAGCAGCTACCCCCCAAGCCTTCCCAGACTGAATATCATTCTCCTCTGTAGAGAAAGCAAGCAAAGCCCTTCACTCATTATCACTGACCATTATCACTCCTCCATCTACTCCAATCAGCAGCATTTTTATGATTCCCCAAAAGCTGTAACAGACATATGATGTCATTCGCTCCTTGGAACAACCCTGGGAGATAGATGCTATTATTACCCTCATTTTGAGGAGCTAGGTGGCACAACAGATAAAGTACTGGGCCTGGAGACAGGAAGACTCTTCTTCCTAAGTTCAAATCTGGCCTCAGATAATTACTAGCTGTGTGACTCTAGGCAAGTTACTTAACCCTGTTTGCCTCCGTTTCCTCATCCGTAAAATGAGCTGGAGAAGGCAATGGCAAACCACTCCAGAACCTTTACCAAGAAAACCCCAGATAGGATTGTGAAGTGTAAAAATACTGAACAACAAAAAAATTACCCCTATTTTTACAGTTGTAGAAATTGAGGCAAATGTAGGTCAAGTGACTCGCCCAGGGTATCTTAGGCTGGATTTGAACTCAGGTCTTCCTAACTCCAAGCCTAGCACCTTATCCACTGCACCACCTAGTAGGAGCTTGATAAATGTTGGCTGATAAGAAAGATAATATCAGTCAGTGAGAAGGCAGAGGGAAACCAGCTTTTGGTCTCCCCTCCTGCCCAATTTATCCTTTAGCAAGCTAGTTCTAAGAATATCACCTCCCCTAAGTCATAGCTTGCTGAAGGATGTCTCAGGGCAACTACAGTACTATAATAATACATCAGAGTATGAGTCTGTGAATCATGGTGTTAACTGTGAGGACAGGTTAGTGATATTCATCCTCCTGTTACATCCAAACTGGTTTCTCTGAAATCATCTCAGTCACAAATTTTCTTTTCAATGTAAGGTAGAAATTCCCAAGAAGTTCAATAATTCTTGGCAAATCTTTTTTCCCCTTGGTTTTTCCACAAACTATAACTATTATTATTATTTTTTTTGGGCTAGGCAATGGGGTTAAGTGACTTGCCCAAGGTCACACAGCTAATAAGTGTTATGTGTCTGAGGTTGGATTTGAACTCAGGTCCTCCTGAATCCAAGGCCGTTACTCTATCCACTCCACCACCTAGCTGCCCCAACACAAACTATAATTATTGACATATACAGAGGTCTTATGAGCTTGATGGAGTCACCCTGAGACCTGGGGAAAGAGCCTTGGAAATATCTTCCCTGTTCCTTGCTATTTCTCAAAATTATAGTTTTGGAAGAAACTACTAGATTTCTTCTAATTAACTTTTCTGCTGCTTTTCCTGTCTGACATTCTTTAAATCTTCAAATCTCATCTAAATCTCTTTTGAGGTAAGTTCTACCCATTTGCTCTTATTTCATGCTAATTTTATTGTACCGCCAGCATTTAGCACAGTACCTGGCAGTAATGAGCATTTAATAAGTGTTTGTTGACTGAACATCAACTCATTGTGGCCATGAGGTCCCATGTCACGCTGAAATTTGCGATTTAGAGTAGCCTTGGTTAATTAGTAAATTCCTCGTTAATAGAAGTATGTAAGAAGATGTTGGATATCTGTCAGGGATGTTACTGTAGGAGGTATTTTTGCCTTGTATAGAAGATTGGATGAGATTATCTCTTCAGTGCCTTACAACTGCAAATTCTTTGGTTTTGCATCATTTCTTTCCATGGTTGAAGACGGAAGGTCAATTATAGCTTTGTGGTGTCGAGTAGGGACATGCTGGAACTAGCTTATATAGGCTCAGGCTTGAGCATTTATACCTTGGAAATCACTAAATGCTACAAAACAAGTCTTGATTTATTGTTTTATTGATGGACTAGACTTAAATGATGGAGAAAATGTTAATGAAACTGATTAAATGTTAAATTCTGTCATAGATACTTTTTTTTCAGAGAGCCAGTTGTTAAACATTTACCAGCACACCAAGGCAAAAAGAGCTTCTCTTTGAGAATTGAAACTTGGCCCTTAGCTTTGGCATGACTGCTTTGCAGCCAATAGAAGAGCAAAACTGTGCTTGATACTGTTACCAACTTTTCTACCTGGATCTTCTGTCCTTTCTGTTTTTACTTGTTTTTGTTCTTGTGCCATTGGTCTATTTTGCTTTGACTCCTACTTGTCTACCAATTCTTATTCTTCTCTGCTAACTTGCCATACATTTCACTTCTCCTACCCATGTATTTCCCCCAAGATTCTGCAGGTCTTCTCCTCCTCTCCCTCTGCCCTCACTCTTGTTAACTTTATTGGTTCCTATGGCTTTAACTATTATCTCCATGCAGATGATTCCCAGATCTAGGCAGCTAGTTGGCACAATAATTTGAGCGCTGAATCTGGGGTCAGGAAGACCTGAGTTCAAATCTTGCCTCAGTTACTTACTGGATGTGTGACCCTGGGAAAGACACTTAATCTTTGTCTACCTCAGTTTCCTCATCTGTAAAATGGGGATAATATTAGCACCTATCTCACAAGGTTATTGTGTGGATTAAATGAAATATACTTGTAAGGTACGTTGTAAATCCTAAAGAGCTAATTATTATCAATAAATCCTTCTCTACTATCTCCAATTACCCACTTGCTATTTCAAATGGGATATTCTGGATATATCTTAAACTCCAAATATCCAAAGCAACTCATCTTTCCCCTTAAGCCCTATTCTCTTCAAACTTTCCTATTTATGTTGAAGGCACCATCATCCTTTCAGTGTCTCATTTTCCTAATCTCAGCATTATCCTGGCTTCTTTGTTATCCTTTACCCTGTCTATCCAATCAGTTGCTAAATCTTGGCATTTTCACCTTCACACCTCTCACGTCTCATACAGCTACCACCTTAATTCAGGCCTCCCTTTATAGAGAGCTCCAAATGCCAGCCATCTCTTTATTTGCCACCAACTGCTCTGCCTGGTTTTAAACTCCATCATCATCCTCAGCATGTCCCATCCAGGAAACTTATCACCAGAAACCCATAATTATAGAGATTGCCTCACCTTTGCTACTCACACCTTATCCGTACACTCACTGATCAGAGGGCTGGAGATTAAATTGGAAAACTTCTCCCAGAGCCTCCCTTTATAGGAAACTCAAAATACCAGCTCCACCATCACCTTTATCAACCCCCTATGCCAAGTACCCTCTGGCAGTCCCCCCTCCTCTTTCAGCTTCCTTTTCTATATTGTCTTCCCCATTAGATTGTAAGCTCCTTGAGGGCAGGGACTCTTTGTTTTTCTTATTTATATCCCCAGCACTTAGCATAATGCTTGGTACACAGTAGATACTTAATAAATGTTTATTGTATCATATCATCTCCTTTCACCCATATTATTGCTACAGCCTCCTGGTTGGGCTCTTTGACTCAAGTCTCTGCCCTCTAGTCCATCCTTCTCATTACTGCTAAAGTGATCTTCCATCTGACCACATGACTTTTCAGGGGTTCCTTATTGCCTCTAAGATAAAATATAGACTATAGAGAAAATCAGAAAGATAAAACATTGGTTCAACTCATAAGCAAACCATATTAAAACAAAACTCTCTTAATTCCCATCAGAGGACCCTGACCTAAGCATACTTGCAGATGAAGGCCCAGACATTCTGATAACAATGCTTGCGATGTAAATGTACTGACTTGGAGGCCTATTTTTAGCTACAGTAAATTAGCATTTCCATATCACTCTTGGATTTTTATCTCCCTGTTCGGTTCTTGATCCATTATTTCAGAGATAAGTAAGATGATAGGGGTGATGTTTCCCCCCCTTGTAGCAGCAAAGTAGCTTTTTATTATGGCTAGTCTTTCCTTCCTTTCATTTTTACTATAATACAGATTTTATAAAAGCTAATTTGTTTTGATCCATTAACATTTTTTAACTGAGAACAAGGCAGAGCTACAATCAGTTCTGCTAAGGACCCTCACACTTAGAATCATGGAACCATATGTGTGAGATACTGGAACTGTGATTCCAGTGAGGAAGATGATATCCTATAACCATAGGCTCCATCTTTTGAGAAAAGATACTATGTTCCTATATGTACTTCTATATATTTGTTATGATATGTATACACACATATGTATATAAATGTATTTATGAAAGCTCCTTGAGTGTGGTTTGTCTTTGTAACACTAGTATCCAGAATAATGACTGGCACATAGTAGGTACTTAATGCATGATTATTTAACCTATGGTGATCTTTGCACTGCAAAGGACAGAAAAAGTGGTTAATGGGAAGTTAACCTCAGGTAAAGAAGGTAATAGTAAGAAAGCACCTGCCTTTTCCTGGGTGAGGTCAGGAGACCAGTCCCAGAGTCCTGAAGGAACAGACCAATGTGATTGTGGTGATTACCATCAGTGATGTTGAAAAGATCATGGAGAATTGGGAGAGGATCTGTAAGATTGGAGAAAGGCAAATGTCTCCTTTTTCAAAAAAAGGGAATAGAACAGAGTTTACAGAATAAAAGCCAGTGAGAGGGATTTTGATTTCTGGCAAAGCCTCTCTCTCCTCCCTTCCACCCTTCAAATCACCCATGAAAACCTAACATGAGAGTAGGTTCTATTAAAGGTGTAGTATCCAGGACTGGTAGACAATCTGGCCTCAGATACTTACTAGTTGTATGACCTTGGGCGAGTCACTTAACCCTGTTTGCCTCAGTTTCCTCATCTGTAAAATGAGTTAGAGAAAAAAATGGCAAATCACCACAGTGTCTTTGCCAAGAAAATGGGGTCATGAAGAGTCTGACATGTCTGAAAAATGACTGAACAAATCCAGGACTAAGGAGATGGTGATAGTCATGTAGCACTTTGCTTGAGTGAGAACATATATGAAGTATTGAGATAGGTTCCAGGTGCAGCAGTTCAGGAAACACATTGATAAGCTAGTGAATGTTGTGAAAAGGGTGACTGTGATGTAGAAGGGCATGCTGTGTAATTATGGGCAAGTCACTTAGCCTCTTAATTTTCTTTGTCTGTAGAATGAAGATTATAATAGTACCTACCTTTGAGTTGTGAAGGCGAAATATCTCCCTATCATTTATTTATTTATCCATCTATAATGCTTTGAAAATTTTAAAATGCCATATAAATATAAGCTATTATTAACCATTGGCTACTTTCTCTTTTGGATACACTTTCATTGTGTTGTTGTCGTTGTTGTTGTTGTTTTTAGCCTAATTCTAACTCCCCTTCCAGAATGGTACAATGTAAGTTTCTTGCTGGTAGAAACCATCAAATTTGTATTTTTATCTTCAGTGCCTAGTACAGCGTCGGAGACATAGTAGGTGCTTAATGAAAGCTTGTTGATTGGCTGAAATCTGACCAATTTACAGCGCCAGTAGGGTTCTTGTATTCTTTCAGTCCTTCTAGCATTGACTACTGCATCTTTTGTTATCTTTGCCAGTTTGTTGGGCCAGACATGAAGCCTCAGAGTTGACAAAAATCCCTTTAATAATGTACTTGAATTCTGCTAGGATTTAGAGTCAAGTTTAGTGGCCTGCATCTTGAAAAATCTGCTTTCTTTCACTTTTTGAAAATTGGAACACCATCTGCCCATTTCATAACTTAAAATACCCATACCATTTTGATGATTTTTCAAAAATAATATAATTTACATTTATTAAACATAGCTTAGGGGCAGAGTAGTAGAGTATAGCTAAGACAAGATCCCTACCCTCATGGAATTTACCGTCTGCTAGGGAACAAAAATAGCAACACACAGCTGTCTGTGTTGATATAACACAAACTATGATAATAATAATGATAATAGCTAACATTTATATAGCACCTACTATATACTGAACACTTTATAAATATGTCATTTGATCCTTAAAACCCCTCTGGGGGGTAGATGTATATTATTATCCCCATTTTTGGAAACTGATGAAAACAGAGGTTAAGTAACTTGCCCAGGGTCACATAACTAATAAGTGTCTGAGACCAAATTTGAACTCAGGTCTTCCTAACTGTAGGTCTGGTGCTTTATCCAGTGAGCCATCTAGCTGCTCCATAGTAGATAAGTAATTTGTAGAACTACTAAACAAAGTGTCCCCATGAGGTCTGAGGGGAAGGTTGTAATTGAATGGCAGGATAAGGTGAGGCTTTAGTGATGGCATTTAAGAAAGACAGTGTGGTATGGTAGGTAGAATGCTGGATGAGGAGTCAGGAAGATGTGGGTTCAGATCCTATACCTTGGACACATTAGCTGTGTGACCCTGGGGCAAGTCATAATGTTTTAATAATGAGCCTCAGTTTCCTCATTTATAGTATGGGTATGATAACACATTGCTCATAGTGTTGTTGTGAGCATCCAGTGGGATAATACATTTAAAGCCCTTTGCAAACTTTGAAGTTCTATATGGATATGAGCTATTATTCTTTTTTCACCTACCTACTAAAGTTGGGAGGTGAGCCTCCCAACGGTTCTCTCTGGTGGTCAGGCTTCTGGCATGGTACAGAAACAGTCTTCCAGAAACAGTGGCAGGGAGGTATTGACTGGGGCATTTACTTTGTCAAAGGTATTCCAAAGTGAGCTTTGTCCTGACTTCAGGTCTTGCATCTCTAAATCCTTATTGTATATTTCAAATTGAATGCTTTATAGACATCTCAAATTTAACATGACCAAAACTGACCTCATTATTTACCCCTCCAAATCCTCCCCTCTTATTCACTTTTCTTTTTACTGATAAGGGCACCATTACCCTTTCCAGTCTCCCAAGCTTGCATCCTAGGTGTTGAATCTTCATTCTCTCCCTCCCCGTACCCTCCTAGCCAATCCATTGCCAAGTCCTGTTGATTCTTCCTTCATATTATCTCTTGAATATGCTCTCTTTTTCCCTCTGACACTGCCAACACCCTGGTTCAGGCTCTCATCACCTTTTTATAATAGTCTTCTCATTGGTCACCCTGACTCTAATCTTGCCCCACTCCAGTCCATCCTCCACTGAGTTGACAAATTGATTTTCCCAAAGCTCAAGGATGACCTTGTTGCTCTACTTTAGTGGTTTCCCATGGCTTCGGTATCAAATATAAAATCCTTTGTATGACTTTTTTTTCTCATTATATACAAGGCTTCATTTTTTAAGCATACACTTAATTCATCATTTTAGTTCTAAAACTGTATTGGTTTGCTCCTGTTGACCTCTTATTCTACTTCTGATTTCTTCTGTGCAGTTTTAAAAAATGTATCATTGGCACTTTTTCCCTTCTTCTATTTCTTCTTCTTTTTCTTCTTTTTTTTTTTTGGCATCACTATTAAAGCCCTTCATAACTTGTTCACTTCCTACTTTTCCAGTCTTCTCACACCTTACTCTTGTGACACATATTTGTGATCCAGGGACATTGGCCTCCTTGCTGTTTCTAATGCATGACACTCCATCTCCAAAGGAAGAAAAGGATTCTCAGTGCTGGGACTTGCAAGGTTTACCTTTACCACATATATTCCCTTAACTTGTGCCTTGCTACCTTGTGCTCTGTGGTTGATCCCACTGTCCCCAGATGCCTTGTTTCTGCAGTAAGAAAGTGCCCCGCTGTCTTAGAAAAATGGTTCTTGTCAACTCCAAAAGACTTATGATGGAAAATGCTGTCCACAGCCAGAAAAAGAACTATGGAGTCTGAATGCAGATTGAAGCATATTATTTGCTCTCTTTCTCTCTCTCTCTCTCTCTCTCTCTCTCTCTCTCTCGTTTCTTCTTTCTCGTGCTTCCTCCCATTGATTCTAATTCTTCTTTACAACATGACTAATGTGAAAATAGGTTTAATATGAATGTATATGTTGAGCCTATATCAATTTACATGCTGTCTTGGGGTGGAGGGAGGGGAGAGATGGGGAGAAAATTTGGAACTCAAATTCTTATGGAAGCAAATGTTGAAAACTAAAAATAAATAAACACATTTATTTTTAAAAATTGTTCTTGCTATATAATCTGAACAAATAACTTTGATTAAAAATTGAATTATTCAGTTCTTGAGGTATCCAAATAAGGGAGGATGCCAAATTCTTGCAAAAACCTCAACCATTGTTATACTTTTTAAAAATTATTTTTAATTTTTATTCTAAACTTAAAGAACCCCAAATTGAATGGACATTTACATACAGATAGCAGAACGAAGAAGACTGTCTATGAAGCTGTAGTTCCCTATTATGTAAAGTTTGCATTTCTTTTTTTTTTTTTTTAGTATATATCAAAGTCAGTCTGTAGTTTTCAAAGCTGATCTGCTTGTGCTTCCTGCAGCCTTTCTTCTGTTCTTTTCTCTCCTTGAAAAAATAAAAGATGGCTCAATGAGTCTGCTCCCACTTTGGCTGTTCCCCAAAATGAATGTCTCACTTTGAATCTTAAGTCTATCATCTTTATGTCAAGAATTGGGCAGCAAACTTCATTATCTGTCCTCTGGAATTACAGTTGGTTATTGTGTTGATCAGAGTTCTCAAGTCTTTAAGTTTTTTTAATTGTTTTTATTGTATAAATTGGTCTCCTAGACTTGCTCCTCTAAATTTGCTCATTCCAATCTGCATTAGTTCATATATGTCTAATACCATCCTTTTCATCATCTTTTTGATAGGATTCATTTCATCATTTTTTCCAGCATGATAATACCCCTTATATTCATGTATGAAAATTTGTTTAGCCACTCCCCAACGGATGAATACTTCCCACCCTCCCAGTTTCCAGTTCTTTGCTACTACAAGAAGAGTTGCTATATACATTATATATATATATATGTATATATATATGCATATATGTATGTATGTGTATATATGCATATATATGTATGTATATATATGCATATATATATGTATGTATATATATGCATATATGTATGTATGTATGTATGTATGTATGTATATATGTCCTCTCTCTCTATGGAATATACCTAGTAGTGGCATGCACAGTTTAGTGACTTTGGGGGCATAGTTTCAAATTGCTTCCCAGAATTGGGCTAATTCACAGCTCTTCCAATAATGACTATTTTCTCTCAGTTCTTCCAACAACGGTCATTTTCCTCTTCGGTCCTCTTTGTCAGTCTGTTGGGCCTGAGGTTGGACTTCATGACCTTTAGGATCCACCCAAACTATATTGTCATTATAATGAATATAATTAAGGGAACCCCCTAGTCTAGGGACCCCCAGTCCCTTTGACTGAATCCAAACTTCATAGAACAAACCTTACAAGATTGTTCTGTGAAGGTTGGAAATTTGGGCCTTTGACTGAATCCAAACTGCCCAGACAAGTTTGCTCTGTGAAAGTTGGAAGTTTGGGCCGCACTTGAGGACCTAGAGGACCACAGGTTCCCCATCTCTGCTATAGTGCTTCCTAGTGAAGAAGAGAGTTAATAAAAGGTGGAGTCCAATTCCTGGCCTGGCTTCAGAACTCATCTACTTCAAGGGAGCTATTCAGATGGTACAGAGCCTAAGGGAAGGTGAAATGCTTTTTCAGCCATCTCATCTCTGCATTTTGATGTTTTAAATATATCAGCTAATAAACATTGCAGGTGACTACTATATGCCAGGCACTGTGCTTGCTAAGTGCCAGAGAAAGGCTGAAGATGCATCCTGAGAGTATAATAGGAGTTACAAGTTACTGCTTCCTGTTTAAATCTTTTCAATGTGAACTTGTGAGTCATTGTGTTTTAAGCATTTGTGTGTGTGTATATGTGTGTGAAATAAATAGCTGTCTTATGCTTTGTCTATATTGTATGTTGAATACCTTTCTATTCCTCCTTTTTGGAAGACCCTGTTCAAACCGAAGCTTTAACTGGTTCTCCCTAGGGTCTGGGGCTGGAGTATAAAGAGTTAGAGAGCTTGGGAAAGAGTCTAACTTCTTTATTTAGGGGCAGCTAGGTGGCACAGTGGACAGAGTGCCAAGCCTGGAGTCAGCAAGACTCATCTTCCTGAGTTCAAATCTGGCCTCAGATACTTAGTAGCTGTGTGACCTTGGGTAAATCACTTAACCCTGCTTGCCTCAGTTTTCTCATCTATAAAATGAGCTAGAAAAGGAAATTACCAACCACTTTGGTATCTTTGCCAAGAAAACTCCAAATAGGGTCACAAAGAGTCAGACACTACTGCAAAAAAAATAACTGAACAACAGCAAACCCTCCAGGCCTGAATCTAGTCATATGCATGGGTCTAGAATTAGGGACCTCTCCGGGGGGAAATGGTGAGCTCTGTGGGTCCAGCAATTGGTACTATGTTTTTAATTTTATGATTAATGAAAGGTCCAAGTTTTCTTTGAATATTTCCAGTCAAATGAAAAGTAATTCAATTTAAAGTGTTTTCTATATTTCTAATGTTATATACCATAAAGTTAAAAAATGTTCAATTTGAGAAACATTTTATTAAGTGATTTTCATGCTGAAGGCATAGCTTAAGTAGGTCACTGCTTACAAGGACTTTCCAGTGTTGTTACAGAGACAAGTCTTACACAGAATTATTTTGTCTTAAAGTTGGAAGGGATCTGAGAGGCCATCAAGTCAATCTGTACAAAAATTCCTTCTATAACATATCTGTCAATGTGTCATTTAGGTTTTTCAAACAGCGTTATTTTTAATTGGTGAAAATCCACTTTCTCACCTTCTCTCTCACTGAAATAGAAAGAAAAACAAAACCCTCATAACAAATATGCAGAGTCAAACAAAACAAATCCCTGCGATGATCATGTCCAAAAAATGTAGCTCATGTATCTCAGTTTGCACTCTGAGTCCCTCACCTCTCTGTCAGGAGTCAGGTAGCATATTTCATTATGAATCCATGGTTGTTCATTGTATCTGTCAGTTTCCTATTCCTTTTTTTTTTTTTATTATGGCACTACATTTATTAAAAACAAAAAGCAACTTGGCTTTAGGTTATACACATACTTATTAAAAGGACCTTTTACCCTCAGAAGAGCCAACTTGACTAGCAAAGACCTATGGCATCATAAACTTTTATAAAAACCCTGCATTCCAAGCATGAGAGTCTACAGCAGTCTGTCTTTCTCCCAGTGCCTATCAAGTGCCTATCAGCAAAGTTTGGTTTGAGTATAAGGAATTAAGAGAAAGAGTGGGCTGCTTTCAGAGTTCAGAAGGTTTCCAGGTGAGCATAGACTTAAACGGAAGACTCATAGCTTCAATCCTGTTCACCCCTGTTTGAAGGACTTAAAAATCTATGCCTCCCAACTCCTACTCCCTCTTCATAAAGAAGAAGATGGTGATCAGAGAGAATGAGTGTGCTCAGCACTGGCAGTCTATGCTTAATGCAGTCTGCTTCTGCTTTCCCAACCCTCTCCTCTTTCCCTCACTTAGAGGCCAGTCACAAATCCTTATACTTTCTTTTTTTAAAAAACCTTTTTTGCAATCCACCCTCCATTGTCAGAGTTTGTATTCCTCAGGACTATTCACTCCCTTGATGTACCCTTTCTCTTATTTACCCTTCTCCCTTCTCCCCTTCCCTTCCTGTTTCACTGTGAATGAAGTGCATTTTTGCACCCAATTGCATGTGTGTGTGTCTTTCCCTACTTTGACCCTTTGAGGGCTCTAAGGCTCTCAAATTATATGAGATTGTCTCCCTTATCTTTCCTATCCCTTTTCTATCCCATACATACATTCTGTTCTCTCCTCCCTTTCCTTTCTGCTTTGAAGATCATCAAAATGTAACAATCCCTCCCAATCTCTTGACCTATGAACCTTGATGGTGATGAGTTGGTTCTGAGGGAACACATATATCATCTTCTCATATTAGAATGTAAATAGTTCATCCTTGTTTAGTATTTTATGGCTGTTCAATCATGTTTACTTTTTAATATTCTCTTTATTCCTGTATTTGTATTTCAAAGTTTCTATGCAGCTCTGATCTTTTCAGCAGGATGGCTTGGAAGCCTTCCATTTCATTAAAGTTTCCCTCTGTAGGATTATATTCAGTTTTGTTTGGTATGTTATTGGTTATAAGCCATTATCATAATGGCTTATTTGCCTTTTGGAATGTGATGTTTTACTCTCTCTTTTTCTTTATAATGGTGGCTCTAAATCTTCTGTGATTCTGACTGTGACTCCTCAGTACTTGAGTTTTTTCTTTCCCAAGGTTTGCAATATATCAAACCTACATGTATTTCTCTGAAACTCACAGGGACAAGTAGAACAAATCTAGTTCCTCTTGAACACAACAGCCATTCAATTACTCAAAGACAGTTATCATATCCCTCTTCTATCTCCTTTTCTTCAGGCTAAATATCCTGGGTTTGTTTTTTTTTTTTCCAATTGATTCTCATTTGGTATAATCTCAGAGGCCATTCACCATCCTGATTGCCTTCCTCTAGGTGTTCTTCAGTTTATCAATAGTCTTCCTAAATAAAATATGGTAGCCATAACTGAACACAATACTCTAGATGTGGTCTGACTAGGGAAGAATACGCTAGTACTATCAGTTCCCTAGTCTTGGGTACCATGCTTCTCTCCATGTGCTCTAAGTTGCCTGCACTCCGATCTTCTCCTCTTCTCCTTCTTTCTCCTCCTCCTCCTCTTCCTTCTCTTCTTTTGCCTTCTTCTCCTTCTTCTCCCACTTGAACTCAGTCTTCTGCCCCTCAACGCCCGAGCTCTGATTAATGAGCTTTCATCTCATCTTGTTCAGTTCCAGGCTCACTGCACTACCATGGGAATATCTTCAACTTGCCCACCACTCCTCACTTTCCATTTCTACCAACTTTAGCTTCTCTACATGTGTTGTCTCCCTCCATTAGAATAAGAATTTCTTGAAGGCAGAAATGCTCTTGTTTGCTTTGTATTGTATCCCTAGCACTTAGCACAGCTCCCAGTGCACAGTGAGCACTTAATAAAATATTTTTTTAGCACAGTGCTTAGCACATAGTAAGCACTAAATAAATTATTTGTCATTCCTTCAATCAACATGAAATAATATGAAGTATATAATAAAGCAATAAATTTAATATCAACAATGGGGAAAGGGAAGGGGTCATTCAAGGGATAGCCTGAAGTCATTGATTGGTGGTGATGAAGGTAGATGGTTCAGAAACCAGAATGGGGGAGTCATGAAAAAACTAATCTAACTTGCTTTTTACAGATGAACAAATTGATTCCCAGAGAGAAATTATTTATCTAAGATCACATGGGCATTAAGAAGGATTGGAACCCAGACAGTCCCACTCTCACTGTTCCCTTTCCACTACAGCAATGCTGCCTTCTTTGCTGGCAGAGTAATGGAGAGAGCATTAATCCTGGAATCAGGAAGACTTGAGTTCAAATCTAGACATTTAGGAGTTGTGTGACCTTGGGCAAACTGCTTAACTTCTGTCTGCCTCACTTTCCTCAACTGCAAAATGAGAATAATAATAAAACCTACACCCAGGGTTGTTATAAGAATTGAATGAATTGGTACATATAAAGGACTTAGTACAGTACCTGTACGCACTGTAGGCATTTAAAAAATGCTTATTTCTCTCCTACTTTACTATAGCCCATTAGGCTGATGGCTCTTTTTCTTATCTCCAACTCTAACCTCAGATCACTCTGTATGGTTTCCTTCCTCAAATTCACAAGGAAAGCCCAATTAGTGTAACTGATAAAGGCTTCCACTGTAAATCAGTTATTGAGAAGTAGGAGGAGCTGTCACACTGGTGAACAAGATGGTGCACAACACCAGACAAAGATTGTTGGGACAGGTTTTCTGATCAGCAGGAATTTCATCTCAGGAACTAAAGTTTTGTGGAAAGTTTGAAGAAGCAGCATTTTTACTTAGTATGTATTGTCGTATATTATCATAACAATTTAGAAGGCATTATAAAATTGTGCAATTAACAACTTACAGTCAGTGGGCAACACATTTGGAGGAACACAATGAGGGCACTTACAGGCAATTGGTCAAGCTAGGCAAGGGTCACATGTTAGTGAGGAGAATGAAGGAAACTTGAGCTCTAGTTCTGGGTCTACTACCAATGAGCTGTGTGATTGTAAGTCTCCCTACCTCTTTGACCTCCCTTTCCTTATCTGTCAATGAGGAGCTTGAACCATGTGAGTTCATAGAGTGATATGGTGGCCCAGAAAGCAAATGCAATATTGGGCAACAGTAAGAGAGTTGTAAGCTTCCAGGAATAAGGAAGAGCCAATCCTTTTAACACTTCTCTCATCATACCACATCTAGAGTATTGTGCTCATTTCTGGGTGTTTCATTTCGGAAAGGATATTGATAAGATGGAGAGTAGGCCAGGAGAGAGCAATCAGGATGGCTATAGCCACCATGTTTGTGCCGTATGAAGATAGGTCAAAGGAAATGGGAATATTTAGCCAGAAGAAGAGAATGCTAAGGGGGAACATGGTAAGTGTCTTCAAGTTTTTGAAGGAATGTCACAAGAAGAGGGATTAAATCTGCACTACTTTGAACCTAGAAGACAGAATTCATAGCAATGTGTGGAAGTTGCAAAGGGGCAAATCCAGGCTGGATATCAGGTGGAAGGGGAAGAAGGAGGAGGGGATAAGCATTTACATTGTACCTACTGTGTTCCTGGCACTGTGCTAGGTGCCTTTATAAATATTATCTTATTTAATCCACAATCCTGCAAGGTACATACACCCCTTCCTCACAATTAGAACTGCCCATACCACTTCTAGGTCTGTATCCCAAAGAGATCACAAAAATGGGAAAAGACCTGCATGTACAAAAATATTTATAGCAGCTCTTTTTGTGGTGGCCAAGAATTGGAAATCGAGGGGATGCCCATCAATTGGGGAATGGCTGAACAAGTTGTAGTATATGAATGTAATGGAATACTATTGGGATATAAGAAATGATGAGTAAGTGGATTTCAGAAAAACCTTGAAAGACTTGTATGAACTGATGCTGAGTGAAGTGAGCAGAGCCAGGAAAACATTGTACATAGTGACAACAACATTGTGCAATGGCCAACTTTGATAGAATTAGCTCTTCTCAGCAATGTGATGATCTAACACTCATGATGGAAAATGCTATCCACATCCAAAGAAAGAACTATGGAGTCTGAATGCAGATGGAAGCATGCTATTTTTCCTTTTTTGTGTGTTTTTTTCTTTCTCGTGGTTTTTTCCTTTGGTTCTAATTTGTCTTTACAACATGACTAATGTGGAAATATGTTTAATATGATTGTACATGTATGGCCTATATCAGATTACACCCTGTCTTGGGGAGAGAAGAGGGAAAGGAGAAGGAGAAAATTTAAAACTCAAAATCTTATGAAAGTGAATATTGAAAACTAAAAATAAATTAATAAATATTTTAAAAAAACAATTAGAGCTGCCCAAAATTTGAATGGGCTGCCTTGGGAGCTCCTGGATCCTCTATCCTTCGAGATCTTTACACAAAGTTTGGATGGCAAAGATTCTGTGATTCAAATGGTCCACAATGTCTCCTTTTAGCCCTAAAATTTTCTGAGCCAAGTTTATGCCATACCCTTTAAAAATCGATTATTCAGCAGGTCTTAGTGCACTTGAAATCCAAGTCTGATGCCTTTTATTTGAGATTGAAGACAATGTGAGTGTAAAATCTTGGGTGATGCTTTTTCTCTCCAGGAAGAATGGATTAAATGCCAAATACAACCCTTTTATCTGTAATTTCTTTTGAAGCTTTATGACTCAAACACACACATTTGATTGTTCATCTCTAAAGATCATTCATTTTGAAGAGTGGCGTCCAGAAAATAATATTTCGCTGAACAAAAACCACAGTCTCATTCCTTTTGAGACAAATTGGCACAAATTGTCTCCAAGGTGAAGTTATCAGTTCTGACAAAGAGTGTAATTAGCACAAGGGGAGTTTTGGATTTAGATGGAAATTAAATCCTTGTCTGAGAAATCTACTTCCTTCTCCCCCTCTGTGAGGTGCTGCCTAAAGGAAAAAGCAAATTTCTAGGGCTTAAAACTTTAAGAAACTTATTTATGTGCTTAACAGGAATAGCACAGACAGGGATAATATAACCTTCCTCACTTAAGGCATTATAATCTCAGGCTTGGTGATTCCCTCTGGTAAAGGAAGATGTTTTATTCTTCGCATCAGCTCAGCTGTAGATTTACTAAATTTGACTATTAGCTTAGAATTGCAGCTGCCTTACAGATTAAACACTTTTTATTTATTTATTTATTTGATTATTTATTTGATAAAGGCAGTAGGGTTAAGTGACTTGTCCAGGGTCACACAGCTAGTAAGTGTTATGTGTCTGAGGCCAGATTTGAACTCAGGTCCTCCTGAATCCAGGGCCGGTGCTCTATCCACTGCACCACCTAGCTGCCCCTAGATGTCACTGGACGTTTTCAAGAAAAGGCTTGATGAGTACCTGTTAGGTGTGTTGTACTGGGGGTTCTTTTTCGGGCTGCCTAAAGAGGTGGTGAGATCATACTTGATGAAGGTCTTCATAAAAGGGCTAAATGACCAGCTGGGTATTAACTTCAGTGGATATTCTTCTTTAGCTTGGATTAGGCTAGAATCTGACCACCAAGGTTCCTTCCAATTTGAAAAAAATCCTGTGATTCTATCATATCTATTATAATCAGATTCTATCAAGTTTTAAGACATGAGTTCAAACCCTGCTTCTGATACTTACTCGCTACATTATCCTGGGTAAATCACTGAACCTTTATGTGGACCAGGCAAGTCCTTAGGACAAATCAGAGTAGTTGTAGAGTATGTTGTTGGATGGTTTTCCTCTCCCTAGGATTTCCTTAGACTAAAAAAATTACAAAACCCATTTGTATGTTTCCTTAAGCCCTGGTCTAATTTTTAAAAAAAAATCAATTAAAAACCAACAACAATAACTTGGAACTGTAGCACAAACACCTCCTAGCTAATCCAATGAAAATGGTCAAAGAGCTGAAAACATTTCTAAGATCTGAACTTCGGTTGAACTTAGCATGTTTTTAACAGGGCCCAAGGGTTTACAGCAGACTCTGTTGACTGGTCATGATTAAGACAGGAATTTCAATTACTCTTTGTATTTTTAATATACCCTTCAATAATAACCATTTCCCTTCTCTCCTTCTTCTCCACTAATGAGTCCTCTGAACACTTCTGTGAGATGAGGAGGAAACTGGCACCACTGGTTACTTGTCCAAAGTCATCTAGCTAATTAAATGTGACTGGCACCAGGGCTCAGAACAGTGTTGCAACCAGCCGGCTGGTCCTCTGAAACCTTCCCTCACAGATACATTTCACATGCATTGGTTTAAATGCAGTCTCCTCTTGGAGAGAAGTTGTAAATAGAAATGACAGCCTATAATTTCCCTGTCCTTCTTCCATTGAAATTTGCAAGATTACCTGAATTGTTATCAAAACATACATTTCTTTCCCTCCAAAAAAAGGTCCCTTTGCTTTCCTTTTACCTGGTTTGAAATGAAACTCTTTTATAATGCACTTTTTTGTTTTGTTTTTAACATTCATTTTTTAGAAAAAAAATTTGAGTCCCTCCTTCTAGCTCCTCCCCAAGTCATTGAGAAGGCAAGTAATATAATACCCATTATACATCATGTGAAATCATGTAAAACATATATCCATATAAGCCATGTTGCCAAAAAAAGTAGAAAACTAAAGAAAGAGTAAAAAGAAGTGTGCTGCAGTCTGCACTCAGAGTTCAGTTCTCTCCCTGGAAGTGGATAGCATTTTTCATCATGAATTTTTGTTGTGTATCACTGTTGTATTGCTGTTACTGTGTACAGAGATCTGGTTCTGCTCACTTTATTTTGTATCAGTTCATATAAGTCTATCCAGGTTTTTCTGAGCCCACTCCCCTCATCATTTTTATTCCATCAAAATAGTATTCCACACAATTATGTATTACAGCTTGTTCAGCCATTCTCAACTGATGGCTATCTCCTTGATTTCTGATTCTTTGCTACCACAAAAAGAGCTGCTATAAATATTTTTGTAAATATAGGTCCTTTCTCTTTCTAATGCATCGTTAAATGTCTTTTCCAAACATGCTATTTATCAATACTCTCCCTTTCTGGGTGGCTTCATCAGTGAAGTGCTTTATAAATTATTGGGATGTAGAATTTAAGCTGGAAAGGAATTTAGGGACCATCTAGTCTAGCTCCGTCATTTGTGAAGATGAGGAAACTGGACTCTCAGATAATTTTAGTGACTTGTCTATTGTCACGCAGGTAATAAGCAGCAGAGTGATACTTGGTCTTCCTATTTCAAAGGCAAAACTTTTCCTCTGTAATATACAAGGGACTGCTTTTTGCCTTTCTTTACATACACTTAACACATTGCTTGGCACGTAGTGGATGCTTCATAAAGACTTCATAATGCTGACTTGCTCTTAACACTTAAGAAATTGGTTCTGACCTTGGAGGTCAGGAATACCTGTATCCAAGTCCTGGCTATGTGACCCTGGGCAAAATATTTAACCTCTTTGTGCTCTAGGCAGTCCTCTGATACATTGCATATAATGCCAGAGTTTTTCAATATGGAAATTAGTTTTGCTGAAGTGGTTTTTTTTTCTTTTTAGTTTTTTCTTACAAAGAATTTCTCTCGGAAGGGATAAGCAGATGGAATATACTATGGGAATGTAGGTGATATAAAAACAAAAGATATAAAAATATATTTAAAATATTTTGTACCAATGTAACTCATCGCTCAGGGTCACCTAGGACTCTGGACTCATATGGCTCAGGTTCAATTCTGGAAACTGAATCCAAAGGGTTAATTTTTCCTTTTGGCTTTTGTCTTTCAGCTGAGAGGGTAGGGGTGGAGGATGGGGAGCCATGCTTACTTGAGGAGAGATAAGAAGGTTTGGAAAAGCCACTGCGGTGAGTGAGGAAGTGAATCATTTCAGGTGATGCAAAATGATTGCCTTACCTTAATGAGGACCCAGTTTGTAGTGGATTCAGTCAGCATAGCTTACTTTCTCCAGCTTCATTCAGCATTGTGTGAGTGGGAGTAATGGCAGAGTATAGTGACGGTAATCCAAGACTAAGACTTGGCAGGAGAAGATCTTCAATAGGACATGGGGGTAAGTGATTCAAAAGAAAAGAACAGTGGAGAGTTGAACTGGCTTATCAAGAGGTCAAGATGGGGAAGGGAAGTAGGTATAGCTTCTGCAGGGGTAATGGTGCTAGAAAAGACTGAGGGATGGAGGGATTAAGGAGGTCGTGCTGAGGCCAAAGAACAGAGATTGGGGTTGCAAGACAGAGGGAGAGGTGGAATGACAACAGATTGAGATCAGATAAAAGAATTTCAGAATCTGTGAATGTGGAAGTGGAACATTTGTGAGTGACAGTAAATAAAGAAAGGTATGAACATCTTTGTGTGTAGCTGAGGTCGGGTGGAAGAATAGGTCATAGTAAATGAGTAAGTTGAGGAATTAAAAGGAAGGGAGAAAAGGATGGGGGAGGAAAAGCATTTATGAAATACCTGCTATGTGCTAGATGCTGTGCTGAATGCTTTATTCTAGGGGAGTAACTACTCTTCCAAACTGCACCTTTCTCCTCTCACTAGGAGGTATAGGATGAGGGAGCACCCTTTGTTCTGCACCTCCCTGCCCACTTCACATCAGAATATGGAGTTTTTCACTGAAGCACTCTTCCTCTAAGCCCTGGATACAACAATGACTCTTTTCAGTGAATGGTCATCTTTCTCTGCTATTTTAGGAGTTTATAAAAATCATTAATAATAAACATGAAAACCACAAAGACCTCTTACTACTACAGTTTAGAGCCCCCAAATTAGAGAAAACTCTGCTTTAGACTGTAGTGCTGCCCTCTGTGCAGGTAAAATCTTATGGATTTCCAGTTAATCATTGGGTCCTTCCATTGTCCTCCTTCACACTGAATTAATATATAGACATGCATTTCAAAGCAGATATGACTGATCACAGTTTTCTTTATAGCCAACCAAATTAGGAAATAGAAACTACTTAAATAATGAAAATTCATATATAAAGTTCTTGACAGACAGGCATTTTCCTTGTGTTACTCCCAAGGAGTGGCTCTGAACAGTTACCCCTCATCAGAGTTCATACGTTATAGAGTGGAGGCCTGCTGATGGAGTCAGCCTGAAAAGCTTAGTTTCTAGTCCCGGAGCTAGCACTGAAAATGCCTTCTCTCTGATCACCATAGTGTTACTGTTGCAGCTGCCTACATCCCTCTTGGCTTCCCCATTTTCTCCCTCCCTCTCCCACAGTTTTGTTCAAAAGTCCTTGTTTGGAGGAACTCCATGTTCTCTTTATGTCCTCTCCCACTTACTTCTCTCCCTCTCCCCAACACACTTAGATTTCTAATCTTCAGTCCATTCCAGTGTGGAAGAGAACAGTTTCTCTAGAACCTTTGTTCACAGAAAGATGGGTGTCTTTCAAAGTCCATTTATATTCCTGGGTGTCCCTGAGGCCCTTGGGCAGCAGTTGGGTCACACATATTTTCTGCCTAATCTTTTTGTCCAACTTCCAGGCTCTGATCCTTGGGTAATACTTGGGAAGCCACGGAGGGTAAAGCAATTTCAGGAAAAAGAACAGGTTCTTGGTATTGGTGAGGCATAGATGTCCACAGAAAGGCACAGTTTAGCCTTCTGGGGTCTCTGTCACTTTCTCCAAGCTGACTCCCTCCTCTGGGTTCCTTGCTTCCTTACCAATCAGATAATCTGGTAGAGGGGCAGAGGGAAGAGGAAGGAGTGCCTCCCAGGCAGCCTGAGATATGCTGTGAATCTGTCCCTGAAATACCACCCACTGTCCGCTGCCCATACTAGGCGGGGCTGACTTGCTGTGAGTTGGGCCTCCTCTACCCCTAGGTGGACCAGCCCAGGCCTTTGGCCTCGGAGTATTAGCAGACAATCAAACTGCTCTCTGAGATGCATCCCTCATCCTTTCTCACCAGCTGGGCCTGAACATAGCTCCATCCTTACATACCCCAAGTCTCTACCGCCTGCCTTTTTCTGAGTAAGAGTTCTTAACCAGAAGTGTAAGGAGTCCAGGGGTAGATTTCAGGAAGTCTATGATTGGGGGAAAAATTACATCTTTATTTTCTCTAACCTCTAACTAAAATTTAGCATTTCCTTCAATTATGAATCTGGGCAATAAACATTCTGAGGTGTCGCTATGCTCCACCAGACTGCTAATGGATTGCAGTGTCACACAAAAAGTTTAAGAACTCCTCCCTAGTCTTTCCATTACAGTGATCCATGGTCCAGGGTGCAGTTCCAGCCTCACTCTATGGCGTGGAGGGGGGAGACCTGCAGCCTCGAGGCCACATGTGGCCTTCTAGGTCCTCGAGTGTGGCCTTTTGCCTGAGTCCAAGTTTTACAGAACAAATCTTTCTCTTAAAGGGATTTGTTCTGTGCAGTTTGGATTCAGTCAAAGGGACACACTTGAAGACCTACAGGGCCACATGTGGCCTGGAGGCCATAGGTTCCCCACCTCTACTCTATGGCCTCTCAGTTTGGCACTCATCACTGAGGCCACACTTATTTATCTCCTCAGGCATCTGGCCCTTACTCGCCCGATAAATTTAATTGATAAATGGGGGATTATTAGGTGTTAAAGAATGGTGCTAAAGGCAGTTAACCTGTGATTATAGCTTTTTTTCCTCAAGTAATCAAAAGAATTGAAAGAGCCAAACAGAGAGGAAATGGGTAGCTGCTGGAAGCATTTTAGATTGGAGATAATTGGTTACAGATTTAGCTATTCTTTGAGATTTCTAGAACCTACTCCTACACATGGGAGGGTGTCCTGCATACTGAGTACAGTTACATTCTTTAGTCCCTGGGAATAATGAAAAACAACTCAATTCCAGGGAAAGATTGATGGACACAGTAAGCAGAGACTTTTAAAATAACATCTTCCTGCTGGGCAAGGGGATGACCAACGTTAGAACTAGATTGTAGGAAACCACAGAGACTTTCAAATTTACCCATTGAGTGAAGCACAAGAAATCCGTCTTTAAAGAGAAGACACATTTATTCGTGTTACCTGAAGGGCCACTTTATAATAACAACTAGCATAAATTTATACAGGACCCTAAGGTTTACAAACCACTTTTACAAATATCACCTTTCTTCCTCACAACAATGCTAAGAGATAGATGATCCTGGCCAATTCACTTAACACTATTTGCCTTGGTTTCCTCATCTGTAAAATGACCTGGAGAGGGAAATGGCAAACCACTCCACTATCTTTGCCAAGAAAACCCCAAATGGGATCATGAAGAGTTGGACAGGACTGAAAAGTGACTCAGCAACAACAATGACATCAATGTGGTATCATTAGCTTCATTTTACAGTGAGGAAACTGAAGCCGACAGGGGTTAAGTGATTTTCCCAAGGACTCTTGTCTAGTAAATGTTTAAGGCAGAATTTGAACTCATGTTCCAGACTCCAAGCCCAGCACTCTCTCCAGGTTTCCACCTAGCTGCTTCTAAAGAAAATACCCTATTGTAGTATTTGAAGGGCTGGCCAGTGGAAGAGGAATTAGTTTTGTTCTGCTTGTCTCCAGAAGGCAGAACTAAGGCCTATGGTAGAAACTTTCAGAAAGGAAAATTTCAATTCAATGTAAAGAAAAACTTCCTAAGGATCACTGCTTTCCCAAAGTGGAAAGGGCTACCCTTGGAGTTGCTGATTCTCCCTCTCTGCGAATCTTTGAACAAAAGCTGAATGATTGTTTGTCAGGTAAATTGTAGAGGGCATTCCTGTTCAGATATGGATAAGACAATATGGTTGTTGAAATCCCTTCTAATCTGGAGATTCTGTGATTCATCCTTTGGGGGGAAATGAGCACTTGCACAGAACAGCCTATCATCTGGGTTTCCTACACTGCCATGTGAGGAAGAAAGTCCACTAGTTAATAATTTTATTGTTGTTGTTTAGTTATTTTTCGTGTCCGACTCTTTGTGACCCCATTTTGATGAGGTGTAAATTCTAAGGATGCTGGGACCCGAAAATCATGACATGTGGATCCTGCCCAAATGAATTTGACCCAAGTCTTCTTTCAGCCAAAGACAAAGTTTTATTACCCATGAACCATACAGGCCAGACGCTTAAGGAATCTGAACATAAGTGACGCCCATAAGGATGAGCAGGCATGAGGAAATCTCAGTGTTTAAATGGGGGCCAGGGTGGATCTTATATACACCCAAGTAATCTTGGGTGACTGGAGGAAGGGCTGGGAGAAAGATCCTGGGGTGACTGGGGGAGGAGTTTAGGAGAATGGGAGTGTCTGGGAGGTTGAGGATATAGATACTTCATTAGTGTATTAAAGACTAGCCTTCTTCATTAGGATATCAAAAACTAGGCTTCGCTGGGGTTTCAAAGGGAGATAGGGTCTAGGAGATAAGGCTAATTAATAATCAGGAGAGTGCTAAACTTCCTTGACCAGATAAGTGAGTTCAAAGAAAGTTTAAGGGTTTTCTGGGGCCTGTAGATAAATGTGACCCAAATTCTTTTGGGGGCAAAGGTCTCAGTTTGGGCCCATACCCCCATCAATTTGGGGTTTTCTTGGCAAAGATATTGCAGTGGTTTGCCATTTCCTTCTTCTGCTCATTTTACAGATGAGGAAACAGGCAAACAGGGTTAAATGACTTGCCCAGAGTCACACAGCTAGTAAGTGAATGAGATCAGATTTAACTCAGGAAGGTGAGACTTGCTGACTCCAGGCCCAGCACTTTAGCCATTGTACCAGTTAATATAATAAAAAATTCATTAAACAAGAACACAAAGGCAAATGATTTATACTTGCTTAATTTGATGCTACACAAATGTTTACTGAGTAAGCCTACTAAGACTGGCTAGGGAGCTAAAAGACATATAAATGCATATGTTCTCTTGGAACCTGGAAACATGGAAGCTTGGAACATGGAAAGGCAGCAGGTTAGAAGTCATATATGAATGACGCAAAAATGCTTCTCTTTAGAGTTCAGAGGAAGGAGAGATCATTTCTGACTGGAATGATCATGGAAGGCTTCCTGAAGGAGATAGTGTTTGGATGTTGAAAGAGGGATAAGATTTGCCAGGCTGAGATTGTTCACTGTGGAAGGAAGAAGACAGAAGAATGTAGGCATCAGCAATGTAGGAGTATTTTTGGATGCTTATCCATACCATAACTTCATCCATATGAAGCCAAACAACTAGATTAAAATGGAAAATTTGGTCAATTGTGCAGTAAAAATATCTAGATATACAGAGTGATTGAAAAAGCCTTAGTGTGGTTTTTAAGATAGCAAAGCTTGGCCTCTTAAAGTTGAAAATTTCACTAATATTTGTGAAACACCCTGTATATTATCACATAGAACAGCCTACTAGAGTGCCCATTGAATGAATCACAGTTTCAGAGATGAAAGGCCAACTAGCCCCATCCACACTCAAAAAAGAGCCCCTATTTCAACCCACCCAATAAGTGGTCAAAGATAAAGAGTCTAGAGGTCCACCGGTCTTGGATGTTTGGATAGTTATACTCCTCCGTCACTGCTATATCACGCCTCTCTCTGTGCGAAATTTGTGCTGCTTACCCAGCTTCTCTTCTATTCTCTCTTTCTGTCCAGATGATACGTAATATATTTTAGATCAAGTATGGAGTTTTCTATTTGGCATTTAAGCTCCTTCGCAGTCTAATGCTCTCCTACCTTCCCAGTCTTCTTAATCCAGGGGTGGGGAACCTGTGGCCTTAAGGCCTGTTTTATCTTTACTCAGCACCATGCACTCTTTAATCCAGCAGCGCAGGACTAAACGCTGTTCCTCACACAGGACACTCCCTTCTTTGATTCTGTGAATTTGCCCTGGCTGTCCCTCATGCCTGGGAAGCTCTCCTTCTTCACCTTCAACTCCTAGCTACTCTGGCTTCCTTCCAGACTCAGTTCAAATCCCACTTTTTCTTGTGTCTTCTTTCTTCCCTTATGAGAAGGCCTTTGATTTATATTGCCTTTATCTTGTACGATCAGAGTTATTTTCATGGTGTCTCCACCATTAGAATGTAAGCTTCTTGGTGGCAGGGCTAAGATTTTTACCTTTATCTGTATTTCCAGGGCGTAGCACAGTGCCAACCACATAAGAAGAGCTTCAAAAATATTTGTTGATTGACTGAAGTCCACTTGATGCAAATTCCTTTTTACAATCTCTAGTCATAGAATGAATCCTTCTATTATATCCCTAGTCCTGGCTACCCTGTCTCTCTTAAAACAGCCCCAAAATATATTAAATTACTTAGCTTCCATATCACATGCTTGACTCATATTGAACTTATAATTCATTAAAACCTTTTTTCCTGCCTCCCCCCATCTTGAATTAATGAAGCAATTTTTTTCAACATGGGGTAAAACTTCACATTATCCCATATCAGCCCAGTGTTCTAACCTCTTTGGTCATGATTTTGCCGTCCTGTTTATTAGCTCTTCTTTGGATTACAGCAGGCATTCCTGAGTTACGCTTTCATTCTTGCTCCTTTGTCTCTATCCTTTTAAATTCTGCTTCTGTGTTTCACGTGCCTGTAGGAAAGAGAGCTGGTCTAAAAATACTAGATTACTCTTGGTGTCAATTTTTCTCACACTAAGTGGTTTCCAGACACTTCGGGAGCACTAAGGAGAGGTAAAAAAATTAGTATTTAACAAGGAATTTCATTATTTTTACATCCCCCCTTCAAGGAGTCCCTGGAAAATCCAGAGGTCAGCACCCTCACCATAGCTCATGGCTAAAAGCCGGTGACATTTTGTAACAGTCCAGGAATGTCTATGTAGCTGAAGGAGTAAAAAGGGATATATTTGTTTCCTTTGAAATGCTCCAGGATAGACCCCCAGCACCTAGAGCTCCTGCCAGCATCAGGACTGGGTTTGTTTGATGAGAACTGAAACAATAGACAAGTCAATCAGATTCTGGAACTTGCCCCTCTCTCTTCCCTTTTCCAGTAGTAATATTGGCCACAGGCTGGCCTCCGACCAACAAGAAGGCCTTGATGTACATGTAGCAGGGGAGATAAAGTCTTCTCCTGGGCATCTGTCCTTGCAGAGCCCTTTATCTTGCTTCTCCTTCCCGTCTATAGATGTGTTTCTCAGACAGCTGTTCTCAGGTCTCTTATCAGAGGATGAAATTTTCCAAATACGCAAAAATTAGTCAGTAGGCAGGTCCCTAAAGAGATGTTTTTGAAAAACAAGCATTTCCCCTCCTCAGAAGAAACCCCCTTTGGAGAAAGTTAAACATGCTTGGAAAGGCTCCAAATTGTCCAGAGTGGCTTTCCGTCCCTTGTCTCTGTATAGAGGGCATGTTAAGTAGAAAAGTAAGTTACTTTGCATTCTCTTTGAAACATCTTTTCTTCCAGGATCTCAAACTTATTTTATTACTTTGATGAATCTGCAATCTGTCCAATGTGCACAAAAGATAGAAAGAAGGGAACATATCCATGTAGGGATACAAGTCACACAAAATCACAATGGTAAGAAAAGTGTCAGGAAGGCAAAAATCCCAAGCTGGAGCTTGTAACAATATTGACAACTTACTTCAACAGTTCAAAATATCCAAAGTTTCATGAGTATAGGTGCTCTTGCCAGCAATACAGATCCTTGTCTCTCTAGGCCTTGGTAGTATGCAGTTTCAAGTTGTGCAGTGGATAGAGCAGTGGTCCTGAAGTTGGGAGAACCTGAATTAAAACCTGGCCTCAGATGCTCACTAGCTGTGTGCCCCTGGGCAAGTCACTTAACCCTGATTGCTTCTAAAAAAACCCCCAAAACCAAAAAAAAAAAATCACCCGGTAAACAACTCTCTGGTGAAGAGTATCTCTGAATGTAGCTAGAGTAGACCTTGGAAGACAGACACAGAATCTAGTGCTGGATCTGGACTTGAAACCTTTTCAACTTCACAGGATCCAAAAACAGAAGAGGATTTTCTATCCACCATTGAGGGTTTAGGAGAGCAGAGAGCTGCAGGGGATAGATCAGTAGAATGTCAGCATTCAAAAGATGAGCCATCATTTCCAGAAAGAGATTTGGATTGATAAAGGAGTACTATAATTTCATGAAGTAATCCAGCCTGCTCTCCTCTTCCTGTTCAAGTCAGGGCCAACCGGATATTACATGCCGATCGATAAGCTCTATAGGTTGTCATTCCAAATGTATGTCATGTAAAAAGATGGTAATAGTGTTGAAGGGGTTGTGGGAAAAAAGGAATACATTTAATGTACTGTTGGTAGAGCCGCGAATTGGTCCCACTATAGAGTGTATTCTGCGATATAGTCTTTTAACCCCAACCTGAATTAGCAAGGTAGGTCCCTAGACCATGGCTGCCACTTATACCTCAGAGTTCCAGAATCTAGAAATAGCCGTTAGGTGGTTGGATGATTAACTATTAATTTGTCAATCTATCAGTCTACTATGTATATACACAGTGCACATGCATGCATGCATGCACATATATATAATGTAGGTATATACATACGTGTAACACATATGTTTATATATATGCATATGAACATGCATGTGTGTATATCCTATCACTCACAAGCCCCCACTGGGTGCCTTCCCTCCCCTCAGCTAGATTTGATTAGCTTTTAGAAAAGGGTATTCACTATAGTGGTATGGTGGTATATTTGTGACAATACATTCACAGTCTGTGAAACATTCTCTGATCAGTCCAGGGGAGTGGTCCAAGGGAAAGTGGTCTCAAATTCAGAAAGTGTGTATGTTAAAGGGGGAACTCACAGCTCCTCAAAATTCTTTTGCTGTAGTCTTCAAGATGTTCCCTTAATTATGGTGTAATTTTCTGCTGAACTCCCCACAGAGCATCGAAGCTGACTTTTTTCATTAAATCCAGTCTGTCCTTTGTTCCCAGGGCAGACACCACTGTTAGTCATTGCATCTCAGGAACACTGCTAGCATGCAAATGAAAAAGTCCAAATCCTCCAGTCCCATGAAGTGTATCAGGTCCTCCTCTGGCCAAGAGGGGAGGGGTCCAAGTGCTCTCCTTCCTGCCTCCTTCCCGTGTCCCCAAAAGTGATTGTTTCTCAGAGGCTTTGCAAGACACTTCTTTCAGATCCTTGATTCTATGTATCTAATTGGTTCTGCAAGGTGTGACCAAGTCCCTCAACCAATCTGAATATATTTTTTTGCGCAAAGTCATTCCAGTTTATCCAGTGGCTTTTGAAGACATCTAAACAGATTAAGTGCCTTTTTGCACTAAGTCTAATGTCTATGACTGATTGATTGTTTGATTTAACAGGAGTATTCAGGCGTTGTTCATACCCATTGAAAAATCAAGACTTGTTCTTTCGCTATCATGGCATAACATTTTGTCGCTTACTTGAAGGGGGGAATGGAATAATTGTCTGAGCTGACTCCCACCTTTGCAGTCTGTCCTGAATTTTAAAATGTGGTATTCTCAGCAACTCTACTGGAGTGTGTTTGGTGAAGTCCATACTGGATAGCTCTTTTTCAACTTAGAGAGGGTCTATAAGATCATTTTTGAATGTCTTCCCCTGTGCCTTGTACTAAAGTTTTAAGCACTGGGTGGCACCGTTTATAATCGAATCCAGAAATTAAGACTCTTTTATACTTCCAAATACATAGTGATTCAATTTAGGTCTCAGTGCTAGCAAATCCAGAAACAATAAAAGAAGAGGAAATCAAGCTTCCTTTCACAGAGGGAAAAAATCCTGGTTCTTTCTTGAGCACGTGGGGCTCTCCTCGGAGGGATCCCAGGACCAGGGAAGTCATTCCCTCAACCCTTCAGGTGAGAAACCATATTGATTTGGCTTGGTGTTTGTGTAGCAACACTATCCACTAGTTCCCAGGGTGGGGGGCTGGGACCCTTTGTTCTCTATGTCTTTTACTGAGGGGCCATACTACTATGGGCATAGTTGGGTACCAAGTGCTATGACAAAATTGACATTGGGTTCAAAGAGCACTTGAACACCTGTCCTCTTCCTTTCTGCTAAGGGGCTTCTTTACTATGGACCCCTCCCCACAAGCTGAGTTTAATTATTGACTAATATAAAAGGAAAAGACAATCAAGCTCTTATCTGAGAAAGGAAACGTATTCCTTAGAGAAATCTATATCTCTGTCTGTCTCTCTGTCTCTCTCTGTCTCCATCTTTCTCTCTCCTCACTGGGACTGAGGATCTGGAAAAGACTGGAAGGCACTCTTTTACTGTTCAGCTGGAAAACCAAATTGTCCTGGGTAGAAACTCTTCCAAGATTCCCTCATTGCTTCAGGCCATGAAACTGAGGTGTTACTGAGGAGGAAGAGGTGAACCATATCAAGCTTGACATTGTTGTTATAAACCACAAGAAAGAGGGAAGTTGTAGCTAAATGGAAAGCGAGCTCATAGTCAATAAATATTTATGAAGCACCTACTCACTATGTGCCAGGCACTGTGGTAAGTGCTAAGGATTCAAAGAAAGCAAAAACACAATCCCTGGCCTCAAACAGCTTACAATTTAATTAGAGAGAGACATCATTCAGACAACTACGTGCATACAAGATGTACATAGGGTAGATGGAAGGCAATTTCAGGGAAGATACTATTAATGGAGCCATGGGAGGACTGGGAAAGGCCTTCAGAAGGTAAGATTTGAGCTAAGGCTTGAAGGATGCCATGGAAACCAGGAGGCTGAGTTGAGGAGGCAGAAAGTTCCAGATCTGGGGGAGGGCCCCTGAAAATTCAGGAGACAGGAGATGGAGGGTCTTGTGCAAATTAAATCGAGATGGCTAGTGTCACATGATGGTATAGTAACTGGAAAGATAAGAAGGAGTCGGCTTGGGAAGGGCTTTACAAGCCAAACAGATGATTTTAGATTTGACCCTAGAGGTGATTGGAAGCCACTGGGATTTATTGAGTGTGTATGTATATGTGCCTGGGGAACTGCTAGGAGAGGCAAATAAGGGAGTTGGTAGAGTCAGCTTCATAATAAGCCTAAAGACTACAGGAAACATCATGGGCTATTTGATCATCATGCATTGAAGTACAATAAGTACTTACAAAAAAGATCACCATGCAAATAATTGCAAGCTCATGCACCAACATCAGTTGCGTGGGATGAAGAGGTAGAGAAATTAGATCTGTAAAAGGGTCTAAAAAATAAATATTATAGGGGCAGCTAGGTGGCACAGTGGATAGAGCTCTGGCCTTGCAGTCAGGAGGACCTGAGTTCAAATGCGGTCTCAGACACATAATACTTGCTAGCTGTGTGACCCTGGGCAAGTCACTTAACCCCGATTGCTTCACCAGAAAGCAATAAATAAATAAATATTATGTAGCTTTCTAGTTTGCCTCAAATTTTGCCTCCTTCCTTTCCCAAACTGAGAAAACAAAATCTTCAGCCCTCTCCTTGTCACCAATAATTTTAAAGCTTCTAGAAATTTTACATCTCTAGTCTGAATAGAATGTTCTGAATTGAAATCATTTTGGACCATTAATGATTCAGGAAAGTGGGGGAGTGTACAATTACCAAGAGATGAGAGACTAGTGCTGATCTGAAAATTTCACATAACTGAAGAATGGGGCTAACTGATCTGGTGGGGCTCCGTAAACACCTGGGATGAACCGTCTTTTTCAGCAGATGCTCTTTGACTGAAATTTCTTTGAGACAATGGGCTTTATAGGCAAGAGACATCTATTAACATTCATAATAGCCCCATTTCCAACTCCCAGTTCTTTAGCCTTCTAATTGTCCCCTTAATGTTTATTTTCAATGGGTAGATTTTGCAAATCAAGTTAGGATGGGCCCAGCAACAAAAATAATGCCAACTACAATTTGAGGGAGCACCAGATAAGTGATTTAATGGGTCTAGGGAACTCCAAGGTGAGGAAACTCTCTTCTCCAATGAAGGTATGCAACTGCTTTGCAATTTATAGTCTTAGAGAGTTGCCTGGGGCACTAACAGTGACCAGCACAGGGTCACACAGCCAGTATGTGTCAGGGCTGAAACTCAAACTTGGGTCTTCCTTACTCTGAGGCCTGCTATCTATCCACTAGACCACACTAATAAGGAGGAGGAGGATAATAAGAAGGAAGATGGGGAAGAGGAAGAGGAAGCAAACGAATTTGTAGCTAAGTGGAAAGATGGTTCATAGTCAGTTAACAAGCATTTATGAGGAAAAAGAGGAGGCAACCTTGGTATTTTTAAGCAATGTGACTTAGTGGATGCAGAATCAACCTTGAAGGCAGGTGCACCTGGTCAATTCCCGCCACTGCTACATACAGGCTGTGTGACTCAGGGCAGGTCACTTAACCTCTCTATGTTCTAGTTAACTCTAACTCTCCAGGAGTTTTCCTGTGAATGAATGAATGAAATCACATATCTAGTCTCTGTCCCTATACCAATATAGCAAATGATTCATGATTTCATCGGTATAGGTACTGATTATCTCCTCAGAGGGATCCCAGGACCAGGCTCTATTGGAAGTCATTCCCTCAACCTTCAGGTGAGAAATCATATTGATTTGGCTTGGTGTTTGTGTAGCAACACTATCCACTAGTTCCAGGGGTGGGGGCCTGCTTGGTGCTTGCAGATTTTGATGCCCCCACACTTCGGTTTAATGAGCTTAATGAGCTTAATGTCCCCTAAAATTCAAACTTAGTGGCCGATATTTTGGCGACATTCCTCTCTGAACTTGGCTAGGTTGGTACCTTGGGGGCATTCTCTCATCAGGCCAACTTGGTAGAAGTTATCAGAGCTTATATTCTATTGGCATAGTCTTTGAGAACTTCTTATCACCTCTTAACCACAATGAGGTGCAACGCCCTCTTCAGGTTACTCCACCAAGGCACACTCACAGATTGGATTCCCCAGAGGGTGACTACCTCAGGTTGAATGTATTTGGTGGGTCTGCTTTCCTAAAACTCTTACTCATAAGCCTCTACTGATGCATGCAACTTTAGCAATCAACCAGAGGACACTGAGAGCTCAAAACAAAGGCATTTCCTGGGGTTGCATTGTAAAAATAGTAGCTACAAAATATTCCTCAATAAACCTGGGGTGCATTATCCCACAACCATACATAGCATACATAGAAGAGTTGTTCTTGAGTCATGTCTGACTCTCTTTGGGGTTTTCTTGGCAAAGATACTAAAGTGGCTTGCCATTTCCTTTGCCAGATCATTTTACAAAGGAGGAAATTGAGGCAAACAGGGTTGAATGACCTGCCCAGGGAAACACAGCTAGTAAGTGTCTGAGGCTGGATTTGAATTCATGTCCTCCTGACCCCAGGTCCAGCACTCTATCCCCTGTGCCACCTAGCTGCCCCTGTAGGCAGAGTAGGCACACACACATATACACACAGAGTACACTAGTACAGAGGGGCACACAAAGTATACACATACGGCTTAGGCGCCTCACACCTCTGGCACTACAGGGCCCTGATGTACTTTCCTTTCCTGTGATGCATTCATGCTGTTTTCCCTGGGTACAGTGTCTCTACTGGGCAGATCACTCAGGCTTCCTGTGCCTCTTCCTTTCTGCAGCTCCGTTCTGAACAGCTGGGACTGACGATCTTCTTGACTTATATTCCTCTGACTTGTCTTCTGCTTAGATCTGTCCCCTGCTTCAGCTCACTGGTCCCTCTCTTCTATCTCTTACCAGGCAAATACAGTCTTCCACATCATGGGTGTTAGGGGTGTCATGGACCCGTGATCTGGAAAATCTGCAGAAAATTTTTGGCCCTCTCTTTGTACCAGAGAAGTCTGAATTATTATGGTATTAAAAGATAAAACACGTTGATAGTATACAAAACTATACATATATATTTTGCATTTCTGAGTTTCTAAACTTTTTGTGTTGTTTGCAGGCCTTCATGAGTCATCTTTGGCTTCTGCAAAACTCCCCAAAAATTCCCCTTTAATTTCTTAAGTTGATCCATGATATATAAAAACCATGATAGGGAAAGTCATGATGTGGAAGGGGTAACTGTAATTTTGCTGCAAGATATTTGAGTGATAGTGGAGAGAAATTCCCTTCTCTTTCCTGAAAATCAAGGAATGATTCCCTCTGGCTAGCTGGGTTCTTTGCCTGTGGCTGGCTCTGCTGCTCTTACCTGTCTCCTCCCTCTGTTGAATTCCTAGACATTATGGATGATCCTGTGGTTAGCAACTGGCTACCCACTCTTTCATTCTATCAGACTTAACTCAACTTCTCTTCAAGGAAGAGTATAGACTTGGTTTGTACTTTGTTTAAGACTTTAAACACCTGCTGTTACACACTCCTTATTTTCTGTGATTGCGTCATATAGGCTGGGGCAGAAATCAATTGAACAGAGGTGTCTTGATCAACCCTTGCCCTGTGCCCTCCATGACAGTGGTATCAGAAAAGGACTTTGGTGGAGGGAGGCCACTCCCACTCCCAAAGGGTTATACAGGGGAAAATGTTCGCACTAATAGAACTTTAGAGTTTGCAAATCTTTATCCCAGAAGGATGCCTAAGCCCAGGAAACCAGTCTGGAATTTTCCCACAGCTGGTGAGCTGGCAGGACACTTTCTATCAATAAGGCAGCATTTCTTGGACACATTACAGTCACAAGATGAGCCTGCTGTCAGTAAGATGGATCCTCCAAAGGTGAGAAATGCTCTGGGGCAAAGAAACAGACTAAAAGGCTTTTAAGAGATCAGCACCTTCCAGTTGAACTGAACCCATCCCCACTCAAATAACCATGGAAGAAAAAGAAAAGGTGACTGAACGAGGCCATTTCAATAGTCAGCCAAAGGGTGAGTCCCAGTAATTGTAATGCACAGTGAAGGTAAAAGAAAATAGCTTCAAACCCAGGAAGCAAAGGTCCAAAGCAAATAGCAGAACCAAACTGAAACAGATTTTAAGGCAAACTGACCCAAAACAAATGATGATGATGATGATGATGATGATGATGATGATGATGACGATGATGACAACTAATGTTTATAAAGTGCTCACTACATAAAATCAAAACAGATTCAATATCTCTTTAACGAAGACTGTTCTGATCCCTTCCTTTTCCTTCTCTTCCTACTCTGTTCCTTCTCCAGTCAAATCCGATAGAATGAAAGAATGGGTAGCCAGCTGCTAACCACAGGATCATCCATGATGTCTAGGAATTCAACAGAGGCAGGAGACAGGTAAGAGCAGCAGAGCCAACTATAGGCAAAGAACCCAGCTAGCCAGAGGGAATCATTCCTTGACTTCCAGTTAGGAGAAGGGAATTTCCCTTCACTATCAGTCAAGTATCTTGCAGCAAAACTACAGTCATCCTTTCCACGTCACGACTTGCCCCAATTCCGCTCTTCCCCCCAACTCACTTGCTATTTTGTTTTGCAGTCCTTAAATCACTTACTACAACTTGTTGTATCCTCTAGTAGATTGGATAAGTATCAGAGCACACAATTTTGTGGAGGGCCTTGAATGCCAGGCCAGTAAGTTAGACATTTACTTGGCATGTAGTGTCATTCTACCACTATGTTTTTTTAAATGAAATTTTATTTTCATTCAGAAATAAATTGTGATAAATTGTGTTTTTCCATAGCCCATGTATAACCTCCTATCCCTGCTCCCAGAAAGTCATCCTATAGAACAAGGAATATTTTTAAAAGAAAAAAAAAGAAAATGAGGAAGAAGAGGGAAAAAAAGCAATAAGGAAAGAAAAGGCCTCAATTTCCTTATTTGTAAAATATGGATAATAATAACAACTACTTCCCAGGGTTCTTATGAGGATAAAATGAAATAATATTTGTAAAGTACTTTGTGCTATATACATTTTAGCTGTTATTATAGTATACATATAGATATCCGTTTATTTACTTATTTATGAACATGTCGCTGAATTTAGGGCTGGGGTGGCTTCTGGTTTATGTTTGTTATCTCTAGCACCTAGCACAATGCCTGCTACATCCCAGGTGTCTAAAAACACTGTTTGCTTGCTTGGAGATAGGAAGCCACTAAAAGAGAGATAGTGGCAGGGGCGTATTTTTGGGGAGAATCTGAAGTTGGAAGACTTGGTTTGAAACATGGCTTCCATACTTACTTTTGTCTGTGGCCACATCTATTCACCTCTTAAGTCCTTAAATTTCCTCATGTATAGAGTGAGTGGCTTAAACCAAATGATTTTTCACTTTCTATTCCTCCCTACCCCACCATACTTCTTCATTGAACTAGAGCTAATTATACTACAGGCATGAAAGATACCTCGATATTCGTGCTGGACATCCCTAAAGAGGGAAGTTATAATAGGTGGCACTGCATTACTATGGCATTTCTGCCAGGTCAGAGGCATTGGATTAAAGAGTATGTGTTGGGTATTAAGCTGTAAGAAGACTGGAAAGGTAGGAGGGGGCAGGTTATGAGGGGCTTTGAATGCCAAACAGAGCATTTTTATTTGCTTTTATAGAGGAATGATGCGATGAGACCTATATCTCTTTAGCAGATGAATAGAGGATGGATTTGAGTGGGGAGATCTTGAGGCAGGCAGACCCAACATCTTTCTCATATATTCCTTCTCTCTACTTATAAGGCTACTACCTTAGCTCAGGCTGTTATCACCCCTCTCCTGAATGATTGCAATTATCCTCTAACTGGTCTTCCTGCCTCAAGTTTCTCCAGTTCCAATCCATCATCCATACAATTAACAAAGTTGTTTTCTAAAGCATGTTCCATGTCACCTCAATAATCAATAAATTCCAATGTCCCCCAATTAGCCCCAGGGTTAAATAGAAACTCATCTCTTTGGTGTTTAGAGATTCTCACAATCTGGTTCCACCCTTCTTCCCTCCAGATGAATTGTGACATGACTTCCCTCTCTGCACACTACAGTCTTGACAAAATGGCCTTATTGCTAGTACTCACATACAACTAATTCTGTGCCTTTTCATGGATTGTCCGCCATGCCTAGAATGAATTCCCGCTTCACTTATAACTCTCAGAATTCCTGAGAATTTGTTGCGTTGGTAGAGAGAATTTCTTCATTGGAAACTCTAGTACCAATGAAATTAGACATCTGGTTATTACATATGTATGTATGTAATATGTGTGTATACATGTTAATTCTGCTAGAATAAAAGTTCCTTGAGGACCAAGATGGTTTCACGTTTGTCTTTGTACTCCTGGTGCCTATTATGTGCTAGGCACACAGTAGTGGCTTAGTACTTATTGACTGAGTCCCTTTTATGGATGTCAGAGAACAATAACCTTCCTTTTGCCTCGAATTAGACAGAAAGCTATCCACATCCTACTACAACTGACTCACAGCCTTCTATATTTGGAGGAAATGGAAAGGGCCTCAGAGGTTATCTAATCTAAACCTCTCATTTCACAGATGAAGAAACTGAGGCCCTGGAAAAATTATACAGATAATAAGCATCAGAAGCTGGATATGAACCCAGACGCTCTGACTCCAGAGCCAGGATTCTTTGAAATGTACCATGCTACTCTTAGGGGGCAGCTAGGTGGCACAATGGACAGAGTGCTGGGCCTGGAGTCAGGAAGAGCTGAGTTCAAATATTGCCTCAGATAGTTACTAGCTATATGACCCTGGGCAAGTCACTTAACCCTGTTTGCCTCAGTTTCCTCACCTATAAAATGTGCTGGAGAAGGAAAAGACAAATCCCTTCAATATCTTTTCCAAGAAAACCCCAAATGGAGTCACAAAGAGTGGGACACAACTGAACAACAACATGCTCCTCTAAGACCAATGCCTCGAGTGAGGAAGACCTGAGTTCAAATCTGGCCTACAACACTAGCTGTGTACCCTGCACAAGTTATTTTTGTTCGCCTCAGTTTCTGTATCTGTAAAATGGGGTTAATAATAATAACAGCATCAATCTCCCAGGATTGTTGTGAGGCTCAAATGAGATAGTAAATATAAAGTGTTTAGCACAGTGCCTGGCACATAGTAAGTGCAATATAAATGCTGGGGGTGGTGGTGGTGATTGGTGGCACTGAGCTAGGTGGCTTAGTGGATAGAACACTGGGCCTGGAGTCAGGAAGACCTGAGTTCTAATCTAGACTCAGATACTTACTAGCTGTGTGACCCTGGGCAAGTCACTTAACCTCTGTTTGCCTTAATCCACGAGTGGGGAGCCTGCAGCTTCAAGGCTATATGTGGCCTTCTAGGTCTTTTCGCGTGGCTTTTTGACTGAGTCCAAGTTTTATAGAACAAATCCTTTGATTAAGGGGATTTGTTCTGTGAAGTTTAGATTCGGTCAAAGGGCTGCACTTGAGGACCTAGAAGGTCACGTGTGACCTAGAAGCCGCAGGTTCCCCACCCCTGCCTTAATCCATTGGAAAAGGAAATGACAAACCACTCAGGTATCCTTGCCAAGAAAACCCCACAGTGAGAGTCATGAAGAGTTGGACACAACCTAACAATAACAAAAGGCACTTAAACGCTTATTCTCTCCGCCCCCACCATCCTAGCCTATTAATACACAATGAATAAATATTGACATTTCTATAGTGCTTCACAGTTTGCAAAGTGCTTTTGTCACAACAGTCCTTGGGGGGTAAGTAGTATGATTTTCCCCATTTTGCACAAAAGACATTAAGCGATACGCCCATGGTCCTACAACGAGTATCAGAACCAGGATTCCAACCCTCGTCTCCTGAGTCCAAGTCCAGTGGTCTTTCTGAATATTTATTTATCATTAGAGATATTTCAGTATGTACAACTGAACTAAAAAAAAAGTATATCCCACCTTCCACTTTTATTTAGTATTTAAGAAATGAACATCACTCCCCTGAAGCTGACCTTATTCCCCATTGGCAATGTTGGGCTCCCACTAGGCATTGAGGACACATAAACGTTTATGAGGAATAATCTGCTACTATTTTGATTTCCTGAAATCTTCCTGGGGAAGACATTAGCTAGATATAGATTGATTTAGTGACCCGCTGAGAACGACATAACCCAGACAGCAGGCTTCAAAAAATGATGCTCTTGCCTGAGCAGAGGGAAAGAAACCTACAAATCTTTCCATCTTTAAATATGCAGGTCTGAAATTTAAAGGTGACTTTAAAGAGGCAAAGAAGATTGGATAAATGTCATAAACCGATTTTATACTACTGTGAAAATTACTTTTACTGCATGCTTATGGGAATGCAGGATTTAGAGTTGGAAGCAACTTTAGGGATTATTTAACTCCCTCATTTTAGAGATGAGGAAACTGAGGCTCAGATTGGTCTACTCTATGGCTCAGCCAAGTTGGCATTCATACAGTCCCTTCTCCATCTCTCAACTCTATGCTTTGTACTGACTGTGCCCCATACCTGGAACATGCTTAGAATCCCTTGTTTCTTTCAAGATTCTATGCAGGAGGGGCAGCTGGTGGCACAGTGGATAGAGCGCTGGCCCTGGAGTCAAGAGCACCTGAGTTCAAATATGGCCTCAGACACATGATACTCACTAGCTGTGTGACCCTGGGCAAGTCACTTAACCCCAACTGCCTTGCCAAAAAATAAATGCTTCTATGCAGGCACTGTCTTCTCCTACATGAAACCTTTCCTGATTTCCCTAGCTTTTAGCGTCCCTCATACCCTGCCCCCACCCCACCTGATCTATTTTGTATTCGTTTTATTTGCTTGTCGTTTGTCCTTCATTCTTTTTTTTTCTTTTTTTGGTGAGACAATTGGGGTTAAGCGACTTGCCCAGAGTCACACAGCTAGTGAGTTAGTGAGTGTTATGTGTCTGAGGCCAGTCTTGAACTCAGGTCCTCCTAACTCTAGAGCCAGTGCACCCCCTAGCTGCCCCTTGTCCTTCATTCTGGAAGAGGACCATGACATCAGGAAGGCGATGCCACGCTTATTTATATATACATTGTCTTCCCTCCTCACCTTTGCTTCCATTCCCATGCTCCTTAGAATCTGAGTTCCCTGAGGGCAGGTGCTATTGATTGATTTTTCTACCTTTGTACCCCAGTGCTTAGCACAGAGCCTTGCATGGTAGTTGCTTAATAAATATTTGTGATTGATTAATGGCAATGATTTCCCCAAAAGACACATGAGTAAAAAGTAACAGTCAGGATTGGAATCCAGGTCCCCTGACTTCAAATCTAGTATTCTTTCTACACAGTCGGTAAAAAAATATTATTAGCCCATGCTTTGAAAAATGAACCTGCCCTTTTGTCTTTACAGTGGCATGCTGGTAATAGAATTATTGAAACAGAGAATTATGGGATCTCAGAGATGTAAGGGACCTGAGAGTTTATCTATTCCAGCTCCTGCCTTAAAACAGAAATTTCTACCATGATATCCCAGACAAGTGGTCAACCAGCTTCAATGTGAAGACTTCTTATGCCAACTCTGCCTCCTTGTTCCTTCTCTAGCTCTATCCTCTGAGACTAAGCTCACTTCACTTCCATACTGATGACTCTTCAAATAAAAACCAGCTTCTAACTGCAGAGTCTTAGAGGTATAGAGAAGACATTACAGGAAAAGCTGATGTATTGGATTTCTTATCTTTGAAATAGAAAGTTTTTAAAATTCCAAACAAGAATATTAACCCTCCAGTTAGTCCTTACTTGAAGCTCTGGTTTTAGAGAGCTTACCCCTTTACTACAATAAGGAATATTTTATCATTATTTATCATAATATTTTAGTAATTTCACTAACATTTATCTTTCCCCTGCATGAGCTTTCATTATGCTTTCAACAACATATTCAACTTGACATTTTATCGATTGTATTTCTAGAGTTAGGTTCCTAGAATTTATGGAAGGAATCTGAGAGAACATTGACATCAACCTCCATATTTTCACAGATGAGGAAATGGAGGCCTAGAGAGGGGAAGAGACTTGTTTAACATGATGTGTAACCCAGACCTTTGGATTCAAAATCCAATACTTTCCATTCTAATAGTCTCTGTGTGAATTCAATTTTTCCATCAAGTTTCCTCCAAGGTAAAGGCCAATTTACTTCCAATATATTGTTATTTTCCTTACTTAAATAGGGATCATAAGATTTTAGAATTGAAGGAATGTGAGATATTATCTGGCAGCTCAACCTTCATTTTAAAGATGAGGAAACGAAGGGTGTAAGATGTAAATGATACTTTATTCCCAAAGCTTTTTTATTAGACACAGAGATTAGGCTTGGCTCTGAAAGACCTGTTTCTGTCCAAATGTGGAAAAACGTTAAGTGCCATTCAAAACCTATAGAATATAAACATACTTTTAAAAAGGCAGTTGCTGATAGAAACATGATAAATACATGGATCACAATATACATATCACACAGCACTTTGCAATGCTCTCATGTATTTATCATGTAAATAATATTATCGGTATGTTGTTAAGGGCATTTAAAGCTCAGCAGAGGAATTTATTTTAGTGGCAATTGGAAGCCACTGAAGTTTATTGAGTGGTCATGGTCAGATCTGTGCTTAGTGAAAATCTTTTGTCAGTTATATGGAAGATTGACTGGGTTGAGCAGGCACTTGAGACAGGGATACCAGTTAGGAAGCTACTGTCATATCTAAGTGAGAGATGATGAGGGCCTGAACTAGAATGGTGGCAGTGTAAGTAGAGAGAAAGCATCAGATGTAAGAGGTGTTGTTCAGATTCTGTGCGTCATGCAGAAAAAAAAATAGACTGCATGTTTCACTCTTCTACCAGCTACTTTGGTCTGTTCAGTCGTAGCTGTGGACAGAGGTGGGGAATCTTTGCTGATCTCTGAGATCTCATTTATGCACAAACAAGTTTAATTGCAGGTTCAGATAATCTCTAAATGGAATAAAGTTATCTCCACACCAGCTAATCAAAGGATTGTAGATTTAGAGTGGGAAGGAAGGTTAGAGTTCATCTGTTCCAACCTCTTCTTGCAGATGAGGCAACAGAGACCCAAAGACGGGAAATGACTGTGAGGTCATGTAGTTGGTGAGTAGTAGATGGGGGGAGGGAAAAGGAGATAAATGATCATTTTTAGATTTTTGTTGAAAATTATGCTTTTAGAAATTTAGAATAATGGTTTTTAAAAGTTGTCAAAATGTTTTTACCCTTTGATCCAGAGGTCCCATTACTAGGCATATATCCTAAGGCAGTCAAATACAGAAAAAAAAATGGTCTTGTATGAATCAAAATATTCATAATAGCACATTTTGTTGTAGCTAAGAACCGGAAACCAATTAGGCGCATATTAATTTGTTGTTGTTCAGTCATGTAAGTCATGTCTGACTCTTTGTGACCCCATTTGGGGTTTTCTTGGCAAAGATCGGTTTGCCATTTCCTTCTCCGGCTATTTTGCAGATGAGGAAACTGAGGCAAACAGGGTTAAATGACTTGCCCAGGGTCGTACAGCTAGTAAATGGCTGAGGTGACATTTGAACTCAGGAATATGAGTCTTCCTGATTCCTGGCCCAGAGCTCTATCCACTGTACCACCTAGCTGCCCTGCATATAAATTGGGGAAAGGCCAATCAAATCGTGGCTCATGAATGTAAACATAAAGCCCCATCTCCCATACTGAAATTGAATGGTATATAATTATAATGACCAAACTTGGCTCTGGGGGTGAGTTGAGAAAACGTGTCTCCCTCATGTTATCGGAGGAGCAGAGGACTCTGGGTGTAAAATATTGTATATACTTTCAGGTTTGCCAGATGTGTGCACTAGTGTCGCTGCTTAGTTAGTATTTGCTTTTTTCCCCTCTCCTTCTTAATGTTTATTACAGGGGACAGCCTGCTAGAAAGGTGTGGGCGATGATGTATTGTAAATGAATGATACATAAAAACAAAAAGCATTAATTAAAATGAGAAAATTTTTAAAAAGAAAAAAAATGTTCCCAGAAGCTTTGTTGTCTTTATGTACCAACATCTCATCGTAGGGAAGTTTGATTAGAAACTAGAGAAGAGAATTTTGCTCCTGAGTTTTTAGCTTAGTAAACTACAGCTGAGCTATGACAAGGCTACGATGGTTACAGATTTGCTATGATACACTTGGGGTCATCTCAGAAGAAATATTGAAACGTAAAGCTCATGCCACTGGAGGGAAAGCAGGAGAATTTTGGATTTTTTTTGATTGGCTGGCTTGCTTTGCTCAGTTGTTTATTTTATCTTAATTTTTTAAAAATACATTTCTTTTTATTTTCTTACCGGGTCAAAGGTAGGCAAAGGGTCAGCAATATTTTTTATGACCCGGATTCTCAATTTCCCATGTTAATGGCTATTATGGATCACAGAATAAATAAGTTCTTGGTATGTCTGCCTCCTTGAGTAGTGACCTCAGGAACAAGGATGGACTAAAAAGAGACTTTGCCTTAGGCTTTCTCCATAGCTGATGCCAATGCCAGGGCCTCCCTTGTGAGTGCTTTAAAATTTCTGTTGTATAGCCTAACCTTTCCTTCCCATTCAGATAACCTAGTACACCATGTTCCTTTTCCATTTGGCTCATTTGATGACTGGGCAGCTGGTCAGTTTTGTTTTTTATTCAATTATGTCTTTGGAAGGTTTATTTTGCCTTCCATGTTATAGCCAAGTGAAACATGAGTGCCCTGGAATCTCTAAAAACTGTACAGGGTCAGCCAAGGCTTAGGGGAAGTTGGGTTTTCTCCCTCACAGAGGGTCATCATCTGAGCTTTCGGGCAGCCCAGCTGTGATATCTGTCATCAGGGTTCCTTTGGCTCATCTGGCTGACCCTACCATGTCCCATCTTCCCCCCTCCCCCCTAGTCAAAGAGGACGACCTTCCCTAAGGCAGAAGTACTATTATTCAGGCTTTTGATCTTATGAAAAACTGTGTGCCCCTTGCACACCACCCCTAGAACTTCTTAGCACAAAAACTGATTATTTTGTGTGGTGTCACTTAGAAAGATGATAAATGGGGCAGTTAGATGGATTGGGTCTGAAGTCAGAAAGATCCAAATCTAAATCTTTCCTCAGACACTTACTAGCTATGTGACTCCACACAAATCATTTAAACCTCTCTCAGCCTCAGTTTCTTTATCTATTAAAATAAAAATAAAAATAATAATTGCACTTAACTCTCAGGCTTGTTGTAAGGATTGAATGAAATGAGATAACAGACGTAAAGCACTTGGCAAACCCTAAAATTCGGTATAATATTAGTTATTATTATGATTATGTTTATTATTAAAAATGTATTTTTTCCAATGAACATTATGACAGGTGTGCAGTCACATGTATTATAAACCTTCAGAGGCAGTTGGTGTTCTCTTCCATTTAACCCAGAATACATTTTCATTAGAGCTTTACAGACTTCAGTTTGTACTTCACAAAATGCCTATGATATCTGTGCCCAGGAGACTTTTTTGGGATATGAGAGCTTCTGTCTCTTAAATAGATATGGTTTTCACAACTTTCCTCTTATTCCTGCTAAAGTGACTGATAAATGTTATTGGTTCCAGGAGATTTAGTGGCCCTTAGCTATGTGAGTTAACTAGAGAACAGCTGAATGTTTTGTTTTTTTATTCTTCTGGAGGAGAGAGTCATGACTAGGCCTGCCATTAACAACTGATACTGGAAGTATAACCGCTGGTGTGCAGGCGTACGCATTGTAAACCTTCAGGAGCCTTCAAAATGTTCTTCCATTTAATCCAGAATATTTTTCTCATTTGACACATGGCTCACTGTTATTACCATCCATAAAATCCCTCCAAACACATTCAATTCAATTTGACAAATAAATGCCTGCCTTGTTCAAGGTACTGTGCTAGATAATGGGCATACAAAGATGAAGAAAAAAATCAGCATTTGACTGCAAGAAGCTTACATTCTACTGGAATAGGCTACATACATGTATAAGTAAACACAAGATGATTTAAGGAGGGAGAGATATTTAACAACTGGGAAGAGAAAGGGATCAAAGGAGGCTTGTGGAAGGAGCTAGTTAGTACTTGTGCTGACCCTTGAAAGAAGGTAGGATCAGAGCATCAGTGGACTTTGGAAATGGAGGGAATACAAAAGCCATCTAGTCTAACTCGTACCCCAAAAGGAAGGAAATAAACGTTTATTAAGTACCTACTATGTGCCAAACACTATGCTAAGCACTTTGCAAATATTATCTCAAATATTATCACAACACTGGGAGGTAGGTCAAGTACCTACTATGTGCCAAACACTATGCTAAGCACTTTGCAAATATTATCTCAAATATTATCACAACACTGGGAGGTAGGTCCTATTATTATCCCCATTTTACAGTTGAGGAAACTGAAGCAGGTAAAGATTAAATGACTTGCCCCGACATCACAGAGCTACTAAATATTTGAAACACAATTTTTATTCAGTCTTTCCCGACTCCTGGTACACTACTCTATCCACTGTGCCATCTAGTTGCCTGTATGTTGAAGAAAGTAATCCTTTCTACAATATACCCAGTGAGGGAGCAAATTGCCTTTGCCTGAAGACCTCTAACAAGAGGGAGCCCACCATGTCCTAAGGCAACCCATAACACTGTGGTGTCTAAAATTCTGGATTAGTTGGATGTAAAATCCTTAAAGGTAGGGACTGGTTCCCTTCTGTCTTTGTGTCCCCAGTACTATGCTTAACTAATAATTGGCAATTAATAAATGTTTACTGATTGGTTGATTTTGAAAGGAAAGTCTACACACCTTCTTGGCTTCTTTCCTTCCATCTGTCTGAGCTTATATTTCAGGAGAGTGTTTGGCAAACCATTTATCAGGAAAGGTACGGCAGTAGTATTGGCCATATTTGGACTGTATTGCAAGAAATCCAGTAGGGAAGAGGAAGACCATTCTAGAAAGAAAGGAAGGAAAGGAAAAGGGGGAGCCATGAAAGCAAACAGAAAAGGGCTTTTGCGTTTAGCGATTTTAATTTATTCCTCACTGGGGGTAGAAATTAAAGTTCAGTTATGTGCTCTTACTGTACTCCTACTGACTCATTTGCCCAAATGATCCTAGACTCCCATTTTCTATTCTGAGGTAGCTCTTTTCCTGTTTTCCTGGGCACATTAGAAAATAGGAAATAATTGGGCAGCTTTGATATGCCCTTTTTGGTGAGTCATTTGGTTACTAAATCAAATGGCGTATGTGAACATCACAAAACTCTTGATCTTTTTTCAGTGGGTCAGCTCAAAGTTTCAATATATATAAATACTGGTTTCCAGGAAGTTACTTTTGAAACATATCTTTATTTAATAATTTTCTGTGATTGATACCATTTTTCCTTTGAAAATACAGATACTTCAAAATGTGTTCTAAATTTGCTTCTTTTGTTTCATTTCCCCAGAGAAATTTTACCCAAGGAAATGTAATTTTTAAAAGGGGAATTCCAAGGATCAATGTTTGGCCAGTCAAACCTCATCCTCACCCTTGGATTATTCAGTGTACTGAAGGGGTGTGCCTCTAGGATAAAATGCAAACTTCCCAGCTTGGTATTTAAAGCCCTTTACAATTTGGCTCCAGTCTATCTTTACAACTTCAGTGATCGTTACTCCCTCTTGTGTACTCTATGATCTATCCAAACTGGCCTATTTACTGTTCCCCATACTTAGCACTCCATTGCCAAACCCCATGACTTTGCTTAGATCATCCCCCAGGCTAGAAATGCACTTGACAACTCCACTTCTTAGACTTCCTATAGCTTTTTTTTCAGGTTCAGCTAAAGTCCTGCTTCCTATGGAAGGCACTTCACAATTCTCCACCCCTACCAATTTATGTTGTATATATTTCATATTGACTTATATAGCCCATGTGCTCTGTCCACTTCTTCCCATTTCCCTTGCCCTCCCTCTAAGCTCTGGACCTAAAGAGATTGGGCTGATTTTGAAACTATTCAAATAGGTCAATTTCTATTTGGTTTTTATGCTTACCCAAAGTTTACTCTGGAATATCTCCAAATACACTCATGTTTAAGTTTTCAAAAATATGGATAACATGTGGTTTCCAGTTCCTGTATAAGCTCTCAAAGTAAAATGTACATATTGGTTAAAGGATAGCCTTTATTTCATCCTCTAGAAAAATACAGAACTTGAAAGGACTCATAGGAGCCTCTACACAGATTAAAAACAACAACAATGTATGAAACATTCATGATGGTTCCACTCAGAAGGGAACTTCCAGTTTTACAATCGGGTAATGCCTTGGTATTCTGGTGAAATCCCTCTTTCCCATGGAGTCCAAAACCATCTTCCCAAGATTTATGGAAACACCCTGTTGTTTGTACTCTCCCCAGAAGGCAAGTAGATTTTTGTTCTGCTCAATAGGCGACTCTCTTCTTATTGGATCTACACTGTTACCATCACTCATGATAAGACCAGTAAGGTCTTCTCAGTTTTATAGCTTTAGCTCTTTAAGGCATTATAGGATTCAGATGGGTATTTTCTTTTCCAACAGATGCATTTCTCAGGAAACCCCCTTCTATCTCTAGAAGACTTTCCCACTGCTCCCCCCACATTTTTGAATTTGGGATTCCTGATGAGGGACCCACCAGGCACCAATGTTAGTAAAAAAATCTCCCTTCTCTGGCTAGAAGGCTAGATGCTGACATTATTATGCCTAGGAAATAAACATTTCCGCCTCTTCTTTACATAGGAGTTAGAGTTTTAAGACAATTGTCCAGGAATTTCCTTATCAGGCCACATCTATTTTTGCCATGTGATTCTGCATAAATTTTCTGTTTTTTTAACTAAATTTTATTTATTTCAGTTATCAAGCATTTACTTCTTCTCCCTTCAACTTCCTCCCCTTCCCCTGACAAAAAGGAAAAAAAAAACCCTTGTGACAAATAAGTACAGTTAAGCAAAACAAATTCCTTTTTGGCCTTGTCCAAAAAACGAAGGTCTCATTTTGCATATTAATCCTCTCTGTCAGAAGTCTGGTAGCATTCTTTATCATCAGTCCTCTGGAATTATGGTGGATCAGAGTTCTGAAGTGTTTCAAATTTATTTGTTATTAAAAATTTGTTATTGTCTTTTTAAAAATTATAAATTATTGTCCTGGTTCTTCCTGTAAAAATTCTTAATACTCCATAATTATTATAGCTGCTTCTGTCTCTCGGAAAAGCCCAATCTCAGGACTCCAGTCTCTGACCTATGCTTGAGGAGGAAGAAAGAAGACAGGCAAATGTCAGCCAGAAAATCACACGTGCAAGCAGATGTAGACCCACGTATTTCTGTTAGAAGACAGCCATTACCATCTGATAATACTCCACTTCTGCTCTGAAGGGAGGAAGGTGCTTTTTTAAAGTTAAAAAAAATGGATCAAGCTTAGCTACTATAATTACATAGAACTGAGTTTCCTTTTTTTCTTTCTATTCACATTGATGCCTTCTGTATATATCATTTTCTTGGTTCTTCTTACTTTGCTCTGCATCAGTTTATATAAGGAGGCCCATGTTTCTTTGAATTCTTCATGACTGTCATTTCTTACATTATTTAATATTCCAGTACATTCACGTGGTCTAATTGCCTTTTAGAATTCATGGAGGATACTACATTTAACCTTACTGAATTTCATCTTCTTTGATCTTGTTCATCTATTAGCCTGTCAAGGTCTTTTTGAATCTCAGTTCTAGCATCCAGTAATTGCTTAATGACCACCTCACCTTCTATGTATTTATGAGCCATCCTTTTAATAATACATTACAGAATCTTATAACTAATAAGTTTCTGAGGAAATATTTAAACTCAGTCTTCCTGACTCCAAGTTCAGCATTCTATCCACTATATACTTCTGCTTTTCCAAAAGAGAGAGAGAGAGAAAACTCTTTTGCTTATTTCATCATTATTTTTGACTGGCAAAAGTTCTCTTCTCCTCCTTTAGCAGGTTCTGTCTTGGTGTTTCTGAATATGTCTCTGTATCTTTCTCTGTTTTTCCATCTGTCTTTCTCTGATTTGGAGCTGGGAGGCTTGTGTGGCCTCATTTCAAGTTATTCCCATCTGGACTTGGCTGAAAGAATCTAATTCTATTCAATAGACACAATCTCTTGTGTCTTTCTGATTTTAGGGTTATTTAGTATGATGTATCCAGAATCTATAACAATGGCAAAAACACAGAGTTGAATAACACTCTCTGGAAAGTCCTGCAACAGATACCACTCAGTACTAGAGTCCCAATGCTAGGCAAAACATCTCCTGACCAGGTTAATTCATCCACCATTCACCTTTCTTATCTTCCTCATGAGACAGGACTAGCTTGTAGCCTTTAAAATTAGGGTACCTAAACTCTTACAAACCCTAAATGTTGAGGCCTATACAAATCTGGTCCCTAGATATTAGTTTCAGCAATTAACTAAAAAATCTTAATCAATCAATAATCAATTTCATATTCCTTAGCTTCCAATTCTTTGCCATCACGAAAAGTCCTATTATAACTTTTTTTCATGCATAGGAGGCTTTTTCCTCTTTCTTTGATCTTTTTGGGATACAGACTTAGTAGTGGTATCACTGGATCAAAGGATATGTACAGTTTAATAAATCTGGTTTCCAGAATGGCTAGACTGATTCCAACTCCACTGACAATTTATCAACATTCCTCTTTTCCTGTATTCCCTCCAAAATTTGTAATTTTTCTTTTTTGTCAACTTTGCTTTTCAATCTGAAGAGAATTATCTCTTTTGCTTCTAACCCAAGTTTTCTCCATCATGCCTTTTAGCTCACGTTTGTTGGCTCCTGCACAGTTGAACACATATTTTACGTACAATGCTGCCTGAGTTCCTATTCGAACATCATCTGGGACTGTGGGTTTGTTTGTTTTTTGCTTAGAGGTATACCTATGAAGTCATAGTTAACATGTTGAGATAAGATCTCTAGTTCACTTTGTTTATTACTTATCTACACTCAGTGTATCAGGTAGGCAGGCAAATAAGTAGGTAGATAGATAATTTATTAACGTTCTGTACTAGGCACTGTACTAAGTAAACCAGATGAGGCGCTTACATTCTAATGGGGTAAGAGGGCACATAAAGGGAGGTAGAAAGGTGGGGAGTGCCCAGCTGAAACCTGGGTTTGGGCAAAATAAGGCAAATGCTCAACTATAAGAGCCTGGGGATGTAGGGACAGAGAATAAGGTTCCACCGGGGTAAAGGTGAAAATAATGATCAGTGTGGAAGAGGCATCTGGGTAAATTGCTCTTCACTGTACCTAAATGGTCCCCTTACAGTCTGAAGGCATTCATGTAACTTTTCAAAAGTAAACCTCTTCCTTTTCATTCTTCAGACTTCTCTAGTGTCTTTAACTCCAGTGAGCAAAGCAATAATTTGGTGTACAAATGATTTTATTTTTCATTTTATGTGACCAGCTAGTGTCTCCTTGAAAATATTCCAGTATCTAGAACTTTCCCCTTTATTCTCAAGAAGATTCTTCTTCTTTACAACCTTTAATTATATTAATAGTTTTACCTGGAATCCTCAATTTGGAAGGAACTCCAGAGCTTACCCTCCCTCAGCCCTTACCTGAGAAGTGTTACTGCTGTTGACAGAAACTTCAGATATTTGTATCCCTTCAGCAGTGAGGAGCTCATTTATTTTTAATTTTATTGATCTCTTTATATTTTACTTCACCTCCTTTTCAAAATAAATGTTACTCTTCCCTAGTCTGTCAGAGCTTGTAATAGAGTAAAAAAGAGAGGGCAGAAAAAGCATCAATAAAACTGACCAACAAACACATCCAACCAGAGGCAGCTAGGTGGCACAGTGGATAGTGTGTTGGACTCAGAGTCAGGAAGGCCTGAATTCAAATCTTCCTATTATTTTTATTATCAACCTTGAAAGCATGAAAGTATATGCAATACTACTCACTCATAATCCCTCCCCCCAACTTTTTGAAAGAAGGGAGGAAGGTGGATTTTCTCTTTTTTTTTTTTTCCTCTTGGGGACAAGCTTGATCATTATAATCAAAGTGAACTCATTTAACAAAACAGCTTTTCTGCGTGGTAGTAATAGTTGGAAATTTCTTTTTATGTTGATTCAAAATCTACCTCCCACTTATTTTAGTTCTAGTTCTGCCACCTGGGGTTAAATAGATTAGTTCTGATCCTTCAGTCACATTACTTGCTTTCAAATGTTTGAAGATAGCTAATTATATCTCCCCTCTCTCCATTCCCTGCATCCCCCCAGTCTTCCTATCCAGGATTAATAATGCTAGGGCCTTGGACCATCCTTCATATGACTCATCCTCAACTCTCCTCCTTAGGCTGTGCCCTCCTCTGGATGTGCTCTAGCTCATCAACCAATAAATGAGCATTTATTAAGTATCTATTATGTGCCAAGCGCTAGGGATAGAAAGACATAAAAATGAAACAATCTTGTTCTCAAGGAGTTTGCAATATATTAGAGCAGATCACATATACATATATAGTTACAGAATAAATACAAGATAAAGACAAGATGATTAAACACAAGGTAGTTGGGAAGAGAGGACACTAGAAATTGGAAAGCTCAGGAAAGGCTTTACATAGAAGGTGATGCTTGAGCTGAGACTTAAAGGATGTGCAGGATTCTATGAGGCAAGGGTGAGAAGGGAGTGCATACCAGAAGTGAGGAACAAACAGCCAGTGCAAAGGCACGAAGATAGGGGTCAGAATGCCACATATGGACATAGAAAGCAATAGCCTTATTAAAATTTGGCAGAATAAGTGAACATACCTACTAAAATTTGGTACCATGTCTTGTGGAAGTTTAGCAAGGAAGCCCAATTTAATGAAGAAGGCATTTGGGGAGGTGTTAGAAAACATTATCTCCATATCTGTCCAAATTCTTTCAACATAAAGTCAGAATAATCCTTAGAAAAGCAAAATATAGGGGCAGCTAGGTGGTGCAGTAGATAGAGCACCATCCCTCAAGTCAGGAGGACCTGAGTTCAAATCTTCCTTCAGACACATAATATTTCCTAGCTGTGTGACTCTGGGCAAGTCACTTAACCCCAACTGCCTCACAAAAAAAAAAGAAAGCAAAATATTGCCATCAATTTAGCGTTAGAATATATCTAGGAGGTTATCTAATCCAACTACTTTATTTTACAGATGAGAAAATTCAGGTCCCCAAAAGTTAAATGACTTACCCAAGGACACACAGGTGGTAAGTGGCAGGACCAAGAGTTGATCCTAGGTCCTTTGATTCCAAATCAGTTCCTATTTTCCCCATACATTGCCTGTAATTAAACTAGCTATTCAATGTCTTTTAAGTGAAAAAATCAGTTGTTTACCTCTATTTAAAAAATTTATATGTATTTTTATTTCACTAAATATTTGCAAATCACATGTGACATTTTTAAAAATTTTAAGTTCCAAATTCACTCTCCTTCCTAATTCTTTTCCATCCATTGAGAAGGCAAGCAATATGATATCAATTACACATGTGAAGTAGTGCAAAACATATTTCCATATTAGCTATATTGCAAACACACACACACACACACAACAGCAACAAAAATAAAAGTTTTTTAAAAAATGCTTCAATCTACATTCAGAGTTCATCAGTCCTTTCTCTGTAGGTAGATAGTGTTTTTCATCATGGGTCCTTTGAAATTGACTTGGATCATTGTCTTGATCAGAGTAGCTAAGTCTTTCTCAGTTGATCATTCTTACAATGTTGCTGTTACTGTGTATAATGTTCTCCTGGTTCTGCTCATTTCACTTTGCCTCAGTTCGTACAAGTCTTCCCAGGTTATTCTGAAACCATGCAGCTCATCATTTCTTATAGCACAATAGTATTCCATAGCTATCATATACCAATTCTTTGTTACAACAAAAAGATTTTTGTACAAATATTTTTGAACAAATGGGCACTTTTGATTTTTTCTTTTTCTTTTTTTCCTTTCCATTTATTTTTTTTAGCTCTTTGGAATATAGATCTAGTAGTGGTATTACTGTTCAAAGGGTATGGACAGTTTTATAGAATTTTGGATGTAGTTCCAAATTGTTCTCCAGAATGTCTGGACCAATTCACAACTCCACCAACAATGCATTAGTGTCCCAATTTTTTTGCATCCCTTCCAGTGTTTGTGTCATTTTCCTCTTCTGTCACGTTAGCCAATCTGATAGGTGTGAGGTGGTATCTCAGAATTGATTTGATTTATATTTCTCTAATCAACAATGAGTTAGAGCATTTTTTTAAGTGACTACTGATAGCTTTGGTTTCTTCTTCTGAAAACTGCCTGTTCTTATCCTTTGACCATTTGTCAATTGGGGAAAGGCTCAAATTTTTATAAATTTGGTTCAGTTCCCTATACATTTGAGAAATGAAACCTTTATCAGAGAAATTTGCTGTAAAAAATCCCCAGTTTCCTGTTCTCCTAATTTTGGCTGCATTAGTTTTGCTTGTGCAGACCCTTTTAAAAGTTTATATAATCAAAATTACCCATTTTACTTCCTGTGGTCCTTTATATCTCTAGTTTGGTCATAAACGCTTCCCTTTTCCGTAGATTTTACAAGTACATTTTTCCAAGCTCTTCTAAATTACTTATAACTTTATATTGAAAACATTTATCCATTTTGACCTTATCTTGTAATAATGTGTGTGATGTTTGTCTTCCAAACTGCTATTCATTAACTCTGTTATTAAAAATTCTTTTTCCCCTTCCTTCTTTCTCCTCCTTGTTTTATCTCAGTTTTGTCTCTAAATGTAGAATGAAAGGCTTTGGTCATTTTGAAAAGAATTTTAATCACTAATAAGTAGGTGAGGAAGCTATCTGGTGATGGTGGCAACAAATCTCCAGAGGAGCCCTATAAGATCTTCTGGCCCTCATCCTTTTTAGAGGTACAGAGAATGGAACAACTGAGGCTTTATCTCAGGGTCCTGAAATTTAGAGGGTATTGACTATATAATAATATCAATAGGTTGCCCTTATGTAGTGTTTAAAATTTTCAAAGTACTTTGTACATATTATCTCATTTTGATCCTTACTACAACCTAATGAGGCAGGTGCCACAATTATCTTCATTTTACAGATGAGGAAACTGAGGTTGAGAGGTTAAGTGGTTTGCCCAGGGTTGCATAACTAGTAAGCATCTGAAGCAGGATCTGAACTCAGGTCTTCCTGACTCTAAGTCTATCACTCTCTCTGCTACTCCACAGAGTTGTATTCCTTTAGCAGGTAGAAATAAGAGCTTAATGAGAAAAATTAGTGAGTGAAAATAGTTGGTTTCTCCTCTGTAGAGGTCTTTGGGCAAAAGATAGATGACCACACCTCAGGGACATTGTAGAAGGGATTATTTTGGGGAGATCAATTAATCTATTAGTGTTGAGGTTTAGAGTTGGGAGAGCTCGTTCAAGTGTGAAAGAATTCACTTAGACCTTCTTTGTAACCATGGAGAACTTTATTGATGCAAAAGCAGTGGGCTAGCTCTGGAAACAGGACAAGCAACTTACAGAGGGATAGGGGTCTGTTTTATCTTACATGATAAGGGTGGGGATTGTCATGACACAAGATGAGGAAGATGGATGATAGGATAAGGGACCCAGGATAAGGAAGACAGGGGAAATTTGATGACTCATGATGAGGGAGACAAGGCATTTTTATGGTCCAGGATAGAGGGGAAATTTTATGGTATCTCAAGATAAGGGAAAGAGACTCTAGGATGCCCTCAAGTTCAGGAAGGGCCTCACAAGGTGCTGGAAAAACAACCCTTAATTAAAATGTGTTTCTTCTTTTAGCTTTTAGGGCACTGTTTGCTTTTACATTATTTCCCTACTCAGCCATTAGGTAGGAGAAATCTTTCAGGAAAAGGGGTGAAGGTCATTGTCTTCAGTAAGTACTTCCTGCTGAGCAGGAGTGAAGAGTCCATTTCAAGGGTCGAGAAGAGGTTGAGGAGGGATGGTTAGCATGGGGGTGAGGAATGTGGTCCGAGATGAATCCATGGTGAAGAAAGGCAAACCATTCAGGGACACCAAGGGTAGGGGTTGATATCCTAAGAGTTGAAAGTGGAATTTCTGAGGTGAGAAGATACAAATCGAACCAGGTAGTTAAACAAACATGGCCTAACCATAAGAGTGAGTAAAATGATGGAGGAACCATGACCCCAGGAGGGGGTAGGGGGAGATATCAGGCTGGAGTGGATATCCTCCACACAAGAGGCTGCCTGTAGTATCCTTTGGGTGCGGAATTCTAATGCTCAAAGGATAAATTCCATGTAGGGTTTTCAGCTATGGGGAGTAAGCTAGTTGGCATACCCAGCAATCATGTACTCTGCCACAGAGTTCCCTATTTGAATTAAGGCATTAGACTTCCAGTCCCAGGGAAGCAGGCCTAACCCTAGGCACAGGGTGAGCTAGGAACAGAAGTGGTTCAAGGTAGGGCCCAGAACAAAGCATAGCTAGAAAGTACACAGACAAGTCTACAGTGAGGGACTTCAATGCATAGTCTTCTTTGATTACTTTTCTGGCTGGTCATACCTTGCGTCTTATCCCATATCTTACATCCTGCTTGCTTCATCTGCCTCCATCACTCCTGTCTGCCTCACCATTCACCCAAATGCTCTTGGGAGGACAAAGGAGCTGTCCCTGCCCCATGGAGTGTGGAGGGGAGTAAAATGAGGCTGAAGCAGCATCCAGGGGATGAGGAGAGTGTGGAACAGGTATCCTTGTTGCATGACCATTTGTAGGTGGATGGCCAATAGTCTAGGAGACATAAATCTGACAAACAAGTTTCAACATGCAGGGCCCAAATAGGAGCATTAAAAATGTTGTCAGAAAAAAGGAAAACAAAGAAAGAAACCAAGAGCCCCATGATGCTATTATTTACTTTTGACATAGAGGATTATCTGATCTTGTTGTTTCCTCAAAAATTTCCACTATGATTCCAATTCTTTTAGGAGAATTAGATGCTATTGAGGATCCAACTCTATACATGTAATTATAAGTAACAACACTTTCGCAGGTAGAAGCTTTCTATTCATGAGTTCAGTAGTTATACAAATAAATTTGCTTATAAGAGACTGACTTTTGCTCTAGTTACCATAAAAGACTTGGGAAGATCCCTAAGTTATTAATTCCAAAACAGTGAATATCAATAAGTTGTCTACAATAAAACATGTTTGTACCACAGGACACACAGAATAAACAGGTATTATTTCTATAATAGTAGTAAACTTTAAATGAAATTGACTTTTCCATTAATGCAAAAATATTCCATAAGTTACCTCCCTCTAAGAAAATTGCACTGAAATTCTTTTCTCCAAACTGAAGATGTCTCTGATTTGGTTTCAGTAGTAACAGCTAGGTCTCTCAATCAGTTGTACCAATACCCAATTATTCTTACATCATTTTGAAACATTTAAGGACCTTATTCCATACAAACATATCTAGTAATAGGTAGATGTCTAGGCCAAATGCTCATTTCCTAAGTTCCTTAAGAAGTAGAAAGGAACATAATTTTAGGCTGAATAGCTCAGACCTTAAACACACACTTTAATATAGTGGCTCAGATGTATCCCAGCCTTAGTCTGTGGGATGATGATTCAACATTGTGCGTGTACTTTAGTTTCACAAACTTTTTCCCTTTGTCTAATTATTTCCATATCATTAAGAAAGAATTTTCTATTCCAGGGATTTAATCTTTCATATGACTATGCAAGAGTACTAATTTACCCAACTGTTCGGGATATGGGATGACTACACATTCAGATTGAAAACAGCAAGATTTCACATACTTGCATTGTGATCATATCTTTTACTATTTGCTTTGACTACAGAAATTTGCCATAAAAAGGAAAAGCAGGGATATCACAGTTTTCTAACCATGCAGTATCAATTCCACCTCATAGGCAGACTCAGGAATAGTCAGTCAGGTGGGAAACATTTTTTCAAAGGAACACAATGGGGAAACTGAGCCAGGAGGATCCCATCCTAGGCTGAGGCTAAGACTGTCCTCTCAGCCTTTCTAGATGCAGACCTCTACCTGTAACAGTCACATTCTCTCTGAGTAGCTTGTGGCATTTCTCTCAGATGGTGGATTATTGACTACTGATTATGGATGGATTTTTATGATCCATCAGACAACTCAAAACACAATTCATTATGGTCCCATGAGCTTTTCCCGCAGATGGCAAGTTTCACTAATCAAAAAATTTACCAAGACTCACATCTCAAATTTAAACTTGTCCTTGTACAAAAGCCAATAACTAGAGATCATTTCTATATACTTGCAAATTCTCAGCAAGCCAAGTTCCCCATTTAGGAGCTCCTTAACCCAAACAAACTCTTTGGCAAGTTTACAAAATTAAGGAGGATTGACCAGGATCCCAGAGAACGGGCTATCTTATCCACCCCATCTACCTTGAGAACTGCTATGGGCTGTGCTTTTCCACTAGCCCTGAGCACTGCTCCTTTCCACACATACCACAGTAGTCAATTACCAGCTTTAGGTTTTAGCATTAAAGTGATAACTAAATTGTTTTAGCTGTAACACAAACAATAAACTTCAGATGACAACTGTGTTTCCAGATCATATAAAAATTACTGATAGAAGAATGGTCTGGCTACCAAGTGCAGATGATGACTGCCTTCTTTATCTTGACCCATCCATCCCCCTTCATTCTCTCCCCACAGCTGTGTGCTGGAGATACTTCCAGGCTGTAGCTGCTGCCCCTCCCCCTCCTTTCTTTTTCTAGGTGGGGGAAGGTGAATTTGCAGGTGGGGGTATAAAGGCGAAACTCTCTTTTTCTAATTTGATCTGGGATGAAAGGGGTTAACAGAAAAACCCAGGGCTGTTTGGAATCCCCACACTGAGAAACCCTCTTGACTCAGGGGAAGGGAGTAGAGGAAGAGAGTGATGGATTGTATGGAGGTGTTTAAAAATTCCTTAATGCTCAATCTCAAAACTTCCAGAATCTGCTAAGATGTTTTAGCTGTCCTAACTTATTCACTTCTACGTCCACCCCTTAAAAACTTAGAGTGGGGTATTAAACCTTTCAAACCTACGTTTGAGAGACCAGTGCCCTTTCTTATGGTATTGACTCTGTTTCTCTGAAAGCACCCATTTAAGACCCATCCAAGGACACAACAAATCTGGGAATGAAACTTAGAAAATTCACAGTAGATTTGTATGTAATTGTCATCAGTATCAAATTATTGCAACAAATTTGCTTGCAAATGGAAATTTAGTAGGCCTTCTAATAATCACACAAAAAGATTTTTACAAAACATTTCTTTGTAAAAAGTATTTCCCTATCTTAAAAAAGCTTACAATTTATCCTGCTGTTAAAAGGAATAATCACTAAACTGTCATAAAGTAAGTTAGCTGGAAACCTTGAAGATTGGAATTTTATCAAAACCAAGTTGGTGCAAAAATGTCTTTTAAGTATCACAAATCTCCAAAATTCCATAAAACCAAAATTCTCAATAATCACAAATTCCTAAGTACCAAAAGGTGTTTACCTTGGGAAGTTTTAGGTTTTTTTTCCCTAAGGCAAGAACACACATAATTAAGTTAGCCTTATCGCAATAACAAAGTTTACCAGGCCTTTAAAAAATTTACTCACTAGGAATTCCTTATAGAAGTCTTGTATGGACTTGATAAGAAATTATGACTAGATAGTTCCAAAAACCCTTGTCTTAGTTAACACCTTCATAATGTGACAGTACAATTCTTCATCTAACAACATCTAGATTATAAGAGAAGCTGCTTTTCTAACAACACAAGTGATACAGTTGTTAACCAAATTACACAATATAAGAAAATTTAGAAATATAACCATACTACAAGCAATTATCATGTATTTGAAGCTTGAAACAGAACCAGTTAATTACCAACCAGGTGACCTTAAATTTAATTGGATGAAGAAATCAGATCTGGATTCATAGTCACTAATGGCAACATTTTAATTTCTAAGGCCCAATACTCTTAGCTCTTTAAAAGAAAAGATTATTAGCCATAAATGCACATTTTTTTTTGAAGACACATGGTGACAATTCCCAGCTCAAAATAACCTTTTACTTCCCAGGAGTCTCAGGGTGTAGAGGGAACGGAGTACTTGCAGTTTTCCTAATTCCCTAGTGCCGAGAGAATTGACAGAATTGGGCATACACTTCTGGATAGGGAGTCTGTCCTCTATGCTGCGGAAGGTGTGCCCAGGACCGAGAGCCTGAGAGGTCAGGCTGTGTGTGAGAGGGCCTCTAACAGTCTCACCTAATGAGACCTGAGAGGTCAGGCCTTCCTAGGTGTTTGGAGAGCCACCCCAACTGCAGAGTGAGAAAGGTGTAGGGAGAGAGAGGAGGCTTACATACCTTCCAGTCTTGGCTGGAGAAGAGCTGTAGTTCCTTGTTTCTTTTACCTTTGAGGCTTATCAGATAAGCCTTAAGCATTCCAGCTCTCCATTCCCACCCTCCAGGGAATTTCAGGCTGCATGTACTAGAAAATGAGACCTTGAAAACAGGGTGCAGGGACCCCCAAAGAAAACTAGGTTCAAAGGTCTACAGGGCATGAAGACTCTGAAACGGAACATAGGGAACCCCCAAAGAAAACCAGGTGCAAAGGCCCACAGGGCATAAACACCCTGAAATTGGGCACAGGGACCCCCAAAGAAAACCAGGTGCAAAGAGCTACCTACCCACCTCCCCCAAAGTCCCATGGGGGAGGGGAAGGAACAATACAGGGTAGTTCAGGGGAATGAAAGTCCGCTCAAGCAGCGCAAGGTGCCTTTTCTTTAAGTTTTGGAGACCAAATGTCTTATGAAGCTTTGTCTTGTTTAGAAATCCCCTTTACAAATCATTTTTCTAGATTACATTGAGGTCAGGCTGTGTGTTACAATGGAACACTAGGCACTTTTCTTTAAGATCTCCTTCCCTGAATTTCCCAACCTAGCAGTCTCCTATTAGCCTCTCGCTTGTCTTAGCGTCCCAAGACACTTGAGAGGGAAAAAATGTGACCGACCCACCACAAGGGGGTCCCCTTATACGAGGGTCAACGGTCCGACTGACTGCCCAGTTTCAAATGCCGCTGGCAGTGTCTAGACACCCAGGGGTCTCTCTGCCAGGGACACAGTAGGAGCAGAAAAGATCTAAGGAAGAGAACAAAGAAAAGGGTGCTTACCTGTTATCCTATAGGCCAGGAGAAGATCAGCAGAGTCCAATTAGCATTTGGACTCCCGAGTTTTGGCACCATTTTATGTTGAGGTTTAGACTTGGGAGAGCTGGTTCAGGTGTGAAAGAATTCACCTGGACTTTCTCTGTAACCATGAGGAGCTTTATTGACCCAAAAGCAGCGGGCTAGCTCTGGAAAGACGACTAGCAACTTACAGAGGGATAGGGGTCTGTTTTATCTTACAAGATAAGGGTGGGGATTGTCATGACATAGGATGAGGAAGATGGATGATAGGATAGGGGACCCAGGATAAGGAAGATAGGGGAAATTTGATGACTCATGATGAGGGAGACAAGGCATTTTTATGGTCCAGGTTGGGGGGGGGATTTTACAGTATCTCAAGATAAAGGAAATGCCCTCAATTTCAGGAGGGGCCTCACAAAGTGCTGGAAAAAACAACCCTTAATTAAAATGTGTTTCTTTAAAAAGTTTTTAGGGCACTGTTTGCTTTTACATCATTAGGAGCACGTACAAGACATCATTCTGATCTACAAAGTCTATTGTTCAGTTGTTTTTTCAGTTGTGTACAACTCTTAGTGATTTGCCATTTCCTTCTCCAGCTCATTTTATAGATAAGGAAACTGAGGCAAACAGAATTAAATGACTTGACCAGAGTTACGCAGCTGATAAATGTCTGAGGCTAGATTCGAACTCGAGTTTTTTTTTAACTCAAGGACCAGTGCTCTATCCACTGTACTACCTAGCTGCTCAATTTTGGGGGTAATAGCTTGGACTAAGTGGTTGCTGAGGTCCCTTAAGGTTTTAAGGAAATCCTGTGATTCTCTGAATTGCACTGAATAATGAACTACTGAATTAATTTATCAAGCCCTGAAAGTTGGTACTAAAATTCCATGATTTTATTTCTGCTTTGGAAATTCAGAAGCATTAGTCAATACTACTGGTATCCAATACGCCCTTCCTTTGACTGGTGCCAAATATAGGCCAGAGCCAAGATTCTGTTTGCTAATGAATTATCCATCGGTCTTCTGAAGTAACTCATTTCCACACAATCTGAATAGGTTGACCTAGACTTCCACAGAAACAAGGAAACTGAAAAGCACCAAGGTGCAGTTTCACCGAGCTCTAAATAAACGTATTCCGGAGCCAAGTGACGCTGCTCCCTTCTGGCAACTGTAGGAAACTCGTTGATGGACACTTCTTCCCAAGGACTTAGAATTGAATTAATGATATGGATGATAGGTAGATGTGGGATTTTAATTACTCATTTAAATTTTTCCTGTAGTTGTTCAGTTATCTTTACTTGTGTCTGACTTTTTGTGACCACATTTGGGGTTTTCTTGGCAAAGACACTGGAGTGGTTTGCCATTTCCTTCTCCATGTCATTTCATAGATGAGGAAAGGGAGGCAAACAGTGTTAAGTGACTTGCTTATGGTCACACAGCTGGTAAGTATCTGAGGCTGGATTTGAACTCAGGTCTTCCTGATTACAGGCCTGGCACTCTATAGACTGTACCACCTAGCTGCCCCAGAATTTTTCCTGACTACATGTTAAATTTAAAGGCTCGCTATTTATACATTGCTTATAGTATGGAATAGAAAAGTGTGACAGATTCCTAAAAAGCATTTTAAATTTCTTTCATCTTCAAATATGACCTCCATTCGAGGATTCAATCAATCTACCAATCAACAAGCATTTTTTCATTATGTGCTAGGCCCTATTATACCTAGGGGCATGGATAAAGAATAGAACAACCCTTTTTCTCAAGGAAGCTAATATTATAATGGGAGAGACAACATGTACACATCTAAGTATATCCCCATTTTATAGAGGAAGCTGAGATTAAGTAGCTTGGCTAGGGTCAAACAGTAAGTGTCTGAGGCTGGATTTGAACTTAGATTTTCCTGACTCCAGGCTCAGCGCACCCTATCCACTGTGCCACCAGCTGCCTATGCGTGTATGTACATATAGATGTATCTATGTATGCATGTATATGTAGATATGTATTTGTACGCATATACACATATACAGATGTGTATATGTATACATAGACTAGTATTAAATCTGAGCTACTCTTTTGTTCTGTATTATATAGGATCCTTGAGCAGCCCTTTGGATAGTAAAATCATTACCAAGGAACAAAGTTAGAAGAGACATTAGTACGATCCTTTTACCAATCCCTTCAAGAAGGACTACTTCTAAGTCAACCTAGGCAAATGAGGATCTATACTGATTCTGAAGATTCATAGAAAAAAAAAGACTCCAAAGCACTTCTTCAATGACGTAGAAGTACCTATATATACATACATACGTACACATGCATGTGTACGTATGTATGTATGTATGTATAAAATAAAAAGAATAAATACCATTAAATACAAAGTAGCTAAATTCAAGGTGGCTAGGTGGTTCAGGCACTGGCCTGGAGTCAGAAAGACCTGAGTTCAAATCTGGACTTACACATTTAATAGCTTTGTGACCCTGGGAAAGTCACTTACCCTCTGTTTGCTTTAAGCCACTGAAGAAGGAAATGACAAACCACTTCAGCACTTTTGCCACAAAAATCTCATAGGCAGTGTTGGCATGGTTATGGTCTGTGGGGTCACAATGACTGAACAATGGTAAGTTCAAGGTGGTTTTTAGGGAAGGGCACCAGCAGTTGAGGGGAACAGGAAAGGCTTCACCTAGAAGGTGGTGCCTGAGCTGCAAGATGAAGGAAGAGGGAGTTTCTTTGAATTGGAGGTGAGGAGTGAGTGCAGTCTAGGCACAGGAGATGGCCAACGCAAATGATGAGAAATAGAAGATGGAGAAAGGTAGATAGGGCAGAGGATGGGAAGACCTTGAAGAGCTAAAAATGGGAGTTCATGTTTTATCCTAGAGTCAAAGGAAGCTCCTGGAGTTTCTTGAGTGACATGGCCAGATAATACAAGAAACATAAATACAAGCAAACTTTGCGTGAATGTTCTTAAGGAGCTGCATTCCAGACTTGGGCCATTTGAATTGTAATTATTTTTAGAGAAATTAGAATTGCACAGGGCAGAGGAAAGGATGTGTTTAGTAGCTTATATATTAGAAAAGTTACAAAGGCAGCATGATATAGTGGATACTGACCATATGACACCAAGCAAGACGTTTGACCTCTCTGAATGTCAGGCAATAGTCTAAGACAATAAACTGCAGAAGAGCTGCTGATTGGCATTGGGAGTGGGAGTTTCCACACTGGGAGTTCCTAAAAATCACCTGGGTCAAGACCAAAACACTCCCACAACCCCCCCCCCAAACTTCTATGTCATTGAAGAAGTGCTTTGGAGTCTTTTTTTTTTCCTATGAATCTTCAAAATCAGTACAGATTCTCATTTGCCTAGGTTGACTTAGAAGTGGTCCTTCTTGAAGGGATTGGTAAAAGGACCACACCAACATCTCTTCTAACTTTGTTCTTTGGTAATGATTTTATTATCCAAAGGGCTGCTCAAGGATCCTATATAATACAGAACAAAAGAGTAGCTCAGATTTAATACTATTCTTAGGCATTATCTAGTTTTTAAGATGAAGTCAGGTAAGACATGAGGGAAACCCACACTCTGACACAAGGAGACAGAGACACAAGAAAAAAAAATAATGAAGGTGGTTTGAGGTGAGGGAATAAGCATTTATATAGTACTTACTATGTGCCAGGAACCGTGCTAAGTGCTTTACAAATATTATCTCATTTGATCCTCACAACAACTCTGGGAGGTAGGTACTCTTATTATCCCCACTTTATAGCTGAGGAAACTGAGTCAGACAAGGTTGAGCAACTTGCCCAGGATCATGTCTGAAGTTGGATTTGAACTCAGGTCTGAAGTTGGATTTGAACTCGTCTCCCTGACTCCGATTCCAGTGTTACATCCACTGCACCACTAAGGTGTTTCAGGACAGCTAGATAGCCCGAGTACAAAATTAGTTTGAAGCAAAGGCATTTAATAGCATAACACAGCAAGAAAGTAACGATAGAACATTTTCCTCATAAAATGAGACCCTACTCTCCCATAAATATACACCCTGATCGATGAGAAGGCTGGACATGCACAGAAATCACTCATAGCCTCTAGGCCTCACCTCTTATGGGATGCCTCATTGCCACTTCAACTACTCTTTCCTGGGGTGCAGTTAGAAAGTTTCTCCCTGATAAAAGTAGGCTAACAGCTATTTTATCATAGCTGAGGAGATGAGCTATTATAGCCAGTTAAGGGATAGCTGAATAAAAGCCAGGCAGAGAACTTCCTCCCCTGTTCTCCATTCTCCTCCATTTTCCCCTCCCCACCCACTCCTCCAACCCACCATTGAGTCTGTTTTATGGTAGGATTTTTTTTTGTGCCTCATGCTGAATTCAAGCCCATGATTCCAAAAATTGCCTAATAGAGTTTTACTATTTAACTATTCGTGGGAATCCTGCACTTCCAAAACTGCTTTTAGGGCATAGCCAAAGAAACCCCACAGGAGCTGTATGGAAGTTGGACTTACAAACTCTCCTTCACTTTCAAGATCCTCTTAGGATCAGCATGCAAATAAATCTAAAAAAACATAAAAGCCCTTCTGACCCACATTTCTGCCTTTTATATACAAATATGACTGGCAATGGATCTCTCAGGCTTCCAGCTATTCCAGCGTACATTATTTCTTTTTATCCTCAGGACAACCCTATGAAGAAGTCAGGGGATATATTGCTATTCCCATTTTACAGGTGAAGAAACTGAGGCACAGAATGGTTAAGCAATTTGCTCAAGATCACACAACTAGTAAATGACTACATAGGACTTATATTCAGTCTTCTGACTGTTCAGTACTCTTTGCCTTTAAAACTCAGCTAAGGGACATAATTCTCACTGTTGTTTTCCTCTTCTACTAAAACATTTCCTTTCCAAGTCACCAGGAGGTCTATTGGACAGTAACCAAACTTTCATCTGGAGCCTGTTAAATATCTCAGCTTTTGGTTTGACTTTGTCTCTTGTCCTGTTGCTCCATCATAATGGGAGTATTGACTCGGGAGGAGGCTGCAATGCCCCCACATTTCTGTGGACACATCCAGCAGTTCATTTTAAAGCTAAAAATGTGAAAACAAACAAACAAACAGCTTTATAAATATAGATTAAGTGACTGTGACTTGGGCCAAACTCATGTCAAACTAGGGCCAAGAAAATGACCCCAGAGGGAATTTCTTATCTTGTAGTTCTTTTAGAGGATCACAGGACCATGTGCTTCATCTGATATCTTGGTCTCTAGGAAACTGAGAACTTGATTCCTAAGATTAGAAGAGCAGAGAAGCATCCATGTTTAATTCAGGTAAATTCGTGAACACACACGAACACTAACAATTTGAGGGTTTTTTTTGCGGGGGGGGGAGTAGTCTGTGCTTGAGTTGGGCATGGCACAGGGCAGGAAGAAATTTGAAGTTATTTTTTGTGTGAGCCACATTCCATCCCATATATGGTGTCATCTTTCCCATTAATTTTCTCACCCACAGGCCCCAGATCTACTTTCACTAGTGCCCCTTTCAGGTTTCAAGCTGCCTCTCCTTCTTCTTGCTTTCCTGGATTCCTTCCTTTTCAGATCTCTTAAAAGAAAATAAACAAACCCTTGCTTACTTCCTACTGAGAGTATTCCATCCTCTTTGGTGAGGTTATAGTATATTTACTAAGAAGCACAATGGGAATGTACGGGAACATGGGGTGAAGGATGAAGGGTGATGAGCCATAATACATGAAAAGGTTGAAGTCACAATTTGGAAAGGTTTTCACTATTTAATCCCAGGGGACACTTGGCCTCTTCTTCTCAAGGCCTTCCTGTCCAAAATTATGGTAGATTTAGACCTTTATATTATTAAGTTGGTTTTAGTTTGATTGCTACAGAACTGTTTTATTAGAGCAGCCTTCTGGTATGCTTCTCTGACCCTTGTTATGCAATATGAGAGTCTGGGTCTTTGGCAGAGACTTCATTCACGTAGCTCTTCTGCTCAGTCACCTTGAGATCTGCCCCCCTGAATCCCTTATTATAGAGAGTAAAATCTCTCCCTTACCTCCAGACTCACTGGATAGAGTACCAGGCCTAAAGTCAGGAAGTCTCATCTTCCTGAATTCAATCTGGCCTCAGACACTTACTAGCTGTGTGACCTTGGGCAAGTCACTTAACCTTGTCTGCCTCAGTTTCCTCATCTGTAAAATGAGCTGAAGAAGGAAATGGCAAACCACTCCAGTAGCTTTGTCAAGAAAACCCCAAATGGAGTCACAAAGAGTCAGACACAACTGAAAAATGACTATACAACAACAATAATTCTTTCATACCTAGGTCCTATAACTATCTCCCTACGGGTTTTAGGTTTTGGTATTTCCTTTATTCTCTTTGGAAATCCAGAGCCAAACTAATGTGGTGTGACTGGAGATTTGTCCTACCATGTCGAAATTTAAAGCGCACATACGGGGATTCAGAAATAAATAGCTGAATTTAGGACCTAGTTATCAAGAACAATTAGTTAAAATAGGAAGCGGCAAGATAGCTTATTTTTTTTCTCCCCCATCTTATTGTAGCTCTGTCTCTCTATCCTACTCCCTAAAATCTCTTCCCTCTACTTTTGGTTGAATTTGTCTTCAAAAGGTGTTTAGAGAATATATTTCATGCTTTTCATCCTCAGGCACATTTTGTGGTTTTGGCCCTGAGTAGAAGAATTCCTGGTTATGGCTCTTTGAAGCACTCTATGGCTTGGTTCCTTCAGAAGTTGTATGCTTTCTTGCCTCACTCTATCTCTGTTTTAACTACTCCTCTTCAGCAAAATCTACATAAGCCAGATTTTTGTCTAGCTCAGCTCTTGATAGAAAATTCTCCTCTTCCACCTGTTCGTATTGCCTCATGCCTTGGGTCTTGGGTCAACAAATCCCTCCATAGCCTTACCCCATGACTGTTTACTGTATGCTCATTTCCTCTCTTGTCTTGAACCTATGTTTACAGTAGGTCCCACCTCTACTTCCCATTATTGGATAAGCTAAGCCGACACTTTGACGGCCCATAGAGATTGCACATTTCTCCCTCGTTCTCCGCCAGAGATGCAGTAGTAACAATCAATCAATCAACAAACATTGTAAGTATCTACTATGTTTCAAACACTATAACACATGCTGGGGATAAAAAGAAAGCAAAAATAATCTTTGTCCTCAAGAAGCTTATATTTGAATGGTAGAAACATATTGTACACTAATGCATATGTATAAGATGCACACAGAGTAGATAGAAAGTAACTTTAGAGAGGAAGGAACCACAAAGGAGGAACTATGGGAGGCCTCCTGCAAAAAGTGGTGTTTGAGCTGAGTCCTAGAGAAAGCCAGATATTCTAAGAGGAGGAAGTGAGGAAGGAGAGCATTCCAGGCAGGCTGAATAGCCAAATCAAAGGCGTAGAAGCAGAAAAGGGAGTGTCAGGCATGCAGAACATCAATTAGACCAAGTCTGCTGCATTACAGGAGGGGAATAAAGCTTAAGAGGACTGGAAAGTTAGGAAGGGGCCAGATTGAGAAGATCTCTAATTGTCAGAGGACTTTCTGTTGGGTCCCAGAGGTACAGTAACTGGGAGCCCCAGGAAATTATTGAGTAGCAAGTGGACATAGTCAAGTTCTCACTTTGGGAAGATTACTTTGGAAACCATATGAACAATACCACCTGAACTTTATAAAATATTTCCCCTACCTTATTGTATTTGATTACTTCCCCATTCCTCACTTCCACTCTGGCTAATAATTGGCTAGGATCCTTTCACTATGTTAGTTCCTACTTTTTCAGCAAAATAACATAACCTAGGGATGACTTTACAAGTAATTCAAACCTTTGTTTCTTGGTTCTTCCTGTTTTCCTTGTGGTTTTTAAGTCTGTCTCAGAGTCTACAATGGAGTGTATTGGGGCTAGAGGTCAACAATGACAAAGCAGACTAAATTTCACTAGTGAATGTCCCTCTGATTTCATCCTGGGAGAGGCAGAGTGGTAGCCACTGAGAATCACCCTGAGGTTCCCTCCATCTGGCCAATTTTGGCTCTGTCCTTGGCAATAGTAATGGCTTGTGTTGGGTTCTCTGTGCTTTTTATCTTCAACATCTGGCCAGGCTTCAGGGGGCAGTGTATGACTGCGACTAAGGAACAGACATTTTTTTTTCTGTAAAGCCACGTGGCCCTCAGTGGGGATTGAATCCCATGATCTCACCTTCCCATAATCTACTGGGCCAACTGGCCCAGACAAAAGAAGCAGTAACTCCTTTAAGACATTCAGTTAGCATTTAATAAGGTATTTTTTACTGAGTTTATGAAGTCAAGATATGGAAAATTGAAATTGGCTAAAACAGTTGTACAAACATTGCTACTGACATGTATGTGCTAGATTTTCTAGTCTGTTCATGGACTTACTGAGTCTTCTTGCTGCAATCTTCCTTCCGTTCCACTGGTGCTTGTGTTTATTGCTAGTATTTGTGAATCGATGCAGAACACTTTAAGCTCGTAGAATTTAGAACTGGAAAGGACCTCAAAGATTATTTAGTTCAACTCTTCCATTTTCGAGTAGGCTCTGGGAAATCTCTATTTTAGATATGACCCCTGCCCTTAACTTACATTTTATCCACATAAACATTCCAGCTTATGAACAGCAATAAACGGTTTTCCCATACTATGGTAGCAGTTCACTCTTTGTAGTCACAGGCCTGCTTCCTTGGTTAGCTATTGCCATCCTGAGTTTACAGAGGAGGAAACAGAAATTCAAGGTCAAGTGATTTGCACAGCTTCTGGGAGTTAATTGGCAGAAGTAGGATTACTCAGCTGGATTTCCAGTTAATGGCTTTATCTGATGACTTGCCTCCCCCGTTCTTTCTGGATCCTACGTTTCTTCCTTCATAAAATTTTCCTCCAATTTAGTCTTTCAGGTTGTGTAATGGAGATAGATTGCTGTAGTGATAAGTGATAAGCTGTTTATTCAATGTACCTTTTGGTTTCTGTCCACTTGTTTCAGTCATATCGTACTCTGTGACACCATTTGGGGTTTTCTTGGCAAAGATACTGAAGTGATTTGCCATTTCCTTCTCCAGCTCACTTTACAGATGAGGAAACTGAGCCAAACTGGGTTAAGTGACTTGCCCAGGGTCACACTGCACACTTCTGAGGCCAGATTTGAACTCAGGAAGATGAATCTTCCTGACTCTAGGCCGAGGACTCTATGCACTGTGTCACCTAGCTGCTTTCCAAAATTGTACCTTGATCAACTAAAACAATTAGTATCTCTTGCAAAGTACCTAAGTAACTGACAAGATTTATAGTTCAATAAAAGCAGGGTAATAAGTTTGATTCTTATGCCTTACTCATTAATTTAGCACAGGAAAAAATCCCACCTCCATTTTAAGCTAACTTGAAGGCCAGGTAGAAAATCCAGTGGTCACAAGAGGAACTAGGTAACGAGGCTAGCTTGTACTAACATAGAGCTTTAAGAAGAAAGTGTTTGTTTGGTTTTTAAATGAGCTAATATGCATAAAGGACTTTGCATAGCTTACAATTCTACATAATGAGCAAGCTATTATTATTTCTCTGCCATATTCCTGATCATCTCCATGCCACGCTATTTTGTACTCTGGCCATCTCCACTCAGTTAATAAACTGTCCTTTTCTCTACATTTAGAGTTGGAAAGGACTTTAGATGTCATCTAGTCTAACCCTTTATTTTCCAGGAGAATGACGCATGGAGGTTAAGAGACTGGGTCAAGGTCTCATAAGTTGTAAATATCAAAAGCACAATTTGAACCCAGGTTCTTGACTCCATATTGGATACTATTTCTACTACATCATCCTGCCTCTCTTTTGAGATCTAGACATGAGTTATATTTGGAGATCTTTCTCAATGGAAACTCTTACTGGGGGCAATATGAGCTGAACTGAGAGTGATCTTTTGGGGCAGGCTCCAAGATTGCACTCAGTCTGTTTAGACCCGTAGTGTCTAGGTCCTGAGTTGTAACCCATTGAGTACCTCCAGAGCTCTACACTGCTGAACAGCATTGGCTAGGCCCATGATGGAAAGAATTCTTTTGGGTCATGGAAGATATCAATTTCATAAGAACATCTTGCATTTATGAATACCAAATGCTAATAAATAAAACAAGGAAAATGAGAGAACATAATGAGGTGAAATGTTCTGTTATGATCTTAAGAGAAAGCTCTTCATTCTGTTTACATATTCTTAAGAGGGAGCCTTCCTTAAGATGATGAATGAACCATCCAGAGCATGCCAACTTTCTCTACTACATTTTTATTCAACAATGACTTCATTTAAAGACCTTATGCTCCTGTGCTGTTTTGAAGGTAGACAGTCCTTTCATTTATTCCAGGCTTGAAAACTATAGTTCACCCACTCAGAATACCATTCAATGGATTTTCTTTTTTTTTCTTTTATGCATTGTAAATGGAAATAGCCACTGAGGCCACATCTTTAGAGGAGGAAGTCAAGTAAGAATTGTCTCTCATGCAAATTAATTTGTTATATGTCATGAGAAGCCAAGCAAAATCCAACTTCCCTGAGTCCCAGTTTATTCAGCTGCAAAATGGGGATAATAAAATGTGTAGTAATTAACTCAGAGTTGTTGTGATGATTACATAAGAAGCTGTACATAAAGGGCTGGGTAAACCTTAAATTCCTACATACACATCAGTTGTTATTGAACTGATCAAATAAACTGGTAATCATTGACTCATTTCATGTGCATTGTTGATCATAGGTTAATAGTTCTTGAGCTAGAGGGGTCTTTAAAAATCATCTTGTCCAACACCTGTATGTTGAAAGTCATAAATACAATGATCACCTCTTCACCAAAAACAATACATCTTCCTTCCAGAGAAAACAAACTTTTTCAGCCAAAACATGAGTGTTGTATACTTACTCTAACAACTTGAAGGGTCTGCGATTTCTCTCTGTTAGTGCAGATCACAAAGCTTCTATACCTTTTTACCTGGTGTTGGAGAATTATAGGCAAAAGAATTCATCATGCTGTGGTCAATTTAGCAATAAGCCTCTCTGAACTTAGCAAGTCTGGTCTTCGAATAACAGAGATACGTTCTGTCAGTGGGCTTGTAGCCAGTTTGATCTGCAGGCTGATTTGGTATATACAGTGGCAAACTTCTTATAGGTACAGACTGGTAGTCCTATGGGCTATTCTAGCACTTGACTATGTAAACCATATTGTTCAAGAAGTAAATTTATCATCACACAGAATAGCCATTCATTTGTATTGGACCACAGAGTCATAGATTCTGAGCTAGAAGGGACTTCAATGATATCTAGTCCAAACCCCTAATTTTACAGATGAGGAAACTGAGGCTGATAGAAATTAAGTGGCTTAGCTTGTGTCAAAGGTGAGAGTTGAACCCAGTTCTTCCTGACTGCAAATCCAGTACTCTGACTAAAAGATGCTGTACTCCCTTCTAATTCATGTATCATGATGTACAAAATGGAGAGAGGGCTGGCCTTAGAGTAAGAAAAAACTGAATTCGAATTCTGCTTCTCAAACAATGGTTATATGACCTTGGGCAGCGCACTACAATGGGGGAAAAATGATGACTCCAGAGTCAGAGAACCCTGGGTTCCTGCCACTTATTATCTGAGTGACCTTGGGAAAGTCATTTTATCTCTTGTCCTCAATTTCTCCATCTGTCAATATAAATATATATCAATAATAAAGTTCCAGCTTTAAATCTATAACCCTATGATCTTCTCAGTACCTTCCAGTTTTAAACTCTTCATACAAATCATATATAACTCACATTTCCTTCATATAAATCAAATTGTTAAGGGGAAATGGGATTGTAACATGAAGAAAGAGGAAAAAAGAGAATAGAAAACTCTTCAAGACTATAAATTCAGAGCCATTAGTTAATCAGAATTCATGGAAGTTTCTTCACAGTAAGTTACTTATGCCGATGATGTCACAGATCTGGACCCAAAGAAAATCCATGAACCAGACTAGGGTGTGTGATCCCAAGTTGATGGGAAAGGAAAAAGAGAACCAGGAAGGATGAGGAGAAAGACTTGAGTAACTGACTAGAAATTCAATTTTAACTCTGGCCTGTGCTGCTATTTTTTTACAGTGGGAAAGTTATTTTATCTTTTCACGTTTTAGTTTCCAAATCAGTAAGATGACAGCTGTGTGGTAGCAAAGCATCTAGATAATGCTGAAATACTGATTGTGCATGAAATGTGCATGGCATTGCTTTTAGTCCAACTATCAGAGATAAAGAAGGACATCTCTCATTTCCCAGCTATCCCTAGAATGGATCACTCTGGTTTTTCCCAACAGGAGTCATTGAGTTGGAGTGGAGTAGAGTAGGCGGTGGAAAGGGGCAGGGGAGTTTGGCAAAGATCACACTGATGCCAAGAACTTATGATGATGGGAAGATTAGTAAATATCAGTGTGAGTAGGAGATGGGGAACAGGACTTCTTTGACTTTGATGTCAGGGAGCTGATTGGTCCAGGGGTGGGGGGGAGGTTGCATAGTTACTATACAGGAATTGCAAGATCCTTTAGAAGGTATAGTTTGATGATAATTTTGGAGGAGAGGTTGGGAAATGGAAGAGGACTTCAGGACTGCAATTTTATTGGTATAGGGAACTCCCAAGGAGAAAACATTCTCCACCAGGGCAGATCTGCAAGCTGCCCCCAAACTTATTCTTGTATATAGCTTCCCTCAGCATTTAGTAAATTGCCCAGAGTTCCAATAGCCAGTATGTGTCTGATGTAGAACTTGAACCTGGGTCTTCCTGACTCCAAAGCTGGATCTCTATCTACAATATCATGCTGCTCCAATGTTAAAGATAACATTGACAGGATGAATTAGAAGGGTTACCTATCTTGCTTATTTGAATTTCTTTTTTCTAGTTATGATAGTGGAAGGATAAAATTGCTCTCATTTTCCCAGTCATTCCCAGAATAGAATAAACTGCTGATAACCAAAGGCTGCGAGGTAAGGAGTGGATAGATAACTGGCCTTGGAGTCTGAAAGACTGGGATTCAAGCCCCACCTCTGACACTTGTTGGCCATGTGACCCTGGGTGAGTCACTCAGTCTCTCAACTCTCTAAGACTAAAAGTTGCGAAATAGTTGTTTTTGTACGTTGTTGGGATGGAGGGCATCCCTCATTTGGAGTTGTCCACACCTATGAAAACTTGTAAAAAACCCCCAAAATACCATTAAATGGACCCCTGAAAGTACCTTTGTAGAATCTCTGGATAGACCTTTCAGGATGGGAATAGCAATTCCCCAATTTGATTTTTGATATAATTGCAGAATTGTTATTTTGGTGGGATAATTTGAAATATCTTTTATGCTGGGCTATCTGTATTTTTTTGTTTCATTAATTTTAATCAAACTATCTTTTGAAGCATTTAAAACCTCAGTTCAGCTAATCTCAACAAACACTTATTAAATGCCCATTATGTACAAGGCTCTATGCTAGGCACTGGGAATACAGGGGCAAAAAATAAAAGAAATGTTCCATGACTGGAAGGAGATTGCATTTTACTAGGGGATTAAAAAAAGTACACAGATAAAGAAATACAGATTAATTAGTGATTATACGATCATAAATTTAGAGCTGGAAGAACCCTTTGTGGCGATCTAATCCAACCCTACCATTTTAGAGATGAGGAAACTGAGTTCTCAGGAAGTTGAAATGACTTGCCCACAGTTGCATAGGTGGTGGATGACAACGTCAGAAGGGAAAGAATATAAGCAACTGGGATGGAAAGAGGAGGAAAGAAGGGTTCACAGAAGAAGAGGTACTTGAGCAAAGTCTTGAAAAAAATAACGATTCTGAGATGCAAAGATGTGAAGGGAGTGCATTTCAGAGATGGGGGGTAGGGTGCAGTTTGTGCAAATGGACACAGGCAGGAGAGGGATAACCTTCTTAAAACTAATCATAAAACTCACATGAATGAGTAAAACAAAGAGCGAGGCCACTGAACAGAATCAACATTAACTTTTAAATATTAATAAAAAATAATGCCAAAAGACAGGAATTGGTATAGGGGATGTGGAAAGTCCCTCAGGGGGCCGAGGCACTGGGAAGTTAACTCAACAAAGACATGATCTGCCTACAAATGAGTCTAAAGGGAAATATCTGGAATTAGGATTCATCCGTATTAGAGGCTTGGGCAGGGAGGACTTGAGGGTCACCTCCCAAAGTAAGAAGTAGCAACAACAGAAACAATAAACAGTAGGAGGTTAAAAACAATAGAAGGTTGATAGGCTCTTCAACTAGTGTGGCTTAAGAAGTCAATAATAAATAACAATAAAATATATAATAACACTTATTATTATATATAATATAATATATAATATATAAAATAATAATAAATAATAAAATAATAAATGCTTACATTTATTAAATTCTTAATACATGATAGGCACTTTGCTAAGGTCTGAGAATACAAAGAAAGGCAAAAAAACAGGGTCCCTACCCTCAAGGAACTGGAATTCTAATGATAGAGACAATTTTCCAACAATTTTGAACATTCAAGATACATACTATATATATATACATATATATATATATGGAAAATAATCTTGGGGTGGGGTTGGGAGTGGTAGAGTCCTGTAAAAGGTGAGAGTTCAGTGGAGTCTTGAGGGAAGCCAGGGAAGCCAGCAGGCAGAGGTGAGGGGGGGAAGGGGGAACACATTCTAGGGATCGAGGACAGCCAGTGCAAATGCCTGGAGTGGGGATAAAGTATGTAATACACAGATGGGATGAGGATGGGACTATAAGGCAATATGTATGTGTATCTATCTATCTATCTATATGTATGTATACACACACACACACATATATGTATATACATACACACATATATACACATACACACACACACATATATATATATACATATGTATATATATATAATATACATATATATGAGGGACAGTAAATAGGCAGTATAACTAGATCAAAGACTTTGTGTAGAAAGTAAAACGTGAAAAGACTGGAAAGGTGGGAAGGGGTCCAGTTGTGAAGGGCTTTCAATAGAAGATAAGAAAGGGACTTCATCTAGGAAAAGGATGAGCCAGCCCCAACATATTAGTGATCCTGAAGTGTAGGATGGAAGAGTGGGATTGGGTATGGGGGGTAGCTAAGCACCGTAAGAGCAGAAAGAGGCTTTGAAGAATTAAAAATCGGTGCTAATATCCAGCGGTCAACGAATCAACAAGCTGATTTGTTATGTCCTTTTTATGATGTCTGGAAAAACAACCATCTCTGGTTCCAAAGTTGTCTCTGATACCTACTTACATGAGACCTGGGGCAAGTCACTAAAGCTCCTTGATCCTCAGTTTCCCAATCTGCAAAATGGGGATGTTGAGCTAAATGACCTCTCAGTGTTCCTTCCAGCTCCAATTTCTGATTCACCAGGGGTGTTGCTAACATTTTTTTTAAAGCAACAGTATTTATTTTAACAAAATAGAAATAAAAAGCTCCAAGGGGAGCATTTTCCTGAATCCTGGGTAGAAAAATAAGTAACTTCCTTTTCTTCTAAGTTAGCAATGCAGGTTAGAGTTCAGATAGCCCTGGACTCCACTCCCCCCTTCCTATCCCCAACATTTTCACTTCTGTGGCAATGCCTCTGTGATTAAACTATTTAGCCAATTTTAACTTCCCAAATTCTAACTTCGTGAACCCAGCAAAAGGTCACTCATTCATTAACGTGAATCATAGCAGAATCCTGTCAGACTTGGCAGGGAAAAGGCTTCTTTTCAACAACTCCACCGCTGTGTGCTTGGTGGCCGTACTTGTCTGCCTAACTTTGATATTTACTTGCTTTGCGGCAGGCTGGCTAACTCAGGCCTTCCCGGCCTGGGGACAGCACCAAAGAGGCATTGACTTGGTTCAGCTCTCCTCCTGTTCCCATTGAGGGCAGAACTGAAAAGAGGAAACCATGGGGCACCCACTGTGAGAGAAACTGTTTCAGCAGGGCTGCAGAAGGCAGGATATCTTATGAAAATCCATGTGACTAACTAGAAATAATTGGGGCTTAGACGATGCCAGTGCCGATGAGTAACATTCTTTTTGTCAAGGAGGCTTGTGGAAGAGTATTCACCCACTCACGGGCCTCTGAGGCCCAATTAGCTCTTGCCCTAGAACATTCTTCTTGCCCTGGTATGGTGGCATTCAAATGACTTCATTAAGGCACAAACCTTAGAATTTAGTGGCAGCCACTGCTTACATCGTGGTTGTTAAACAAGAATCTGTTGAACATCTATAAATGTACTATGGGGCCGGGGAAAAGAATCCAAAGATGGAGACGAAGGCCACAATTTTAGCAGGGGGAAGCACGACTGTAAATCCCATCCATATGTGACCAGTGCCTCTTGGTAAATATCACAGTGCTATGGGAGGGTGGAAGAGAGACCACCTCCAGCTACAGGGATCAGAAAAGGATCAGAGATCAAGAGTTGGGTAGGATTTCAGAGTGTGTTTCTTTGGACTCCTTCATTTTGCAGGGAGTGGAGAACTGAGGACCAGACAAATTGTGACCCAAACTTACATAGGCACTAAGTATTAGGGGAGAATGTGTGATTTGAACTAGGCCTTGAAGAATGGGTAGGATTTTGACATAGAAAGGGAGGGGAAGATATCACAAGAAATAGCAATCCATCAATTATAGGATCAATTATAGTACTGGAAAGGAAGTTAAAGGCTATCAAATGAACATTCTCTCCCCGCCTATTTTATATAAAGTGAAATTGAGGCCGAAGGAGATTGTGACCAATCAATAATCATTTTTTTAAAAATGCACTACTAGCCTACAGTGCCAGGTACTGTGCTAGGTGCTGGATTAAAAATTAAATTTTGCCCTAAAGGAGATTTCATTCTTTGATCAGATGGGTTGAAGAGAAAAACATCTATAGCCATGATGCATAGGCTGTGGGGCTGACTCTTCTAACCTTCACTATACTGGAAGATTAGGTCCTCAGAGCTTTACGAACTACTACGAAATGTCCTCTCAAGGTTCTAGGGGCATGGTACCTGGTAATATCAATCACCAGCTAACATCTCCCTAATATCACTTAACTAATCAGCATCAATTAACTTTTACAAAGGGTATATTTACTGAGAAGCTATAGCAAGAACCAAAGTACAGCAAACTCCCAAACTGGGAGCCCATTCCCCTCTGCCACCTTGTTCCCTGGAGAGACTGGACTCAAATTTAAAGTGGTTGCCATAAAATATTTGCTCCTACCCCCCCACCAAATTAGCTTCTGGGTGTGCCATAGAAGATGGTTGAGCTCCCCAGCTTGTAGGGCACAGCATCTTAGCTGCTGGCTGGATTTACTGCTGGATTGGGTCAAGCAAGCAGGTGGTTTCTCAGGGCTAACTCCTAACCATGGTTTCTTAACTGCTGACAGACTCTAGTTGCTGGACTTCTGAGGGCTCTTTTGACCCTTATGAAGCTCACAGCGCTATGACCTAGTCCATTCTGTCTGATACGAATTCACCTAAGATCAGGAAAGTATAATACATAGATGTAAATGAAACAGCAGTGCCATTAATTCATAGCCATATGGTGGTTGGGACTACTGCCAGAGAAAAGAGAGAGATTGCATCTATTTGAGTCTTTTGTATGCACACTTAAACAGGGTTTTCATCATCATCAACTAAGCTAACCAGAAACAGAAGATGTCTGAGCATGCTTTAAATGAGGAGGGAAAGGGTCCCCACTATCATGCATTCACTGTTGCAGACCTGCCAAACCACCACTAAACCTGGCAGAACATTTCATGTATGCTCTAAGGACTTGGCCCTCATTGGCTAGCCTTTCTACTCCCATTATGTGTGTGTAGCTATGTAAACATACAGGCACAATAAATACAAATTAACTTCAGATAGAGGCAATGGAACTAGCTAGTACTCCAGAGAGGCCTCGTATAAGAAATGTGATTTAAGCTGTGCTTTGAAGAAAGTTAAAGAAAGCACATACAAATGTGTAGAGGAGGGAAATGTTCAAGGCATGTTCAGGAGACCATGGGTAGTCCACTCTGTTTACAAGTAGGGAGATAAGGCTGTAAAGGCAGTTTGTGTCAGAATGTGCTGAATTTTAAATGTTTAAAGGTATTTTTTAAATTAATTTTTTTATTGGCAGAAATCTATTTTCTCTTTCTCTCACCCTCCATTTCATTGAAAAGAAAGAGAAAAACAAATTCCTTGTAACTAACATGCATAGTCAACAAAACAAATTTCCCTATTGTCCAAAAAATATGTCTTCTGCATCCTGAGTCTGTTACCTCTCTGTCAGGAGGTAGATAGCATGTTTATCATCTGCCCTCTGGAGTCCCTGATAATTGGGCAAAGGGTGAATTGGAACAAGGAGAATCTAGATGCAAGATGTCTATTGCAATAGTCCAGGTGGGATGTAATTAGTACCTGAACTGAGGAGGTTGGCAGGGAATGGTAAGAGCCAGTTAAGGGAATGAGAAAGGAAACTTGAGGGGACTTAGCAGCTGATTAGATGCAGGAGAATATGAAGAGGAAGTAGTCAAAGAGGATGTTAAATTTTTAAGTCCAAATGACTGGTAAAACAGGGGTACTTTTAATCCAAATAGGGAAGTCAAGAAGGGGAACTACTTGTGAGGAGGAAGTAGAGAAAGTACTTGGCATTAGACACATTGGGTTTGAGACAATGATAGGACATCCACATGGAAGCTGATGATGTAGGAATAGAGCTAAGGACAGAGGTCAGGGCCAGAGAAGTCAATCTGAGAGTCACTGCAATAGAAGTAATGCTTTAAGTCATGAGGTGAAATCATTGAGATAAGGTGCAGAAAAATAGGAACAGAAGGCCACTAAGATAGACTCTTGAGGAACACACATGGTTTTAAGGAGTGACATAGGAAAGAGGTAAAATAAAAACATACAGAAAATACACACAAAATAAATACAAAGTCATTTTGTAGAGGAGGCATTTGCATAAGGCAAAGAATAGATTAAATAAGATTGAACTATTGCAGTAGTCTAAGCCATAGGTGGTGAGGACCTGCATTAGGTGGTTGACTGTGCCAGTGAAGAGAAAGGGACATATTTGAGAGATGCTGTCAAAATAGAAAACAAGACTTGTCAGTTGATTAGCATGGAAGGATAGTAGTCTTGAATTGGTAAGGATTCCAAGATCAAGATTATGAAGGCTAAGAAAAAGCTCTGTATGATTAGGAGGTCCTTGAGAGAACAATTTGCCCCCAGGAGAACAATTTCATAGATCATTCATCATAGGATCCCAGAGCTAGAGCTGAAAGGGACCTTAGTTCCCCTCTTCCTTTTACTAATGAGGAAACTGAGGCCAAGGAGATTATAGGGCAGGTAGGTGGAATAGTGCAAAGGACCCTGGGTCTGGAGTCAGGAAGACCTGGATTCAAATCAAGCCTCAGACACTTGTTAGCTGTATGACCCTGAGCAAGTCACTTAACCTCTGTTTGCCTCAGTTTCCTCAACTTTATAATAGGTCTAATAATAGTACTTGCCAGGGTTGTTTTGAGCATCAAATGAAGTAATAGTTGTAAAGTGCTTAGCACAGTCCCTAGCACATAGCACAATATAAATGCTAGTGATGATGATGATGATGACGACTGGTCTACAGTCACACAAGTAGTGAGTGGCAGAGTTGGAATTCAAACTTAAGTCCTATAACTATAAGCTCAATGCTCTTTTCCAATGTGCAATGTTAGAATGAGGAGGGGAAAAGTCATCGAGTTAATTGTGAGGAAGTGGAGGCATCAAACATAACTTGCGTTTTTGAGTTTGTTAGTGAAAGACGAAAGTGCTGCAGAATGGAGACATAAAGTGGTAGTGGAGATGAGGGTGAGTTTTTTGTTTATTTAGGATAGGGAATGTTTGAAACATGTTTATAGGCAGATGGACATACCTACTGGTGAGGGAAAGAGGGGAGATGCCAGAGAAAGAGGGGTCAAAATGATTCAAAAAAGTCCCAGAAAAGGTAGATAGAGATGGGAACAAGAACCCAGGTAATGGGCATGAAATGTTGTCACTGTTATCCACGACCACCATGGCTGTTGGTTTTGTTGAACAATTTTCCTTTGTCACAAGGTAGAGTTTTATGGGTGGGTGGGTGGATGGGTAGGGAGCAGGGAAGCAATGTTTAGAACTGGCATGTGTTTTAGAGGTCAAATCTAATCCCTTCACTCTTAAAGATGAGGAAGCTAACCTCCCTACCTGGAATTGACTGGCTCAATAGGCAGAAAGTGTCAGATGCCACTCCTCTGCCCTTAAATCAATAGCTTTTTCCGTGATACCATATTGCCTTAAATCAAGAAATCACTTACTCAATCATTATTTATTAAGTGTCTGCCATGTGGCAGACTGTGCTTGGTGCTGAGGAGATAAGTAAGATACATAACTTTTAAAATAGAGACAAAGTTGAAGAGACTCACAGCTTAGCCTATAAGTCAGCTGATCTTTCTTCAAAATCAACAAGGGATTATTTGCTGTTGAGAAAAAATATTGATTTTTAGCAGGAGGATTTCAGCAATTCCATTCCAATTCTAAATCCCATAATCTTTGGAGACCAAAGTCCAGGCATTGTTAAATGCTCTACAGAAGTCGTATAGGGAAGGTTTGCAAGAGAGCTTGGAATATTTTTTTCACTAACTTTCTCTTACTCAAGTAAAGGAAGACAGTATTTGGGATGGTGTATCCTTGACTACCATTTTGTTTTCCTAATAACTTACTGGTATGTAAAGCTTGGTAATCTCCAGTGGTATTCCCCATCATAAATACTAAAAGCTCTGGCATTCTGATGTCTCCATAACTTTTGTGCTTATTGTATTTTCATGTATTAGATTTACTGAAGAGTTTCCAAGCTTATAAATATAACAATTATATCAAGTTCATCATTAGTGAGTTAGTTCATATTTATTATTTGCTCTATTAAGAGAGTCAGTGTGGCTTAATGGATAGAGTGCCAGCCTCAGATGTAAGAAGACCTGGGTTCAAGTCCTGCCTCTGAAACATACTAGCTGTGTGACCATGGGTAAGTTATTTAAATTCTTGGTGCCCCAGGCAGCTCTCTAAGTTATAGCTAAGTTACCAGCTGCATCATTGGAGGGAATTTCCACACCAAGAGTTCTCTACACTGATAAAATCACAAGTTAGAACTATCCTCTTCCCTACCCCTGCCCAAAGAGTCTATTCATGAAAGAATCTTCCTCTCTTTTACAAAGACCACTTTGGGTGAGCTCAGATAAATTAATCCTTTTTTTCTTTTGAATCAGAGCCTCTTCCAGTTCTGGGGGAATGAAAAGCTTTGGTCCACAAGTACTAATTCTTGACACCAGCTGTTGGATGTCCTGCGTTAAGCAGTTGTATCTCTGGTCAATCAATTTAGCCTCTCTGAGTCTCAGTTTCCTCATCTATAAAATGGGGCTGATGATACGCTACCATCCTTACGGGGTTGTTGAAAAAAAACGTGTTTTGGATATTTCAAAGTGCTGTGTAATTCTTAGAAATTATCATAACAAAATCCATTTGAGTTAGATATTTGGCCACTAGTTCTGTATTAAATATGATCTTCAGGTAGAAAATAGGCTCCAATTTGTTTGGTGATTGGCAAAGAATTCTGAACTGAAGGCTCCTGGCTCCCAGAACTACCTTCAGGTCACCAGATTTTATCCCTCCAAAAATTAGTTTTTATTCTAACTTGAATTCTTCCAGAATGCTGTAGAAGTTTCTAGGATCTCTCACTGACATAATGTTCAGGCCATAGAGAGCCAACTAATTTTGTTTAAGTCATCATATATAGGCTTAGTGTCAGCATAGTTTCCAAAACTATTCTGACCATAACTTTTGAATAAATGGATTCATGTAATTCACTTATAAAGCAAAGTGATAGAATCTATACCTTGCAATAACCCACCTATAAAGCAATGTAATACATTCTATGTAATACTTCTGGATCCTTACCAACCTTGCCCCCACGGTGGTGGGGGGGTGCTCTTTGGAGTCAGTCAGAGTCAATAAACATTTATTAAGTGCCTAGCTCTGCCAGGCTCTGTGCTAAATGCTAGAGATACATAGAAAGACATAGTTCCTGCCCTTGAGGAGCATGAAAAGAAACTGAAAAGATGGGGGAGGGACTGGCAGGGAGGGAAGGTTAATTGTGTAGGGACATGATGAAGTCCTGCAGCCAGGGTGGGAAATGAATTTCATCTTGCAGAATGATGAGTTTCTGGATATGACGAAGATCAGGAAAGTAGCTATGTAGAAAATGATCAGGAAGATTCCCTGATTGCTCCCCTAAATGCTAAAGGATCAGGGAGGATCTCCCTTTCAATGTTTTCTGGCATGAGGAAATTCTCTGTTCCTCATCTGAAGCCTTGCATCAATAAGGGCAAGAAGTAAGGAGAATGGTATAGCTATCACCGTAGCTACCATTACCATTCCTGACCTGTGTCATTCTTTTTCTTGCTGTGGATATGCATACTCTGTTAGACTTTAACATGTTTACAGCTGTATAAGAAAAGAGGATCCATAACTGTTCGTAAATGTGAATAAGAGAATTACCCCTGACACCAGTAATTGGTAGTATGATTATAAGGCACTCAAGGCTCATTTCCACTTTTTAGAATTCCTAATTCCTTCCAAAGCTCAGCTCAAGTGCCCCATTCTGCAAGAGCTCTTTCCTGGTACCTTTGTTAGCTGGCAATGTCTTCTCCCTCTCCCAAATTACTTTGAATTTATTTTTAATATATTTTGTTTTTAAATATGGGTATGCATTTTTTTTCTCCAAACAAAATGGAAGATCCTTGAGGGAAAGAATGATTTTGCTTTTAACTTTGTATCCTCACAACCTTGTAGGTTCCTGGAACAAAGTAAGTATTTAATTATTGATTGTTTATTGAATGATTGCCAATTGTGGATAGAAGCTGACCTTTGGATATTTGTGACTGAATGTATTAAGAATAGAATTTGAGGGTGAGGAGGATGCAGAGGTTAGGGAAGTGGAGAAAAGTCTTTAGTTAATGCAGATCTGTAGAAGTGGAGAAAACATTACTTATTGTAAGTTAATGTATTCGTTCCCTAGTTGATAAATACTCAGAGGATATGTATGACTCGTTTAAGTTGTCAGAAGAAAAAATCCAAGCTGTCAATAGCCCACTTTTAAAAATCTCCTAAATAATTAATAATTAGAGAAATGCAAATTACTATAACTTTGAGATTCCACCTCACACTGGTCAGATGGGCAAAACTGACAAAAAAGGAAAACAATAAATGCTAGAGGCACTACGGGAAAACAGATACATTGTTGGTAGAATTGTGAAGTGGTCCAGCCATTCTAGAAAGTAATTTGAAACTATTCCCCTCCCCCAAATATCAAATTGCAGATACCTTTTAACATATAATAACAACAGATAATATTGTACAGACAAATAACTTTGAAAGACTTAGGAATTCTGAGCAATATGATGACCAACCAGAATTCTAGAAGACTAATGAAACGTTATCCACCTCCATCTAGAGAGTGATGGACTCAGGGAGCAGATTGAGACATGTAATTTTTTGTGATGTAGACAGTGCAGGAATTCTATACATGTTTGTAAGGAGGGTTTCATTTTTTCTTGCTTTCTCAGTGTAGGGGAAGGGTGGGGGAGATGGGCAGGAGGGAAGGTTAATCATTGTAAAAATAAAATTTAATTTAAAAAATAAATAAACTCTGCCCTGATCACATAAAAAAAGTAAACGTACATGCCAGAGAGGCAGCACGACATAATGGATAGTTAACTAGTCTCAAGACAAGGACAATAACTGGGTTTCATTCCTGTCTCTAACATGCTGGCTGCAACTGCATGACTCTAAGAAAGTCATTTTATCAGAAGCATATTACTCTAGGCAACTCTCCAGGACTGTAAGTTGCCCTGAAGGTGCTTATGGGTAGAGGGAATTTCTCCATTTAAGAATTCCGTATATAGTCAGTTAGGTGGCAAAGAGTCCTAGGCCTGGAGTCAGGAAGACTCATGATCCTGAGTTCAAATCCAGCTTCAGACACTTACTAGCTGTGTGACCCTGGGCAAGTCATTTAACCTCTGCCTCAGTTTGCTTAACAATAAAATGCAGATAATAATAACACCTAGCTGCCCCAAGAGGGAGGAATATTATTGTGCATCATTGATTTCTTTCACAGAATACATACCAGAGGATAATAATAGCACCTGTCTCCCAGGGTTGTTGTGAGAATCAAATAAGATGGTATTTGTAAAGCATTTAGTACAATGCCTGGCACACTGGAGGGCTTAATCAGTACTTGTGTCCTGTCCTTCTCCCTATATTATTCCCTAACATTTTGGGGTAATATTTGGCTGTGGGTCTTTGGGTAAATACAAGGCACATTTCAGGCCTTTTGAGGGGATCCCTAGAGGGTATGGAGTGCTTCTTGGGTGAACTTCCACTTAGAAAGCAGAGAAGTTATTGAGAATCAAGGCAATAAGTAGAGACAGGTTACTCTAGCTGGCATCTGGTCAGCAAGATCGCAAGGATGTTGGGTCCAATGCCAGGACTCATAGAGTATTGACATCAAAGCCCTGGCAGAGGCAGGTATGTGATTGGCATGGTTCTGATGCCACAGTCATCTTTGCATGGGAAAAGAGATCAGCCTGAAGAGGCGGGACAGGAGGGAAAAAGATATCAGACTAAGAACATCTTAAGTTTATAATTGAAAAAAAAAAGACTAAGAGAGTAATTGAACCTGAGAGTATGTATGAGTCATTCAACTTTGGAACATATTAGGTGCTACCTTAGAAACTTATTCAGTACTCATAGAGAGGACCATTGTGGAGAGGCTAATAAGAGCTACCTTAATCTGCAATTTTAGAATACTATGTTCCCTTAGAAATAGAAAAATATATCTTCAAGAGGTCAAGCAGATCTGAAAGACTGAAGGGTAGGTGACCTTAATTGTTCAGAAATAAGTAAAATGATTTTAAATTGCTGTGTTTCTTGTAAATCCAAATATAGACCAGAAAATGAAGATGACATGGTCCTAAAAGTCAAGAGATGATGAGAATGCAAGTTGTCGCATCCTGTATTAGCAGAAATTCACAGAGGGCACACCCTGAAAAAGAGAGCCAATAATAAAGACCGTAATTCAAATGAGGGATGAATAGCAAAAAATAGACTTAATTTCCAGAACTACTTAATCAAAAAGGCTAAAACCATTTTCCCAGTAGTTTAAAAAAAGTGTTGGTGAAATGCATTGAAGATAAACTTTGTCTATTTGATCTAATGCTAATGAAGTTTCTAGAAGGTGACTTCAGAACAGCATGGTCAGAGGGGACTTAAAGTCAATTACAAAGGGACCCCAGGATGGAAAAAAATAAATGACAAGAAAGCATTTCTGGGATTAACTTTGCTAGCGTAAAAGAAAAAACAGATTAAGATAGTGTAGAGGAAGTTGAACAGAATCCAATTTTCCTGAGGAATAAGGCAAATTCAGTTATTAACTCATAATGAATGGCTGTAGATTCACACCCTGTATGAAAGCTTATAGTGCAATCTAGGGGAAAAAAAACCTCCGAGAAGGGATTTCCATTTTTAAAAGGTGGATGTTTTAATACATTCATTCATAGATCTTTTAAAAATTATCACATGTAGATTTCCAAATTCTGGAAAGTTACACATTCTACAGCAATCTATTAAACCCCTCCCCCAAAGGTTAGATAGTCACACTATTTTTAACCTAGCTATTCCAAGGGGTCACCCAGTGACAACTTGGGACCACATTTAGCCATTATGACCTTCTATTATACTATATCAATTTTTTTCCCCTAAGGTTTTTGTAGCTGAATCTCACTACGTATTTAAATGGACAACAGACCAAATTTCCCATGAACTCCCAGTATCAAGTCCTATGTGAACTAAACCAGTTTTGATAAGTTCACATAGGTAAGCTGAAAATTCACCCTTAGTTCATATATTTCATATTAATGCTGAGGTTCTATCTTGACTACCTACTTTTTAAGACAGTACCTGAAAAGAACAAGTCACCAGTGATTAGAAAATCAGCCATTGCTATAAATATCATCCAAATATCCTCTGTTTAACAAATGGACATTCCAAAAAGAGGGTACCCTTCTTCAACTAACTTTCCTCTTTGAACTAACAAAAAACGAGACCTTTCATGTATTTTTAATTTGAGTCTTCAAATTTAAGATCCTGAGCCTAGACTGTGATCAGTGATGCAGTTAATAATAGTGGTCACTGTCCATAAGTTTCTGTTGAGAATAAGCTCTGACCCACTGCTTCAGAGAAACAGGCTTATTAAGAAATTAGGACTAAAATAGCTTTCCCAAGCACATTCAGATGAACTTCTTAAGCGCAAGTGTCAGAGGCATTGGAATGTGTTACCAAGGGAGGCTGAAGGAAAGTGATAGCAAACACTCTCTCTGGAATGGTTTGAATGCAATCCTGCGCAGACTGGATGGCCTCCCAATGGACTTCATCATCCTAACATTTTATTTTGTAACTTCTGTGGGTAAATAGTATGTTAGCTACATAAATCCAGACTTCATTGAAGGCAGCTTTTAAATGACTGTATTAGAAAGCACCATCACCAACCATTCATCCAAATGGGAATGCAGTCATCTGGTTGATTGGCATTTCAATCCATTTCACAAAGTGATTCACAGTATATAGGTTTAGAATTAGAAGAGATTTTAGATTTTATTCAGACCAATCCCCTTATTTTATAGATGAGGAAATGAGATATAAGGGTACCTGGAAGGTAAACCTATAGGGGAAGCTTAGAGGCCTGGGAAAGTTCAACTCAACTAGGAGCTAAGACAAGGGAGCTAAAGCTCTGGTAAAGTTGGAGAAGCTTTGAGTCTGAGCCCAGTAATTGAATGTAAACTGCCTTCTTTGTCTTTCTCCTTAGGTGTGAATCCTATATAGCTAGCTTTGATGGCAGCCTTGAGATACTTGTTTTGCAGTTAATAAGAATAAAGGAGTCTTTGCAAATGTTTTACTTAGAGAAACCCAAATTTGTAGGCCTACTGAATCTGTGATACTTTACTATGATAGAAACAAGTATATTCCAAAATAAAATCAGACCTTTAGTAATCTTTAGTAGTGTTCTTGGTGAGAATAGTAAATGTAATCCTTTTTCCAGAATCCAGTCTGTGTCAAGGTAACAACTACAGAGATTCAGATACTTTTCCCAGATTCCACTGAAATCATGAAGTTTGTGTATGTTTCTAGGATGGTTTGAAAAGGATTCTGGGAAAGAGCCATAGTGGGAAAAGGAGGTTGCTGAGACCCAGAAATGAAAAGGTCAAGTTTATTCCATCTTGAGGCCATGTGGAGTTCTGCAGAGTCAGGCACTTAGTCTCGTATCTATGCTTTTAAGCTGCTCTCCTTTTCAAAGATTGTGAAAGAAGTAGATTTCACTAGAACAGCAGTAGTCTGCCTGGTTAGCAATGCAGCTGAGTCTGAATAAGAATGACTGACCAGAGTCCTCAGCTGAACTAAAGACAAATCCCTACAAGGCCACCCTTAATTAAAGCGCTGCTGCTCTGGAGTTCGTTTTCCATGTCTTTTCTGTGAGTAGAAGGCATCAACATGGGAAATTCCCTGGTTTCTGTAGGGCCTGGTTCCCATTTAGTGTATATCCACAGGGATTCACATCCCTTTGATTCCTGTCTATTCCTTTTCCACTATTTATTCACATGTTATGTAAAATATGTTACAGCCAATAACATTTGTTTGTATATAGGTATATGAGTAATGGAAATTAGAAGCCAACACTGTCTTGATTATGCAGAACTCATCTAGTCCCCAAAGCAGAGGCAGGCACCTGCAGGGAATGGGGGGAAAGGTTGGGGGGAGATAAAAGAGGGGAGTGGCAGCTGAGCCTTGGTGTCTTCCCTGGAACTCTCAAACCTGATGGTGCTGGTTGTTACCGCTTCCTAAGGCAGTCCAAGATGATGAGCAGGAGAAAGAAAAACAGAGAGAAGTTAATAATCTAACTCAGGTTATGAGTCAAAAGCCTAGATTTTAGAGAAAGAGGAATATCCTTTAGGAAGGACTTCCTGCTTTAGTCTCCTCTCTTCTATTCTCTCTCCATAGTCATTGCTACACATAAGGTTACTTTAAAATAATAACCTGTTACATGTACTCTACATAGTGTAAATACCAACTACACATGTGTGGGGATCTAAGCTACACTAAAATGAAAACAACCTAATTCTATTGCTGATTTTGCTCTAGGGAGTAGGATGTATTTGGGGTGATGGTGTGACAGTATGGATGCTGCCCCCAGGTTGGACATTTGAGAATATGTCAAAAATGCTTTGAGAAAGGACACTGAACCATTCCCCTCCCCCCAGACATTTTTATTCTGGTTGATTACAAGTCTTGCTTGAGCATAAGTTTTGTAGTTTTTATACACAAAAGCATTTTTCCTTGGTATTGCAGGAATTTTTCACATAAAAACTTTTTCCTTGACTTAAGACTTCTATGCAGTTGGAACTTTTCTTTACAAAAATTTTTTAAGCGTGGCTACTCAACTGTATAGGAAGTAACTAAAATAAAAACATAAATGTTAGAGCTGGAAAAATAGTTTAAAGATCATTTAATCTAGCTCCATCATATTACTGATGAAGAAATTGAGCAACAGAAGGGTTGTGATTTGCCCAAGATTTCCAAGCTTCTGGCAAAACTGGGCCCAAAATCCAGGTTTGGTGCTCAATGAATAAAAGGGATTTCACATTAATACCATAGTTTTCTTCAATAAACTGAGGCAGAATACCCTTTGATTCAGCAATACTATTGCTAGGACCCTATCCCAAAGAGATCACAAAAAAGGGAAAAGGACCCACGTGTAGAAATAGCTATATCTATCTATCTATCTATCTATCTATCTATCTATCTATCTATCTATCTATCTACATATATATCTTTTTGTGGTGGCAAAGAATTGGAAATGGAGGGGATGCCCATCAATTAAGGAATGGCTGAACAAATTGTGGTATATGAATGTAATGGAATACTATTGTGCTATAAGAAATGATGAGCAGGCAGACTTCAGAAACACCTGGAAAGACTTGTATGGACTGAGTGAAGTGAGCAGAACCAGGAGAACACTGTACACAGTAACAGCCACATTGTTCAATGACTAAGGTTGATAGACTTAGCTCTTCTCAGCAATACAATATTCTAAGACAATTCCAAAAGACTCAAGGTGGAATATGCTATCCACATCCAGAGAAAGAACTATGGATTCTGAATGCAGATTGAAGAACACTATTTTCTCTTTTTTTTCTCTCTCTTGTGGTTTTCCCCTTTTGTTCTGATTCTTCTTTCACAGCACAACGAATGTGGAAATATGTTTAATATGATTGTACATGTATAGCCTATATCAGATTGAATGTCATCTTGGTGGGGTGGAATTTGGAACTCAAAATCTTACAAAAGTGAATGTTGAAAACTATCTTTGCATGTAATTGGAAAAAAATAAAATACTATTAAGGAAAAAAATGGGGAAAAAACCTGAAAAAAGGAAACAGAGGCAGAGGAAAAGTTCTCAGTGGCAAAACACATCTTGCTTGGATGACAATCAGTCCCTCTAACATTTCCCTGCCATAGTGGCTTTTGACACCAATTGATGTCAGTACTTAACATATGAATAAGTAAGATAAAAATCACTGTGGGGGTGGGGACATTCCACGTAGTACAAAAAGATAGAGACTGAGCCTCAACGACACTTAGTTCATGTGAGTTTTGTCTTAAAGGTCAGGGCTGCAACAAAATAGCTTCCTGTGAGGTCCTTTGAAAAGTTTGTGTAAAACTTTGTGACAGAGATTCTATCATAACATCACCAGCTGGGTACATTCTTGTGGAGATTTTCTCACTCTTGGCTTGTAGATGAAAAATGCCTTTCCCCATTCCCCTCAATGCTAGTGCCTTGCCTTTGAGATTCTTTCCAGTTTATCCTGTTTGTATATAGTTGTTTGCTTATTGTCTTCCCTGTTAGACTTAGAATTCCCCCTGAGTGGGAACTAGAGTTTTTTGTTTTGTTTTGTCTTTTTTTTTTTTTTTGCCTTTCTTTGTATCTCCACATAGTGCCTGGCACATGGTAGGTATATAATAAATACTTGTTAGCTTGACCTTACTACCGGACTTGTCAACTCCTATTACAGAAACCTGGGATAATGTATGCTGGTTTCTCTCCCCCACCCCCATTATAGGAAGAGAGACTTTCTGATCATGTGTATGAGAGTTGGTTTCTCATTGACCTAATCACAAATAAAAAGGAAGAGAGCGCTAGATAAGAAAGTGTAAGTTAACTAAAATGTAGTCATGTTTAGGTGATTTCTTATGAATTAGTCACTTGGGTGAATCAAAAAGGGTACAACCTGGATGAAGAACTATTGAGACCACATCAGGGAGACCTTTTAAAGGTAAGTTCATTGCATTCAGTATTCAAACTCAGAGGAACTGAGCCCCTGATTGGAGGAACAGAAGAAGCATGAAACTGCAGCAAACTGTAAGACAAACTATAATACGTACTATAAGACATCATGTGGAGGTGAAAGTGGAAGTATCAGACGGAGGTAATTATACAATGAAAGGAGTCAGGGCTATGAGAATGAGGCTCAGTGGATCAACAGCATGAGGTGTATCAGGATAGAAGTCATGTTCCAGAAACACTCTCCACTATCCATGCAATAGACTCAACAGTGGTCATTCCACATCTTTTTATCTTCTTGAACTTCTTCATGGGAGTCTGAAAACTTTTCTTCTGGGCATGGGGTGTGTGTGTGTGTGTGTGTGTGTGTGTGTGTATGTGTACGGGTGGAGGGGTTTGTTTGCCTTTGTTTTTAAGGCTTATTCTGTCTTTATAAATAATGGTAATCACCAGAAATTTGTGGTTGGGGGTTGTACTGATTGGGAGGAAGTAACTGAAGGGGGAAATATCCCAAAAGAAGAAATAGATGTAGATCTAACCCTGAGATGGTTTTTTTTTCAGAACTAGCAAAAAGTTGAAGGGAAGTACAGGTCTTTTGACACTATTCCTTACAGGGAGAAAGAGCATTTATGCTAGGGAAACCTATCTGGGCATTTCATAGTGGAGTCAGGGACACCATGCCCTTTCACACTACAATATATATAATTCACAATATTACAGAATTAAGTCCCATTTCATAAACGTTTATTAAAGCCCCTACTATGTGCATTGCAGTGTGCTGGGGATAGGGATGAAATGAAGCATTTCCTACTCTCAAGGAACTAATATTTTACTGGGGGTAAATGGTACAACATAAATAGAGAAATATAATATAGGGTAAGGAATGAAGGAGCGAAGGATAGATTGGGCAGTGAACTCTAAATATATTTGAAGAGGAAAGCACTAATAGTCGAAAAAATGATGGAAGATTTCATCAGAGAAAGTAGAATCTGAGCAGAGAAAGTTTTATTAAGATAATGAGAAAAACATAACAGAAATCCTTGAAGTAATAGCCATTAGCCCCAAAGGTAAATTACAGTTCCAAGCATGAGGATTCCTCTGGTGGAGACTCCTGAACAAATGAATCCAATTCACTTGCAAGTCGTGGCATCACCTCCCTGATGTCCTAGTCTTCTTCAAGAACGAAGGACAAGCAGCAGCAGCAGCAGCAGCAACCTGAACAAGTCTGCCCTGGGCAGCTGCTATTCCTTGTCTTGTTTCCTGTACCTGAAACAGAAGGGAGTGGCCTGGAGGGGAAAGCTAAGATCCCCCTCTCTCAATCCCTGCTGCATCTTGAAGTTTGTAGCAAGGCCACTTAGTCCTCAAGTTTCTCAGACCAGTTTAGTGCAAGCCTCTAGAGCAGGGGTTCTTAACCTGGGGTCCATGAACTGGCTTAAAATTTTTTTGATAACAATATTTAAACATAATTGGCTTCCTTTGTAATCATATATAAACATGTATTTGTAATTTTAGTATTTTGTGTTATTTTTTGGTAATCCTACATGTTTTGTTTTATGATTTTAAAAATACCATTTGGAAAAGGGCTCCATAAGACTGCCGAAAGAGTCCATGATACAAGAAAAGTTAAGGAATCCTGCTCTAGAATCTTCTAAAATTTTAATTAATCAATCAGTCATTCAGTAACCATTTTATTTAACACTTATTATATGCCAGGTACCGTGTTAAGTGCTAGAGACACAAAGAAAAAGCAACCTCTAGGTATAAGATGAACTTCAAACTTGCAAAGTCCTTTGCCTCCATGGCATACTTCCTCTCTGAAGGTACTTTCTTTCTTTTCCCTTCAGTATCTTACCTACCAGTCCCACTGATCACCATCACCATGCATAATCTTTGAGGCAGGTACACTTTATTTTCTTTTGTAAGAATAGTGATCATTTTAAAAAGATTATAGTCATTTTATAATTCATCTCCTGGTCCCCTGGTTGTTTTAGGAACAAAATCTCTCAGCTCCAGGCATTTTCTCTGGCTATCATCTATGCCTGGAACACTTTCCCTCAGACTCTTAACCTCTCTGGCTTCCTTTGAGTCCCAATAACATCCTGCCTTCTACAGAAAGCCTTCCTCAACCCCTCTTGATTCCAGTGCCTTAGCTCTGTTAATTATTTCCTATTTATCCTGTATATAATTTGCTTTGTATATATTAGTTTGCGTGTTGGCTTCCCCATTAGATTGTAAGCTCCTTGAGGTTAAGTACTATCTTCGGCCTCTTTTTGAATCCCTAGCATTTTCCATAGTGCCTGGCACGTAGTAGGCACTTAATAAATATTGATAGATTGATTGTCTCTTACCTTCCCCAACGCCACAGAAACTTCTTTTGGAACAAAGAAGAAACAATTAAGCAAAACAAAATTACAAATACATTTCTAATTGTGAATGCCATATTTTGTAGGCACGGGCTCTCACTTCTCTACCAAGGAGAGGGAAGTGAAGCACACTTCATTTGACTGGTTACTCAAATGGGAAAGGGGAGAGGAAGGAGCAAATAACACAGCATCTGCTACAGCCATAACTTTTGTCCTGTATTCAATCTTAAAACCCAATATTTTGGCTATGGTTTTGAAGTCAGGCCAAAGGGTCATTTGGGTTAGTGGTAGCCATGGCAAGCTTCTAACTTATACAAACAAAGCACTACAACAAACTTGAGGGGCTATAGGAACACAAGGCTTAGCCAAAGCTTATAATGGGTCATCAGGATCTGATTCCTTTGGATGTGATGAAAGCACGGATGGGGTGCAGTGCCTGGCTTTGATTCAATCACTCTTACTATTTACTGGCAAAGAATTCTCAATGCTGATGCTTATGTGTATTAGCTAGAAAACTTCATGTAAGTTCAGCATTTTTCCTAATTTTCTATGGCATTTATGAAAATTCACATAGCGTTGGTTAGGGAAAAAAGTCCATGCCACTTCCATGGATATTACTCTGTGGAATTTATCAAACTGGGGGGAGAGGTGCTAGTCAAATTCGTGTGACTTTCAGCTATTTGCATCTCCAGTTAGGAAAATTTACTTAGTTACTATTATTTTTTCCTGAGCACAGTCTCTTTCTGCCCAGAGATCTTCATCTCTTCTAAAACTATCTATAGTCATATGAAAAAATGCTCTGAATCACTATTAGTTAGAGAAATGCAAATCAAAACAACTCTGAGGTACCACATCTCACCTATCAGATTGGCTAACATGACAAAACAGGAAAATAATAAACACTGGAGAGAATGTGGGAAAATTGGAACACCAATGCATTGTTGGTGGAGTTGTGAACTGATCCAACCATTCTGGAGAGCAATTTGGAGCTATGCCCAAAGGGCTACAAGACTGTGCATACCCTTTGACCCAGAAATACCACTATTAGGTCTATATGCCAAAGAGATTATAAAAAAGAGAAAAGTACCCACATGTACAAAAATATTTATAGCAGCTCTTTTTGTGGTGGCTAAGAATTGGAAATTGAGGGGATGCCCATCAGTTGAAGAATGGCTGAACAAGTTGTGGTATATGAATGTAATGGAATACTATGGTGCTATAAGAAATGATGAGCAGGCAGACTTCAGAAAATCCTGGAAAGACTTAAAGGAATTGATGCTGACTGAAGTGAGCAGAATCAGGAGAACATTGTACACAGTAACAGCCACAATGTGTGATGACTAACTTTGACAGACTCGTCTTCTCTCAGCAATGAAAGAATCCAAGACGACTCCAAAGGACTCATGACGGAAAATGCTGTCCACATCCAGAAAAAGAACTATGGAGTCTGAATGCAGATCAAAGCACATTATTTGATCTCTCTTTCTCTTTTTTTGTTTGTTTCTTCTTTCTCATGGTTTCTCCCTTTGGTTCTATTTTTTTTTTAACGATGTGACTAACATGAAAATAGGTTCAATATGAATGTGTATGTAGAGCCTATATCAGATTGCACACCATCTTGGAGTGGGGGGAGGGGAGAGATGGAGAGAAAATTTGGAACTCAAAATCTCGTGGAAGTGAATGTTGAAAACTAAAAATTAACTAAATAAATAAAAAATGAAATGCTCTTCCAACTGTATGTCTATACAGGTAGATGTTTGGACTAGTCATTTCCTGGATCTCAAATGTTCAACATAGTCTGGATTCCAGAGCATGTATTCACAGTAATAGGATGACAGTATTTTTGTGACAGCTATCAGGCAGCAAGGTATGTAGTGAATAGAGCACTGGACCTAGAGTCAGGAAAGGTGTTGTTCAGTCATTTAAGTTGTGTTCAACTCTTCATGACACCATGTGGGCTTTTTCTTGGCAAAGACACTGTAATGATTTGCCATTTCCTTGCCATTTTACAGATGAGGAGACTGAAGCAAACAGGGTTAAGTGACTTGTTCAGAGTCTTACAGCTAGTGTCTGAGGCTGGATTTAAACTCAGGTCTTCCTGACTCCAGGACTGATGCTCTATCCACTGCATCACCTCTTTGTGACCCCGTTTGGGTTTTTTTTTATAAGAATATTGGGATGTTTTGTCATTTCCTTCTCCAGCTCATGAGGAACTGAGGAAAACAGGGTTAAGTCCCTTGCCCAAGGTCATTTAGTTCAGAAGTGTCTGAGGCCAGATTTGAACTCGTGAAGAGGAATTTTATTGATTCCAAACACAGTGCCCTGTTCATTGTGCTACCTAGCTGCCTTCAGAGTTAGGAAAACCTGAGTTCAAATCTGACCTCAGAAATATACTAGTTTAATGACCACAGTAAGTTATTTAAACTGTCTCAGTTCCTTCATCTGTGAAATGTGGATAATAATAGCACCTATATCCCCAGGATTGTTGTGAAGATCAAATGAGATAATATTTATAAAGTACTTTGCAAACCTTAGAGAGCTTTAACTAGCATGGAACAACAGGGCATTGATAACAAGGATAGGGTTTAGGGAATATACCAGATGCAATCCCCCATCAGTTAGTTGACAAATATTTTCTCAACTCACTTCTCCCCCCAACCCCCATGCACATTTGTATTGTTCTGGTCTACAAGTTCCCAAAGGTCCTATTGCTTCTATACTGCTCTCCTGGAACTTGCCTTTACCCTTGGCTGTACTCAATGTGGGAGGGGATGAGGTTAGGGCAAGGGAATTGCCTATATCTTGCTACTAGAGCTAGGGACCAGTATCCCATGGAACGATCAGTTAACTAGCATTTACGAAGCACATACTAGGTTCTAGGTACTGCTGGAGACACAAAGAAAGGTAAAACAAACAAACAAGTGCAATAAAAAAAAAGAAACGAAACAGTTCCTATCTTTAAGGAGCTAACATTCTAACGCGTACATTCTGAAATGTACATAACTAGCTGCATACAAGCCAATTCAACATCAATGTCAGCATGTACTGTTTTTTTTTTTCCCAGCAGCAACCTTTAGGTTTCTGTCTCTTCCTCTTTCTCCCTCAACTAAAATTTTCCCAGGTGCCAGAATTTATCTGTTTAATGAATCCTTAAGATGACATGCATATTCCCAAAGAGTTATTAAGCTGCCTATACTCTTTGACCAAGCAATACCACTACTAGGTCTATTTCCAAAGATGATTAGGGGAAAAGGAAATGAACCTATATGTTTTAAAATATTTATAGCAGCTCTCTTTGTGGTGGCAAAGAATTGGAAATTGTGGGGATCCCTGTCAATTGTGGAATGAACAAGTTGTGGTATGTAATTTGGGTGGAATACTATTGTGCTATAAGAAATGATGAGCTCAATGGTCTTAGAAAATATGGAAAGACTTTCATGAAATGAAGAAGAGTGAAATGAGCAGAACCAAGAGAATGTTGTATACAGTAACAGAAATATTTTTAAATATAATTTTTAATTCATAGAATTAAAGGCAAGCAGTTCTATAACAGTATAATAAAAAAAGGATGATTGCACATGAAACTGCAAATCTATTATGTACAACTTGCTATTTTCTTTAAATATATAATAAAGTCATCATGTGAATTTCTTTTTCCCCCTTTTCCCCTCTCCTCTCCTCCACTCTAGAGATGGCAATGTTTTAAGAACAATTTGAGCAAATAAGTAATTTTGACTGTTATAGATACCCAAATTAACTACAAAAGACCTATGAAGGAAGATGCTATCTGCATTCAGAGAAAAAACTGTTAAACAGAAGTATGTATAGAATGATCTAACATACATATACGTATATATAGAGACAGAGACACACGCACACACATTTGTGTCTAATGGCAGCCATCTCTAGGGTAGGGGGGTAGGAAGAAAAAAGAAAGGGAAAAAAGAAGTTTACAAGATAACTTTATTATATATTTAAAGGGAATAGCAAGTCGTACATAATAGATTTTCAGTTTCATGTGCAATTATCTTTCTTTATTATACTATGTTATGGAAATGCTTGTTTTATTCCATAAATTAAACATTAAATAAATAAAAACTTAAAAAAAGAACTAATGCACACACATACAAGATGATATATGTGTTGCTCTAGTACTTTGGAGAACCAGAGTAACTGCACATAGCACAGACTCAGAAGAAAGTTTGGGGTTCTAGTTATTACTGACTTACTTTTCATTCATTAATTCAAAACATGACCTTTGGTATACTATAATCTTAAGAGGAAAAGGGTATCTCCTATGTCTGTGCTAAGGCTGTATAGACTACTATCTTGATAGAAGTAAAGTATATGACAGGAAGACAAATGTATACTTACCAGAGATTTTTTAAAAAATCATTATCATGGAAGTTGTCCTATGCAGATGCCTCTGGGTATTTGAGGATAATATTGCGCTGAATGCAGCAGCCCCAGAATATAACATGGTAGCCTCTATAAGAACTGCAATGACTGAAGACAAATTATCCTAACAACCCGGTGAGGAAAAACCAAATGGATAAATCAAATGGACTATTGACATGCAGTTGCTAGGTAACCCATTGACTTAATCCATTGGTACATGTACTGTAGACAGATTCTAAAGATGGACAAAGAGCTAGATCTAAGCTGCGGTACATGGAAAAGGATGGGCTGGGTGGCATTTGGGAAATTGCGCTGTGCTTTTAACAATCCTGGGATACTCTTTAGGCACACAACTTCTTTTTATATATCTTGCATATGCCTAGTTATTTACATGTTCTCCCTCCTTAGACTTTTTTGAGGAGAGGGACTTTTTAAAATCTATCTTTGTATTTTCAGTGCTTAGTACACCTGCTTGTTGACTGACCCAGATAATTCATTTTGCCTCTCTGTAAAGGAATAATGAAATGAATGAAATAATGAAATAAATGAAGTGAAATATGAAAAATATTTCTTTGAAACAGCACGGTATACTAGAAAGTGCACTGATTCTAGGGTCAAAGGAACTGTGTTCAAATTCCATCCCCAGTACTTAATATCTGTGTGACTCTGAGCAAGTCAATTTATATCTCATGACCTAAGTTTTCTCACCTACAAAATGAGGGGGCTAGATTGACAATCTTTTAGATCTCCTCTAGTTCTAAATCTATGATTGATTATTAAGTATCCAGAAGGTTTTCCTATTTGGACAATTAAAACAACAGAGAACCAGAAACTTTTCTCCTCCCAAAGTATGGTAAATAGAGATAAAAACCAAGTAGTGGCCACTCTGTATCATACCATTTTTGCTGATTTACCAAATGAGGACTGCACTGATACTTACTTCTTGTGTGATTTTGGAGAAGTCACTTCATTTCCTTGGTCCTCAGTTTTCTATTACATAAAATCAGGGGAGTGGATTACAAGGTTGCTGAGGTTCCTTTCCATTTTAGAATTATGATCCTATCATCCTGAATGAGGAAATGCCAGTCTTTACCTCATATCTTTTGAGCTAAAATGTTCACTATCTTTTAGTGTACTAAAATCTTTTGTCTGGTCATCAGAATCTTTAGTGTCATATTCAAGGATTTTAAGGACATCTGTACAGACATTAGCACTAGGGCATCCGCCTGGTTTTCTTCCTGTAGACAACCAAAGTGTCTTCTCTCCACCCAAACCAGTCATCTAAGGGTCCTGGGAGACCCAATTAACTGGAACAGCTGCATTTCTGGCATAACCATCTGAAAAGGGGGTTTATTTCATTAAAACCAGTACCAACATGGGCTAGCTTAAATAAATCCTTTTATCCTTTCCATTAAGAAGCCTTGGCATCATAGACAGAAATGGGAATATACACAAGCGAATTCTGTTGTGGAACCAATGTACTGCTGTGGATTGTTTTGGTATTATGAAATTTACTCAAGGTCCTCTGTGTGATTCCCACCCAGTCCTGAGGTCCTTATAAAAAATAACCAGATGTTTATCCAGGGAGAAAAATGTTCAGTAACTTCAAACAGATAGGCCCTTTGGCTCTTGGACTTGGGTTCGTTAGCTAAAGGAAGATGTTTCCTGGAAACATGTCTTTGGCTTGTATAATGAGCATGGTTTGTTATCTTATTAATATTCTCAGTAAGGCTTACAGGTAGCAAGGCAGAAATGGGGAGCCGTTATGGGAACTACGGGAAAAAATTCTGCTGTCTATTGTTTTAACTTGATGCTTAATTTTTTTGTTTTTGGCAAAGATCTTAATCCTGGCTCCTACCACAGGGCATTTTGAAATTTATCCAATGGGAGATAAGACTTCATCCTCTATTTATCCCTTGCTTGTTGGCAACTCCCACTGAGAGTGTGATATTAGGCTTTCTGGAGCCAATCTTACCTCCTCTGAGATGCCATAGTCTCAGTGGCCTGTTGTCCTTCCCTGAACCAAGCTCTTGACTGTCCCTGCTGCTTTTATCTAGCTGCAGGATTTTCAGAATATTCCTCTTTCTTAAAACATGTTTAATTTTGCTGCTCCAATTTCTGTTCAGAATGCTTTGTTCTTTAAGGGAAATGGTCTCTTTAAATTTTCTGGGGGGAAGTTTGTAAAGAAGAAGCAAGTGCCTTGGAGATTTTACTCAGGGAAATCAGCTAGCCACAACTGATAAACACCTTTGGTACAGTATGCTGATTTGAGTCAAATACCAGAGTGAAGGGAAAAGAAAAGGAAAAAAAAACAGATTTAGGGTTTGGAGAAAAAGTTCCTTGGGGCTGTTTTTTGTGTCATGGCCTTCTTTGGCAGTTTGCTAAATCCTATGGAACCCTTCTCAAAATAATGTCTTTAAATAGTTGAAGCAAATGCTAAATTTCGTTTAGAAGTTGGTGAAAATAAAGACGTTATTTTTTTTTCTATCCGAGTTCATGGGTCCCTTGAAATGTATTCACAGATACCAGATTAAGAATCCCTTTGTTTAGAGAGATATTTGGCATATTCAGATTCTTGCTTGTGTACTCTGACATTTGGTCCTGGGTTCCCATTCTAGACTACTGATATGCTTCCAATCCCTTTGACTCTATCTTGGTTATTGACATCCTGGTCTTTTTTTTCCCCCATAATTTGCCCTTCGTGTACACTCCCAACCTTGCCTTAGTTGTTCTATCCTAGCTTCTCTTCCTATACCTATAACCCACTGTTGCCCATCTCTGGTGGCATAAGAGCTGGGAAATAAGCAAAGTTTTTATGTTAAGCTAACCTCAAACCTGGATTGTTGAGCACATGGGGTAGAGGGGGTTTTCAAGACAAAGTTAAGCAAAGATGAGAGAAAAGAGCAATAAGGAAGAACAGAAGAAGAATCTCTCTTTGGAGATTTCATACGGAGATAAAGGAAGGTAAGGGTCTAGGAATGGTGGCAGTTAAGTAATGGGGAAGAAAGACATCTAAATCAGTCTAAGAGTTTGTTTTTTAAAAGTTGCTCAAAGACATAGTCTTTAAATACATTGTTAAAGTTTGCTTAAGTTTAGCTGTTTTGAAAAGATTTATTTTTCATACAAAATTTAAGAAAAGTATGTTAATTTCATTTTAGTCAAATATGCCCATAGCTCATGCCTTTATTTCTCAGACCCCAAGTTTGCACCTCCTTGCTCCTGTTAGAAGCACACCAAAATTGAAGGGACAGTTTTCTGAGAGGAGAGCAAACCCTACGAGAGACAGATAAAACCGGAGTCATAAGTAACCCCTGCGTTCAAATTTCTTTCTTGACACAAAGAGCCTGGTCCATGGGAACACAACGAGTTGGACACAACTGGATGACTGAACAACAACAACAACAACAACAACAACATGCTTTTGGGGGACTGTGCATCTGTCTGTCTGATTTACCTCCACCCGGACATCTGCGAACTTCAGAATTTCATGCTTTCTCCCATCCCTGTCTCACTCAGCCTGTATGTAATTGCCAACTCCCTTTAAAAATACACAGGCTCGCAAGGTTCAGAACATAAACAGGTTTATTAAGAAGGTAAAGAAACCAAATGAGACTCACTTATAAAGCTATAAAAAAGAATGATAGCCACCAACGAATGACTCCCCGAGACCTGCACAATCAGCATCACTTACAGTATAGTACAGCTTTTGTTGGGTGTGGGTACTGATGGGTTGCTCCTCCATATAAATGCTTGTCTAAGCAGCTCCTACTACATTTCGCAAATGTCAGTGATTCTCTTTCCCAGGGGATGAGACCCCCTGGTCTTTGAACTCCCTGGTCCAACTACTGTTCCAGGTGCCTCTATTTTTTTTTCTGTTGTTCCTTTCCCAGTTGTCACACGTTTCTCTTTGTACTGTACAAAATGGTCTCTTTCCCCACTTCCATGTTGGTTCAGAGTGGCTTACCACAGTTCACATTCTTTCTCTTTAGTGCCTAGGTGGGTCTCCTTCCACTTATATCAATATTCCCCATGGGGCTGGTGGCTCAGGTAAAGCACCCTGGCATGTCTCCAATTGTCTCTCAGAATATTATGATTCTTCTGACCAGCTGGTTGAGATTATTCCAATTAATTGGGGCTTCTTTGTGAAATATCTAGGAGAAGGAAAAGGGAAAAAATTATGAACACTCTTTGATACTACTACACTTGGAGAAAAGCAAAGATTTATAATCCATCTGAGGCAGCTAGGTGAAGCAACAGATAGTGCCTTGGGCCTGGAGTCAAAAAGACCTGAGTTTAAATCTAGTCTTAGACACTTATCAGGTGTATGACCCTGGACAAGTCACTTAACCTCTGCCTGCCTCAGTTTCCTCACCTGTAAAGTGGAGATTAGAATAGCAGCTACCTCCTAGGCTTGTTGTGAGGGCCACGTGAGATAATATTTGTAAAGAGCTTGACGCAGTGCCTAGCACATAGTAGGTGTATAATAAATACTTATTCTCCTCCCCTTGCCCTATGTGTGTAACAGCTTCAGTTCATCCACCAAATATAGGAGAGTTTTCTAATCAAGGGCAAGTAGATTAATTAATCAAAATTCAAAAATTGAACCTCTGGAAATGGAAAGAAAAAATCTATTAAAGCCAGCCCAAAGAGCACTAATAAATAGGAATATTAATTGCACTTAGTGTTTTTGCTGTAGAGACAAATTTCAGCTTGTTTGAAGACAGGATCAAAGACTGATTAAAGTAAAAAGTATCTATGACAACACTTTTTCAGGAGCAATAATTCCTGATAAATAAAATAAAAAGAATAATAATTTCTCATATCAGGCTGTGAAAATAAGATTAGAGCTGTGGGTTTTTCTGCTTGGTGTGCATAGCGTCTGCTTGGCAATAGCTTGCAGTTTTGAAACAGGAAGTACAACTTGTATAGAAAGCAAAAGTCTTATAAACCTTTTCTCCTAAACCATGGATAGCCTACCTCTATAAGTCCATTTAGCAAGTTTAAATCAGGGGATGTCTGACCTGAATTTGGGAGGGGTTGGGGCTCATTTTTATGATGGAAAGACCAGGGAACCTTACCTATATTTTAAGCTGGAACAAAGCTGGGTAGCACAGTGGGATGGAGTGCCAGGCCTGGAGTTAGGAAGATTCATTTTACTGAGTTCAAATCTGGCCTCAGACACTTACTAACTGTGTGACCCTTGGCAAGTCAATGCCATTTACCTCAGTTTCCTCCTCTGTCAAATGAGCTGGAGAAGGAAATGGTCAACCTTTCCAGTATCTCTGCCAAGAAAACCCCAAATGGGATCACAAAGAGTTGGATACAGCTGAAAAATGACTAAATAACAACAACATATATAAATGATATGTATGTGTTATCTCTTCCAAAAGACTTTAAACTCCTTGAAGGAAGGGACTTTCATCTTTATCTTTGTATCTCCTAACATCTTGCCCAGTGCCTAATGTATAATAGGTGCTTAATACACATGTGATGATTGGTTGATCAATAAATTAATTAATGAAACATTATCCCATATAAGCATCAGACCCATCTGTGGTGCCCTCTGACATAAAGGAGAGTGAATAAGAATACTTCTAAGTCACTTTTGGTGGACAAGTAAATTGGCACAACCATTCTGAAAGCAATTTGGAACTATGCCAAGAAAATGATTTTAAAGGACTCAGACACAGAACTGCTAGGCGTATGGGCCAAGGAGACTTTTTTTTGACTTTAATTTTTCTCCCTACTTAAACATTTCTTTTCTTTTCCTTCTTCTACCTCCTTCTCCCTCCCCCATCCCCAACAAGGTTAGAGACACGAAGACAGACACTATATCCACCAAAATACTTAACACCAACACTTACTTTGTGGTAACAGACGTGGGGGATAAAGGAGGTGCCTGTCATTTAGGGAATGGCTGAACAAATTGTGGGACATGAATGTAATAGAATATTAATGAACTACAAGAAACAACAAATATGAAGAAGCATAGTAAGACATATGAACTGACTGAGTGATATGAGCAGGATCAGGAAAAAAACCAATATATACAAAGACTACCACAATGGAAACAGAAAGAACAATAAAAACAACAACAACAAAAAACCCTGAATGTTGTATAATTATAATAACCAAGCTTTACTTGTAGAGAAGAGATTAAAAAAAGGACCTTCCTCACTTTGGAAAAAGAGGGGATTATGAAAGTAAGTGGTTCTGTGTATAGAGCACTGGGTCTGTAGCCAGGAAGACCTGAGTTCAAAACCAGCCTCAGACACTAATTGTGTGACCCTGGGTGAGTCATTTAACCTCTGCCTCATTTTCCTCAACTGTAAAATTGGGATAGTAATAGCACCTACCTCCCAGGGTTGTTGTGAGAATCAAATGAAATAACATTTGTAAAGGACTATAGAAATGCTAGCTATTATTCTTAAGGCTGTAGAACATTATACATAATTTCTTACAGTTAAGATTTTGGTTTGTTCTGCTGAATCATCTTTATTTTCTTTCTCTTTTAAAAAGTTTCTTGTTACAAGAATTGTCTAGCTGGGCAAGGAATGAGGAGGAATGCAGTTAGAAATGAAAGTGATGCAAAAACAAGATATGGGTAAAAATATTTATACATCCACTAAGATAAGTTTCATATAGTTTACTCTTCATCAACAAAATTCTCATGGTTAAAAAAAAATGTGCTACAGTTAGTAGTATTTGTAATGTTACATATTGGAGATGGATTGTGTCCTAGGGAAAAAAGTGATCTGTCACAGCTTTGGTGGGTGTTAGATACTCTGCAGTGCTGGCACAGTACACCCCAAATATGGCACAGTGATTTTCCTGGCAAGGCTGGCAATAAATTATCACCTCCCTGCTCTCCACAAAGCATTAGCATCCTTGGCAGAGTGCTTCTCTTTCCTCTCCCTGGCAGTTTCTGCATCACCTAACAGTAATTGTTAAACAAACTGCACGAGGCTTTCCCAGCTTGGGTACCATCAACTTGGCATATAGAGGATCTGTTGGCAACAGTTACCTTGCATGTCAGCTAATTCCCTGAGTGTCAGACTAGTTAGGGCTTTGCTGTCCCTTCCCTAGCAACAGCTTTCTCCAGGCAGTAGAGGCAAACGTCAAGCAGTCATCATGACAACGCATACCTGTAGTGCACTTCCAGGTTTTCCAAGCGTATTCTGCGTGACAACCCCAAGAGTCAGAGAGTGGTAATCCAATATAGATTCAGTAGAGTCTGATTCAGAACCAACTCTCTTTGGGGGTGCTAGCAGAGAAACAGATACAGTCTGCTTGATTTTCTAATCATTGGGTTTTAGGCAAGAAGGAGAAAAATAAGTAAATCCCTTCTCAATCCAGTTACTTCCCCTCTAAAGGAAATCCCCACGCACCACCCCCACCCCACCCCCAACTCTACTTCCAAAGTTCTTCCTGGTTATTTTATCAGAACCAGTAGCTGTATGGAAAGTTACTGACTTATGAGGCAGAAGAGCCTGGGAGACTCTCCAACCTCCCCACCCGTCAGAAGCTTTACCTGATTATGGTACACTACATATGATGTCAGGCTTTTTGAATATGCTTACTTTGTTTAGTTTTGCTGAAGTGTTTTTCTTTTTCATGTTTTTATTCTCTATTATAAGGAATGGCCTTCTAAAAGGTAAGGAAGAGAGGGGATAGATTGGGAAATGTAAGTTAAAACGAAAGATGTATAAACATATAGTTAGTATGTAAACAGGCTTCCAACCAAGCCTCGGTTGTTTTGTATGCTGTTAAGTAGGTGGATAGAGATGTAACTCCTGACTGGCAGAGAAAATGCTTTCACAATGCTACATACCTGCGTAAAGAATTTCCTGATTTGGTGTTAGATCTTTTTTTGGAAAGAGACATGAGGGATTCTAAGAGGTTCTTCAGGAGAGACACTGTGTAGAGAAAAGCTGCAGACATCAACCTTGTCTCCCTAGAGACTGTTAGAATGGACTTCCTTGGAAGAGAGAACTCTCTCTCTCTCTCTCTCTCTCTCTCTCTCTCTCTCTCTCTCTCTCTCTCTCTCTCTCTGATTCTGGCTCTCTGTCTCTGTCTATCACTGTCTTTCTCTATCTCTCTGTGTTTGACCTGAAAAGTCATTTCACTTTAAGCTGAAAAGCTCATTCAGTCTTAGGTATATTCTAAGATCTAAAATGTCTCCAATTTCTATTTGCTCTTTTATGTGGTTATAAATGGGTTTACTCACTGTTCACTTTTTGTTATGGCCTTTTGTGTAACCAGAGTTTTATGGGAAGGAATTAAAATGGAGAGTGAAAAATAAAGGCTACCTTTCCCCTTGGGAGCAATGAGGGGGTCACTTTCCTTCTGAACCCCTAAACATTATATTCCTAGACCTGAATTATTTGAGGGGGGTGGATAAATATAGTTCTCATGATTTTAGGTTTGCAGAATGATATATAAATATTATTTTATTTGGTCCTCGCAACAACCTTGGGAGGTAAGTGTTGTTATTATCCCCCTTTTACAGATGAGAAAACTGAGGCAGATAGAGGTTAAATGACTTGCTGAGGGTCACATAGTAAGTATCTGAGACTAGATTTGAACTCAGGTCTTCCTGACTCCAGATGTGTTACCCACACCCTACCTAGCTGCTTCTAAGTGTGTGCTCAGATGTTTATAATAAATATGCAGAGTATGTGTAATAATAAAGTGAATTAGAGATCTTAACGCAAGAAGTCAAATTTGACTTCACAGATATTATTTGGTGAATGTGACTCATGTCTTGAATATGTCAACATGAAGATATTCAAAAAAATAGATTAGAGAAGAAGACTGGTGGAATAGAATTTTATTGAGAACATTGTATGAAAATGTATGAATCAGAGTGGGTGAGTTTGATGGAGAACATCTGAAATAAAGCTCAAAGGAAAGAGAAACAGAAGCAATATTGTGGTAGAAGTACATTATAGATCACCTGGACAGAAGGAGGAAATGGATGATGAATCATAGAGACTTACTTATCATGAAGGGAGAGTATAGAAATAACAACAGAATTCACTATACAGAGAGCTACTGGATGTCTTTGATGAACATCCAACTTTTAAACATTCCTCTGGGTACCAGGGCTGTCCTTTGGGTACTGGGGCCATCCATATGTTATCCCTAGCTCTTGGTATATCAACCTCCACTCTTTTTTGGATGATCAGTTTCCTGACTGACATCTTCTTATGTTCAAGTCATTATTGGTAATATGTCACAGTATACTTGGGCAGCTAAGCTGTGCAGTGGATAGAGTGCCAGGCCTGGAGTCAGGAAGACTCACCTTCCTGAGTTTAACTCTGGTCTTAGACACTTACTAGCTGTGTGACCCTAGGCATGTCACTTAACCCTATTTGCCTCAGTTTCCTCATCTGTAAAATGAGCTGGAGAAGAAAATGACAATCCGCTCTAGTACTCTGCCAAGAAAACCCCAAATAGAATAATGAAAAGTCAGACACAACTGAAAAATGTGTCTATTGCTTTTCGAATCACTTGCAAATCTGATTATTTGGAGATTATGGCATTCCATCATTCCATTAAGAGTAACACATTGCCGTTATGAATATGTTAGTTCAAATTAGTTCAGATTAGCACCAATGACAGTGGGATTCAGATAAAATGGTACATAGGACAGATATTTTTATAGATGGGGAGCAAAAGAAAGGTAATATAACACTTTATTAGAATGACAGATCTGGGTCACTCGTGACCCTGAGCAGGCAGGGGACATCCCGAAGGCCCGAGAGGATGCCTGAGAAGGAGAGCTTTACAGAAAGGGGGATAGAGAAATTCCAAAGACAAACTTACCTGCCTCCCAAGTCTTGGTACCATCTTATAGTTAATTAGACTTTCTCTGAGCTTAATCACTACACCTGATTTGCAAAAATTATTGGATCTGGAGTAGGAAGTCACTTTATCTCTCTGGGACTGGATTAGTTGATTTCTATAGTCCCTCCCAGTTCTAAGTTTATGATACCTTGGTCCTTTATTACCTATGTCCCAATCACAAAAGGCAAAAAGGAAATCTAACCATCAGAGGCATTCATAATTGGAATGGACTACCTTGGGAAATAGTGTGTTCTGCTTCACTGGAAGCCTTAAGTAGTGGCTGAATGATTACAAGGTAATGTAGAGGTAATTTTTTGGACAGAGTGGGACTAGATGGCCACTGAAACTGCTTTCGACTATGAAATTCTGTGAATTCTGTGGATCTATTCATAAAATTGAACCAATTGGTGAGAAATTAAATACTCTTACCAGAGATTCTTAACCTGCGGCCTGTGAACTTTAAAAAACTGTTACCTATATTTCAATAAAATTGGTTTTCTTTGTAATACCGTATATCTTATTTTGTGAATTTAAAAAGCCTTCCGAGGAGGGGTCCATAGGCTTTACCAGACTGCTGAAGGGATACACACAGAAAGATTAAGAATCCCTGCTTCAGGGACTCTTTTCCTGGCAAGGTATTGAGTTTGCTTGCCCCCAAATTAAGTGTGGAATGCCTTGGATGCATGTACTTTTATGAAATGATGTCCAACGACGGTATATTTTAAGAGTTTTTAGATTTACTGCTCCTCCTTCTATGACAGGTTAGTAGTTCTTTCATTTTAGCCTTTGATTTTTAGGTTTTTTGAGGCACCTTAGAGTCAAACACTCATCTGATACTTGATGTATCATATCTCTGTGCTCTCTTTTTAGATCAAAACCTCATGATTTAAGCTTATTTTGTGAAGCAGAGACTTCCTGGACGGGGGAGGAAATTTTCAATGTTCTTTCCAAAGGTGGTGTTAGTCAGCACTTTATTATCTCTCCCAAATAATAATAGTCGGATACAGTTCACATCAGATAAACATTTATTTATTCTAATATCCAACAGAGAATATGCACTGATAATTAAAAGTTGTGTAATAAAGGCACTCAGTAGTTCTTTTGAGTGGAGCCTCTGGGTCTTAGCAAATCTTATGCCAACACAGAGTCCAGCTGTGCTCCTTGGTTGTTTCTATGAACCCCACCTCTCCATCCCAACCCTTACCTTGAAACCTAATTTTTACTTGGGTTCTAAAGAAATATGTCTTGGCTAGAGGTTTTGGTCTCAGTCAGACTCTATAATTTTCCCCGTGGCTTCCCAGGGGACACAAAGGAAGCAATCAGTTAAAATCCAATGTTTCTGTCATCAGAGAGATATCCTGTCAGAAATGACTAACTTCCTTTGGTCTGTTAAAGGGAATTATGTATTGTAGGCTCTATTCAAAGCTTCCATTAATTACCTAACTCTCCACTTAGTCTAGAGCATGTCACTGTTTGTAGGCATCAGCCTCCCAAGTATGTGCGTCTGTGAGTTGCCAATTTTTGTGCATATTGGAAATTTTAGAGTCTTGTCAATTGCCAACAAGCCACTTGGCCTAGCAGCATATTGGATTTGGAGTTAGGAAACTTGGCCTCAATCTTTTCCCCAATCTCATTGGACATTATGACTACTCCCGCACTTTCCCATCTAGCCAAACTGTTCTACTCTACTACTCCTCACACACTACACTACCTTCAATCTCGGTGCCATTGTACTGGCCATCCCCATGCCTGGAATTCACTCCCTCCTTGCCTCCATCTCACAGAGTTCCTCTCTTCCATTAAAATGCAGCTTAAGAACTATCTTCTTCATGCAACTTTTCTTCATCTTCCTAACTAGTTGTGACCTTCCTCCCAAAAGGCCTTGTATTTAATTGATTTGCATATATTTATAAACTTTCTATTTATGCTATAGATATTTACCAACTGTACAAGTACGGGCAAGTCTCTTGACCTCTTAGTTCCTCGGGGCAACTTTCCAGGACTTTACTAAGTCATAGATTAATGACAATCTGCCTTTGTGGAGAAGGAAGCTCCCACACTTGGAGTCTTTTATACTAATAGAATTACATTTCCTTACCCAGTCATGCATATTGGCAAACCCAACAGATTCGAAATTTTTATTATAAGTACTGCATTGAAACACCGCATTCACCGTCTGTATAGCATATGTATGTGTGTATCATCGTGTTATAAGTATGAAGACTTGCTCCAGAAGGAGGAAGAATTGACACTGAGGTAGTTAAGAAGTTCCAGGTGGTTGTAAAAATTGGTACTCTGATATTTTCCTCTGACTCACATTAAAATTGCCACAGAGGGCTTACCTGAGTGATTGCCAAGAGTCAATCTTCATATTTGAAAGCATTCACGCAGGCAATACAATCCTGGAAGGCAAATTTTACTTCTGGGGACTGAGCAACTTCAGAAAACCTCAGTCGTTACTCCAGTTCCTCCAAATCTAGCTGCCACTTCCACACTTTAGCAAGAGTTGTATCCACAAACCCACAGGAAATGTGGAATAGGGAACTGTAATGATAGACTGAGATGGGAGTGAGTGAGTGAGAGGCAGCAAAAGACACGTCACTTTGAGTAATCTCACCTAATATAACCCTATTGTAAGCGATGTGGTATAGTGGAAAGAGCCTTGAACGCAGAGTGACTGGACCTGCCCCAGGTTCTCTAACTCTAGAGCCATAATGCTCTCTGCCATGGCGCATTGCTCTTCATAATCCCACCCCCCCCGGAGTTTACAATCTCCTGAGAAGTCAAGATACAGACAATGGAAGCAACAAAAGAACATAAAACATAACATAAACATAAAATAGGATATGAAGAATGCTAAGATATGTATTATAGACAATAAATAAAAATCTCATAATCAAACTTTCGCACTAATTTTGCCCAAGCTTTATCTGGATAGAAAGCTTTATCTGGGAATAAATAAATGTACATATATGTACATACAGACATATATACATGGAAAGCTAGGTGATGCAGTGGATAGACTTCCAGGCCTGGAGTCAGGAAGACTCATCTTCCTGAGTTCAAATCTGGCCTCAGACACTTACTAACTGTGTGACTCTGGGCAAGTCAATTTACCTTGTTTGCCTCAGTTTCCTCATCTATAAAAATGAGTAGGAGAGGGAAATGGCAAACCATTCCAGTATCTCTGCCAAGAAAACACCAAATTGGGTTACAGAGAGTTGGACATGACTAAAAAATAACTTAACCATAACAAAAAAACACACATATAATGTGTCTATGTGTGTATATATATATATATATATATATATATATATATATATATAATATATATATATATATATATATATATATATATGTGCATATATACACATGTGTTGCCTAAATGTGCATGTGAGTCTTTGGGAAGCATGCATAGATATCTCTGGATCTGGCCTATCTCTCTCCAAGGAAGACTGAAGCTTTTGCCTTGAGGAAAGCCAGAGAAGGGCTTTTCTATTTCCCTTGGCTATCTCCAAGAGGTATTATCTGTCTAGAATTATTTCTACCTGCTTCCTTCAAATAGTGCTGGTCTTGGGATAAAAGAGGCCCAAAACAAAATCTGCTTCCCTGGTCACTTTTTTTTTTCTAGGCAATGTAGTTAAGTGACTTGCTGAGGGTCACACAGCTAGTAAGTGTTATGTGTCTGAGGCCAGATTTGAACTCAGGTCCTCCTGAATCCTGGTGCTCTATCCACTGCGCCATTCCCTGGTCACTCTTAAGGAAGATGGTAGCCCTCAACTTATTTATACCCACTACCTTGGCCCTCTTTCCACCAAATGCTGGCTACACAAAGGACCATCACAAAGAGTGAATAGCAAGTAAAACATTTATCCAAACAAAATAGCAACAGAAGTTGGAGAAGTTCTACAGATTAGAATGTACCAGAAAATACACGAGTGAATGAATTCTTTGCTGGGAGTAAGATGAGATCTCAGCTCAAACTAAGAGAGAGGTCCTGATATTATCCAAAGGGAAAATCTCTGAAATCTTTAGGGACAAATATTGAGGAACCAGTTTCCCCTACATGTCTGCTCCTTCTAATATCTTTCTTTCTCTCCTCCTTAGAGTCAGTCCCAAAGAATATCTAGAACCACATGTCTCTCCTGAAGAAAATACCTCCTCTTTAAAAGTTCTCACGCCAACTCTGCCCCCCACACAGGCACACAATAAATACCACATCAGCATTCTCTCCACTAATTAGGAGTCTTCTGCATACACATACACAGCAGCACACAAAATGCCCCAGGCTTATCAACTCAGGTTACAAAAATGAGCCCCACTGTTTCAGACTTCTGGTTCGCTATTTACAAATCTTGCAGTTATTTCAGGTAGTGCAGACTTGAGTACTGGTAAGTGGAGCCACCGTCTTGAGGATTTACAGCAAGCTGCACCATTGGGAAGGGAAATCTTGACTACCTATCACATTTGGGCTGCCATTGCAATTCCAAACGGCACATGAAACCAGGTTTACTTGACTTGTCTCAATCTTCAATGTCCAATGGACTTATTTTTGTCCAAGAATGTTCCAGCCTTGAGGAATTCTATTGTCTTGGGGAAATGGTGTGGACATTGAGATCTTCCTTATGAATTGTGCTTATATATAGCAGTAAGTCCTGAGGAAGAACAGATAAATGAGGAAATCAAAACAGAAGGGTCAGAAGAGCTGATGGACAAAGTTTTTTTTTTAAAAAGGAAAAACAATAAAAATATTGTATATGTCAGGACTTTATGAGTAATTTCACAAATACACTTCTTGCCACAGTTGCAGATTTTCCTTGAACATCCTGTCACTTACATTATGCCCTCTGAGACAGAAATATTTCTGTTAGGAAGGTTAAAACCTCTGATAGTGTTGCAGATATGACCTGTTATTTAGAAAATGGGATAACTTCCATACCAGACGAAAAGTACTGAGTTGCAGAGATGAGAGATGGCCTACTGTAGTCCTAGGAATTCTCTCAGGTTAGAAGGGACCAAATATCATGAATAACAAAAAGCACTATATGGAAGAAAGACCTATGATAGAACTAGGTGTGGAAGATTTGTTTGGAAGATGTTTTTAAAAGGTTGTTATAGCTTACAGAGAGCTTGGCATAGTGACTAGAGAGCTGGTCTTCAAGCTAGGAAGACATGAGTTCAAAGCCCGCTTCTGATAGATATTGGCTGTGTGACCCTGGGTAAGACACTTCACCTCTTAGTGTTCTAGGTAGCTCTCTGAGTCTCTAATTTGCAGAGAAGGTGCTGACTTGTATTGGCAGAGGGACTTTCCTCGCTGTAGAGTTCCCTGTGTCAATGAAATCACAGGTCTTGTCCCTATCTCTAATTATAGCTGGCATTTATAGAGCTTTTTGGAGATTTACAAACAGCTTTACATCTCCTATCTCTTTTGATCCTCACATCAATTTTTTTTATTAGACCAATGATTTCGTCGATATAGAGAGCTCCTATTGAGAGAACTCCCTCTCTCTATTCTGACTGGCAATATTTTTTGCAACTTACAGTCATAGAGAGTTGTCTAGGACACTGAGAAATTAAGTGACTTATCTGGGATCACTGAGCCAGCATACACATTTCAGAGGCAAGGTATAAACCCAGATATTCCTTATGGCAAACCTAACTCTTTATCACTTCTCTAAAATGGTCTTTCATGCAGTGTTGCTGCAGGTCTATCTGTCTGATAGATTTGACAGATGGGGAAACAGAGACTTACCTTTCACACAGGATTTAAATTTGGGTCCCCCAGCTTTGTATCCAACCTTCTTTCTGCTGTACAACACTGCCTTTCATCAACAGAAGTAGCATCGGGCAGTGGAAAGAACAGTAACCTTGGAGTCAGAAAACCTGAGGAGAATTCTAACTCTGACACTGTCTGTGTTACCTGGACTAGGCACTTAACCTCTCCACCCTCATTTGTAAAACTGGATAGTCATATTTGCATTGCTACCAGACATAATCACTGGGAGGAAAGTACTTCACTGACTTGAAACCAAAGAATTGTCTACATTATGTACGCTCCTTTCTCTGGGTCAGTATCATTGCTTAAATATCTTCATTCTGTAGCTGAGCTTACTACCAGTTATCCATGGTTATCCATGGACCGGCCTCTTTCTTCCTTCTTTTCAATCTCTTTGGCTCAGCCTTCTCTCCTCCACACTTCCTCTGGGTGGTCACCATAGTGTGCTGATTGGGAATATTGGTTCAGAACTACCACAATTATTTCTATCAATGGTGCACTCTCTGGGTGAAGGTCTAGACTTCCCCTTCCGCTATCTTCTGTTAGTGATACTGGTTCCTTAGTAACTCAGATTGCCCCTCCATCTCCATGATAAGCACCAGGGTTTTGGATGCATAGGTCCTATGGAATAGGACATTTGCATCCATGCTGATTTGCTTTGGCTGCATTTGGATTGTCAGGATATAATTCTGTGGATTGCTAGTTATCCTTTCAGGGCATTCTGTGCATAAGCATAAATGCCTAAAGGGGACAGAAGAAACTTGGTGACTATGGAGACTGTAACATAAACAGGAATCAAAGAGTGGGATGGAATCACTTTTTTTGGGCTGCCTTTAGGTGTTACTGAGGGCCACAGGCATCTCTGAGGCATAAAGACAAAAGCAGTAGGAAAGGGGGAGAAAAGAGAGTAGGAAAAGAAAGGAGAAAGGGGGAGGAAAAGGTGCATAATGATTGAAGTGGGATGCATTCATGCCATAGTTTGGCTTCATGTCGAATAAGGTAAAAGGGACTCCTTTAATTCTCAGAGACAATCTTGGCCCCAGAGAAAAGATAATGAAAAATTCCTCCTTCCCCTCAGCAAGAGCTGTAGGTGATTATGGGTGCAGAATGTGGCATAATTTTCAGGTACAGTTCCTGTATTAGTCATTTTTGCCTGTTTTTATTTGTTTCAAGGGAAGGTTAAATTCTGACTTTGGGAAAAGGAGTAGATAGGGGATTAGATTTAAAAATTACTGTGATGCTCATATATCATAACTTGTTCAGCCATTCCCCAATGGATGGGCATCCCCTCAATTTCCAATTCTTTGCCACCACGAAAAGAGCTGCTATAAATATTTTTATATATGTGGGTCCTTTTCCCATTTGTATGATCTCTTTGAGATACAGCCCTAGAAGTGCTTTTTCTGGGTCAAAGGGAATGCACATTTTTACATCCCTTTGGACATAGTTCCAAATTGCTCTCCAAAATGGTTGGATCATTTCACAACTCCACTAACAACGCATTAGTGTTCCAATTTTCCCACATCTTCTCCAACATTTATCATTTTCCTGTGTTGTCATGTTGGCCAATCTGATAGATGTGATGTGGCACCGCAGAGTTGTTTTGACTTGCATTTCTCTAATCAATAGTGATTTAGACCATTTTTTCATATGACTATAGATGGCTTTAATTTCTTCATCTGAGAACTGCCTGTTCATATCCTTTGACCATTTATCAATTGGGGAATGACTTGTATTCTTATAGATTTGACTTAATTCTCTATATATTTTAGAAATGAGGCCCTTATCAGAGACATTGGTTGTAAAAATTCTTTCCCAATTTTCTACTTTCCTTCTAATCTTCTTTGCATTGGACTTGTTTGTGCAAAAACTTTTCAATTTAATGTAATCAAAGTTATCCATTTTCCATTTTGTAATGTTCTCTATCTCTCGTTTGGTCATGAATTCTTCTGTTCTCCATAAATCTGATAGGTAAACTATTCCTTGCTCTCCTGGTTTGTTTATAGTATCAGCCTTTATATGTAAATCATGAACCCATTTTGACTTTATTTTGGTGTATGGTGTGAGATTTTGGTCTATGCCTAGTTTCTGCCATACTCTTTTCCAGTTTTCCCAGCAGTTTTTGTCAAATACTGAGTTCTTATCCCAGAAACTGCTATATGAATGTAATGGGATACTGCTATGATATAAGAAATGATGAGAAGGCAGACTTCAGAAAAACCTGGAAAGACTTATATGGTCTGCTGCTGAGTGAAGTGAGCAGAACCAGGAGAACATTGTACACAGTGACAGCCATGTTGTGCGATGAGTAATATTGATAGACTTAACCCTTCTCAGCAATGCAAGGATCTAAGACATCTCCAAAGGCCTCATGATGGAAAATGCTATTCACATCCAAAGAAAGAACTATGGAGTTTGAATGCAGATTGAAGCATACTATTTGCTATTTTTTTCTTTTGTTGTGTTTTGTTTCCTCTTTCTGGTGGCTCCTCCAATTGGTTCTAATTCTTACTTACAACATCACTAATGTGAAAATATGTTTAATAGGAAGGTATATGTATAGTCTATATCAGATTGTGTGCCATCTTGGGGAGGGAGGTGGAGAAAAATTTAAAACTCAAAAGCTTATGGAAGTGATTGTTGATAAATCAAAATAAATTAATGACGTTAAAACATAAAATAAAAAAAGAGAAGATAAAGGCTTCTCAGTGTAAAAAAATTACTGTGATGTAAAAACAAAGAACTTTTTTGAGGGGGTGGCTAGGAGCAACAAGTAAGAAAGAAGATTCAGGGGATTAATTGTAGGAGGGGAGAGTCATAACCTTTAAAATTAGGGATTTGGTGTTCTTTTCTTTCTTCCCTCACTTAGACGGGCTGTTTAGATTGAGAACCATAATCCTTTCTTGACTATTCCAGCTCACATTTCTTTCTTCTTTCTTTAAGTACAGTATTAGGCAATGAAGTACAGTGAAGAGTCAAAAAAACCTACATTTAAGTCAGTTCTTCCACCGTGTGACCTTAGGGAAGTCGCTTAATCTTGATAAGCCTCAAATATTTTCCTTCGTAACACAGATAATGAAATACTCTCCCTTCCTCACAGGATTGGCATGAGAATCATATTAGGTAAAGTATATGCTTTGTAATAATAAATGCTTAAAAAAATAAATGAATTCTTAATACTTCAGTTTATCCATGATCCATGTGGATATTTCCTCCAGTGATGTGGCTATCAACCCACAAATCCACTCCTTTGTATCTTTCATGATTGTTATACTCTCCCATAGATCATACATAGAGGCTTTACTCAACATACTTCCTGTTGTGAAGGTTTTCTTATGTTTTAACAGGATGTAAGCCCCTTCAGGTCAAAGACTGTTTTGGTTTTGCTTTCTTTTCTTGGGGCCTTTCATAATATCTGGCACATAGTAGGCACTTAATAAATGCTTATTGACTGATGTCGTGGGTGTCACACTCAGGCTATCTAGAAATTATGTCTTGTCATCATAGACATATCTAACCAACCAAGGATGATTTGTAGCCCTATATGAAGATGAATTGATAATGCTATCTAGAAATTATGTCTTGTCATCATAGACATATCTAACCAACCAAGGATGATTTGTAGCCCTATATGAAGATGAATTGATAATGCCTGCACTTCTAGTGGATAGCACACAGCTTAACACTTAATTGTTCTTCAGTTATTAAAATCTCACCTCTCCAATCAAAACTATAATCTCCTTGAGAACAGAGGCTATATCACATAGGTTTTCAATTAATTATGTTGAAGTAGAATAGAAGTCCTCCAGCGATTTCAAGTCTATGACTGTCCCAGGTAAGCAAATAATTCTCACCATTATCTTTGCTTTGTGGGGTTGTCTTCATGCATGCCTGTGAATAAATTGCTTTGGAGAATACAAAGCCCAATCTAAAGATATGAGGCTAAGTACACAAAAAGGGTTACATGGTGCCTTTTGAAGAGGGACCATTTAAATCAAACTTGAGGTTTTATGGATTTGAGGAAAGTCATACCTACAAAAATATTTTATAGCATTTGATGGTAGTACTGGAAAATGAAATCATTAGAAACCAGAATTAATAATATGATGGGAATAAAAGTAGATAATTGGCAAATACGCAAATCTCTGCACTGTGTTTGCTATGGGAAATTTTGTGTGATTTATGACACAGTCCTTGCTTTCAAGGAGTACTTAGAATTTAATCACTTAGCTTCCAAATGGTCATTTTCCAGAGAAAAATGAGCCCAGGAGATAGTACTAGAAACCCTGGAATAAATCAGATATATCTTTTATTTTGTACATGCTTTCCTATACAAGGAAAAGAATAGCTAAGGGTAGGAAAGCTTGGCTTCATAAGAATTGCCAAGTGATGCTCTGTTACCCAGGCAGGAGAAGATCCCAGAAATTAATGAAAACCATTGGAGGCAGGGAATGTGTGTCACCTACTTCATGGGCAATAATATATACACTGATGAAATCATGGATCCTTGAGATAGTAAAATAAGTATGTGTTCCACAAGTAAGGAATTCAGCTATTTTTCCTTCCTATTTCCTTCCTTTTTTTTCTTCAGCTGTAGGATTTATCACAGAGGTTTTATGCCTTTTGTTAAAAGCTTTCTTTTTCAGAATTTTGGTTAGCTTGCTCTGGCCTTTTTATTTAACTGTAGAATGATACATATATACATACATATATACATATATATACATACATATATACATATATATATATACATATATATATACATATATATATATATATATTATATATATATATATATATATATATATATATACAAGATGGGAGAAAGACAGAAAGAGACAAAGACAGAGAGGCTCAGAAAGACACACATGGTGACAGAGTAGATAGCACAAATAGTTTCCCTATCTTATTTGACTCCTTCATGCTTATCCTTAGAAAGGTTCAATATGACTTTCCTCTCTTCATTACAGAGATGGGGGTGAGGAGGAAGATTATGGACAGACATAGTCAATGCATTGTTGAGTTTTGCTGAACCTTCTTTTTATCCTTTATTTGTTTGATCTTTGTAACAAGGGACTGTTCAAGGTTTAGGGAAGAGTAAAAACACACTCAGAAAACAAAAGTGATGTAAAAAGAGAAGTCATCAATACTAAGATAAAATGTTAAGTGTTGCATGTTATGTTTGAAGGCTATTATAAATGATTGTAGCCTGGGGCCATGAAACACTCAAATACTCAAATGGATCTGGAATCTTATTGATTTAAGGAGTTCTCACCCTATGGGCCTTCCTTCATGTCCTCTCTTGAATTCACCAGAGGTGTTGGCCCAACATTCTGGAAGCTGCTTTCCCCTGTTCCTAACATTGTATGGATATCAACGGAGCTCTTTGGCTGTCCACCTGCCATTCCTTTGGCAGCCATCTCTCTCTGTTTAGCAACCAAGTCAAATGTTTGCTGACTGAGTGCTTTTGGGGCTTTTTGGATCTTTGCTTTGTGGCAATAGATTTACAAAAGTTACAGTTCCATATAAAGATATTGTAATCACTGTCACTGTCCATTTCCCAGTTTCTATTGCTATTACGGAACCTTCAAATCACAGAATCGAATAATTTTGAGAGTTGGAAGGGACCTCAGGGAATCATGTATTCAGGAGCACTAGTACTTCTGTTGGAAGGCTTGCTAAGCCCCCTGCAAGGCTGCTCATTTACCTTTGGTGTCCCCCTGATTCATCCAATTCTCACCTGTGGCTCCAAGAAGCTATAGCACATGCATCAGCCACACCCTGGTAAAATTGTCTCAGCAGATGGGCTAAAGTGATAGGTTCCAGACTCGTTAATGAGTTAAGAAGGTGTCTATCCCAAGCATGTGAAGATTTCCCTCAGCAGAATGGGAGCATGAGAACTGTTTGCTCCAACAGCCATGAAGGTTTCTGAAGAAGGCACGGTGGAGTGCTTAGAGCTTGATTAGGCATCAAAGATGCCAAGGTCATCCACTGCCTCCTGGGCCACAGCCAGTGACCTTGACTTTTGTCATGCCACTGGACTTTGATGACTTTGGAAGAGAGAGTGAAGCTGACGACTTTATACATCTTTGCCTCACTTAAATCCAATTCATTCGTGAGTCAAGACATCACCTGTGATGCCATTAGTTGGTCCTCTTCAAAAACAAAGGAGAAACAATAGTCCATCCCATACACAAAAGGAATCCTCACTATGCCATCCCTGACCAACAGTCATCCAGTCTTTGCTTGAAGACCTCTAAGGAGGGCTAACCCATATCACCACCTCTCTTAGCTCTGATTGTTAGGCCATTATCCCCCAACAATAAGCCTAAATTTGCCTGTTTGTTTGGAACTTCTACCCATTATTCCTATTTCTTCCCTCTGAGAGCAAAAACAGCTGCTATGTCCATCCTGAACCTTTTTTCTCTAGGCTAAAGACACCCAGTTTTTTCATCCAATCTTCAAAGGTCATGGATTCAAATGCTTCCTACCATGTTTGTCCTCCTCTCTAGATTAGTAGTAATAGTGGGTTCTCTAGATCATCAATGTCTTACTTAAATTCTGGTTTCCTAACCTGAACACAGTACTATAGAAGAGGTCTGATGAGGGCAGAGTACATTGGGACTATCACCTCCTGATTCAGGCAAGTTATGCCTTGAAATCCAGTCCAAGATGGCATTAGATTTTTTTTTTTGGCAGCCACATCCTACTGCTGACTCATAATGAACTTGAAGCTCACTAAAATCCCCAGATTCTTTTCAGAACAACTTATTAATCTCTAGTTTATTCCTATGAAATTGATTTTTGTACCCTAGTACAAGCCTTTGAATTCATCCTCATCAAACTTCATCTTATTAAATGCAACATGCACCATCTTAGGCCCGTCGACATTCTTTTGGTGCCTGACTCTGTCATCCAATATATCAGCTACATCTCCCAGCTTTGTGTCATTTACACATTTAATGAACGTTTCTTCTATGCCTTTATTCAAGCCGCTGATAAAAAGGGCAAACACCTCCTCCCCAGGGGAAAAACAAAACAAAACAAAAACTAAAGCACTACAAATGTAGCATTATATTTGGATGTCATTATGTAGAATGAATGGTTTTTTTCTGTTTTAATAAGGAGATAGGGGATGGCATTATAGAGACAGAGCTATGTGTTTGATGGTAAGCATGATAAGGTAGCAAGTAACACGATATACTAGTCTCCAAGATTGTGAATGAAAATAAGACAGCTAATAATCAGAATCTTAGGCTATAGAAAGAAATGCTGTAGTCCAAGCTGTAGGGGCTACACAAAGGTAGTTTTTACCTCTTCCAGTCTAGGGAATAATAATTCTACACAGGTCAGAACAATTAAAGCCTGAATCTGTAGTGAATTGCTTACCAATAATGAGAAGTAGAATTGACGGTCAACTAGGGAAGGAACAAGACATAGACCAAGGTTAGGTGGTTTACATGGGTTACTAAAACAGGAGAGAGCACCCAGGCTGTACCCGAGTAATCAAAGCTTTTGTCTACTAATGTGAAGGGGAACATTAGCAAGAATAGTTCAGATGAGCAAGCAGATTCTGGCTTAATGCTGGAGTGTGCGTGTCAGAAATCATTTGGGCCAACTCCTTCAAGAAAAAAGTCTAACTAGAATCCAATTGCTCTTAAACTTTCTTTGGTGCCAGAATCTTTAATATGAAACAAAGCAAAAAGTTTACATAAGGGGAAGAAAAGGGAATAAGCCTTTATATAGTACCGGCTATGCTCTGGGTACTCTGCCAAGTACATTACCAATATTATCTCACTTTAAACTCACAACAAATCTGTGAGCTAACTGCTATTATTATCCTCATTTTACAGTTGAGGAAACTGAGGCATATAGAGTTTAAAAGAGACTTGCCCAGGATCACAGGACTAGAAAGTGTCTGGGGTCAGATTTGAACTTAGATCTTCCTGACTCCAGGCACCCACTCTATCCATTGTACCACCTAGCTGCTTTATTCAGTAAAAATTCAGTAAAAAGGGTGGAAATAGTTCAGATCTGATTGTTTAGCTTGAATTTTGCCAGGAGGAGTAGATAGAGCACTGAACTTGAAGCTCAGACATTCTGAGTTCAAATACTTCCTCAGATACTTACTAGCTGTGTAATCTGGGGAAAGTCACATGACCTCTCTCAGCCTTAGTTTTAGTCCTCTATAAAATAGAGATAACAACAACAACTACTTCATAGAGTTGTTAATAGGCTCAAATCAGATCAAATAGGTAAGGCACTCTGTAAACTTGAAAGTGTATTGTTGTTAACAACTACTGCTGCTGCTGCTGCTGCTACTACTGCTACTGCTACTACTACAACTACTCCTGCTACTACTACTACTACTACTGCTACTACTACAACTACTACTGCTACTGCTACTACTACTACTGCTGCTACTGCTACTACTACAACTACTACTGCTACTACTACTACTACTGCTACTGCTACTACTACAACGATTACTGCTACTACTACTACTACTACAACTACTACTACTAACTGGAAGACTATGTGCCACTATTTTACTGATCCAGTGAGGGAGTAAAGTATTTGTGTGGCCAACAGGTTGAACTCTACATGAGCCACAAATCCAGTAGCCTCCTCAATTTCTCTAAGTCACGTGCTTAGGACGATATTCCTAAAAGGCTATGATATTTCTATTAGCTACCAGAGGGCACTCAGCCTAAAGATGCCCGGATCACTTTGCACTTTTGAGTATGTTGCTCCTGTAGCTAAATTAAGCGTTTTGTTTCAATTTCTGCTCACTGGGTTCAGATTTAATCTAGGGGATAAAAAAGGAATATGACTCACTCCTTGGGAGCTCTCCAGGTTCCTCTCTCTGGTCAGAATCCCCCCCCCCCCAATTTAAAGACCTAAGATTATGTCATTTTACAAAATGTAAAGTGAAAGGAACTCAATGAAGTGCTCCAATATAGAGACATCAGATACCTCTGACATCTCCTAAACCTGTTCCCAATTTCCCTCCTAATCTTTGGGAATGGCAAAGGAATTCCCGACCACGTACCCCAGAGCTCATGGAAAGGAATAACGGAAGAGGGTATCCACTCCCTAGCTCAAGATCATGAACTGTAAGCAATGGAAGCAGGGGCATTAATATTGGAAGTCAGTCTATCCCTCCAAGTTTACCAGACTAATGGGATTCATAGCTGGCAGTCTCAGCAACTCAAGATCTTCTCTTCTTCTGATTCCCTGTCCTAGGATTTGTTTCTCTTCCGCAGTGCTTATTTTGATTATCTCACTCCCTGACTACTTACATCTCTGTCCAAAGCAGCAATGGCAGCAGTCAAGATAGCTCAGGCCATGCCTATGTATCTCAGGGAAGCCTAGCAGTTTAAATCTAAGATCAATGGAAAAAAGAGAAGCTAAGAGTGGATGCCCTAGCAGCCTGCCTTCCCATAGAGGGGCTTCCTGTTGCATGTATTCAGGGAAGGACAACTTTTACTGTCATAGATTTGTCTTGGAGAGGAAAAGGGTAGTCTCACTTTTGACAGGGTGTCTTGAAAATTTTGTTCCACCTCTTTCTGTCTTTGGAAACTTCTTGGCCCTTCTATTTCCTTTCACTGTGATTATTTCCTGTCAGCCACTGATGCTGCTACTATACCCTATGACCAAACCTCCAAAGACTGTGCCTTAGAGAAGTCTTAGAACTCCTGCCCTGGGGTTCAAAGGGACAATGATAATAGATGATATAGAGAAAGTTGAGTAGCTCAATTTTTATTTTGCTTGTTTTTTCTACAAGGAAAAATGATCTTTGAACTAAAAAGAACAGAGGAAAAACTGTTAGGGAATGGTTACCTAGGATGGGTAGGGAAGGATTAAATGTATCCTGAGCTGCCTTGATGAACTGCCCAGGTTCAATTAATTACATCCTGTGGTAATAGTAGACTTGATTGTTGAACCACCATCAATGATATTTAAATGGCAAAAAATACTTTAAAGCTGAAGAAGAACGAATGTCCCATTAAAAAAGGAAACAATGGAATGTATAGACCAATGAATTTGACTTAAATTCCTGGCCAAATTTTAGAAAGGGACATGCTGAAGAGATGCCTAGGGAATATTTAGAAAAGGAAGCAGTGACCACAAAGGTGCCGTATAGTTTTATCAAGAAAGATCATGCCAGAGAAATCTCATTTCTTTTTTTTTTTTTGATAGCAGAGAAAGGCTATGTAGTTGACACAGGTTTTAGTAAAAAATTTGGTCACATCTTATGACATTTTTGTGAAAAACATACCAAGATGTAGGCTGGATTTGGAGCTAGTTGGATATCCAGAATGGAAGAATAGCCATTGATTGGTTAATGTTGACTCAGAAAGAGGTCTCTGGTGGAGTAACCCAGTGATCTGTGCTTGGCTTCCTACTGTTTAACATTTATCTCACTGATTTGGTTAAAGGCTTGCCTATTAAATTTGCAGATGACATGAAGCTGGGAGATAGTTAAGACATTTTAGATGATAAAATCAGAATAAATGTTAAATCTTCCAATTGGGTTAAAAAAATGAAGTCCATAAGTAAAAAATGGAGGTGGTATCACTAGATGGTGGTTCATTAGTAAAAAAAAAAAAATCTGAGGGTTTCATTGGATTGCAATCTGAGTTAACATGTATTATGACAGTTGACATAATTTAAAATTGCATTAAGACAGGTATAGCATTCGGCATTTATGGACATGACAGTCCTATTGTACTTTGTTGTAATCAGACCACATATTCAATACTACGGTTCTTGGAGCCATATTTTAGGAAGCATGTAAATATGTTGGAAAGTTCATAGAGGAGAATGATCAGGATGTTGAAGGTCATTGAAATCTTGTCATGTGAGGATTGATTTAAAGACCAGAAAGTATCTTTAGCCAGGGGAACAGGAAACTTAGAGAGTACTGGAATGGAAGTAGCTGGAACGGAAGAGGGATGAAGATTTGTCCTTCTTTGCCCCAGAGGAGAAAACCAGGAACAATGCATTGAAGTTGTAAAGAGGCAAATTTAAGCTTGGTATAAGGACAAACTTTTTAACGATTATAGCTCTCCCAGAATGGAATGGACTGACTCAGGACAAGGTGGGTTCTTCCTCACTGGAGGTCTTCAAGCAAAGTCTGATTCATACTTTTACAAGATGGTGTAGAGGGGATACTTTATGTGTATGGATTGAACTTGATATATCTTGAGATCCCTTCCAACTCTGAAATTCTGTGATTCTGTGAAAAAAGTAGCAGCAGAATTCCAGTTTGGGCAAGAGAAGAGACTAAATCTATGAGCAAGCATTTAAGTGCCCCAAATGTGGCAGAAACTGTGCTAAGCACTGGAGGGACAAAGAAAAAATTGAAGTAGTCCCTGCCCTCAAGTAGCTTATGTTCCTTTTTTTTTTTCAGTTCCCTCCCCCAAGGTCTCTTTATTTTATTTCTTTATTTTCAGTAAGGAGTTTATGTTCTGAGAGGGAGGTAAGTCATCAAATAGCCTCCTAGCTGTCTCCACCTCTTGCTTCCAGTTTTTGTCTTGAGGCTACAAACTGATGGTCAGAAAGTGGAAAAGCTAACTCTTCTTTTCTCTACTATCCTAGTAGGGGTGGTCCTTCCTGTTGATGTTTCAGTTACTGGCAGCCTTGGCCAGTACCATGTAGTTGCTCAGCCCCTCCTGTCTAGCAGGAAATATGTCCAGCAATGGATTTCACTAAAATAAGCATTAGGAGTCCTGAGGGCAAGGAAAGGCTGAACTGAGTATAGGAAAAAGAGAGGCAAGAGGCAAAGATTCCACAAGGGGTGAAAAGGAACCCAGAAAATGAAAGGTGAGTGCTCCAATGTTGACTCATTTCAGTTTTTCCAAAGACTGGCTCCTCATTACTCCTCAATTCCTTCTTTCGAAAGAACCCAAACTTTGCACCATTTCACGGTGAATACAGCCCCCGAAAGTTTCCTTTTTGATCAGTGTTGCTCAGGATTTGCTACTTTGGGAATTGGGAGGCCAGCTCCTGATGTTTTTGATAATAAAAAGCTAGGTGGAACGGAGCCCAGAGCCTGATAGATTCAGTTGATCTTGGCATTTCCAAGAAAGGCTGTCTTTTTGTTGGAGTCACTGGTTTCCTTTTGCCATTTCCAGGAAAAGAATTAGATATGTAGGGAAGAAAACCTCCTTTTCAATTTCTTTTGAACAGGAGAAGAAGAAATAGAATATTGTACAAAGCAAAAACAAAATAAAAACAAGAACAGACTTTACATACAACCCTTCCATCTGAACCAGAGGTACTGGAATTATGGGCCATAACTAGCACAGAGCAGGCCCAATAGAATTGATTGACTGAACAACTGATTACTTCCTTACTACCAGGAAGTCTCTTTAAGTTATAAGAAGGCACTCCCTTTTCTGGTTTTTACTTCTTCTCAGTTTGCCTTTGTCTCATATGTTGCAAAAACATATAATATACACACACATCTGCAATAAATTTTGAGAATACCAACTTACAGAATTGCAAATTGTCAATTGCCCATTCCAGATCATAAGCATCCCAGTCCTTTTAAGTTGTATTGATTAATCGTACTTCTAAGAAACTGGATGTCTGAAGTACACAGTGCAAGTAACATTCCAGATCTGTAGACCTCAGAATTTCTAGTAAGAAATTATCAGGGGGCAGCTAGGTAGCACAGTGGACAGAGCTCCGGTTTTGGAGTCAGGAGGACCTGAGTTCAAATCCAGACTCAGATACTTGACACTTACTAGCTGTGTGACCCTGGGTAAGTCACTTACTGCCAACTGCCTCACCAAAAAGCAAAAAAAAAAAATCATCAGAACAATGCATATCTTCAATGTTGGGAACAACCATGCTTGCCTTCCTTAGTGATACTCTGGGATTTTCTGGGGGACTTGGTTGATGTCCTTTCTCCTCTCTCTTGAAGACAAATTCTCTTGGAGAAAGATGGAAACATAGTTATTGTTTAAATCACAGAGCTGGAAAGGATTCCAGGAGATTATCTGTTTTCACCCCTGCTTCATTTAGTACTGTAGCTAAGAAAGGTGATCATCTACTGTTTTCTTAAATATATTCAGGGAGCTCCTTGAGAACAGGGACTCTCCCCCCCCAACTTTCTTTGTATACCCAGCACTTAGCACAGTACCTGGCACGTAGTAGGTGCTTAATTCGTGCTAGTTGAGGGACCGATTTTCCTGGTAACCCATTCTAGTGTCTAGCAACTCTCAAGGTGAAAAGTACACTTCAACTGGACTTGATTATCATTATTCTGCCCTGTTCTTCCCTTCTGGCTTCACAATGTTACTTTGGAAACTGAGGAAGGGAGCAAATTTATTCTTCCCTCCTTCCTCATTTCTCTTCTCTGGGCTTATTTTGAGTAAATGTAACCTTTGATTCATGAAGCATCATGAATTGTAGTTGGCAGTACTTTGCATAGCCAACATACTTCTACACATCTTTGAGATGGATGTCTCCAGGACTTATTGGTCAATACAGAGTCTACAATACAGACTGATTTCTATGCTAATACAACTATACTGGTAGGTCTCAAACTGCTGCAATGCCTGATATTATATGACACAAACTAATACAGTGCTTGGTATATCATGGATCCTACTTTATGCTCCAATCCACCTTCCCCATTCCCCACTCTGTGCTGACATACTGATTGATTGACTGACTCTCCAATACGTAGCTTTCCTGGAACCTCAGAAGCAATTGTAATAGCTAACATTTCCAGAGAGAGGTAGTGCTAAGCCAAGTAATGGAAAGGGAGCTGTCTCAGTGTCAGAAATACATCAGTTCAAGTCCTACCTTTGATAAATACTGACTCTGGGACCCCAGGCAAGTCAGTGCCTCTTAGTGTCCCAGGCAACTCTCTAAGATTCTAAATTTTTATTTGACATTTTAGCCATTTTTCAATAATATCCGTCTCTTTGTGACCCCACCTGAGGTTTTCTTGGCAAAGATACTGGAGTGGTTTGCCATCTCTTTCTCCAGTTCATTTTACAGATGAGGAAACTGAAGCAAGCAGGGTTAAATGATTTACCCAGGGTCACACAGCCAGTTAAGTGTCTGAGGTCAGATTTGGACTCAGGAAGATGAGTCTTCCTGACTCCATTCCTGGTACTCTATCCATTGGGCCACCTAAGTTACGCATGAGGACATTTAGGCCCAGAGTTAAGTGCCTTACTTAAGGTTTTATAGCTAGTAAGTAGCAGAGACAGGATTTGAACCAAATTCTACTCAAAATCCAACACTTACTCCTCCCCAAATCAAATGAACACATAAAAAATTAAATGAGGAGTAAAATATAAAAAAAATTATTCATTTACTTGATATCTCTAAAAGATAAACTTCTTGAAGATAGTCTAAGGTTTGGGTAGAATGGGCCACCTTGGCAGGCAGTGGAGTGCTTGTGTTGAGGATGCTATATGTGGATTCATGTTCTATCTGCCCCTTGGAATCCTCTCCTACCTTAAATCTAACTTAACTTTGCCTCTTTCTAACTTTTGTGCTTTCCTTCTATTTCTATGTTTTGAGATGAAGCCTAACAGTTGAAGGACTAAGGATTTCTACCCATCCTTTCAAGACCAATCCAAATGTCACTTCCTTCAGGAAGCCTTCCTTGATTCCATGCTACCTCTTTGGACAGACTTTATAACACTTTCTCCAGCTCAGACTTTATAACACTTTGTTTTTGTCCTCTTTAATGTACTTATGATATGTTATCTTTATGTGTGTATATTTGATGTCCTTCTATAACATGTAAACTCCATGAGGACAGGCATCTTATCCTGCTGAAATGTACCTCTTGCCATGTGCCCAGCACTAAACAGGTATTCTCTCTCTCTCTGTCTCTCTCTCTCTTTCTGTCTCTCTCTGTCTGTCTCTCAATATTTATCTACATCTATGTTGATAACTATGGGTATCTACTTCTATAGACACATCTCTCTTTAAAGAGATAGAGATCATGATAGACTTGCAATTTCGTCAGTGTTAGGAGCTCCTAGTGAAGAACTCCCTCTACCAGGGCACTTAGTCTGTGATTTACAGGCCTAGAGAGTGGCCTTGGACACCAAAAGGTTAGGTGATTTCTCTAGGGTCACATAACTAGTATGTATCAGAGATGAGATTTGCACTCAGATCACTCTGAATGGAAGGTTAGCCCTCTATCCATCAGTATCTATACGGTTGTTGACATTTTAAAAAATCTAGCATCCCAAATAATACCTGGCACATAGTAGGCAGTTAATGAATTCTTTCTGGTTGATTGATTGTCTAAATGAGCTCTGAAGTCCTTTCTAATGTTAAATCTAAAAAAATACTCATAGAGAGAAGTTTTTATTATCTGTTGCTGTATAGTGCCCAGCAATATTGACTGAACCCAGTACTGCTGATTCCAAATAAGGAAAGTTGAACAGAGAACAAAAGAATTGTCTAAAAACACCTTTTAAAAGTCAACAAGAAGGTTATCAACTTACAAGGCGGACAATTGCCCCAATTGTAATTTTACTGACAACATGTCAGAGTCTTGACAATGACTTTGGAATCTTGATGACCCTCGCAATCTCGAGGAACAAAGGAATCAGGGAGAGGAAGGTGAAGGTGCTAAAGGGGAGTATAAGAAATACAAAAGAAAGATGACAGGGTGACAAGTTAAACATAATCCAGGGAATAAAAAAGTCAGAAGCCTCCTCCACAGTACACCTACAAACACCTGCCCTTTTGTTAAACGCATAAAAGCGTCTCTCCTTTTAACTCTTTAGCTTCCTGGGTTGAGGGGAATACAGTGATGCTGGTGGTGGCTGAGAGGGATTTTGTCTGGAGCCCCTTAAGCAGAGCTGGTCTGATAGGTCACATGTTTATTCTTACTAGGTTTTTGACTTGTTCCTTCCAAATCTTAGTGACCCCCATCTCTCTCTGGGATTTCATCTTGCATACTCCTGAACATAAACTTTCTCCCAAACTCAAGGGGAATTTACTGGTTAAAGAAGATCTAGTCACATCACCATAATTAAGAACAATTGTTAGCTTAAATTGGAAGCTTCCTGCATTTATACAGATTTTTGAAAGGCAAGAGAAATTATAAACTCTTTTGATTTTGGCTTTTATATCTGAGGTCAAGTCCAACTTTTTCACTTATTGTCATTGTTCTCTGAGAGCCTTTGATGTTTCTTATTAGGGCCAGTGTAGAAGACTACGCCCCAAGACATGATTGGATTATAGAACTTTGGACTGGAAGGAACCTTAGAGATTATCTAGTTCAAACCCGTTATTTTACAGATGAAGAAGCTGAGGGCAGAGAGGTTGAGCGCTTTGCCCAATGTCCCATATATAGTATGTATCACAACTAGTGTTTGAACCACAGTCCTCTGACCCCAAAGACAGAATTCTTTTTGTTATAACTTACTCCTTCTGAAACTTTGCTGTTTCAAAATTTCATCCAGGGCTGGCATAACTGATGTTACATATCACTTCTACCTTCTGCACTCTGGTGAACAAATCTAATCTTTACAACCCATCAAAGAAAGAAAGCTATTAAATCCCTATTGAGTTTTCTATTCTTCAAACTAAATAGCCCCAGTTCCTTTAACCAGTCCTCATATGGCATGATATCAAAGCCTTTCACCATTCTGGTTGTCTTCCACTGAATTTCCTCCAGCTTATCAGTTATTTTTCTGAATTGTGTTGTCCAGAATTGAATAATATCTCCAGATGCGGTCTGCCCAGGGCAGAGTAGAGGGAGACCCTTACTTCCTTATTCTTGGAAGCTATACCTCTCTTAGTCTAGCTCAAGATTGCATTTTGGACTGCTATATTTCACTGTTGGATCACACTGAAATCTGTAACCCACTAAGGCCCCCCCCTTCCATGTTATTATATAAAATTGAAAGGTTTTGCAGGAATAAAATCAATATAGAATTGTAGATATAATAAGAGGAACCATTTAGTAGATTGAAAAATTGACACCAGACAAAATATATGTATGGGAAATTTGCTAAAATATATAATACCAAGCTGAAGAGAGAAGAGTGGCCTAAAGAGACCACTGTGGATTTATAGAGAACTGGCAAAAATCTTAGATTTTATTTAAAAGTTACTGATGATTTTTGTTTTTGCATCACAGTCACTCCTGGATATAGATTTCACCAACAGACAGGCACATTCCCAATAATTAATCCTTCCCTTATGACAAAAAAAATTAATAAAAATCATATGACCTCAAATGACAATGATACAAGATTCTGGCCCCATAATCCTCTACCTATTTCCTGAAAGAAGAGAGGTATATATTTTACATCTTTCCTCAAAGACAAAATGGTTATTATAATTTGTCAGAGTTCAGTTTCCTTTTATTATTTAAAACAATTACATTGTTGTAAAAAAAAATCCTGAATTGTATTTATGCTCTTTTTAGTCTATATCAGTTCATATAAGTCTTTCTAGATTTTGTTGAATTCCTTGTATTATAATTTCTTAACTGCACTATAGTGTTCCATCACATTCACATACCATAGCTTGTTCAACTCCCTAGTTGTTTGGTACTCATCTGGTTCTGGGCACTTTGCTGCCACAAAGAATGCTGATGTGAATATTTTGGTATATGTTAGATCTTTCTTTCTCTCCTTGACCTCCTTGGAGTATATGCCCTATAGGGAGATTGTTGGGTCCAAAAGAATGCAAAGTTTATTTCTGGAATAATTCCAAATTGCTTTCTAGAATAGGTGGAACAATTCACAGCCCAATCCACTCTTTATTAGAGTACCTGTCTTCCTATAGTCCATTCAACACTGACTTTTTCCATTTTTTGTCCTCTTTGACTCTTTGCTAAGTTTGAGATCAAACCTAAAACTATTTAAATTTGCATTTCTCTTACTGTTAGTGATTTAGGGCATATTTTTAGTTTGCATTTCTTTTGAATGTTTGTTCAAGTTCTTATCTGTCAGGAAATATTGAGTCAATTCCATATTTAGTATCAGACTTTTATCAATGATACATAATGCCAATTTTTCCATTCAACAGTTTTTCTTATTTTGTCTGTACTGATTTTTTTTTGGAAAATATGCTTGAAATTGAATAATAGTTCATTTTGTATTTTATGTTCACCTTTATACTTCATTTGTTTAAAAATATCCTCTCCCCCTACTTCTATGTATAGATGTGAAAGTATTTTCTATGATTCTCTTATAATTATTTTATGATGTTACCCTTTACACTCAGGTTACATAGCCATTAGGAGTTTACTGTGGTATTTGCTATAAATACTAGTCTAAATCTAATTTCTGCCAAGATGCTTTCAAGTTTTCCCAGAAATTCTTGTCAAATCAAAACCACCTTAGATTTTAAAAATACATGTCTAATAGATGGAAATAAGAGCAGTTAATAAAGAATCAATACAAAGGAATGACACAGTCCTGGAAGAATGGGGTCAAGTGGTAAAGTTCCAAAAGGTAAGGAAAGCTAAACGTAATAAAAATTTGTATTTTTAGAAATGAACCAAAGAAGGGATAGGACCACTGCTCAGGTTGTGTGGGATTAATGATCATTGGCGACAGAAAGAAGATGAAATTGCTCAAGAAGGATTTTTGAACAAAAATGGCCCCAGGGGAACCGATACCAACATAAGTGAAGCAATGGTAAGTAAGCACTTAGTTACCTCAGGTGAGATGAAGTCAGTTGGTCTGGATGAACTTTATTTCAGGGAATTGAAAGAACTTGTGGATGTGTTCATGGGGATGTCCCCCATGAATAATCAGCTGGCAAAGGCTGTTTTTATCTCATCTTTCATATATTTCCTCTCCTATCTCAACACACAGCTACCGCCTCTACTTTTAGGTCTCTGTTATTCTTTGCCTACATAACTTTACGACCTTCCTATTTGGTTCCCTTGACTCTTTTCACTTTAATTATACTCTACACAGTTACCAAAGTACCTAAAATGAAGGTCTGAACACGTCACTCCCATTACTCAGCCAACTCCAATGACTCCCTATTGCCTCAAGTATTAAATATAAACCCCTCTTTTTGACGTTTAAGGGTCTTTTCAATCTGACTCCTTATTCCCCCCTCCTTGAACTCTGCTATCCAGCTCTATTGGCCTGCTAACTGTTCTATACCCTTGACGCTTGATCTCCCACCTCCATGTTTTTGCATTTGCTGTCCCCCATGCCTGGAATGTGCTTTGTTTCTCACATTTTCCTAGATTCAGATCTCAAGGTCATATTTAAGCTTATAATTTAATTCATTTTGTAGGACCATGATGAGATCAAGAAACATTAAACACATGTAGCATGGAATGCAGCGTTCCAATTCATTTCCAGCTCTGATCTTCCAAGGCAAAACTCTTATTTCAAGTTGGAGGCCCTTTTACCTCTCTTCACTCTCCTGAGATACAGGAGAGTTCACTTGGAACTTTAAGAAATATCTTATCTCATTTGGAGCTCATTTGGAGATTTTTTTTTTAAAAAAAGGGAAAAGGACCTATTTGTACAAAGATATATATGGCCGCTTTTTATTGTGGTGACTAAGAATTGGAAATCGGTGGGGGATGGTTGTCAATTGGGGAAGGCTGAAAAGGCTGTGGTATATGATTTTGATGGAATATTATTGTGCTTTAAGAAATGATAAGCAGGATGATTTCAGAAAAACCTAAAAAGACTTATATGAACTGAAGCAAAGTGAAGTGAACAGAACCAGGAGAATATTGTACATAGTAACACCAATATTGTATGGTGAAAAACTGTGAATAATTTAGCTATACAATGATCCGAGACAATCTCAAAGGACTCATGATAAAGCATGCTATACACATCAAGAGAAAGAACTGGTAGTCTGAATACAGACTGAAGCATGTTATTTTTCTCTTACTTTCTTTCTTTCTTTCTTTCTTCCTTTCTTTCTTTCTTTCTTTCTTTCTTTCTTTCTTTCTTTCTTTCTTTCTTTCTTTCTTTCTTCCTTTCTTCCTGTCTTTTTTCATTTGAGTCTTCTTGTACAAAATGACTAACATGGAAATGTTTTAGATGTTTGTACATGTATAACCTATATCAGATTGCTTACTGCCTCAGGGAGGGAAGGAGGGATAGAGGGATAGAATTTGGAACTCAAAACTTTAAAAACTCAGATGTTAAAAAATTGTTTTAACATGTAATTGGGGGAAATAAAATATTATAAAAAAGAGAGAAATACCTGTCTCTCAGTAAAATGGGAATGATTGGAAGTCAATTTGACTTACAGCAGATGGATACAAAGGAGCTGGTGAGTACTGAAGGAGATTTCCATAGTCCTGATAGTTGCAAACACATGGGAAAACTGAAAAGCAGAGTTGTTGGCTACAGAGTCCTGAGAACTTTATTCCAAGGTTTCAGAACTCTACTCTAGAATCTAGTTAATGTGCCTATTTATCCCAAGATTACAAAAGAGTGCTGCTCAAATACCCAAATGACTAACAAAAAACAAGGGTGTCATCTGACTATCACAAATGTAATGTCAACATGAACCATGACTATAGTCTTCAATCCAGTTACGCTAGCCTCCTTGCTGTTCCACAAACAAGACACTCTATCTTTTAGTTCTGAGGATTTTCTCTGGGTGTCTTCCATGCTTGGAATGCTCTCTCTCCTCATCTCCATCTACCACTCTCACTGGCTTCCTTTAATTCCCAACTAAAATTTTATCTTCCACATGAAGCCTTTTCCGACCATTCTTAACTTGAGTGCCTTCACTCTCTAAATTATTTTCTATTTAGCCTCTATATGGCTATATATATATTTGTTTGCTTATCATCTCCCCCATTAGACTGTGAATTCCCTAAGGGCAGGGACTGTCTTTTGCCATTTTTGTATTCCTAGTACTTACCACAGTGAATGGCACATAGAAGGCGTTTAGTTTACTGACGGATTTTATTGACTGACTGGTCCATATGCGTGCCATTTTTCTTTGTCTCATTAACTTCCCTTCCATTCTTGCATCATGGCCATAAGTCAGTCAACATGAGCCCCATGCCCTGGATCATAGAATACCAGATTTTGAAGTGGACAGGCCCTTATAGCTTCTCTAACCCAATGCTCTAGTTTTTTTTTTTCTTGTGTAGATGAAGTGATTGAGGCCCAGGGAAGTTAAGCAATTTGCTTGAAGTTAAACAGATCCTAAGTATCTTGGGAAGAAAGGCAACTGAAGCTATATCAAGATGTCAAAATGCTGGCAGAGTTCTAAAACGCTCCTCCTTACAACCAATTCTCACTTTGCTAACCTAACTTTCTCCTCTGCTGATGCCATTATTACTTAGTGGACCTCTGAGTATACTATGGGAGATAAAAGCCCCTACCGACACTGTAGCAACTTTGGTGAGGTCATTTGTGACATGCATGAAACTGGGTCATTGACAGATTCAATAGATGGTAGCTTCTGGATCATGTTGGTTCAGAGCTGGTTGAAAGCCTGAAACCAAAAAGTCATAGTCAATGGATGAGTATCAGTCAAGAACAGGAGTTCTTTACTGGGTTACAAGGAGCCCTAAGGAATTTGTGGTTAGATTTCAGGGAGTCTGTAAACCCGGATGGGGAAAAATTATGTAAATATTTTAATATATTTAGTTCTCTTTGTAATCCTATGTATTTCATTTTATGTATTGAAAAACATTATTCTGAGAAGGGTGCCATAGGTTTCACCAGACTGTCAAAGGGAGTAAAAAGGGTGAAAAACCTTTGATCTAGAGGAAGGTGTCATGGGGTACCCCACATACCTATGGTTGGCTCTGTATCATTAAACCTGTTAATAAATGGTTTGGATGAAAACACAAGTTCCATATACACAATATTTGCAGAGAACACAAATCTAGGATGGATAACTAACATACTGGTTGATTCAAAATACAAAAAGACGTTGGACTAGAATAGTTAGTCAAATATAATAAGATAAAATTTAAAAGGGAAAAATGTAAATTTCTAGAATGGTACATAAATTATCTGCATAAGCATAAAATTAGGTGGGCATAGATAAATGAAAGTTTCTGTGAAAAGGATCTAGGGGTTTAATGAGTTAAGATAAAAATAAGAATAAGAATAGCTAATACAGGCACTGTGATATTTTTTTTCCAGGCACTGTGATATTAAGCACTTTACAAGTATTACTTCATTTGATCCTCACAATAACCATGAGAAGTAAGTTACCATTTTACAAATGAGGGAACTAAGATAGAGAGAGGTGAAGTGATTTGTCCAAGGTCACACAGCTATTAAGTGTTTGAGGCCAGATTTGAATCAAGGCCTTCCTGATTGCAGGCCTAGTGATCTATCCACTGTGCCATCTGGCTAAGTTACAAGCTCATTAAGATTCTATAGTGAAATATAGCAATAAAAAAAAATGGTGATGCAATTTTAGGCTAGGTTAGGAGACCTAGTGTCCAGAAAAGGGAGGTGATAGTCATGATCTACTGTGGCTTTGTTGGGGTACCATATTTTAGGAAGGGCACTGAAATTCCAAAAGTGTCCAGAGAAGAGTTCTGATAGTTAGGGGCCTTGGGATAGTGCCATGTAATGCTTAAGGATTTTTATCCTCTACCTTTAAATATTCTAAGGGCTGTCATGGAAGAAGGATTAGATTTGTTTTGCTTGTTCCCAAAGAGGAAAGCTAGGAAGAGTGGGTAGAAGTTGCAGAATAACTTATTTAGGTTGGATTTAAGGGAAATATAACTAGTAGAGGTATTCCAAAATAGAATGGGTTGCTGGGGGGGGAGTGTAATGCTCTTTACTAGAGGTCTTTAATTATACATACATCACCATCTATTGGGAATTAATTAGTCAGTCAAGGGCCTTCTACGTGCCAGACACTCAGCTATTCACTCGGGATAGGAAGACTCCCCACACACAAAAAAAGTCCCTGCCCTCAAGGAGCTTACATTCTGTTGTGTGGACAATCTGTGCATACACAGATATATATATATACACACACACATATATATGCACTTTATGTGTATGTATATTCACATGAATACATGTGTATATATACATGCACTTTGTATGTATGTATTTTATATATATTTATATGCATGTGTATATATGCACTTTATATGTATATATTTTAAAAATGAGACTGAATTAAAATGTCAGACATTTATATATACATTTATATGCATGTTTATATACATATATGCACTTTGTATGTATGTATTTTAAAAATAAGGAGACTGGATGAAAAATGTCAGACAAGAAAAGAAGAAAAACAGGAGCGAGCAGAGGAGAGGATAACATATCTAGGAGGAAAGTGTGATAAAGTGGAAATACTGCAGATAAGTCAAGAAGGATGAGGATTGAGAAGATGCCATTTGATTTGGAAATTAAGAGATCATTGGTAACTTTGGAGAAAGCAATTTCGGTTGAATGATGAGATTGGATGGTAGATTTCAGAGAGTTTAAAATTGAGTGAGAGGAGACGAAGTGGAAGCAGCAACTGTGGATTACTTTCTCAATGAGTTAGCCAATAAGGGTTGAGGTTGGGGTTAGCCTAGAAGAGAAGGAGGGATAGAAGAGGACAGTAAGCAAGTAGGATCAAATCAGATTTTCTTAAGAATGAGGATAATTGAATGTGTTTGTAGGCAGCAGGAAAGGATCCAGTAGATAGGGAGAGATTCAAAATTAAGAAGAGAGAGAGAGAGAGAGAGAGAGGGATGATAAAGGGGGCAACCTGTTAGAGAAGACAGTAGGGTATGGGATCAAGTGGAGAAAGACCACCCTTTCACGTGATAAAGAAGATAGTGGGAGATGTCAGGGATGTGAGATGAAGGACAAGAGAAAGTTCTTGGTAAATGGCCTGATTTTTTAAAATTATAAAGTATGAGTTGAGGTTCTCATCAGAAAAGGTGGAGCATGGGAAAGCATGAGGAGAGAAGAAAAAGTTTTGAACAACCACTATAGTGAGTACGATAGGAAATTAATTTGGGAGGAAACAGCAGAATGGCCTCATGGTAAGGCCCATTTGAGATTAGCTAAGCATACATTTGTAGTAGACCTAGTCATGACAGCTTTGAGATTTCCTTCCATGTCACTAAACAGTATGTGTATAGGAATGAAGGAAGAGAATGGTGGGATTGGGTTTTATCAGAATTGGGGCTTATCAGAGTGTGATTGAGAGAGGGTTTGGAAGTGGCAATGGAAGACAAGGGATCTTAAGTGAAAGTGCAAGCAGCTCTGGAAACGGTGGTGAAGGAAGCAACAACATCAGGAGGGAGTCAGGTCTCAATGAGTGCCAGAACATGGAAGAAGTGAGAAAGAAAGAGGTTCAAGATGGAAGCAAGTGTTAATTATGGAGCTGGTGTTCTAGATGGCACAATTGAAAGGATGGGAAGATCTGGACTGGGACACTGGGGAGGCTGCGTTGTCAGAAATAGAAATGAGCCATTAGACAGCTGAGGTTGAGGGGAGGGATTTGTCCAGCATGGGGGTCTGGTATTGGGCATAATGGAAAGAGTAGGAGGGGGTAGGGAATGCTAATCATGAGAAACAAATCCAGGCAGAGTAACAGTAAGTTCACCTGATGAAGGCCGGTGATTATATGGCTTATAGTTGACGATTAGTGTTGGCACAGTCCTTTACTTGATCCACTTTTAAGCCAGAAACTGGGTTCAAGGAAACACAAGGAGGGCCTCTCTAATTATCACCCCCAGCCCTAACACACACATACAAGGCAGCACTGAAAAATATCAGAGAAGATAGCTCATACTACCTGAAAATGATCAACTTGGGATTATGGATTTAGATCTGGAAAGGACCTTAGAGGCCATCTAATATCACTTGCCTCAAGGTTATTGTGAGCTTCCTGTGAGATAATATTTGTAAAAAGGGCTTAGCGCAGTACCTGGCACATAGTACATGCTATTCCCTTACCCTTCCTAATCCTACATATCTAAAATTATAGAAGCTTAGAGCTAGAAGGAATCTTAAAGGTCATCTAGTCAAAGAACTTCAGCCTCATTCTCCTCGACCTCAGAGTGGAGAACTAGGCAATAGGTCTAAGTTACAGAGACAAATCTGATAAGTTCCTCCTCCTCAGAGGCCTTTAAATAGAGGCATGATGATGCCTTGTCAGGTTTGTTATAATGAAGTTTCCTCCATTAGGAGGGAGTGAGCTTTCCTCACGTGAGTTCTTAAGCAAAGACTAGATGGATGGCCACTTGTCCAATATATTATACTAAGGTTCTTCTTCCAGGAAGGACCAGAAACATAGAGTGCAGTGGTTCTCAAAGTGTAGTCTCTAAAGGATCCTCAGGGCAAAAACTATTTTCATAATAATACTAAACACTTCACACTTATCAGATTGGCTAATATCACAGAAAGGAAAATCATAAATGTTGGAGGGGTTATGGGAAAGTTGGGACACTAATGCATTGTTGGTGGAGTTGTGAGCTGATCCAACCACTCTGAAGAGCAATTTGGAACTATGCCAAAAGGGTTATAAAACTGAGCATATCCTTTGATCCAGCAATATCACTACTAGGTCTGTATCTCAAAGACATAAAAAGGGGGGAGACCAGAAGGACCTATTTGTACAAAAAAAAATTATAGCATCTCTTTTTGTGGTAGCAAAGAATTAGAAATCAAGGGGATATTCATCAATTGGGGAATGGCTAAACAAGTTGTAGTATATGACTGTAATGGAATACTGTTATGCTTTAAAAATGATGAGCAGGATGATTTCAGAAAAACCTGGACTTACATGAACTGATGCAAAGTGAAATGAGCAGAACCAACAGAACATTGTACATAGTAACAACAAATATTATATGATTGTCAACTGTGAAAGACTTAGCTGCTCTGATCAAGACCATGATGCAAGACGATTCCAAAGGACTCATGATGAAAAATGCTATCCACCTCTAGAGAAAAAATTGATAGAGTCTGAATGCAAATTGAAGAATACTATTTCTCACTTTATTTTTTTCTTTTTTTGGGGGGGTGTCTATGTTTTCTTTCACAGAACGATTAATATGGAAATGTGTTTTTTATGATTGTACATGTATAACCTATATCAAATTGCTTGCCTTCTCAATGAGGGGGAGGGGAGAGAATTTGAAACACACAATAAAAAAAGAATGTTAGAAGTTGTTTTTACACGAACTGGGAAAAATAATATTCGTAAAGTTAAAATAATAATACTAAGATGTCTTCATTTCTAATATGGTAAATATCAGTATATGAACAAAAGTTCTTTTTCAGGGAAGTTCTCAATAATTTTGGTTCAAGAGTATGAAGGGGTATTGGGACCAAAAAGTTTCGCAAATTGGGAAACTCGGGCCCGAAACGGGGTAGTGATTTTCTTCAGGTCACACAGTAGCCAGTGACAGAGTCAGGATTTAAACCTAGACCCTTTAACTCCAAATCTGTTTCTTTTTCCATACTGCACTAAGCTACAGATTAGACCATATGGATGGCCTCTGAAATCCTCTCTTACCCTGAGGCTTCCTGATTAACAGATGATGAAACAGGGCCAAGGAAGTAAAGTTGTTTGCCCAAGGTTCCCCAGGGTCTTAGTTCTGGGGCCAGGACTAGAGCCCAGGTTTTTACTTCTGAGTCTCCAGCTATTCCCAAGACAAGGGGCTGCCTCATTTAGGGGTTTTTAAGAAAATAGCTTCTGTCTCCTGAGCAACAGTGGATCCAAATTCCCTTTTAGCATTTTAATCTTTCAGTCTCAACACTATTTGTCCTGGCACAAAAACAGGCTTCATAAACAAGAGCTTAAAAACAGGATATTCACCACAAGTTTCGTTTTTTTTCTCTAACTGGGCAAATCATAGGCAAACTTACATTTTTATATCAGAGTCTTGGAATTTCCATGGCCTGTGCTCTGTGCCAACAAAAACACACATAGCTGTAAAGCAAGGAGTTTTTTGTATTTGTTTCATTTATTTTGTAGGCATTGACATTTGCTGATGTATTCACTGGGCTGGTAAGGAATCTGTGACTTTCAAATGGAAATTTGATTTTATGAACTCATGGGCAGAGGTGTTAAAAATAGTTTTATTTTAATGATGTCTTATCCTAGGAACTTGTAAAACACAAGTCAACAAGAGTTTTCCTGGACATTGTCTGGGAAAAGAACCAAATTAGGGCTTGTAATAAGTTGGTGATGAGAAAAGTAGTATAGCATCGTGGAAATGATTCTGAAATAGGAGATAGGTACCTGGATGCCAATTTCACTCTGCCACTGGCATTCTCTGTGTGCCATTTGGCAAGTTATAGACAAAGGAACAGAGGAACCCATTTACTCATTCATTGAATCAAGATAAGAATTGCTCCCCCATCTACCTCAAGGATTTGTTATGCATATCAAATTAAATATTATATGTGAAATGCCTTGAGAAAAGGAAAAATCTCATATCAGGTAATGTTCTGGGTTCTTCTTAAAATGTGGTTATTTTTGAAAACGTAATTACTTGAGTAGTAAGAGTGTTGTGTAATGAAAAGAACACTGTGCTTGAACTCAGGAGATACCTGGGATCAAAGCCTGCTGCTAATGATAGCTGTGTGACCATGGGGCAAGCAACTTGATCTCCTCATCTGCAGGAAGCTAGGTGGTTGATAGAATGCTGGACCTGAAGTCAGGAAGGCACATCTTTGTGAGTTCAAATCTGGTCTCAGACACTTACTAGCTGTGTGACCCTGGGCATCGCTTAACTCAGTTTGCCTCAGTTCCAAATCTGTAAGATCAGCTGGAGAAGGACATAGTAAACCACTCCAGTATCTTTGCCAAAAAAAACCCAAATGGGGTCACAAAGAGTTGAACATGACTGAAATAAATGAAAAAACAATAACAAATTACTGTAAGAAGCAAATGAAATAATCCATATGTAAAGCAGCATTTTGTTTCCTCAATTTAGGGCTGGAAGGGACCTCAAAGCTCTAGTCTAACCCCTCATAGTACAGACTAGAAAACTGAGATCCAGAGAAGTTTAATGACTTCCCAAGACCACTCAGGTAGCAAATAGCACAGCTGAAATTCTTAATTAGTTGAGAGCTGAGAAATTTAGTTATTCAAATAATGGAAGTAATGTGGTACAGCAAAACTCTCTCTGGGGTCAAGAAAATAGGTGCAGATCTATAGCTTGCTTATAGAAAAGCTCCACAACTATTTCCTGGGTGAATCAATAGCTTGTGAGAAAAGGAGTCTTTACAATGTGAATCCCCATTCTCTTTCCATTCCCTTCCTACTTCTCAATTTTCCTTCCTTGGTTTTTCCCTTCTAGAATACAAATCCATTGTTTGAACTTCTCCCCTCATCCTTTCTTTTACCTTTTTTTGTAACCCAGTGCTTAGCACAGTGCCTAGTACATGCCTCCCTTCCCAGGCCATGCTAAAAATTAAGAGCTCTGTCCCAGCTTTCATCCTAAATTTACCTGTAGTGAATTGGAGAAGATTTAGAAGTGTCTATGAGTTCAATGGATAGAATGCCAAGACTGAAGTCAGAAATATTCATCTTTCTGCGTTCAAATCTGGCCTCAGACATTTACTAGCTGTGTGACCCTGGATAAGTCACTTAACCCTGTTTGCCTAAGTTTCCTCACCTGCAAAATGATGTAGAGAAGGAAATAGTAAACCGCTTATGTATCTTTCCCAAGAAAACCCCAAATAGGGTTACAGAGTCAGATATGACTGAAAAACAACTGAATAACAACAACAAATGACTAGAGGCTCATGGTCTTCCAATCTAAGAGATGGTGTACCCCAGAAGTCATCTAATTTAACATATTATTACTGGGATAGAATCTCCTCTATAATATATCTAACAAGTAGTTATCTGGCCTTCACTTGAAGACTTCTAATGAAGCCTGGCTACCTCTCAAGGCAACTCATTCCACTTTGAGATGGTTCAAATTATTAGAAAGTCCCCCCCAAAAAAAAACCCCATTAAACCTTTCTGCAACTATTACCCATTTACTCTTAGTTTGTTCCTTCAATAAGCATTTATGAAACAACTACTACATGTCAGACACTATGTTAGGTGCTGGAGGTACAAAGAGAAACAATACAGTGTTTGCCTTCAAGGAATGAGGGAAACAGGTACACAGAGAAGTACTTAGTAGAGAAGTACAACTAAATGCAAAGTAATTGGAGAGAAGGGGATATTCTGGTAACTGGGGAATTAGGATTGGCTTTATGTAGGAGGTGCACTAGAGTTGAGCCTTGGAGGAAGCTAGAGATTCCATAAGGTGGAGATAAGGAGGGAGCACATTCCAGGCATAAGGGACAGTTTGTGCAAAGGAATGGAGATGAGAGATGGAATGTCTTGTGTGGGTAGTATAATGAAGGCAAGTTTATGTATAACAGAAAATGAATGAAGGAGAGTAATACACAACCAACCTGGAAAGGTAGGTAGGATCCAGAGTAACCTTTGCCTTTTGAGATGCAACAGAACAATTCTTATCCCTTTTTTTACATGATAACCCTTACCACTCCCAAGTCATTCCTTTTCCATGATAAACATCTTCATTTCTTTGAACTAACTCTAGCACAGTATGTTCTCCAGTCCCCTCACCATCCTGGTCCTCCTTCTCTGGATTCACTACAGTCTGTAAATGTACTTTAACAAAGCCTAAAACTGAACTCAATGCTCTGGGTGTGATCCTATAGGGTCAGAGTACTTGGGGACTATTTCCAATGTTCTTTCGACAAAGTCTTGGATAGCATCGGCTTCTTTGACACATCATATCGTAGACCCGTATTGAGCTGTTTTTCACAGTAGCAGATTAGAAGGGGAGATCATTCGAGGAGGGGGTGGGGAGACAAAGGCAACCATCAGTCAGCTGAAGTTCTGGATGTTAACTCATGAACTGAATTTCAAGTGAAGGCATATCTAAATTGTGTAACAAAAGGTAACACTTCTTTTTCTCACGCTTAGCAACCCACTTCCTATAATCTTTCCACACCATGCTTCAGTAATGTATTTGACACTATATTTCCAAATTCTTATTTTTTTTAGTGTTATCTTGAACTCTCAATTAGAGGCAGGAAAGCATTAAGGCTAGAGAGCTGGCCCTGGAGTCGGAAGAATTTGGGCTCATTTGTGTTCTACAATTGATGTATACTAGCCATAGGACCTTTTGCAAGTTATTCAATCTGTTAGTGCCCTCAGCAGCTCTCTAACATAAGTTATAGATGAGTTGCTGACGTCTGTCATTGAAGGGAGTTTTCCCACCGGGAGTTCTACCACACTATGAAATCACAGGACTACTATGATAATATAGCTCTCTCCCCTGAAGCCTTGCTCTAATACCTCTTTGTGACCTGGGAGGTTCTGTGCGACTATGCCCACAGAGAAAGTCACTGGATTTGGAATCAGAAGACTTGGATTCAAGTCCAGACTCTTACAACTAATGTGACTCTGGGTAAGTCATTTAACATTTCTAAGCTTCAATTTACTCATCTCTAAAATAAGGGGGTTTAACCAGATGACCTCAAAGGCCTCTCCCTACCCTAAAACCATGACGACATTGGGTCCCACCAAGCTAGAATGGCTTTGAATATGGGCCCAGCAATAGATTCGGTCTAACAAATGAGAATCGACCTGGTAAAGGATGCTAAGGCTCATTGACAGATAGTTGACCACTAGGGGTGGGGAACCTGCAGCCCAAGGCCACATGTGGCCCTATAGATCCTCAAGTGAGGCCCTTTGAGTGGATTCAGTCAAAGGCCTGCACTTGGGGACCAAGAGGGCCACACGTGGCCTTAAGGCCACAGGTTCCCCACCCCTGCACTAGGATATTCATTTTTCTGGCCACAGTATCTCATGAAGACCATGTCTTAAGAAACAGAAGTATAACAGTCTAAATAAGTTGAGCATTTGCCCACACCAAGGAAAATATAGACTCTTAAGTACTAACTTGCATTTTTCCTTACACTGACAGAAAGGCCAGAGATAGCTTATGCTAAAACAGACTTTGCCAAATAAATGGCCCTTCCTTCCTGTAGTTTTTATTCCCCAAAGTTTTAAATTCCTACCAGTTTCCTGAAATGCATCCTTATTTCCTGAAGAAAGGAGAAAGTTACATGCCTAGCTGTCCTGAATTCCAAGGTGAACTGTGAAAGTTTTTTATGTACATAATTCTTCTATGGTCTTGGGATTTCCAAAGAAATACAATTTCTCATAGTAAATTGTATTTTAGTCCTGTTTGGGGGTAGGATTTGGATTTTTTGGTTTAGCGTGAGACTAGAGAGTTTTGCAGCTTCGGGGCCACTGCTTTGCAATATCAAACCCATTCAGTTCATTTGAAAAAAAAGTCAATTCAGAAAAAAAGGTTTAATTGGATCTTTATATATCATGGAGACAACTGGTAGACAGCTGGTTGACTGAGTAGTTTTCCCTTTTTAAGAGAGTGGTGGTCTGCGTGTGTGGTTTATCTTTGGTTCTCGAAGAGGACCATGATATTAGGAAGATGATGCCATGACTTGCAAGTGAATTGGATTTGAGTGAGGGAGGACTGTGCAAAGTCATCAGCCTCACTTCCTCCTCCAGAGCCATCTGGGTCCAGTGGCCAGATATACATCAGTCAACTGGAGATGGCCCAGAACGACAACAACAACAATAAGAGCAGTAAGAATAACAACATTTCTAATGTACTTCAGGGTATAAAGCACCTTGAATTATCTTCAAAATAGCTCTCTGAGAGAAGTACAGCAAGTATTATTATCCCTATTTTATAAATGAGAAAGCAAAAGGAAGCCCATGGTCAGGAAGCAAATATTATTGATGGGATTTAAACTCAGGGTTTCTGGCACTCTAGTTCTTTCAACGATACTTAAGAAAACTGACATATGGTATATACTCCTACCTGCCTTCAGCCTGTAATGTCGTGTTTTCTACAATCCATGATTTCATTAGTGTGGAGATACCCCTCCACCCATGCAGACCACAATCCCTTCATGCTAAAGGTACTCACCTTTTTTCAGCCTCTATAACACTTCAGCTTTCAGTCATTCTTCCTATACCCTCTACTAATATGAAAGGAAATAATTCATTGAGTTTTCCATGGAGATATACCTAAAAGTAGAATGCAATTAATTTGTCATAAAGAAAATGTTATCTATCCTCTACCTATCTAGCCATCCATCCATCTATTTATCTATGACACAGAAGTCCATCACATAACAGAAAGATTTTTTTTTTGCTTAAAAAAAAAACCAACCAAAACTCTTCTCCTTACTAGCCTAAAGATATGATTGTCCTGCAGTGGGTGAATTGCAAAATATCTTTGCTAATCAGCACACTATAATCTTGGGGTCTTTTGTGCCCCAATTTAGAGCAGTTCCTAAATTTAAAACCTCTGTTTACTACTGGAAAGCAAGCTTGGAATGTGCAGATGTCTGTGATTTCGCCTCTGAAGCAGTACAAGGGGTTAACACTGAGGAACTTGGCTCTGGGTCAGTCTTTTTTTTTTTTCTTGGCTCTGCTCTGGGTTTCCCCGTTAAGGGATTTCCCTCCGCCTCTGCAGCAAGACCCTTTATAAAGAGCAGACTCTTTTCTTCCATTGCTTACCCAGCTGCCTTCACTTTGAAAGCTGCAGACAGTCCCTGGGTTTCTTCAGGTAGCACAGAGAGTGGGTAGTTTGGACTTGCTATTTCCTCTATCACAACATACAAAATGCGTGGACAAAAGCTCGGGACTGTCCTGGCCATGAACCTCCTTTGGATGGTATTTGCTATGTGTGAGTTTTTTTCCTTTCATTTCTTTTGCCTGCCTGCATCCATCTGAGCTGCTGGGTTGATTTCAGACTCCTTAGTACTTGCTGTCAAAAATGGTTCTGTGGTTTTTAAAGATAGGGGAAAACTTTGTTGAACTTAGTTTTCAAAGTGCTGTTGAATTTAGCTATGCATCGATGGTCCAGCATGGGGATGACCTTGAAACTAAACATATTTGGAATATGATTTCCCACATGGAATGAATAATTTTTGATTGTTGCCTCTTTACCTCTTTATTAGTTTCCTATATTTAGATGGAAATCAAATTTGTAAGGAAATATATCAACAAGATCCTGAGAAATAGAGGCCAAGTCCAAACCTTAGTCATTGATCTTTTACTAAGGAAGATGATTCCAACATCTTCCTTGACAATATTCTTCATTGTCTTTCTGAACACCTAGTTGGGAGATTCAAGTTATTTAGACAGGACAGCTGATGTATGACATTTTCCCCAGGATCCTAGAGAGGATAAAAGGGAGAGGACGATTAAATCAGAAGCTAATAGTAAATTCTCTTTTCTTTTCTTTTTTGTCTTTTCAGCGGAAGATCTGAAAATTGAGGTTGGCCCAAGTTCCAAGGTCCCTGCTCAGATTGGTGGTTCCACTAAGCTGACCTGTACTGTGACTGGCTGTGAATCCCCTGTTTTCTCCTGGAGAACTCAGATAGACAGCCCCTTGGGGGGAAAGATGCAAAATCAAGGGACCACATCCATCTTGACCATGGATTCAGTTGGTATTGAGAATGATCACTCCTATCTGTGCACAGCCAAATGTGGGGGCAAGGAAGTGGAAAGAGGAATTGTGGTGCAGCTCTATTGTAAGTCATCTACTCTTTGAAAGCGACGCTATAACATTGAGAACTACTTGTTGTCAGTGAGATTAGTTGGGGGGAAATGAATGTATGACTATTCCACAGGGCCAAGTGTTAAGTGGGGGAATAAACAAGGTATATGTATTTTTAATGATTAACCATGTGTTCCTCTTGAATTTTATTCAAGCCAGGGAAGAAACTACTTGTTAAACTAAGAGTTCATTTTCTTTCTTTTTTTTTCTTTCTTTCTTTCTTTCTTTCTTTCTTTCTTTCTTTCTTTCTTTCTTTCTTTCTTTCTTTCTTTCTTTCTTTCTTTCTTTCTTCCTTCCTTCCTTCCTTTCCTTCCTTCCTTCCTTCCTCCTTCCTTCCTTCCTTCCTTCCTTTCCTCTTCCTTCCTTCTTCTTCTTCTTTCTTTCTTTCTTTCTTTCTTTCTTTCTTTCTTTCTTTCTTCAAAATCCTGATCTTTTAAGGGTTAGTCCTGATTAACATATTTTCCATGTAACTTTCCTGGATTCCCTCAATTTGCAGTGCTCACTTTTCCCCTCCTAACCTTGTGGTTACATATTTATATACTTCCTCTCACCTGGTAGAATGTAGGCTCCTTTAGAGCAGGGAATGTTGAGATAGATATCGGAATTGAGATTGTATTAATAGAGGGATCTCCCTGGTATGAAAGCTCCCTCTACCAATGCAGGTCAGTGCTTTCTCTGCAACTTTTTGACTGTAAGATGTAACTTAGAGAGTTACTTAGAAAGCTGAAAACTTAAGTGACTTGGTCAAGGTCGCATAGCTAGTGTGTATCAGAGACAGGACTTGAACCAGGATCTTCTTGGCTTAGAGGCCAGCTTTCCATCCATCTCTTCTCAAACTCTTACCAAATTTATCAAACCAGACAATCATTAACATGCAATAATAGAACTGAACCTTTCTATTCACATTCCTTTAATTTACAATTTCTCTCTCTCCTCCTCCTTGCCTCTCCTTAATAGGTACGAATCTTACTATATAGGCTGTCCATATTCTTCCAACTTCTACTTTGTCATTAACCCAGCAGCCTTTCAAGATAGTCACCTGTACCTGGAAAAGTTCTCTTGCTTTGAACAGAGTCCTAACCTAACTAATCTCAACTCATTTATCTATTCAGTTCAGAAGGCTCAGCCACCTTTATCTATCTATGGGGAATAAGAACTGGACAGAAGTGGTGGGGTGTTTCTAAGGAGCAAAATTAGGAAATAGATACCAAGGTGGGAAGAGAGTAGTCAGAGATGGAAAACTGTGCTTTCGGAAAGTTTGTGAGACTGGGTCAAAGTCAAGACTAGCATAGATGCCTTATAGGAGAAGATATACACTGCCTCCCCCTTGCAAATCACTGAGTCAAAAACTGATGAAATTGGAAGGGACTCTGATAGCCCAACACCTAATTTCAGAGATGAGGAAACTGAGACCCAGGGAAGGGAAGGGATTCGATCCAAATTAGTCTATTTATTTGTCTTCTGTAGATCAAACAAAAGTGAAAGATTGAGCCCAAATGCAAGACAACTGTAATTACTATATGAGACACTGACCACTTCAGTAGTGTTCCCTTTCTCCTCTCTAGTAATTATGGGAACTAGTGTGAAAGTGACCACGTGATTTCACTGACTTGGTTTCTGTACCCTGCTTCAGGCAGCAGGTTTTAGAATAAACAGGCATTATACAATGGAAGTTCTAACTAAGCCTGTCTTAACCCACAGGACTATAGTCAGGATGAATTTGATTCTGTCTGTAAAGAGATTTGAACTGTTCAAAAGGAAGGTAAATTATATTGTATCACCTTATTATACAGAGCCACAGATATACTGTGGTTGGCGCATTCCCAACCATAAATGAGAACCAGAAAAAAAGAGGTAGTATTACAATATGGAAAGAGTTGAGAAGAAATCACTTTTGCATCTTTCTGTTTAGTGAGAAACAGACCATGACAAAATGGCTAGAAGTCTGTGTTGGAGTCAGCCACTTCTGGGTTCAAATCCTACTTCACTGTATGAACATAGATAAGCCACCTGCTCAGAGGTTGAGTTTGCCCATCTGTAAAATGGGCATCTTAATGCCAGTTGTATGCATCTCACAATGTGGCTATGTGGTTTAAATAGGAGATTAAATACATAGTGCTTTTGCAAACTTTAAAGCGCTTTATGTCAGTTACTGTTACAATTGTTCATCATCGTTGTTATCATCCCTCCGGGATTTTGCTAGTCTCCTCCTACTCATTGTTTTCATTGATGTGATATAGGAGATGTCTCAATGTCTCCGTTCAGAGACCACATCCTTTTATCAGCCATTAAAATTTTGCTTTCTAGATGAGTAGAGTAAATTCCCTTCTGTGTTCACCTCTAAGAGTATCTAGCTCCCTCCAAAGTTCCCTATAGGACACCTTTCTGACAATCCTCCATCTTCATGGAATTATGTTGTGCTTACAGTGTACATATTTTGTGCCATATGTATATGTGCTGTCCACCTTAATGGAATGTGAACTCCTTGAGGGTGGAGTCTGTTTCACCATTTTTTGTATCACCAGTAATTGATAGAAGGTGCTTCATAAGTACTGCTTAACTGATTAATTGATTGATCTGTCACTGGACTCTTTACTGTAGAATGTATGAAAAATGATTGGAGTATCTATTTTAAAATCTCTAGAAAGTGCATTTACTGGAAACAATAACAGGGCCTGGATAAAGAAATGTGTGTGTTTTAACTAATTCTATGCTTCTATTCCTTTTTTTTTGTTGTTAAGGGGGTTAAGTGACTTGCCCAGGGCCACATAGCTAATAAATGTTATGTGTCTGAGGCCACATTTGATACTATTCCTTTTCTAGAGTCCTAAAATGATGACTCCTCGAGCCTTGTAGGTATACTGGGGTCTTAAAACTTATGTCAATGGAGCATAAGCTCTAGGAGGTTAAAAAAAAGGTGCTAGAAACTTCTCTAGTCCTGACCTGGCAATGGATTTCATGTCTGTCATCCAAAGACCAGCCTAGCAAAGCTTGGAGATGTTTCACCACTTAATCAATAAATATTTCTTAAGCACCTACTATGTTCTAGGCATTGTGCTAGACAGTGAGGATAAAAAAAAAGGCAAAAGACAGTTTTTGCCTTCAAGGAGCTTACAATCTTATTAGCTATAAGGGGATGTTTTTGTTTTTGTTTTGTTTTAGGCCACAGCACTTAATAAAGCCGTCTATTAAAGCACAAAAAGGGTGATGACTTGCATCAATGGAGACATATCCATATCGGTGAAATGATAGAATATCGACTATGTGCTGTTATTGTGCATATTAAAATGTATTTATTTAAATCATCCTGTGTAAACACCCAGAAAGAATCTTATTCATACTTAGGTTTATTTTGGTATTTGAAGCTTTCCCCAGAGATCCAGAGATCGAGATAAGTGGCCCCCTTATTGTTGGAAGGCCTGTCACTGTCACCTGCAAGGTCCCAAAGGTATACCCCTCCGAACGACTAGAGATAGAATTCTGGAAGGAAGGCTCTCATCATCCTGTGGAATTACACGAAATTGTGGAGGATACTGACAGGAATAACCTGGAGACCAAGGGTTTGAAGATGACCTTTACCCCAACCATGGAAGACATGGGAAAATCCCTCACCTGTGAGGCCAAGTTACCTATTGATGACATAGATTTTGAGCCCAAAGAAAGGAGAACTACACAGATACTTCAGGTGAACAGTAAGTATATTTCATAAGTACATTTCAGACAAGGTGGCAGGTTTTGTGGAATCTTATGCCTCTATTTGACTGGCAAATGGCTTTTAGTATAGGGTCTATAAAGTCAAAGAGAAATTGTTCGTTTATTCTCATTTAACACTATTGTTAATTCAAGCCTTTTGCCAAATGGTTATAGGAAGGGTACATTAACTTGGACAAACTGCAGTTCTCAAAACCCACATTCTGCTCTCCATTTGTGGATATTGTAGATAAAAGGAGGGGCTTGAAGGGAGGTTGAGGAAAGTAATAGGGAAATAATTTCTTCCCACGTGGAAAATGGTGATAAGAATGATGATGATGATGATGATGATTATGATGATGTCTTTTTCTTTTGGAGTAGACCTGTGATGTTATCAGTATAGGAAACACCTTGGAAGGAATTTCTTTTATCAAAGCAGGTCGGCAATATATAGTAATAGACAGTTGCTTGGGGGAAGTGAGAGGTTAAGCAACCTGTCCCAAGTCACACAGCTAATATGGGTCATAAATTGGCCTGGAGTCTTCCCAGCTCCAAGGGTTGCTCCCTTTTCATTGCTCCATATTACTTCTCCATATTTACATAAGTCTTTTAAAAACATTGTTTCTGAATGAGGGGAAGAGGAGGGGAATACGCATGTGTGTGTGTGTGTGTGTGTGTGTGTGTGTGTATATATATATATACATATATATATATATGTATGGGGAGGGGAATAAGCATATATATGTATGTGTATGTATGTGTATATATATTTGTATATATATGTATACACACACATATGTATACACACACACATATATAGTATCTACTATATTCTAGGCACTGTACAAAGTACTTTTCACAAATATTATCTCATTTGACCTACAATCTTATAAGAAAAGCAATGCATACTGATAATAAGTCAAGAAACATTTTATTAGCCACCTACTATGTGTCAGGCACTGTGCTAAGTGTTGGTGATACAAAAAAAGCCCAAAACATTCCCTGCTCTCAAGAAGCCCATAGTATAATGGCGGACACAACACACAACCAATTATGTACAAGCAAGATGAAATAAATTGGCAATAATCTTAGAGAGAAGACATTAGCATTAGAAGGGGACCAGGAAAATATTCTTGCAGAAGTTGGGATTTTATCTGGGATCTGAAGGAAGTCAGGCCTGCTGGAAGCTGGAGATAAGGAGGGAGAGTACTCCAGGAATAGAAAACAGCCCGTGGAAATTCCTGAAGTCTGGGAGACAGCATTCAAGGAACACCAAGGAGGCTAGTAACAGCGGATCACAACCCCCGTTTCTATAAAGCTTTGAGGTTTCTAAAGTGCTTTCTTCACCACAGAGTGCAAGTATTATCAACACCATTTCACAAATGAGGAAACTGAAACTTTGAAAAGTTGATTTGCCCAGTCATAAAGCCAGTATCTAGCATTTGAACCCAGTTTTCCTGACTCTGGGGAAGCTAGGTGGTGCCATTGTGCATTGAACGCTAGGCCTGGAGTTGGGAAGACACATCTTCCTGAGCTCAAATCTGGCTCAGACACTCACTAGCTGTGTGAACCTGGGCAAGTCACTTCACCTTGTTTGCCTCAGTTCTTCATCTGTAAAATGAGCTGGAGAAGAAAATGGCAAACCACCCCAGTATCTCTGCCAAGAAAACCCCAGATGAAATCACGAAGAGTCAGGCATGACCGAAATGACTGAGTAACAACAAATAATCCTGAATAACTGACAAAACGCTGACTTTACATCCAGTCCATTTTCTAATGTACCATATTTAGAGCAGTAAATAGGATCTTTGAAGAACTAATACCCTTGCTCACACAGTACTAACAAGGTGTCAGAGACAAGTTTTAAACCCAGGTTTCCTCATTCTGAAGTATAGCTCTCCTTCCATGCAACATTGCCCTCCTACACTATGCTGATAGTTAAGGTGGAAGTGATTTTGCCAAAGCAAAGAGGAAGGAACTTAATTTTGAAGTAAATCTCACACTTACCAAGTCACAGCCAATCTGAATAATTCAGATGAGAGAGATTTTTTTAAAAAATAAGTTAATTGGCCTCTTTCACTAGGACATGGTTTCAAGTGCTTTTCCTCTTCAGAGGCAACTAGGTTGGCATAGTGACCATAGTACTGGAATCCAGAAGACTTGGGTTCCAATCTTGCCTTAGATACTTACTAGCTGTGAAACCCTGGGCATGTTACTTAACCTTTTCTCAGCCTCAGTTTCCTCATCTTTAAAAATGGATGATGATAATAATAGCGCCTATACCTCCAGGTTGTTGTGAGGATAACAACATTACATATGTGAAGTGCTTTACAAAGCTTAAAGCCCTATATAAATGCTAGCTATTTTCTGAAACTAATTTATACACACACATCAATCCATCAAAAAATCCTCCTTTTAAATCACACATCAACAACTATAGGGTTGTTGTCAGGATTAACTGACATATATAAAGCTCTTTGTAAAACCTAACATGTATAAATGTTATTTTCATGAGCTATATCTACACATAGTCTCCCAGTCTATCAAAAAACCCTCCCCCTAAATCACCGAAAGCCCCCTAAAACTTGGTGAACTGGGTTTTGCTTAAATGTCCTCACTTTGGCTCACAAACCACTTTTCTTGGGCTTATTGGATGGGTTAAACCAATCAATACCTGTGCATAAATGCAGTTTACCTCTCCAGGAGCCACATTTCTAAAAAGCTCAGGTCACCCTCTGCGAGAAGAGAGAGTTGCCCTCCATCCCCACTGCACTGACATAAAAGACAATGAAAGCTAACCCAGTGGCCTTACCTTTTTCAGTTGTACCCAAGAACACAATCATCTCCATCACCCCCTCCGACACTGTGCAAGAAGGGGATTCTGTGACAATGACCTGTTCCAGCGAGGGCCTGCCACCCCCACAGATCTTTTGGAGTAAGAAACAGGACAGTGAGGACTCATTGCCTCTTTCTGAGAATGCAATACTCACCTTAGTGGGCATGAGGAAAGAAGATTCTGGAACTTACGTGTGTGAAGCGAAGAACCAGTTTGGAAAAAGTAGGAAAGAGGTGGAAGTAACTGTAGGTGAGTCAAATGAGTTAATTTCCGTTATGCAATTGGCTGATAATGGTAACAGTCATAGAACCCAAACAAGAATTTTTAAAAATATATTCTAAGATTTATACCACTGCTAAATGAATCTACTCCTTTGTATCTCAGGCTACAAAAGGTTAATTCCCAAGGAGCTCTTGAATATTCTAAGCTAATAAAAAGGCTGTGCTGCTAAAATTGCTTCCTGGAATAACTTAGCTTTCTAATAAAACCTGTCCCATGTCAAAAGTGAAGAGGAAGGAAGTTACTGGCTTTTAAGAGCTGTATCAACTCCTTCAGGCTATGAGGCTAAAACTGAAGGCCCCTATGCCAGCAATTTATGAACTATGGTAACAGTGGTCTGAAAAAGTTACTGTCTCCAAAGATTTAATCCATATTATTATGACTCTAGGGCTAAGATCAAAGGGGGAAAAGTCAATTGGGGGAAAAAAAATCTTTGTGTTAGCTAACCATGATAAGGGTCTTTCTATCTAAGTTATATAGAAAATTACACAAATATATAACTGAGCCATGCCCTAATGGATAAGTGGGTAATGGATATGAACAAAAAGTTCTCAAAAGAAATGTAACTTAACAACTGTAGGAAAGACTTCTCCAAATCGCTAATAATAAGAAATTGAAAAAGCTTGGAAAATTTGCAAAGATGGAAACAGTCAGTATTGGAAGGGCTACAGAAAGACAGTTGGTGGAGTTGTGAACTGGTCCAACTATTTTGGAAAACAATTTGTAAGTGACTAAAATGTTGATCCAGAGATCTCACAGCCAGGCATATGTCACAAAGTAGCAGATGGAGAGAAAACTCTCATTATATGCAAACATGTTTATTGCTACACTTTCTTTGGTGCAAAATACTGCAAACAAAGTAGATGAAGATTGAAGAATGGCTAAACAAATTGCTAGATCTAAGTATAACGGAATAATACTGTGCTGTGAGAAACAATTAATACAAAAAATTCAAGGCAACGTGAGAAAACCTATATAAACCAGTACAGAATGTAGTAAGCATAGAAAATAATATACATGATAATTTCAGCAAAATAAATGGAAAGAAAAATAAATAAAACTTAATGCTGTGTAATTATAATGACCAACCTTGACTCAGGAGTAGAAGAGAAAATGAACATCCCTTCATTGCAGGGAGGGAATGGAGGGTGCAGTGGTCTGTAGCCATGGAATATCTTACATGTTATCAGATACGGTCAATGTTTTGTTCAGGTTTTGCTGAACAGTTGTGTTTGTGTGTGTGTTTGAAAATTTTTAAATCTTTGCTACATGGAAAGGCTTGCTTTGCACAACAGGGGTAAAAATATATTTTGAAATTAATATGCTGTAAAGAGAAAATTAATTAACTTTTAAAAGATCATATAATCACAGATTTCAAGTTGAAAGAGACCTTGGAAGTCATCTGGTCCAACCCCTTCAGTTTTACAAATGAGGCAATTAAGACCCTTGAAGGTTTTGCCAAAGTCACAAAGGCAGGAAGTGGAAAAAACTAGGATTCAATATGTCATTACTTCACTAACTGATCTAAAGAGGTTCACAAAGAAAGAATCAGATCCATTTTTTAAATGTTCATCTTCTAACATTGGAATAAAAATTTCAAAATTGATTTGTAGTCATTATCTTTCCTTTTAAAGAGATAATCTAAAAGTACCTCATTGGAAAAGCAGAACCAGACAAGTGTGGTGGAGGGAGTAGTGGACTTGAGTTCAAGAAGCCTTGGTTCAGTTTCCGCCTCTGATATTTACTAGACTTACCTTGGCAAGTCATTTATCCTTTAAGCCTTAGTTTCCTCATCTGTCAAATGTGAATAAAAACACCGACACTCCCTACCCCACAGACTGCCATGAGGACAGTGAGTTACAAACCCTAAGGCACTACAGAAAAGTATTATTACTTTCAGTGTGTTGGAATTGTGTGAGATAAACTTTCTTTGCAAGATATTAGGATGTCCCAGGTAAGCACTTAGGTGCACACATGCACAGAGAAATTTTAATGTTGAAGTTGCCTTTCTTTGTGACAAAAGTGAACTGGGAAAGTGTAGAGTACTTGAATAGCTTATTTACTGAAGCTTCCCCTCCTTCATCTGAAACAGATTGTCAAGCACTATGGGCTTTTGTTACCTCCTGTGACATCTCATCTGTCACCTTCAGAGCAGCAAAATCACTCTGAATTTCTTTAGAATCAACAGAAAGCACTGATTTAGAACTCCTTTCCTCCCCAGAACAACTACCATCTAAAAAAGCCTGTGTATACATCAGGAATGATGCTAATCGTCAAAGAGCTTCCTTTCCAAAATTTGTTACCGGGTATGTTCTGTGATGTAGTTGAGCCTTCCACCCTGGATTTAAATTTAAAGCAGGTTCATGTGTCCATAAAGGAGCACAAGTTAACACTAACAGAAATGAATTGTTTGTGACTCGAAAGCTTAGCTTTTGACTTGCTTCCAAAGTGATTTTTGTGTTAATTTCAGATGTGTGTGAAACTGAAATACTAGAACTCAAGTCCTAGGTTCGAGGGTATCAAAGGCATTCTTTTTAATGTAAAATGAGTGACTATTGTCTTTTCCAATACTTCCAAGCTTATAAATTCTTCTCACAGATCTCATTTCATTTCCATATGGGATCAGGATAGGTTTAGTTGCCCCAGCAACCAGGGAGAGTGCTTTGATCATCTTGCCTCGCATCAAATCTTCATCCTGCTAAAGTAAAGACAGCAGCCCCCCTCCCCCTCCTCCACTCTTTTTTTAAACAACTTTTATCTCTGCTCATTCACTCTGTTTTTCAACCCTTTTAAATGCTTTAACCAAGTGAGTGCATTTGGGTCACCTTGAACTATTTTTTTTAATTGGATCCTTTCCCTCATGGAAAGTAAGTTTTAGGAGAGCCATTTCTTCTTTTCAGGTGAGAAGTTAAAGTGTATATGATAACATAAATATGATAACATGAATGAAACAAAGTGGAATGGAAAAGGAAGAAAATCTTATAAAGTTTGATACAGGTTCATATCTCACTTTCCTTCTCTTCTTTCAGTGAAACTTCTTACAGTGGAAATCTCCCCAGGACCAAAGATTGCTGCTCAGATTGGAGATTCTCTTGTGTTGACCTGCACCACAACAGGCTGTGAGGCTCCCTTTATCTCCTGGAAAACCCAGATAGACAGCCCCATAGGGGGAAAGTACACAATGAGGAGACCAAATCCACCTTGATCATGAATCCTATTGGCCTTGAGAACGAACATTTTTATCTGTGCACAGCATCATGTGGGGACAACAAAGTGGAAAAAGGAGTCCAGGTGGAACTTTATTGTGAGTAAGCCAACATTGTAAGGATCTACTCTTATTCTAAGTTATCTAGACAACATGCTGTAGGGGAGAAAGCACTGGACTCAGAGTCAGGAAAACATAAGTTCAAGCCCCAGGTCTGCTACTTACTACCTTTATAACCTGGAAAAAGTTAAGTCAACAAGCATTTATTAAGCACCTACTATGTGCCAGGAACTATGCTAAGCACTGGGGATATAAAGAAACACAGAAACCAGTCCCTTCTCTAAAGGAGTTCATGATATCCAAACAACTATGTACAAATAAGATATGTAAGGGATAAAGTGAGAAATCAAATGATCTTTCTAGGTTACAGTTTCCTCATTGACAAAATGAGAGCATTGGACTAAATAACCCCAAAAGTCCCTTCCATCTCTAAATCTATCACTCTAAGTCCCATATATAATATTTAGTAGCTGCATAACTCTAGGCAAGTCAATTTACCTCTCTGAAGTTTCAGTCTCTTCATCTGCAAAATGGGGATAATAATACATGTAGTGCCTGCCTCACAGAGTTATTGAGGAAATCAAATGAAATAATGTAATAATACATTAATAAGAATACCATAATACCCATATAACACAATGATATACATGTACATGGCATAATTAGTAATGATGATGATGATGACAGTGATGAGATAATGAGCTCCTTGGGAGAAGAGACTGTTTTGACTTTTCTTTGTTATCTCTTAGAGGAGTGGGGTATAGAGAGTTGGGTATGGAGTCAATAAGACCTGAGTTCAAATCTATCCTCAGATGTTGGTTGGCTGTGTAGCCCTGGGCAAGTTACTTAACCACTGCATGACTCAGTTTCCTCAACTGTAAAATGGAGATAATAATAACATCTGCCTCTTAGCATTACTGAGAGGATCAAATGAGATAATATTTGTAAAGGGGTTAGCACAGTGTCCTGACAAACCTCAGAGCACTGTGTGTCAGTGATCATTATTTAAAAGTGATATTCCAAAGTTGGGAATTGTTCATTTTTAATGGGGTTGGTTGAAAAAAATAAATCTGACCCCATGACTGTGCAATGAGACAGAAGTGTTTAGAGAAGGAAATAAACAGAGCGCATGATTCCTTAATGAGGAAACCATATGTGCCTGATGAAACTTTTTATTCAAGCATGTGGTAAAAATTACTGTTTACTGCCGAACTGAGGAATTTTCCCCCCAAGCAATTCAGTTGATTTGTACTCAAAAAGCAAGCAGAATAACCCTTATATACATAGTCTCATGGCTTGCCCCATAGTTAGTCCAAATCTTGGCTCATATATTAGGGTGTCCATAGTCAGCAGCCTATGCCTTTCCACTCTCCCACTTCTATCTCCAGTATTGGTTTGAACAGAATATGACTTTCAGACCCCTCCCTATTTACTTAGCTTGTTGGCTGTCACACCAGAGACTGTCAACCAATCTTGAGTCAGTGCTTATCGACTCAAAAGGACCAGAGTTACTACCTCAACAATACCTGTGGCTGTCTGTGAGCAGCTGGACCTGGAAAGAAGGGGAGGAGTTTGGGCTGAGAGGCACAGCCAAGAAGCAGAGCTAAAAGTGAGTGGAAAGTAGGCAGAGAGACACAAAACTTTGGGCTTGAGGCAGGGGATCTATGATGCTGGGAGCAAGAGTGGACTAACATAGGTGTCCTACAGTGAATTCACTTCAGCAGTGAGAATGACACCTTCCTAGCAATTCTCCATTTTGCTAACGTACCATTTCATTTACTCGGTGAAGAATGGTACCAAGTGAGTAGTTTGGAAACTCAAACCCAGGCCAGCTGCCAATCGATATGTGGAATGGACTTTGAGTGTCATGGCTCATGGTGATGATGGTAAACAATAGGTACAAATTACCTATCCTGTGATTTCCTTGACATAGTTGCTCTGTCTTCTTTCATTGAACAGGATTCAAAAGTACACATTGCAGGGACTTTCTGACAGAACTACTGACCAATCATTTCTTACCTCCTTGAGGCTGTGTTCTGGGGGGAAATGGATTATGTTTGGGAGGAATTTGAACTTCTCAAAAGAGGGTTAAGTTATATTGTATCATCACTACACCGAGCCAAGGATTTGCTGAGGTCAGCACATTCCTAACCATAAATGAGAACCAGGAAAAGAGGTCTTTATTGCAGTAAGGAAATAGCTGAGAACTCATTTTGCAGCATTCTGGTTAGTGCAAAATAGTTTGAGCTTTGTTCTGGGGCAATGATAATAAGCTCCTCACCTTTGCTTTTATAACTGATTTAATGCAAAATATATCCCAATATTGCTCAGATCCTCCATCTCTTTGTTTTATTTTCTGGTCTGGATGTGATTTTATCTGTATAGGAAGCTTCATCTACTCAGTATATATCTTGTATGTTTACAGGTTTGTTTGTTTTTTCTCTCATTACAACACGAGCTCTTGAGGAAAGGGACTGTTTTGGTCTTTCTTTGTATCTCTCAGAGGTGCTAGATGGTGCAGTGCATAAAGACCTGGGTATGGAGTCAGTAAGACCTGAGTTCAAATCATCCTCAGATGTTTGCTAGCTGTGTGGTCCTAAGCAACTCACTTAACCACTGCCTGCATCAGTTTCCCCAACTGTAAAATGGGGAAAATAATAGCACCTACCTCCTTAGGGTTGTTGAGAGGATCAAATGAGATAATATTTGTAAAGAGCTTAGCACAGTGCCAGGCACACTGTAGGTGTTTAACAAATGCTTGTCGACTGACTAGCTGAAAACCCTTTCACCAACACAGATTGGTAATGGAGCTCTGAGATCTTATAGGATGAGAGAGTTGCTTGGGGTTAAAAGAGTTCAGATGACTGGCCTTGAATCATACAGCTAGTATGTGTCAGAAGTGGGATTGGAACAAAAATCATACTGATTCTGAGGCAGGCTGAACCTCTCTCTCTCTCTCTCTCTCTCTTTCTCTCTCTCTCTCTCTCTCTCTTCTCTCTCTTCTCTCTCTCTCTCTCTCTCTCTCTCTTTTTTCTCCCTCTCACTTTACCCAATCAGTCTCTCAAATTGAGAGATCAAATTGAATAGTAGCATACTTGTCTAAAAGGCCTATGTCTTAAAATTTCAGTAAAATATGTTAATTGGAGTGGAAATACTTACAGAAATATTTTAAGAAGTTGATGATCCACCTACATGGAATCTCCCTCTCATAGTCTTCCTTGACTTACCAATGGTCTTCTAAGTTTCTGAAATTAAAAAAAAAAATAATTGTCCACTGAACAGCCTTTCAATGACTAGCCTTTCTGAAGTTAGTGAATCTGGTCACCTGATGGTAGAGGCATAGTTTGTCCAACAATGGCCTTTTTTGCAAAACCTTTCTATCTTGGTAGGAATCATTCCTTCCTTCTCTCCTGGATTGGCTGTCCAGAACCCTGTGTCATCCTTCACTCTAAAATATATGAGCAGAATAGAAATCTTGTGAAAGAGAAGAGAGACAACAAAGTCTAAATAGTGAAACATAGTGTTTGCTTTAACCAATCCTAATAATAGATGTTTTGAAATTTATCAACCCAGGCACTATGAATTCTAAAACAGGCCTTTGTCATCAATAAGATTATATCCTAAGACTGGATAATTTACATAGCCTTGCTTCACATGCCTGTATACGTATTAACATAATGTGATTATGATGTCCCTAGGGACCAAAATTAACATTTGGAGGCTGTTCCTGCTTACAAAAATTAGCTTGGTTATTCTCTGAAATATACGTAAATCTAAAATATAATCTATGTAAAATGTAATCTATGTAAAATACCAGCAAAAATCTCACAGGTATGAGCTTGTTTATTTTGGTATTTCAAGCTTTCCCTAGAGATCCTGAGATTGAGATGAGTGGCCCCCTTATCGTTGGAAAGCCTGTCACTGTCACCTGCAAGGTCCCAAAGGTATACCCCTCAGAACGACTGGAGATGACATTCTGGAAGGAAGGTTCTCATCATCCTGTGGAATTACATGATATTGTGGAGAATGCTGAAGGGAATAACCTGGAGACCAAGGGTTTGAAGGTGATCTTTACCCCAACCATGGAAGACATGGGAAAATCCCTCATTTGTGAGGCCAAGTTACCTATTGATGGAATGGATTTTGAGCCCAAAGAAAGGAGAACTACACGGATACTTCAGGTCAACAGTAAGTACATTTCAGATAGGGCCACAACCTTAGTGGGTATTACCTAGTGACATTGGACAGACATGTAGCAAGAGGAGCCATGGAGTAGTGGAGAGGTAACTGGCCATGGAACCATAAAGACCTGAATCTAAGTCTTGCCTCTGAAAAATACTGGCTGTGTCACCCTAAGCTAGTGATGCCAACCAGCAGTGGTAGAGAGAATTCCCTCATCCGTAAGGTATCAGAAAAGCCGGTAAGGGCTACTGACTATTTTGTACCTCAGCTTTCTATTTGTGTGACCGTGGGCAAGTACGTAAACCTTGTAGGCCATTGAGAAAGGAACGGAATAAGCATTTATATAATCTCTACTTTATGCTAGCATGGTGCTGAGTGCTTTACAAATATTATCTCATTTGATCCTCACAACCTTGTGAGGAAGGGGCTATCCTCATTTTACAGATGAGGGAACTGAGGTAGATAGTGACTTGTCCAGGGTCACACAGCCAGTAAGTGTCTGAGGCTAGATTTGAACTAACAACTTCCTGGCTTCAGGTCTAGCACTTCAGGTCAGCCACCTAGCTGCCCAAATATGGTATAGTAGAAAGAATAAGGTATTTGGAGTCCCAAGACCTGAGTTCTTATTCTGGTTCTAGTACTTATCACATGTGTAGTAGGGGTCCTCTCCTTTTCTGTCCAGGCTATGCTCCCAGACTAATCCCCAATTCTATTTAAGCTCCATGCAGCTATCAGATCTCATATCCCCAGACCTAAATCCCAAATCCCATGGGAGGTGGGCCCATCTTCTCTCAGAATAAGAGTAAAGAAAAGCTATAATTCCCAAGATGCCTGGCTGTCATTCACAATATTTGCCCTATATGGTTCTCAGCCCTGGCTGATCCTGTAGCATTATATTCTGATCATTTCTGCTATATTTACAGACTCTTGACAAGTCATTAACTTCTCTGGATCTCAGCTTCCTCATTTATAAAATGAGGAGTCGGCTATGATTCTGAACTTTCAACTATATTTCTCCATCCAGGTCAACTGTGTAATCATTCGAACCTTAAGTTAGCCCCCAAAATTGAGATTTTGGCAGGTTTCAAGCTCATTTCTGAAGTTTGTTAGGGCCCCTGAACTTCTTAACAAATGGTATAAGTATAATATAATGATGCAATATGCTTTTTCACAATTAAATTCAATAAATATTTATTGAACATCTAAAACATACTCAGAGCTTTGCTAGCTGCTGCAGTGGGAGGGATACAAGAAAGGATTAAGAAAGATGTGGACTTATTCCTCAAACAGCCCAGAATCTAGCTGAAGATGAAACAAATCCCACCTTAGTGAAAATATCTCAGGCCATCAGTTACAGCAAACATGTCCATGTCATTACTTGCCTGTCTCTAAAACTGTTCAGGCAAACAATGCAAATTAGCATCTTGTGCATGCTTCATTAAGCTCATATTGAATTAACTGCACTCTCACTCTTGCCCTTTGCATTCTGTTTGCAGTGCCTCCCAAAGACACATGCCTTACAGCTTTCCCTTCTGATAGTGTCAAGGAAGGAGACTCGATTAATATTTCCTGCACATCTGGGAATATTCCAAAGCCTCAAATTATCCTGAGGAAGAAAACAGAGATGGGAGATAGAGAGCTTGAGTCTACAGCTGGCATTTATATCATACATGCAGCTCAGTTAGAGGATGCTGGAGTGTATGAATGTGAATCTAAAAATGAGGGTGGCTCAGAAGTTAAGAGCCTTATGCTTGATGTTAAAGGTTAGTTCTTTGACTGTCATTTTTAAAAAAAATTCCATATATTTCAAAAGGATGTTTTATGTTAAGGGAATGTGTGTGGAAAGGGGGTAGAGTGGAGCTCAATTCCATATTTTTTTTGGTTACTTCATAAAATTTCCCAGAATAATGAAGTACATCTGTTATATAATATGGAGGATTGCCAGAGAGTTAGAATAAATCATTGGTGAGCAAGGGATTGTCATCTGTTTTTTTCCACCCTAGAGTCTTGTATAAATGCATCCTTGGTCTCCCAGGTCTTGCAATGGCCAAGTGTTTGACCAGGCCTAGCAAAGCTGTCAACTGGAAAAGAAAGAGGGAAGAGTTTAGATCCAAAGGACCCCTCTTCCTTGCTTACGGTGGAGAATACCTTTCTCTGAATGCATAGTAACTATTTTTCCGGAGTGACTCCTTTCAGGATAATTACCGTGGTCCCTTGCGGAGAGAATTCATGCACCATAGAAAGGATATGCCAGACTGTCAAAATGTTCCCTCAAAGATTTCAGTTCCATCTTGGCCTGTTGAGGTTATCCAAACTTATTCTGATGGGAAGGAAAGAAGGGTAGACTACAGAGAAACCACAATCATTGACCTTTCCATGTATGTGCATTGACTCCCCATAAGCTGGGGATGTGAACCTCTTTTTCATAGGATCATAGATTGAAAGCTTGAAGGGTCATTTGTTCCAACCCCCTCATTTGACAGATGAGGAAACTGAGGCTCAGAAAGTTTGAGAGATTTGTGCAGAGTCACAGAGCTAGTAATTCTTCCTGACTCCAGGTTCTAACATTCTCCCTTCTGCCTCTGTCAGTTTTCTCACCTCCTGGCATTGAAAATGAGCAAATTAATTATTAAGCAAATCTGTCTCAAGCATGCAGGATGACACAAAACCCCATTCCATGAAGTGAATCGTATTTTCCTCACTTAAAGATTCCCATGTAACCTTCTATAGATCAGGGTCACATGAAGGAAGGATCAGAAGAAATATAATTCAAAACCTGATGAGCTAGTTAATGAGTCTAGTTAAAACCGCCTGCCTGCTTGTTATGCAGTACCAAGTGAATCTGAGATGTTCTAAATCCAGAATGAGTAGTTGTTGCCATCGTTTTTTGAGGGCCTCTACACTTTGTATGCCACCACTGCTGGCGATCTTGGAAAAGAAGCAGGCTTTGAACCTGAGCTTGAGAGTATAAAAAACACTTGCCTTGCTGTTCTTGTGGAAAGCAGAGAAGAAGTCTTTAAAGCGAGACAGTCCAGCCCTTTCCATGCATGTTAAATGAGTTTCCTTTCAAATAGGAATCAATGCTTGAAGTATGATAAAGTGGGAAGTGCCCTGGATTTGGAGTAAGAGGCCCTACTTTCAAATCCTGAATATGAACAAATTATTAAATCCCTCCTAGACTCAGCTTACTTTTCTGTAAAATGAGGACTGGACAAAATGATTTCTAAGCCTGTTTCTAGCTCTAATGAAAAATAACTAAAAATAAATGCCAACCATGATGAAACTTTGGTAGCAGCAGCTGTCTCTGGTTCTTGAAAATGATGATTACCAACCTATTTTTTTATGAAAGAAAATTAAACATAAGCCCAGAAAAGACAGAAATTTTTTTTTATAAACTTGACTAAATCTCTATGGACTTGTAGCCAACCTTACTCCATATTTTCTGTCTTCACAGTACCTCCTCGAAACACAACAATATCCATCCATCCATCTAGAACTGTTCTTGAAGGGGAAAATGTCACCATTACATGTAAAACTTTTAGTCATCCTCCTGCAGTGATTGTCCTCAAAAAAGTTGATGTGGACAATGAAGTGACTATGTGTTCAAAGAATGGAACATTTACCTTATATCACGTCACTCCTGATGACACAGGGGTATATATAATTGATGTTTCCAATGAGGTTGGAAATGACTCTGGACAGATTGAGATCTCAGTTATGGGTAGGAGGATTTTACTTCATTCCTTATTGTTTTCTTTTTTCCTTAACACCCAGGCCATCTTTAACTCCACAGAGACTCCATTTAATTGAGCTCCTAAAATGTTTACAATTTTTCTTTTGCTTCCTATAGTCAATATTTCTCACTTAAAGACATGGCCTAATGCTGCCCACTTTTAGATTATCTTTCTTTCTTATGTTGTCTCCTTTCCTAATTGCTTTATCTAATTATCAGGTTTGTCATTCTTAAATGAGGTATTCTTGATCATCTGTGTAATTCAGGCTCCAAATTTAATTTGTCTTAAAATACTTGGAGTTAGATGATGCAAATAACTTGGGCAAAATAGTTTTTGTCTCTTGCATTGCCCAGGTCATGTGAATAACTTGCATGTTGCCAATTCAATTTGATTGGTTATGTGGTCTATGACAGTAAATTGGAAATATTAGAAAATGAATGTTCACAAGCTTTTAAACTTTCTTTTGCTTGTCAAGTTGATGGAACATGACATTCTAAAGTTGTTCTGGTAATAGACACAGCTGCTCCTTTGGAGTATAGTTATGGGATATGGGTGCATGTACTTGGAAGGAAGGAAGGAAAATGAAAAGAGAATCAAAGAATGATGTTTGGACTTTCATGTATAATGGGTATCATGGTGCTTGCCTTCTCAGTAAGTGGGGAAGGAGTTGGAGGGAAGGAGAGAATTTGAACTCAAAATTTAAAAAAGAATATTAAAAATAAATTTTAAAAAGACATTAAAAAAAATGTTTGGCAAACTCAAAGGAAGCTTAGAAGAATGCTCTCACCCTTTGTGCTTCTGTACGATACAGTGTTTGGCCTACCTTAGCAAAAAGACAAGTGGAGAATTGAGGCAGTTAATGGGACAATTAGGTGTAATGTAGGATGAAATTTTTCCTATTCTTTGAGGAGTCACTTGACTAGTATTTAAGATTTAAAAGTAAGTTCAAATGGACATAAATGTCTTTAGATATTTTTTATAATGTTAGCTTATCTCTCACCAGCCAATCCTTAAGATTACATGAGGGAGCAACTGAGTAATTATAAAAAGTAGGCTAGAGATAGAGTGCATATAAAAGTAAATTCAACTATGATATGAATTAAAAACAACCACAACAACAATGGATTTGGAGTCAAGTGGGAGGAAACTGAGTTTAAATCTCAATATTACCTGGATGATTTTAACAGAGGATCATACATTTAGAGTTAGAGAAGACCTTCGAGGCTATCAAGTCCAGCATGCTTATTTTGTAGATGAGCAAACTGAGGCAGGCAAAGGTTAAATGATTTGCCCAGGGTCACACAATTAGAAAGTATCTAAGGCAGGATTTGAATTCAGCTCTTCCTGACACCAAGTACTCTATCTGCTGTGCCGCCTAGCTGCCTGCCCTAAACAAATCATTTTACCACTCTGGGTCTTAGTTTACTCATCAGTAAAATGAGATCGATAATAAAAGCTAGCATTTTAATGTTTGCAAAGCACTTTACAAAGACTAACTCCTTTATCTTTGCAATAACCCTGAGAGGTAGGCACTATTAACATCCCCATTTTAAAGACGAGACAGACAAAGGCAGACAAGTTAAGTAACTTGTTCAGTCACATAGCTAATAAGAGTCTGAGGGTGGATTTGAACTCAGGTCTTTCTGACTCCAGGTTCAGTGCACTATCCACTGTACCATCTAGATACCTCTGTGTTATACTACAAGAACCCTAAGTTCAATCATTCATTGGCAAATTGATAGTTTTAGAGAGTTGCTTGGGTAACCAGCCAGCTTATGTGATTTGCCCAGGGTCATAGAGTAACTGAGTTAGAAACTTAAATGAAGGCCTTCCTAACCCCAAACCTGGCTCTCTATATACTTTCATGCACCATATTTATCTGCATCTTGGTGCCAGAGTAACCTAACATGGAAGGCAACATGGTAGGTGACGGCAAAAGAAAGTCAGTTTATTTTTAGAAGAGACAGTACAAATATTGAAATACCATGCATATCTCTCTCAGAGATGGGCCATAGCTCAAGAACACAGGTTTTATAGCCTCTGCTGAAATGTGTGGATTGTCTTCCTGCATTTCTGATTGTATTTCTCAGTTCATGATGATTGAATCCTAGTTCTCTAATGAGTATGTCTAGTCTAATATCAAATATCGAAGTGAATACAGAAGATATACACTATATATCTCACCCCATCCATTTGTGTTCTCTTAGATGGATGCTAAAATTCCACAGTCAATACCATTGTACAATGAAATCCCCTCAATTCATGAAAGCATCCTCATTTTGCCCTTGTTATAACTAATCACTAATGTTACACAAATAGACTGGGCCTCTGTTGGCAAAACCATGCAGAAATTTCATTCAGTGGTCTGAATCTCAGTCCACAAAACCATATGTGTGTGTATGTATGTATGTATGTATGTATGTATATGTATTACATAATACATCTTAATTGTTTGGTAAATTGAGAAGGGTATGGGGTTCAGGCCAAGGTGGTCTAGATCAGGGTTCTTGTGCTCTGTGAATAGATTTCAGAGGGTCTACTAATATGGGTAGGAAAGAAATTAACATCTCACTGAACTTTGGCATTTCCTTCAATTATAAATTTAAAAAAAATTATTCTGAGAAGGGGTCCATACATACTCTACAATAACTCAAAGGGGTCCATGACACACACAGAGGTTAAGAAACTGGTTTAAATCATTATTTCCCTTTACTTTATAGTGGGAAACTAGCTATACTCTTCTAACAAGTGACATCCCTGTGATACTACCATATAAAATTATTATCATTATTTTTGATACTACCATTTTAATAATCAATGTCAATTGATTTTCTTTCTTTTCCAGAAATTCCTAAATATTTTTCTCCTCAACTTCTTGCACTATACTGCTTATCTTCCCTGGTAATCCCAGCCGCTGGAATGGTCATCTACTTTGCAAGAAAAGCCAACCACAAAGGTTCCTACAGCCTGGTAGATGCCCTGAAATCAAAAGTGTAGCTGTCGGTTCAACCAAAGACATTATTTATCAGTCGACCCTTGATTACTGCTCATCATTTCACTGGGAAAACAACATGCTGTGACTTCAGACTTTCCCTCCTGCACGTAGTGAACACAGGGAGAGAAACATCTGCCTTTTCCTTTTCTTCCTATAGGCAGGAAGCCAAAGGGAAAGTTACTACCTGTGAAGTAAGGTTTTTCACTGATCCACTGAAGTCTAATGATTGGAGTGGTTCCTCGACATGTACATAGAATAGCATTTTCTGTACATATGTAAAATAAATATCCCTAGTCAACTGAAAATCAAAATAACATCACTTTCCATCAAGATCTCCTCCTAGAAGATTATAAAACTGAATACATTTTAAAGAATAATTTATACCAGTATCTCTTGGTAGTTTGCCTGGTAATCTATTTTTAAAAAAATTTTTGATATGTTTAATTTTGTATTAATAAGATGTAATCTTTATAATATCTCCTGAAAATAATTTCATCTTTTGTAAAGATGGCAAGGTTTCAGACACAGTATCATGGATCAAGAAGCAGCGTTGGAGTCAAGACAACTTGGGTCCAAGTCCTGACTCTGATATATGCTGGTTGTGTGAATATGGGCACATTGCCTAACCTCTCCATGCCCCAGGGAATTTTCTAAGAATATAAATTCCAGACAAGTTGCTGGACTGAATGTGTGGAGGGCATTTCCACCCCAGGAGTTTCTTAAACTGATGAAATCACAGATCTGGACTCCTCCCCTCAAAAAAAAAAAAGAACCCAATAGTGAATCCACTAAGAGGGTTGTAAGTTTTATTTCGGGTACAAATAACCATCATAGAAGTGGCCAAAGGTGACATTTCTCTTCTGTGACTTTAAGATCTTCTAGTAAATGAGAGTGCATTTACAGTCCTTTACACACACATGAGAAAGAGAGAAAAGCCACCATAAGACCAATGACATTAAATGTGCTGTAGTTTGTGCTCAATTCATTATGGTGGTGAACGGGACTATTTACTCTATGCGGTACTGGTGTAATTATGAAAAAAAAATTTATAAGCATGACTGTTCTATCAAGTCCTAGGTGACTTTCTCTGTTATTTTCATTTGGCTTCATTCTGTAAAGTTTCTTTGTACAGTAAAAAGATAAATCCTAAAAGTGGAAGATGTGTGCTTCTTTGCTACAAACCAAACTCTTGTATAGCTGGGTGTGTCTTTGGAGCATGAGTTGAAAGATAAAATTCATAAGAAGGCAAAAGGAAGTTGGACTCATTAGTTAGGAGAATAGATAGCTAAGGATGAATAAGGTTCAGTTATCTGGAAGATACACACAGCATGGTAAACAAGTCCTTCTCCACTAGTGACTGATCATAAAGAAAGAGGGCTTATGCTATAGGTTTATTTTGCTGCAGAAAAATCTTTTGCGTAACTGTGCCTGTTCACTCCCCCTAAGGTTATTCTGATGCATAGAAAGGACATTTTCATAAAGATTGTGCCTAGAGGTGGGCCTGGTATTCTACATGTGGTCTGACCAGGGCTGAATATAATGAGCCTATCTCTGCCTTCTCTCTGGTCACTACATTTGAATTAATACAGTCTAAGATTATATTTGCCATCTTAGCTGCCACATTAAAGTTATCCCTTCCACATCATGACTTTCCCCATCAAGGTTCGATATATCATGGGTAGGCATAAGAAATTAAATGGGAATTCTGGGGGAGTTTTGCAGAAGCTGCAGATGAGAGGCAAAGAAGGCCAGCAAAAAACGCAGAGCTTATGACCAAATACTTAACCCAAATTTTACAACAAGGTACTATAAACAACCCATAAAAGAAAAAGAAAAAAATCAGGCTTCTTCTCTGGCAGGAAGTGAGGACCAAAACATTTTATGTGGATTTTCCAGATTGTGGAGGCACCATGTCCCTAACCCTCCACGGTGTAGGGGGTTACTGCTGACTCACATTGAGCTAAATATCAGTGGAAGTAAAAAAGAAAAGGGAGAAGGGAGAGGGAAGGAAGGAAAAGGATGGAGAGAAAGAGGTTTAGAGGGACAATTAAATTAGAGGGATAATGAAAAAGAGGGGGAAAGGGGAAAGAGAAGAGTAATAAGGGAAGGATGAAAGGAGGGAAAGAGGGGTGATGAAAGAGGGAAAACTAGTAAATCTGGACTCCAGTGGAACATCAGACATGGCCTGGGAAATTAAGTTCTTGAGGCAAAATGGGCACTTGGGCAGATACAATGGATAATCACAAATGACCACTATTAGCTAGATTCTGAGTCTTATGAAGGCTTAAATGTTCCAGTGAACAGGTTTTAATTAGATTTAGAGCTGAGTTTTTCCTCCCCTTTATCCTGTTCTCTCATGGGCTTGGTAAAGGTTATACTCCCATTGCTTTTGTAGATGATCCCCAGATCTATGGATCTAGCCCTATTCTCTCCACTGAGCTCCAGTCCTGTATTAGCAACCAATCACTCATTGGATATCTCTAACTGGGTATCCTGGAGGCATCTCCAACTCAATATGTCCAAACTGAAACTCAATAGCTTTCTCCCTAAACTCAAATAGCCTCTGGACTGCCTTATTTCTTTTTTAAAATTTTTCAAAATATTTTTATTTTAAACTAAAATACACAATAAAAAAGAAAAAGAAATATTTTAAACTTAAATATTAAAATTTAAATACAAAATAACAACCAAAAAAAGCATTGCCATGTGCACATCAGAATGTAAGAGAGAATTCAAAATATACAAGAATAAATTTCCATTTCAAGAAAGCCTATATAATAAATACTATGCATTGTGTTCAGAACTGTCCATACTTCCTTTGCTTTCTTGTAAGTTTGGACTGCCTTATTTCTGATAAGAGTACCACCTTCTTTCTAGTTCCTCAGGTTTGCCTTCTGGGAGCCAGACTCAATTCATCTTTCTCTCATATAGCTAATAATTTGCTAAGATCTTGTTGACTCTACCTCCACATGTCTCAAATCTGCCCCTCTGTCTCTACTCAAATGGCTACCACTTATCCATCTCATCAGTTTTTGCCTAAACTATAGTGTCACCCCCCTGACTGATCCCTGTGCTTCTAGTCTCTCCTCTCCCCTATCCATCTCCCACATAGCTGCTAAAGCAATGTCTGACCATATCTTCTCCCTGCTTGAGAAATTTCAGTGGCTACCTAGAGCTTTTAGAATCAAATACCAGCCTTTCAGTTTGTCATTCAAAGATCTCCATGCTCACAACTCAGCCTGTCTTTCCAGCTTTATTGAATACTACCTTTCACATATTCAAGGTTCATAGCCAATTTACCAATCCTTAGGTTGGCCCACCATTGTCCCCCATACCTGGAAGGCACATGCTCCTCCCCTTCATCTCTCAGAATCTGCAACCTTTTTTTAAGGGTCAGTTCATGATCTGTCTTCCATGGCAAGTTTTTTCTTAAACTTTAAATGATCATGCATGCACTTAACTGTTTATTGTGGTATATCTATCTGCCAAGTAGAAAACAAATAGTTTAAGGTAGGGATGGTAGAAGGTCTCCAATACTTTGGGTGGAACATGTGTGGTAAATTTCCAGCACTAGAGTGAGCATACACATCAATGAATGTACTCAATCTCCTTTGGAGTACTGAAATATGATGTCCCCAGGGCCTAGCACAATGCTACTCACATATTAGACACTTAATAAATGTTTATCATATTGAATTGGATTAGATTAGACTGGATCATATTAGATTGCCTTTGGGGTTATCCTTCAAATTAAATTCATTACTGTGGCTGAATCGCATCCAGAATCAAATGAGAGCAGGGGAAAAAGAATCCCCAGGAATACTGATTTGGGATGTGTTGCCAGACTCAATTGTTATTGAAACTTCTTATCACACCAATGCATCCCATTGGTCTAAAGTCAGCCTACAGGATAGGGAGTAAATAAAGACTGACAATAGTCCAATCCATCTGAGGCATGAAGTATGTGATAGAGAATAGTGTAATAAAAATTGAAAGGGAAGTTGGACCTAGATTGTTGATGGTCTAAAATTTTATGATCAAGAGCTTGTCAAATGATTTATGCCATGTATTATCCTCATCTATCAATTTAGTCACCCTTTTATTTATTTGTTTGTTTGTTTACACGGTTATTTATTTGTTTGTTTGTTTGTTTGTTTTTAGGCAGTTGGGATTAAGTGACTTGCTCAGGGTCACACAGCTAGTAAGTGTCAAGTGTTTGGTCTGAGGCCGGATTTGAACTCAGGTCCTCCTGACACAAGGCTGTATCCACTGTGCCACCTAGCTGTCCCCTAGTCACCCTTTTAAAAAAGGAAAGGAGATTGCATTTTTTCAAGAGGCATTTAAAAGTCATTTTTTGATTAATATAAATGAAGAATAACCTTTAAAAAGCTTTTTTTAAAGCTATGTTTGGAGCAATAAGAATGCAGATTAAAAAAAAACTGGACCACTCTAGGTGGAATAAAGACAATGGGCAACAGAGAGAAGGTGGAATTGCTTTATTTCCATCATCTCTACCAAAATAAATAATCCAGATTGTGAAGAATAGAATAAAAGTGATTATCAAGGAATAAAACCCAATGTAAGTAAAGAAATGGTAAGACAGATTGTAGAAGACACAGCTATCCTTAAGGAGTCCAAGTCTCCAGAGCTGGACCCACTACATCCCAATGTTCCAAAAGAACTGATAGCTGTGGTTGAGTTACTTTCACTGATCTTTGAAAAACACATTTCCTAGGAGAAAAGAAATGAGCAAATGTCCCAAATTTTTTAAAGGAAAAGAACAGAATCCTTACATTTAATTAGTAACTTTGACGTCCATTCCTGGCAATATAACACTCATATTCTTATGGCGATAGCTTATAGTTGTGAGTGATAGAATAACATCATCTATAAAGAATTGAATTTGAGGATCAATCAATGGGCAAGGAAGAGATATATGGTTGTTGGATGAAATCTATAACACATTATAAATAAGGAATCATAATGGATTAATAGTTTAAAGATTATCATCAAAGAACTGTGCATTTGAAAAAAATTAGTTGGTTATGTGGTGAGAGAGACAACTAATGTTAAAACTAAATACTTGATTGGTATCATTGGGATATCAGATAAACTAAGGAAGAACCTAGACACAATGAGTGGAATGTCCATGGGAAATTTATGAGGTAAAGATTTTCACAGGAATGGATGGATTGGGATCTATTGGGTCGGCAAATATATATATATATACATTGATAAGCTTACAATTCCACTTGAGCTTTTGAGTGTTGCATTGTTGTCTCACTTTGAGAGTGCTTTCCACTATAAACCTCAGATCTTTTTCAGGTGAATTGTTTTCTAGCAACGTCTAATTAAAAACAACAACAACAACCTTCACATACCCCTATTAAATTTTAGCCCACATTCTAGCCTGTCTGACATAATTTTTGGCTTCTGACTGTCTATCTCCTCCTAGCTTTGTGTCATTTGGCAATTTGATAAATATGCTGTCTCTGCCTTGAACCTTCTCTAGAATGTGAAACATTATGGAATCAAGGAAAGATCCCTGTGTGTCATGAATCTATTAGGAATTTTATAGGGTTTCAAGGCTAAAAACTAGCTATTGAAGTCTGGGATTTAGGTCCAAAGGTCATTAATCCTATTATCTGCCTTATGCACAGATTAGGTTTATACCTTATATATCTTACTTTTGGAAACTGCTTAGCAATTTATAATTTACTTTAAGAACATAATCTTCTTAGATCTTCACAACCATCCTGTGAGGTAGGTAATGAAACTCCCTCAAGAAGCATTTATTAATAGCCTGCTAGCAACAGGCTACGGTGCTGGGCTCTGGGACTACAAAAACAAAAAGAAAATAGTCCTTGCCTCAAGGAGCTTCCATTTTAGCATTAATCTAAATAATCTCACTTTACAGATGAGCAAAATGAAGCCCAAAGAAGTTAAATTGTTTACTCAGTGTTATCAGCTGTGGTATAGACTGGTCTCAAACTCAAGCCTTTCTGAATCTATAATCAGTGTTGGTGGCTACATGATTGCCAACACCTTTGTGGGAGGTAATAGTAAGTCAATATGCATTTATTAAGCACCTATTATGTGCCAGGTATTGTGCACTGGGGGTACAAAGAGAGGCAAAAGATAATCTCTGGTGTCAAAGAACTCACAGTCTAATGGAAGAGACAACATGCAAACAAATATGTACAAACAAGCTATCTACAGGAAAAATTAGAGATAATTACTAGCACGAAAGGGATCAGGAATGTCAATTCAATCAGAACCAGCCTCTAACCTGTAGGTGGCCGGAGCCAAACAAATGGAGCAGGCTAAAGACAGGAGATTCAAGACACAAACATAAGTTTAATTGCAGAGTGAGGAAAATGACGTTTGCAAATGGAAGCCCTCCCCACTTAAGCTTAACATGCTGGACTAAAGGTAGGTCTTACATATATCCTGGGCTGGACCATGACATAATCATTTTTAGATCTTGAGATAGTTCTCATGGTTAGCATTTCTTGGGACAACGCAGGTGTTCTTGGGTCACATGGGAACAGTCATTGTCTCAGGTCTTGGGAGTCATGACCACCCTGCCAGGTGACATGAACAGCACAATACCTGTCAGTGACAAGGAACATGAATTGTGAAGATGTGATAGATGGCCCTGGGAAATAGGGGGAGATAAATCCCTCAGTGAACACCTGGTGTTGGTCAGAGCAATACTTTTCCAGAGGGTGATATCATCCTGAGTGCAAAGGATTATTGTTTTGCCAAGCTCAGGACAGCCTGCTTGCTAGTCCTTTGCTCTAGAAAACAGGACATCTCCAAAATATTTTGACAGGAGTCAGTATTATAATAGATTTTCTCAGAAAATCCCATGGCCTTCTCTGACTCTTACATTGCACTTCTCACAGTGTTACATTTTGTTCTTCAGACCTTAAGGGACTCATTCAAAGACAAACAGCTTGTGAGGGACAGAACCCAAATTCCTCAACTCCTGGTCAAGGCTCTTTTCCACTAACCTTCATGCTTCCCTTACATAACTCTATCACAGTTAGTAAAACAAAGGACTGAGCCTGACTATTTACCCTTTGTTATTCAAGAGTAAGTAAAACCTGAAAGAGAACAGAATTCATCTCTACAATGGTAAGTAGTTTCCCTAAGAGACCTTTAGGATCTAGTGAGGAGATCCACATTTGCAATGCTTAAAAAAAAAAATCTTTGGTTGAATTTGGAACAATATAAAACACTCACTTAAAAAAAAGGTTAGATTTTTTCCAAGCATTTCATTTACCACTATTTGAATAATATTCTGTCAAAAAAGAGTAATTTGAAAGACTTCCTTGAGAACAAGGGTATATAGCAAATTGAATAGAATTGAATACATTTGGACAATACTAGCAGTGATAGCATTCTATTCTTATCCTTTAATCACTGGAAGAGTGGGGGGGGAATGGGAAAAGACAGAATTCTTTTTAATCTTGAATAGAAAACAATAAGAAAGATAAGGCATTAACTCACAGGAGGTTGAGTCATTTTTATATTGAATAGTGTTGTAGAGAATTCCACTTGACTTTCACCAATTAAGGGTAAGCTTGGGGAGAGGGGAGAGAAGAGAAAGGGACTTTATGCCTTATTACAACTTATAGTTATAAAGGAAAGGGATAATATATTGGTAATATCTCTTGCAGAGGGTTAAAAATGGTTCCATTAGCAGGAAGTTGAAAGCTGCCATGTCAAAAGTTCAATGAGGTGATAACATAAGATTTTCAACTACTTACATAATAAAAATTCTGACAACATGACCTGATATATGAAGCTGTAACCCAGGCTTGAAATCACCTGGTATCCTGATGAAATGAGAATGCAAGCCCAGGAGGAGACATTTAAAGTTTTGAGTTTTACTCTAGGCTTATCTAGAAAATGTGTGGACATTATCTGCATTATGGTGAACATCATTAATGGACAAATCAAAGTCAATTTATCAGGCCTTCATTTGGGGAAAATCCATACCTCTTTACTACTTTTTCAGGCTCCCTTTTTCTATGTGGACTACTAACTTTAAACTAGTCTACAGATGTTCTTTGTCTCAGAGGACCATGACATCAGGAAGGTGATGCCATGACTTGCAAGTGAATTGGATTTAAGTGAGGGAGGGCTGTGTAAAGTCTCCAGCCTCACTCTCTCCTCTGGAACCATCAGGATGACTCGGAGTTGACCCTGGATGCAGTGGGAGACCTTGGCCTTTTTAAGCTAAGGTCTTTCTCAGGTCTCAGTTTGACTGAGGCAATGCCCATCCAATGATTAAGGGTAGGTAAGAAATGAGGCAAAGAATGGACTCTTTTACTTAGTTAAAAAACCCAGCAATTCAATTTAGCAGGGAGAGACCCGTAGGGTTTCTGGCTAAAACAAAAACAGTTGCTATTTACATTCACTCTGAGCCATCAGGACCCAAACAATTACAATTTGGGCTTGGACTTGGGACCTTATTAGTTGGCCGATAAATAAGAGCCAGAGTGATTTGGGTTTAAGGCAGGGGTGGAGAACCTGCAGCCTCAAGGCCACATGTGGCCCTCGAGGTCCTCAAGTGCAACCCTTTGACTGAATCCAAACTTCACAGAGCAAATCCCCTTAATAAAAAGAATTTGTTCCGTAAAACTTGGACTCAGTCCAAAGGCCACACCCAAGGATCCAGAAGGCCACATGGGGTCTCAAGGCCACAGGTTCCCCACCCCTGGTTTAAAGCATGGTCCTTAAGAAATAAATCTAGCCCATAAACCCCAAGATATCTTGTGAGGTTTCAGTGATTAAAATTCACATTCCTTTGGGCAGAGCACCCACAGGTAAGGGTATTGTGCCCTATGTGGACAGAGAGAGAAGAAGGAGAAGAGGAGAGAAGAGGAAGGAGGAAAAGAGAAGAGAGGAGAGGAGAGGTGAGGAGAAAAGAGGAGAAGAGAGGAAGGAGCTGCATTGCCCAACTGGAACTGGCCACATAGGTCCCCAGTAGGACAGCTCTTACTACTCACAGGTTGTTGTTTGTCCTTCATTTTTGAAGAGGACCATGATATCAGGAAGGTGATTCCATGAATTGCAAGTGAATTGGATTTAAGTGAGGAGGGCTGTGCAAAGTCACCAGCCTCACTCTCTCCTCCAGAGCCATATTCATAGTTACTTGCCTCCTTGAAGTCAGGGATAGCATTTTTTGCCTTTCTCTAGAAAACATCTTTGTCTTTATCTTTGGAGCTTAGAGCTACAGTGTTGTGTAATTGAATGCCTAAAAATGTTCTTACTATGATGAGCACTCAATAAATGTTTGTTGAATGAAAGCTCACTCTATGAACCTTTTAGGATGTTCTAAAGGGCTATCAGGAATGCTCAGTATTCATACTGATCTGTTTTTTTTTAAATTTCCTGACACCAGAGTTGTATGTGCTAGATGCCTTGTAAAGACCTCTGGAAACCCATGTTTCTGGGCAATAGCCTCAAGTTTCTATCTTGGCTTTAATTACCATTTCTATACTGAAGATCTTACCTATCCTGTCGTAACCTCTCTGTTGACCTACAATCTTGCATCATCAGCTGCCTTCAGACACCTCAAACTGGATGTCCAATAGACATCTTAAACTCAAAATGTCCCAGACAGAACTCACTATCTTTCCCCTTAAATGCTACCCCATCTCCTAACTTCCCTATTGGTGACATCATCCTCTTAGTCCCGTGTGTCATCCTTGACTCCTCATTATCTCTCTCCCAACATGTCAAATCTGTTGTCAAAGCCTATGGATTTTGCCTTTACAACATCTCTTGAATATGGCCCCTTCTCTACTCTGATACTGTCATCACCACCCTCATTACTTCATACCTGGACTATTATAATAGTGTGCTGATGGGTTTGCCTGCCTCAAGTCTCTCCCCACTCCAATCTGTCCTCCATTCAGTCACTAAAAAGATTTTCCTAAAGCACAAGTTTGACAAGGTCATCCCTACACTAAACTTTAGTGGCTCCCTATTGCCTCCAGGATCAAATACAAAATCCTCTGTTTGACATACAAAGCACTTCATAAACTAGCCCTTCCCTATCTTACCAGCCTTCTTATGCCTTTCTCCTTGTTTCTCCCATGCTTTGATCCAGGAACAGTGGTCTCCTGGCTGTTCCTCAAACAAGATACTCCATTTCTCAGCTCTGGGTATTTTCTCTGGTTGTTCCTTCTTCCTAAAATGCTCTCCCTCTTCATCTCTGTCTCTTGGTTTCCCTGACTTCCTTTAATTCCCAATGAAAATCCCATCTTCTACAGGAAGCCTTTCCTAACCCCACTTAACTCTAATGCCTTTCATATTTTAATTATTTCCTTTTTATCCCGTATATAGTTTGTACATATTTGTTTGCTTGTCGACTGGAGAGGCAATGGTGGCTATGAGTGGGCTGTGATATATATTACAAAAGAATGATTAATTAAGAACATACAAAAGAAATCCAGCCATTTTAAAGGCATTCAGAGATCCATTTTCAAGGTGTTTCAAAGAAGGAAACATACCAAGAGAATGGAAAACATCAAAGATAGTGTTATTAAAAATGAAAGGTATCAACAACTACTAACCTGTCTATTTTCTCACCTTCATAAAGTTTTTATGAGAATTATCTACATATATGTAGTGTTTGTGTGTGTGTGTGTGTGTGTGTGTGTGTGTGTATATATACATACATACACATATACACACATATCTTTCTTTCTATCTATCTATGAAGGTAGGGAGGAGATAGTGTCTCAAAAGAATCAACCAGAGCAGAAAGATATGTAGATTGGTCAATCTAGATAGTTTCCAGAGTGTGGGAAATCAAGGCAGTCAGACAGATGTCATGAGTGGAGTAGACAGAGAAATAAGTGCTGAGACTTAGACATAGGTTTTTCTGTTCCCTGTTGGTTGTCAAGGATTCTGGGTTAATCACAATCAGAAGTATTTAGTTAGGAAGTTCTCTTTGTAAACTTGGATACTCGTCAAAGGAGTACTTGGTAAACTCCATCCTGATTGCATCAGAGCCAGAGACAATGGATTCGTTAATTAGGCCCAGATTTATTTATTTTTCTTAGTTCTCTGTTTTTCCATTTAACAAGTGAAAATAATAAAGATGATCTTAGGAACCACAGTTCACACTTTTCAGAGCAGATAATCTGAAAAGAGGGAGGGGAATGCATGGAGCCCAGTCCATACTGTAACTATAGATAGCAGGAGGAACTAGACAGAAATTATATGGTCTATGAAGTGATTACTTGGAATTTTGTAACTTTGTGAATCATAGCTGTTTTCACTTTCATTCATTGTTTCTCTCCTGGGCACATGATTATCAGTTAGAATATAATGGCCAAAAAAAGAAGGGATTCTTATGCTGCTGATCTGGTGGTCAATCTAAGTCACCCCTCTGGTTGGTCATGGAGAAGTCTTTGTCATGTGGTTGCTATCCATTGGCAGGAATGGGTAACATTGAGAGCTTTGACCTGGGAAAATCTCTATTAACCATAGTCTTTGGGAAGTTTCTTTCTCATTTATCTCTTCAAATGAATTGTGCTTGTTTCAGAGATCTCCTGCTGGTTCTGGACCTTATGTCAGACTGTTCTTTGTTTTTGTACCTGAGGAATGCAGAAGCATCTACTTAGATAAAAATTTGCTCAGGTCACTATTGAACTCACCCCAGGGGGAGAACAAGGAGACTTAGCGGAGCCAGCCATAATACCACAGATTCAAGGGAGCGATGGTAGCAGCAACAGAGCATCCTAAGGAGTGTATGCCTATTCATGCATCTCAAGCTCCCCTGCATTGAGAGCCATTGCTTTCTCAAAGAATGAGAAAATGAGCCACTTTATTTCCTACATGAAATTCTTGGGGAATTTCATCTGTTGTTGGCTAGGCAGATAGGTTATTATATTAAGGTTCATTTTGGATTCCTACATAATATAAATTCATTTTGAAGTTTAGTTTCAATTTTTAAATCCAGGGTAAAAAGTAGAACATTCTTAAATTAAACAACCAAATTATCCAGCCTTACAATTATTACAACTTAGCTTGTGGATTTCAGCTCATGGTTTGTAGTTTGTACAAAGTTTGTTCTAATTCCAATTTCACAAGAAAGCAGGATGCAAGAAAAATAACATAAAAATTAAGGAAGAGAGAAATGTTTTCCTGCTGAATAAAATGCATGGGGTCACTTTTTTTGAAATAGTCCCAAAAGAGTATTTTGTAATTTAAAAAAAAAAGAAACTCTGGTTAACTAATTTACATGTTCTAAATGTAAGTGACAAAGTCCTTGGCTCCTCATACTCAAGGTAATAATCCTATTGTCCTTCAGAGTCTGTATGATTAAGAGTTTGACCTGAGGTGCCTTCTAAGGGAAGTCCAACCCATAATGGTGGTTAAAGGGACCTTGGTGTATCAAGTGCAACAGTGATGGTCAGGAACCTCCTTTAACTCAGATAACACAGGATGTAGATGTCATTAAAATTATTTTGTGTGTTTGCCATCCTTTTAATCTGTGGGCCTGAATGTCAGATGGGATCTGTCTTTGGCAAAGCCTGATTTATATGAAGTAGGTGGCCAAAAGACTCCCTTGCCCCAAAATATCTCCCACTGGCCTACTCCAAGTTACTTTCATATCTACCATTAAGTCACTTCTTTGACTTAAACCAATATAATCCAATAAGTATGAATTAAAAATACCTACTATGTAAAAGAAAGACAGGAAGCATATCATACTGGATCAAAAGATAGTCTTGTGTAGGTCAATAAGATCTGGGCTTAAATCCCACCTCTGACATACACTCTGTATAACTCATTGCAAATCATTTAACATTTCAGTGGCTCCAAACAACACTTTACAACAATAAGGTATAAAATGGTCACAAATCAGTGTTTGTAGAGAGAGTTTCTTCATAAAGAATTGCCTATTCTCCAGTGAAATTGAAAGACTAGGCCAGCCAAAAAAAAAATATTCAAGGTACTGTGCTAGGCACAATAGGATTATAAATGCAAAGAAGTGGGGGTGGGAAATACCCCCTCCTCTTTTTAAGCTTAAATTCTACCAGAAACTTTATCTTCCAGAGGTCCCTTATTTAAAAGCACAGCTTAGTTAACAGTTATAACCTTATGAGTTGGGGTATAAGACAAATAAGTTCTGATGAGGGCTGGGGAAATATCTAAAGGGTCAAGTATCACCTAAGAAAGAGACTCCTGCCTAATCTTCATTTCTCTCCTGTCCTCCAGTTCCATTTCACCAACTTTCTGTAGTCATCTCCACTGGGACATCTCATAGATATCTCAAACTCAACTTATCCTAAAGAGAAATCAAGGTCTCTCTCCCTAAACCAACTTGTCTTTCTAACTTGCCTATTTCTGTCAAAGACACTACCATCCTTCCTGTTTGCTCAGATTTTCACACTTTCAGAGTTATCTTTAACTCTTCCCTCTCTCCCAATCTCTTCTCATTGATCTCAAATCAGTTGCCAAGTATCATGGATCCTACCTCCACCAAATCTCTTGCATCTGTACCCTTTTCTCCACTCACATGGTCACTACCCAGTTCAGGAACTTATCACACCTTGCCTTGTAAATTGCTTCCTACTTGGTCTCCGTGGCTCCAGTCTGTCTATCTTCTTTCCTATCCATCATCCACGAAGCTGCCAAATGGATATTTCTAAAGCACAAATCTGACCATTGTCATTCCCTTGCTCAGAATGTTTCCATTATTTTTATGGCCTCTTGGATAAAATAGAAATTCTTCTGTTTGGCATGTAAAGCTCTTAACAACCTGATTCTAACCTATCTTTCTAAAATAATTTTTAATGCTGTTTTCCATCATAAACTCTACATTCCAGCCAAAAAGACCTACTTAATGTTTCTCACACATGACATTTTATTTTCTGGATCTTTTCACCGGAGCTTTTGTTCCCTTTCTTGGTCTACTGTCTTTATCTCTGCCTTTTGAATACTCAGATCCCTTTGAGCCTCAGCTTATATCACCTCATTTACTAGTTGCCCCAATAATTAAATCTCCCTGCCATTGCTTTGTGTTTACTTACCTGTGCATGTGGTATAGCCAGGCAATTGCATCATTTCCCCCCTTTATATCCCTACCTAGTGCATAGCACAGAGCCTACACTGCTTGTTGAATTTGGGATAAAGCATCCCAGAAGATTTTTAGGCTGCACTGAGTAGAGATATAAGAAGAGTAAAAAGAGGACACATTATCTACTTGGTGAGTTTGCCTAGGGATAGCCCTGGCTCTTTGTTATTAATGACACATGTACATGTGTCTGGTTGTCATTTCACAGCTTCCATTTTGGGCATCAGTCAGTAAGCATTTAGTAAGTGCCTACTGTGAGCCAGACACTGTGCTAAGCAATAGGAATATGAAGATAGGCAAAAGATAGTCTCTGCCTTTGAGGAACTCCCAAACTAATGGAGGAGACAACATGCAAAGAACTGTGTACAAACAAACTCAAGGCAAATCGGAATTAATCAACAGAGTGAAGTCACCCCAAATCCAAGAGAGATCAAGAAAGGGCTCCTTGTAGAATGTGGAATTTTAGCTAGGACTTAAGGAAAGCAGGAGCTGGAGGTGAGGGAGGAAAGAATCTAGGCATGGAGGAAGCCAGGGAAAAGGCCTGGAGATTGTGTGCATTGGTGTGTCTATCCTAGGATGCTCGATTCATTAAGGCAGGTAAGTAGATGCTATTTCGATTGACTTTTATGCTCTTCTTTTACTACAATGATGAGCATTCATAAACATTGGATAAGGGAGATAATAAAACAAACAAACAAAAACCATAACCAGGAGACAAGACTTGGCCAAAAATTTATTCATTACAGGTAGGTAACACCTCATTTCCCAAAGTATTGCCCATTTATATTCTTATTCCCAGAGCCTTCCTAAAGTCTATTTTTCATGTTCCTGCCTTTACTCAATCAGTTAAATTCAAACCAGCTTTCTATCATAGGACACTGAGGATACAGAAGACAATCTTGTCCTCGAGCTGCCTACATTCTATTTGAGGGAAATACAACATTTACACATAGAAGAAAGTCAAATGTAATGTGAAGAGTGAAAGAAAGTATTAAAAATAGGGGGATCAGGAAGGTATTCCCAGAGGAGATGGCACTTGAGAGCTAAGCTTTGAATGATGCTACGGATTCTGAAAGGTGGTGGTGAGGAAAGAATGCATTTCAGATAAATTGTATAGTCTGCGCAAAAGAATGTCATTCAGTAAATATTTACTAAGTATCTGCTATGTGCAAAGCATTGTAGTAAGCACTGGAAATGTAAAGAAAGATAAAAGACAATCTCTGCTTGGAGGAGCTCATAATCTAAGAAGGGAGACAATATGTAAATAACTATATACATACAAGCTATACACAGGGTAAATTGGAAATAATCAATAGAGGGAAGGCACTAGTCAAGAGGGATCAGAAGAAGCTTCTTGTAGAAGGTGGGATTTACAATGGGACTTGAAGGAAGCGAGGGTAGGCAGTAGGAGGAGAAATAATGGAGGGAGAACATTTAATACCTGTGGGACAGCCAGTGAAAATGCTTAGAGTTTTGTGTGAGGAACAGCAAGGAGGTCAGTGTCACTGGATTACAGAGAATAGGTGGGAAGTATTGTAAGGTGTGAGAAGATTAGAAAGTTTGGGGGAGGCTCTGAATGCCAAACAGAGGATTTTTAATTGATTCTAGATGTAATAGGGAGCCAGTGAATTTTATTGAATGGGGTCAGGGAGTGACATGGTCAGACCTGCACTTAAGGAAATATTACATTGGCAGCTGAGTGGAAAGAAGGACTGGAGTGGGCAGAGACTTATGGCAGGCTGACCCACCAGCAGGCTATGGCAATAGTCCAGAAGTGAGGTGATCAGGGTCTACACCAGGGTGGTGGTAGTGGCAGAGTAAAGAAGGGGGCATATGAGAGTAATGTTATAAAGGTAAAATCAATAGGTTGGATATAGGAAGTGAGAAAGATTGAGGAGCTAAGGATGACACCTAGTTTGTAAGCCTAGGCAAAGTAAAGGTGATCATACCTTAGTAGTAATAGGGAAATTCAGAAGAGGGGAACAGTTTTTTTGGGAAAGATATTAAGTTCTGTTTTGGACATGTTGAATTTAAGATGTCCACAGGACATGTAGTTCAAAATGACTAACAGGTGATTGTAGATGCCATACTGGAGGTCAGCAGAGAAGTTAGGGCTAGATAAGTAGACTTGAGAATCATCAGCATAGAGATGATAAGTGGAATCATGGGAGCTGGAGTTTACCATGTGTAGATAATATAGAGGGAGAAGAGCAGAGAGCCTGAACAGAGTCCTGTGGGACACTCATGGTTGGTAGGTGTGACCCAAATGATGATCAGTAAAGGAGACTGAGAAGCAGTGAGATAGATTGGAGGCAAACCAGGAGAGAAAAGTGGCATGAAAACCTAGAGAGAAGAGAGTATCCAGGAGAAGAGAGTGATCAGCAATGTCAAAGCCTGCAAAGAGGGCATAGAAGTAGCACATGGAACGCCCAGTTTAAGGAATAGCAAAATAGTCTAGTTTCTTAATAAAGTAGTGAGCATGAATGAGAAGCAATGCAAAATAAATCTGTAAAGAAAGGCTGGAGCCAGAATGCGAATAACTTTAAATGCTAAGCTAAGGATTTTGTATTTTATCCTAGAGGCAATAGGGAGAAATAGACATTTCTTATTCTTTTGGTGATTAGATGGATATAGTTTGGAGAGAGGTTGGAAGCAAGGCACTTCATGCTTTGTCTCTAGAATGCCCTCTTGTGCTGGGGTAGTGACAGAAATTCTAGGCACATACGTTGTTTTACATTTTGGAATAGCCTCATTAGGACTTCCTTTAAATAATACTAACAATTAACATTTATATAATACTTCTAAGTGTTGTAAAACTATTTATATAGCCATGAAAGTAGGTACTCTCAATTTGATTATCCTCATTTTACAAGGGAGGAAAATGAGGCCAACAGAGTTTAATTATTTCCTCGGGCCTGTATACCTAGTACGTGTCTGAGGTAGGATTTGAATCGAGGACTTCTTGACTCCAAGTCCAGCATTCCATTTGGGTGCTCTATTAGGGAGCTAGGTAGTTCAGTGGATAGAGTGCTGGGCCTGGAGTCGGGAAGACCTGAGTTCATATCCAGCCTCAGACAATGTGTGACCCTAGGCAAGTCATTTAACTTCTGTTTGCCTCAGTTTTCCTCATCTATAAAATGGGGATAATAATAGCACCTATCTACCAAAGTTGTTGTGAGGCTCAAATTAAATAATATTTATAAAATGCTTAGCATAATGCCTGGCATATAGTAAATCATTATATAAATGTTAGTTTTTATTATTACTATTTGTTATGCTACATGGCAACTTAGTAGTTTGGCTGAGATCTTTCCATACATGAAATGGAGAAATAAAGCAAATAGGAATTAAAAATCTATGGACATTTAATAAACTTCTCTGGAAGGCCAACTGACTCCACAGCTCTCTTTGGGCCATGAGCGGTACCTTCTTATATACAGCACCAAGATTTGTGCTATATGCCCAAAGAACAAGGTTTAATTAGTTAAGAACCCATCAAGCATGGCAAATAAATACCCATACAACAAGCAAGTGAAAAATACATCCCAAGAGAACTGGAAAGTTAGCATTCGGAAAAGGGCTATAAATACCCAGGCTCTTAGAAGCTGTAGCATTTGTCCTAAAGAGAATGAGTTGTAGAGAGCATACTTGAGCAACCCTTCACCACTGGCTAAGCTGCCTCTCTGAATTTCTAGATAAGGCTTTGAATGGAGGGAATGTCAAGTGAAGAGCCTGCCCAGCATCATCCAGAGCCATCACAGGGGCTGGGGATGAAGAGGGAAGAATAGAATGCTAGCAGCAATCCCTTAAGAGTAAAGATGCCAAAGCAAAGGGAAGAGTTTGAGAAGTCAAGCTCGAAACTCAAAAATGACCCTTGTTTCCTCATTTCCTACAGCACAATAGGGCTTCGTCACATTCATATACCACAACTTGTTCAACCATTCTTTAATTAATGGAATCCCTTTCTGTCCAGGTTTTTTTTCCTACCACAAAAAAGCTGATATATGTAGGAGAATAGGAGTTATCCGCAAATGTTCATATTGTAAAGATGCAACATTGTAATAATATTTTTCAAAAATTAAAAATTACAATGACCTTTACAAGCTCCCATGGGGAACATTGATCCCTTAGAAAAATTCATAGTCTCACAGCCTCCAAATTTGTTTAGTCATCATTTACAACTTTCCTGTTTCAGATCTTGCTGATAATGAGGCACAGGAAAGTGAAGGTTTATTAGGAATTTGTTGGAAAGGGCAGAAACAAGAATGTTTATTTCAAATTACAACATTTTGGCTGCTAAGTTTATTTTAAAAAATGTGAATTCATTTTTTAAAAGATACCAGTCAGAAGTCAGTGGGCAAAAATTCAGCTTATGCTCAGGCAAAAAAAGTTGACAACTTCCCAGTATAGATTTCAAGGCTCTGTGTTCACAGGCAAAAAGAGGAGGGCTTCCCCAGAAAACCTAAGGGTGATTAAAAACCCACAGGAGGAAACTTGAAAGCCACCAGGAATGACAATGATCAGTGTTGGCATAGCAAAACTCAGACTAGAACACCCCAAGTCCCCAAGGTCTCTAATGCTCTGTCCTGAGATGCCATAGAGAGCCCTGCACAGCCAGTGCTCGGAAGCTCAGGGGCTTAACCACAGGATGTAAAAGTCAGTGAAGGAGCCCAGGACCAAGCAGGGCCTACCACACCACCCAAAGGCAAAATAGTAGGTGGATCTTGGCTCTAGAGCAAAGCCCTTATTCAGGAACTAAGGCTGGAAAAAAGAGTGAACGTTTTCTACCCAGCTGCTTTCCTTAATTTCATGATCTCCAGAAACTCATCATGTCATTGCCAAAATCCTGAGATTCCATATTAAAGAAATAATTCTTCAGTATGTAGAAATAAGGAATTAAGTGCAAGGAGACTATAGTCAGGATCACATAGGTCCTGGCAGCCTTGTCCAAAAATGAAAGGAGATTTTGGAATACAATGTTCCAAAAGGTAAAAAAGTATAGGCTTACAACGAAGAATAACTTACCCTAAAAAACTGACTTCAACCCTATAGGAGGAAAAGTGGACCTTTAACAAAATGAAGGTTTTTCAAGCATTTCCAATGAAAAAATCAGAGATGAGTAGGAAATGAAATGCAAACACAAGAGTTATGAGAAACCTAGAAATGTAGACTTATTTGAGCAATTGGAGGGAGCAGTGGGATGATACAATGCTAACATTCTAATAGGGGGAAAAGAAACGTCTGTCACCCTAATGTCTTCAAAGGCTACTGAAGAAGTTAAATAAGAAAAACAAATGATGTGGGGGTGAATTAGTGCTATTCTGAGACTTTTGAGAAGGGAAAGAGAAGAAAGATAAAAGGAATACACTAGTGTAGAAAGAAGGAATAAGGGGGTATAACTTGATGTTTCATCTAATTTGTATGCATGATAATAAAAAAAATATACAATACAAAATATACAAACATGGAAGAAAGGGAGGAATGGGCATCAGATGAATATCATGCTTATCTGAACCAAAGGAGGGACGAATATACACACACGGTTTGGTGTAGAAATCCATCAAACTCAATAGTGAAATAAATGGAGATGACAGGTGGGGACTCAAATGGTGAGGGGAAGGGAGGGCATTAAGATGGAGGATAATAAGAGGGAGGGAACAATCACAAGCAAAGCAATCTTCCTGGTCCAGAAGGGGGAAAAATAAGTCAAATTTAAAGTATACCTACTAATTGAGGAATGGCTGGAAAAATTGTCATACATTAATACAAAAAGATTATTTTGCTGAAAGAAATGATGAAAGATACCATTTCAGAGAATCTTGGGAAGTACTAATATAGAATGGAGTAAACAGAACCAGAAAAATTTATATAATGGCAATAAGGCAAAGAAAAACCAACCCTGAAAAACGTTTTGTTGTTGTTGCCCAGTTGTTCAGTTATGTCCAACTCTTCATGATGTCATGGACTACAGCATGCAGACCCTTCTATCCTGTACCATCTCTCAAAGGCTCTCCAAACTCATGTTCATTGCTTGCATGCTAGTTTCTATCCATCTCATCCTCTAGTGTTCCCTTCTCCCTTTGCCTTCGATCTTTTCCAACATTAGGGTATTTTCCAATGAGTCCTGTCTTTTCATTCTGTGGACAGAGTATTTAAATTTCAGCTTCAATTTCAGTATTTATCTTTCTAATTAATAGTCTGAATTAATTTCTTGAAGTATTGATTGATTTGATCTCTTTGCTCTCCAAAGGACTCTCAAAAGTTTTCACCAGCACCACATTCCTTGTAATCCAGCTCTCACAGCTATATATTGCTACTGGAAAAACCATAGCTTTGACTATATAGATCTTTGTCATCAAGGTGAAATCTCTGTTTTTTTAGAATGCTTTCCAGATTTGCCATAACTTTCCTTCCTAGGACCAAGGGTCTTTTAATTTCATGGCCACAGTAACCATCTGTAATGATCTTTGAGCCCAAGAATATAAAATCTGACACTGCTTCCATTTCTTTTACCTTTATTGCCGAGCTTGACATGATCTTAGTTTTTTTTTTTTAGTGTTTAGCTTCAAGCCAGCTTTTACACTCTCCTCTTTCACTGTCATCAAGAGGCTTCTTAATTATTCTTTACTTTATTCCATCAGAGTGGTATCATCTGCATATCTAAGATTGTTGATATTTCTCCCAGAAACTTTAATTCTGGCTTTTGATTCATCTAGCCTGCTTAATTTTCAAGTGTAGCTATCTTTGAAGAACAAGTGATGAATGACCCTAAAAAAAGGAACCCACCTCAGGTCTTCAATTTGTAAGGGATGACATTTTCAAGATAAGGCCTGCAGGATATATTCCTACAAGGTCATGCCTGCATTACCAGTGTTAAACGTCCAGGGCCATTCATTATACACATACTTTCTTATTATTGTCATTTAATAGAGATATATGACCTACTTTTCCAAAATGACAGCTTGCCAGGATGAAGCCACTTCTTGTGGAAATGGCTTTGATTCTAGAATTCTTTTACAGTGAAGTTACAGAAAAGATTCAGTGTTTATGTAGAATGTGCGTGTGTTGTTGCCTTTTCAGTCATTGACTGTTTAGTACCTTGAGTCTGTTGCTTTACTAAGTCATCTATTATAGGATGATGCCACATTCTGAGTGAGAATTCATTGTTATTCATTTTGTGGGGGATGGAAAGCTTAAGGTAGGCCATCACTGGTACAAAAAAAAAATCTTTTCAATACTTTTACTGGCTTTTGTTGATTCACTATCACACTCTCCACAATGGATGAAGAAAGTAGAGTTAACCAGAGGCAGTGTGGAATAATGATATGAGTGATATGGAGCTAGGAAGATTTGGGTTCAGATCCCCCCTAACTGGCTGCCTTATTGGCAGCATGACCCTTCACAAGTCATTTAGCTTCTCTTAGCTTTAACTTCTTCCTCTATAAAATTAAGACAATAATGACTTTAGTATTTATTTCAAGGGTTGTAGTGAGCTTCAAATGAGAAATCTATCTATAATGAACATTACCACCAAATGCACCCTTTTTCTCATTCTCCCCTCCCCCATCCTCCTCTTTTGAAACAATGATGGAAAGTGGCATCTGGAAGCAACTCATTTAACCCAAGAAATAATCTGTGTGTATGCACAGGAACCATATTTATCGTAGAGAATGCTTATGTCAAATATCAACTTCCATGAATTTTCTCACTTCGCAGTTTGCCCTCCAAATAGAAGAATATAGAGAATTTTTGTCTTCCTCAGTTAATACTGTACTTCTTGTTTTTAGAAATGCTGACTTCATCATGAAGACTGTATAATAAGCATTATTAAGCTAACTGCATAATCAGGAGAATTTACTACCAGATTTATTAATTCCATTAAAATGATTCTCATCTCACTTCACACAGAGTGAAAATGTTTGGTAAGAATTGTTGCCCAACGTCACCTGAATCGTACCTTTGGCCTCTTTGGCATCACTGGTTGGATATACAGTGGTTCTTTCTGGTGGCAAAGAATCAGAAATTGTGGGGATTTCCATCAATTGGGGAATGGCTGAACAAATTGTGGTATATGATTATGATGGAGTACTATTGTGCTATAGGAAATGATGAGCAAGATGCTTTCAGAAAAATCTGGGAAAAATTATATGAACTGACTCAAAGTAAAGTGAGCAGAACCAGGACACGTTGTACATAGTAACAACAATATTGTACGATGATCAACTGTGAATGACTTAGCTATTCTCAGCAATGATCCAAGACAATTCCTTAGGACTTGTAATGAAAAATACTATCTACCTACAGAGAAAGAATTGACAGAGTCTGAATGTAGATTGAAGCATACCTTTTTATTTTACTATTCTTGTTTTTTTCTCTGCATTTTCTTTTGCAACATGGCTAATATGGAAATGTTTTGTATGACGGCACATGCATAACCTCTATCAAATTGCTTGCCTTCTCAACAGAGGGGGAGGTCAGGGAAGGAGGAAGAGATTTTGGAACACAAAATTTTTTAAAAGAATATTAAAAGTTTTTGCTTATATGTAATTGAGAAAAATAAAATAAAATAAAAAATAAACTGGCAGCCTCAGATTTTTCATCTCTAAAATGAAGGTGTTGAATCCAGTGATCTCTAGGGCCCCTTCTATGTCTTAAATTCATGAATCTTGTTTCCTTTAGTTATGTAAATAATGACAATAACTGAAATTCACCTCACTTTATAATAAGGTTTACCACAGCATTCAGGGGTTTTCTGGAGCCCTCTCAGACTGGCAAGAATTGATTATCAGATTTTTTGTTTGAACATTTACATCTCAGAAATCCAGAATTACTACAAGTCAGAGCTTGATAGTTTGTTGATTGCCTAGACGTAGCAAAGTGCTAATAAGGCAAATTAAATTTAAAATTGTGCATATACTCCCTTCCCCTCCCCCACCCTGAATCCCTCCAGAGCTTAGTTGTTAAATGCGTACCAGTACATCCCTTCATTGCTCTATAATTATTGCTTGGGCTCAGCAGAAGTATACTAGGTTTAGAGAATGCAGTTATCATCAGACCAGCACAAGACGACTATAAGCTGCTGCTGCTCTTGCTGCTCCTATTGCTGACGGCAGGTTCTTTAAGGTTTGCAAAGTGCTTTGCATTTGTCATCTCATTGGAGCTTCACAACATCTTTCTTTTTATGGACATGCGGGTTATTCTTAAGTTAGCTTTCTGTGCACAAATGGACAGGTCAGAGCTAAGATTAGAATTTATTTTTCAAATACAACTTTATTTTTGCAATTATATGTAAAGATAGTATTCAGCATTCATTTTTATAATATTTTGAGCTGAAATTTTTCTCCCACCCCCCTTCCCCAAGATAGCAAGCAATCTGATATAGGTTATACATGTGCAATCACATTAAATGTATTTCCACATTAGTCATGTTGTGAAAAAGAATCAGAAAAGCCACAAAATAGCAAGAAACAAAAAAGTGAAAATAATATTCCTAGATCTGCATTCAGACTCCATAGTTCTTTTTCTGGGTGTGGATGGCATTTTCCATCATGTGTCTTTTGGAATTGTCTTGGATCACTGTATTGCTGAGAAGAGCTAAGTCAATCATAGTTGATCATCACACAATGTTACTGTTACTGTGTGTAATGTTCTCCTGGTTCTGCTTACTTCACTCAACATCAATTCCAGGTTTTTCTGAAATCCACCTGCTCATTACTTCTTATGGCACGATAGTATTCCATTACATTCATTTACCACAACTTATTCAACCATTCCCCAGTTGATGGACATTCCTTTAATTTCCATTTCTTTGCCACCACAAAAAGAGCTGCTATATGTGTTTTTGTACATGTAGGTCTTTTTCCTGTTTTTATGATCCTTTTGGCATATAGACCTAGAAGTGGTATTGCTGGATAAAAGGGTATGCACAGTTTGATTGTCCTTTAGGTACAGTTCCACATTGCTCTCCAGAATGATTAGATCAGTTCACAACTCTATCAACAATGCATTAGTGTCCCAATTTTCCCACATTTTCTCCAACATTTATCATTTTCCTTTTCTGTCATATTAGCCAATCTGATAGGAGTGAGGTGGTACCTCAGTGTTGTTTTAATTTGCATTTCTCTAATCAATAGTAATTTAGAGCATTTTTTTCCATATGACTATAGCTTTAATTTCTTCGTCTGAAAACTTCCTGTTCATATACTTTGACCATTTATCAGTTGGAGATGACTATATTCTTATAAATTTGACTCAGTTCTCTATATAGTTGAGAAATGAGGCTTTTATCAGAAATACTGTAAAAAATTCTTTCCCACTTTTCTGTTTTCCTTCTATTCTTGGTTGTATTGGTTTTGTTTGTGCAAAAACCTTTTAATTTAATGTAATCAAAATTATCTATTTTGTATATTGTAATGTTCTCTACCTCTTCTTTGGTTGTAAATTCTTCCCTTCTCCATAGATCTGACAGGTAAACTATTCTTTGCTCTCCTAATTTGTTTGTGGTATTATCTATAAAGTCTAAATCATGTGTTCATTTTGACCTTGTCATGGTATATTATGTGAGATGTTGGTCTATGTCCAGTTTCCACCATACTATTCTCCAGTTTTCCCAAAAGTTTTTGCCAGATAGTGAGTTCTTATTCCAGAAGCTGGAGTCTTTGAGTTTATCAAATGGTAGATTACTATGGTCGTTTACTAGTGTGTCGTGTGTACCTAATCTATCCTACTGATCCACCACTCTATTTCTTAGCCAGTGCCAAATAGTTTTGATGATTGCGGCTTTATAATATAATTTTTAGATCTGGTACTACTAGGCTACCTTCCTTTGCTTTTTTTTTTTTTGGCTAGGCAATGGGGTTAAGTGACTTGCCCAGGGTGTTATGTGTCTGAGGCTGGATTTGAATTCAGGTCCTCCTGACTCCAGGGCTGGTGCTCTATCCACTGTGCCACCTAGCTGCCCCTCTTTGCATTTTTTTCATTAATTCCCTTGATACTCTTGACCATTTGCTCTTCCAGATGAATTTTGTTATTATTTTTTCCTAATTCTATAAAAGAATTTTTGGTAGTTTGGTATGGCACTGAATAAGTAAGTTAATTTAGGTAGAATTGTCATTTTTATTAAATCAGCTCAGTCTACGCATGAGCAATTGATATTTTCCCAATTGTTAAGATCTGACTTAATTTGTGTGAAAAGTGTTTTGTAATTGTATTCATATAGTTTCTGAGTTAAGATTAGAATTTATAATAAACAGGAAGAAAATAATAATGAGAAAAAGGTATGTTGTACACTTGAGAAGATTTAATTCTAAGTTATTTAAACAATATGTTAAAATAAAATGGGAAATGGACAACAGAAATGATGTTAGCATGGACTATAATTTTGTCTAAAAGTTAAAACAATATAAATTAATTACCACAAGAATACCAAAAAGAACCTAGAAAGCATTTAGTAAGCAAAATTTGGCTTGCTTACTAAGTAGAGAGGATGGTTGCGAAGAGCAACAGTATGCTGGAACAAAAACCTATCTGTAAAATCACTGAGAAAAGATAATAGACAATTGTGAGCAGTACTATCTTTTAAAGCAGAGAGTAGCAGAGGAAGGTAAAAACAATCTAAAGAAACCTTGAGGAGATATTCAACTAAGCCAAGTCATCCTAAGGACATTCAGGAATGACAATAGAAAGAGGACTAGAAAGAGGAGAAAAATGAAAAAGATTTGCAAAAATTATCACAACAATATTTTCCATCAAACATAGAGGAACCATCACACTTGACATAACGTCACAGTCCCTGAGATGCTTACACAGGAAACAGCATTACTAAGAAAGATAACTAATGATAGCCTGCATTTATGTAGTGTTTTACAACTACATGCAATTTTTTATAGAAATAATGGTAGATCTAAGTCATTAGAAAAATAATAATTGCTCATGGGTAGGACAAGCCAAGTTAGTAAAAATCACAATACTACCTAAATTAACTTGCTTATACCAATCAAATTACCAAAAATTATTTTATGGAGCTAGAAAAATAACAAAATTCATATGGAGGGGAAAAAAGGTCAAGATTCTCAGGAGAAATAATGAAAAAAATAGGAATGAAAGCAATCTAACAGTGCAAGATCTCAAACTACAATACAAAAGAGTCATTATTAAAAACAGTTTGGTACTAGTGAAAAAACAGAGAGAATAGTCAGTGGAACAGATTAGATACATGATGTATGGAAGCAAATTCAATAGTCTAGTATTCAATTCAATAAACACAAAGATCCCAGCTACTTACTGGGATAAAGATTCACTATTTGACAAAAACTGCTGGGATTATTAGAAAACAGTATGGAAGAAATTAGATTCAGATCAGCACTTTACACTTGTACAAAGATGAGCCCTACATGTTTCCATGACTAAGATATAAAAGGTTTGGAAAGTGCTTTATTCTCATTATCGCAACTAATCCTCACAACAGCCATGGGAGATAGGTGTTATTATTATCCCCACTGTGGTTATTTTGGAAAATAATATACATAATACATAATACATAACAGTATGCATTATGATATGTGTATAAGTACACATAACTATAAAAGGAATATAAAACAGATACAAGGAATCCCTGTAAAAGGAAATCACAAGCAACACTAACTAACCTGACCAGCAAAGGCCTTACTCAGGGGGTTCTTCGGAGTGAGGAGGTAATGTAGACCATCCATATTGTCCCTTCATCTCTTTCCCCCACCCCTAGCCCCACTTCACTAAATCACTCAGCCTGGATCAGGAGCCACTGCTCTATCTCCAAATGATAGATTCAGGAAGGAGAGATAAAAGGCAGCCAGTGGTGATTCAGTGGGCAAGAGTGTTGGATTTGGAATCAGAGAACCTAGGTTCAAATCCTGACTCTGTTATTTACTTCTTAGGTAACCTATGGTAACCTCTCTAGGTCTGAGTCCCTTGTCTATAAAATGAGGGGGCTGGACTGGATGTTCTCCTGTAGCCCTAAATCTAACCCTATATTAGGGCTATCTAAGCTAAAGTTGGGGCAGCTAGGTGGTACAGTGGATAGAGCACCAGGCCTGGAGTCAGGAAGATCTGAGTTCAAATCCATCCTCAGACACTTGCTTGCTGTGTGACCCTGGGCAAGTCCCTTAACCCTTATTTGCTTCAGTTCCTCATCTGTAAAATGGAGACATACTGGAGAAGGGAATGACAAACCACTCCAGTATCACCTAGAGTCATACGGGACTGAATGACCTAACAACACCCAAGCTAAAGTTGGGAGAAACATCCACATTGAATGAGGTATATATAGACAAGGTCCTTGCTAGGGGCAATACAATTGTGAGGGCACTGCAGAATCAATTTAGAAGATATCTAAAGGAGTAAAAGATATCGAAGGCATGGGAAGAAAATCTCAGGCTTGTTGATTCTCTAAAAAAAACTGCCAGTTATTATTGTCTACTTTCCCATTTGTGCAAAACCTTTATGAGGGTCACTATCCATGAATTGAGGGCATCATAGATGAGAACCTTAGCAAGGTGGATGTAGCACCAGCCCTGAAGTCAGGAGGACCTGAGTTCAAATCCGGCCTCAGACCAAACACTTGACACTTACTAGCTGTGTGACCCTGGGCAAGTCACTTAACTCCAATTGCCTAAAAACAAACAAACAAAAACAAAAAAAAAGAGAGAGCATTAGCAAGGAACAAGCAGGCTTTCATAAGTGATATTCCACAATAGACTATGTCTTTACATTTCACAATTGATTGAAAGATATAGTAAATATAAAATCCCATTTTAAATGTTGTTGGTTGATGACTAAATTCCACAGGACAAAACACTGCCATATAAGCTCTTTCCATCCATGTATCCATATATCCATATATCAAGGTCATTCAAGACTCCCGGAAAGAGCTAACAACAGAAACAACCCTGTTCAATGCCCCTCCGATCACAAACATCAGGGGTCTGAAACAAACACCAGGCAAGGCCTGAAGCAGGGAGATCGATGTATGCTTACCAAAAGTGTTCGTTACTTTGATGGAGTAGATCCAGCTCAGAATTCAGACCAAGGAGGGATTCATTGTGGATAGGAAATCCTCCAGATTCCCCTGTTTGCTGATGACATTGCTCTTGTTATGACAAGCACAAGATAATGCAGAGCCTTTTGGAAGAAATCTACAATAAATCAAAGGAGTTTGGCTTATTCATTTGCACAGGAAAGGCCAAATGTATGAAGAAAGTTTCTTGCCCAGATTTCAATCTGCCTCTAAATGGACATTTTATAGAGCTGGTCCAACAATATCCAGCAACATATCTGGGACAGACAATGCAGATGGCAAAGAAAAAAAAAGTTACATGACAACTGTATTATGTATTTAAAAAGAATAGCCAATTGTACATAACAGATTTGCAGTTTCATGTACAATCATCATTTTTTTCTGTTCTTCTATGTTATGGAAATGCTTGTTTTATTTCTCAAGTTCAGAATAAAATAAGTTAAATTTTAAAAAGACAGTAGCACAAAAAAAGGAAAGGAAAGGATTGCAAGTACTTTATTCTGACCGCAGGTTTCACAGGATGACAAAGGCCCGTCTCTTCAATACATTTTACCAGTGTTTCTTTCAAGACTTAAAAACACAATTGCATCTAAAGAATTAAAGATGTGCATTACCCAGAGGACAGTGGAAGGCAAATGACAGATATAGACTACAATAGAGAACCAACAAGGATCTCCAAAGAAGACCAAGAGTAAAGTATGTCCTCAAAGAATTTTATATACAGGAAGAAAAGATGGGCTGGTAATGTGGCAAGAGCAAAGGATGATTGATGAGCAGCCACAGTGTTCCACTGAGTGGATACCTAGCGGCAAACTGCTGGGAAGACATGAAAAAGAGAGTAGCATGGGATGAGCAGGCATGGATGCATTGTGATTGGCATGTTTGCAGGGAATTACCAAACTGATGATACCAAAAATCTATTTGAATATTTGAGCATCAAGAGAAGTTTGAGCCAAATGGTCTTTAAGGCCCTGTCCAGCTCAAAATTCGATGATGCCATCAATGCTATATGTCCACAGTTCAACCTCTGGTGAAATGGATTACTCAAAGCCTGAGGGTTCAGATAACTAATCCATTTCATAAAAAGATATTCTGATATTTCCAAGTAAAAGAAGTTTCTAAGGTGGTTAAAAGTAGTCTAGGAGGGTAAAAACTAATAGTAAGGAAATTAAAGGCATTTGGTAAGGAGGCTTCCCAGGCTCTCAGGAGCTCTTGGCCAAAATACTACAAGTCCTCTTGTGTTTTTTTCTCCAGGTTATAGAAAATTAATGAAGATTTTTGAGCAGAGGAGTGACACCTGGGTGGCACAGCTAGACTAGTAGTCAGGAAGACCTGAGTTCAAATCCGACCTCAGACTTGCTAGCTGTGTGACCCTGGGCCAGTCACTTAACCTCTGTTTGCCTCAGTTTCCTCAACTGTAAAATGGGGATAGAAATTGCACCTATCTCCCAGGGTAGTTATGAACATCAAACAAGATAATGTTTGTAAAGCACTCATCATAGTGACTAGCACATAGTAAGTGCTACATAAATGCTATTACTGCTACTACTATTACCACAACTACTACTACTACTACTACTACTACTAGTACTACTACTATTTGCTTTATGTGTATGAAAGATTATTCTGGCAGCAACATGATGAAGCTAGGGTGAGAGTTCAGATGGGAAGACCTGCAAGGAGGATATTCCAATTGTCCAGGAAGGTACTAATTAGACACAGACAAAGATGAGAGAACTAAAAGGAAGAAGGAGGTAACTGACTTTTGGAAACTGAACCTACCTACTCCAAATCAGAGATTGTTACATCGTGGAATAGTCCTATAAATCAGGATCTTCCTTGGAAAAGTTTGATTACCTCTCAATACCGTATTTAGAGAACTCTATCTCTGAGGTCTCAGATCCTTAGAGCTGCTCCTGGGCCCCCTGCCTGCCTCCTAGGTTGTTTATCTGCTGAAGCAGATATCAAAGACAGAGGGAAGCCGTTGAACTCAGACAAGTCAGCATAAGAGCATGAGAAAAACAACTATGCAGAAACTGTACATACTGCTGTGTGACCTTGGGTCTCACCAACCATATGTCCTATTGCAAAATTTACGAGACTTCACAAGTCTGGGGTTAAAGTTTTTCCTGCTTTTGCCGTCACCCTGACTATCTAGCTTTGTTTACCCTTTATCCTCCTCTCCCATAATCTCTTCTCCATTTTTCTTTCTTTTTTTATCCTCTTCACTCCCCACCTCCACTCTAAATTTTAGCTAGCATTCTTCTTTATTTTCCATTTTTCGTTCCATTCAACTTCTGCTATTCCTTCTTACTCCTTTACCTTATTCTTTGAGTTCACAGAAGTATAAAATTATAGTGTCCTAGCAGCCATCTAGTCACACTGGAGAAAGAATCTCTAATACAATATGACAGAGTGGCTACTTACTCTCTCTTTTAAGTCTGGGGTGGGGGGGAGAGGGAGCTGGGGTGGAATTTGTTACCTGCTGAGGAAGCACATCAGATTTTTGGATAGCTATAATTATTAGGAAATTTCCCTTTATATCAAGCCTAAATGAGCCTTGCAACATCTACCCATTGCTCTCAGTTCTGTCCTTTGGGGCCAAACAAAATAAATCTAATGCTCTTCCACATGAGAACTCTTTGAATACCTGAAGACAGCTATGATGCGCCTCTTGAGTTGTCTCTTTTCAAGGTTACATTCTCTCTTCTCCCATTTTCAAATGTCTAATTTTCAATTTTGAATTTTATAAACTACTGTAGAACATAAACTGCCTTGATTATGTTGATAAGTTGGGAAATCAGAGCAGCTTTCTGGCACCAAATAAAAACTCAGCTGTTGGCTTGGACATCCAGTCCTACGCCCCCACAAACAGAACTGAACTTTCCTTTATTTCACCATTTCAAGGATATGAAATTTATACAGCCCCATGAAAACCTCTTGTGTTGAAAAATGAGTCTGGAAAACCAACAAGAATGGCTATTCCAATCTGATTATTGAAACTATACCCTTGGTTCCATTGCCTGGAAATTGTAATGAATACTTTATGAAAAGATGTTGTTTGTGTTTATATGAACAAATCAATTAGAATTTTTGGATTGAGTGCAATGGTAAGTCACTCAAGCATGTCAATCAAATTTTAAAAATGTCAGAGTACTTTTGGGGAGGACTGCATTGTTAGACAGATTTAACTAATCTCATCTTCAAAACTGCTAAATTGGGTTATGGTCTTAAATACAGATAAATTTGTGCCTCTAGACACAGCTGAATCTTCAAGATTCATATCTTGTTTTCCTTTCTTTCATTATATTCTCTCTGAAATTGTTTCAAATGGATCTATCTCTCTTGTCCTGTGTTATTTCAAAAATAGGACATTCGAACATTGCTGCGCCTCATACCAGTTCTTTTAAGAGATATTTTGCTGGCACAAGTCATCCTTGGCACTTATGTTACTTATATTTAGAACTGTGACCAGGTAGAGAGAAAGAGAAAAAGTATGAAATCGGCCATATTGGGCTGTCATTTTCCTGTCCCAAATCAAAGAAGTACTTAGAGAAGAAACAAGGAAACAACATATATTTACATGCTGAAACACTTTACACAGGAACCATCTGTTCTCTTTAGAGCTCAGTAAATCTTGGGATTGAAAAATCACAGCCTCTTGGAACCAAAAGATACCCAAGATATTATCTAGTCCAGCCTTTTAGTTTTATAGAGTTAGAAACTGATATTCAGGAAGGTAACTTGTCCAAAGTCTCAAAGGTCGTTAGTGGCAGACAATGGACTAGAACCAGGGTCTCTTAACTATGATTACACCTTTCCATTACCTCCCACCAAATGCGACAAAAGGTTTCAACAAACGTAAGTCTGATAATCCACGTAGTACAGTAAAAACTCATTTGAACTTTCATTAGAAAGTAGAAAGAAAAATTCATCCCCTCTATGTAAAACTTAAAATCCCCCCCCAAAAAATCTCATCTCTTTGAACCATAGTTTTAGAGCTAGGAGGGACCTTGGAAGCCACCTAGTTCGAACCCCTCATCTTAAACATGAGGAAACTGAGGCCCAGAGATGTTAAGAGACTTGGCCAAAGTCACATAAGCAATAAATAGTACAGCACACAGATTCAAAACAAGGGTATGGAGCGAACCAAGGTCTTGACCAGGATGCATTCCATTTTGCATTTTAAATTTTCTTTCGTTTAATGGAGGGATGTGGGGGTGTGTGCGGAGTGTTGGACTTCAAAAAGCTGATCTCAGACAAAGAAAAGTGGGACATTTGTCTCACTTGTTGAACTGAGTAAATCACTTAACAAATCATAGAACGTAAGGTCCTTGAGGCCAGAGATTGGTATCTTTTTGTCTTTCAATCCCCAGCAAATACCATAATACTTGGCACATTTGTTGCTATGTTGTTTTCTAGTCATGTCCAACTCTTTGTGACCCCATTCAGGGTTTTCTTGGCAGAGATACTGGAATGGTTTGCCATTTCCTTCTCCAGCTCATTTTACAGATGAGAAACTGAGCCAAATAGGGTTAAGTGACTTGCCCAGGGTCACACCACTAGTAGGTACCTGAGGCCAGATTTGAATTCACAAAGATGAGTCTTCCTGACTCCAAGCTTAGTGCTCAATCCACTGTGCCATCTAACTGCTTGGCACATATTAGGTACTTAATAAGTGCTTATTTACAGAAGCTCAGAGTTGAAAGGAACCGTTGGGGTTATCTAGGCCAATTTTAACAGAAGTGGAAATTCTTTTAAAATGATCCATCAAAATAGTCAATCAGTCTTTGTCTGAATACCTCCAGTGATAGGGAGTTTTCACTACATCCTAAAGACCCGACTCTGCTTTTTGGACAGCTTCAAAGTTTTTCCTTATATTGTCCCCCACACACTCTTTGATTTCCAACTGTTACTTCTAGCTCTCTGTTATAGCCCATGTTGAACTGGGGCTCTTCTAAGTGACAGCTCTTTTCAGTGCCTGGAAACAGCTGTCTTATCTCTGAAGGCTTTTCTTCTCCAGGGTAACATCTCCTGTTCCCTCAAACAATCCTTATACGGAATAGCTTCCATTCCTCTCACCATCCTGGTCACATTCTTCTAGATGCCTTCCATTTTGTCAATATCCTTCCTAAAATGCGGGGCCAGGAACTGACCAGCACCCCTAATTCAATTTGGCTAAAGCAGGAAATAAGTTTAGGGATAAAGGGTAGTAAATGTAAAATAAACTACAATTACTGTTTGGATTAAGATAATACTCTGTTTCCAAATGTTCTGTCCACGTATGAAGAGAATGTAATCCAGTTATCTAATTTATAAGCTTAATTAGCTTAGTCAAGGCAAACTGCTGGCTCTGAGAGGACTGCAGCAGAATGAGTCAAGCCATATGCTAGATGTCACTGGACTATATAGTTTATGATCAGACTTCCTTTCAGTTTTCTTTTTAAAAAATTTCTCAAACTTTTCTCCTAGCCTCTGCAACTATTGTGGACTTCCTGTCCCTAGAAAGGCAAAAAAAAGAGAGAGGGTTATAATTGATAAATAACAATTTTAGATCAAATTAAAGTATTCTATATTATCTCATCTGTTCCTTATGGCAACCTTGTAAAGTAGATGCTATTATGATTTGCACTTTATATAAGAGGAAACTGATGCACTCCAAGGTTAAGTCACTTGCCTGGAGCCACACAGTTTACATTGGCTTTGGAGGTGAATTTGAACCCAAGTCCTCCTGGCTGCAAAGCTATCACTCATCATCACTCAGCAGCTGGGGCTGCTGCCTCATTCATATTGGTTTTAGGACCTTACCCCTATTTTAGCAACAGTGGGGGAATGACCCTGATGCCACCTTGAAAATGTAAACAAGATTGTTTTAACATTGAATTTTTCCAATCGCAGCCTAACCTTGATCAGTGGAGTGGGAGAACTCACCTCAAACATGATCTCTTCCAAGAGATCTTCTATGCCCAGTACTTGCCTATCAATTTGTGAATGTGTTGTTTCCACCATAAGAATGTAAGCTCCCTGAGAGCAGGGAGGTAAAAAACAGAAACTCTTTCTATCTTCAGCACTTAGTACGATGGGTGGCACACAATAAGTGCCTAATAAGTAATTATTTAATTGATTGATCAATTAAAGAAGAAGCATATGTTTTTATTCTAAGTAAATGGGAAGGGGAATGGAGTTTTGCTATTTTTCTACTATGAAGCTTGTTCCTCTGCTATCATGCTCTATAATTATTAATTGCATTAATAGCTACAGGCTAGGAATAGATACTGGCCTTGTGATTTCATCGGGATAGAGAATTCCTAGGTGAGGAAACTACCAGTGCAGGTCAGCCCTTTCTCTGCAATTTTGTCTTAGCTAGTTGCCTAGAGCACTGAGAGATTAAGTGATTTAACCAGGGTCACTCTGTTAATATGTGTCAGAGCCAAGTCAAGTAAGTGTGAATTTATTAAATTTATTAATTTATTAAAATGAAGTTTTAAATTAAATTAAAATAAAAGCTTACAATGTGCCAGGCATTATGCTAAGTGCTAGGCAAACACACACACAAAAAGGCAAAAACTAGCCTTGCCTTCATGAAGCTTCTTCTAAAGGATGTGAGATTTGAACCTAAATCTTCCTGGTGCTAAAACTAGCACTCTATACCACATAACCTCTTAGGATAATAGCAATAATCATTATTATTATTAGCGATAATGACAATGATGGTTATTATTATTATTGTTAATAAGACTTTGAGGTCTGATTGCAGGTATTATGAAGCCAATTTATTGAATGAGGAAACCAAAGCTCAGACACTTGACCATACCTTTGGCCTTACTTTCCTGAGATCCCAATTTGAATGCCTCCAGCAACCAAGGAACATCCTCACTGGACTTAAGGTGACCAGGAGACAAAGAAAAGAGGCAGTTCTCAGAGCTGAAATTCCTAAGCCCTCAGCCGTAGAGATACTCCTTCTCCAATTGTTCTGGAGACAAGGGGATGACAGAGAGCTTAGAATAGCCATAGTGCTTACCTTGCTATTTATGACTAAGTCAGGCTGGAGGGCTGCCAACATTGCAAGTAATGTATTTTGTTTCAAAGGGTGTATTTACTAGCGGTACTAAGCAGAGGCACTGAGGATTGCGGGTGGGTCCCACCACGTCTATCCCTGAGAATGAAGCTGTCATTTTGGTTTGGACACTTAAGTCTCCAGGATGCCAAATGATGATGATGATAAAGATGGTGATAATACCAATAATTATTTATTGCTAATAGTAGTGATGATAATTTTTGCTGTAGGACAAGTCTTCATTTGAAGAATTAAATCCCATTTAACAAGCATTTACAAAGCACCAGCAGCGTGCAGACTATTATGCTAGATACTAGGGGAAATAAAATTTGGGCAAGCATGCTTACTGTTGTCAAAGAGCTAACAGTGTAGTGGAATACATTACACATACAGAAATAACCCAAACCTAGCTAGCTGGAGCAGTGGATAGAGCACCAGGCCTGGAGTCAGGAGGACCTGAATTCAAATCTGGCCTAAGATACTTATTAGCTGGCTGACCCTGTTTGCCTCAATTTCCTGATCTATAAAATGAGGAAATGGAAAAGGAAATGGCACAGCACTCCAGGATCTTTGCCAAGAAAACCCCAAACGGAGTCAGGAAGAGTTGTACCTGACTAAAAATGACTGGACAACAACAATGTAAATGTGTTGATCACCTTAACTGTGTAGATCTGAGATTCAAAGACATCTCAATTGGCTCAAACAATAGAATGAATCAATCAGCTGACCTACTATGTGCCAAGACTATGCCAGGCTCTTGTCATACAAAGGCATAGGTGAGATAGTCTCTGCCCTGAAGAAGCAGGCATTCTGCTGGAGTGAAGCTAGTTAGCAAGCTGAAATTTAATATGAAGACATATGAAGTCCTGCCCTTGGGTTCAAACTATCAACTGTATCAAGTACATGATAGAAGAGAATTGCACAATAGAAAGCAATTCATATATAAAATATCCAGGAATTATAATGAATTGTAAACTAAATATGACTGAACCGTATGATCTGACTGTTGCAAATAGGGTCTCAGACTACAGTCACAGAAGTGGAATACTCACAGTGAAGGAAGTCATGCCCTGGTAGGACCGCAGTTACCATGGATAGACCACATGTGGAGAACTGTTTCCATTCTTGACTGACACATTTCAGAAGAGGCATTGATTAACTGAAGCATGTTGAAAGGAAAGTAACCAGGATGGTGAGTGTACTCATAACCATCTCCTATCAAGATTATTTTCTGAAATTAGGAATGCTTTGATTGGAGAAGAGAAGACCTGGGAGTGTAGAAATGTAGTGGGAGGGGGCGAGGAATGATAAGACGGTAGTCATTCAGACAGTCCTAATAAATAATTAAATAAAACATTTTTAAAGCATTTTCAAAGTTCTGGGTGTTGTGCTAAGCACCGGGAATACAAATACAGGCAAACAAAATAGTTCCTGCCTTCAAGGAGCTAACACTCTAAAGGGAGAAGACAATACATAAGAGGGGACTGAAAGTGAAGTGGAGGGGGAAGTATCCAGGATGGCCTGGAGATAGGAAGTGAGGTGAAAGCTTGGATCCAAGCAAGATGAGGTGAAGCTCACCTGTTAGAGGCCAGGGTGCTTCCAGAGGTGAAGTTCAAGTTTCTGGTGGGGACAAAGGCCAAATGGAAGCAGCTTAAGAGACCTGACTTGTTTTGATTGGTTCCAGAGGACAAAACTAGGACCAGTGTGTGGAAATTGCCAGACCACATTTCTGCCCAACATAAGGAAAAACTCCTTTAGGATTTAGAGCTGTCCAAAAAGCAGAAGAGGCTTTTCTTGGGAGGTGGAGGTAAGGAGGGGAGAGAATATAGAAGATTATCAGAGTGTCAAGCTAAGGCTAGACAAATACTTGTCTGGAATTTTGTTGAAAATCTTCATGGTTTGGGTAGGCTTGTACTAGATAACCTTTCCACCTCTAGATCTATGATTGTATGTTAAGCTCTGCATATCACTTCGAACCCAAGATCGAAGACCACTGGCACCAACAATGAACTAACATTATCAGCTACAGATGTGTCCTCCACTCATTAAAAATAATCGGGTTGCCCTTGAAAACATGTATTTCTGCAGCTGTGTGGATGAGCACACAAAACATTTTTTTGACTAAAATGTTTGAATCTGTAGCTCTAACTAAATACACCCTTAAATCTTTAAATATTACTAGACTCTACCCTAGTCTCATTGCTAAGATGTGAGATGTTCATCCGCAAGGTGAGACAAAAGTGATGCTGCACGTTGAATTTAAAGACTTTGGTTTCCTGTTGCAGTTGGTGATTCTGTGATAATTTACCCAGGAAAATGCCCATATCATTTCAGGTTTTTGTTATAAATTTGCATATAATAGCCTCCAACCCCTAACACTATACAACCTGAGGGTCTCTCACAAACTCTCTTTGGTTCATGGCCCCCACCCTGGGAACATCAGAGTGAGGCTTGTTTTGTTCTTCCTAAAAAATCCCTCAGCTCTGCTGAAAGTACTAAAGCTAACAATACATTAAATGTAGCACAATTTTTTTTAGTTTGACTCTTTCTGGCCAGCATAGCCCCTACAAACAAGTCTGAGACAGCTACCATATTAAATGATTTGTAATGGTGATTGTATTTATCCTTCTATGTTTCCAGAAAATTTGAGCTGAGTAAGAATTTTGAAACTGAAGGTATAGTGTAAGATTATAACACTTCAGGATTAATTTCCTTCCTTTTGTCCATGTGAAGTGAACATTTGAAAGTTTTACTTCCCTAAACACATAGAAACAGAAAAATCAAGTTGAAGAATGCTTCCTTGGAATATAAAACAGATTTGCAAGTTTGGCCACATGTGTGATTCTGATTTTCTAAGGAGTTCATATGTTTTTTCACGCTCTTTGTTTTTGTTATGTAAACTGACTTTTGAAAGACTTTAAATGGAGGAAGAGAGAAATGAGACATATTTAAGATGAACAGAACGATACTGTATTAGCAAAACTATCCCAATGCTCCAGGAACAATGGCACATTGCAGAGGATTGACAGTTTTTCTCTGGGAAACAATTTTGACAGAGACAAGCGTGGAAACGAAATACTTCTGCTGTGCTTTCTTGAGGCATGATTCATAAAGACAAGTCTTTCTGCTTATTGTAAATATTTCGATTGTCACCAACACTCACTTGTCAGGAGTTTCCATAGCATTTCATATTCCTAAGTATTAAATATGTGAATAATAATCTTCTTCTAAGTAGAGCCTTACAAAACTCCCAACCAAGAGCAATAAAACAAACAGAAAGCACGAGAGTCTCAGCGATACAAGCAAATGTGTCAAGTCCTAAGAGGAACTCAGTGTCTGGACACTGACTAATGTTGTGTCTATATAACAGGCTTCCCACAAGCCATTAGAACTGGTTGAGAGGCTGGTCTTGGTGCTTTCATGAAAACAAAGTCACCCTAGATTTAGAGCTGGAAGAAAACTTTGACTTTATCTGATCTTACCCCTTCAGCATACAAATAAGGAAACTGAGACCTACAGGGGAGAGATTTGTCCAAAGTCAGAGGTAGTAACAAAGCTACAACTTGAACTAAGGTCTTGTGACTCTAACCCCCCAATTTTGCCACTTACTATACCATGCTATTGTCAAGGCCCTCTCTTTTCAGAGCACAGGGAAGGTCACGCCTAAGTCTTTTCCTGATTCCCTCCCTCTCCCCATTGTTATATTAATGTTCTCTGTCTATCAGTCTCTCTTTCCTCTCTCCCTTCCTTCTCTTCTCTCCTATCTCTTCTCTTCTCCTTCCTCTTCTCTTCTCCTTCCTCCTCCTCCTCCTCCTCCCCCTCCTTCTTCTTCTTGTTCTTCTTCTTGTTCTTGTTCTTGTTCTTCTTCTTTCTTCTTCTTCTTCTTCTTCTTCTTCTTCTTCTTCTTCTTCTTCTTCTTCTTCTTCCTCCTCCTCTTCCCCCCCCCCCACATTGAACTTGGAGAGATTTGAATCCTGTTTCTGACACTTGGTAAATAAGGCAAGGTTATTCATCTTTCTAAGTTTTCCCACCTCCATCTGTAAAAAGGGGATAATAAAAAGCTACTTCAGGGACTTGTCTGAAAGATCAAATGGGATGTTTGTTAAGGGTTTGGCAAATCTTCATGTCTAACATGTCAGCTATTGTTAATCAAGGAAATGGATGCCTAAGTAGAGGTAAGTATCAACAGTGATTTGCCTTTCTTTGTATTTTCACTACTTAGCACAATGTCTTGCATTTAGGGACCCAAGGAGCCTTGACCCCTGACTTCTCTACTGCTGACTGCACTGTATTTGTTGTACAGTGACTGCTAGATAGTGAGTGGAGAGAGAATTAGTCTAGAACTTGGGTCCTCACATTGGTTCTACCACTAACTAGGCATCTTAAGGACCCTGTCTTCTGTAACATTCTCTGTTAATTTTCTTGGCATCAGGCATATGGACAGGTTAACCCATAAAATGTCTTCTTGACCTTGAAAATGTTTTTGCCACTGACATGTATGTTAGGTCAAAAGCTTTTTTTGCATTCAAAATTTGAGAACATGGCATTGCATAGGCATTAACCTGTAGTGGCATTTTTCAGACATTTCCAGCCTGTTGACCTTTTCCTGGGGTAAAACTTCCTGTGGGCTACCTAACCTATTTGCTCTTCACTTTTCAAAAAAAAAACAAAACAAAAACAACAACACCCCAGACTATTTCCTGTTTCAGAGGAAGTATCACCCTGGGTCTGTGTGCATCAGTAAAATAGAATAAGCAGAAGTAAGCAGATACTAGAACTAAGAGAGCCTAGAAACAATGTCAGTGGCAAGGAGTTATCAGAACAGGGATGATATCAGATTTCCAAGTGGGAATAACAGAGGCAGGAAGAAGATTAGGAATCCGGGCAGATAAGTCAGAAGTTAAGAGGTGAGCATATCAGACATTAGGGCGAGCAAAAGGTCCCAAACTCAGGAAGATACACAGGTTTGGTCAAGGCACCTATTATGAGACGAGTATGAGATGAACCTGATTTTGAAGTACAATGTGTCTCAACCAAGAAACCCAGACCTAGGGAAGTATCTGTATCTAGTTGGAGAAGGGACAAGAAAGCGATGGTGGAAGTTGAGTTCTGACAAGGAACTTGGAAAACACTGGACTGGAGGTTGACATTTGTGATGAACCTGGCCCTTGGAGTTGCAGAATCTTGGACATTTTAAGCTGTTGAGCAACTATCGAGCTCCTAGAAGTGTCATGCTCAGGCAGGCAGGTGATTATAAATAAGTGGATTTTTATAATTTTGACGGTACTTTAGACTACAGTAATAATGTTTAGTAGTTCTTATAGTACAATTTTGGTTTAGAACATAACCTGTGACTCAGCACCTCTTTGTGCTGGGTTTACGTGAAAGAGCGCCATGCCAAAAGGGTGTGGCTCCAAAAATGAATACATCTTTGCCTTGTTTGGTCCCTACCCAAAATTCCTCATGGGAATTTCTGAATATAACTCTGATAGAGCTCCTCTTTAGGTCTTGCCAGACTGAGCCTACATGGGTAACTGTATCCACAGATCCCATATAGGCACTAAAGGTAACAAATGTATATTAGCTATAGCTATTGGACAGTCTTTATTCTACCCTATAGAAAATGCTAAATAACTTAAAGAACTCACAGTGGCCAACAAGCAATGAATATAATTATATTCCCATTTTTCTAGTGATCTTCATTCTTCAAGGATTCAAAAGTCCTCCATAATCATAGCACAACTCTTTGATTTTGACTTCTTGTAGAAGAGAAAAAACAAACAAACTTAGGGTTGTTAGTCTAATCTTCAACATTACTGCAAGTCTTACAAAGATGTGTGCAGACTTCCAGCTTCACATTCCATCACTGCCTTACCTTTGGCCAACTCTAGGGCTAAGAAGCTGCCATTTCATGGGGCATTTGTTCCTTTTCTGCAGCTGTCATCTTTCAAGCTCAGAAAGCCTCTCCAATATTTGGCCAGGAATCCTTCTCTCAGGAGCTGACTAGAGTATATGTGACTCCCATGTATGTTGGGCCAAGAAAGCTATTAATATCTCCTGGGAGGCTGGGGGAGACCACCTAAAGACTCAAGTCTGCTCAACTCTACTCTTCAGATCACAGAAACAAGAAAAGGAGGAAGAGAAAGAGAAGGAGAAAGAGAGGGAGAGGGAGAAGGAGAAGGAGAAAGAAAGAACAAAAACAAGAAAGGGAAGAGGAGGAAGGAGGAAGAGGAGGAGGAGAAGGAGGGGAAAGACCAGTAGTATAAAAATAATTCATCCTGTAAGAGTCTGAACCAACCAATTCATTCTCCCCTCACTCTTCAGAGAAACCCATGCTGTAGGAAGCACCAACCATGGACATGACCCCATCCCATATAGGAAAATACAAAGCCCTAGACTCATCTCTCTATAAACTCATCAAGTTGATCAGGAAATACTGTTGACCAACCACCTACTTATAAAAGCTAAATATTATTTACATATAACTAGATAGTTCACATTCTATTATTTCAACTGATGTGAGCACCCTATCCAACAATATAAATTATAATCACCACTCTGTGGTAGGAGGTCTTTGTGAACTTTGGGACCAAAAAGAATCATCACTGAAAAACCAATCTTCTGGTGATGGAACTACAAATTTAGCTAGACTGGACATCTGATGACACAGTCTGGCCCAGTGGCTATACTTACAGCTCAGAATGACCTGCCAAAATTTGTGGTCTGAGACAGCTTCCTAGACAGGGCCAAACCCAAGTAATAAATAAGACTTTAGTGAAGGGTATGTTAGTAGTTTGGAGTTTTTTTGTTTGTTTTTATTTGGGAGGGGAGGTTTTGGGACCTGTGATTTCATTGCTGTACGGAATTCTAGGGAAGGAAATGTTCTCCCCCAATGTGGATGGGCAATTGCTCTGCAACAAGTCTTAAACAGCTGCCTAAGGTGCTAAGAGATTAAGTGACTTGGCCAGGATCACACAACTAATATATGTCTGCGGTAGGAGCTAAACTCAGATCTTCCTAACTCCAAGGCCATCTATAGATGGAGCCATCCAGATCTATCTCCACTCCGCCTTGCTGCTTCTCAGTGGAGAGGCTACTCTTGCTCCACCTCTGATCCTTATCCCATGGTCTGTCCCCTAAAATTACCTTATATTTATTTTGTACATATATATGGGCATAAAAAGTAATAAGGCATACATAGTGGGCCTCTACCACTGGCCTTGGAGTTAGAAAACCTGGTTTCATATCCCACCTCTCCTGTAAACTGGCTGTGTGACCCTAAGCAAGTCATTTAACTTCTCAGTTCTTTAGGCAACTTTCTAAGACTCCAAGATGCCTAATTGCATGTATAGAGAGAGTTTATTCATCTGACATTTCCCTGTATCAATGAAATCATGGGTCCAATCACTGACTTGACTTTTCTTTGTATCTATAGCACTCAGCACAATGGCTGACACATAGTGAGTGCTTAATAAATGTTCATTGACTCACTGACTTCATATACAGAGATATTATTTAGAAATGTAATTTTTTGTGAGTTTATTTACTTCCCACACTATCTTGTCCCCGGTAACCTTGAAAGACAAAGAATTATTTGTGCACGAGCTGTTTCGCTAGTGCCAGTGAAATGATCTCTGCTTAAAATAACCTCTGCCTCATAGCCCTTCCATTGTATACAAAGATTCCAGTACGTGTAATGTTGACCAGCTAGTGTCATCTGTATGTTGTGTGTGCATTTTTGAGGGGCAAATATGACAAAGTTCAAGGCTTGGGGAGATTTAAATGGAAACAAGAACACAAATATAAAGAGACAGCAAGGGAAGATAAAGTGGAAAGAAAAGAAACAGAAGGAAGGAAGTGGTGCTGGAGGAAGCAATTACCCTTTTGGTTTAATTTTTGTCATTTATCCAAACCAGTAGTCACTTTCATAGTACTAATGGAAGAGTAATAAAGAAAGTAGACACAGTAAATGTAAGTGTTAAATCACATTGAAATAATGCTTATAAAGAAAATTGTTCTGAAGCCTATATCAGTAGATGTATCAAGGATATACTAACTAGCAGTGTGACCTTGGGCAGACACATTAGCCTCCCTGGATCCCAATTTCCTTGTCTATAAAATGAGGGGGTTGGACTAGATAATGTCTTAGAGTCCTTCCAGCGCTAATATTGTATAATTGTGTAATTCATTCCAGTTTTAATATTGTATAATAATTGTATAATGTTGTATATTATATAATAGAGCAAATTGATAGATTAAAGTACATATGTATGTGTGTGTGTTTTAAAATCTCTCTCACAGATGTAAAATTGTATATCCTACATTTTGGGTGATTCTATTTTCATCGGAATGCATTTATGGAAATTTGAATAAGCCAATAAAAATAAGCTATGACAGCAAATTCATTAAATGCAAACCAACAAGCCAAACATTTGAAATCTACATTCTATAATAACAAGCTAAAGGAAGTTTAGAATACAAGAAGGTCAGACAGAGGGAGAGGGATTGTGAAATCTCCAAAGCTACATGATTTGGGGAGAGGAAGTGTGGGAATGTAGAGAAAGCATTTGACTTAGAGTCAAGAAAACCTGGGTTTGGAGCCTGCCTCTCTCATTATGAGTGACCAGGTAAAATATTTTAACCTCTCTGGGCCTCAGTTTCTTCATCTGTAAGATGACAATACTTACAGTACCTCACAGGGTTGCTGTAAGTTTGTCTTAAAATGTCTAGCTTTGAGGTCAGAGGCAAGAACTTCACTGAGGTTGGAGAGCTAGAGACTTGTAAAAGTCCTTGGCTTTTACCTAGCCACTGAGGTTTACCCACGTTCAACTTTTCGGGGCCCATCCTCATATCTCTTGGCTCATAGCCCCTACTTCAGCATCCTAAGGAGTAATTCTGATAATAGAAGTAGTCATGGACTTAACAGTTTAAGAGGTTTTCTAGAAAGGGGAGGACTCCATGTACAAACATGAGTTGGAGATAGCATGCTAAAAAAAATTGGAGAATCATAGCACACATTACGTGCTAATTAGAATAGAGTTCAGTAGGTTAATTTATTATTCTGTGGATATTGTGCAGTCAAACAGCCAGGCTTGATCTTTATGGTGTTCTCTCTCTTTGATTTTAACACTTTCCTTTCCAAAAGCTCTATCTTACTATTACTGGCACCCCTGCAGGCACTCCGGTAGATGCTGCTCTTGTTGCTAGTATTCTCCAGTATTCTAGTGCCTACTGATGCTTACAAGATCAGTTAATAAAGGAAAAGAAACACAAAAAAAGAAACAAAGCAACCAGGTGCTCCTAGCATTGGCTCAGCTCTTGTGAGTTATCTGATCATGTACCATCATTATGTTGGGGAAGAATTGCAACATAGGTATAGTGCTTTGTACTTACAAAGTGCTCTCTATATTATCTCATTTGGTTCTTATTATTAATTAGTAAATAAGTTGGTGAATGAATAATAAGGATATAAATACAAATAGCAAGACAATCCTTGTTTTCAAGGAGCTCACTAATGGTGAAAGAAAATACATAGAAGAGGGTCTAACTGCAAAATGGAACGATCTGGAAGACAAACCTGGATGCAGCTGTTTGATTGGAGTGTAGAAAGGAAATAAGGCTAATGTAGAAGCCTGTCTTCTCTAGTGTTATTGATAAAAACATTGAATTCCACTTTGCATCTGCAGCTCTGCCTTGGTTTCAACTCTATGAAAAATGATGCCTTTCCCAGGTTAAGCGCATCACCTCTAATCTCATCACCACGTTCCTAACTCAAGTCTTGATGGCCAATACAGGGCCTCAGCTTCCTTCTCTTTCTGGCAAGAGGAAGAGGACCAAACTCCTCCCAATGCCTTCCTTTATAGAGGGCAGAAACTGGACTTTTCAACTCACTCCATGGAACAAGAAGCTTGCTCAACAGGTCCCTGTTAGATCCCCTGGTACACTAGCTTTCCTACCTCCTTTTGTGTGTTATCTCTACCATAATACCATTAGATTGCAAGCTCCTTGAGGTCAGGGACTGTCTTTTAAAAAAAATGTATCCCCAGTGCTTAGCACAGTGCCTGGCACATAGTAGAAATAATAAATATTTATTGGATTGGTTTGGACAATGAAATTTGGTGCCAAGAAGTTTCTTTGCCAGATCTTCAGTGGCTGTGGCTAATGAGGAGGTGGGAAAGTTTGTAAGCAAAGTCTCCACAATGGTTTCTTTCCTGGGTAAAGGTGAGAAGCCTGGGGATAGGGGTAGTGTAAGAAGAGTTCCTGGTCAATGCTGTTCTGCGTCACCACAACCAGGTCTAAGAGGAGGTAGGGGTGGTGATTATTGCTGTGGCTGCAGTGGCTGGTGGTGGCTTGGCCTGCTCTGCTCAAACTGCCTCCCACCTCTCCTTAGGGTGCCAGACCACTTTCATTTGATTGGCTTGTTTTCCTGCTGGTATGATGGGTATCAGTACTGGCAGAAATGAACCTCCACTAGGATTACTCCCAGTTGTTAGGTATTAGGTTCTCAGTACAAATATCTTAATCCTCACTTTGTAGACAAAGAAACTGAGGCACAGAGCTCTTCAGTGATTTTCCCAAGGTGACACAATTGTTGATGAACAGAGCATGATGTTATCTGGCCGCAAGGTTAGGGTTCTTTCAATTGCACTGTGCTTCCTAAAATAGTATTTCAGTATTGGTATCTTCGATCATCTCATTAACAACAAATATTTGCTTTGCATAGAAATATTAGGGCTTTGTGTGAATAATGTGTTTCATATTTTGATATCAGTATTCATCTTATTAGTTTTTCATAATATACAATTCTGGGAGTTAGACAGAAAAATTGAGCCCTCCTAGGTAGAGAAATACAGGATAATAATAGTACTTAGACGAGCATAACACATCATATCGTGAGACATCAAAATGTTTTCACAGGTATTACTTATTTTACCTCTACCTGTGAGATAACCTAAGTGTGCACCAATAACATATGCATTATTAGAGGAAACCCAGGACAATAACCAGTTATATATCATACACCTTCCAAACCATCTGAACCAATTATTCAACAAGTATTCGTTAAGCACCTCCTATGCTAGACCTAGGTCTTGGTGATACAAGTACAAAGAATGAAATTCTACATGCAATGAGCTTCCTGGGGCTACAAAAACCAAAATTCCTCCTTCTTTACCTGTCTACACAGCAGTTCTTGTCAATTCCCTCCATCTGATAATAGTTCCATCTCTCCCCTGGAGGTATGTTGAATTTAAACCCAGTAAACAGAGATTGTGTTTTAGAACACTTCTAGTCAACACTGTAATATGGCAGCCCAAAATTCTAATACGATGTTCTATTGCATTGAGAGGCATAGAGTCCAGGATGAAGGAGATCGTAGTCCCTCTGTGCTCTTCCTTCATCAGAATACTGTGCTGAGACAGTAAAATATCAAGATACTGTGTTCAATACTGAATATGCCATATTAGAAAGGGCATTGATAAACTGGTGAGTGTCCAAACAACACTTACCAGGATGGTAAAAGACATCAAAATGACATAAGAATCAGTTAAAGGAAGAGGGATTGTTTTACCTGAAGAAGAGAAGGCTTAGGGAGCATATGTTAGCTGACTTCAAATATTTAAAAGACTAAAACAAAGTGAGATCAGTCTTTTCCTGTTCAGCCCCAGAGGGTAGAACTAAAAACAGGGGGTAAAAGTTGCAAAGAAGACCGCACGCACACACACACACACACACACACACACACACACACACACACACACAGTCTTTAAGTAAGGCAAAATGACCATTTGTTATGTACACTGTAGAAAGGATTCTTATACATCTATGGATTAGACTTTGTTGTTGTTGTTCAATCATTTTTCAGTCTTGTCTGACTCCTTGTGACCCCCTTTTGGAGGTTTCTTGGCAAAGATACAGGAGTGGTTTGGCATTTTCTTCTCCAGATCATTCTACAAATGAGGAAATTGAGGCAACCAGGGTTAAGTGACTTGCCCACAGTCACACATCTAGTAAGTGTCTAAGGCCAGATTTGAACTCAGATGACGAGTCTTGCTGACTCTAGGCCTGGCACTCTATCCACTGCACCACCTAGTTGCCCCATGGATTAGACTGATTGGCTTCTAAAATGTTTTCCAACTCTGAAATTCTGTGTTTCTGAGTCTATGTGGATCTTCTATATGGAACCTGATATGTAGTTTGTAACCAGAAAGGTTATTTATAACAAATAATTGTAGCTACTACCTCTTATCTTTATAAACAAAAGTGGAACTACTGACCCTCCAATACACTAGACACATTTTCCCCCCTCTAGGAGCAGTGATACATTGACACTAAGCCATTCACTTTCTCTTATTCGTGCTCAGGTAAGCAAAGCCTTGCTTTTCCAAAATGATTTGTTGGGATACCAGACCAGTGGTGTCAAACTCAAATAAAAATGGTGATCACTAAACCATCCAATAAGATCCCTGAGGACTGCGTATTGACTTAGTTTTAAAGTGTACTATTATCTGTTTTGTTGTATTTTATTTATTTTGTAAAATATTTCTAATTACCTTTAACTGATTAATTTGGCTCAGGCTGCACTCAGGAATGTTGTGGACCACGTGTAGCTGGACATAAATCAGTCTATAACAGTCCTATAGCTGAGGGGTCAAACTCACCTCATAGGCCTCAAGCAGCCTGCAAAACTCCCAAGTAAGGCCAAACCAGATTAAAATGTAATTGGGAAATGTTTAATTTGTGTTTTTCTAAGTCAATAGGAGGCCAGCAGAGATCCCATTCTATTTGAGTTTGATACCACTGCTCTGCAGGGATCCATAGAACCAAAGAAAATTAACTAGTATCCTTGATTTCAGTCTTAGAAACATTGGGCTCTAACTAAATGAGCTAACTTAATCAGAATAATAATGACATTCATCACCATTTTCACTAAAAATACAGCCTGCATAGTAGGTCTATTACTAGAGCTGGAGCCAAAAAGGCCTGTATTCCTCTGGGTGCTCATGAGCAAGTCATAATCTTTCTGAGCTTTGATTTTTCTTGTCTGTAAAATGAGGGCAAGGATGCTTGTGGAACTATTCAGAATGTTGTTATAAGGCTCGAATAAAATAATGCATATATAAATGCTTTGCAAACTTTTTTAGTATTTTATTTATCCCCAGTTGCATGTAAAAACAATTAACATTCATTTTTAAAACTTTGAGTTCCAAATTTTCTCCCTTCCTATCTCCCACCCCCATCATTGATAAGGCAAGCAATTCAATATAGGTTATACATGTGTAGTCATCCAAAACATATTTCCATATTCCAGAATGGCCTTCCTGCTTCTGGTTTCTCCCCTTTCCAATCCATCTACCTATCAAAATTACCTTCTTAAAGCACATGTTTGAGCAAATGATGCTACACAAGAATGTTCATCTCTTGGATAATAGGATAACTATTAAAAACAAACTCTTCAAATAGTTGATTAAAGCTCTCTGTAATCTGAATTCAGCCCAACTTTTCAGATATTTCACTTTTTTTCTATTTTCCAGTTAAGCTGGCCCTTGTTGTTTCCTGAAATTAGTATTCCATCTCTCCTCTCCATGACAGTTACATGGAAAGTGCTTAATAAATACTTATTGACTGGATAGTTTTGTTAGCTGTTTCCCATGCCTGTACAACAGCGGGATCAAACTCAAACAGAAATGAGGACCACTAATCTACACACAGGGATCCTAGCAGAAGGTATATTTATTAAGTTTTAAAATGTCAGATTATCAATGTTTTATTGTATTTTATTTATTTTGTTAAATGTTTTGTAATTACTTTTTAATCTGGTTGAGGTTACATTTGGGCCACATGGGACCCATGGGCCGTGTATTTGACACCTCTAGTGTATTTGTATTTGTTGTTTTTCAGTCATGTCTGACTCTTTGTGATCCCATTTGGTGTTTTCTTAGCAAAGATACTGGAATGGTTTACCATTTTCTTCTCCAGCTCATTTTATGGGTGAGGAAACTGAGGCAAACAGTGTTATGTTGACTTGCCCAGGGTCTCACACAGTTAGTAAGTGCCTGAGGCTGGATTTGAACTCAGAAGATGAGTATTCCTAACTCCAGGCCTAGGCACTATGGCACCTAGCTACTGTATAAAACACCCTTTAGGACTACTTTAACAACTCCAACTCCCATTTGTCTTTGTGTGCACAGCATCTAATATGGTGCTTTGCACATAGTAGGTGCTTTATAAATATTAGTTGAATTAAATCAAAATCTCAGAATAAGAGTATTTTATAAGACCCATGGCTATGTTTTATTTTGTTTTTTTAATTCAGTCAACAAGAAGTATGTGGAATTCAGACACCATTAACAAGTAGATAAGAGTGAAAAAGCACCAATTATTTATTTTTAAAAATATTGCACTAAATCTTTAGAGAATGAAAACTTGAAGTGGGTCTTCTATATATTCCTTTCACCAATTGCAATATATCGATTACGTGAAATTTTGGAAGAACAGAAGAAAAAATTAGATTGAATTACTAGTTTGAGGTGAAAATGTATTCATCAGTGCATCTGATATGAAATGTCACATACAAGGTACCCAGATATTTATTATTTGGGTATAAGGGAGCCTTGTCAAGTTAATAAGCATTGTTAAGTGCCTACTGTATGTCAGGCAGTAGGCTAAGCACTGAGATTACAAAGAAAGACAAAAGATAGTCTCTGTTCTCATGAAACTCACAGTCTAACAGGAGAGAGAAAACACAAACAACTATGTGCAAATAATATACAGACAGAATAAATTGGAGATAATACCAAAGGGAAGGCACTAAGATTCTAGATGAATGGAAAAGGCTTCATGTAAGTGAGACATAAGCTGAGACTTAAATGAAGCCAGGACGCAGAGATGAAGAGAGCATTCCTGGCATGTGGGTCAGGCAGTGAAGGTGCCCTGAAGTGAAAGATGAAGTGTCATATTTGAGAAACAGCCAGCACCACTAGATTTCAGAGTATGTGAGGAGTAGGAATAGGTGGGGGTAGGGGAGAGCATAAGGTGTAAAAACACTGGAAAGGCAGAAGGATATCATATTTAATCTTGGGGGCTTTTCAAGTGCTTTAAAATCTGTTACAGTCCTTTTATGAATAATATGGAATCTAGTCAGATATCCTCTTTTTCCTTTCCCAGGCAAGGTTGAGTGAGCATTCTAAGCAAAGGGTTGATTTGGCAGAGTCTAAATATAGTACTAGCCTGTACCTATGCACTTCCCATCTGTTCTGACAGTTATATTAAACCCTTTATATTCCCTAGTGCCACATACCTCCCTAGGAAATCTGTGCTCATCAGAGACCTGTCAGAGACATCATTCCTTCAATAAGGCATACAACTGAAATGTCTTCCTATCAATCCATTATTCTGAGACATCACTGCTGCACAGGGCATGACAGCAGAGAGCATAGGTCTTCCAAAGCTTGATCAAAAACACAGTTGGAAACTTCTTTAAAAATCGCTAAGATTGTGATGAAAAGAATTGTCTTTTGAATTCTACTTCCTGCTGAAAAACAATTAAAATATTCTTCCCTTCATTGCTGAGGTGTGAATTATGACTTGCAAGTGGGGAAGGAATAACTTAATACAAGTAGTGAAAAGGCTCTAGGTGTCAGAGGAGACCACCAGCTACCAGTGTGGGCATGCTGGCTCTCTTGTCAAATATTCAATAAGGTGAGTGTTATAAAGTCAAACATCCAGAGTTTAGCACCCTGTCTTGCGCATAGTAGGTTCTTTAGAAAAAAGTTTTTTGAATTCAATTGATTGATGATCAGGACCAGTCTTAAGAGTAGGAAGTCAATACCATGTTACAATTTAAACATGGGGTTTCTAAACAGAGCAACATAGAAACATTGCCTGGCTAGAGGCAAGAAAAAGAGGGCACTGAAGACATTGTTACTTCATAACTGGGAAAGATAAGCCATGTGGGAGAGTAGAAAGAGCTTTGGACTACATGTGAAATGTGTCACCGCTTACCACCTATGTCACCTTGGGTTAGTCACTTATAACCACTTGGGTAAGTCACTTAAAACCTCTGCAGGTTGGACTACTGGTTCATATCCATGGGACTTTGTCTATTTTGCAGTAAAAATCTGTTCACCCTAGGTGTTCCTTCCATCCTCACGTTGGAAGTATTCACCACCTCTGGGTCTGATTGGCTGGCTCTTCCCTGAGCCTCTGTTTTAAAGAGGATGCCCAGACCAGTGATGTCTTCATTCCTTTTCTGTATTCCTGATTATCCAAACTTTCTTTACTATGCCCCCACTCAGGGTACCTTCATCTCGTCCCCCTTCTCCTCCTTACTTTTAAACTTGGTTTCATTTTATTTTTTGTCTTCCCAATTAGATTATAAATTCCTTGAGGGCAAGGACTATCTTTTTGCTTGTATTTGTATTCCCAGGCTTCGAACCTGCCTGGCACATAGTAGGCACTTGTTGGCTTAATTTGACTTGAGTCTCAGACTTTGAATTTTTTAAAAAATCGGTCTGTCAGTCAGTCAATAATCATTTACTAAGCACTTACTATGTGCCAAGTACTGTGCTAAGTATTAGGAATACAAAACCAGGGAAAAAGTGTATGCCCCTCAAGGAGCTTACATTCTAATGGGAGAAGAACAACATATAAAAGGTATCCAATGTAGGAGCATGATGGAAAAGTCTGGGCTGCAGCCTGTTGAGAAATGAAGAGATGGCTGGCCTGGGCACTCTCTGGTAAACTGAAGTTCTGAGAGGAGCCATCAAATCAGAAGGAGGGACCAGAGGGTACTTGTGGAGGAGCCGTCATCCATGTACTTAAAGAGCTTCACAAGGAAGAGCCCACTATTTCTTGAGGTAGCCCATTCCATATTTGTTTAGCTCTAATTGTTAGTAAGCTTATCCTAACATCAAGACAAAATTGCTCCTGACTTTGTCTTCTGGTCCAAGCAGGACAAGCTGAATCCCTCTTCCATCTGCACTTACCACAATGCCTGAGACATAGCAGGTGCTTAATTAAATGTTTGTTGACTGACAAATACTTAGAAGACAGCCAGTGGCACCTCTAAGTCTTCTCTAGTCTAAACACCCCTCCCAGTTCCAAGAATTTTATTCCCACCCTTCTTTTCCCTTATTGATTCCCTCATTGACTTTATTGTGACTTTGGGGCTCAGCAGTTAACAGACTAGTTTGTGATTTTTCATCGAACATTGCCATCAATACAACAGTTGGATGTCACTGTTGTGTGGCATTCTGTCTTTGGCATATGTCTGTGAGACAACAGCTGGTAAAACAATTGAAAAAGCCAGAGATACTGTTTTGAGCCTAAAGCTAGTACTTAGTGAAAAGACCTGATGGGCAAATTTTCTCAAGAAAGAATTGAGGATTAGTTATTAAAATCAGTAGAATCTGGAGCCAGAAGACTTATGGCCAGCTTCATCAATATAGCTACTATATGCAACCTGGTGGAATTTTAGGTGAGCTTAGTAATAATTGAACCCTAATCATTTCTTTGTATATGTCACAAAAACACAAAATCACATTCATTGTTATTACCTAAGCTTTTTAAGGGGGGCTTGAAGTGGAAGGGATTTTTGCTTATCATCCATTGGTTTTTAAGTGAGAAAGGGGGAAGAGAATAAGCATGTATATAGCACCTACTATGTGTTAAGCACATTTTACAAATATTATCTCGTTTGATTTTCACAATAACCCTGGGAGGTAGGCACTATTATTATCCCCATTTTACAGGAGAGGAAACTGAGGCTAACAGAGGTTAAGTGACATGTACAGGGTCGTTGAGCTAGTAAGTATCTGAAGTTGGATATGAATTCAGGCCCATCACTCTATCCACTGTACCACCTACCTGCCTTCAAAAGAAAAAAAGGAATTTCTCCTATGTCAATTTCAATAAAATGAAAATAATTCTTTCTTTTTTTAAAGGCCACACAAAAGTAAATTAATGGCAGATAAGTAAAAAATGCTTCTCATCTCCTGGTACATTTGAAATTTAATGCAATGCTGTCTCTAGGTTTTTGCAGGCATTTGCTCCAACACGAAGGACCAGAGCTCAGGCCAAGGGCTTAGTTTGATTTAAAGCCAAAGTGTTTCTTCAAAGGTCCATCCAGGGTAATGATGTTTAGAGCTGAGGTTCAGAACTGCTGGGCAAGAATGGTTGAGAAACTGCTTGACAGGGAATCAAGTTGGGATCCAGAAACCTGTGTGTTCAGTGTCTGATTGGGCTCTCAGGAGAACTTGCAAGAGCCGTGTTTATTTGATCAATGTCCAAATACCCAGTACCTGCTTGTAGTCAAGCCCTGTCTACAGAAGGCAGAGCTAAGAACCTTCTAAAGGCCCAGAGGGGTAGTTGAACCAGTACAAGCTATGGAGCTGGAAGAGCCAAAATCTTCTCATCTTTCTCCATGGTCTCCCCCAGTCTGTATTAGATAGAAACATTACAACTTTATAAATGACCTGGAAGCCTAATATTTAACAAACTCAAGCAACAGGGCTTGTTATCTGACAAAAAAATGCTAGGAAAACTGTAAAGCGATCTGGCAGAAATTTAAGTTTAGACCCACTCACACCATTAACCAAGATATACTCTGATCAGATACATGATTTCGATACACAAAGTCACAACATGAGCAATTTAAAGGATCAAGGAAGAAATTGCCTTTCAGGTCTATGGATAAGGAATGGAGAGGATTAGAGTTAAAGAAGATAAAACATAAGATTTATATTCTGAAGAAAAACATTTATGTTCTGAAGATAAAATAAACAATTTTGATTATAGAAAGTTTTTAAAAAGCTTTTACATAAATAAAACCAATGTAGTTTAAACAAAAGGAAACAGTTAACTGAGAAAATAAAAAATGTCATTATCTGAGGGATAGCCTCAATCCGCCCCACCCCGACTCCAGGTGGGTAGGGCACAGTGGATTTGGCTTGCAATAACGCAGGTTCTTATTCAGGGCCAAGGGGAAGGTAGAGTTAGAAGTTGAGGTGAGGTTAGCAGAAACCAGTAATTAGGATAAACAAAGTGTTTTAGATAAGGCTGTTTGGGCAAAGGAAACAAAAGTAGAGGGAAAGTAATCAGGGAAAATCCCCAGGGCATAGTCTGGCAGAGGTCAGGTTGCAGGTGATGGTTGAGGGTGAAGGGAAAGTACTCAAGATGAATTCAGAATGTTGAGGCTAATAGCCAAGCTGAGATCGGATGCAAGATCAGGATATAAAGGAATGTGAGCAGAGAGGATCCTGGGAATCCTATTCATAGGAAAGTAGATGGAGAGCTAGAAGGGAGCTTAGAAGCTTTCTAATCCAACCTCTTAGAGGCAGCTAGGTGGTACGGTAGACAGATAGCGTGTTGGGCCCAGACTCAAGAAGACCTAAGTTTAGATTTAGCTTCAGAAACTTACTAGCTGTGTGACCCTGGGAAATCAATTAACCTCTGTCTGCCTCAGTTTCCTCAACTGCAAAGTAGGAATAATAATAGCACCTACTCCTCAGGGTTGCTGTGAGGATCAAAGGAGATATATTTGTGAAGTGCTTGGCACAGTGCCCAGCACATAGTAGATGTTTATTCAATTCTTGTTTCCTTCCTCTTTATTTTAAGGATGAGGAAATTGAGACCAAGTAAAGTGACTTGACCTATGTCACCCAAGTAGTAAGGGGAGAGGTGAGGTTTTAATTCAAATCCTCACACTCAAAGACATCTCTTAGAGTAAGTACTATAATCCCCATTTTACAAATAAGGAAACTGAGGTCCAAGGAAGTGAAATAACTTGTCTAGAGTTATAAAACTATCAAACATTGCAACAGTGATGGACTTAAGTCTCTTGACTGTCATTACTATACCAAAATTGCTCATCCACCTTCTACTCCCACAGGCACTGGTCACTTTGATGGGAATTTAAAGGAAATGGAAATATCATTCTGTAACTGGAACGTCCTGTCCAAGTGCAGAATGAATGATGTGAACTGGAAGCAACAGCTCAGAAGGCAAGGGTGTGACATATTCAAGCTACCATATAGTCATATGTGCCTTATACATATTGTATAGTATACCATATGTGTCCTTTTGAAACACTCCTTTCCTTTCCCTGTCTTCCAAATGAGCTGCAGTTGAGTTCTTGACACTTGTTTTATTTTTGTGTAGGAAGAACTATAGTGTATGAAACAGATTAATTCTCAAATATGATAAAATGTTCAGATGAATTATGAGCAATCATTGCTAATTATGAAATACATAGAACAGTGAGTTCATCATCACAGATATTTGGAGATGAATTAGTTTTCTTGGAAACAAATTTCACAGAAGATGGCATCATACAAAGCTGATTTCCAGTGGAGAAGAAAATCTTTGAAAATTTTCAACTTAGCATCAGGTTTTCAACTTAGCATCATCTTTGCCAAATGAGTTAGTTGGGGAAATTGTGAAAATATTTGATCCAGAATGTTTAGGACCAATGATTTCTTTTCCCCTAGACATTACAGCCATTCAAAAGACATGAATCCAATAGTGAATATGAGACAGAGAGAGAGAGAGAGAGAGAGAGAGAGAGAGAGAGAGAGAGAGAGAGAGAGAAATGAAAACTACATATTGACCAACTAGGCAACGTAGTTGGATAGACAGCTTATTTGAGTTAGTCCATATAATGTACATATAATGTAACCATATACATATATATAAAATGTATAATGTAACATATATAATATGTATATAAAACATATATACAATGTTTAATGTAACCAGTACACATGATGTAGCCACAGAATTAATAATCATACCATGATCAAAGAAACAAAATTGCTGTCCTAAAGGACAATAGAGGGAATGCAGAGAACAGCGTATTACCAGTGATGATTTATGAGAGAAATATTATAAATGTAATATCATTCTTTTTCTTATTTGTATCCCTAGTGCTTAGTACAATGCCTGGCACACAGTAGGAGCTTAATAAATGTTTATTGAATTGAATTGAAGAAGGGCAGGCACTGTCTGGGCATCAAAGGTGAGCAATAATAAATAAGCCAAGTGCTACCCTAGCCCCTAAAGAATGCTAAAAGCCCCAGAAGAAGGCCTCCGGAAAGGTGAGGAGTTCCTCTCTGGAAGATCTGTGGCAAGATACAGACCAGAAATAGACTAGATGAGGCAGTACAGGTGGGGTGTTGTCTGTACCACTAGAAAGAACCTACACTGATTAGATCATGGATCCATTAAGTGGTGAAGGACTGAAATGTAGCCCTGTGCACAGAGGCAATTTGGTCAAAAGATCCTTATGTGTGGGGGTTTTGTACATTTTCACCTTGAAGCTCAGTCCAATGATGATTGGATGACTCAACAGAGTCTAGTGTATTCACCTTGTCTTGACCGTATTATAGAACAAGAAAGCACTTGCCTGAGTGCCATGAGGCCATAGAGAGATGGCCTGAGAGGTGTAAAGTCCTGCCTCTGATTCATACAGTTTGTGTGACTCTGGATAAGTCACAACCTCTCATTGGCCCAGCCTACTCTCTAAAACTACAAGGTACACAGAACATACAGACCTGCATTGGTAGAGGGAGTTTCCTCCTGCACGAATTCTCTGTACCAACGTAATCATAGGGACAGACCCCACCCCTTTAACAAAATGTCTCCCATACTCTCTTTATCCTTCTTCACCCAGAAATTCTTTCCAGTGGGAACAGGAACAAGCCAGCAGTCAGTTCCAGTTTAGTAATATAGCAGTGGATTATCAATTGTACATTTATAGTTTTATTTCATTTTTCACTTTACCCAGTATTGAATAGCTAACCATCATGTACCACAATAATTTTTATTTTCTTGTCTTCTTTGGCTCCTACAATACTAGAAAAATTTTAAAAGCTACCTGCTGATTTTTGTCCACTAGTTTTTCACTACAATGCCAGCAAAGATGTTTTTTAGAGGAAGGAAGCACAGATTAGAACCATTTCCCAGCCAATAATTTAACTCACACCTCTTGATTTGTGATCCATTTATTAAATTCTGAGTTGAAAAAAGAACTATATTATTTTTTAGCATTAATCTAAAATACAAATGAGTAAATTTGCATAATCTGATATGCATAATACTTGTTTTATAAAAACCAGGCCCAATTATCAAACAAGCTGAGGAGGAACTCCCAAATTATAATGCTACCACCTCGAATAATGATGTAAAAAAGCTCAAGTTGGTGAATATAATCTTCCTTCAGTCATAGTCATTGAAGGAAGCAGAAGTTTTCTGGGTCCCTCTCTGCTTCTTGGGGCTTCTCTGCTCTTAGGAAGGACCATATTATATACTATGAATGGTATAGAGATTGAGCTTTCTAGTCTATTCTATACTCTCCTCTCCCTATCTAGTCTATTGCTAATGGAGATCCTTCAACTTTCTTCAGTGAATTCTGTTGCTGTAACATAATCACCACAGTGCTAGGTCATTAGACTTGGAGTCAAATCCTGACTCAGACATTTACTAGCTGTGTGGCCCTGGGTAGGTCACATAACTCTCTCTGTCCTTCAGTTCCCTAAGCTGTAAAATGAGGGAGCTGGACTTGACAGCCAAAAAGTCCCTTCCAGCTCTAAATTGCACAGTGCCTGGCACATAGTAGGTGTTTAATAAATGTGTATTGACTATGAAGACCTGAGTTCAAATCCAGCTTCAGATATTTATTAGCTGTGTGACCCTGGGAAAGTCATTTAACCCTGTTTGACTCAGTTTCCTCATCTGTAAAATGAGCTGGAGAAGGAAATGGGAAACTACTCCAGTATCTTTGCTAAGAAAACCCCAAATGGGGTCAGGAAGATTTGGACACAACTGAAAACAACTAAATATTTTAAGCGTTGATTATGGTCATAAGCATTATCCCTATTATTACCAAAAGTATCAATCAGTTAACAGCAAACCTCAGATCACACACCTAGCTGGGTTGTTGACATGGTTGAGCTGTCTGCTCCTTAGCATTTGCAAACATATTGAACAGTACTGAGTCAGGACAGTGGCTCTACCTATTTAAGCTACAGAATAGTTAATTTGCATATTCTAATATGTACCATTTTTTTACTTGTAAAAACCTGACCAATCATCAAATGAGTTATCAAGGAACCCCCAAATTATAATACCCTGAGTAGTGATGCAAGAACCATGAGTCAGAGCTTGAGATTATCCCAAAATCATAGCCGTTAAGGGATAAGGGTGGCTGTTATTTTTTTTCCTGGCTCCTTTTACAATTCATTAGCTCTAAGAACCAGCTAGGTTGTTAATTCCATGAGTCTTGGACTACAGATTTCCCAGCATCTAACCTGGTGCTCTGAAAACGATTCACATTTAATAAATGATTGTTGAATGGACTTGAACTGAATTGAGAATTTGTGAGTGTTAAGGTTTTCTGAAGCCGACACAGGGGAAACCTCAAAAATGCAGTTTCAGCAATGAGCATACCAAATTAGTTTGAGGCCAATCTTGAGCTGTGGTCAATTCCCCTCCTAATATGACCAAGTAACATTTCTGGTTTTGCCAACATCCTGATTGTCTCTGACTACTCATAGGGAGGTACAAAGGGGACTGACCCCCAACTCCCTATGGAATACAGAGTTGAGACATCGTTCCCAGGGCCCAAATCTGAATAAACACTTGCTAGAGAAACAACACTGGCATACATGACACAGCAGTTACCCAATTCTCTGAGCACAGAGGTCTCTGGCTTGTATGACCCACAATTGTTCCTCTTGAGAAGTCTACTGTGCCCTACAAAAATAACTGGCTCCACAATGCTGAGATAAGCATCTGGGTCAAATCATCAGTTTCAAGCCTCCTTTAGGATTGTGTTTTATGGACTATTTATTTGAAGCACAAGGATTCACCCCTTAACCAAGGCTCTTTCCAACTGGACAATTTTCGCAGCTTCTTCTCACCTAATAGTACCTATGTATTAGTGTTTTCATTTGGCTCGTTAATTGACAGCTGACATTGCCCTGTGCTGTTGCAGGAGGAGCATGCTTTTCTTGGAGTTACACTCTCTCATCCTTCAATATATCTTCATAGGTAGCAGCTGCACTAAAATCCCTCATTGCAGGGTTTGCAGCTCTGAACAGTAGAGACTGAGAATGTTGTTCAGTTGTGTTAGTCATGTCTGACTTTTTGTGACCCCATTTGGGGCTTTCTTGGCAAAGATATTGGAGTGGTTTGCCATGTCCTTGTCCAGCTTATTTTACAGATGAGGAAATGGAGGCAAGCAGGGTTAAGTGACTTGCCCAGGGTCACACAGCCAGTCTGAGGTTGGATTTGAACTCATGACCATGAGTCTTCCTGATTTCCAAGCCTCGTGCTTTTCCACTGGGGCCACCTAGCTGCCCTGACTGAGAATGGGTTGCTGCAAAATGAAATTTCCCAAGTCAATAAGCATTTATTAAGCACTTACTGTGGGCCAGACATTGAACTAAGAACTGGGAAGAGAAAGAAATGCAAAAGCACTATCCTGGTTCTGCCCTTACAGAGCTCATTCTAACGGTGGAAACAAGCAAACTGTGTACATACAAGTTATGAACAGGGCAGCTGGGTGGTGCCATAGTGCATAAAGCTCCCAGCCTGCAGTCAGCAAGACTCATCTTCCCGAGTTCAAATGTGGCCTCAGATACTTATGAACTGTGTGACTCTGGGCAAGTCACTTAGCCCTGTTTGCCTCGGTTTCCTCATCTGTAAAATGAGGTGGAGAAGGAAATGGCAAACCACTCCAGTGTCTTTGCCAAGAAAACCCCAAATGGGGTCTCAGAAGGAAGGCACTAGCAGTGAGGGGAGTGAAGGGGAGGGGCTGAGAAAAGGCCTTCTGTGGAAGATGAGATTTCTTGAAGAGGGCCAGGGAAGCTAGAAGGTGGAGCATTTTAGGCACGGGCGACAGACGGTCTTAGGCATGGGGGACAGACAGTGCATAGATTTGGAGTTGGAAGATGAAGTGTTGCGTGAGAAAAACTACAAGCAGGCCAGCGTAGCTGAATCATGGAGTGGGGGGCGGAATAAAGTGTAAAAATGACTAGAAAGGCAGGAAGAGGCCAGATTATGGAGCTTTAAATGCCCACCAGAGGATTTCACATTTTGTCCTCGAGGTGCCCGGGAACCTCTGGAGGTTGGTGAGCAGGGAGCGACCTGGTCAGACAAATGTTTTAGTTTCCTAGAGCCCAGTCCCTTCAGTGGCTCATACTAAAGTTCACTTTCCTAGAGCGCTACCCTATTCTGCAGCTAGCACCTTAGGCCTGAATTCCTGGTGATGTGAATTTTTATATTTCTGAAACTTGGACCAGGGCAGTCATCACTGGCTCTGGATCCTGGCTAAGTGTGTTGTGTCTTTTGAACACCTGGGAGGTGGCATTCCTCCATGGGGGCCTTTTAAACTCCATGGCCTGTTGGGAACTGAACATAGGTGTGCATAGTTTGGACCACATGGCCTAGGCTGCCATCCATACATTTTTATGGAAAGCTGAAGGGAATTGTGGCCTAGATCTGAGCTGGTTGAGCTGCCAGTGGGACTGGGGTCTGAGACGAAAGCAAACTCACATACTGAGGCATTTCATTCTTCTGGGACCATAGAACAAATCTAATCCTTCTTCCAGGAAGAGGCAAATCTTGGAGTCAAAGGACCTCGGTTAGACCCTCACTTCCGATATTTGCTTCCTGTGTTACCCGGGGTAAACTGCTTAACTTCTCTGAGCCTGAGTTTTCCCATCTAGAAAATCAGTTAGAAAATCCCCATCTAGAAGATCAGCTAAAGTCCCTCTCAGCTCTCAGTCCTATGATACAATAACCATATGAAATGCTTGAAGACAGTAATTGTGTTTCAAGTCAGTTTCAAGGCTCTTCCTTACCCTCATCTACCAGCAAACTCATGGGATCACTGATTTAGAGTGATCTGTCTTCTCCAGAGTTCCTAACCTAAGATTCATGAGCATTAAAAAAAATTTTTTTGAGTACTGTATCTCCCTTGTAATCTTCTGTATTTTATATTATGTATTTAAAAACATTATTCTGAGACAGGATTTACAGGTTTCACCAGACTGCCAAAGTGACGTACAATGCAAAACAAACAAAACAAAAAGCCAAAAACACACTACCACCACCACCACCACCACCAAAAACAGGTTAAGAAGCCCTAATCTATGAGGAAGCTTAAGTCAGAGAAGTTAAGTGATTTGCCCATGGTCACACAGCTTGTAAGTGTCAAGGGGTAGGATTTGAACTCCACTCTTCCTGACTCAAAGTCTAATACTTCTGCTACCATACAATAGATTTGAGGAGAAACACCAGCCATGATAATGCCAATCTGTGTGTAGTGCTTTACGAGGAAAATAAAAGAAATGGTTCCTATTTTCTGGGACCCTATGGCTTAAAATAAAAACATATTAATTATAACTGATTTTTGGGTAGTTTTTGTATTAAAAAGTAGTTTACCTATGGTACAATATCTCATTTGATTCCTAGAACAACACTGTGATGGGGGTCTTATTACTGCCCCATTTTTAAAGATAAAGAAACTTTGACTCAGAAGTTAAGTGACTTAGTCTGGGTCACACAGCTAGTATCTAAGATTAGATTTGAATTCTGGTCTTCCTGACTTCCTCTGTCTACTATACCATACCACCTTTGGGCCCAGAGTAGGTCTGAACTTAACAATATGTTACCTTTTGAAAGCTGGTTTTGAAGTCAGTTCTTTGGAACCTAGAATTGCATTTTCTCATGGAAAAGTTTTGTGATTGAACAAAAGCAGTGAAACTAAGAACTCATTTTTTATTTATCCTGAAGGCTGGCATTTGAAAAGAAGAAGCTTTAATTAAAGGGGTTGAAGAGATAATAAAGCCACCTGTGGAGATTCTGAAAGGGATTTTTGGGCACTTTCCAGAGCTTCAAACATGGATGGCCCTGGTTCTTAATAAACCTAATTTCCTTCAACACATTAGAACTTTTCCCTTCATAAAGTCATATATTTATCCCTATTAATGTTTATAGCCACACTTAAGTTATTGGGGGAAGTGGGGCAGGCCTCACAAATAAAGTGAATACACTCTTATTAGAGGAGAGCAAATTATCTTCAGTCCAACAAAGCTATCTCTCCTGTCTTATTCTGTATTTCTCTTTCTCTGACCATGTCTCAAGTTTTTGATCCCATAGTGTCTGCAGGTGCCTGACTAGGAGTATACACTTAGACCATCTACCTCCATACTAACCTCTGCCCAAATTGGCTAGTACAGGGGTGGGGAGCCTGTAGCCTCAAGGTCACACGTGGCCTTCTAGATCCTTGGGTTGTGGCCTTTTAACTGAGTCCAAGTTTTACAGAACAAATCCTTTTATTAAGGGGATTTGTTCCATGAAGTTTAGATTCAGCCGAAAGGCCTGCTTGAGGACCTAGAGGGCCACATGTGGCCTCCAGGCTGCAGGTTCCCCACCCCTAGGCTACTACTTCTGCATGGAAAACCTTAGCGCTACACATTGACAATCCTGAGTCCTCACCGTTCTCAAAGCTATTGTGAAGCTGGATACTCTGGTGAAATAGGCCTAGAGCTCTGACTTATGGGAATGTTTATACCAGACCAATTTCTGATATATGTATTTGCACCTGAGAATCTAAGAATGGGGTCAAAAAGAAGAAGGCAGAAATGGGGGAGACCTTGCCCAAAGAGGAAATGGGTACTGCAGGTAAAAGGGAAGGTATCTAAGCATTGCCTAATGTGACCTCTGTTATAGAAATACGGCCATCTTTTGTTATATACACAGAGAGAATTCCTCAGCCAGCCATTGCACTTGCTCAGGTTTCAGCCCTGTGAAACAAAACGTGCCAGTCCATTCAGTGATGTGTGGCCAGTTTTGAGAGGAGTAGCCCTATTTTTTTCCCCCCAGGCAATTGGGGTTAAGTGACTTGCCCAGGGTCACACAGCTAGTAAGTGTTAAGTGTTTGGTCTGAGTCCAGATTTGAACTCAGGTCTTCTTGACTCCAGGGCCAGTGCTCTATCCACTGCACAACCTAGCTGCAATTGGGGTTAAGTGACCTGCTCAGGGTCACACAGCTAGTAAGTGTCAAGTGTCTGAAGCTGGATTTAAACTCAGGTCCTCCTGACTCCAAGGTCAGAGCTCTATCCACCGTGCCACCTAGCTGGCCAAGTAGCCCTGTTTCTTGAGGTTGGAGAACAGCTGGGTCCTCATGCTAATGATATGATTTACTACCTCATACAACCACTGACTCTGCAGATTAGGACTGTGCAGGATAAGGGAAGAAATGGGCATTTTTGGCTTGAGGAAAAGACCACAGGAGAGAAATGATAGGTATCTTCAAGTACTTAAAAGACTATCGTATCAAGAAAGGATTAGACTTATTTTGTATACCCATCAGAGGGCAGAAGTAGGAACAGTAGGTTGGAAATGCAAAAAGGTAAATTTAAGCTTGATGTCAGGAAAACCTACTAACATTTAGAACTTCCTAAAAGTGGAATGGGCTGCCTTAGCAGGAGGTCTTTCCTCCTCTTTAGAAGTCTTTACGCTAAGGCTGAACAGGTATGTTATAGTGGGGCTGTCTTTCATGCATGGCTTGGATAAGTTCGTCACAAGGTCCCTACCAACTTTCAAATTCTGTGATTCTGATTCAGGTCAATTCAAAGAACATTTATTAAATGCCTACTATGTGTCAGGCCCTCTGCCAGGCGTTGAGGTTACAAAGACAAAAATGAAACAGTCCCTACCCTCAAAGGCATTACATACTAGCCATCCACCAGGAAAACAAATCAAAGTAGTGAGGAAAGAAAAAGGAAATCATTGTTGGAAATAGTAAAAGGAGGAATAAGCGAGCACCAACAGCTATTGATAAGATGAGACGTATGGTAGGGGGACCTTATGCATGCAAGACACAATTTTGTTAGGTTGTTGGCAAGTTGGAGACCATATGTAAAGAAACATTGAAGAAAGAGAAGTTTGGTTCCAGAAAAGATGAAGAAAGAGGTCTGAGAAAAGGGCCTTAGATTCGGGAATTAGGAGGTCATGGGGGATTCCCAAGATAGCTGTTTTAACAGAGTTGTCAGAAAAGTTAGATTGCAGAGCATAATGAAGGCATTGTTGGTAAGGAAATGAGGCCAGTGGATATAAAGAAATAGATGACCCATTCTCAAAGTTTGGCCATGAAAGGGCCAAATGATAGGGACTGGACCTATAAATTTTGGGGGGCATAAAGAATGCCCAGATAAGGAAACTCCTTCTATCCGTAAAAGGGAGCACATTACATAACATACATGACTATTAGTATAGTAGTATACACATATAATTTGTTTGTTATTTCTCCTTCATTCTTTTTTTTTTTTTTTGCTTTTTGGTGAGGCAGTCAGGGTTAAGTGACTTACTCAGGGTCATACAGCTAGCAAGTGTCAATGTCTGAGGCCAGATTTGAACTCAGGTCCTCCTGACTCCAAGGCCAGAGCTCTATCCACTGTGCCACCTAGCTGCCCCATTTGTCCTTCATTCTTGAAGAGGACCAATGACGTCAGGAAGGTGATGTCTTGACTTGCAAGTAAATTAGATTTAAGTGAGAGAAGGCTATGCAAAGTCACCAGACTCACTCATTCATCTGGAGTCATCTGGGCCCAGTAACAAGATATAGATCAGGATGACTGGAGATGGCCCCAGATGCAGTGGGAGACCTTGGCCTTTTAAACTAAGGTCTTTCCCAGCTCTTAATTTGTCTGAGGCAACACCCAATCAGTAATTAAGACTAGGTAAGAGGGCAGCTAGGTTGTGCGGTGGCCAGAGCACTGGCCCTGAAGTCAGGAGGACCTGAGTTCAAATCCAGCCTCAGACCAAACACTTGACACTTACTAGCTGTGTGACCCTGGGCAAGTCACTTAACCCCAACTGCCTAAAAAAAAAAGGCTAGGTAAGAAATGAGGCAAAGAATGTCCTCTTTTACCTAACCAAAAAAAAAAATCAATCTGGGAGGGGAAGACCTCAGGGTTTCTGGTCAAAACAGAAACAATTGCTATTTACACTCACTCTAAATCATCAGAATCCAAACAATGACCAAGTGAGGCTTAGGCTGGGACCTATTGTTGGCCAATTAAAGAGAGCCAGAGTGATCTGGATTTAGACATCATCCTTAAAAAAGAAATCCAGCATATAAACCCCAAGATATCTTATGAGGTTTCAGCCATCAAAAATTCATATTCTTTGGGGCAGAGTACCTGCAGTTAAGGTTATGATTCCCTATGTGGAGAGAGGTAGAGGAGGGAGAAGAGAGAGAAGAGGGAGGGAAGGAAAGAAGGAAGAAAAGAAGTAAAGAAAGAAGGTAGAAAGGAAGGAAGGCTATAATTTATAAATAATATGCATATACTAGGGATGAGTACTCAAATATTTTTCATGAGTGCCTGATCAAAAATGTTTGGAGGTCATCATTCTAGGGAATGCTTTCTGGTGTGAATCCCTGTGGACAACTCTTCTTCTTTCCTTTCCACTACCACCATTTATGAAGGAAAACTCAAGTACACCCAGCTGATGTAAACTGAGAAGGAAAGTATAAGGGAGGTACTCAGAAAAAAAAATGAAAGGAAATAAGTATTAAACAAAAGATAAAGATTGAGGAAAGCAAAACAAAAAATGTGAGAGGGAAATGATAATCTTTAAACAGTTACAGGAAAATGTGTTTGAGTAGGAAATTATGAGGAAGTAGGCAGAATGAATCTGAAGAAGAGGAAAATAATACTGAAGGAAATAATAAGTCACCATGTGATGCATTTGCTTTCATCACACCAAGTCAAGACCATTATCTACCAAGATGATAGGCAACATCATAGAACTGAAAGGATTCTAGATTTGGCCTCAGAAGACCTGGGTTCATATTCTAGTTCTACTTGTGTGACTTTGATGATGTCACTTATCTTCTCTGGGCCTCAGTTTCTACGTCTATTTTTTTTAAATGAGGGAGTTGGGTTAGATGACTTATAACATCCCTTCTAGTTTTTGTGTCATGCCTCCATGGAGAAGGGAAGAGGAGTTAAAACCTATTTTGGTAGTAGGAGAACCCACAATAATGAAATAGTATGTGAGCCTCGGGTCTTTCTTTGGGGACCAGCTAGTAGTCACTCCTTTGTCCTAGAACTGTTCCCTCATGAAGTCACCATCCAGTCACAAGCCATCAAGGGTCCTTTAAATGGAAGGGCTCTGTCCTTTAATATGAATTACTTTAATCAATTATCTTTGCCTAAACTAAGATCCTAACAGTGAGTGACAAAATGTGAATTTTAGAGGAGCATGGGAAGAAGGAAAAGATCTAATCTCAGTTGTTAGTGGCTAGCTGTGACCTTGACCAAGTTCTCTTAACTCTCTGGGCCTCAGTTTCCTCATCAGTGAAATGGGAGGGGTTGGCCTAGTTGATGAGACAGGAGCCTTTTGGCTTTAGAGCCTGTGGTTCTAGAAATCCACTGAGTGGAGTAAAGAGTCAGTGGTAATTTACAGTCAAGACAGAATAGGTGGAACACTGACAATCATCTCTTTTAATTAGTCTACAAAGGTAATGTTTTAGACTACTCACTACAAAGCTCTGTACCGAAAAGTAAATCACATCAGGCTCAGTGATTGTCCCCTGAGGACTTGGTCTCTTGTCTGATATCTTTTTCTTAACCGTGATAGTAAGCTTATTGTGATAAGCAAACAATAAAGAGGTTCATTTAGGTCTTACTGTGAGAACATTAGCAGGCAAGAATAAGTCTAGCCTTTTCATTTTCAAGATTGGTTTTCAACTTTGTACTAATTACCCACACTGCAAAGGCAGGCAGAATCTATGAACAGAGACAGAAACTATGCCAGACACCATCAGACCAGACACAAGGAAGGGGCTTTTGCTTTGAAAAGAGAGAAATGGTAATGATGTCGTCTGATTTCAAACGTTTTTTTTTAAAGATGTAAGAACTGTAAATAAAGGAAAGAAGCATAAAGGTTTTAATTAGGGAGAGACCTAAGAATATCTGTCTTCAAGGAATAATAATAACAGCTTAGAACTACACAGTGCTTTGTGGTGACAACATGCTTTGTATATGTTTTCTTCTTTACCACTCCTGTTGAGACAGGTAGTACGAGAATTATTATCATCCTTGCTTCACAAATGAGGACACTGAGTCACAGAGAGGTCAAGGGACCACAATCACAGAATGAATGTCAGCACTAACATTCAAACCCAAGTTTCTGAAGTCCAAAACTCTCCCTGAGGGCAGGGGCTTTTTTTTTTACCCAGCCCCTAGCAAAGTGCCTGGCACATAGCAGGTTAATATATATTTGTTGAATTGAGTTGAATCAATGGTTCTGACGGTTAGCAGTTTTGTGACACTGGGCAAGTGACTTTACCTCTAGTAGTCTCACTTTACTTAACTGTAAAAAATAGGAATGATAATATTTTCACTACTTACCTCAGGAGGTTGGTATGAGGAATGTGTTTTGCAAAATTAAAAATCCTATAGAAATGTGACTTATTATTCCCTTTAGTATTATTTTCCTCTTCTTCAGATTCATTCTGCCTATTTCCTCATAATTTCCTACTCAAACATGTTTTCCTGTAACTGTTTAAAGATTATCATTTCCCTCTCACATTTTTTTTTTGCTTTCCTCAATCTTTATCTTTTGTTTAATACTTATTTCCTTTCAGTTTTTTTTTTTCTGAGTACCTCCCTTATACTTTCCTTCTCAGTTTACACCAGCTGGGTGTACTCGAGTTTTCCTTCATAAATTTGGACTTAGAAAGATCTCGTGGTTCAAATCAGGCATCACATTAGGTGCCATAAAATATGAATACGGAGGAATTTCTAATTTTCAAAGGAAGTCCAAAGTTATTTCTAGTCAGTTAGTTAAGGCTCAAAAACTGCATGTTCTGGTTACAGACTCAAATTGCAAAGTAATATTCAGGAAAGAAAGAAAACATTAGGCCTGGTCCCTTGCCTTGGGCCAATGTCCCCCCAAATGTCCTCTCTTCCCAGCAGACCGTGAATTAGTGGTTCTTGACTTGAAACATTTACAGTGTAGCAATGGAAGCTTGTTATTGTTAAGTGATGTCAGAAACAAGGGGGAAGACCAGACAAGATGAGGTAGAATAGAGTCCTGGCTGTCAGGGGCAAATGGAAGGTCTGTTAGAGATGGGCACATAGAATGAAGGAGTCAGGCCCAAGAGGCAGAGAGCTGTCAAGGGATAACTGGAACGAGGGACCACAATGGTTAGCTGGGAGAAGAGAAGACTTAGTGGAGACACAAGTGCCTTCTTGCTATGTGAATGAGGGACAAAACTTGTTCTGTTTGGTCCTAAAGGACAAGTGGTAATGGATGGAAGGTACAAAAGAGTACATTTAGGCTTGATATGAACTTAAAGTGTCCAAATCAGAATCTTTCGAAAGTAAAATGGGCTGCCTTGATAGGTAGTGAGTTCCCCCTTACTGTAAGACTTCATGTAGAAGCTGGACAAATCCTTTCTGAGATATTGTAGGCAACTAAGTGGTACCTATCATGGCTGTTATGATGATCAGATAAGACAAGATAGGTAGAACACTTTTCAAACCTTCAAGTAATAAACAAATGCTAGTTGTTGTTTTGATGATGATGATGAAAATGATGATGAAGTTTGCCTTTCAGAATCCCTTTTTTCCCCTTCCAGAATTACATCCTCAGGTCACAGGCCTGTTCCTTTCTAAGGCCTTTGCTGATCCCCCAACCATTACGGTTCTGTATTTCCTCATTGTCTGGCCTTTACTTTGCCACCTTTACTCCCTATCTTTTATCATATTTCTGTATCTATATTTATACATGTTCTGTTATCCCCTAATAGATTATAAGCCTTTTGAGGGCAAGGATTACTTCATTTTTACCTTTACATTTCTGTTTCTTAACAAAATAACCTTGCTCATGGTAGATGCTTAATAAATGGCTGTTAAATTAAACCAACTTTCCAGTATTATGTCAGAAGTTTAAATGGAAAATACCCTTTTCCAGGAACCCAAGATTTATAGGTTCCTGTTTGCCATACACACACACCCTGATAAATCCTTCTTTTGTATTTAGTTGGGTGAAACAAAGGCATTAGATAGAGCATGAGTAGAGTTGTCCTTACTGTTTCTGTTTGACCCCATGAAGCTTTGGGACCAGCTTCTGACTATGTATGACTCACTGCTGAGGGGCTGATGGTGTGAGATGCCAAAGGGAATTCTAATTGATTGCTGAGACAGAGATGCTATTGACTTAGTGGATGCACAAAAGAGTTTAACCTTCTCCTCCATCCCCTTTTCATTTCTTGGTGAAGATTGTGCAAAACTATTTTTGACATGCATCCTGGGAGTCAAGTAAGGTAGGAGACAGCTGATGCCATTCCTCCAATCTGTCCTCCATCTGGCTGCAAGCATATGGTAGCTAAAGTACACATCCTTCCTAGGCAAGCCTGAGGTTGTGTTTGGGCTGCCTTTTTTGTATGGTATTTCCTTTGTGAAGGGAATTATGATATTCATTACACATATCATATCGATTAATATGATATGTGTAAAGAACATCGATTAATATGAAAATCATAATTCCCTTCACACTTTTTTTTGAGTAGTTGAGTAAGCGGCCACCTCAAGATGGATGTGTCCAGAAGTCAGCCTTGTAAATTAAAAAAAAAATCAGAAGTCTACAAGGGTAGCATTACTCACTGGAACAACAATGATGTCTGCCAAAGCAGCTGGTTGCAGTAGCAGCAGAAGGAACAATTAACTGTGTAAGTGATTGAGCATGAAGCTCAGTGGTTTGGGTTTGGAGTGGGGGAGTAGTGCAGAGATGAGGTGAAATGCCTGACATTTGTGTTCTGGTGAAGTCCTACTATCATTCTCCTAACTGATTGTACCAGTAGTGATGCTGTTACTGAATTCAAAGCTATTCTGTTATGGGTTCTTTGTTTAGCCTTTCTTGTCTGTATACAAATAGGTTTAGGAATAAATGACTGTCCTATATCTGATTCTTCTTGTACATTGACTAATGCTTTAACTCTCCCTACTTTGGAGAACCTCTAAAGATGAGCCATAAGTAAAATCATGCCCAGGTATGCTGAGGAACTTAACAAGATGAGTATAAGAACAGGGAGCCTAACCTTTCTTGTTAGGGGCAAACTCCCCAGAACTGAATCCAGTTCAAATTCCAGGTCTGGGTATAGAATAGGAGGGGCAATTGCCCTAGTTCCTGTGGACTTAGGTGAGTGATTCATCAGTGTTAGATTGCTCATTTTTATTTGTTATTTCTCTAGTTCTTTTGTAGTGACATGTGAAAATTAATTGATCTATTCTTCATTCATTTTGTCAATGAAAGTGTTTAGAGACATAAAATTTCCTCTAACTGTTGCTTTGGTTGCATCTAAAAAGTTTTAATGTGTTACCTTTGGTAATTGTTATTTTATTTTTTTGACTTTGTTTTCATTCAGTCATGTCTGACTCTATGTGACAGAAGTCCGTGGGGTTTTCTTGGCAAAGATACTGGAATGGTTTGCCCTTTCCCACTCCAGTGTGTCCCCATTTTACAGATGAGGAAATGAGGCAAATAGGGGTTAAGTGACTTGCCCAGGGTCACACAGCTAGTAAGTGTCTGAGGCCAGATTTGAACTCAGATCTTCCTAACTCCAAGCCTGGTGCTCTCTCCACTGTACTACCTTGCTGCTATTTCAATGATATTACTTATTACTTTTTGATCTGTTCTGTGACCTACCTATTCTTTAGGATTAAATTGTATATCTAATCTCTTAAAGGATGTACGTAATATTTCTACTATATGAATTTGTTTATGAAGTTTAAATGCTCTACCCTCGTTTAGCTGAAAATATGTATATTGCTTTCTATTCCCTTCAGTAATCATTAGAGAGCTATGATATCCATTTTTTTCTAAAATTATATTCAGGTCTTTAATGTATTCCTTCTTTATATTTTTGCTAGATTTGTCTAGTTTGGAAAGAGACATATCAAGGTCCACAGCTATTAGAGTTTTGCTAGGTTGCACAACGGATAGAGTGCCAGGCCTGGAGTTAAGAAGACTCATCTTCCTGAGTTCAAATCAAATCTGGCTTTAGATACTTATTAACTGTACGACCCTGGGCAAGTCACTTAATCCTGTTTGCCTCAGTTTTCTCATCTGTAAAGTGATCTGGAGAAGGAAATGGCAAACCACTCCAGCATCTTTCCCAAGAAAACCCCAAATGGGGTCATCAGGAGTTGGACATGACTGAAATGGCTGAACAACAACAAAGTAGGCCTACTCCAAGACTTTAGGTGCTGGGGCTCCCTGGTTGTTTGGTCACCTTTTGCAGAGGCTCTGAGAGGAGTAAGGGTTTTAAGCTCCTTGTGGGGTCTCCTGGTGCTGGTCCCATCTCCTGCTTTGGCTCTAACACAAGCACCTAACGCAGCTCCAAACGAGCAACATGCCTTTTTATTTCCCACCCTGCTGCACTTCTCTGGATTTCTCTATCATGTCTCAGGAGCGTCTTCATCACGGAAGATCACTTTAGCACTAGAACTTACACTTTATATGTACCCTCTGTCCCTGGAGTCCTTATGACCCCTCTGACCTTCCTCTGACTTCTCCCAGAACTCCACTTACGGAGGATGGTCAAGCCAGCCATTTCTTCATTTCCCATCCAGCTACATTCCTCCAGGCCTCTTCATGCCCCAATGCTGGATACCTTCCCTCCCCTGCTACCTTACTCTTTCAACTTCCTTTCGTGTATTGTTTTCCCCTGTTAGAATGTAATATCTGTGAAGGCAGGTCAACTTTTGCTTTTCTTTGTATCACCAGAGATCAGCACAGTGCTTAAGACATAGTAAGCTATCAATAAATATCTATTGACAGACTTATTGACAGACTAGTGCACTCTCTAATGCACAAGTTGCATGGGTGCTGTGCCAGCCCTGTCTTCTGTTGCCCCTATGTCCTTCTAGGGCTCCCATGTATACCGCCAGAGCCCTGGCTTCAGGTCTCTCGGAAGGCTCCAGCCAATTCCTGGGCCTAGTTAGCTGTGACAGAGCAACAGTGAGCTATGGGGCAGACTGATCCTTCTTCCATGGACCAAGAGTGAAATCCTGTGAACTTTAAGGACCTCCTCATGGCTTCCTTCTTCCCTGCCTCGTCTTCCCTGAGAATACCTACAGACTTCTGGCAGTCTCCATGTATGGTCTTGAACTGGATGGAGGAGCTCACTGCCATTTCTTCTAAGTTTTCTTTGTCATTCTTCCTTTTGGCAAATTTTTAGGACTTTTCTAGAGGGCTTGTGGGAAAATTTGGTTCCTCTAGGACCTATTGAATCATCTTAACCAGAAGTCCCCTATTTCTTTCTTTTCACCTAGGATCCACCGAGCTATTTTTTCTTTTAGCAAAAGGTTTACCTGTCCCCTTTATGCAGGAAAGAAGTACATCTTGCCCTCAGTTGTGTGGGTTTGTATTTATATTAGATAGGCAGCCTTTCATAGAAGGTCTAAGAACTTCCTGCATCCTCTTGGCACACCCAACTGGATTTTTCAACAGGAAAAAGTACAACTTTCTCTTTTGAAGATCTTGCTCCAGTAGAATGGTTATGAACCTTCAGCTACTAGATCTGAGTCCTGAGAATATTTGGTTCAATGAATCATGGGAATTTCCTAGGGAAAGAAAATCTTTTCATCGAATGTTAGTGGGGAGAGACTTTAGGAACCATTGTCTAAGCTTCTTAGGTGTTTTTTTTTTTTGGTCATGTTTTTAATTTTTTTTTTTTGAAGTTGAAAAGTCTTCAGTCTGGAAAAGTGAATGCAAGTTGCGTAGGGTACTCACTAAGCTGGTGGTGAGAGCCGTGAACAGAATCATGGTTGTTTCATGCCTCAAGTTGGGGCACCTTCCATTCTACTGAAAGTGTTATCCCTAGATGTTACAAGAATATTCGTTGGCCATTGTGGTTCTCTCTTTCCTGCACCCTTTAAAAATTTTGGAATGGAGGAGGACCAAAGTGGGAGGGAAGGCAAAGGTGTCCAATTCTTCCTCAGGTGTCGTGTTACTGAAATGAAGAGTTTCTGTAGAAGTAAGAAAATGAAGTAAATGATACCATGCCTAGAACACTGACTGGAGTGAGAGAACATGTATTCAGATTTGACTCCTTTTTAAAAATTTAAAACAATTTTAATTTATGGAATGAAAAAAGAATTTCTGATGCTTAATCACCTATGTAATCTTAGTCAAACTGGGCCTCTGTTTCCCCATCTGTAAAATAAGGAGGTTGAACTTCTAGGTCTAGGATTCCTTTGTTATAGGCTAGGGATTGGGGAGGACTATGGGCATGGGACATTGCATAAATTGTTGGATTCAGTTGATCCATTGGTTAGTTTTGCTCAGCTGCTTTTTGTTTTTGATTCTTTCTTTCTTTCTTTTTTTTTAGGGGGAAGGAAATGAGCAATTATATAGTGGCTACTAAGTGCCAGGCACTGTGCTAAGTGTTTTTTTTTTTAAATATTATCTCATTTGACCCTCAAAACAACTCCACAAGGTAGGTACCAATACTTTATAATAATATAGTTAAGGAAACTATAGGCAAGCAGAGGTTAAGTGACCTCACTAGGGTCACACAGCTAATAAATATCTGAGGTTGGATTTGAACTCAAGTTTTCCTCACTTAAAAGTTCAGAATTCTATACACTGCACCACCAGTTACCTCTGCTCTTTTCAGACTTTGTTACAAGAGATGTTTCATGGGGCAGGTTTATTTTTGGAAATAAAGATACCATTAAGAAGGTCATTAATATATAGCATTGAAAAAAAGATATATGCATAGGTACTTTCCATATATGTAAGTGTATGTGTATGTGTACATATGTGTATATGTGTACAGATAGATAGCTAGAGATGGACAGATAGATAGCTAGAGATAGCTAGATCTCTAGCTATCTATCTACACATACACACAGACAGCTAGATAGTGCAGTGGATGGAGCTCTGGACCCAGAGTCAGGAAGACTCATCTTCCTGAATTCAAATCAAATCTGGCCTCAGATACTTACTAGCTGTGTGACCCTGGGCAAGTCACTTAATGCTGTTCACCTCAGTTTCCACATCTGTAAAATGAGCTCGAGAAGGCCATGACAAACTTGCTGTGCAACATCTTTGCCAAGAAAACCCCAAATGAGATCACAAAAAGTTGGACTAAACAACAACAACAAAATATGCGTGTATCTATGGACATGTACATAAATTTTGTGAATTTGTGAATTTCCATGAACTTCATGTGTTAGAAGTATCTGTAACTTCTATTGAGTGATAATAATCTAAGAAAAATATGCTCCCAAATCACCAGAAGATGGGTGTTACTTCTTCCTGTATTACAAGAATAGGTTGCTTCATTAAAAAACAAAACAAAACAAAAAACTCCATTATTAGTTCCAACAATTCATGCTGAAGCTTTTGATTTTCAGGCACAATATTGGCTTGTGTCATGTTATTATTCTTAACTACATTTTGTTTTTTGGTTTGTTTTTCTTGTCCCAAGAACTCACACTCGATATCAAACTGACGCTGTTAAAGTAATGATAACAGGGAAGGGCAGATCACAAATGTCATGCTTAGGAAGACAAGGGAAGCCATTGAGACTAATTGAGGCATTTTTAGGTAGTCTCCTGGTGCTGGTAGATGTGAGGAAGGATAGCGTTGATTAATTATGAATTATGGCTTAAATTACAAAGTATCCAATTTTGGTGCTTTGGGCATGGCTCAGCCTAGGTAGATTTTTAGAGATGGGGCAGCTAGGTGGCACAGTGGATAGAGTACTGCGCCTAGAGTGAAGAAGTATCCTGCCTCAGATACTTGCTAGCTGTGTGACCCTGAGCAAGTCACTCAACCCTGTTTGCCTCAGTTTCCTCATCTATGAAATGAGCTGCAGGAGGCAAATCATTTCAGTATCCTTGCCCAGAAAACCCCAAATAGGGTCATGAAGAGTCTGTAACAAATGAACAACAATCAGAGAATGGAAAAGGGGTGTGTTTATCCAATGCAAGTGTTGGTAAATTGCTTATACTCATATGACCTCTCTCTACCTCATTTGCAACCAGATGCTTTGGTTGATTTTGACTCCAGTATTATCTTCATCCTATCCCTGTAAGAAGTGCCCTGTGACACTCCCTCTATTCTTTTTTGGCTTCTTTTAGTGTATTGTCTTTTCCCATTAGATTGTAAGCTCCTTGAGGGCAAAGAGTATCTTTCTTATTATTATTTGTATCCTCAGTGCTTAGTATAGTGCCTGGCACACAGCAGGCTTTTAATGAATGTTTATTACATGGTATCATCATGTTTCACCTTATTAAGGCTCCATATTTATTACCTATAAGACCAAACATAAAATCTTCTCTTTGGCTTTTCAAGCCTTTCATAAGGTGGCCCTTTTCTGCCTTTCCAATCTTCTTATACCTTACTACCCTTACCTACTCTTCAGACGTGTGACATTTGCTCCCTTACAACTCTCCCCCAAGCCTGGAACTCTTCTTTCTCATGTCTACCTCTTTGCTTCCTTGGCTTCCTTCAAGTCTTAGCAAAAGTCTTATTTTCTGCAAGAAGCCTTTCACCATCCTTAATCTTAATGCTTTCACTCTGAGAGTATGTCCAATTTATCCTGTATATATCTTTTTATGCACCATAGCAACTATATTTTTATTTGTTTATTGGAATTATGGACTTAATGAAGTTTGAATAGAACTCATTTTGATGGAATTTGACTCTTTTTCTCCTTCAAATATCTCATTGTGCTATGAAGGTGACCCTATGTTCTGAAAGTCAGCATAACATAATTATAAAAGGAAGGTCATTTTGAGATTAAAAGGCTTGAGTCAAACTGTCTTTGGAGGACCAGACTTTCTAAGTTCTAAGACCATCATTTCCAGAATGCTGACGACCAGCTAGGGAGGGTTGTTGAGTTTTTGTTTGTTTTTTTATACATAGTTTTCATGTTGACTTCCCCATTAGATTATGAGCTCCTTTAGAGCAAGGACTGTTTTTTTTTGTCTTTGCATCTCCAGGGCTTAGCACGTTGCCTAACTCGTAGTAGGAGTTTAGTAAATGTTTACTTGAGTGTAGTGTAGTTTTTAGTGGGTAGTGGGCTGACCTCACAGCCAATAAGAGCCAGCTTCATGACCAATCACTTAACCTCTGTAATCCTACCGACATCTCTAAGACTATGAGTTGAAGAAAAGGTTCTGCCCTGCACCAGTGGAGGGAATCTTGTCATCCAAGAGTTCCCTATACCAATGTAATCGTAGGGTAGGTCACTATCTCTATTTTCACTATATAGAAACTTCCTGCAGCTTCCCACATGTTTTCTTCTGTCTTTTTATTTTTATAAAGTTGCAATTTGTCTTCCCTAGTTTTGACAGGGAGTCTAGAGATGACATCTAGCTAGTAACCAGGCATTGTCTCCCCCATTAGACTGTGAGTACCATAAGTACAAGGACAGTCTGGCTTTGCTATTTGTATCACCGGTCCTTACTACAATGCTTTGCATAGAGTAAGTATTTAACAAGGTGATTCAGTGGCTAGAGTGCTGAGCCTGGAGTCAGGAAGACTTATCTTTGTGAGTTCAAATCCTGCCTCAGACACTTACCAGCTATGTGACCCTGAGCAAGGCTTTTGTTTGCCTCAGTTTCCTCATTTGTAAAATGAGCTGAAGAAGGAAATGGCAAACCGCTCCAGTATCTCTGCCAAGAAAACCACAAATGGGGTCATGAGGAGTCAGACATGACTGAAAAGCAGCAAAAATACTTACTAAATGCTCGTTCATTCATTCATTCATTCATTCATTCATTCATTCATTCATTCATTCATATACTTTGCCAGAAGCTCTATCTCAGAACATTGCCAGGACATAAGGTATTTCTCTCTGAGAAAGTGAATCCTGAAGACATCTGAATGGAATACACAGTTTTAACTTGCTGTGAGAATTTGAGCAGAGGGTCTGTGGTAGCAGTTTGTGAGCACAACGGTCCATTATCTAAACTGAGTGAAAGGATCTTTGGAGATGCTATGTGGGAGCCAGGAAACTCCTATTTCTCAGCAGTGTGTTCTTCTACTTTCTGTTTAGCAAGTGGAAATTCCCCGGGAAACTCTCAAAGAATGATGGATGTCTTGAAGAGGAAAGCAAACTAAAACCAAGGAATAGAATATATAGAAAAAACATTACTTCAATGAGTGGAAATTAGGACAACTCTGTTTTCATGAGGCCAGCATGACTGTAAAAAGCCAAGGAATGGGGAGAGAGGGGGGAAAGTAGAGGTCATTCTCCATTATCAAAGATCTTTGGTACTAAATACTACATTTTTTTTGTTGTTCTGAAACCATCAATCAATCAACATTTATTAAGTGCCTACTATATGCCAAGCACTGTGCTAAGCACTGTGGATACAAAAAGAAGCAAAGGTCAGTCCCTGCCCTCAAGGACTTACAATCTAATGGTGGGGACAACAGGCAAACAAATATATACAAAGCAAGCTACATACAGGATAATAAATAGGAAATAATTAACAGAGGGAAGGTGCTAAAATTAAGTGACTCAGGGGTCATATAACTGTTCAGCGTCATGCAAGCACCGGGAGAACTGCAGAAGAAGACATGGCCTCTGCTCTCCAAGAGATTCCTCATGGCTGAAATGCACTTCTTCACCAACTTCTCCTCTGATTTACTGCAGTGCTTGGCTCACATCTACCTCCTACGAGAAACCTTTTAGAGTCTCCTAGTTAGTGTTTTAAGGGCAGCTAGGTGTCACAGTGGATAGAGCGCTGGGCCTAAAGTCAGGAAGACTCATCTTCAAATCCTGCCTTTAACACTTACTAGCTGTGTAACTCTGGACAATTCACTTAACCCTGTTTGCCTCAGTTTCCACATCTGTAAAATGAGGTGGAGAAGGCAATGGGACAAAACTGAAGCAAAAGAACAAAAAAGTTAATGTTTTCCTTTTCTCCCCAAACAGGTGCTGTTATTATCCCCATTTTATAAATGAGTAAACTGAGGCACAAAGAGCTTAAGTGTTTTACTTAGCATCATATAGCTAACAAGTTTCTGGGGCAGGATTCAAACCCAGGCCTTCTTGACTCCAAGCCCAGCACTCTGCACTATACCATCTAGCAGCCCAGATCTATACTTATCTGTGTATGCATATGTTTATATGTATATTCCCCAGTAGCATATAAGTTCATTGAAGTCAGGGACTGTTTTTTGCTTTGGTTTTGTCCTGGTATCCTCAGCACTTTGCACAGTGCCTTGTATATGGCAAGTAGTTTAATAAATAGTCATTCAGTTGGACTGAATTGGATTGGAATGGACAGGGTTGAATAGGATCTAATTAGAGAAACAGTAAAACACACATCTATTTAGCCACAACCTCTAGTAGGTTCTGCCAACTTAGAGAGGCTTTGAATACTGGCTTGGTGATGTACTGACTGGCTATTGTCTAAGTGCCAATGTAATTAACTACAGGGATGCTTAGTACTAGAAGGTGGGAAGCCACAATGAATGTTCCTGCCACAGACACTCACAGAGATAATCTACAGAGACATGGAAGGAATTTGATTCATATAGCAGAGGCATCATGATATGGTGAAAAGAGCACTTTGGAGTCAGAGGATCTGAGTTCAAGTTCAAATCCTGACCTTGAGCAAGTCACTGAACTTACCCATGCCTCATTTTCTTCATCTATAAAATGAGGGGCTTGAACTACACAATGCCTTTGAGGACTTTTTCGGCTCTGGATCTTTGATCTTATGATAGTACAATGCAGCGAATGCATGTGAATGAAAACATACACCTTTGAATAAATGAAGCAGATTGTATTTCACTTAATAGTCAGAGAGCTCAAGGCTCCATGAAGGATCAGGTATAAACACCAGTGATCATAACCCATTGCATATTCTGGTTCCCTTGAATAAAGGCCATAGAAATAAATATACAAAAGGTACAGTTGGTGGTTAAAAGGCTCTGAAGTGGGTAGAGTGCAGGACCTGTAGTCAAGAAGCACAGAGTTTGAATCTAGCCTCAGATACTTAGTAGCCATGTGACCTTGGGCAAGTCACTTAATCAGTCTTCCTTAGTTTCCTCATCTACAAAATGGGGGCAATAATAGCTCCCACCCCAGAGAGTTGTTCTGAGGAACAAATATAAAGAGCTTTGCAATCCTGAAATCATCATAAAAGTGCTAGCTACTATTATTATATTCAAAATGAATAATAAGCAAAAATAGTCAATCGGGAACTAATGAAGATTTTGCCTAAAGAGCTAACAATATACAGTAGATAAGAGAATGAAATAATGTTAGCCATCATTGATATAGCTGCTTTAGGTTTTTGCGAAACGCTTAACAAATATCTCATTTGTTCCTCAGAACAACCCTTTGAAGTGGGTGCTATCATTATCCCCATTTTACGGATTAGGACAATGAGGCAATCAGAGGTGACTACATCACATAACTCTCAAGTATCTCAAGTGGGATGCAAACGCAGATCTTCCTGACTCCAAGTTCTATACTCTCTCCATTCTGCTATCTGATTATATCTAGAGCTTCCTATTCTTCTGCTGTGAGTACTGATATATTAAGGGAATTCACTAATGTATTGACTAATCCATTTAAAATTAGTTTTGAGAAATAACAAAGAACTGGGGATAAAGCAGATGACAAGAAGCAATTATATTATTTTTCCAAAAGGGGACACATATCTCCACTTCTTGCTAATTACTATCCTTTGATAAACAGCACTGGTTTTGGGAAAGCATCATTGATGAAACAAATATAAACAGCTACAGGACAATGGAAGCATGAACAACACCCAAGGAGTCACACTCTTTGAGAATCAGTCAAGCTCGATAAATGACACCACATTGTTAATTATAATGTTCTATCCTGAAGTAGAAAAGAATGCCGAGAAGGCTGATATCTGAACTGGCAGTGAGTACAGTGTCTCTCAAAAGTTTACTTGCAAACTGAGTTTAAACTTGGAGGTAAACGCCACAATACTATTAATAATAATGACAATGTTATCTAGTTGGGGGTGGGGAATGGAGAGGACAGTGAGATTTCATTTAGCCATTATCCTTGGGTGATGGTTCTGGGGATCACATTTAGAATGGATGTTGGAATAAGTACAGAAGAGGACCATGATGGTAACAGGACCAGAAATCCTGGTGTATGAAAGAAACCGTGGATGCTCAGATTGAAGAAGGGAGGGCTTTGGCATTTAAAGGGCTATTTTTTACGGAACAGACAATATACTCATTCTGCTTGGTCCCAGAGAGCTGGGCAAGTAGCAATGGGTTAAAATAGTAGAGACCTAATGCAAGGAACACTTTAACAATTAAAGCCCTCCTGACGTGGAATGTGCTTCCTTGGGAAGTAGTGAGTTCCTTATCACTGACAGGAAGTGACTTGAAGTGAAAGCTGGATGAATGCTTGTCAGGAATCTTATAGTGAGTATCTCTTGGTTGGCTGAATGGCCTCAAATCCTGCCTTAGACACTTACTGTGTGACCCTGGACAAATCATCCTCAGTTTCCTAATCTAGAAAATAGAGACAATAATAGCACCAGGTTTGGTGGGAGGATCAAATGAGATAATAGATGTAAAGCTAAAAATTAGCTATAGCTATAGCTAGCTATAACTATTTGTATCTTCAGTGTCTAGCTTCATGCTTTGTATGTATTGTTGTTTAATCATTTCAGTCATGTCCAACTCTTCACGACTCCATTTGGGGTTTTCTTGGCAAAGATACTAGAGTGGTTCACCATTTCCTTCTCCAGCTCATTTTACAGATGAGGAAACTGAGGCATATAGGATTAAGTGACTTGTGCAGAGTCACACGGCTAACAAGATTGACCTCATGAAGATGAGTCTTCCTGACTTTAAGCCTTGTGCTCTATCCCCTGCACTACCTAGCTGCCCGTATCTTGCATATAGTAGATGCTTAATATTTTTTCTTCTCCATTATAAAAGCAAGTGTAATTGGCTCTGAGTGAGAGCTTGAGGGGCTGGCTTGCTTATGAGGAAAGTACAGGGCCTTTAGTTTGACTCCTGACTGCCTACCCTATTTCCTGTCCTGTTCTGATTCAAGACCTTTCCAAACTCCATTTAATGTAGGAAGTTTTTGAGGTCAGAAGTAGGTCTTGCTTCTTTCTAGCCACTCCTTAGCAATTACCCTTCTTAAGGAGATCCACTCAAGTTTACCAGACTCTCAAAGAAATCAAAACCAAACAATTCGAAGGCAGAAGGCAAAGTCTAGTTGTTTTCAATTTACTCAAAAAATGCCCTCAGTTTTGGCACTTGTAAGGGGATATTCATCTGTGACCAGTTAGCTCTGCTGGTTAGAATACGGAGTTAATGTTTATATTCCCCAATTCACTCAAATTCTCTTGAGGGCAAAGGCTCTTTTTTTTTTTCATTTTTGCCTTCCTATCCAAACTGCTTAGCACAGAGCTCAGACCAGTAATTTCACAACAGTTTCAGGAACTCCTAGTTTGGAAATTCCCTACACAGAATGCATTATCAGTAATGCAGTGCAGATCAGTGCCTGGGACTCTGAGAGGTTAAGTAAATTGCCCATGTCACACAGCTGTGGTTGAGTTTGGAAAGGGTGTATGTGTGGGGAGGATGGTGGTTAGAGGGAGGACTTGAACCCAGGTTTCTCTTACTCTAAGGAGGCAGCTATGTGCAGTAGGAAACATGTTGACTTTGGAGTAATAAGTAGGACCTGAGTTCTATATCCTGGTTCTGTAACTTACTATCTGTGTGGCCTTAGGTAAGTCACAATTTTTCTGAACGCTAGTTTCCTCACCAATAAAATGAGATGAGTTGGAGTAGATAGTCCTTAAGCTTCCTTCCAGCATTAGATCCATTCTCGATCTACCTTCCCATATTGCCTCTTGTCTTATACATAGTAGACACCTAATCAATGTTTACTGAATTGGAGGAAGCTGGGGTCACGAGGTTGATCAGCACTTAGCTTTACCTGGCTCTCAAAGATCTTGCTTCACCAGTTCCCTTGGAAATGCATACTTTAGATCACTAGTGGTTCAGGGTGAAAACTAGCTACCTCCATACTGACCAGAGCAATGCCCAGAACGATATGAAGGACCCTAAATCACACATTAGGTATTTGTGCCCTAACAGTGTAAATGCAAGAGCAGCTAGGTGGTGTAGTGGATAGAGCACTGGGTCCAGAGGCAGCAAGACCTGAGTTCAAATCTGGCCTCAGACACTCACTAGCTATGTGACCCTGGGCAAATCACTTAACTCTCTTTGCCTCAGTTCCACATTTGTAAAATGAGCTGGAGAAAGAAATGGCAAACCACTCTAGTATCTCTGCCAAGAAAACCCCAAATGGATCCCCAGAGTTGGACATAACTGAAACAACTGAACAATAACAATGAAATTTAGTAAGGGGGAAGATGAATTTAATTAATGGTGAGTTGAGAGATAGAGAAATCTGGGACATACCATTTAAAGCTGAGTTTTCCATTAGAAATAGAAAAGAATGAGACTATTTACAAATGCATATGAAAACTATGAGGGTATGGTGGGTTTCTCATTAGGGCCTCCAATCCACATTCTTTTTTTGCTTTTATTTGTTGGTCAGAACCAGAAGGCCATGGTATAATTATTTTGACTCTCTTAGTTTGGGGAAATACCTATTTTAAATCTATTTTACTAACCCTGCATTCGGGTTTAGGTGCTGTGTTTCTGTCATGAAGGCATGTATATGATACAGCTAAGTATTTTTTTTTTGCTTAATTAACACGTTTGCTATATGGCAGAGTTCGGTTGTGTGGGTAGGAAGGCACTGGAAAGTGAAAATTTCATTTAAAAAAAGCATTAATAAAATATCTTTAAAAGTGTATGAGAGGGGGAGGTAGGTGGCGCAGTGGATAGAGCACCGGCCCTGGATTCAGGAGGACCTGAGTTCAAATCCGGCCTCAGACGCATATCACTTACTAGCTGTGTGACCCTGGGCAAGTCACTTAACCCCCATTGCCCAACCAAAAAAAAACCCAACAAAACAATATGAAGGATCAAGGGAAAATCAGAAGATACATATGAACTGATGCAAACTGAAGTAAGCAGAGCCAGGAAAACAACATATACAATTGCTATAATGATGTAAATAAAAACAACTAAAAATATTTTTTAAAAAGTGTATGAGAGAAAGGAAGGGAGGGAGGAAGAAAATAAGGAAGGAAGGAAAGAAGAAAAGTCTGTAAAAAATTTGCAGTAGGATAAATACTGGGGAGGTTTTGTGATGTCATCAGCTTGGGAGCTCAACTTGTCTATGACTTAGGATATAAGTTCTGGAGAGTAGCCTGAGGCATATAGAAGTTATACAACTTTCCCAGGGTCCCACAACTAGTATACGTCCTAACGCGGATTTGAACCCAGGCCTTTCTAACTCCAGGCACAGTACTGTATGTACCACATAGATCATGTTTGCACTCAAAGGACAAGACCTTGTCAAACTTTCATTTAGTATTACCCAGAAGGACTTCTGTGACCCATCTCCATCTAATACAAAAAGTATGCTGGAACATCCATGGAAAAGTGACAGCTCCCTCTTGTTCTAGTTCATCCTACATGGTTTTGCCAGGACCTATGGGTGTAAGTTACAGGGAGACTGTTTTCAGCTCAGTAAGAGGAAACGTTACTTAAAAAGTGGAGCTGATCCAAAGTAAAATGGACTGTGTGAGTAGGAGCAAGCTTCCCATCACTGGAAGAGAGAAACCCCTCAGTTTTCTCATCTGTAAAATGGGGGAGCTGGACAAGGTCATAGAATCATAGATTTAGAGCTGGGAGGGCCCTTAGAGGCCATCAAGCTCAACCTGTTCATTTTACAGATGAAGTCACTTGTGCAGGGTCACATGACTAGGGAGTATGGGAATTAACACTTGAACCCAGGTCTTCCCAAATACAGGTCCAATTCCCTTTCCAGCTTTGCCTCTAACACACACACACACACACACACACACACACACACACACACACACACACACACACACATACACACACACACCCTTTTTCAATTCATCATCTTAAATGTCTTCTTGGTCCTCAGTCACTTGTAACCCTCTCTTAACATCATTTAAGTCAGTGTTGAGCCCTGTACCTAGTCCGTGTCTTCAAGAGAGGCAGTATTGTGCAGTGAACAAAACAATAGAGTTGGAGTCAGGAAACCTGAGTTCGAATCCCCGCTTTGCCCCTTATAGCTGTATGGCTTTGAACAAGTTACTTTATCTCTCCAAGGCTTAATTTCCAATCTGGAAAATGGTCATAACAATTTTCATTCCTTACTTCAAAAGCTGATCTGAGCTAAGCACTGCATTTGAATCCTAGTTCTGACACTCGACTTGGATACCATTGGGCAAGTCATTTCCCTTCTCTGGGGCTCAGTTTCCTTATCTGTTAAAAGGAGGAGGGGGTTGCATTCAAATGCCTCTGAGAGTTCTTCCTGCTGTAGGTCCAAGATCCCATTTATTACTGTTGTTGTTTAGTCCATTATTCATGTCTGACTCTTCCTGACTCCATTTGGGGTTTTCTTGACAAAGACACTGCAGTGGTTTTTCCCATTTCCTTCTCTAGCTCATTTTGTAGATGAGGAAACTGAGACAAACAGGGTTAAGTGACTTCCCCAGAGTTATGCGACTAGTAAGTGTCTGAGGCTGAATTTGAACTCAAGTCTTCCTGACTCCAGCTCCACAGTGCCACCTAGCTGCCCCATCCCATAAACTATAAAGCATTATATAAAAATGAATTACTAGTGTGTAAATTTCCATGCCCTTCCCACATCTGTTACCCCCCTAAAATAATGACCTCAATTTCATTCAATGGGAAATAAGGTCCTGGGTCCTGGTAATACACCTCTGACCTTTATGTAAGCCTCAGGAAATTGAATTCATATATTTGTTTCCATTTTAGTTCACTGGTCACACAGCGGGGGGAAAAACTTTTTTAAAGCGGTGAAGATGATTGAAAAGAGAGGCATTGCAATTACAGTTACAAATATTAAAGGAATGAGTTTGTAAATCTCGGCTGAGTGAATTAAGAAGCAGATTAAAGACTAATATAAGGAAGATTAAGTTGTTCAGTAGCATCCAACTTTTCATGAGCCCTTTTGGAATTTTCAGCAAAGATACTAGAATGGCTTGCCATTTCCTTCTCATTTTACAGATGAGGAAACTGAGGCAAACAAGGTTAAGTGACTTGCCCAGAGTCACACAGCTAGAAAGTGTCTGAGGCTAGATTTGAACTCACAAAAATGAGTCTTCCTGACTTCAGGCCTGGCACTCTATCCACTGAGCCAGTTAGCTTCCCTTGTAAGGAAGAACTTCTTAACAATGAAAGCTAGACAATCAATGGATCTCCCTTCTTTCCACAGTACCTCCAGCTTCCTGTTGAGGTCCAGGTTGCACTGGATGGGTACCAAACTCTCTTCCATTTTGAATTCTTCGAGTACGCAATGTCATGATTTCATCATCTAAAAGTGTTTTAAGCACTATAAATACGAGGAGATGGATTTTTCCAGCCTTCTATACATGAGTATAATTACACTACTTAGTCCTGAAACAAAATTTAGGAACCAAATGTGAAAAGGAGCTTCCTACCTTTGAGTGTTTACTCAAAGTTTCATTTCAATTGTGTTATTACCATGAAAGAAAATATTAGGCATATGCTTTAAAAAGAATACGGTGGCATGGAGAACTTTTTGCAAATATTTCATACATGGGTACGTGATACCCCCTGGTCAAGTCAGAAACTTATCCTCTCTAAAACTCCAACAAAAATGGCTGAAGAGGTAGGCCAAAGAAGCAAAAATTGGGGGAAAAGTTTGTATATTTTCCTGAAGACATTACTAAAGGTATGTAGACAGCTAGAAAGTGTCTGAGGCTAGATTTGAATTCACAAAGATGAGTCTTCCTGACTTCAGGATGCAACTCACAGGGCAATGCAACAAGGGATACTTTTTAAATATTGTTTTTTTAAAAAATTAAATGCACACATTTCTAATGCCTGGAAGTTTTGTTCCCCTTGGCATATCAATATTTCATTTATTTCAAGTTGTTGTTTTGTCGATTACAGGGAAGGTTTAAAGTCTTGATCAGGCATCAGTAGCAGTGTAGTAGAGAGATAAAAGCCCTGGACCTGGAGTTAGGGAGACCTGAGTTCAAATCCTTCTCTGGTTGTAGATAGATCTAACCTTTCTGGGCCTTAATTTGCTTCTCTGTAAAATAAGGATAATCATACCTGTTATATATACTTTGCAGAATTATGAGAATCAAATGAGATAATGAGTTAAATTGGTGTATCAATGCCTTCTATTTTACAATGTTTGTGTATGTATTTTCCCAGTCAAGAAAGATGGTTTAATTTTCAAATCTTATCAATGCCTCTTCTTGGCTTTGATTCTCCTTATAGGATATTTTCCTATGCAATGAATTATGTATTTAGATCTAGGTTCTGACAAGTTGTTAAGCTGTGTTTTCCCCCTGCACATACGGTACTTGCTTAGGTCTATGAAATATATGTGAGTGCATGTATATACTTATAATATTTGTGTTTTGTTTTCAAATCTTTGGGTCAGCAAAAGGAAAAAAAAAACTTCTGTAGTCCTATGGGTTGGAATTAGCTCCATGATATCTTTAATTGGCTAAGAAGCCTGAATATGATTCTTTGGTAAAAAAAAAAATGCCCAGTAGTAATTGTTGTAGTTATAGTTGTGTGTGTGTGTGTGTGTGTGTGTGTGTGTGTGTGTGTGTGTGTTTAATTCCTATTTGAAAAAAGCTGGGGGCAGAGTTGACATAATACTCAGCAGGTAATAAGGACTCTGATTCAGAATGAAGTCCTCTGCTGTCTTGTATTATCTATGTAACCTGGGGCTCAAGCATTACTCAAGCATTTACTCGAGCATAAGCCTCTCCTCATTGGCAGAGATAGTGAATGTTCCATGCTTGCGTGCGTTATAGAACTTGGGAGAAGAGAGATTCTGGGACTCCAACTTCTGGCTTTGAGAGAGGACCCACTTAATTTCCAGGCTTTCTTAAGAGTGAGGTCCCTGGAAGAAGAGAAAGCTGACATGTAGAGAAATCACACCTTGAGCATATTTGCTTCTTCCCAGAATTTTTATCTTCCTCCAAGGACTTCTCCCCGAAGAGATCCTGGAGCCATGTGTGTTTCCCCTTGAAAATGGAAGCCAATATAAGAAATGATGAGCAGGCGGATTTCAGGAAAACCTGGAAAGACTTATATGAACTGATGCTGAGTGAAGTGAGCAGAATCAGGAGAACATTGTACACAGTAATAGGAACATTGTGTGATGATCAACTATGTGATTGGCTTGGCTCTTCTCAGCAACATCAAGATCCAAGACAATTCCAAAAGACTCATGATGGAAAATGCTATCCGCATCCAGAGAAAGAACTGATGGAGTCTGAATGCAGATCGAAGCATACCATTTTCTTTATTTTTTGTAGATTTTTTTTGTTCTTCTTCTTCTTTTACAACATGACTAATACGGAAATGTGTTTTACATGATTGCACACATATAACATAAAAATTGCTTACTATCTTAGGGAGGAGGGAGAAGGGAGGGAGAAAAATTCGGAATTGAAAAATCTCACAAAAATGAATGTTAAAATCGTCTTTACATGTGATTGGAAAAAATAAAATACCATTAAAAATACTGCATAGTATTTTTTAAAGATATTAAAATTAAAGTTTATTTTACACATCAAAAAAGAAGCCAGAATGCTAGGATCACTTTTCTCTCAAGCTCTCTTCAGCTCACATAGGCATGGAGCAGCAAGTAAGTATTCTCTCCAGTAATTAAGAAAGTCACGATTCAGGTTACATCTAATTTTGAAGAACTTTATTAGTAGGGGTGCTAAAACCATGTTCTGTGTATTGCTTTTTAGGAAAAAAAGATTTTTTGAAGCACTTTTAAACTAAATGTTTCCTTTTATTTGCACTGGATACAGGCATGTGTTAGAGACAAGCTCTTTGTTAAATTTTCAGTGTGAGCATTTACACCTCAGGAATCATACGAATCAGGGTCTGATTTGTGTTTTGTGGGCATCTTTGTTGGATACCTTGGAGAGGGGACCATTTTCAGCACAAGTTGGGGCAGTTGCCTGATAAGGTTTCTTTTAACCCCGAGATTCTGAAATTCTGCGATGGCCAATGTCATTGTCGGGGAATTTTTCTTTTCAAAGCAGGGTGTTCAGTTAGAGCGTGGGGAAAATAGAATTGGAGTTCTCTCTCTGGAACAGCGATACGAACTGCTGTGGAAAGGAACTCATCACTTTAAAATACTATGGTTCAGAGTGATAATCAATCAACAGGCTTTCCTTGGGGCTTATGGTATGCCTGGCACTCTACCAAGAGCTAGGGACAAAAAATACAAAAATGACACAATCCTTGACCTTGAGGAGCTTACATTAACCTTGGCCTAAAAAAGACCCCACCCTCCTCTCAACACATATATATATATATATTGCTGATGTCTTAGATTGTCATTAGCAATTAAGAACATCCCCCAAGAGCTATAATGAGGGCTGGTGGCTCCTACCCTGTCCCTGTGAAACTCCTGTGGGAACACATCACTAGAAGTTAGTAGTTAATTAGAACCATGTCTTTTTTATGTCACTGTCAGATGTTATTGTCATATAAATTATGATAATAACAACGTATTATAACTTATGTAATGTGATTTACATAGGCGAAATCCCATTTTAACTTGGTAACTTTTGAAGGATGGCTAATTTTTCTATAGCACTACTTAAGAAGCTATCCTTAATCAAAGACATTGGCAGGAGGCTTTTAGCTTTGCTATTTTAAGACTGTTTTCCCTCTTTGCAGCTGATTGGCAGGCTCAAACCTGGGTGGGGGGAGGATGCCGCAGAGAAAGGGGAGTTGTCAGTTTCTTAGGTTGCACTGACATCTGGTGGTAAGGCAGAGCATCCTTTTGACTCAGTTTAAGGCCTGACTGAGGAAGAAAAAAAAAAAGAGCTGTAATTTGCATAGGATCATAGATTTAGAACTGGAAGGAACCTTGGAGTCCATTGTCTACCCCCTATTTTACAGATGAAGAAATTGACCACTTGAAAAACACCTTCTGTACACTGTCTTAGTCACAATGAAGTTCATTAAATTAAGCTGGAATCATCTTGAGGATCTGGGACCAACAAATCAGGGCAGTTCAATCTGATCTTTTTTTATTCAGTTCAATTCAACTCAGTCAGTGGCCAGCTCTAGTCCACAACATCTCTCCCATCCATCCATCCATCCATCCATCCATCCATCCATCCATCCATCCATCCATCCATCCATCTATCCCCTCACACAGGTACCACTCTACTTCAGGCCCTAATCACCCCTCAGCTGGACCATATTACAGTAGTCTCCTAAACTGGCTCCCTGTTTCCAGTCCCTTCCTCTCTCCAATCTATCCTCCACGTAGCTGCCAAATTAATATGTCAAAAGCACAGGTCTGTGTTGCCATCCAAAGCAGCTCTAGATGCTGCATTGCCTCTAATATAAAACACAAATTCCTCAGTTTGACAGTTAAAGCTCTCTGCAATCAGACTCCAGGCTGCTTTTCCAGGCTTACTTCAAAGGGGGAGGGATTTTTCTCAACAGGAAGCTCTTCTATACTAATGAAATCACAGATCCAGTCCCTACCTCCTCACACACTGGAAAGTCTAAACAATACTTAAATGCTTGTTGTCTTGACTTGACTTTGTTTTCCCTGTAAATGCCATTTTATCCCATGCCTCTGTACTTCCTCTCCCCACTGCTTAGAATGTTTTCCTCCTCACTTACACCTCAGGAAACTTCTGGCTCCCTTAAAGGCTCCACTCAGGTGCTCCTGCCTACAGAGAGGCTTTCCTCAACATAGGACAGCTAGGTTGTGCAGTGAGTAGAACACTTGGAGTCAGGAAGACTTGAGTTTGAATGCGGCTGCAAGTATTTGCTAGACAAGTCACAACCTTTGCTCACCTCCATTTCTCTATGTGTTAAAATGGAGATAATGATATCCCTTATCATTCAGGATTGTTATAAGAATCAAACGAGAAAATATTTGTAAAGCACTTTGTAAATCTTAAAGCACTATACAAATTTTAGCTATTATCATTACTAATCCCGTAGTTAGTGCTACTTTCCTTTATCTGTGTATACATTCTATCTGGTCACTAGAATGTTAGCTTGTTAAGTGCAGGAATGTTTGGTTTTTATCTTTGAATCCCCAGTGCCTACCATTGTGCCTTATATATAGCATGCACTTAATAAGTGTTTATTGAATTTAGTTGAATTCTAATTCTTTATTCAGAATTGTTCCATATTTTCTTTAGCTCTTGCAAATGTCAAGTGGAAAGCACAGAGGACGCTGGCAATTTCCTGAAATAAAAACAAGCAAAAATAAGCTTTTACATGATAATTCTCTTTCAGGAGACTTTTTTTATTAATTACATCCTGATTACCATCCATAATCACAATCAGTGAACTGGGAATGGGAAGTAATATGGTGCTATGGGAAGAATACTGGGTTTGGAATCAGAAGATTTGGGTTTGGTATCGGCTCTGTTATTTGCTACTTCCATGACTTTGGGCAGCTCACTCAACTTAGCTGGACCTCATCTTCTTCAGCTGTAAAATGGGAGGATCAAACTAGATCAGAGGTGTCAAACACAGAAGCTTATGACACTCCCAAGTACAGCCTGAACTAGAATAATATGTAAATGGAAAATATTCAACAAAATAAATTAAAAATACAATAGAACATAGCTAATGTTAATGTGTGGTTTTCTAAGTCAGTATATGGCCCTGAGTGAGCCTTATGTATGGGTCTGTGGCTCTCATTTCTATTTGAATTGGACACTACTGGACTAGAATACTTTTGGGGTCCCTTCCAGATTTAAATCTGTGATATAAATATCTGACAGGTAAGAAGGGGCTTATGTATATATTTTCAAATCCCTAGGTAATAGCATCATGTAATATTTTTTCAAAATACATTACTAGAGAGAATTGCACTGAAATCAACTAAATTTAAATTCTGAAGAACTTTTAACAGAAAGAGAAGACAAGTACATAGATATTTTCTCTACACAGATACACTTACATATGTGTACAGATATGTCTATATCTTCTAACATGAAAGCATCCTGTGTCCCTTGTCACTGGGTGGGTATAGCCTCCTTAGATTGGCTGCTTAGCTGGAATAGACTACATCTTTAAAACTGGTAAGGCTGAGAAGGTCACTTTCTTCCTAATGTTCTTTCTTGCTGTGTTCACTCACAGCTTGGGGACCATGAACTGAACTAGTAAGACGGAAAGTACTTCCTACCTCTGTTCTCCCTCTCTTGTGCCTTGGCTCTGAGAAATGGGCCTGTAGGGTATCAGTTTCTATTTTGTCGTTTGTCTTCAGTTTCAGGTGTCAGCATCCCACCAAAGTTCCAACTCATGACCACCTTGGAGCCAGTATTGCAAGTGGAATGGTGCGTCCAATTGGCCCAGTTGAGAAGCCTGGAAAACTAGGGTGCCTGGGACTCAGCCTAAGGAGGGTTTTGGAGTTAGAAGTAGTTCTGTGCTCCATAGGAAACAAGCCATTTGTTTCTGAACCTAATTCTCTTTCCTCAGAGACTGAGCTGGTATTGGAGGAGAAATTATGTCCCATATGTTAGGAAGCAAGTTTGTATGTTTGTGATTATACCTTTTGAAATAAATATTTCTTTGTAAAAGTCAATTCAATGTTAGTGGCTAAATGGAACTGGAGTGCAGAGGACCATCCCCTATGACTGAAGGAATATCATGGGTCTGGGAAACATTGGCAGAGAGCCTGGACACTTCAACCCCTTTAAGGGTACCAAAGCACTATGGACTAGGGGTAACATGTAACATATGTGGCCTTTAGGTAGTGGGGACCAGGGTAGCAGTGTTACACATATAAACACATACAGTGCCCACCCACAACCAGCAAAACAGTGAAATATGTCTGTGTTGACATTCTCAGTGTCAAGTTAAAAATTCATTTAATGTAATCATTATTGATACATCAAAGAAAACTACTGTTTGCATGCCCCTTTCTACTATCCCATCTTCTCTTGCCTTTTCAGCGTGGTTATTTTAAAAGGCATAAAGTTTAAAGTACAAGTGCTAAATCCTCAGTCTTAAATCAGGAGATCAATTTATCAGAAACTGAAGTACATGTGAACCCCACAAGATGACCAGTAGATAGAGTGCTAGTCCTGGAGACAGGAAGACCTGAGTTCATATATGGCCTCAGTGTGCATGTGATCCTAGGCAAGTCATTTTACCCTATTTGCCTCAGTTTCCTCATCTGTGAAATGAGCTGGAGAAGGAAATGGAAAACTGTTCCAAGATCTCTGCCAGGAAAACCCCAAAAGGGGTCAATGAAGAGTTGGATGTGACTGAAATGACTGAACAACAATGAGCCCCATGACAGTGATGCTCAAGTAATTTGCCCAGGGTTATAGAAATTACCTACATCAGAAATAAGTTTCCTCCAGGAATTTCTACCTTCCTGATTAGTATCTAGACCACTACATGTTGGCCAGTATGTCATTTCTGTAATATAAATACTTTTCTTTTGGGTTTTAACACCATTATATTACAGTATTAAAAAAGGATATACCTTGACTTTCAAATCACATGACCAACAAGATAGAGGACTTTTCTTTGATCCTCTCAAATTCTCAAAACTCCTCCCCACCTCCATTGGAGTTTTACATAAAAGATGAAGTACTTGCAGCTATCTCCGCAGAGCAAGATATCAACAAGTCTAATGAGGTGTCAGCCAAATTAATTAACAGCAAAAAAGGCTAATTTCTAACTCATCCAGCAACGACACCCATAGGCTTGCACTCTGTGATGCAGACAGCAATTTCCTTGATGTTGCTGCAATTTCTGACAGTTCACCTTGGCCCTTACCCTCACCTCACCTTTCTGACTGTGCTGAAAACAAACAGCACACTTCAGCTCTGTAAACACACACACACACACACACACACACACACACACACACACACACAAACACACTTGACCCACTGTAGTAGAGGCAGAGACATAAGAAAGTAAAAGCTTTCACTGTGTGGGATGTAAGTGGAATGCTGTAGCACCACTCACCCAGAGAACTGAAAAACAGAAGGAACTGGGAGAAAGTGTCAGTGTGTGTGTGTGTGTGTGTGTGTGTGTGTGTGTGTGTGTGTGTGTGTGTGTGTAGCTGCATCATGGGTGAAGGAAAGGGGACTAGCACCCAGCTGAATCTAGTTCTGACACCCCATCTATTCCCAGAAGTCATTTGGGGCAGGGAATGAGGCTAGTGAAAAGTGAATTCCCCAGTGTGGGAGGATGCTGAGACAGCAATTAAGTCCAACTTTTGGAATAACAATCATAAAAGAGGAAGGAATCAGAGACAAATAGAGGAATATAAGGAGAAAAGACTAAAACTGCCAAAGACCTTGGGAGGAAGAAAGCTAAGTTAAAAATGTTGAGTACAAGCAGATAAATCAACAGAGAACATTAAAATAGAAGGGAAGATGACCATCAAAAATATAAATCAATCCAAGTTAAATCAATACTGGATGAATCAGAGGACTTTGTAGATTCCCAAGAGAGTGTGGAATCACAGCAGAATGTTTCTGAATGGTTCAAGAGAAAAATAAGAATCACAGAAGCAGAATTTATGCCTTACACAACAGAAATAATTAGCAGAATAGAAAAATGTGAATCCATGGTGGCTTTAACTTCTCCAAAGAAGTTAAAGAAAGAATAATTAATTGGGAATACAAATATATAGTAATGAAGGACAATCTCAAGGAAAAGAAGCAAAACCTAATAAAAGATCATATGATTTCTACAAAGGCAAAACAGGTTGACCTTGAAGACAGTACATGTATAGACAACTTAAGGGTCGATTTCTCAGAAGAACACGACAAGTCAAAAAAAAAATATGAACACTATAATTCAAAAAATTATACAAGAAAACTTTCCATAGTTTCTGAATACAGAAAACAAAGGGTCAACTGAAAGAATCCAAAGTTGCCTTGAAAAAATAAGAAATAAAAATTTTAAAAAAACCTCTACGCTGCAAACTACAAGTAGCATAGTAGCTAAATTTAACAGTTCCAATGACAACAAATTCTGAAGGTGACCAGGATAAAGATCTTCAAGAATAAAGGAAAGGAAATTAGAATTAACACAGGGCTATTCCATACCCACCAGAAATCACAGGAGAGAATGGAATAATATCTTCTAAAAAGCAAAGGAGCTTATTTAATATGCCACTCAAGGTGATGTCCCCTATAAACCTGAGCCTAATCATCAATGAAAAAAAGGTGAATGTTAACTAAAATAAAGGCATCTGAAGTACTTCCTGCAAAAAGAAAAAAAAAGATGCGAGCAGATTATTTGTTTTACAAACAGAAAGGTAAATAAATACAATTACCAAGTAAAATACAAGTAATTAAACAAATTACCCCAGAAAAAAAGGGAGAAAAGCTACAAAGAGAAAGACACCTATGGGGTTAAACCCTCCCCCCGCAACAATAACAAAAACAAAGTAATAACAGAGAGAACATTAAAATATTTCTTTCCAAAAATACACAAGGGGATAAGGGTGAAAACAGGATTTAAATAGAAGTGATAGAGGAACAGGTCTGAAATACCATGAGCTTAAACCTCATAACACCCTTCCTCCAGGTGAATCAATGTTTTTTGTGGGACTAAACTTCGGAATGAGAGGTCCTATGAGAAAGGAGAGAGGAAGAAAAAGATAGAGAAGAATGTGTGATATATTCTGTAATGGGAGATAGGAATCTTACAATGAGTATAATCTACAGAGATTTGCTACTTATAGAGACCACTACCTCTGCGAGAGTGTTGTGACTTCGTGGACAAGCGCAGAGAATCAAAGCTCCTGGGGGAAACTGGTATCTCTCAGAGTTGGACACGGAACCAGAGAGGAGATTATAGGGAGGGCAGGGCGTAAAAATGAAGCACACAATCAGGGATATAGGAAAGTTTTTATCATGGGGCAATACTTCAATCTTATCTACTGCAGAAACTGATACTTCGAAGAGTGAGGCACAATAGAAAAAAGGGGAAGAGGGAACAAGATGGACAAGGCAATAACAGAAATTATTTAGAAGAGGGAACTTAAAATTTTTACCTTAGAAACTTTACTTTCATGAGAATCACAAGGACTAAAGAGGAATAAATAAGTATACAGTCCTTGAATCAATAAATAGAGGTTTACAACAGACAGAAAGGGAAAAGAACAAGATAAAGGAATCTTTTTTAGTAAAAGGCACATAAAAATATTTTAAACTAATAAAATTGATGGGGGAGAAGAAGGAATATTTGACTTAACTATTTAACTGAGAGAAAAGAAGGGAAGAATTAGATAACTAGATAAAGGAAGAAATTAAAAAGAATTAGACTTCTGACAGTACTGCTCCCCTTTTCTTTACTCCTTGCATTGATGTAGAAGCTTAGCAGTCACTTCCTCATCATGTCCTCCCACAAGACTTTTGGACCAAGAAGTTTCTTGTAAAGAAGCCAAAGATGTATATTTACATCCATATATACATTTATACATATATGTGTGTGTATAGATAGTCGAAGAATTGCTCCTGCCCTTTGGTTTTCATAGGGTTGAATATGTATGTGATATTTTAAATTATTGGTCTCTGCATCCCTTTTTATGTAGTAATTGTATACTTGCAGTTACATTTTAAGAGGTAGGGTCCATAATGAACCAAGCTGCTGGACTTAGAGTCAAGAACACCTGAGTTAAAATGCTATTTTTGACATTAAGCTGTGCGACCCTGAACAAGTCAAATAAATTCTCTGAAACTATTTCCTCTTAGATGGATGGCACACCAGATAGATTGCTAGATCTGGAGTCAGGAAGACTTGAGTTCACATCCAGCCTCAAACACTTAATAACTGTATAACCCTGGACAAGTCCCTTAAACTATGTTTGCCTCATTTTCCTCAACTGTAAAATGGGGACAATAATAGTACGTACCTCACAGAGTTGTTGTGAGAATCACATGAGATAATATTTATAAAAAATCACTCAGCACAGTACCTGGCACTATATAAATGTTTATTCCTACCCCTTCCTTCCCCTAACTCTTGGAGTTGCTGAGAAGCTAAAATGAGTTAATATTTGTAGGGCGTTTTACACAGCTTACAGCAGTATATAAATGTTACCTATTATAGCTATAGCAGTTGGTAGCACAGTGGATAGCGCACTGGGCCTTCCTGAGTTCAAATCCAGCCTCAGACACTTACTAGATGTCACTTCACCTTGTTTGCCTCAGGTCCTTATTTGTAAAATGAACTAGAGAAGGAAATGGCAAACCACTCCAGTGTCTTTGGCAAGAAAGACCCAAATGGGGTTACAAAGAGCTGGACATGACTGAAAAACGACCGAACAACAATTACAGTTATTATCATAAAACAGAGATAGCCTCTACCTTACAGGGTTGTTGTGCAGATGAAATGAAATAATGTACAAGGCAATTTTTGAGCCTTTAGTGCTACATAAATGGGAGCTGTCTCAGCCAGATCACATGTGGCTGGCTCCATTCTAATCAAAGGCAAAGAAAAGGAAGGAAGGAAGGAAGGAAGGAAAGAAAGAAGGAAAAAGAAAGAGAAAGAAAGAAAGAAAGAGAAAATTGTATGCTTCAATCTGTATTCAGATGCCATCAGTTCTTTCTCTGATGACAGCATTTTTCATCATGAGTCCTTTGGGATTATCTTGGATCATTGTATTGCTGACAATAGCTAAGTTATTCATAGTTTTTCATTACACAATATTGCTGTTCCTGTGTACAATGTTCTCCTGGTTCTACTCACTTCACTCTGCATTAGTTCTTGTAAGTCCTTCCAGGTTCTTCCTGAAATCATCCTGCTCATCATTTCTTATAGCGCAATAATAATCCATTACAAACATATACCACAACTTGTTCAGCCATTCTCCATTTGATAGGCATCCCTTCAATTTCCAAGTCTTAGCCACCACAAAAAAAGTTGCTATAAATATTTTTGACAAATAGGTCCTTCTCCTCTTCCTTTCCTCCTTTTAAAATATCTCCTTGGGATACGAATCTAGTAGTGGTATTGCTGGATCAAAGGTTAAGGTGTATGGCTTATTAAATTGTTTTCAAAAGATGCAATTCTGCTAATAAAAGGTTTCTACGAAAGAAATGGGCAGCTGGATGGTTTAGTGAATAGAATACTGGGCCTGGAGTCAGGAGAACCTGAGTTCAAATCCAGCCTCAGACACTTACTAGCTCTGTTATTCTGGGCAAGTCACTTAACCTCTGTTTGCCTTAATCCACTGGAGGAGGACATGGCAAACCACTCCAGTATCTTTGCCAAGAAAATCCCATGGACAGTATGCTCCATGGAATCATGAAGAGTTGGACAAGACTGAATGACTGAACAGTAACAATAACAAATAAAAGAAAAAAGGAGTTAAGTAAAACTCCAAAACCAGAGGAAAGGGTGACCAATGGAAGAGGTTGGAGAGAGGGAGGATTTAGTGTAAGGAGAAGAAAGCCTGTGACAATGGGGTTGTCTTAAAGTAGATTCACAAAAAACAGAAACAAAAAAACAAAAAAGCCACACAACTGAGGTGCCAAAGTTCTGTATTTAGAAGAAGAGGAAGCTAAATTTTAACAAAGAATTTTTCGATATATTGATTAGTTTTGCTGATTTTTTCTTTTCCTCTTCTTTTTTACTGTTTTAATTTTCATAAATACTTTTTGTTACATGGAATGGCTCTCTGGGAGGGGAAGGGAAAGAGGAGATGTATTGGAAGAAAACTTGGTACGTACTAAAGATACAAATTTACTTTTTTATTTCTAAAGATGTGACTTTAGAAGTAGAGCTTTAATTTTAATGAAATGTATGCTACATGTTTATTTCATTAAGGATAGTGGAAATTTGATGCAAAGTTCTCAGCTGAGATGGCGGGGAAGAGAAGTTATGGAAGATTAAGGAAGGATGAAAAGGTTTGGAAAGTCACTGTAGAGAATTTGAGAGTGAGTTGATAACAGATGTATAGGACTGCCTAGCAGCAGTGAGGACCCAGTTGAAGTTGTGTCAATATGTATGTTGAAGTCCCCTAGTATGAAAGCAAGAGTTGGGGAGTAGAAAATATGAAAATGTACATAATAATGAAGAGCAAAATGAGCAAACCAAGAGAATATTGTATACAGTAACAGAAGTATTGTTTTAAGAACAATTTTGAAGGGGCAGCTAGGTGACACAGAGGATAGAGCACCAGGCCTGGAGTTAGGAGGACCTCAGTTCAAATCTGGTCTCAGACTAGACACTTGACACTTACTATGTGACCCTGGGCAAGTCACTTAACCCCAATTGCCTCACCAAAAAAAAAAAAAAGGAAAGAAAGAACAACTTTGAGCAACCAAGTCATTGTGACTATTATAAACACCCAAATTAATCTCAAAGATCCTATGAAGGAAGATGCTGTTTGAATTCAGAAAGGAATATTGCTGGGGTGTAGGAAATGAACTGCTTGATTGAGGAGAAACATGGAAAGACTTGGACTTATAAAGAAAGATGCTACCCACTTTCAGAGAAACAGATGATAGGATGAAATAAGCATAGTACTGTCCTACATATATATGTTTATAGACACCTATGTATATGTGTGTGTCTCCATGCTTAATTATAGCCTTCTTTAGAGTGGGTAGAGGGGGAAAATAAAGCAAAAAGGACACAGCACGGCCCTGAAGTCAGGAGGACCTGAGTTCAAATCCGGCCTCACACCAAACACTTGACACTAGCTGTGTGACCCTGGGCAAGTCACTTAACCCCAATAGCCTAAAAACAAAACAAAAGTGCACAGCAGAGAACATAAGAAAACCAAAAAGGAAGCAAAGAAAAGCTGGGCAGCTTTGAAAATAATCTGTAGTACTTATTATATAGATTTTCTTGAAGTGGAAACATTGTTTTATATTGCATCCTCTCTTATGGTCTGCTGTGTACCTGGCAATGTTTTTTTTTCTTTTCTCATCTTGTAATTAAGTATAAAATTTAAAAAAAATTAGTCCCCCCAAAAAATAGTAGGGGAGAAGAAAAAAACCTTGAACCAGGTACCAGACTTATTAAGGAAGGAAGGGGAGTGATCTGGAGGTCTGTAGACAACGGCTACCAAATATTTAATTGGAAGATCGGGATTGTATGGACTTTAAAGAAGAGTTTACTGTGTCATGGACATAGGGGGAGAACCTGGAAGGGGCAATGGAAATCAAGGAGTTTTCTAACTTTCCCCCCTCAACCAGTGAGTTGAGGGGAATGAACGAAAGTGCAGCCAGTATTGGAAAGGGTGGACAGGCAAGCTGTGTCATCAGGGGAATACAGATCTTTAGAAGATGGAAGGAGTGAGAGAGGAAAAAATTTCACATGAAGGCAAATTTGTTTTCTGTGGAGCAGGCATTCCAGAGGGCACTGTGGAAGGGGTAGATAGTGATTAATTGTGACTTTGGAGTGGGAGGGATGAGGGGTTTGGGAATAAGGAAATGGGTGTTGAGGGATGAGGAATGGGTTTTGGATTATGACATAGAGGAGTTCAGAATCACTGGGATATTTAGGTTATGAACAGGTCTGAGTATGTTAATCAGTGAGTAGAAGGAACTACTCCTTTTCCCAGAGAAGGCTGAAGATCAGGTAGGAGACATACACAGCACAAGATAGAAGGCATGTGGTCAGATAGGAGGCCCTGTTTCATTTCTCCTCTTTCTACCAAAGGCCATAGATTAGGCAGGAGACAGGCAGTAGGAAATGCAAATCCACTCCCCATCTTTTCCTCCTCCCTTAGGGGGCAGGCAAAGAGGAAGACAGAAGGCTAGAGATCAGATGGAAAGTCACTCCTCTTCTCATCTCAAGCTGAGGCTAGTGATCAGGTGGGCTCCTGCTCAGGGGGAGAAGGAGGTTGCATTGCATCTGGCCCTGTGCCATCTCCCCTCTGGGAACACAGGCAGCAGGAGATGCAGACAGTTAGAATAAATGCCCAGAGAACGAACAGGACCTGTATAAGGGTAAAAATATGACTGAGGCTGCGGAGTACCGTGGTCCCTCAGCTCAGTTACCTCTTAATTATTTTTAGAGGCTGAGAATTTAAAACTCACATTGTGGTAAATCAAATTACTGTTTGGAGACAATGGGATGATTAATAATAGCACCTATCTCTCAGGGTTATTGTGAGGATAACATGAGATATTTGTAAAGTGCTTTGAAAACCTTAAAGCAAGTGATATATAAATGCATTTTAAAATTTGTGAAGTACTTTACATGACATTTCATTTATTCCTCACAATAACTTCTTAAGTTATTTTACAGTATTTTTTAGGGTTAGGCAATGGGGTTAAGTGACTTGCCCAGGGTCACACAATTAGTAAGTGTCAACTGTCTGAGGCTGGATTTGAACTCAGGTCCTCCTGACTCTAGGGCCAGTGCTCTATCCACTGTGTCACCTAGCTGCCCTTATTTTACAGTATTTTGACAGATGAAACCAAGACTAAGAAGTTAAGAGACTTGCCCAGGGTCACACAGTGACTGTCAGAGGCAGGATTTGAACTGTTTTTCCTGACTCAAAATCCAGCACTCTATCCGTGTACATCACCTACTTGCCTAAATAAGGACTCTTGATTTCATTAAGAAGAAGGTATATTTTTTGAGTTTTACCTCAAAAGGGAAAGATAAGTCACTGGGCCCCAGCAAGCTTTGATCTGAGTCACTGAGAGTGTTGAAGAAGCCGGCGGGAGAAGAGTGGAAGAACCAGCTAGAGGGAACTGAGTCAAGAAGACAGCAAGAGCTAGTTAGGAATATAGCAGGACAGTCAACTGACAGAACAGCTTCGGCTGTCCCATTAGGAGGCGATATCTGGCAGAAGAAAGGCTGAAGTCCATAGGGAGAGAATTGAATTCTGCTTCTAGCCCTCCAGTACATTCTATTTTGCACAGCCCTCCCTCACTTAAATCCAATTCATTTGCAAGTCATGGCATCACCTTCCAGATGTCATGGCCCTCTTTGAGAAAGAAAAAACAATAGCTTGAAATAGGTGAAACCATCAGAAGCGCTGGTTGCTCTCCACTGCCATCTTCTGTTTGTTAGAGGAAACAGAAGGCAGAAGAAAAGATTTACATCTGCTTTGCTGGCAGAAATGGGTTGGACAAACCAGGATCCAGTTGAATAAAGACCTCCCCGAGCTTGTGCACATTGGCCAAAGAAACAAGCAGAAGGCCTCTGATATAAGAGAACTGTTTAGCATGACTACAACCTAACACTTTCTAAGCACATTTTTAGGGGTGATTGGGAGTTAAAAAGAGCTTGTCACTGCTTTGTCCATTTGAGAGAAGAGGGTAATGTGTTCTCAGCACAAGAATGAGGATGAGATCACATGTAGTTCTTTCTCACATGCCTCGATGATAGTTTCTGTAAGTCTGTGCCTACTCTCTCCTCACAGATATTATGGGCATTGGTGGGAGAGGTTGACCTAGGTTCATGGGTTAATTGATATTTTGATTATTTTTTCCTTATCACTAAGTAAATGTTTTATGTTTAAGACTTAATGACATCATTATTATTACTGACTGATTCTCTATAGTTAGAAATCACAGCAGTGCAGACTCAGGAGCTTATCGTAGTAAGTAGGGAGAATATATTCCTATCAAAACAGGCTTAACCCCAACACCCTGAGAGAATCTGAGTTGTAACTGCATAGTGGTGATTCCTTCTTGGGAATACTGACCTGTCAATGTGAGGGCAGGTTCAAGTGAGCTAGCCTACAGAGAGTGTGCAGATATGTCCCACGTGAAGGATTACACTGTGGGGAGGTTCATATCTGGCATGCCACGTACTGGTTATATAGGTGGGAGATAAGTTTTGGCAAAGGATGTTGCTTTGCCATCAGACACTGGGACCCATTATAAAGTCTGAAGCCAGTCTACCTTCTTCATTGTTGCTGTTTGTAAAGGAGATGGCAAGAGCCCAGGAAAACTACTTTCACTGAGATTTTAGCCCAATTACATAAGTTGGGCTAAACTTATTAACTTATAAACACATTTTGTATTTTAATACTTTAAGAACCATATGAAACCACTGCTTATTTGAAGTAAGGACAGTGTTTGAAAGTACTTTCAGTAAAGTAGGAAATAAAATACAGTCTTTGGAAAATGTTCCAGCAGGCTGGGTGGGGCAGCACACACCACCTGCTTCTGGGGAGGCTAAGGCCTCAATAAGGCTTAAGCTGATTAAGTGTCCGAACTAAGTCTAACATCGATATGGTGAGCCCTCAGGAATGGGGGACCACCAGGCTGCCTAAGGAAGGGCAAATTGGCCCAAGTCAGAAAATAGGGCAGGTCAAGGCTACTCTGTTAATCACAATGATAGCAGGCCTGTGAGCAGCCCTGGTACTACAAGCCTGGGCAAAATGTGGAGGTCTAGCCTCAAAAAAAGAAAGAAAAAAAGGAAGGAAGGGAGGAAAGAAGGAAGGAGACAGGGAGAGATATTCTACTAGCACCTAGGTTTAAGGAAAGGTGATTGTACTCAGAGTGCCAAGAATTATGCATCTCATATCCTGAGGCATAAATTGGGTGATCTACAGGGAAAAGGTATAGATGCCTTTTTTGAGTTTTCAGGGTTTGCTTAGTGTGTTAAAGCATCATTTTAAAAATCATGATTTCAGCATACTGCACAGGGATGGTAAAAGCTTTATTTATTTATCTACCAACAGAACTCCATCCTTCCCACCTCCTGCCAAAAAATATTATAAAAAAAAAAGAAGCTAAATCACACCTTGTTTTGGCAAACTAAATAATCAATTTCACATTTTAAAAACAAGGTTCAGAACCCTTTTGGAAATCACAAATGAGCAACAATAAAAAGAAAATGGAGCACACACTTGGCTGCAGAGATCAGTGTGGCTGGGCCATGAGCCATCAGTATTTTAATATTATTTATCATAGTGAAGCAATCAGAAAAATCCATTTATGTCACTCCAGCAAAACAAAGCCAAAACAAAAAGGTCTCAGAAGCTCAGCTTCACACTGACATATGCTTTGCCATGGATAACCAACCATGAGACATCTGTGTGGAAGACAAATATTATAATACAGAGAATGAACCAAAAGGGAACAATACTGCCAACACAAAAGTGAGTTGCTGCAGACTCGCTGTATACATAAACTCTGAATTTAGGATTCACTTCTAATTCTTCTGTGACTATGTCAATTGGAGTTTTCTTTGGAATGAAAACTGCTTTGTTGCCCTATGGAGAGAAGGCGACAGACTAAGGATACACTAAACAGACTCAGAATTCAAGTCCAGTGGACTCTGTGCAATAGACGCAATAAAGGGAGAACCTGTGAGATAAGTGATGTGCAATGAGATATGGTCTGGTTGAACTTGTTTATTAGAATTCTACCAGGGCACCTTTCTCAGGCCCTAATAATCATAACTCACACTTACAGAGCACTTTAAAGTTGACGAAGCGCTTTATATATATTATCTCATTAAATCCCTGTCTTAACATTCTTCTAAAACAGAACTGGTTTGTATGCATTTCTTTAATGACAATGCAAACCTGATGCGAAGTATACAAGTGAATGAGTGTACATTCTTGAGGTCAGATTTAGCGACAAAATGCAAGACCTGAATCTTGATATGCCTTGAGACTTTCAGCTGCATATAAGTTAACATGGGCTGCACTTTCTGTGATCCATGCAGTAGATGTTTGGAAAAAATGAAGTTAGCAACCAGACATTCTTTAGCTACAAGACAACCACCAAGTCATGAGGGACCCAGCAGTGAAAATGAAAGCAGGGGTGACGGCAGCCACATCCTCGTCTGCAGAATCAGTCTAGACAAGAGAGGTTGGGTTGGCCAGCAGAGGACTCAACAGCTGCCTTTAGATTTTCTCCTCGTACGAAATGTGCAGTTAATATTATGCTTTCCTCCGTGGCCTTCCCAGCCACAATACAGGACTTCTCCTTTTTCATAAGCCCGACTGGCATCTGAGGCTTGAGATGAAGGCAAGCAGCCTTAAATGAGAAAGCTGAGAGGAATGTCTTGTGGTTTTCAGACACTGGAGACAGCTTGCTTATAGTCCTTAAGGCAAATGCCAGGAGTCAGAAAAGAAGGAAAACAGTCTCAAAATGTAAACAGTTATGTCACAAACCAAGGAAGTTATGCACCTGGATAAAAATCCCTTAACAAGAGGCCTACTCTGGCAACAACACCAGCAACATCTCTATTTCTGAAGCAGGGAAGGATTTCCCAACCTAGTGGCACTACACATCCCATACCCGAGTAGTGACCACCTTGGACTTCAGAGGGGGTAACAGTCTATAATGTTGCTATAAAAACTTAACACTGAGAAGCTACCCAAATACCCAAGCAGTTCGAGGATTATTATTTATTCACTTATTTTACATTTTACTTTTGTGGTTGGCATAGTATGGAAAACCAAACTGGGAAATCATAATGTTGGAATATTTTAAGGGCATGCTGTCATAGATCTTCACAAGCTTATTTATACAATAAGACCTTTGCAGGAAGTGATCTGCTCGGTGCCACATTCCGGAATAACCACTGCTGGTCTCTTTTTCTAAATTGCCCATTTCCACAGGCTTGACAAACACCCCTGAAGTCTTCCCGATGTGCTTGGCGACCATAAAATTCATGGCGATGTCATCACAGTTTTGGGTCTCATCTATTAGAGCGTGGACAGTCGCTGGTTGTTTCTGGAACTGCTCGAGGTATTTGCGGTTGAAGAATGATGCTCCAATCAGTACCATGGAATACTGGTCCCCATTTCCAAATCCTGGTATTTGCAGCTCAAACCCACCATAACTATAAATACCTGAAGCAGTGGGGACGTGCTTTCTAGGGACAAATCCTACAATCTGATCAGGAAATTGCTGCAACGAGGAGGGGAAAAGTAACACAGTTACCACAGGAGCAATTCAGAACAGAGACACTGAAGTCAGTGTGATTTGCCAGAGGGAATTAAGCTGGCACGTCACCTTTATTCTATTCCTGACATTGTTCATTCTCACTTCCTGTCTAACTCTGCACAAGTAGCTTTATTTCTGCCTGCTAGGATCACTCTGCAGGTCACATTCTACTGCAACACAAATCTCTTGTATAAGATGCAGATGGCCCACTTAATGCAAGCATTATCCATGTGATATCACAAAATCCGGGTTCAACACAAGACTGTAGACATTCCCTGGGAGTTTACTAAAAAAGAAACTGACTCTGTATCTATAAAATGTGGCTATAGACACTTGACATCCACTTAGGATTTGATGGATGGATATGATAGATATAATACATAGTAGGAGGAAATGATGAAGCTTGATGAGGTAACTTTAAAAATGCTTTGAGATTGGGGCAGCTAGGTGGCGCAGTGCATAGAGCACTGGCCCTGGAGGTAAGGGGGACCTGAGTTCAAATGTGACCTTGGACACTGAACACTTTACTATCTATGTGACCCTGGGCAAGTCACTTAATCCCTTTGCCCAGCCAAAACAAACAAACCAAAAATGCTTTGAGATTATAAGAAAGAAATATAAAATTATCAAAATTTGGCCTGGTTTTATAACTCTCAGTTTTGGTCTCCATATTCTTGACTTTTAGAAATCAATCAGTCAAAAAGCATTTATTAAGGGTCTGCTGTGTGCCAGAAACCATGCTAGGCACAGGGGGATACAAAGACAAAAATGAAATCATTCCTGCCCTCAGGGCGTTTATATTCTATCAGAGGTAATGCTTGTACGTATAGAGGTTTATATGAAATGGGCACTAAATACATACAAGGTTATTTTGTGGGTATGGCACTAACAACTGGGGTGGGGGATAGTCAACAAAGGCCTCATGTAGAAGGCAGCATTTGAACTGAGACTTGAAGATACCGGGTATTCTAAGAGGTGAGCAGGGAGTGTATTTCAGGCATGAGGGACATCTAGTGCAAGGGGTGGAGACAGGAAAGGGAGTGCCATGTATGTGAAGAGAAGAGGTGGACATGTAGATGAGAACCAGGTTGTGAAGGTCAAGGCCTTGACTTCGCTTTCGCAACATCTCTCGAACATGCCTCCTTCTCTCCTCTGACATTGAGACCACTCTAATGCAGCCTCTCATCTCCCACAGCCTAGACTACTGCAATAGCAAGGCTCTGCCTGCCTCAAGTCTCTCTCCACTCCAATCCATCCTCCTTTCAGCCACTAAAGTGATTTTCCTAAAATTCAGGTCTGATCATGTCAACCCCCCTTCTCAATAAACTCTAGTGGCTCCCTATTGTCTCCAGGACTGAATGAAAAACGTTCTGCTTGGCATTCGAAACCCTTCATAACCTAGCCCCTTTCTACCATTCCAGTCTTCTTACACCTTGCTCCCCTACATATACTGTTTGATCCAGTGACACTGACCTCTTGGCTGCTCCATGAAGAAGACTCATCTCTTGGCTCTGGGCATCTTCTCTGGCTGTCCTCCATTCCTGGAGTGCTTTCCCTCCTCTCTGACTACTGACCATTCCAGATCCCTTTAAGGCCCAACTAAAATCCTAACTTTTACAGGAAGCCTTTCCTAATCCCTCTTAATTTCAGTGCTTTCCCTCTCTTAATTCCTGTTTATCGTGTATATTAGCTTACTTTGTATATATTTTTTGCACATTGTCTCCCCCATTAGATTGCAAGGACAGTCTTTTGCCTCCTTTTGAACCCCCAGTGCTTAGCACACTGCCTGGCACATAACAGGCACTTAAATGTTTACTGAATGAAGGAAAGAAGGAAGAAATGACTTTAAATGTTTCCTTTTGGACTTCTCTTGGTTCGTGTGCTTCTCTTTTTTGAACGTGGGGAAATATAAAAACCTTTAGGGGAAGTAGAGAGGTTGGTAAAGCATTCTAGAACACTAAGAAAAATATGACAGTTGACATTAAGAAGTCGTGTGGTTACAGTGGAAAGACTCCAGGACTTGCCACAAGGAGAAGCTTAGAATTAGAATCTTAATGATGACACTTACTGAGAGACTATGGGTAAGTCACATAACTTCCTTGAGCCTCAGTTTTCTCACTTGGAAAAGGGGGATAACAATAATTGCATTCACTATTTCATAGGTTTGTCATGGGAAAGTACTTTTAAACCTTGCTGTGATATATCTATTTACTACTATAAAAATAAAATGTGAAGCAATGAAGAGAGGAGGTTGTATGAAGGTCAGAAAAGAAAAAAAAATGCTGGGTTCAAGGACTACAGCAATCCACTAAAGACTAGATTCTACAATTCCAGTGGAAAGGGAAAGAAAAAAGTTGAAAGGGGAGGATAAGGATGGCAGCATTTTTTCCTGGGGATTTGGGGCCAATCTGAAATTCCTATACCAATGAACTAGAACCTGGCCTCAGTAAATTTATAAATAAAGATTAAGATACTGTTTGATTGCCTGACATGCCTTCGAGTCTGCATGCTATTGAGAACTGCAGCGCTTGTACTCTCTCGTGCTTTCTGGCGCTGTGGGCTCACCAGAACGGTGCCCTTTGTTTCAAACAGCAATCTCTTCTTGGACCTTTTGCTTTTGTGTGCTTTGTAAAAACAAGCCCTGAAATACTGCTGATGTGGCACCAAGACCCAGCTGTTGATCAGAGGGAAGCTTTTAGACTGACCTTCTCTGGCCCCTTTCATTAGATGTGATGTAAAAATTGAAGCTGTGAAAAAATGCTGATCATTGCAGAGAACTGCAGCCACCTATCATGAATAAATATTTGATGAGCAGAAAATGTCTTAAGCAGCAAAATGAGAAGACTTACTACAGTCAAAGCTGTTATGTTTCTTTATTAGGAATCCCAGTGTTTAAAAGTCCTGTGCTGCTTGAGGGGCTGTGGGTTCAGGGTCAGTTTTGATTTCAGATGAATGTGTGAATACTAGAAAGAGTTAAGTAGAAGTCAGCTATTGTGAATGCATATTCAGTGAGAGATTTTATAGGACAACCATCCTATTATATAACATATTTATGTGTGTAATGTATACATTTACATGCACACATATATACACATGTATGTATGTATGTATACACATACACACACACACCATCCAAACTGTTATAACTGGGAATTAAGAAAAAAGAAGCTGACACTATTACGGAATATAAAAATTATCATATTAACAGCTGAGACCTACATAATGCTTTCAAGTTTGCAATATTATCTCATTTGAGTGTCATAGCAACTTTGTGAGGGAGGTACTTATGGATCTATGATTAGCCCATTTTATACATGAGTAAAATTAGGTTCAGAAACTTAGGTGACTGACCTGGAGTCACACAGAGGGTAAATAAATACTACAAGTGGGCCTTGAAGCAAGTCTTCCTGATTTCAAGTCTAGCATACTATTTATCCACTAAGCCACATTGCCTGGTGTGCACAGCAGACTTGCCAATCCCTTCTTCCCTGGTGCAGAAGCTGCATGGGGCCAGGGCCCATATCACTTATTCTCGCAGGATTTCATCACAGTAAGTATTTGACTAATATTTGTTCAAAAGGGAAAAAGAAAAGTGAAAGATATAGCAAAAGATTTTTGTTGGGGTTCACACTTAGGAAAGGGGATTCTATGAGATCTCCGTTGAAATTCAGCTTAAGCTCTCTGGCAGTGGTGACAACTAATACCTCTAGGGAAAGTTCTTCACAGTCCTCCAATATCTACCCTCATCAAGCAGTCACCAGTAGACAGCAAGGAAGTAAACAAACTAGTGTTTGAGATTAGATTTTAACTAATGTCTTTGAGACTCCAGGCTCAGAGCTTATCCACTGTGTCATCCAGTTGGCTCTGATTCTATGTTATATACCTGATAGTGTGTATGATGACACAGATTTAAACAGAAACATCCCCTAACCTTTATTCCCTGAACTCTAACATACCTTTTTTTGGGAGGGTGGGGTTGGGGAAGCAATTGGGGTTAAGTGACTTGTCCGGGATTACACAGCTAGTAAGCATCTGAGACCAGATTTGAATTCAGGTCCTCCTAACTTCAGAGCCAGTGCTCTATCCATTGTACCATCTGGCTGCTCAGCACATAGTAGGTCTTAATTTCCTCATCTATAAATAGGTGTGTTGGTGCGGTTATTGACCCCTTAAATATACTGTCTCATTCTCTCACTTCATAAATATAAGTTTTGCTTCCTCCTCAATAAGAAGCTAACTTACTGGAAGAGTAGGCCCTTGGTCTGATAAATTTGTTTTACTTATTGGGCTAAAAATGTTGTAGGCTGATTGGTTTAATGCCAGCAGATTCTCTTTGCTTTATGACAGAGTTCAAATCTCATTACAACAAACAGCACTGTTACCAAACCACTGTATATGAACAACAAAATTCCATGGGATACAACAAAATTCCATGATGGCTAAAAGCTCTGGCTAGTCTCTCTGAGTTTATTGCAATGGGATCTGCCCAAAATGTACAGAAAAAGGAAGAGCAGAGAAATGATTTGTAAAATCATTTCTATTTCTATAAAATTTTAAAAGTTTACAAAATAGTTTCCTCATGATAATAATCCTTTTTGATTGATTAACCAATTGAGACAATCCAATTATTACTATTTTTTATATATGAGGAAAGCAAGTGTGAAAGAAGTCAAAAATTAAAGAAAAAATAATCCCCTTCTGTCTTTGATTTTTCCTTCTTGCTAAAGGGAAAGAAAAAAGTCTGGGGTGGGGGGGGAAGTAGCTTTTACTGCCCTCCATTCACCTGTTTTCCTTCTCCTTTCCTTCCAACCCTATTCCCAGAAGGCAGCTAGTTACAGCATGTAACCAGAGTGCTGGATTTGGGGTCAGAAGACTTGGGTCCAAATCTTCTTTCTACCTATTTGACCTTAGCCAAGTCACTTATCCTCTCTGAACATCATTGTCCTCACCTGTAAAATGAGAGGTTTGAGCTGGATGGCCTTGAAGGAGTTTTCTGACTTTAAATCTACGATACTATGACTTCAAATCACTAGACTCTACCACTTCCTCACAATCCTCTCAAGCATTTTTCAGCTCTTCCTCCTTAGCACACAATAATATCGTTCCATATCAAAATAGGTCTGAGATCCAGTTTGATCCTACTACTGTTCAATCTCATTTGACTTCAGACAAATGATTCTATTTATCAAACAACTTTTTCCATGCTTTGAGCAATACAACCATAGTCTACTTTTTATTAGATGAGACTTTATAAGATACCTTTATGAAGCAAGAACCAACATTACCTGCCAAACTGAGAATGCAAAAACGAGGTCATGAGCGCTAATTAGCATGTCATCATCCACCATTAAAACAGCTGAAAAGAAAAGACATGAAACTTTGAATCCAACAGATTGGAAATGAACCTCAAAAATTAGGGAAAAGGAAAAGGCAAGAGAATTTACTCATGAAGCTCTCCTCTATATCAAGCATCTAACTGAAAAAATTGGCAATAGTGGCAGGGCCCAATTAAGCACCGATATTCCTCAGGAGAGTTGCCCGTAGGGGAAAAATGTTGCTAATTGAGCTATGATTGATTTTTGTAATGGCCCAAGAACAAAAATGATCATTTAGTAAGCTAAGGAAATGACAAATAATTTAAATAATTTTAATAGAACTTTTGTCTTGCAAAAATGTCTCTAAAACAAAAAGTTTGTTTATCTGGCCAGATTGACAGTAGTGGCAAAAAATGTTATCAACAGAGCAAAATACGATTTAAGTATTTGTTGATACGTAATAATATACTTATAGAATAAATTGTATCCCTCCCCCATAATATCAGTCTCTATGATAGTATTATGTGGTTCTTTTCCTAACCCTGAATTTTGAAGGCATCAGGGAAATGAGTCCTTATTCTTTACAAAAACACTCCCTGATGAGTCAATTCACCACCCTTAAAGACACCTCAGACAGGTGAGAAGGCTGAAAACCCAAGCTTGCTCTGTTAGCAGCCTGGATCCCACTGAGAATACAGATGCTCCTTACCTTTGGTTTCCAGTTCTGGGAAGGTCTGGAGTCTATTTCTCATTCTGTTCACAGTTTGTATTTTGAAAATCACAGGGACAGGATGAGGCCCAAGGGCATTCCACAAGTCCTCTGGCACCTTCTCCCCAATGTTGTTCCAGACGACAATCACTTTGTGTAGATGAGGCACCGCCTGGTAATGATTTAACAGCCTCAGCAACAGATCTGTTCTGTTGTATGTCTGCATGACAAGAGTAAAGGAATCCAGGGCCGACTGGCTCTGGGGTTTTGCTTCTCTGCGGGAAGTGGGCATTTTATCATCTTTTATGTTAGGAAGCAAGGTAGTCAAAGCACCTGCCACCAATAGTAACACAAGGATGATGACGGAAGAGAACCGGAGTAATCGGATTCCCATCACCCTCCCAGGAAGTTTGCAGATGTGGTAACACCTGTAATGGAAATTGAAATGAAAAGGAAAGGTATCCATCTTAGCAATTGCTAGATTTCATTTAATTAATTAATTTATTGTAGCCAAGAGTGAGGTCTATTCAGATGATTCCAACTAAAAACAGAAACAGCTCCTTGAAATTGCAGAAAAAGTTAGTGATTGGATTTTTTTTCTTCTTGAAGCATTCACATTGGTTGCTTGCTCAGCTCAAACTCACCAAGCACTTATTAATTCTTCCCTTCACTGGGGCTGGAATTGAATTAGTCTAAGAAAGATAAACTTCCAATTTATTGCAGGCAGAAGATCTTGGGCACAGTAGAAAGGAAAAATGAGACATTATTTTGCTGTTATCACTGCTGTTAGTTTGCCTCAATTTGTTGCTAAAAATTCTCAGCATGCTTGGATGTGTGATACAATCTCATTTACTAGTGAGGATTCTGTTCACCTCATTTTAGTTAAACTCATTTTATTTTTAAGTCCCTTTATCTGCTCACTCCCTACTAGATGATGATTTCCTCTAAATTTTTGTTAAAATCAAAACCATTCTATCCATATCCCATTTGATACCATGGTGCTAGACTGGCATTTCATTAAGGTCACAGTGTTTGTAATTATCTTTGTCATAGCTTCTTGACATTACTTATATTACTTTGTATTGACTTCTCTGTGTACATGTTGAATCTTCCCCACCCCCTAGAATCTTAGTTCCTTGAAGGCAAACACTATTTCATTTTTGTCTTGATATTACTGGGACCCAGCACAGGACCTTGCTGTATAGTGGGCACTTTGTCAATATTTTTTAAGTTGAATTATCCAGTCACTCCTCCATCTTAAGTGTAATTGACACCAAATGCAATAAAATACTTACAATTAGAAAAGTGTACATTGGGTTGTACTTGACAGACACGATCCCAATACTTCAAATGAAGAGCTACAGGTACTCAGTTCAATAGTATAGATCATCACAATGCCTTCTAATCCTTTTGGATTTTAATCCATAACTTCCCATTGATCCTCCATAACTGGTCCATCCAATGTGGTAGAGTTGTTCTCCTTTGTATTTAGATATTATACAGATTCTGCTACAACACTTGGGCTGTCCATCTGGTATTCCTCCTTTCATCTACCAACTTTTTTCCAATCATACACCTTTTCCAAGAAAACTTCCCTTGTCCAATCACACATCTCTTTGACATCTTTAACAAACTTTTGGGGCTCAAGCCACTGTAGAAATATGATACCCTACTGTGCCCATCTCTCTCTCTCTGTCTGTCTTTCTCCACTGCTCTTTGGAATCACTTGCAATTTTTATTCTCTGCAATTTGTAATGCTCTATGATTCATAGTCTAATAGCATCAATACAAAAATAATGATGTTAAAATTGTGTTTTTGTATGATGGAGCTGCTTGATTGTTGAAAGCATTACATAATTTTCTAAAAGTGATCCATCCTACTGTCTTTCCTCTTCAATTATATGTGTGTGTGTGTGTGTGTGTGTGTGTGTATATGTGTTTATTTATTTATTTATTTATTTTTTATTTATAGGTCCAGTTTACTGTCCATCTACAATGTATGTCCATGTGAAGGGGAATATAACAAAGCTAGCAAAGAAGGATGAAGCGAGGATGTAAAAGCCTTTAATCACCAAACAGACAAGTAGTTTGTATTTGATCTAGAAGTGAGATGGAGCCATTGGAGTACATTAAGTATGGGAGTGATACAGCTCTAGACCTGATATGGAGAGAGTACTTCTCTACTGTGGTAAGACCTCAAGATGAGCTTCTCCCTTGATCTGTCCTGCTCTTTTCCCCAGCAGCAGAATCCCCAGCAAGGATCACCCCTTGTAGTCTCCCAGGTCCTCTATCAGGAGGATACCTAATATCTAAGATTTCCTCCTCCTCCCAGCAAGCCCCTTCTCCCCTGGTTTTTAAGAGTTGACTAGAAGGCATCTTTTATGCTCACTGCACTGGGCACATTTCATGGTGTTTGATTCAGGTGCCAGAACTGTTAGTTACAGGTCTGATTACAACTAAGTCTACTTAAACTTATTTCATATTATTCTTGTCATGTGGGAAAACCCCACCCCACCCCTGCCTGTTTGGGCACATTTTACTGATTGAAACAACAGTTTTCTGTGTATAACACAACCTCTTAACTTGGGGGTCTGTGAACTTTTAAAAATAATTTGGTAACTGTATTTCAACAGAATTGGCTTCCTTTGTAATCCTATGTATTTATTTTATGCATTTATAAACATAATTCTGATAAGGGGTCCACAGGTTTCACCAGATTGCTAAAGGAATTCAACACATACCCAAACAAAAGGTTGAGAAGCTTTAGGCTTAATATTTTAATTAGAGCTAAAAGAGGGGTCTTTATGAACCAAAGAATCTCAAAATTTCAGAGTACAGAGGGACCTCATTGACCAGCTAATCAAACCCATACTTAAAAAAAAATCATGATATAGTAGGAAGAGTACTGACACTGAAATCAGAGGACTTGGATTTAACATTTACTTCCATCTCCCTGGGCCTCTGTTTCCTCATCTGTGAAATGGGGAGGGTGGGGGTTAGAATAGATGGCCTGTGAGCTCCCTCACTTCTCTTGATTTATATTCCTGTGATCCTAGGAATATACCCAACTATGGGCCATCCAGTCTATGTATACTTGAAGAAACTCACTACTTCCCACAGGCAGACCATTCCATTACTGGGCAGCTCTAACCATTGAAAAGTTTCCAAACTTAAATTGGCTTCCTTGCAACTTCTCCTCACTGTTTCTAGATCTACCCTATGGGGAAAAACAGAACAAATCTATTTCCTTTTTCACATGACAGACCTTCAAATAGCTGAAGACAGTTATCATTGTTCACTCTATCCCAGCCTCTCACAGTCTTCTCTTCTCTAACCTCAATATCCCCATTTCTTCTGTGTGACCCAGGGAAAATCACTTAACACTGACTGCCTCACCAAAAGGCAAAAACAAAACAAATCAAAACAAAAAACAAACAAACAAAAAAACATTTTCTTCAATCAATTCTTAAATGGCAAAAAAAGAGATTACTGGGGAAGGAGGCATGCAATTTGGTTAAGTGAAGCAAAGAAAAACTACTTTCCCCTTAGTCACAGTTCCCATAGAAAGAATTAGCATTAGTCAAGATACTGATTTCTTTTTTTCCAAAGTCAGGTATTATACAAGCAACATGCCTACAAATTAATCTTCCCAGTTAAAGGTTACTTATTCTGACCTTGTAAGCATTTTTTCAGTTGAATCAAATGATTTTTTTTTCAATTCTAGCCCATTCTCAATTGGGGTCACAAATAATACGCCAATTAAATGCTTCATGGAGTAACCTTGGCTGAATAATTATTAGTTTTCAAGGGCAGCTCAGTTGAGACTTTAGAATAAAACATTCACCTTTTACACACCTTCTCCTGCCTCTGCCCTTCAACTTGTATTTTTTATGAAAACAATATATGTTGTTAATGTTCTCAATCAACAGAGAAACTGCTGCCAGGATTGAAGACCTTAAAAAGTTCCTTGCAATGTAGAATCAAAAGCAAGTCCCCTATAACACATATTTTAGCTCTGGAAAAAAAAAAGTTTGGGTCTAGGCTTTCCCAGCAGAGAATTATTTCTGACAATTCCTCCACAAAACATCCTGATTAAGATCTTTATATCTGTCCTTGGCAGCAGAGGAGGAAATAATGTATTGTACAACTTGTATGGAGAAACTAGGCTTTTTTGAAGCAGAAATTGGTAAGTTACCCATTGGCAATTCTGGTCAAGAAAAAAAAATAAAAGCTACTTGATATTGTAATTTTAATATTCATTGTCTGTTACACACATTTGAAAAAGAACAAACCTTTCCCATGGATACTTACTACCTTCTTAACAGTGCCTGCTTCACACTATTTGCTCTTTTTTTCCCTCTTCTTTTTGTTTTGTTTCTTCTTTCTTGTGGTTCCTCCTATTGGTTCTAATTCTTCTTTACAACATGACTAATGTGAAAATACGTTTAGTAGGACTATACATGTAGAGCCTATATCAGAATGCATGCTGTCTTGGGGAGGGAGGCAGGGAAGAAGAGGGAGAAAATTTAAAACTCAAAAGCTTATGGAAGTGATTGTTGAAAACTAAAAATTAATTAATTTTTAAAAACAGAAAAAAAAGCTTATGGAAGTGAATGATGAAAACTAAAAATAAATTAATTAAACCCCCCAAAACCCCAAAACAGTGCCTGCTTCACTCTTCTCAGGAAAAAGCTTTTCTACCCCATCACAGAAATTCCCAGATCTGGATAACTTTAAATTACCTATTCAACATTATCAAAAAGAGGTATATCTAAAACAAAGGTTCTTAACCTGGGATTCCTGAACTTTTTAAAAAATGCTTTGATAATTGTATTTAAATATAATTGATTCCCTTTGTAATCCTACAGTATGTTCCTAGCGCCATCTCCATGAAAATTGCTCCAGCTATTTTGTATTTTATTTTCTCTGTCCATGTGGTTTCCTCTCAATAGAATGTAATTTCCTTGAGGGCAGGGACTTACTTCTGTTTTTTGTATCTTATTCTAGCACAGTAACTGTTACATAATGAGCTTTTAACAAATGCCAGTTGAAAGGATTAGAATTTCACAATACAGCTTCTCACCAAGTTCAGATTTCCCAGTTGCACTGTGCTCAATAAAATCCTTGCTTTGTATAGCTTTTCTATAATTAGCCATTGGATCTGCAGACTAAAAAGTTTTCTAATTTTTGCTAGCACCATATTATTAAATGAATACTTCAGTGGATCCATAATCACTGCGGGATGGGCATTCCTTCCATCAGTGTAGCTCACACCCCCTCCATACCTCATTCTATGTGATTATTATCTATTTCTTTCCACAAAGAATCTGCCCATGGTGCTAGAGACAGATTCATGGTAATTTTAATATTTTGTGAATACCAATGCAACCCTCAGGCTATCCATCTCTTCTTCACTATCGCTTCATGACTGGCCACCTCTCTTTCTTGTCTCCTGACATCTTTTAGCCACTTCTCAGCTACAAATCATCACTGGTAAAATTTTGCACCCCACTTATAAGGACTATACTTATCTCCATTGATTCTGAGATGGTGCTTTTCCATGATTCATAGCTACATAGCATCACTGAGAGACTCTTGCTATTAAGAAGATGAGCTTTGGCAGGCATGATCAGTCTGGGATTACTGAAAACTTGGTGCACTTTCCAAAATGCATTTCAGCCTGAATTCTCCTCCTAAATAATCCAAATTACTGTCCATTTGTAGTACCTATGAAATACATATGTATGTGTGTATGTATGTATGTTTCTATCTGTATGTCTGTATAGACAAATGCATAGATGAAATAACTCTAGAGGATGCATACCATAATCTGGGTATTGAATTTAATTTCCCTATCTGAATGGGTAGAAATGACTGTACATCTCATATTCATTTTCCAACTCTGTATTTTTCTAAATATAAATTATTTATATATAATAGGTATTGGACCTATGATTTCATTGATTTAGAGAACTTCACATGAAGAAACATACTTTACCAATACAGGCTGGAACTTTATGTACAAAGTTTTAGAGAGTTGTCCAGAGCACTACAGGGTTAAATGACTTGCCCAAGATCACATAGTTAATGTGGGTCAGAGTCAGAACATGAACCCAACTCTCCCTGCCTCTAAAGGTCAGTTCTTTATCTACTCTGCCACTAGAATTGATTAAGATTCTTTAAAATTTGCAAAGCTCTTCACATTAGCACCTTATTTGATCCTTACAACACTGAGTTAGGTATTATTGGTATTTCCATTTTAGAGATGAAGAAACTGAGGCTGAAAGAGGTTAAAGGACTTGCCCAGGGTGACATAGCCAGTAAATGTCTGGGGACAGCATTCAAACTCATCTTGCTGCTTTTAAATCAAAGAGTCTTAACTTTTTTATGTGTCACAGAACCCTTTGGCAATCTGGGGAAGCCTATGGACTGTTTGTAAATGAATAAAACACAATACTATACAATACTGGCAGTAGCAAATGGAAAGGATCAGGGCAGGTTTCCTATAGGTGGTGGTAGCTGAGAAATGAAAGATGTTGGAGATTCTATGGGCCTGAGGTGAGAGAAGTACATTCTAGGCATGGGAGACAGCCACAGCAAAGAAATGGAGATGGGAGATGTGGTATTACTTACAAAGACATCAAGCAAGCCAGTGAGGCTGGAATGTGCATGAAATGAATGAATGCATGAAAGTGAGTCATGGGATAACAATGCCAGAAAGACAGGCTGGAGCCAGGTTATGAAGGTCTTTCAAAGGCATGTAGAGGAGACTGTATTTTTTTCTAAAGGGAAGAGAGAACTACTGGAATTTCTTGAGTAGAAGAGCAACATAGGCAGACGTGTGCTTGAAGAATACCGATTTGGTAGCTGTGAGGAGGATGAATTGGAGAGGGGAGAGACAGAAGACCATTCAGGAAGCAATTACCATAGTCCTGGCAAGATGTGATGTGGGTCTAAAATAGGGTGATAACTATGTGAATGGAGAAAAGGGATGGATACAAAATATACAGTAGAGGAAGAATCTATAAGACCTGGCAGCTGACTGGATATGAAGGCCACGGGAGAATAAAGAACTGATGAGGCTTCAGGTTGTGAACGTGGGTGACTGGAAAGCTGGCAGGGAAATTAGGATGAGGAAAGGGCACTGGAGAAAGATCATGAGTTTTGTTTTGGACATGTCAAGTTTGATATGGCTGGCAGACACACAGCTGGAGAAGTCCATTTGGCAACATGTAAATAGAGAAGGCGGCCTAGGACAAACCCCTAGAGAATATCCAATCATAGGACATGGGACAAGGATGCTAAACCAGCAAAAGAGACTGATAAAGAACACTCAGACAGGAAGCAGGTAGAAGTAGGAGAGCAATATCACAGGTATCTAGAGAGGAAAGACTATCCAGGAGGAGGGAGTGGTCAATGGCACCATATACTGCAGAGCAGTCAAAAATAAAGAGCAAAAAAAAAAAAAGGATTTGATAACTGAGAGATTGTTGGTGACCTTGAAGAAAGCATTTTCAGCTGAGAAACTATATCCATTAGACACAGGGACAATGTAACTTACAGAGTGGATCCATGACCATTAAGCATAACCTGAGAGTTGTCTAGATTTCACAACATATTATGGCAGCCTTCTGATCTCTGGAGAAAGAAAAATCCTGTCACTCACTTTGTGGTTTTGAGCTTTGATTTGAAGGCATACGAATGAACATACCTGTTATGACTTGCCTCTTATCTGGACAGTATAGATTCAAAACATGGTACAGAATGTAGCAGTCTCTTGTTAGGCACTGCCTTCCTCCCCATCTGCCAATCTCCATCTTCTTCATTTTCACTCATAGTCTATCTTCTCATTTATCCTTTCCTTTTTGGCATTTTCTCCCACCCACAAGTCATTAAATTTAAACTAAAAATGTAATGATGAAAAACATAGTAAAATAAGTAGCACTTGCAGGAAAACGCGCTTTCTCCTTAAAACAGGGGAATGTATATATTTGTTGGACACATCATAGTGGGAATTCCTTTCCAGATATAAGTTCGATTAGATAATGGGTTGGTAACCTGTTTAATTCACATTAAACAAACATGAATTAAAAAATATATATGCAGATATATATATTTGATAACTGTATTACAACATAACTGTTTTTCTTTGAAATATGATATATTTTGTTTTTTGCACTTTACAAACATTATTTTGAGAAAGAGTCCAGGGCTTCCCCAGAATTTCAAAGAGGTCCATGACACAAAGAAATTTAGGAATCCCAAGATAAGATGGTTACTGAGATCTTTTCCACCTTTCAGTTTTGTGTTTCTGTAAGACTCATCATTTGAAAAACAAAAACAAAGACAACTTTTCATGATTTATTTTTGATTAATGTTGTCACTGCATTAGCATATATGAATCCCAGGGGAGACAAGCACATGTATTCTTTTGAGTTTATTTTTGTATACTGCTTAGGCAGCACCTTGTTCATTCTAACACTTAATAAGTCTTATTTGATAATTATGATGATTCATGGTATTCAGATAACTTCTGGAATACCCAGCTGTAGTAAAGCAATGAAAATATTAACCACAACTCCAAAATTGTACTTCATATTTTCTTCTTTAATAATTCACTATTCCTCAATACATGGCTTGGATAGATTTTGTAGGTATGATAAAAAGAAAACTATTAAATGACAATCTTATTGAAGTACCTAAGCAATGAAAAGAGTGTGTCAGGGTTTTTTGAACAGCCATGAACTGAAGTAATTTGTGGAGGTCTTGTGTTAGGGATCATTTAGTACTCCCTGAAACGGGGATAGGAGGAAGAAAGATTGGAAATAGTATGTACTTTTCCACTTTTGCAAATCCTCTCGATTTATAGGCCTTTTAATAGGACACATACAACTTTGTATCTCCAAAGAACTAATATTCAGTCTAACTACATTGCCAACATAAGCTCTATAAGAAGACTAATATATGCCACAGGGATAATAATAATGATAATGATGGTGGTGATGATAGCACTGAAATAATACTTTAAGGTTTAGAAAGCACTTTACAAAATTATCTCATTTGATCTTCACAACAACCCTAGAAAGTAGGTGATATTATCATCTCCATTTTACAAATAAGGAAACTGAGGCAGATAGAAGTTAAGTGACTGGCCCAGGGTCACACAGCTAGTAAGTGAGTCGGCACCTGAACTCAGGTCTTTCTGACTCCAGGTCCAGCACTTTATCCACAAAGCTACCTAACTGCCTAATATTTTAGATGTAGCTAGGAAAGACAGAAATGAGTTTCAATAGATAGCAAATAAACCAGAACAGAGTGTGTTCAGCTACTAACAGATGAGAGAGAAAAGGAAAAGAGAACTCAATGTCATATAAAGAAAAGCAATCATTTTAATGTTGATGTCTACATTACTACAGATGGTGACAGAATGATTACTATTCTGCTATTTCACCAAAGTATTTGTATCATATCGTCCAGATACAGTTGTCTCCCCTGTTTTCTCCAATGGATGAATGACTGCACAAAAATATACTGATAACACTTTCAGGTTTGCAAAAGCACTATCCTCAAAATGACTGTTTCAGACAGGCAGTACAGAAATGGCACTTTCACAAGGCCTGATTCTTAAGTATCCAGAAAAGAGAGCCCCAACTAGCATGAAGCTCACTTATTCCAACGTAGAATATAGAAATTTGGTTTTAGAACCTGAGCTTTTTTGCTAGGAGGCTGAAATGTGAGCCATGCAAAGGGTGACTTAGAGATGAGTCGGAAAGTCAGTGTAACTGGAGAACATTTTCTCATAACAGAATTTCAGAGCATTAGCTATTTCCCTTCCAACCCAGCACTGTGTCATCTGCAGACTTGCTAAATGTGCCATCATGTGTGCTGTTATCCAAATCACAGATTAAAAAGTTCCGTAGTAGAGATCCCTCGGGCCCCCACTGTAACTTTCCTCCCAAGCAGAACCATTATGACTCCTCTTTGGATCTGGCCATTTCTGAAGTCATATCATTTCACTATCATATAACCCCCATCTCCCTCTCTTTCTCATACGAGCAGCACGAGAAATTTGGCTTCGCTACAATTTGGTTTTACTCTATCTGTAGTGTTCGCCAATCTGTCAGTTTCATAACTTTGTGAAAAAGCCCATGCTAGCAAAAAGCAAATACATTTTTAATTTCAAGGGCACTGGATCTGCAGTCAGGATACTTGGGTGTGAGTTCTGATTCTGCCACGTAGGAGCTGTGTTCGGCAGGTTATTTAACTTCTCTGCACCCCTGTTTTCTTACCTGAGAAATAATGGGGAACAGTAATAAAGTGTGTGCAGCCTACATCCCAGGCTTGCAGTAAGCAAAGTGATCTGTGGATGCTGAAACTCTGCATCTCTAAGTTGTGATTGTTATTTCCTTTGCAATGGGAATGAATAGAGGATGCCCTGGAATAAGGGATTCTTTGTTCAGAATGAAACAAACCCCCAACAAACCAGGATGCCAAGAGAAGACCAGAATAAACTTAAAACCAACTTTAATGCAAACTAAGGTTCAGATTGAAACCAGAGAGTACCCAAAGGGTTTTCTCTAGAGAAAAAAGCCAGTTCGTTGTCCCGTTAGAGAAGCAGTTCCCCAAGGACAGGTTTCAGGGCAAATATGAACTCAGATGGGAAAAATTATATTTTAATTTTTTTGTAGATGTTCAATTGTCTCAGTCATGCCCAACTCTTTGTGACCCCAATATTTGGTGTTTTCTTGGCAAAAATACTGGAGTGGTTTGAAATTTCCTTCTCCAGCTCATTTTACAGATAAGGAGACTGAGGCAAACAGGTTTAAGTGACTTGCCCAGGATCACATAGTGTCTGTGGCCAGATCTGAACCTAGGAAGATGAGCCTTTCTGACCCCAGGCCCAGCACTTTATTCACTGCACCATCCAGCTGCCTTATTTAATAAACACCTGGAGAATATTCCTCTAGCCACCAGGTTCTTCTGGACCCTGCCTAGAGCCTCAGCCAGCCTAGCATAGAGGCCAAGACTTCATCCAGTTTCCTTACTTTCTCATAATCATATATCAAAATATAATCTAGCCCAAACTTTTCTGGTAGGCTTTTATACTTCTTTAACAATCTGAGTCATGAGCATGCATCTGAAGCATTCAAAACCAGGTCCCTTTTTAAAAAAATCCAATCTGTGATTTCACTGGTATAGGGAATTACTGGCAAAGAAATGCCTTCGACCTATGCAGATGGCATCTGCCTGGAATACACAGAGGTTTACTGACTTGCCCAGAGACACACAGTCAGTATGTATCAGAGGCAGGACTCAAACACAGTATTCCTGACTTCAAGGCTGACTCTTTAGCCACCATGACGTGCTGGCTCTCATGTTTTCTGCTGATATTGTTTATAACAAATAAATAGCATGGCAGGAGAAGCAGATGCAGAGAAATAGCAGATCTAAAACAATGATTATTGCTTCACTGATGTGGCTCAATTGTTAAGATGGCTGAAGTGATTGGTCTGCCTGGATACAGAATAGTTAGGAGTTATGTAGACATAACCTTTGTGACAGTAACAATGACTTTTATCACCTTTTCCAAGATGCATTGGCTCCAAGGGCCTGACACTGTCTTCTTTCACCTCTGCTTCTGGGATGAGAATAACTAACTACTAAAAATGTAGGGAGGCTGAGCAATGCAGCATGGTACAGCCTAGGGAAGGAATCCCACATCTATTACTTAAAACCTGTATCGCCTTGGGCAAGTCATATAGCCCCTGTAGGTAACCTAATCTCAAAAATGAGGGCATTGGACTAGCTGACCTTTAAGGTACCTTCCAATTAAATACATAAGCCTTCATTTTTTTGTTCAGTGTAATTTCTGCTTATGGAATTGCCTGAATCTTGAGAAAGTGCCCTGCCCCTGCTGCCTCCCCCCCTTCCAGGAACAGAACCCAACATTAACCTGACCATAAAAATCTATTATGGTGACAGGACACAATCAAGACACAGGCTCAGAAGAAGACAATGAAGTCAAATCAGCTACAAGCAAAGTCTCTAAGAAAAATGTGATTTGGACACAAACTCAACAAGAATTCTTGCAAGAGCTAAAAAGTCAAATCAAATACAAATAGTAGATGAAGAATTAGACAAAGAAATGAAGCAAAGGAAGAAAATTCTGCAAATAAAATGAGCAGTTTGGTAAAAGAAGCACACACAAAAATACTGACAAAAATAACACCTTCAAAAAGCAGAATTGGCCAAATGGAAAAAGAGGTGCAAAAAGCTTGCTGAAGAAAATAATTGCTTAAAAATTAGCATAGGGAAAAGGGAAGTTAATGACTTCATAAGACATTAAGAAACAATAATTAAACAAAGTCAAAAGTATGAAAAAGATAGAAGAAAATTTGAAATATTTTATTGGTAAAACAACTGACCTAGAAAATAGATTGAGGAGAGATAATTTAAGAATAATTGGATTACCTGAAAGCCATGATCAAAGAAAAGCCTAGACACCATATTTCAAGAAATTTTCAAGGAAAACTGCCCAGGTATCCTCAAACCAGAGGATGTAAAATAAAAATGGAAACAGAAAATAAAATAGAAATTGAAAGAATCCACCAATCACCATCTGAAAGAGATCCCAAAATGAAAACTCCCAAGAATATTGTGGCCAAATTCCAGAGTTTCCATGTCAAAGAGAAAATACTTCAAGTAGCCAGAAAGAAATCATTCAAATATCATGAATCCACAATCAGAAACATACAAGATTTAGCAGCTACCACATTAAAAGACCGGAAGGCTTAGAATATGAATTCTGGAAGGCAAAAGAGCTGGGATTGATTACAACCAAGAATAACCCACCCAACAAAACAGTAGGAATCCTTCAAGGGAAAAATAGAATAAATAGAGGACTTTCTTGATGAAAAGGCCAGAGCTGAATAGAAAATTTGATTCTGAAATATAGGAATCAAGAAGGTAAACATTAAAGAGAAATCATAAGAGATTCAATAAAGTTAAATTGCTTACCTTTTTATATGGGAATATGAGGCATGTATCTTCTAAGAACTTCACCATTATTAAGCAAGAAGGATTCTACATAGAAAGAGGGTATGGGAATGAGTCAAGTATGTTGGGATGATGTTAAAAAAAAAAAGAATAGGTGAGAGAGATACCCTCAGAGAAGGGGGAAAAGAGAGAAAGAATGAGGAAAATTATCTCATGTAAAAGAGGCACAGATGGAAGTGATTTTACAGTGTGTGGTAGAGGGCGAAGTGGAGGGATGGGCAATGCTTCTACCTCACCCACATCTAAATTGATTCAAAGTGGGAAAATATATATACATACTCAAATGGTAACAGAAATCTATGTTACCCAACAGGGAAATGGGAGGGAAAGGTGATATGATGGTATATTTAGAGAGCTCTAGAGAATCAACCAAAAAATTAGTTGAAACAATGAATAACTTGAGCAAAGTTGCAGGATTAATATAAACCCATCAAATAATCAGCCTTTCTACATACAATTAACAAAACCCAGAAGGGTGAGATAAAAAGAGAAATTGAACTTAAAATAATGACAGACAATATAAAATACTTGGGAGTCTACCTGCCAAGACAAATCTAGGGATTATGTGATTACAAAACACTTTTCACACAAATAAAGACATCTAAACAATTGGAGAAATATTGTTTGTGGGGAGGCTGATCTAATAAAAAAAAATGACAATTCTGCCCAAGTTAATTTACTTATTCAGTGCCATGCCACTCAAACTACCAAAGAATTATTTTATAGAGCTAGAAAAAATAATAAAATTCATCTGGAAGAACAAAAGTCAAGAACATCAAGGGAATCAATGAAAAAAAATGTGAAGGAAGGTGGCCTAGCGGTTCCAGTTTTCAAACTATATTTCAAGGTAGTAATTATCAAAACATCTGGTACTGCCTAAGAAATAAAGTGGTAGATCAGTGGAATTGATTAGGTACACAATACACAGTAGTAAATGACCATAGTAATCTAGTGTTTGTTAAACCCAAAGATCCAACCTGTTGGGATATGAACCCACCATTTGACAAAAATTGCTAGAAAAACTGGAAAACAGTTTGGCAGAAACTAGGCATACACCAAACATTTCATACTGTGTATCACAATAATGTCAAAATGGATAAATGATTTAGATCAACTATGAAAGACTTAGCTACTCTAATCAAGACAATGACCCAAGACAATTCCAAAGGACCCATAATGAAAAATGCTATCTGCCTCCAGAGAGAGAATTGATGGACCTTTTTTTCCTTTTATTATTTTATTTTGTGTTTTCTTTTGCAACATGGCTAATATGGAAATATGTTTTGCATGACTTCCTATGTGTAGATATCAAATTGTTTGCATTCTCAAGAAGGGGGGAGGGATGGGCAGGAGGAAGAGAACTTGGAACTCAAAATTTAAATAAAATTATTGTTACAATATTTTTACATGTAATTTGGAAAGATTTTTAAAATAAATAAAAATAATTTAAAAATAATCCACTTCAAAGTGGAGATAATAATATTTATCTATTTCACAGGGTGGTTATGAAAATCAGCTCTGACTCTATATCAATTAACAAGCTTTTTATTTCATTTCTACTATATGCCATGCGCTAGTCATAGAAAGACAAAAGTCCTTGGGGAGCTTATGATAGAGTCCAGGGGAGACAACATGTCCTTAAACAGGTATACACAAAATAAATACAAGACCATTTTGGGAGGAAGGCACTTACAGTGGAGGGATCAGGAAAGGCTTCAGGCAGAAGGTAGGGCTTGAGCTGAACCTTGAAGGAAACTTCGAGGGATTCTGAGGCACAGGTGAGGAGGAAGCACAGTCCAGGGTTGGCAGACAGCCAATGTAAAGGCATAAAGACAGGACAGCGAGTACTGCTCATGAGGAAAATGAAGAAGGCAAGTTTGCTTGGCATGTAGTGTATGGGAATGTGTAGGGAAGTTGGAAAGGTAGGATGGAGTCAGGTTGTGAGGAGCTTTAAATGCCAAACAGGGGAGTTTACATTGGATCCCAGCAAGCAGGGAATCACTGGAGATTATTTAGCAGGGGAGTGAAATGTTCAGTCTTGAGCTTCCCATATGTGAAATCAACACTTCTATTACTACCACTAAAATAATAATTACATTTATGTAGCTAGGTGGCGCAGTGGATAGCGCTGGGCCTAGAGTCAGGAAGATTCATCTTCGTGAGTTCAAATCTGGCCTCAGATACTTACTAGCTATGTGACCCCAGGCAAGTCACTTAACCCTGTTTGCCTCCATTTCCTTATCTGTAAAATGATCTGGAGAAGAAAATGGCAAACCACTCTAAGATCATTGCCAAGAAAACCCCAAATGAGGTAAAAAAGACTTGGGCATGACTGAAATGACTGAATAATAACAAAAATATACCTTAGGCAAATTGTTTAACTGCTCTAATTGGTTTCTTTATCAGTAAAATGGGTATAATAATATAATATACTATTATAATATGACATATAATATCATAATATATAATATAATAATAATAACTATACGATTTCAAATCATTCTAGTGAGGGGCAAATATACAGGTAGAAAGACAGAATGATACAGAGGCAGGTAGACAGACAGGTAGTAGATAGACAGGCAGACAGAGAGAGAGCAGTGACCTGTCTGGTGCATGTCACCTACTATGTCCTCCATGAATCTGTTCTTGACTCCCTGACCAATATTTCTCTTCAATGGGCCAAAGCACCACCACCACCTCCCCTTAGATTCCAATGGAGACAGTTCTGGACCCTGAGTCTAAGATCCCTAAGAACAGAAGTTACAATCACACAATCTGTCCAAGCGCTTTTCCTAAAGCGCACGTCTGATGATGTCATTCCCCTACTCAACAAATTCTAGTGAATCCCTGCCGATTCTACGATCAAATATTATTTCATCTTAACTCAACCTTTTAAAATGTCTATTCTTTTTATACATTTTATAAAGTACACAACCATTAGTACAGTAGCCCATTACAAAAATTTACAAATGACATATTCATATTGAAGGGCCTGTAGAGGAACTTTTTACTGAAAGAAATATATGGTAACAAAAAGAAAAAGTTCAGTGACCACTGCTCTAAAGCATGGAAAAAAGACTTTGGCTACACTGAATAAACATTGGATTTACAGTCAAAGGATTCCTAGAGGATTCCAACTTGGGTATTGCTGCCTATCAACCCTAAAGCAAGTCACTTCACTTCTCTGGCCTTCGGTTTCCTCTCTGAAAAAGGAGAAGGATGAAGTAGATAACCTCTGAGCTCCCTTCCAGCCTCTCAATTTATGATCCAATGAATGATCAAATGAACTGGTGTAAACAGCAGTTATATTCCTTCATAGTAATAACTCCACGGTATACTGGGGTCTTACTCCATGGGGGCCAGTATCAAGGGGTCTCTGGTTCATTCCTCTGCAGTAATGGTCTGTCTCCCACCCCTCAACCTACTCCCTACCCTTGAATAATCTGAGGAAACATTTGGTACTGTTCTACTGGGGCACCAAAATTGATAGTTACGGTGTACAGCAGAAAAACGTGAAACAAAACTGGAATGGAAGGCCTTTAAATGCCAGGCAGAGAGTAGACTTTTTGTATAGACAATGGGAGAGAGAACAGAGAGTGATGTTGAAGACATATGGGCAGGGGAATGACATTAATTCATTTATTTAATTTACTGAGAAGTTTGCAATATTTATTAGGCAAGGCATTGTTTGGGATGTTCATGGATACGAGGTTCAAAGGTGTACTGTGAAGATTACTCTTTTGACGTGTGTAAAATTCATTGGAAAAGGTTGGAGTAGGTTGAGGAGGCAGAATAATTTGAGGCAGAAGGACTAATTAAGAGATTCTGGTTCAACAGAGAGGTAATGAGAGCCTAACTCTAATTCACAGATGGAGGAGCTGAGGCCCAGTGTGAATAAGTGATTTCCCCAGAGTCACATAAGCAGTGAAAAGCCAGAGTCACAATTCATGCCTCCTGAGCTTGTGTCTGGGCTACTACTATTTGCTATAGCTTTCTCACAGCCTTAATGTTTTGTTTTAAATTGATTACTTGAGATATTTTATACTTTATGTATACGTTTATCTCATCTTATTCTATAAGAATGATAATGTTTCATGGAATGAGACCTGGAAAGGGCCTTAAGAAATATTCAGTCCAAGCCTTTGCCTCTGAATACACATTTTATTTTCAAGAAATAAAAAATACTTTTGTATAAAAAACCCAACAAAAATAACTTCTCAAATAAAAGAGACTTACCTCATCATGGAAAGTATTTTAGACTTCTCCCTCCTGTCTTCTACAATGGAGAGTAATAGCTTGTCCTGGCACTCATAAGGGAATGAAAATATTTTGTTGATCTTTAGTTCAGTCAGCAAGAAAAATGAAAAAACAAAAACAAACAAAAAGACAATGTTGCTTAGACCTTTCCCCATAGGCTAAGTATTTATTTTTAGGAATTGGTTATGCATTAGAATTTTCTGTTTCAGTTCCAAGGCTTAAATTTACAAGGTGATGAAGTGAACTCATAATGATGCAAGTAATAACTCACATTTATAGTGGAGCTTAACCCTACAAGATAGGCAGTGCCAATATTATGATCCCCAGTTTTCAGATGTAGAAGTACTTAGAGCCTCAGAGGTAATAACTTTTCCAGAGTCAAATAATTAGTAACAAACTGATAGGAAGTTTTTCATATGAAACCTCAGCCCTAGGTGGCCAAGTACAAAACAAAAGACTTGAAGTCACGAAGACCTGAATTCAAAGTCTGTTTCTGACATATGCAGGCTGTCATCTTGGGCAAGTCACTTCACCTCTCTCAGTCTGTTTCCTCAATTGTAAAGTGGGAATAATACTAGCATCTACATCCCAAGAGGATCAAAGGAGATCACATACATAAAATGCTTTTCACGCTATAGTTCTATATAAATGTTGGCTATTTTTATTATTACTACTCTTCCTGAAAAGATTAAAAAAACTTTTGTGAAATGTAGAAGAAGAAAGAATTCATTTCATGAGTATAACCCTTTGAAATATTGACATATGGAAATAGATTTGGAGTCAGAAGAACTGGGTTTAAATCTTAGCTCTTTCGCTTATTAGATGTGTGACTTTGGGCAAGCCAATTAACCTCTTTAGGCCTCAGTTTTCTCATGGATTAAATGAGGGGACTGAACTAGATTACCTCTAATTATCAAAGATCTATTACCTGTGTGACGTGAAACCAAATCATGTCAGCCATTCAGAAAACTCTTTGGAATTTACCATTCTGTTATCTACATATGCATAGATGTTTAAATCTGCAGTCCACTGACCCTTCTAGGGGGAACTTGTCTAATTTGTTTATCTCCCTTATCCCGAAAGAAATCAGGGCTCTAGATGAAAGGATCCCACCCTTACTGTTTTGTTGTTGTTTCTTGAGAGCTTAACATTCTTGAAAAGGACTGTGGGTAGACCAGATATTGTTAACCTGAACAAAGTAATGTATAGGAGAAATTTCTTCACCATGGGAAACCATGTTTTACTCAGAATAATAGAAATGTTTATACTACTTGCCATTATTATTCATCTGTTAACATTGTATCTCTTTCTCAAAACAGCCCAACAATCTGTTCCCCACCCTTCTCTCAGCAGAAGTTAAGATTTGGTGATTCCACTTTGTATAGCTATGCTATCTTATCTACTTTGCATACCTCCATTAATCTCCCAATTTTATATACTTCCACTAAGACCTTCGATTTTTTTTTCTTTCAAAGCTTATAAAATTGTTAAGGCCACACAGTTGGATGAGAAGCTGCTCCACAGTATTCCTTTCTGTACTGAAAAGTTCTCTCCCTTATAGCCATAAGTAATAAAGCTATGCCTTAATTAAGCTGGAAGTTATTGTGCTTTGGGTTAATTCTTCAACGAAGCCTAGCACAGCACACATAACACACAGTAAGCATTCAATAAATGTTGGCTTAATGAATGCTGTGTGCATATAGACTGTTTTACCTAACAGCTATGTAGTAGCTTAATCTGCATCTTGTTATCCATCAAAGGATTATTAGTCTACCAAAATGAAACAGACATAAAAACAGCAGGATTTTAAAACAGCCACATCTAAAGCATGCTTGCAGACAAATGTTAATGCTGAGTAGCATCTGATGGTAGGCAACAATATTCGTGTTTCCTGCTGGCAAACATCTTTTTATTTTCAAGGAGATGACACTGTGGCTGCTTCTGCTGATGTCCCTCTGCTAGAAGGTTCTTGGTCTTGCCCAGGTGGGTCTGTGAAGCCATTCTCTCCCCATTCCCCTCTCCCTCCCCCACCATGGTCCCACTCTGCATGCTTATAGTCTAGTGCAGTTAATCTAAAGGAGTTCGGCCAATCTATGCCTTAAAATTTCCTGACACAAATCTATATGTAGAAATCTAGCTCTTAATACAATGAATGTCATATAGTGGGTGCTAAATAAATGCTTGTTGATCTGAATATCAATAGTTTAAATGCTTGTTAACCTGGATGTTACTTGTTAAAATAAAGAAATCAATATTGTTTCTGTAATTTATTAGACACATTTCCTAAGAAGTTGAGAGTATAAAAGCAGTTAAGTATTCTGACCTACATAAGCAGTTAAGAATTCAAACCCCTATGCTTGAAGACTGAGGTTCTAGATCTGTGATGGCAACAGCAATAAAACTAAAAAGTCTTTTTGATTGTAAAATATACACACACAAAATATCGTTCAAGAAAAGGATCACTGAAGGGGAAACAAGGAAGGCCCACGGGATGCCAAGAAAAATTTGATGGGTACTTCTTTTGGTAGCCAGGCTGAAAATATGACTTGTAAACAAAATGTCATTTTGACTAGAGACCGCTTTTGTTTCCTTTAAATAAATATGCATGCATGTATATAATAGCTGTCACTTAAATTAAAAAGTAATGATGGAAAAAGAAGCATTTTCCCATCACATAAGTCTTTCTCTGCTTACGATCCAAGACAGAAAAGATGCAAACTTAGCATTGCTTTGGGATTCAGGAAAACTCATGAAAGTGATATGGCAGAAATTAAGTTTTAACTCCTTTAGCTTGTTTCAGATCTGGAATGCAGGTTTCTCCTTGAGCCTACTCTTAGTTAGGGCTAGTATGTTCTGGGCAATATAGCTAAAATTGGGAGAATTTTATACTCAAAGTCTGATTGGACAAACAGGGAAATGAAATGCACCTGACCTTGGTAAGATCATGAAAAAAAGAAAAATTAGTTGTTTGAATTTTTTAATTTCTACACATTTTGTAACATGAGCTCACAACATATTGCCATGAAACAGGTTCAGAGAAGACCAGCTTATTTAAAATATTTGTCTATCACTTGTACAATATAGTTTCCACCTAGGACTATTTTTCTTGAGCACTGCAGCAGAATAGAATATAGTCTTCTGTCATTTTACCAGGCTTCCTCAACAATCTAAATTCTGATATTTAAAACATTTTTACTCTTTCAAATAAAAAATGATTAAAGTAAAAGAAGGTGAAGGAAAGTACTATTTTTCAGTACTTCGTTCCGGGAACCTCATTTTCTCTTCAATGCAGTTACCTTTAATAGAAGTATTTGAATTCCTTAACACCAATCACGAGCATTTTTTCCCAATTAAATCAAGAACGTGCTAGTCTTCTTCACCGCCCCCATGAATTCCATAAACAAGAAAGAAATATACATGCTTATTATAGAATATTTCGACAGGAAGGTATTGCGTTGCCTTCTTACCTACACAGAGTGCAGAGGATTGCAGCGCGGGCTAGCTGCTTTACTTTCCCGATGAAACGCGGGTATCAGAAAAGGAAATGACGCTCCCGCTTGTGCCTTGATCGAATTTGCTCATTTTGGAAAGATTAAACAGCTCGCAGAAATGATGTCTTCTAGCATGGATTGGTATGGTGAGGGGGTAGCTGGAGGGAAGCACCGCCCCCAACGTGAGATATTCCTAAAGGAAACAGTGGCAATCTCTTCCCTTTCCTCGTAGTACCACTTCCTGTTAGGGGATCCAGAAGTACCCAAGAAGCTCTGTTTTGTAGTTTTCAGCTCACCCCAAAAGCTTATCCTTCCATTACGCCTCTGTCAAGTTGATTCTTATCCAAGGAAACAACTTTTAAGCATTCACAGCATTTGCTTTATGTCCTAGCTATGCATTCCCCCCCCCCACCCCGTGATGAAGTAACAATGATTGTTTCTAACCAGTCAGTATTAAATAATCTCTGGAATGTTTCAATTAACTGAAGGCGACAACGGTACTCAGATTTGGGCTACTGTAAAGATCTCCAGGCGATTTACTTTGCTTTTGCAATCCACATTCCCATCTGATTTTACAGACAGATTATGCAAGATACTTCCCCCAAACAAAAAAAAATTCCTTAATTCTTCTTAATACAGCGCTGAAGGCAGAATTGTGCAGATGGTGATTGTTATCTATCAATGTTGCCATTGTCTTTAAGCTTCATTCAACAAAAACAAAAGGATGACCTGGAAGCATGCATGTATGCATATATGCATATGCATTTGATTCATTCATTCAACATGCGTTTATTAAATGTCCACTGCTTACAAGGCACCCTAGTAGGTGTAGAGGAGATACAAAGACAAAAATGGAAAACAATCCTCCTCCCTCCCCTCCACCCCCATCCTAAGTTCTCCTGCCCTAAAGGACCATACAACGACTTCATGGATCAGGAAAGCTTTCCCTTTGGAGACAGCGACTTAGCTTAGCCTTGAAAGGATGCATTCCAGGAAAGAGGGACTGCCTGGGTAAAGAAAGGTATGGCTGGGGAGCAAGTAGGTGAGTTTTGATGCAACAGAGATTACACAGAATGCGTGAAGATGAAGAAACGCGGAAGTCTTTCTCTTCTCAGAGTAGACATTGGCCCCTAATTTCTACTGGGGTGAGAGTTGGGGGGGGGAGGCGAGGCTGCGGTGGGGGGAAAGGAAGGGCGATTTGCTATTCACCAAATTCTAAACGTTAAAACAATCCATTCAGTGAACTGAACCAAAAGCATTAAGTCACCTCAGTGCAGTTACCTGGTGGGGGTGCGGTACACATTGAGAGAGGGATTTTTAAAAAAAAATACGTGCCCCCCAATAAAACTATGATTCGCATAATATCGTGGTTATTTTTGCTACGTTAGAGAGCCTGTGCAAGACTGTATGGATGCCTAGAATATTTAAATAGATAAAGGAGAAAGGGGAGGAGAATGGAGCAAGGAAATAAGAGGCAGAAAAAGTATCCAGAAATTCATCAGTCTAATGATGAAGGTCATCCAGCTATTGTAAGAGAGCTCGTCTTCCTATGGTCGTTATTATCTCAGAGGAGCAAATCTCAGGCTGGCAAAAGGGCAAAGATGGACAATTGGGTGAAGGGCAAGTCATTTGTCGAGGATGCATGGGATATCATCCGAGGAAGATGACTTGAAAGGGACCAGGGATAAGGACTTTTAATAAATATTCCTAGGAGGAAGACAGGAGGGTAAGCGTGGTCTAGTGGAGTTAAAAAAGAGTTCTGCATTTGAATACAGAGGACCTGAGTGCAAGACACATACCTGACCCTTTGTAAACCTTTGTAAGCGCTATGAAAATGCAATTACAGTTGTTACCTGTGGAATCACTGGACATGACACTTAACCTCTCTTGGGCTCAGTTTCTTCATTGTAAAATGTATGTGCAAACTGTTTCCTCCTTTAGAATGTAAGCACCTAGAGGGTAGGGATTATTTCCCTTTTTCTTGTTAATTAATGAAAGTTTGGAGCTGATTGCCTCTAAGATTACCTTCCAGTTCCAAATCTATGATCTTGTGGGTGATGCACTCTGGACGTCCATTTCAAATAAGATAAAGCGTAAAGTGCTTTAAAAGGGACTAGATAAATATTAGTTATTACTATTTTCTCGTCTGTAAAACGCAAGAGTTACCAGATGATCTTCTAGAAGGTAAAATGAAACTATATATGAAAAGACACCTTAAAGTCCTATCTAAATGCTAGCTATCATCATCTCCAATTCTATTCAGCGTTTGTGTGCGTTTCAGGAAGCCAACCATAACCAGCTAGTAACGCACCCTTCACCACCTTACCCCAAGGCAGTTTGCAACAGCATTACCTACGTTGGGACTCTAGATGACAGTGGATAGAGAGCTGGGCATAGAGTGAGGAAATCCTGAGTTCCAATACAGCCTCCGACACTAGCTGTGTAGCCCTAGGCAAATCATTTAGCTTTGGCCAGCCTCTGTTTCCTCGTCTGAAAAATGGAAAAATGATAGTATATATCTCCCAAGGACTTGGGGAGGATAAAATGATATAACAATATTTGTAAAGCGCTTTGTAACACCTTAAAGGCTACATGAATGTTAGCTATCATCGTCACTATTATTTAGTCTTCTTCCCAGGTGCGGTTAGCATTAGTGCATCAGACCTGGGTGAAGAGTTGACAGAGCGTCCCTTCCCTTTACACATCCCCCTGCTCTAATCTCCCTGATGGAGCTGAGTGGGACCTTCACCCCTCCCAGATTCAGAGGTAGCCCTGCTCTAGCTCGGCCCCAGCCAGGCCCCGCCCCAAGCCAGCCGAAAGCCCCGCCCCTCCTCCCCGCGCAGGCCCCGCCCCCCTACGAAGCAGGGCCCTACGAAGCAGGGCCCGGGCAGCGCCGGCTCCCCCCTCCCTTCCCTCTCCTCCCCTTTCCGTCCCAGGGCGCAGACGCGCTACGGGCCGGGCCGGAAGTCGCCGTGTCCCGGTGTGTGCCAGTGTGAGAGGGATCGCAGAGGGGTCCCGGCTGGCCTGGGCTGAGTGGCCGCCGCAGCTTCCGCCGGTGCCTCAGCAGGGGAGGAAGGGAGCGGGAAGCGGGCCCGCCGCCCGGGACGAAGATGCTGCCCCTCTCTATCAAGGATGATGAATACAAACCCCCCAAGTTCAACCTGGTCCGCAAGATCTCGGGCTGGTTCAGGTGAGGGAGGGAGCGGGGGCCGCCGCGGAAGGAGGGAGGGGGCCCGCTCCTCCTTCGTCTCCCTGGGCTGCACGGGGGCCCTCCTCCAGCTCCCGCCTCCAGCGCCAGCCCCCCTGAGCCGGGCTCTGCTCTGTGTCTGTGCCTCCTCCAGGTCCATCCTCTCAGACAAGACCTCCCGGAACCTGTTCCTGTTCCTGTGCCTGAACCTCTCCTTCGCCTTCGTGGAGCTGCTCTACGGCATCTGGAGCAACTGGTAACCGGCCTCGGCGGGGCTGGGCTGGGCTGGGCGGGAGGGGCGGGGCGGGGCGAGCGCCCACGGTGCCACGTCGCTGCTCATCCCCGGCCGCCGCCGCCGCTCCTACCCCTGCCTGCCTCCCCATCCCCGCGCCAGTCTCCCCAGAATAAGGCCGCTGCGAGTGGGGAGAGGGTCCCTGTCACTCAGCAGCGGCGGCCCCCTCCTCTCCCAGACGGGGGGAGAGTGTCGTCCCTTCCGCCCATAGCTCTGCCCACTCTCCTTCCTGGGATTGGAAGGGGCATTTCTTTCCCACCCACACTGGCCGGTTTTCTTAGGATGGCAGCGGCAATGTGTGGGTGGGTGGGAAGGAAGAGGAATGACTCGTCCTTAGACTTGACCCCACGGGTTTAGAGCTCAGTGAGGGATACTGTTGAAGTTACCTCCCCTGGCTACTTTTAGGAATGGAAATGGGTTAGGGAGCTTAAAAACGATACGTCTGAGAAGTATGCATCTGGGTCTTTTTCTTTTCCTCTTTGCGTATGTTTTGTTTAGCCTAGCCGGGAGGGGTTTATTGTGACATGATTTCTCTCCCTGGTGATGAGAGATTAGTTGTGATTTTTTTTTCTTTAAAGTCTTCAGGATCTAGCTTGCATTTTTAGCTAACTCAGCTGAGGTTGTGCTTCTGTGGGGGAAGTTTTTCTCCTTTATAAGAAGTTGCGTCTTCAGTGGAGGAGGAGGATGCCAATACACAGGGTCTTTCTCCTTCAGGACAGAGGGGTTGAATGACTTCAGGTCTTATTGGGTTGTCAAGAGCTAAAAGCAGGCTAGGTGTCCTTTTGGCAACTGATCTTTATGCTTCATTTCCCCTTTATTAAAATACATCTTGGCTGCTTTTATTGAAGCTGTCATTGGTCTCTTGAGATTGGTGCCAGCTTTTATGAAATGCACAGGTCTTCAGAAAAAAATTAGACAGGGACATGGACCTTTTTCAGTAATTGAAATTGTTTAACTTTTTTTTAAATCTTGAAAGGTCAAAATTAACATACTGTATTTTCTAAAAGCACCTTTCTGCTTATACTTGACATTTGTCATGACTTGTATTAAAAATCATCATGCTGTAGTAATCATTCATTACAAATACGTTAAGTTTTTTTCTTTTTAATATGTCGTGCCAACATATGCTGTGTCAGACAACTTTCACAATCTTGTATATACTTGTTGGCTGTATTGCAAAAGCTTTTCCATATAGCTTTCATGATTACATTTGTGCATAAATCTGAATTGAAATGACTTCCTCAAGGGAATGCCTGATTTGAGCTTGTTGTTAAGTTGTGTCCTACTCTTCATGACCCCATTTAGGGTTTTCTTAGCAAAGGTACTGGAATGGTTTGCCATTTCCTTCTCTAGTTCATTTTACAGATGAGGTACTGAGGCAAACAGGGTGAAGTGACTTGCCCAGGGTCTCATAGCTAGTAAGATAATTCTTTCTGACTCCAGGCCCAGCACTCTATCCACTGTGCCATTTAGCTGCTTAGAATTTCTCTGTTTCTGCTGATGGCCTCACTGCTGTGTTTTTCTAGTCACCCAGGTTCAAAAGCTTAGAGTCATCCTTGACTTTTCTTTCTTTCTCAACATCTATATCCAGTCAGTTGCAAGTCTTGTTGATCCTGCTTCCTCACTTCTCACATCCGTTCACTTCTCCCCTACAATCTCTATCCTAAATTATGTCCCTCATCACCCTTCACATGGACTATTGCAATACTCCCCTGATTGGGCTCCCTGCTTCTAGTCTCTCTCTTCTCTAATCCAGCCCCCATTTAATTTTCAAATCAGTATCACTAAAACAGGCTTAGACATTTGCAATAGCTCCACATTGTCTTTACGATAAAATGCAGAATCCTCATCTTGACATTTAAAGTCCTCCACAATCTGGCCCTCACCCGTCTTTCCACTCTGGGTTCATATCGTTTCCCTTCCAACACTCCATTCCAGTCAGACTGGTCTGCTCAGTGTTCCTGGACTGACTGGTCCTCTTCCATACCAGCACCTTTCCTTGGTTCTTCATGGCTGGAATGCACTCTGTCTACATCTTTAGTTTCTTTCAAAGCACAGCTCAAGTGCCACTTGCTACTAAAGGCTTTTCTGATTTCCTCAGTTTCTAGCACTCTGTTGAAATTACTTTGTATTATTTTGCATAGACTTTATTCTTACTTCCTATACATGTTTGCATCCCCTTTGCTTTCTCCCTTCTGCCCCCTCTTCTCCCCTCCTCCCCACAAACTCTTTGAGGGCAAGATTATTTTGTTGTCTTTGTATCTCTTGTGCATTGTAGGCTTATAACATAGGCTTATTGAATTGCAAGAAATCCTTATGGTACCTAGGATGCTTTTCTTGGTTGCACTGTTTTGCTTAATGATTTGATGCTGCAGCGTGATATAGTGGAAAGAGCACTGGATTTGCAAAGGACTTGAGTTTGAATCCTGCCTTCACTACTATTACCTGTGTGATGCTAGGTAAGGCACTTGGCCTCTCTGGGCCTCAGTTCCTTCATCTGTAAATGGGATTGGACTAGATCTCTAAGGGCCTTTCCACTTTTAAATTCTATTACAAATAATTAGGGTTTCCCAGGTAGTCTGATAAGCTATGGTGATGCAATATAAAGTCCTTATTGTTATGGCATGGTTTTCTTATAGCATGCATTCTGGCTTTGTACTCCTGCTTTTATAAAATTCTAGAGTATAGTGGATAGAATGGAATTGGAATCTGGAGACCTGGGTTTGAATCCCTGCCACTAATACTTATTAATTGTGTGAGTCCAAGCAAGTCACTTACCCTCTCTGATCCTCAGTTTCCTAATCTGAAAATTAGTGATAATAATACTTGTACTGTAGCAGTTGTAGTATGGATAAGAGCTGATTTCAGAGGCTGGGAGGCTTTTAAGTCTCACCTGTGATGCTTGCTTGGCTGTGTGAAGCTGGGATAAGTCTTTTAAAGGCTCCTTGTCCCCAGGCAGTTCTCCGAGTCCAGTTGCTGAGCATCTGCCAGTCTGCTTCAGGGTAGAACAAAGCCATTTTCCTTACTGGTCGCTACTTAGGCCAATAAAATTACAGTGCTGTAGAGCAAACAAATCCGGAAACAGTGCTTGGACTCGCTACTTCACTGAGGTGTAGTGGGGAAAGAATCGTCAAACTTTAAATTACTGTACAGATGTGAACTGTTGCTACTGTTACAGAGACATGCAACTCAACATAGCAACAGCTTTGTGTAATGGAAAGAGTATTGAATTTTGAGCAAAAACATGGCGTGGCTGTTGAAGGAACGGAAGTTCATGCTGTAGGAGGATTGGTTGAAGAAACTGGGAATGTTGAACCTAGGCAGTAGAATGGTCAAGGGGAAATGAGAGCTGTCGTAGAGGTTTTGAGGAGTTGTCACATAGTAGAGGGATTAAATTTTGTTCAGTTTTACTTCAGAGAACAGAATTAAGAGCATCGGGTAGAAGGTTTAAAAAGGCCAATTTAGGCTTGATGTAAGTAACAGCTGTGTAGTGAGATGCCTCGGGAAGTGATGTGTCCCCCTGCTTCCCTCTCTCACCTGCGTTGGAAGTCTTCCAGCAAAGGCAGGATGATAACTTATTGGAAGTATTGTTGGGGGAATGTGTTTTTAAGAGATGAGTTAAAGGTATGAGTTAAACAAGCAACGAGCCAATCAAACATTGATTAAGCTTCTGTTATTGCTAGGCGCTGTGCTAAGCACTGGGGATGTAAAATTGGGCAAATGATAGACCCTGCCGTTAAGGAGCTCACAATCTAATGAGGGAGCCAACCAACAAATAAATAAACACAAATTAGCTCTATACAGGGTAAATAGGAAAAGATTGAGAGAGGGAAGACACTAGAATTAAGAGGGGTTGGGAAAGGCTTCCTTTAGAAGATGGGATTTTAGTTGGGACTTAAAGGATGCCAGTAAGGTCAGTAGGCAAGATGAGAGCATTCTGGTCATGGGGGATACCCAGAGACAATGTCAGGAGCCCAGAGAGGAATGTCTTGTTTGGGGAGGAGCCAGGAGGCCAGTGTTACTGTAGTCAACTCTGAAATTCAGTGATTTTAATTTCAGTTCTGACACTGACTACATTACTTTGGACAAGTCATTTAACCTGAGCCTTACTTTCCTTGTCTATAAAATGGGATTTTTTAATCCTTGCCCCATACACTTTATAGGGATGTTCTGAGTATGTCATTGAAATAACGAATGAAGCAAACAAACAGAAAAAAGCATTTATTAAGTCCTTGCCGTGTACCAGACACTGTGATAAGCACGGGATGAAAACAGAAAAAAGAAAGCCTCTGCCCTTGAGGAGCTCATATTCTAATGGGGAAGACAGCACATGTGAGACAGGCATGACCAGGGAGGGATGTTTTAACCTTGGAAGTCACATGGTTATAGAGAAGCCACAGAATATTTGAATGACATGTTCTTTTCTGGAATTACAGTGTTGATTTGATTTCTGTTGCCAGGGCTAGTGGGAAAATGGGGAGGTGATTGGGAATGGCATGGCATGAAGATGTCCATAGAGCAGCAGCATGGTAGCTCCAGACTGATTCGTTCTAGAAAGCCCTCACCCCAAACAGGAGAGGAGCTCCAGAGTCTGGTCAGAGGAGAGAAGGCATGGCATAAAAATGGATACGAAGTTGTGTAACCACATAAACTTAGTATTTTGTTCTCATAATGAAGGGCCCATAGAAATAGTGCTAGTTGCTCTGATGGCAATACATATCAACATTTTCCTCTGATTTCTGTCCATAGCCAGACTGTAAGAGGGGGGAAAAAACAATAACTTAATTGTGAGATATTTTGGAGTAGATAAGGAGAAAGGCTGAACTTTTTTTTTGTTTTTTTTTTTTAGGCAGTTGGGGTTAAGTGACTTGCCTAGGGTCACAGCTAGAAGGCTGAACTTTTTACAGTGTTTTTTGTAATATGATAAAACAGTGATAACTCTTTATCTTCTTTTGCCTCAAACATTCCAACTACTCCTATTAGAAAAGCCCACCTCACTTTTGAACTAATTCTGTTTGCACATGTGCGTGCGTGCGCGCGCACACACACACACACATGCTACCAGAGAAAGGGTGATGTTACTATGCATATGATCACTTTCTCCTTTTCCAGTTTAGGCTCAGTGGATTTTTTAAAACTTTCTAATTCAGTAAGGAAATCTGGGTATTGGTGTAGTTTCATTGCTATGTAATATTTATATATTCATTGGAAGAAAATAACGAGGGGCAGCTAGGTGGTGTGGTGGATAGAACACAGGCCCTGGAGTCAGGAGGACCTGAGTTCAAATCCGGCCTCAGAAACATAACACTTACTAGCTGTCATTTAACCCCAATTGCCTTGCCAAAATAATAATAATAATAATAATAATAATAATATAACAAATACTTTCAGTGACACAAAATTTATTTCAATTTAAGTACATTAAGACTCAATCTCTCTCCTAGTTCAAGCCCTCATCACTTCTTGCCTGGGCTGTTGCAATAGCCTTTAATTAGTCTCTCTGCCTCAAATTTTCCCTAGTCCACTTCATCTACCACTGAGCTGCCCAGGTGATTTTTCTAAAGTGTAATTTTGACTGTGCCATCTTCCACACTCACTAAATTCTAGTGGTGCCCTTTTATTTCCAGGATCAAATATAAAGTCGTTTCTTTGGCATTTAAAGCTCTTTATAATCTAGCTCTTCCTACTTTTCTTGTTTTCTTACACATAACTCCCCTCCATTCACTCTTTAGTTATATTGGTCTAATGACTGTTCCTTAAAACATGATATTCCATATCTCACCACCATATCTTATCACTAGCTTTCTCCTATGCTTGGAATGCTCTTTTTCTTTACCTCCACCTCATTTCCCTGGATTCCTTGAAGATTCATTTCAAAATCCAACTCCTGCTGGAAACTGTGCTGGGCTCCTTAGCTGCTAATGCCTTCTCCTCTGATATTCCTGTCCATGTATTCTCTACATGTTTTGTGTAGATCTAGTTATTTACATGTTGCCTTTCCTAATACAAAGTTAATTCCTTTTGGTGGAAGATTGTTTTTACCTTTCTTTGTACCCCCAGTACTCAGCATGGTGCCCAGCACGTAGTGAGTGCTTTAATAAATGTATGTTGATTAATTGTCTGACCAAGGGACATGACTCCCGTAGACATTGTAAACCTAATATAATTCCCTAAAGGTGAACTGTTTTACTTTATAAATGTTTGCAAAGGTATGTGGGAGCTAGTTGTGGATGGCTTTAAATCCTAGGCCAAGAAATTTGAATTTTTTCCTATGTAAGCAGCAAAGATAGAACTACTGAAGGTTTTTGAATAAGGGAGTGATCCAGCCATATAAGGAAGATTATTTTGTAGCTCTGTGGAGTGTAGATTAGCCAGAGGAAGTGGTTAGAAGTAGGGAGATCAGTTAGGAGGTTATTACAATAGTCTGGGTGAGAGGTGATAAGAACCTGAATTAGCTGAATTAGCATGATGGCATATATGAATGGAGAGAAGAGAACCAATAGGAGAGATGTGATGGAGGTATACATTAGACAAGAATTAGTAACTGACTAGATAGAGGGAGCTGAGGGAAAGGGAAGAGTTATGGATGACTTCTGAGATTATACACTTGAATAATAATTTTTTAAAAATTAATTAATTTTTAGTTTTAAACAATCACTTCCATAAGCTTTTGAGTTTTAAATTTTTTCCCGCTCCCTACCCAAGATGGCATATAATCTGATATAAGCTCTACGTATACATTCCTATTAAACATATTTTCATATTAGTCATGTTGTAAAGAAGAATTAGAACCAATAGGAGGAACCACAAGAAAGAAGAAACAAAACAAAAGAGAAGAAAAAAAAGAGAGAAAGTAGTATGCTTTGATCTGCATTCAGACTCCATAGTTCTTTCTCTGGATGGGATAGCATTTTCCATCATGAGACTTTTGGAGATATCTTAGATCCTTGCATTGCTGAGAAGACCTAACTGTTCAAAGTTAGTCGTCTCATAATGTGGCTGTTACCGTGTGCAACGTTCTACTGGTTCTGCTCACTTCACTCAGCATCAGTCCATACAAGTCTTTCCAGGTTTTTCTGAAGTCTGCTTGCTCATCATTTCTCATAGCACAATAGTATTCTGCTTGCTCATCATTTCTCATAGCACAATAGTATTCCATTACATTCATATACCACAAGTTGTTCAGCCATTCCGCAATTGATGGGCATCCCCTCAATTTCCAATTCTTTGCCACCACAAAAAGAGCTGCTATAAATGTTTTTGTACCTGTGGGTCCTTTTCCCATTTGTATGATCTTTTTGGGATACAGACCTAGAAGTGCTATTGCTGGGTCAAAGGGTATGCACATTTTTATAGTCCTTTGGGCATAGTTCCAAATTGCTCTCCAGAATGGATGGATCAATTCACAGCTCCACTAACAATGCATTAGTGTTCCCATTTTCCCACATCTTCTCCAACATTTATCATTTTATTCTTTTGTCATGTTAGCCAATCTGATAGGTGTGATATGGTACCTGAGTCGTTTTGATTTGCATTCTCTAATCAATAGTGATTTAGAGCATTTTTTATATGACTATAGATAGCTTTAATTTCTTCATTTGAAAACTGCCTGTTCATATCCTTTTTCTATTTATCAGTTGAGAAATGACTTGTTTTCTTATAAATTTGACTCAATTCTCTATATATTTTAGAAATGAGGCTCTTATCAGAGACACTGGTTGTAAAAATTCTTTTTGGGTAATTTAACAGAAAAAATAATATTCTATTCAGTTAATTACTATAAATTTTAAATACCCCAATAATCTTTTTATATAGTTTTCCTATATGCTGAGTTTCGATTTTGAAAATCCTGTCTGTCCAAATTTCTGATTTCCTTCCTGGAGCTTTCCATAATTAAACATTTGTGGAGTCTATTCTTTTTTCAGATGTTTTAATGCACTTTATAAAACATAAGTAGTTTTAAATGACAAAATCATAAAATAATAAAGCTATTTCTAATTTATAATATTTAAAATAAGTCTGTTCTATTTCTTTGTCATGATTTATTGAAATCTGATTTGGATTGGAAAGTAAACATTAACTATTCCTTATTTTGCATTACCATTTTTAACATTGTTTCTTTGTTTTTAAAAAAATATTTTAAATTCAATTTTATTTTATTTTCAGTTCTTAATTTTCTCCCTCCCACTTTCCCCTTCCTCACTCATTGAGAAGTCAAGAAAAACAAAACCTGTTACAAATATGTATATGTGGTGGATGATTAATAATAACTGAGGAAACTATCTGAGCTATGCCATTTATTAGCAAAGTAGGAATAATAAATGGGTCAATGGACTCTCTGGTCAGTCCAAAGACCCTGAATATAGAGTGAGAGTTTTTTATGTATTAAAAACAATCAAATAAGACTAATTAAAAGTTAACAAGTAAACAGTACAAAATTAGGTAATCTGATTTCTGACTGAAGGAAAGTTTGAGGCCTTTCCAAGTTGGCAGGGGGAGAGCAAACAGGTGCAGTTCCCTGGAGTTAGAAAAAGAGGTGTCCCATCCCCTACAAGTGTTTCTGTCCTCATTTGATAGAACATGGACACAAACAATAACTGCCTGGAATGAGGTCAGTTTTCAGATAAGACATTGATTGCTTGAGATTTGTAATTGTGAGAGAACCCCTTACCTCAGTCTTTGGATCTGACTGGGTTTCTGGTAAGCATAATCTAGGTCCTTAGTTGAGGATCTTTAAGCAACAGGTAAAGAAGATACAGCTTTCCAGCCATACAGCCCTAGGTTAAAACAATGCAACAAAGTTTTCTCACTATTCTCGTAATTGAATAAAATTTTCTCACAAGACAGACCCATAATTGAATAGAAAGGTAATTGAGCTAGCTCTAGAATTGAGTCACAAGATAGAGAAAATATGGTTCCCCCAGTTCCCACAATTTTCTTAATTCCCTGTTTTGATTCATGGGAGAGGGACCAGCCTACCCCACCCACAGATTAGTTATGTATAAGCGAGATTTATAAGGTTTTTCATATATTCATAATCAAAATTACGTAAGTCAGGTTACAAATCAAACTACTTAGAGGGCTTACAAGGGAACCAAGAAAACTCAGCAAACAAAAGGCCAAAGAAATACAGTGATGATCATCAGTATTAAATAACATTAAGTCTCTTTGTATCTTAGTAACCCACTCCCAGCATCCTAATCATCACATTTTTTCTTGAGTCATAGATGTCTCATGAAATATCTTCTCTTGGACATTTTGGAATAGACCTCATTCTTAGGGCAGCTCTGAAGGGAACTCAGCTTCTCTGTTTCCAGATCACTTCTAGAGATTCCTAAGTAATTCTGCTAAAATCTGCTGCAAACAAGACTTAATGCAATTTAGTACAATTTCTTAAATTTGGTTTTCCAATAACTAGTTCATGTGGTGAAAACCAGCTCAAGTGTTATGGAGCTAAACCTATTAACAACAGAGTTATAAGAACGTCAAATTGGGAATCCATAATTCACCTGAGACTTTAGAGAATTTTAGTTGTTATATACCAGTTACTGTTTTATTTTTACCTACACTTTGTGCCTGATATAAGAATCTTAAAAAAAACCCTATAAAATGAATTCTTCTGTCTTTTAAAATAATCAGATACTTTAAAAATGAGACAATAATTTACTTTCTTTGCAATTATCAGTATGATTTTATATGTAAAATCTTTAATCCAGTTTTGAGGAGTTATTGCTATAATACACTCAAAACCTGAATTTCCCTACTAGACACATTTGGAAGTCAATCATATACATATGTATATAGTTCTTAGAGAAAACAGTCTAATCCTACTGCTTTCTCAAAATTTACTATTCCATTTAATTAGGAAACTTTTACGTTATATCTTTGTCTAATTACATTGTCTAATTCCTTCTTTAGGAGGTCATTACAATTTGAACACAAATACAGTTTAAAATTATAAGATTTTTCATATTTGCATCCTACTATAGTAACTCAGAGATGTTCCAGTATAAATCTGTTTAGTATCATACTACAATATTAGTATTATAGTACATAACTTCTACTGCTCGGCTGCCCTGATTATAGAAATTTGCTATGGAAGGAAAGGAAGGATACGGTTATTACAGTGTCAAGACCTGTCCCCTCAAGGGCACAGACTGACCTGACATATCATAATGGGGGAAAATTCCCTTAGCTCTGTTTGATTCCTGGCCCGAGTTATATCTAATAGCCAATCACGTAGTCACAGGGTATCAAAAGGCAGGCTCACGATTAACCAGATGTTGACATTTCCTCTTCAGAAAGGAAATACTGCAGTGGGGAAAGTGAGTCAAGGGGCTCTGGCCTCAGGCCATACCAAGGTAGTCCCTTCAACTTTTCCCAGGGACAGACATCCCCCTGTAGCAGTTCTCAGACTGCAGCACATACCTGTTTCTGCTTTTGGCTTCAAGATAATTCAAACAGCCATTCCTGTAATCAAAACAATAGTAAATTATAATCCCAAGAGTGTGTAAATTATAATCCCAAGAGTGTGTACCTCAAAAAGCACAATTTCACTAACCATAGGGTAGAATTTGACTATTATTAATTTTCTCATGTTTCCCAAACAGTTACATTTCATTTATCCTTTACTTATAAGTTAAAACCACATTCTGGGATTTCAGACATGCAGCAGATACCTAATAGTTGACTTATATTAATGTATGAGTTACATCTTTAAACCATTCTGCATTTTCATAAGTTTTATAAGTGATAGCTAAAAATTTTCAAATGAAAATTCACTTAGGCATATTGTCACTTATCCTATATCCTAAGCTGTTTTACTTACTTCGTTTTGCATCAATTCATACAAGCCTTCTGAAGTTTTTCTGAAACTGTCCCCTTCATCATTTCTTATAGCACAATATATTTTATCAAATTCATGAGCTCTAACTTATTCAGATATACCCCAATTGATGGATAATCCCTTATTTTCCAATTCTTTATTACCACGAAAAGAGCTGATATAAGGGTTAAAAAAAACAGAGTGTGGGTTCTTTTCCTTTTTCCTGGATCTTTTTGATATATAGATCTAGTAGCAATATTTCTAGGTCAAAGGTTATGCACAGTTTAATCATTTTTGGGAGGCATATTTCCAAATTATTTTCTGGAATGATTGGACCAGTTCATAGTTCCACCAATAATATATTAATGTTTCTGTTTTCCCACATCCCTTCTATCATTTGTCATTTTTATTTTTTTGTTAACTTTGTTGGTCTTATGGATGTGATGTTTTAATGTACATTTTTCTTATTATTGGTGGTATAGAGCATTTACATAGCTATTGATCCTTGGATTTCTTCCTCTGAAACTGCTTATTCATGTCCTCTGACCATTTATCAATTGGGAAATGGCTCTTATTCTTATAAATTTGACTCAATTCCCTGTGTATCTTAGAAAGGAAATCTTTATCAGAAAAATTTGTTGCAAAGATTTCCCTGAATTTCCTGCTTCTCTTCTATTTTTAGCCACATTGATTTTGTTTGTGCAAAAACATTTTAATTTTATGAAATCAAATTTGTCCATTTTACCTCTTCTGAACCTCTCTCTTGTTTGGTTATGAATTCTTCCCCTATCCATATATCTGACAGGTAATATCTTCCATGCTCCTCTGATTTTCTTATTTTACCCTTTATGTCTAAATTACGTGTCCATGTGGAGCTTGTCTTAGTATGCATTATGAGATGTTCTAGATCTGGTTTCTGCCAGACTACTTTCCAGTTTTTTCAACAGTTTTTGTTGAATAGAGAGTTCTTGACCTAATAAGTGGCATCTTTGGATTTATTAAATACTAATCTACTATGCTTATTTGGTTCTATGTTGTATACCTAATCTATTATAATGATCATCCCCTCTATATCTAATCTAGTACCAAATTGTGTTGTTGTTTACAGCTTTGTAGTATAGTTTAAGATCTGATATTGGTAGTCTCCCTTCCTTTCCACTTTATTTTTTATTATTTCTCTTGATATAGTTGACCTTTTGGTCCTTCAAATGGATTTCAGTATTTTTTTCTAGCGCTGTAAAATAATCCTTTGGTAGTTTGATTGGTATGATACTGAATAAGTAAATTAATTTAGGTACTATTTTCATATTTATTACATTGGCTCAGTCTACTCATGAGCAATTTGCATTTTGCCTATTATTTAGAGGTCTTTATTTGTGTGAAGAGTATTTATAATTGTGTTTATATAGTTCTTATGTGTATCTTGGCAAGTAGACCCCCCCAAGTATTTTATATTGTCTGTAGTTATTTTAAATGGAATGTCTCTTGTCTCTTCATGCTGGATTTTGTTTGTATAATGTACATAAATATATATAAAATGTATGTAATATACATAAATATGTAAATATATATTAATACAATAAATGATTTGTGTGAGTTTATTTTAAATCCTGCAACTTTGCTGAAATTGTTTAATTTAGTTTTTTAATTGAGTCTATAGGATTTTCTGAGTAAGCAATTTTATCTGCAAAAAGTGATCATTTTCTTAGCTCTTAGCTTATACATATTCCTTCAATTTCTTTTTCTTGTGTTATTGCTATAGCTATCATTTCTAGCACAATATGGAATAGTAATGATGATAATAGATATAACATTCTGTTTCAGAAGGAAATTTATTTAATATCTACACCATAACCATACTAATATAATTTAAATAATGAAACAGTACCAGTGATATATAACTTAGGGGATGGTAAGCCATCAAGTCAGTCTTCTTCAAGAGAAGGGGTTTTTAATAAGATTTTAAGTAGGAAACCAGGAGAGACTGATTCACAAGTTTGCTGAGCCATGTTTGAATAATCCCCAAACCATGATATCATACTGATATATGAAACTTATATATCACAACGAAGAATGCAATGCCATTTTGTTTTGGTTGAATGATTGGATCTTCTGTTCTTTCTCCCTTCCTCCCTCTTTCCCTCTTTTCTTTCTTCCTTTCTTCTCTTTCCTCATTCCCTTCTCTTTTCCTTCTTCCCTCTCTTCTTCCTTTTCTCTCTTCCCCCTCCTTCCCTAATTCTTACATTTATTCATCACAGTCATTTCCTACCCTCCCTTCTGACAAAGAAAGTTAAGTAAAATATCTGATCCAGAGATGATGTCTGACAATATAATAAGTGATTAGCTTTTCAGACTTCAAACTTCAACTTCAAAGAACATCAATATTGCCATGTTGAATCCAACTTTGTTTAAATGTATTCATATTGCTACAATATATAGGAAATTATTTTAATTGTTTTTATGTCTTTACACAAAACATTTTTGGATACTATATTTGTAAATTGTAACAAATTGAAGAGAAAAGGAGTGTGGTTCAAAAGGAATGCTTAAAGCTGTCCTGGATAAAAAGGTAAATACTGTCATGCTTATTTTTTTTTGGCATAATTGCACACAGATGTAGTATAAAAGATTCTGAATGATATTTAAGACATTTTCAGAATTGTATGTGTGCCATATTGCAAGGTGCTGTGAGATGGTGCAGTGGATAGAGTACTGGGCCTGGAGTCAGGAAGACTCATCTTTGTGAGTTCGAATCTCAGTGGTCTCAGATACTTATTAGCTGTGTGAGCCTGGGAAAGTCACTTCACTCTGTTTACCTCAGTTTCCTCATCTATAAAATGAGCTGGAGGAGGAGATGATGAACCACTCTACTCTGTCTGCCAAAAGCCCCCGAATAGGGTCATGAAAAGTTGGACACAACTGAAAAACAAAAAAATCCATGTTGCTAATCTAGGGGTAGAAGTTTGATTTTTCAGAGGGAAAGAGTAAAGAAAGCCACTTGGTTTACTATGCTTTATGAGGAAACAAATTAAAAGGGCCAGTGTCTGATCCAATAGTGTTGTGGATTACATCGTGAATCATCATGTTAAAGGATTGATCCAGTTAATTTTCAATACTTTCAGATTCATAGTGCCTTTCATATTCTTTGGACATTTATCTTTGAACTTTGGACCTGTTCCTAGGATCACAGAGCTGATTTAGGAAGAGATATCTTACAGGTTATAGGGATCCTAGCTCTTTGCAGGAGGGAAGGTGGAGACTTTTGTATTGGAATTTCCTAGACACATACCCCTGAGGTACGAGTTGCCAAAAATTTGGCCTGTCCCAGGCATACCAGGCTGTCAGGTCACTTTATTTCAGGGATTTCTGGAGTCTTTTAAAAGTGATATACCCAAAGCTCCATAACCCTTTCCTTCTGATGTCAGAATGAGGAGGACTCATGTGGAAAACTGATGACCAACTCTTAGGTTGGGTAAAGAATGAGGGATGCATACTAAAATTTTGAGAAGGGGAAAGAGTGAATTTGCTTTTCTGAGCTGGCATTTGATGAAATGTTGTTTTGGTCGCTACTGATTTGAGTATTAATGAAAATCAGCTCAGGTGCCATCTACTATGTTCCATATATTGATTTGTGTAAGTCAGAATACTCCAGGTCTCTGCTGCCCAGGTCCCATATCTCCTTTGTTGCATATTATTTTGAAGTTACTGGTAATTATCCTAAGAATATAATTTTATCCAAGCAAAAAAAAAAACCTTAATAGTTGGGATACAGAAAGAGCCTCTTAAGGAACTGGCTATTATTGAAGGTAATTGCTGAATCTAAGATTGGGAAATCCAAGCAATACCTGATTCCCTTCTGTGACATCTTCAGTGAGTCGTCGTCATCTAGGCTCTACTTAAAAGACCTGCTTGGAGAGAGTGTATTACTTTCTGAGGCAGCACACTCTATTTTTGCACATCCCTAATAGTGAAGAAGTTTTCCTTTATATGTAAGAGGATTTTATAAATAAAATGTTAAAGGATGAGAAGAATTTTAAAAGGTTGATTCAGGTAGGGAAAATACATTTGTAGCAAAGGCCCAAAGAGGGGAGTGGGCAAGATAAGTTTGAGGGACCAAATTGGCAGCTTAGTTGTTATATAATATTTAAAGGAGAGTAGTATGCAATAAGGTGGGAAAAGGTATATTGGAGGAAGATTATGTAATACTTTCAATGTCATGGGAAGGTGTTAAGACTTCAGTTGGTAGTCAGTGGAAAACTATCTTTTCTACTTTTTAAAGTCTTGTTTCTCATTCACCTTTCCACCTTTGTGTTTCATCTTTTCATGAGCTCAGTGTTTCAATGAAATTCTGTTATTAATGTTCCCTCAATTTTGGCTATTCTTTACTGCCTTTACATTTCCTCATGTGGTCCTTTACTTCTGGAATTTACTTATCCTCCATCTCTGCTATACTTTAAGGGCCAGCTCAGGTGCTACTTCCTCCAGGAGACCTCTAGAAGTTAATGCTCCTTCTTCAGGACTCCCTTTTGTGCCTCTCTTGTGCACTTTATTCAAATGTGTCTTATAGTTATTTGTATACATTTTATATCTTCCTGGGTTTTTTTTTTTAGTTCCTTAAGAGTAAGAACTGTGTCATCATTTCTTCTAACTCCTAACATTTAGTAACGTATTTGTCTTGTTCTTAATAAATTTGGATTCTGTGGTATGATGGTTCTAGGAATTTAGAGAAGTGAGAGATTATTATGGCTTGAGGTTAATCAACAAGTATTTATCAAGTACCTATTATGTGCCAGTCACTGCACTAAGCACAGGGAATACAAAGAAATGCAAAAAACAATCCTTGGCCTAATAGAACTCACAGTCTCAGTGGGAGAGACAACATCCAAACAACTATTTACAAACATGATATATACAGGATAAATTGGGGGCAGTCTCAGGGGAAGGGCACTAAGATTAGGGAGGACTGGGAAAGGCTACTTGCAAAAGGTGGGACTTCAGCTAGGACTTGAAGGCCAGGGAAGCCAGGAGGCAGAGGTGAGGAAGAAGAGAGTTCTAGGCATGTGAAAATGCCCAGAGTCAGGAGATGGAGTGTCATTAACAGAGTATGAAAGAGAGGAGACAGAGAGAGGAATAAGGTATAAGAAGACTATAAAGGTAGGAAGGGGGCAGATTATGAAGAACTTTAAGAGCCAAATGGAGGATTTTATATTTGATCCTGAAGGTAAGGAGCCATTAGAATTTTCTGAGTGGGGGGTGAGGGGTGGACAGATATGACATGGTCAGACCTTAACTTTAGGAAAATCATTATGAGCTGAGAGTGGAGGATGGTCTGGAGTGGGTAGAGACTTGAGACAAGGAGACTAATCAATAAACTTCTGCAGTAGTCCAGCCATGAGGTGATAATGTCCTGTGCCAGGGTGGTAGCAGTGTCAGAAGAGTCTATAGGAGAGATGTTGCAAAAGAAGATCACACTTGACCGCTGACTGAATATTGGAAATGAGAGAGAATCAGTCATTAAGGTCCCATGCCTGGTGACTGAGAGAATGGTGGTACCCTCGACAGTATCAGTTTTGGACATAGTGAGTTTAAGATGTCTATGAGACATCCAGTCATGTTTTCTGTAACCACCATCAATAACTTGGTTAATTAATAATTAATCTTTGCTTTACCTTACATCCCTATCTATCTGTCTGTCTCACTAATTCATTCCATGAAAACTGTGTTAGATGAAACAGTGTTGTTGAGGATACTTCCACAGGAATTATATAAATGTACAGTAGCCTGTACTAGTATAATGGGAATATAATAATCTAACAGCATTTTTAAAAATGATGTCTGTGGCGGTATTGTTTTTCATGTGTTATATGTTGAAAAAATCAAGCAATTCTAAATAAAATTAGTTATGTATTATTTTATCAGTTCAGCTTGCTTAGTCTTGAAAATATGGATTTCATTCAAAAATAGCTACCTTTACCAGAGTCATGTATGAAATATGGCAATAAAGAGAACTGAAACAAGCCTAGAATAGACCTTTTGAATGATGACACTATATTCTTCATGACAGTATATTATAAATGTAAAAATTACTTATTTAGCCTTTTCTTCAATTTGCTATTCCAAAATTAATCCAGATTTAGCATTTTTCCTTTTATTATGTTAGTTAACTATTAATTATATAAGCATATTTAATTAATACTTTAATATATTTATTCACTTATATTCTTTATGACTATAATGTAAGTACAAAAATTGTTTAGCCTTTTCTTCAATTTATTATTTCAGAATTATCCTGATTTACCACTATTTTTGGTTTCTTGAGATATAAAAATGTTCATCCTAAGCATTAAAAATTATCTAATCTGCACACAAAAAAGACTAATTGTAGCATCCTGTAATTAATCTTGTAAATATTAAAAATCCTTCCACGTAACATAGATACCTGAGAGGTTTATGTATGATGGAAAGTAAACACTTCTGTCTTTATTCATATACTTTTCTTTCTGTTATTGAATAATAGTTATTTGACTGATTAATGTGGTCAAGATTTACAGAATTGAAACTTCAGGTCCTGTTAGAGGGGGTAGAGTACAGACTTCAAGCTAGATTTAATTGATTTTGAATAACATCTTTTTTTTTCAAATAGAATTTATAGAACAAAATAAGCATTTCCATAACATGGTATACTAAAGAAGACGAACTACAAATCTATTATATGTACAACTTGTTATTCCTTTAAAATATATAATAAAGTTATTGTGTAAATTTTTTTTTTCCTTTTTCTTCTTCCTCTTTCCCCTCCTCTCCCCAGAGATGGCTACCATTAGACACAAATAGGTAAATATATGTAAAATTATCCTATACATACTTCTATTTATCAGTTTTCTCTGGATGCAGATATCATCTTTCTTCATATGTCCTTTATTTTTAATGTGTGTATTTATAATAATCAAAATGGCTTATTCACTCAAAGTTGTTCTTAGAACAGTATTGCTATTATTGTATACAGTGTTTTCTTGGTTCTGTTCATTTTACTCTTCATTATTTTGTGCAAGTCTTTCCATGTTTTTTTTTAAATTACTGAGTTCAGCATTTCCTATAGCATAGTAGTATTCCATCACAATCATATACCACAACTTGTTCAGCCATTTTCCAGTTGATGGGCTTACCTGAAATTTTCAATTCTTTGCCACTATAAGAAAGCTGCTATAAACATCCCATTCATATTCAAAGTTATAATTACTATTTGTGAATTTCCCTTCATCTTATTTTTACTATTTTCCTTCTCAGTCTCTCCCTCCACCCTATCCCTGCTACCCCATCCTCTCCCTCCACCCTCCCAATTTTAATCCATACATGCCTCCAAAAGTCTCCGCCCCTCCCCCATCCTCTCCCCCATTTCCTTGAAAATAATTTTGGATATGGAAGGTGTTTGTGTGTTGTATAAATATTAGTGAATTGTTCATGGATTTAGGTTGATATTCTAATTTCTCAATTATATAATCATTTTATACCTTTTAAACCTTAAAAACAAATCTTAAAATTTTGGTTTCTGGGTTACTGTGGATAAATCTTTGAAAAATCTTTACATTTTACTCATTCTTAATGGAGTAAAATACATTTTCAAAGTGAAGGGTGAGATTTTTCGGTGATTTAAAATTATGTGCTATTCATGATGGTTATCATCTTCTGTAAGACAACCAGACTCTCAGTGAGAATTGCTTCCAGGGCTCAAATAGGTAAATTTATACATTATTTTCAAAACTCTAGAGAATTTAACAAATTACTGTTGCAGAGCACTAGCTATTTACCCCTAGTGGCTTGAGAGTTAATGTACCTTCAGAGGTGTTTAATTTATCCTCCCCTGAGTATAAGCCTCTTTCTAGGACAATTTAGTTGAATTAGAATATAGTCAACATTAGTTTATTCTTGGGCTAATTATCTAGTTTATTGATTGTTTAGGCCTTTTGCTTCTTTTTCTGCCTTTTGTTCACCATATCCTTGTTGCATTTTCACCAAAAGGGTGAAAGATAGGGGAAGAAAAATAACTGACTTGGGTTAGAGTTCTCAGCAATATTATTGTTAATGTGCTCTCTTTTAAAATTTATGAAAAAATACGTAATATTATTGTTGTTCAGTCATTTTTCAGTTGAGTCCGACTCTTCACGACCCCATTTGGGATTTTCTTGGCAAAGATACTAGAGTGGTTTGCCATTTCTTTTTCCAGCTCATCTTAGAGATGAGGAACTGAGGCAAACAAGGTGCAGTGACTTGCCCAGGATCACAAAGTTAGTAAGTGTCTGAGACTGGATTTGAATTCACCAAGATGAGTTTTCCTAACTCCAAGCCCAGAGCCCTATCCACTGAGCCACCTAGTTGCCCCAAGAAGAATATTTTTTTGCATCACTCTTTTCTTTCACAGCACACATACCAGACAGTAATAACGGCACTCATTCCCAGGGTTGTTGGGAGGATCGAATGAGATAATACTTGTGAAGTACTTAGTGTGGTGCTTGGCACTTGACACGCACTATGTAAATGCTGATTCTGAGCGCTTCCCCTTTTGGAGTAGGGAGAGACTTGAGTCAGAAAGACCAATTAGGAGAGTGTTGAAGTAGTCTGCGGGGGAGGTACTGAGGGCCTGATTTGAGGTGATAGCTGTGTGAGTGGAAAGAAGGGGTTAGATGTAAGAGATGTTGTAAAGGTAGAAATGTCACCATTTGACAACTGACAGATATGTGGGGTAAGGAAGAGTGAGAGCTTGAGTATAATGCCTCAGTTATAAACCTGGTAGACCAGAAGAATGGTCCCTTGACAAAAATTGGGAAATTTTGGTGGAAGGATAGATTGGGAGAGGAAGAGAAAATGAGTTTTGTTTTAAATATGTCTGAGTTTGAGGTCCCAGTTTAATATGTCTGATAGGCAATTGATGGTATGGGTTTGGAGCTTAAGAGAAAGTGGGACTGAATAGAGAGATCTGTGAATCATGTGCATAGAGATAGGAATTAAGCCCATAGGAGCTAAGGAAGTAACCCAGAGAGAATATTTAGAGAGAAGAGAACTCATTACAAAGCCTTGGGGTACACCTATAGTTAGGAGAAATGCACGTGAGAGTGGCTTTAGTGACAGCATCCTCATAGTTCAAGTTCAGTGTTAGAATGAAATGAGGCATTCTCAAGTTACTGACCACTTAATGTAGGTGGTTGACTTTGCCTAACCCAGCAATAACATTCAACAAGGACAAGCTAAGTGGCAGTTAGCTTCTCTGAATGTAGCCCCTCTCATCTCCATCTGTAAATTCATCTGGTCAGTGAGTCATCAGGATGTGGCACAGGTAGGTGGCACAGTGGATAGAGTGCTGGGCCTGGAGTCAGGAAGAAGTGAGTTCAAATCCAGCCTTAGACATTTACTAGCAGTGTGACCCTGAGCAAGACATTTAACCTCTGTTTGCCTCAGATTCCTCAAATGTAAAATAGGGATAATAACGGCACCTACCACATAGAGTTATTGTGAAGATCAAATGAAATAATATTTGTAAAAAGCACTTAGCCCAGTGCCTGGCACAAAGTAGGTGTTATATAAATACTTATTTCCTCTCCCCCTCCCACCATATCAGTGATAGACATGATGACATAGCAAACCACATTGAGGAAAACCAGAAAATCTCCAGAAGGAGAGGGACTAGTCAGAAGTATCAGTTACTGTAGTAGGGTCAAGGTTGTGGACTGAGTGATCAGGCATACTTACAACTGAATTGAGATTCCAGTGGATTGGGAAAGGAGTGTATCTCTGATTATGAAACAGAGAACTCCAAAAGTGGCCTAAATGTTCCTGGGTATTTATGCTAAAAAAACGCATGTGTGATCAGTCAGGTAACCTTAGTATAATGTAAATATTGCTGTATAAAAATGAAAATGGTCTCAATTCAGTTTAATCAGCAAGCATTTATTAAGCATCTGTCATGTATCAGAGCTAGGTGCTGGGGATAAAAATAGAATGGGGGAAAAAACTGATCTTGTCTCTCAAGGAGCTTACATTCTAATGGAAGACACAAGAACTAGTTTAGTAATTTTAAGCTATTAGTTATTTAAGTTTAAAGCTTTAAACTATAGTAAAGTTGATGGGACAGCCATATATTACACACACACACACACACACACACACACACACACACACACAGATACGCACACACACAAAATATAAAGAAAATAAATAGAAAGAATATAAAATATTTTAACTACATAACATTTTAGAAGGAAGGGCATTAGTAGGTGGGGTCATCAGGAAAGACTTCATTTGGAAAGTGGCACATGAACTGTGTCTTTTAGGAAGAGAGGAATTTTTTTTGAGGTGTCTGTGAGGAGTCAGTGCAGTGCAAGTACTGAAGACAGGGAAGGGAGGATGAGATGTTGAGTGTGAAGACCACAGAAGGCCAGTTTGATGGGATCACAGAGTGTGGGAAGGAAAGTAATGCCTGATGAGGTTGGAAAGATAGGTTGGGGCCAAGTTATAAAGAGCTTTAATAACAGAGGAGTTTACAGTTTATTGTGGAGATAATAGGAGAGTAACATAGTCATGTCTGTACTTAAGGAAAATCATTTTCACAGTAGTGTGAAGGAGATTGTTGTTTGTCCTTCATTCTCAAAGAGGACCATGACATGTAAGTGAATTGGATTTAAGTGAGGGAGGAATGTGTAGCCACCCTTCAGAGCCGTCTGGGTCCAGTGGCCAGATGTAGATCAAGATGACTGGAGATGGCCCTGGATGCAGTGGGAGACTTTGGCTTTTTTAAGCCAGTTCTTTAACAGGTCTCAGTTTGACTGAGTCAACTCCCGTTTAGTGTTAAGGCTAGGTAAAAAATGAGGCAGAGAATGGCCTCTTTTACCTAGCCAAAAAGAAAAAAAAATCAGTCTGGGAGGGGAAGACCTTAGGGTTTCTGGTCAAAACAGAAACAATTGCTATTTACACTCACTCTAAGCCATCGGAACCCAAACAATGACCAAGTGAGGCTTGGGCTGGGACCTGTTGTTGGCCAATTAAAGAGAGCCTGAGTGATTTCGGTTTAGGCATGGTCTTTGGAAAAGAAATCTAGCTTGTAAACCCCAAGGTATCTTATGAAGTTTCAGCTATCAAAATTTATATTCCTTTGGGCAGAGTACCTGCAGATAAAGTTATAATTCCCTATGTGGACAGAGGTAGAGGAGGGAGAAGGGAGAGAGGAGGGAGGGAAGGAAAGAAGGAAGAAAGGAAGCAAGGAAGAGAGCCAGAGTTATTTGGCGCTACAGAGGAATGTCAGGAAGTTGGACACGTGTAGATGATACTGAGATCCAGTGTGTGACATCCTCATGTGTAGCTGAGGTAGAAACAGGAATAGATTGTAGAATTTAAGGAAACTGAGGAGTCTAGAGTCGAGAGAGTTTGAGGAATCAATATGAGTCAGGTGCTGAACTCCTTGATTCAGTACATATTTATTATGTACCTGTTATGTGCTCCAACAGTGAGGAGCCAAGTATTTGGATTCATTCAACTTGGGGAAAACCATGTTTAAGTATATATAAAATACATAGAGTCAATAAAAAGGATTTTTTTAGGGAAGAGGGAACCCTAACACTTGAGGGATAACAAAAAGCTTCTTGAAAGTGGTAGCTGAAATGTACTTTGAAAGAATTGTGGGGTTTTTTGAGGCAAAGGTTAGGAGGGAGGAAATTCCAGGAATAAGGGAAAGCCTATACAAAGGAGTGAAGGAGGTAGATGGACTGTCATGTATAGAAACAACAAGTAGGGCAGTTTGGGTGAAACAGAATTTATAAGGAATAACATAGAGTTTATCAGGTCAGTCTAGGAAGAGGTTAGAGCCAGATTGTGAACTGCTTTAAATGCTGGGCAGAGGATTTTGTATTTTATCCTAGGAACAGTAGGAAGCATCTTAAGCAGGCGAGTGGCAGTCAGTGTGCTTTGGGAATGATGAAAGGTAATCTGGCATCTGTGTGGAAGATGGACTAAAGGGACATGAGACTTAGAGACAGGCAGGGATGTGGTCCAGGTGAGGTGATGAGGGCCCTGACATAGGGTAGTAGCTACATAAATAGAACTAGTGGAAAGGTACTAAAGATGTGGAGGTACAGTCTACCAGACTTTATAACTGATTGGGTATGAAAGGTATAAAGAGAAGAAAGAATGGAGCATGGCTTAGATAAGGTTTTCAATCTGGGTGACTAGAAGCTTGGTAATACCTTTAACACAAATTGGGAGCCATAAAAAGAAGTAGATTTTTTTTTTCTTTGCAGGGGCGGGGATGAGCTCTGTTTTAGTCATGTTGAGCTTCAGATACTTGGTAGGTACATAGTGCAAAATTGGAGCTCAGAAGAAAAAGGAGTAATCTGTGTAGAATTGAACTAATGAAAATTTAAGACATCGTAAAGGAATACAGAGAGAAGGCAGCCCAGACAAATCTCTGAGTTACATCTACATGTAAGAGATGACAAATTCAGCAAAGGAAACTGAAGGAATGTGGTCAGATGAGTTAGATGAAGAACCAGGAACACTTAATGTCAGCAAAATCCAGAGAGTGTAGAGCAGAGATGTTGGACATGTGGTATGTGGCCCACAATATTTGCAAATGGGCCCAACTAGATTAAAATATAATTGAAAAAATACTTAACAAAATAAAAATAAAATAAAACATAGATGGTGCTATATTTTAAAATGTCATTGTGTGGCCATTGGAATCCCTGCCTATGATGTAGTGATCTATTTGAGTTTGACATCACTCATATATAGTGTCTAGGAAGAGGGAATGATCAAATCAGAAGATATAAAGAGATCTAGAGAGATGAAGACTGAGAAAAACCTTTTGTATTTAGCATTTAGGAGGTCATTGGTAACCTTGGAGAAAGAGAATTTTAGTGTCTGAAGCTGATTGCAAGAGGTTGATACCCAAGTAACATTAAACTATTAATTAGTTTACATATTCCTTGATAACCTATGTTTGAAAGTATTATATAGTTATCTTTAATATTCTCTTTTCTTTATATGTGAAATTGTGTCCTTTATGTTTCTTTGTTGGCTTTTTAAGAATGGAAATTCCTCATGGATTGTTACTAGATTGACATTTTTCAGTATAGGTAGGGTGCTTAATATTGGTTATAATTATGACTTACTGTGTGTGTTTTTTTTTCTCCCAGTTTAGGCTTGATTTCCGATTCTTTTCACATGTTCTTCGACAGCACTGCTATCTTGGCTGGACTGGCAGCTTCTGTAATTTCAAAATGGAGAGATAATGATGCTTTTTCCTATGGGTAAGAGACATTTATTTCACAAAATCTAGATGATATGTTAGGTGAAAACATAAACACGTAGCAAACATTAACCTTGCATATTTAAACTAGTAAAAAATAAACTTTTTCTTTAAAATGTAAAGAAGTTTTTATGACAGTGGTGAAGCAGATAGAACCTTGGATTTGTATTCAGGGTTTAAATCGACCTCATTTTCTCTTTCAAGCCTCTGCTTCTCCATCACATTTACTAAAATGTGGATTAAAATACTTGTACAACCTACCTTACAGTGTGATTGTCATTAGACCCTTTGCAAAATTTAAATCACATGAAGAAAAGTGAGTTTCTGTTTTCTCGTTTGTGGCATGACAAGGGTCAGCTAGGTGGTACAGTGGATAGGGTGTTAGCCCTGGAGTCGGGAGGACCTGAGTTCAAATGTGGCGTCAGACACTTAATAGCTGTGTGACCCTGGGCAAGTCACTTCACCCTGTTTGCCTCAGTTCCTCATCTGCAAAATGAGCTGGAGAAGGAAATGGAAAGCCACTCTATTATCTTTGCCAAGAAAAACTCTAAATGGGGTCACAACTGAAACAACTCAACATGCATGATGATAATGTATTTAGAGTCATTGTATTATAGAATAGATGGAGACTTATGTTCCTGATTTATATATTCTTCTGTATTTTGTGGCCATGATTATATGCAGGCTGTTGGAATGTTTTTTAAAAAGATGAACTTGATTGTTTTGCGTTGTCCAAGGCACTGTACTAAGTGATCTGGTCTCCGTCCTGAACTGTATTCTTTGAGACCAATAGTAACTCTCATTTATGTAATACATTAGAGTTTACAAAATGCTTTTTAACTTTCCTGTGATTTGTTCTTTGTAATTCATTCATTTATTCCACAACATATTCTTTTACGCTATTGTGGATGGTGGAGTTACTGTGTATTTCTGTCAGTGTGTTGACATATGTCATGGCTATAGTTCAGGTCTCTCCTAATATTCAATTTTGCGAACATAAAGGATGAAATAAAAAGCAAATTGTTCATATTATTGTAACTAGCACATATGATAAAACCCTTTTTTTGAGCCTTAGATACCACAAGATCATAAAATGCCTTCTAAATTATTAATAATTATTAAATTTTGTTCAATATAGTTTTAATGCTGTGCATTTTTCCTATTTGAAAATCAGCAATCTATGTATTGTATGTTTGATGCTTGTTAAGCAAAATATACATTTAACCAAGAAACCCAGTCTCCAGTTCTCCTGCATAAAAGAGGTTTACGATTCTAACATTTTGGAAAACAACTATAAAGTTTTTCAACATTTTCATTTGTAAATTAAATTGTTAGTTCATCAAGTGTTTGTCCTGGCATATATATATATATATATTTTTTTTTTCCATATAAATAAATCACCTTTTGTTTGTAGAATCATAATTGCTTTCCCTTTGAATCCATGGTCAATGCATGATATTTTCTCTGGTAGTATTGGACAAGATTAGTCAGTAGGGCAATTTATAATTGTTGATGTTGGCCGACATTTTATATTTGAAATGGGTTTATGTGCCATGTTCATTTATGCAGGGGTTGCCTTAGTGTAATGACTGCAGTTGTATTTGGGGGGTGCGATAAAGTTGGTATAAAGAGAGTGACCATAATAACCGGGGCAGATAATGACTTGAGTTGAATCTGTGGTAAACATCACCTGGATTGTTACTGGATAGGCTGATTCTTTTACCATCTCCATCTTTTTTTCTTTCTCTCTCAGGAAAGGGAATAAAAGGGGGAGACTTCTTGTATAACATTCAAGGACTACTCACGGTAGCCAACGTAACTGTTATTGGCCATAGGAACATTTTTAGATTTTGGCCCCTGTGACAGCAGAGCTGGGCCCCATGGTCAGGCGTTAAGCCTGTGGATAAATTCCACAGTGCTTGGAGGTAGAGAGATTTTGCATAGAATAGCAGGCTAGAGCTGAAATAAAGGAAGGAAAGAAGCAGTGAGCAAATTCAATATTTGCTTTTTTTAATAGTCATCCTTTTTACACCATTATCTTTTAACTTCTGAGATTGAATAAAAAGTATATGTGATAAGCAGTAGAATCATAGACTCTTAAGAGTTGGAGGGCCCTTCAGAAGTCACCTAGTCTAACCTCTACCTAAATAAGAATTTATTCTACAGTATTCCTGGCAATCCAGCCTTTCCTTGAAGGCCTTTGCTGAGGGGTAAGGAGGCAGCCCATTTCAGCACTCACTAGCTTTAAGTTTTTCTTTATATCATTATTAAATTTGCCTCTTTGCAGATTCCATAATACTTTTGTTTGTCTGTGCTCTGGGGTCAAACAAGAGAAACCAAATCCTTCTTTTGCATGATAACCTTTCAGGTACTTTGAAGACAGCTACCATGTCTCTCCTAATAGGGCTTTTAACACACTCAGTTCTTTCTACAGTCTCATAAGGCGTATACTTGAGGCCCTTCACCATCCTTATTATCATTTTCTGGATACTCTCTGGAGTATCTGATCAATGCCTTTCCCAAAAGATGGTACTCAGAACTGAACCCAGTACTCCCAAGGTAGTTCGACCAGGGCAGCGTATAGAGGTGCTTACATCTTATTTCTGCCTTTCTTAATGGATCCAAAGAGCACGGTGACTTGTTTTGAGCAACTATTTCATAGTATTAATGCTTATTGACTTTCAGTCCACCAAAGCCCCCAACTCTTACTGTTATCTTGCCATTCAAACTCCTCTATTGCATCTTTAGGAAGTTGACCTTTTTTTTTTTTACCCAGGTTTTAAGACTTTAAATTTTTTCTTAATAAATATAATCTTTTTAGATTGATTCGTCATTAGTTTATCAAGGTCTTTTTGGATCTTGAATCTGTTGTCTTAACACATTAGCTGTCCCTTGTGATCTACAAAAGGAGAAACTTAGCTATCTATCATTCAGAGTATAATTGTGGTGTATCTATGTACACATAGATGTGGTTTTTTGTATTATTATTGCAAAGCTTGAAAACCAATAAGGATCTTCTGAAAGAAAAGCCATAGTAGATACATGAATTATACTTTTTGATCTCTTATAAGTAAGAGTTTTAGTAAATACAAATACATCTTATTTTTCATAAATTTTGTAGTTCATACATACCAGGGAGTCAGGGGTATGCAAATATACCCTTATATACTAACCAGCAAGGCTAATCAAAGCAAATCTAATTAAACTAACAGTTAGCTATGGGAACAGAAAAGTATATTCATGTAGTCACTAGGCTTTCTTTCCTTGAAATCCAGTGGGTTCTGTAACAGAGCAGCTTGGGCTCCTTTGTTTTGTATTGTCATTTTATCTCTTCCAAATGCATTTATTGGTTATATTTGAAACATAAAGCTTGTAAATAATACTAGATGTTGGTGTCTTATATTGCTATGGACATACACTTTATTTCTTTCTGTAGACCTAAAGGACATGCTAGAACACACTTCATATTGGGACAAGACCAAGTATAACTAAGTGATCTAAAATTGAAATATTATGCTGTAGTTGTAACGTTTTGCCTTTTACTTCAAAAAGTTCTACAAGCCAGCAATTTTTATGTCTCCTAATACAGTTTTGTAAGTAGGTTGATTAACTTAAGAGTCAGCGGCTTTGAAAATGTATGAAAGCTAAATTAAAATTGTATCTAGTGACTCTAGCCAAGCAGAATAAACATAAAAAGAAAAATAAGATCTTTTCCTCCCCCTCATACTTTATTCTTTTAGGAATCTAAAAGTTTCAGAAATGTAGGGAGAAATCACTAGTATTTAGCAAATAGAGTTCCAATTGAAAGCTAGAATTGGCATTAAAAAAAATGGAGATTTTGAAAAATCTTTGTTAGGCTCTCTGACAGTAGTGATAGAAATACAAATGTCAGGTTGCTTTTGTAATAATCCTTGAAGCTAAATCAATTCTTTTTCTTTAGCCCAAAGTTAGTTTCTGTAACTTAAGTGTAGAAAGGCAGAAACTGTAAGCAGTTCTTTAAAAAAATGAAAAGGTATAATTTACTGAAGTCTTTCGTCCTTGCCTTTTTTTCCCCACCCTTGCTTTTGTCCATCTGACCCATTGTCTGACTCTAAATTTCTCTCTCTAATTTAGTGATTCTGAAGCAGTTTTAGATTTGCATGTCTGTCTAAGGGTTTTCCAAGTTGATTTTCTCTAATAAGCATTTCCCAGTTATTCCTTAGTAATCTGTGTTTGGTATGGTATTTAACTGTTAATTATAGCTTGTCTTTAATCAGAATTAACATCATTCCCATGCCCTCCTCCGTCTCATTCCTCCATTCACACCATTTGTATTTATAGATTCCTGGAACATTTTTGGAAGTTTGAACTATGCAGTATAGATTTAAACCTTTGAAAAAATGTGAATTTATTATATGCCTTTGCAGTTAATAATTTAATTGTTTGGTCATTCCCCAGGTATGTTAGAGCGGAAGTTCTGGCTGGTTTTGTAAATGGCCTATTTTTGATCTTCACTGCCTTTTTTATTTTCTCTGAAGGTGTTGAGGTACAGTATAATAGAATTCAGTAAATCTTTTTTTTTCTGAAGTATGACTTTTCATTTCTAGGCATATTGTATTAGAGCTATTTTTCATTCTTTCAGTAATGCTGCAAGCATTAATTGAAGTATTCTCACTGATACTGATATATTAAATGAAACAGAAGATCTGTTAGCAGGAGAAGAAAGACACTAACTCTGCATTTGGGGAGTTTATAATCTACCTTCTCTAGTGAAATAGGCTATTATTTGAAACAACTTGAAAACAGACCAAAACAATTCATAATAATGCAATATGAACTGTGTGCAAAGTGTTAAGAATATACAAAGTTAACGATCCAGTTAGTGTGGTGTTAATCAGGAAATACTTCATAGACGAAGATCAATCCTGATCTAGGTTGCACAAAGGACATAATAGACATAGAGAAAAATAATGTATCAGGAAACCAAAAAAAGAGCAATGTTAAGCAAGCTGTAGGATTCATGCAAATAGACATTTTATGGAGATATTATTATTATCATCACTATTATTACTTATAATAATGAAGTTCATCACCAGATTGCCTATGGATAAAGACCCTCTTTGAGAAATTCTTGAAGACCATCTACATCTAGAAGGGTCTAGGAAAGTGCTACCCAAATAAAGTCACAGGTCCTTGTATTATTTAAGTAGTATAATTACTATGTTTTATGGTTCGTGATCTTAACATTTCATGATGCAATGGAAAGAGCACAGAATTTGGAATCAGAGGGGTAGGGCTGAAATCCAGCCTCTAACATTTACTTCCTGTGCCACTTAACTACCTGTGTCTTACCTTGAGCAAGTCACCTAAACTCAGGGCCTCAGTTTCCTTATCTGTAAAATGAAGAGGTTGGACTAGATCACCTCCAAGGTCCCATCCAACTTTAAATATATGATTCTTTGATTTACTGTCTTCTGTCCTGTGATGGCTTACTAATTCACCAAGCAGTTTTAAGTGCCTACTATGTGTGAGACAGTTATGTTATTGGAATTTGGCTTTTTCTTTTGAAAATAAGAGCCACTGAATGCTGTTATTTTAACCTTAATGATTTTTTGCTTTGTCTTTTAATTTTTTTTTATCATTTTATCTAATCAGGTTTTTGATTTTAATGTTGTCTCTTATGTGTTATGTGTTTTCTAGAGAGCATTAGCACCTCCAGATGTTCACCACGAGAGACTACTACTTGTTTCTGTGCTTGGGTTTGTTGTAAACCTAATAGGAATATTTGCTTTCCAACATGGAGGTCATGGACATTCACATGGCTCTGGTATGATGGTTAGAGCCTTTTTTTTTCTTTTTTCTTCATTTCTAGGCTGCTTGTGAAAAATGAATAATTTTGACAAGTTATGTAATGGTTTTTATACAAAGCTAAATATTGGTCAAGACCAAATATTGGACATAGAATCATGGACCTCAGAGGTCAGCTAGTCCAACCCGTATCTAAATAAGAATCCTTGTTACATATTCCCTCATTTTTTCTCCAGCTACCTTAGAGGACAGCCTATTCTGCCATTCAGCCTATTGATTATAACTTGTTAAGAAGGTTTTGTTACTTCTATGGAAATTTAATTTATTCAACTAAGATGTTGCATTTTTATGGCCATAGTTAGATTTATGGCCTTTTTACTGAAAGTCACATTCTACTATTGTGTAGGAAGAGTTTTGAATAGTTTTATCATAGAAAGGATTAGCTGAAATTTCTGGTTCAGTGGAATGTGATTTCAGGATCCAACTGTGATAGTACAGTGGAGTAACTAAAACAAAACCAGTATAGAGGATTAAGATCTGTCAGAAAGGTATTTTTAACAAGGTATTTCAATTTGACACTAAAAAAGGATATTAGATTTAACCAATGTTAATGTTGCAGTATAGTTTTGATAAATTTTCTCAAATTTACAGCATATGGTACAAGCCCTTTGCCTCAGTTTCCCCTTCTACAAAACTAGGAGTTGCATTAGTTCATTTGTAACTTCCCAGCTTCAAATCATATTCTCCAATCCCATTAAGTTAGGTTTTTTTCCAGAGTTGGATTGTTTATTCAAGTCACTTAAACTTTCTGAGCCTCAGTTTTCCCATTGCTAAAGCTGGGGTAATAATACCTGTAGTATCCCCTCTTAGAGTTGCTGTGAGGCTCATATAAGATAATACCTATACACTTTAAAGCACTATATAAGTATTAATCGCTGGGGTGGTTAGTGAAAGGGATCCCCCTCCCTGAACTCCTATGAGCAACATAATAAAGGTATTATTATCCCCATTTTACAGATGAAGGAACTGAGGCTCAGAGACTGAGTTGCCCAAGGCCACACAGCTACTAAATATCAGAGGCAGAATTTTAATTCAGGTCTTTCTGACTCCAAGTCCAGTCGTTTATCCACCATGTTGCCTTTTACTCTAAGACCCTTACTCTTTGGAGATTTAGGGGAAGGAAAGGGGGGTTTGACAAGCTATGCAGTGAGCTCACTGTGTCTAAAGGAATTGAGACCAAGGCAGTTGTATATAGTACGCAAGCAGGAATGTTCTGCCTCCCTTATTTTGCAGCAACAGCAATAGCATCTTCCAGCCTAGGCTCTTCCTTCATGTGCATGCTGGTGGGGAAGCTGTTTTTTGTTTTTGTTTTTTGCTTGTAACTGGAGAAAGTATTATGAACAACTGTTCATGGTAACTAAGAGGTCTTTATATGTCACATTTGGGGAGGAAAAAAACCTGTTCAATTTAGTAAAACAGTATATGTCTTATTCAGTTTCTTCTTTTGAAGGTCTATTCTGATACCTCAGTGTGGAGGTGCCCTGAGTACAATGGAAGTAGAGAAAAGCTTTGAGTCCAGGCCTGGTGTCTAGCTCGGTTCAGAGAGGCTCATTGCCAGACTGGTTTTAGAGTAAAGAATTTTGAGTTATACAAACTCTAGGACCACAAAGATAGAAGGGATCTTGGAGGCCATCTAGTCTAGACTAACTGGAAAAGACTTCCCTTTATAACGTACCTAACAAGTAATCATCTAGCCTTGGCTTACAACCCTCCAATGGCATGATATCTCTTCATATACTTGAAGATAGCTGTCAATTTAGTCAGTCATATTACCTGACTCTTTATGTAGTCTGACCAAGGCAGAATAAAACTGGACTGTCAGCCTCCATATTCCTGGGTGCTCTATCTCTTTGACTTAAGTTTAGTTAGCTTAAGGTTACATTTGATTTCTCAATGAGTGTATCCCACTCTTGATGCATATTAGCCTTTCAGTTCAATAAAACCCTTAGATAATTTTCAGACAAACTGCTGTTCAAGTAGGTCTCTTTTATTTTGTGCTTTGGAAATGCTTTTTTGAATCCAAATATAAAATTTTATATTATCCGTATTGAATTTATCTTAGTGGGTTTGGCCCAGTATTCTAGTCTTTTAAGAGCTTTTTCTAGGGGCAAGCTAGGTGGCACAATGGATAGAGCACTGGCCCTGAAGTCAGGAGGACCTGAGTTCAAATGTGACCTCAGACCAAACACTTAACACTTACTAGCTGTGTGACCGTGGGCAAATCACTTAACTCCAATTGCCTAAAAGTGAAAAAAAAAAGGAGCTTTTTTGAATACTGACTCTGTCTTACAGTGCTATGCTCCCAAGCTTTGTGTCATCTTACAAATTTGAAGAATATATCATCTCTGCCTTTTTCTAAGTCATTGATAAAAATGTTAAACAGCACTAATTCCATGGACCCTGCACTGGAGGTTTCTTTCTAAGTTGACATCAAGCCACTGTTGCCTACTCTTTGGGTCTAGCTATTCAATTAGTTTTGAATTTATTTAATTTTACTAGTGTGTAGCCTACATATTTTCATTTCCCCTCCCCCCATAATTACTTGAGAGCCTTTATCAAATGCTAAAACCTGGGTAAGCTGTAGTATCTGCTTGATTTATCAGTTTTGTATACCTGACAAGAAAGGATATAAGGTTTGTGCAGCATGCCCTGTTCTTAAGAAGCTGTACTTGCTACTTGTGATCACTGCTTCCTGATTTAAATGTTCACTTGCTATTCCTTTGCTAATATATTCTAGATTTTAGCTGGGAATAATTCAAGTTCATCACAGGTCTAAGTTTTCAATATTCAATAAATAGACACTAAATATGTCCCAGGGACTGTGCTAAGCACTGGGGTTACAATTAATAAAAAAGAAATCCTGCCTTCCAGGAGCTTAAGTCTAATGAGGGAAGACAGTACACAAAAGGAAGCTGAAAGGCCAGGGGTGGTGGGGAGCCTCATTGGGGATGTAATTTTATGATAATCTTGAGTACAAACCAAGTAGAACAACTGATGAGAAATGAAGTTATCTAGAAAAATCCAAGCCCTCTATAAAGGGTGGCTTTGGGAAGAGTTTATTGTTTAACACTCTATTCAGAGTAGAGGGGCCACTGAAATGGCTAAGGAGCTGATGAATATCGAAGCTCAAACAATCTTCATGATAATGAGATTTCAGATGATGAATTTTTGATGGAATGGTGATCTGTATTCACAGAGGGAGTACCTGTACTACAAAATTACAGATCCTCAGATTGTTGAAATATTAGTAAGTTAGTTACTCACTTGTAAATTAGGCATTTTCAGAAATATATTATCCACTAAATTATCCAAAAGTAGTTAATGCACTTCTGAAACTTCTTTACAGTAAAACTGGAGTTTATTTATATATAGCAGGATTTTGTACTATTAGGTACTTTCAGGTTACAAATCACTTTTAGCCTTGACCCCCCAAAATATTCTTCATTACCAGCATAAATTCATGACTGATAACAGTAAGAAATATAAATGGAAAGCAATAAGTTTGACTAGAATTCTAGTTTGACTAGAATACAGTATGACTTTGGGCAAGTAATCTGACCCTGTTATCTGTAAAATGGAGAGATTGTACTAGCTTATGTATAAGGTACCCTCTTGACCAAAATTTTGATTTTGCTTTATTTTTGGAAAAGTATAGATGTTAACCATTAAGAGTATGGTGTAACTGCTATAACATAAAACAGAAGCAAAATTAAAACAAGTGATGTGCTACATAATGAAAATATTTTTCCTAGTTTATTTTAAGTTCTCTTTAGTGAAACCAAGTCATTGCTTTTTTTCTGTAGGATTTGGACACAGTTGTCCTGGTAGTAGTCTTTAAGGAAGAATTGGACTTTGCTTTTCTATGTTTTGCTTTTGTTCTCAAGGTTATATTTTAGTTTTTGTTCCTAAGTTGCACTAGGGTCTTTGGTATAGTAAAGCAGTGTATATCACAAAATGATACCTTGCCTGTGAATAAACAACTTCAATGGGAAGAGTTATTATATACATATACATGTACACACTTAAGCACATATATACGTACATAAGTTCTGCCTAACATTTACTCATATTAAGATTATTATAACATATATGAAGGTATTGTAATATTTAGTCTTATATCTTGAGGTGCTGAGTTAGTTTCATTTGAATTTCTTGTTTTTAATGTGCTCTATGTTTAGGACTTTTTTTTTTGGTAATCTAATATAAGTATTACCAAATATATTCTATCAAGCAATGCTTTAATTAATGCAACCTCTTCAAATGAAGCTTTTACCAAGGGCCAAACTTTATATGTTTTTAATATGCTCTAGAAATGAAGCTACTATATGAATTCAGAATGTAACTGATTAGTGGTTTTGTTTTGTTTTTTATGGCAATTGGGGTTAAGTGACTTGCCTAGGGTCACACAGCTAGTAAGTGTCAGGTGTTTGGTCTGAGGCCAGATTTGAACTCAGGTCCTCCTAACTTTAGGGCCAGTGGTCTATTGACTGCGCCACCTGGTTGCCCTGTAACTGATTAGTTTTAGTGTGGTTGAATTTTAGTCAATTTATTACTTCAACCAGCATTTATTGTGGTTTTTATTAAAATTTTTAGTGATTTGTTTTTATATCACCTTTATTTATGAATAGATCCTCCCCTTTACTGCAACAACCCTAACAACAAAGGATAAGAAAGGAGGGGTGGGAAGGGCAATTCAACAAAGTTAAGCATCCTAGTATAAGGAGTACTTATTTGAGAGTTCTACACCCATACTCCTCTTCTTTTGAAAATGAGGGAGGGAAATGCATTGCCTCTTTTCCTCTTTGAGAATGAGCTTTTGATCATTATAATTGTATAGTGTTCATTTTTGCTTTATTGTTATTTCCATTTCCATTATTATAGTCATTGTGTATGTTGTTTCTCTGTTACTACTTATTTCACTTTGTTTCAGTCCATGTGAGCCTTTAATGTTTTTTTACATTCTTCATATTGATAATTTCTTATGGTGTATTATATTACATTGCATTTATGTACCATAGTTTGTTTAGCCATTCCTCAGTCTGGAGACACCTACTTTTTGTTTTCATTTCTTTGCTACCACAAGAAGTCCTTCTATGAGCATTTTGGCATTTTTGAAACCTATATGTCTTTTATCATGGGGAAAAGTTGCTAAAAACATTTTTCTGAGGATTGTTAGCATCTGAGTAGCTTGGTGCCCTTTATCCCTGCTGGTTTCTAGGAATTAAATTCCTTATTGTCTTAACATAGGTCAACTATACAAATACTAATTTTAATCCAGCCTTTGCCTAGACCATAGTGAATAAAATGCTGGACTTGGAGTCGGAAAGATCTTCGTTCATTTCCTGCCTCAGGCACTCACTAGCTCTCTGACCCTGGCCAAGTCACTTAACTTCTCTTCCCTCTGTCTCAGTTTCCTCATCTGTAAAATGAGGAGACAAGTCTGTTGGCTTCTAACATCCCTCACAGCTCTTAATCTATGATTCCCAAGATTTCCATATACATAATTTTATGTTTTCTGGAACATTTGCTATTACTTTATCTTCTAAAATATTATTATTAATTTTGAAAAATCATAATGCTCTTTTATCTAATAACTTGAAATGCATTCACATGTCACCTATATTGTTTCTGTTTCTGGCAATGAAATTTTTGGAGGGATGTGTCCTTGGGATGCATCAGAGGTATTAACATGTGGAATTTGTATTTTAATCCATTTTTATACATCCTTTATCTAAACTATATTATTTTTTTCCTCGTAGGGCATGGACATAGTCATTCCCTCTTTAATGGTGCACTTGATCATGGACATGGACATGGAGATCACGGCCATGGTCATGGAGGCCATGGCCATAGTCATGAATTGAAACGTGATGCACATAGTCATGATCATGGACATGGACATGGACACTTTGACTGTCATGGTGAGTACTATAGGAGGACATTCAGAGTGAGACTCTTAAGTACATGTAAAAGATAAGGATCATTTGTCCCTTCCATGTGGGCTGTCAGTTTTGTTCCTAGAATTCTCTGACCTGGACTCTACAAAGAAATAAGTGTAGCATAAAACACAGGACGTGGTCTGATTTTTCAAGCTGTAGGTAGTGATAAAATAGGGCTATTTCAATAAATGTGATAATTAATGGCAGTTGTGTTTTTAGCGAAATCATATTATGCATTTTTTCCATTGCCAGTATTTGACACAGATTTTTAAAAGCGCAATAGTGATTTCAAATCTTTAGAAGCATTTTTATTTTATTTGTATCATTAGGCTTTGGCCTAACTAGCTGATATACATTTATTTATAGATTTTGTAGTACATTTTGTTGAATGAACTATAACTTAATGCAACAACTTAGTTTGGCAAGGAGGTATTTGGGTAGTATAATATGTTTGGATTGGCCTCTAACATGTATGTGTGTGTGTGTGTGTGTGTGTGTGTGTGTGTGTGTGTGTGTGTGTGTAAAGTGAAAACAATTTGCTTTTTCTTGTTTTAGAAAGCATACCTTTACAGTATTAAAATATTTTTTAATTAAAAACTTGTTGGTTGCCATTAAATTTTCATTTTTTGATAGTACATTATACAAAATGTATTTTCAAGATCAGTTTAGAAATTTCAGTTGTTTTGGAGGATGCTTGAATCCTAAATAATTACTTTTAGCGGTTTTTTAAGAGGGAATCATAGGGACAGCTAGGTGGCACAGTGGATAAAAGCTCCAGCCTTGGAGTAAGGAGGACCTGAGTTCAAATCCGGCCTCAGACACTTGACACTTACTAGCTGTGTGACCCTGGGCATGTCACTTAACCCAATTGCCTCACCAAAAAACAAAAACAAAAAACAAAAAAAAAGTATGTTCTGTGTATACATTTCAAACTGATTTCAACCTCTTCCCCCATTATAATTTAGTTACTGCTGAAAAACAGATAAATGAAAGATGCTTGAGTTACTATCAGATTTATAGCTTCTACTTAAACTTTTCAGTTTCAGGATTTTTTTTTGAGGGAGGAGGGGAATCTTTATTTCTAGTAGCTGAAAAAAAACTAATACAATAATCAGTTCACTATTTTTTTCCACCAGTGCAGTTTACAGGACCTTCATGATTTAGCAGGTAGCTTTCTTTGGTCAAAAATATTGATGTGGTATCCAACCATCTGATGATTGATCCTTTCTGAATTTAACTAGGGTGGTCTTTAGATAAAAGTCACAGAGTTTGTTGCCGAGACTGTATTTCCTTAAAACACTCCAACTTGGTTGCATGAGTTTGTGGTCTGCTGATGTGGCCTTTAATATTTGAAGTCACTTCCTTGCCACGATGAGGTCCTGGAGTAGAATGTTCAGTGAGGGGATTTTTAAATCATTGTAATGAACAAAGTTACTTTGACAGCGGTTTTTACAGCTAACAATCAGTTGTGACTTTTTGGTAGTGTATTTTATCATTAGCAATCCCTTCTTCTCTTAATATGAAAAATGAACTTTTAGCTGATGTTGTTTTAATCTTTTGGATTTTGTTACACAGTATGTTCCAAAAAGTCTTGTGCAGTTTTAAGCTATTAAAGTAAATTTAAGCTAATTAAGCATAAAACTGCACTAAGACTTTTGGGCTATATTTGAAATTTTTAATAGTTTTGTATCTGCTGGATATACACATTTTTCAAAAAAACAACCTCCCCCCAAAAATCCTTTGTTGTATGCAGTAACTCTTTTTAAGTGACTTGCCCGGGGTCACACAGCTAGTGTTGTGTCTAAGGCCACATTGGAACTCAGGTTCTCCTGACTCCAGGGCCAGTGTTCTATCCACTGTGCCACCTAGCTATCCCTGCAGTAACTCTTGCTTTTTCTCCTTAGTGCCTTTTGGGACCATTGTATGGAGCCCCATTAAATTTTTTTTTTGGTCAGGTATTATTCTAGGCAACTCCAGCATTGTTAAAAGATCTTAAGACTCACATTTGGACAGAGATTGTGCAGGAAATGCACTAGTACTGTTGTCATGAACTGTCTTTACTAAATTTTAGAGGTTAATGCCCTTGGATAGCACTGGTTCAAGTTTGTTTCTAATTCTAAGGAAAGTGATATATGTCTATCCCTTTTAATGTAGATTTTAAATTTAAATAAAAAAATTGTTCAGTAAAGAACAGATCTCTTAGATTTTTTTCTTACACCATGGGAGAATTAGAAACTGATATCCCTTGTAAAGTTTATAGATTATGATTTTAAAAAAAAGTCAAGTTGTTTCAGAAAAAAAAAAAGCAGCCTCTGGAATAGCTCCCTACCAGCCTTAAAACCAGTACTTGGGAGACTGGGAATATTTTGGGGAGATCACTTTGAATATATGAAAGTTCAAATATTAAAACATGCTAATCCTTTTGAGCAAGGCAGAACTAATCTCTTGCCATCAAAGACTTAATTGATAGCTTGTTATTTGAGGGCTTGCCTCTAAGGGTACATTTTTGATTGCAGCAGCTCATTGAAGACTATCTTAATCATTTGGAAGGATTGTGTGCTTGCTGCATTAGGAAAAGTCATACCCACATTGATGAAAATACAGATCTTAACAAATATTGAAAAACATTTGGACGAGCTAACCAGAAGAATCATGATGCAGGGACTGCCTGTTAATTGGCAGAGGAGCTAAGCATGTTTTATGAACCATATTTGCAAGCTTTAGATCTGAACTTCACTTCTTTGTCTATAAAATGAGACAACTTGTACTATCTACCCCACAGGGTTATTGTGAGAGATAAGCTGTAAAAGGCTATGTAAATGTGAGTTGTCATTTTAACTGATCAAGAGCTAGTTTTAACAGCATCTTCGTTTGCAAGATCTGCTGTATAATCATGTGTGTCATCTTCTCCAGACCAGTGAGAAAGAAAATAGGTCTTACGAGGTGATAGTTCTTCTTTATAAACAACTGCGTCTTTGCTCTGATAGCATGTTCTTACCTCAGCCACCTTGGCAGTGGCATCAAGACACATCAGAGAACTACTGTTTGGACAACCTCAGGCCACCAACTATGAATCTCAAGCCAGTTTATTCATAAGTACAAGTACAGAGACTTTTAGCTCTAATTCTAAATTCAGCTTAGAGATATTGATGGTGACTGACAGCTGTAGTTCTGATTTAATTTTGAAGTTGTTGACCATTTCAAAATATTTTAGTTCAAGAATTGTATATGTTAGATCTTTATATCACAAATCCAATATGATAAAGTAAGTAGATACTATATATTTGGTCCCTTCTGGATGAAGATTGAAAGTGGGTTGGTTTCTTTATTCCACTCTAAATTGGAAGAAATTGCAAAGAATTTTTCTTTAGTTAATTATCCTAGCTTCTTCTTTGGACCATTCTTATCTTTCTTCATGATTTTAGGTAGCCATTTACCTTTCTATGATAGATCTAATTGTAAATAATGGTAGTATCCTCCCTCATAGAGATTTTTAAAAGATCAAAGAATTTTTGCAAAAAGTGACTTGTTATTTTGCCAAATGTCTTTGGAAAAAATTATTTTTAAAATATATGATGTATCTTTCATACAGTTTGAAATTGCCTTTGTGTTTGTTTCTAGACTAATCAAGATTATTATTTTTAGTCTAATTTTAGTAATGGAAATGTTAATTAATTTGCAAATCCACATAATTACGTGCAATTGTATAGATGCATTAGAATGAAAACTAGTTAGTTTTAGTTAGGAATCAGTTTAAATTAAAAAAAAAGAACATTCCATGTTAACTTGATAAAAACTCTTTACAGATGGTCCCTCAATTAAAGGAACAACAGGACCCAGCAGACAGATCTTACAAGGTAGGAGAAATTTGCACTTGCAGTTTTTCTGTTTTTCTCTTAAATTTTTTACATAGTCATTAGTAGTCTGGTGTTAACATTTCGTAGAAGAGTAACTGGAAATAGTTGTAAAATGAGGAGGTTGGACTCATCTACCTCAGAGGTCCTTCTCCTGACACCAAATGACCTCCTCCTTTACTAACTCTGAACCTTATTTTTATTGTACTTTATTCTTTCACTGTTCTCTTCTTAAAATTCTTGACTTGACTCTTACCTTAAACTATTCCCTTGGATTAGGATCCTTACACTACAGTTTATTTTTAGGAACTATAACATGTTTTGTGTCCATTGGTGCACTGTTGCAGAGGTATGCAGAATTAATATAGAGCTTTTGCTGAAATATCTTGTAATGATGCATATTTGTTACACACGATCAAATTTACTTTATATTTGCTAATAATTTATTTTTGTCTTGATAATTCATTATTTGAAGGGGGGCATGTTTCAACAATTTAACTAATAGATTATGGTTTTTCTAAATCTAGCATTGCAGTTGGTTTGTATTCTGTAGGTACACACTAATTGGTGGGTAGGCTGAGATGGTTCGGAAGTATGGAACAGTATTCTGGATTACAGGGGTAGTCTGTAGTTTGATTTATATAATCTAGAAAGGTGACAGTTTATATGTGTGAGTATGTATGTATGTATGTATCTATAATATATATATACAATATATATTTTTAATATATATATAAAACAAGAACTTAATTGCATTTAAATAAAAATATTTAAAGCATCTTAATATACTTGTTGACTTTCTAGTTTTTAAGGTAAATTTCATTAAATGAGGTTTGAAATTTTGTATATAAATCAAAATGTGATTTTTTTTCCTCTGTTTTTTCCACTTTCCTAAATGGAATTTGGAAACTTACAAAGGGTTGTATAATTCTGACATGTTGATAAAAATAGTGTTCAAGGCACTAACTAGCGTGGTCTATCCAGAGAAATTTCCCTATCTAAAGATTCTATTTTTTTTTCTAATGGTGGCTACCCGCTAGTTTCAATTCTTAAAATATCCACTAAAGATGTATAGTGGTCTAAGAATACAAATCAATTAAGAGTTTGTGGTTCAGGGGCCCCTAAACCACTGTGGTATGTTTTCTGTGGTTCTCTTCTTTCTCATTCAAAAGGTAATTTTAATCTGAACAGCGGTCCTTACCATATGTGTTTGACATCTTTAATTCCTTGCCATCTAAAGTAGATATGTTAGGGAAACACTAAACCGTTTTTCTTTAAATAAATTTTTTATCTCATATAGCCTTTATTCTGTAAGATTTTTTTTCTTTAGAGTAATTAAGTCAGATAGAAATACAGTTTTAATAAAAAAATCTTTATGGAAACCCAAAACAAGGTTTTCTAAGCCTTGACTGATGACCTACTGATTGTATTATGTATGTGTTTGGAATGAATTCTAATTTAGCACAAAAATTTATAGATCTGTATAGAATTCACTCTGCTTAGGTTCGTCTGAGTTTCTGTCTTTTTACTCAGGTAATTAAATCCTTATTTCTGTAATTAAAATAGATTGTAATTCTCATACAGTTTCTTCTGTTGAAGAGTTTTAAAAAAGGAACAAGTATTTGTAAAATGGATAAATACTGTTATTTTGTAGTGTTTTCTAAATTAGCCAATGAGGTGATTTGAAAAATTGGTGAAGAGTTGTATAATTGTATAAATCATCTATAAAGCCCAGATGAAGTATGTGCAGTAGGCATTATATTTACTGTGGTGGTAGATGGCATTATATTTACCATGTTTTTACCAATAATGTGATGAACTTATATATATCACATACAAATGTTAGATTATCTTTTGATGTTTATAGAGTAAAATAAAATCTCTTTTGTATTTAACTTATTGAAAATCTGATTGCTTTATTATTTTAAATTTAATTTAAAAGTAAGTTATTGTATAAATTGTGGTAGAACGATATCTGAAACAGTTCTTGGATTTGCTAAAGGTTTTGTAGTCATTTCATTTATTCAATGACAAATAGAAAGTTTAAATTTTTAAGTTTCTTAAAATAACTCGCTTGCTGTATCTTATAAATACAAAGTTTAAACTCCATGTTTTGGAGCTTGAGCTTAATGGATAACTTTATCTGTAAGAAACTCTGTAAGAAAATGTAACATATAGGACCCCCATTACAAGAAAAGGAAAATTATATGGCAAAAAATGTTAGTCATTAAGGTTTATAAATTAAATTACCAGCAGAGGGCTCTGTGTACCTATTTTTTCTGGCATCTGTTTTTATATATCTATATATCTATATCTATATCTATATATTTTTTTTTGCTTAAAACATATTGAATTTTTAAAAAGGAATTTTGTTACATAAATTTTAAACCCATAAGTGAATTTGTAGAAGATGTTTTTATAAGTTTATTGAAATACTTATATTGAAATAAGTCACAATATTCAGGCTTATCAGAATAACTTTGACTCATAAGTAACATAACTTCCTACTGGTTTGGTCAAGTAAAAGCAACTTTAGTAATGACTTACTTATTTTATTTTTTAAATAATTTATCTAGTAATGATTTATCTGCAGTTTTAAAATATTTTAAGTGGTTTGTTTAGCCTTTATTTTTCAGCTACAACAATTAAAAGTCTCCTGGAACACTCTGAAAGACACTCAGGGAAACAAATAGACATTATGTAGCCACTTGAGTACTTTAGAGGATTTAATTTTGATTAAAAATCCATTATTTTTGATACTTTTTAGTTTCTAAAATACTAATTTGATTCTGCTTATGCTTTATTATAGGTGTATTTTTACACATTTTAGCAGACACACTGGGGAGTGTTGGTGTAATTGCATCTGCCATCATGATGCAAAACTTTGGTCTAATGATAGCAGATCCTATTTGTTCAATCCTTATTGCCATACTTATAGTTGTAAGGTAAGTTTTCGTTCTATGTTCTCAAATATTAATATGAAAAATAGGCTTCTAACAGACACGTCAATCTTAGCTCTAAACTGTGAGCTATTGAGTTTGTTTTCGTTCAGTCTTTAGCCATTTTCTACATCAATTCTTTTTATTCTTTTGTTTGTCTGCTTTGTGCTAGTCTGTTTTTACCACTTCTTGTTGAGGGGAGGGGTATTATTTAATTCTTGTCTGATTTTTTTCTGTTAACTTAAATTTGTGGTCAAGGCATTTTATTTTATTCAGTAAGATATGTATATAGTAGACCATTACAAATAGGAGGTATGTGTGATACTAGCAAACAAACAAAATGTCTGAAATACATAAATGTCAGTCCTCAAATTGAAAACAGAAGGCATGGGTGTGTGCATATGATGAACCTCTTTGGCAATTTGGTAAAACCTAGGGACCCCTTCTTAAAATAAAGTTTTTAAAATGCATAAGATTACAAAAGAAACCAAATTTTAGTTAGTGAAAATAAGGACATAATTTTTTCTTAATCAAGTTCATGGACCTCTACAGTTGGACTCCAGGTTAAAAACCTCAGTCAGTATTAAATATTAAAAGTACCCATGTTATTAAAGATCATCCTTAAAACTACTGATTGCCCTATACTTTAATTATTTTTAAGTTTATATCTTCATGTATACTTGACTCATGCTGTTAAGGTATACTTACTTGACTTTAGATGGTTTTCTTTTGAAGAATTTGTTGCCTTGTGCCTTTTGTGGGATTATAATATTTGTATATGGTGTACAGTTACTTTTTATGTTCATTTCTCATTCAGATGTTATTCTCATTCATAACATTGTCATTGAAATATTCTTAGTAACAAGAGCAGAAGTTGCTTTTTAAAATGTATACATTTTGGGGCATCTAAGTGGTGCAGTGAATAGAGTACCAGCCCTGGAGTCAGGAAGACCTGAGTTCAAATTTGGCTTCAGATACTTACTATGTGTGTAACTCTAGGCAAGTAACTTAACTCTGATGGCCTCAAAAAAAAGTATATGTTTCTTTAAAATGAAGTATTACATGGCAGAATATAAGGGCTAAATGTATAAGTACATAATATTAGATTTCAAAAAGCAGATATTTTCTTGTCTTGCATTTATTTGGCAAGAGAAAAAAAATCAGTATTTGATTTTTTATTAAAGCATTGTTTTAATAAAACATTATTAAAACATTGATTATTTAAAAATTTGAATGAAAATATGCCCTTTCTATTTCATACTTTAATTAGTTTAAATTTTATGAAATAAAATATATTAGCTTTGAAATTAGAGAGTAGAACAAATGTAACAAATTTTCCATTTTTCATAAATAGGAATATATGTATGTGTGAGTGTATGTGTGTATACATATACATATGTATCTTGGGAATTTGGATAGATGGGAAAGAACCTTTTTAAATATATAAAAATTGTTCTTGTGAAGTGTATAGAAAAGTGTCATATGATTATTTACCTCTTAATTCTCTGTTTACTGTTGCTGAAATACATGTGGCATTGAGAAATTCCAATTTTGTTTCCCTTTATTTCTGAGTAAGGAGCTGCATTTGCCACTCTCCCTCTTTAGTGGGAAACCCCCCCAAAACTTTGCATTTATTATAGATTGAAATTTAGTTTAGATTTGATATAAATTGTATCTGTTTAAACCCAGATATAAATAACTGTGTCATGTCAGAAAGACTTGCTTTTAATGATTTAGAGTAGTCATATATTGCAAAAGAAGAAATTGAAGGTCATTTTGCTTAAATAATGTTTTCTTCATTAGATAATTTAATATGTATTCTGTAATGTCCTGCTGAGAAACTTTTAATCCAGCAAACATCTATTAAGTATCTACTATGTGCAGGGCATTGTACTAGGTGCTTAGGATACCAAAAAATGAAATAAAACAAAACAAAAAAACTCCATAGTTCCTGTCCTCAAGGAGCTTACATTCTGCTAGGGATGGGGAATAGAATGTGTAAATAGATAAATCTAGTAAAAGGCAGAATGTGCTAAGGGCACATGATGAACCTAGTCCAAATTGCCGCAGGTCTGTTTGAGCAAGGAGAGAACACTTTTATTTGAGGAATCAGGGATGACTTTCCTGAGCTGGTAGCACTTGAACTGAGCCCTGGAAAAAAAAAAGTATTCTGAAAAGTGGTGTGTACAGAGAAAGCATGCAAGACTGCTGGACTACAGCCAGAGGTGGGAGATGGCATAGTAAGTTTGCAGAATATAGCTAGTAATCCAGTGTGGCTGGAATGTAGGATACACAAAAAAGGATTAATATTAAATGATTGGAAACATTTTAATTTATTTAACATTTTTAATTAATATAAGGTATTTATTAAGTGGCTGCTGTGTATCAGACACTATGCCAGGCATTGGGGATATAAAGACAAAAAACAAAAAATGTTCTTCCAAGAGCTTCAGTCCTACTGGAGGAAAACAATACAATGTGTACAAAGAAATTAAATACAAAGTATGGACAGTGGAGATACAAAGTATGTCCTGGGAGAAGGGGATAGGGCTGGCTTTTTATAGAGATGGCAACTGAACTGAGTCTTGAAGGAAGCTGCTTTAGAAATGTCACTTTGGCAGCTTTGTGGAGAATGGATTGGAGAAAGCAGAGATTGGAAACAGGGAGACCAAGAAGGAGGCAGTTGTGGGGATTTTCCAGGTGAGAGATGATGGGGGGCCAGAACTAGGGTGGTGCCTGGGTTATCCCCCTGGCTACCTCTTTGCTAGTTTTGTCTAGTGTTCCCTTTGGAACTTTATTTTATTGCTAACGGTCATCCCCTTTATTTCTTTATAAGTGAACACATGCTTGGCTTTATTTTTTTTTCAATTCATCCTTGTTCTCTATCTTTATATTCCTTTAACCCCTAATTAACTAGAACTTGGTATCTCTGGTAACCCAAACTTGTAATGACCTCTTTTTATTCTGTTCCCTCAAATTCATAAGGTCAGGAAGAACAATCTCTGTTATTTCTTGTTCCATACTACTTCCACTTCAAAGCTTTTGCTACTGTCACTCAGCAGCATTTATTGTAAGTTATCCTACATGATTATGTAACTCTCAGCCAACCCTTCTTGTTATAGGATACTGTTCTAGCTTCTCATTAAGATGCAGTTTACTCTTCTTTCTATCCCATATCCTTCCAGTAATTCTGGAGAACTTTAGTAATGCTTTGACTAAACAGTTCTCTGAACTTCTCAGTTCTTAGGACTTCTAGTTAAACCTGTATCAATCAGTCAACCACCAAATGATCACACCTTAGATTTCACCATCACTTGAATTTGTTTAAATTCCAAGATATTGAATTCTGAAATTGTCCTCTTTGATAATAATCTGCAACCTTGCACATGTCCCATACCCTCACTTCTCCTAAACCTGCTCTTTGTCATTGTGATTTCTGGATTCATGATTCCTTCCCTCTTCACATAAGTTTGTTTCAAATAGTCAACTCTTTCAGTAATGCCAAGACCTTTTGATTTTCCCTACATAATCTCAAATCTGTCTTTTTTCCATCCCACTACCATTACTCACCCTAATTCAGACCTTTGGCACAAAGCCACTTTTACTTATCCATTTTCTTTCTTTCTTTCTTTCTTTCTTTCTTCTTCTTTCTTTCTTTCTTTCTTTCTTTCTTTCTTTCTTTCTTTCTTTCTTTCTTTCTTTCTTTCTTTCTTTCTTTCTTCCTTCCTTCCTTCCTTCCTTCCTTCCTTCCTTCCTTCCTTCCTGTTGGGGTTAAGTGACTTGCCCAGAGTCACACAGCTATTAAATGTTATATGTCTCATGTCGGATTTGAACTCAGGTCCTCCTGACCCCAGGGCCAGTGCTCTATCCACTACGCCACCTAGCTGTCCCCCCCTTATCCATTTTCTATACCACCATTAGAATAAATTTTCCTTATGCATAGATATATGTGTGTGTGTGTGTATGTATATAATGTCCTATCATATATCATTCCTCTGTTCCCAGAACTTGTGGCTATCCATTGTGTAACCTCTCAAAAAAAGTATCAAATCCTTAGCCCAGAATTCAAGGTCTTCCATGATTTTACTTCAGCCTGTATTTCTGGCTTTGCCTTACCCTATTCCCCTTCACATACTCCACATTATACCCACACTGGATTATACACAGTATCCAACCTCCTCCTCCTATCTCCCATCTCTGTTTTTTTGCTCATACTGCTTCCAGCACATGGCTTGGACTCCTGTCTCATTCCCTATTTCTGCCTTATTGAAATCTTACCTTTCCTTCAAGACCCAGCCCAAGTGCTACCTCTCTATGAACTTCCCAGATCCAGTAGCTAGGATGGATCTTTCTTAATTCATATTGCTTATGACACTTGGTTTAGACCTCCCCCTAGAATAAATTTGTAAGTTACTGAGAGGCCAATTTAGGAAGGAAAAGCTTATTTGTGGGCTGACTGGAGTAATGGACTCTCCCTCCCTTTGCTGCAAGCAAAGACTTGTTGGGCAGGTCATAGAAAAAATGATTGTATGTGTTGTTCTAGATGGCTTCTGATGTCCTTTCCAACTCTGAGATTTTGTAATTCAGATTATAGGTATTTGTGACATGCTTTATACGTCCTAATAAATTGCAGTTTATATAAGTTGTGTCTTTTTGGATGGGAGTTAATGCTTAATTCATCTTTATATCATGAACGCCAAACATACCATGCATGTAGTGGTCACTTAATAAATGTTGAATTATTTTTGTCAGTATTTTCATAGATGCTGAAAACCTGTTCTGCCTTGTCAAGATAGATTTTAGTGTTTTGGTGTTTATTTGGTTTTATTCTTTTTTTTAGGTAGTTGGTATGCCAAAAGTGTTAATTCAGAATTTGTTATGCCAGATGGGGAAGGTATTAAAGGCTTTTGTAGTTTTACAGCTCTTTTCCTTCTAAGGCTAATGCCTTTAATACAGACTTATGTATTGTTTTTGATGCATGCTAATAACAGGGACACCTATGTGAGATGGAAAATAAGAGATAGACACAGTGTGCGGAAATGAGGCTTGTTATTGATGTGGTATTTCTGAAGCATTTAGAGGAATTTTTAAAAAAATCATTTTATAGCAGATTGCCAGCTTGCAACATATGTAAGGTTTTGTCATAAATCTTTATGAGTATACTAAAAGAAAATTCTTACAACTGATAGAAAGTCATTATACTTTTTTTTTAAAGGAAAGAAGAATATCTATAACACATTTTGTCAACAGGGAGATTTAAATGGGCTTTTATGTTTCTGGATTTTTGTTGGGGAGGAAGCCCCTAACTTTAGAGAAACATGAAGATGCTGATGCCAAATATAGTTGGTAATTGACTTTTTTAAATATGAGAATGAAGCAAAGTGAATATGAATAATACAAAAAGTTATAATAACTTGAGTTTTTCAATTATGTACAAAAATGAATGTAGTGAATTGAGCATTTGGGGTTAGATAGTAACAGATTGATTAAATCAGAGTTAAATAACTTACATTTGTTATCAGTCTAAATATAACATAAACATTTTTTCTATCAAATAACATGTCTAAACTGATAAACTTTTGAAAAGTTAGGAAGTATAGTATAGTGACTATGGTTTTGGGTGTTGCCCAACATAATTTCCTTTGTGGTTTACATTTAAAATATATTTGTAATCTATGGACATTTTAATTTTTTTGAAGGAAGCAAAGGCAAGACCCTTCTCATTAATTCAGCCTGTTAATGGATTTTGGGACCAAAATTGTCATTGTCTTCTGTTTTTCTTCTTTTGCCTTTCGTTGTAACCCTTTATACTTAGCACAGGGCTTGGGACATAATAGGCACTTAATAAATGTTTATTGACTCACTCCTCAGCCTAAGACATGTTATATATAGAATTGAACATATAGAGAAACTTGTTTCGTAGTGCTCCTACTGCGTCTTTAGATGGGGAAGGAATAAACTTCAGACTAAGCTGAAACATATCTAGAATCCTGAATGATTAGTGCAGTTGTCTTCAGACTTTTTGTAGTGGGGGAACCTTGACCTAAAAAAAAGAAACAATCACTCCACCTCAACTTTGATAGAAGTCTTAATGGTCTTTTAAAATAGTTTTTAAAATGTCTTAATGTCTTTAATGGAATCAACATGTTTGATTTTAAAAATACTCTCTGAATATTGTTATTCCTTTGACCTGCTTATAAAAAAAAATAACCTTGTCTGGATATTGTTATTCCTTTGACCTGTTTATAAAAAAGGAAAAACTTCTAGAAGTGTACCTTCTTTCTTTTCTTTGAAACCTGCCTTTTGATTTCAGTGATTGAATAGAGCATGAAAAGGGGTCTCACAGAGAGCTATGCTTCTTTTCCTTCCCAACTAGCCTTACTCTTCAAAAATATACTGCAGTATTTAATTTAACATTTACTATTTTTCAATAAACTTATTTAAAGGGAGAAAAAAATTAAGTTGAATAAAATTATTCTAATAAGAAAGTTATTAGTTATTAGAGAGAACTGTGCTGTCTACCTAAAATTTCTACCTATCACTACCTCAGACTCCAGTCTCCAATACCTATATGAATTGTATCCATCCTTCAAGGCTCAAGTCAAAACTTTTATATCTTCAACAAGTTAGTCAGCAACCATTTATTAAGTAATCACTGTATTATAGTGTGTTACAGACACTGAGCAAAAGCACAAGGAGTTCAAAGAAAGGCCCAATATACGCATAATTATGAATAGACACACACACACACACACACACACACACACACACACACACACACACATGCACTATGTAAATGCAAGATAATCTCAAAGGGATGGTACCTGGTAGTGGGTGGGAACCAGGAAAGGCTTCTTGCTAAAGGTGAGATTTGAACTAAATCTTGGAAACCCAAGAAATGAAAATGAGGAAGGAGACATATCCAGGGTAGCCAGTGAAAAGTCATGAGGTCAGGAGATGGAGTATCATGAGAAAGGAACAGCAAGTAAGCCAGTGTTGCTGGATTGTAGAGTATGTGGAAGGGCATAAGGTATTAAGACAATCAGAATGGTAGGAAGGTAGCAGGTTGTGAAGGTCTTTAAATGTGAAACCTGAGCATTTTATGTTTGTTCCTGGAGTTAATAGGGAGCCATTGAAGTTTGTGAAGCTTATGGGTGACATGATCAGACATATACTTAAGGAAAATCAACTTTGGCAGCTGCGTGAAGGGTAGATTTGAGAAAGGAACGACTTGAAGCCATGGAACCAACCACAAGACTGTTGCATTAGTCCTGGCCTGAAGAGCTGAGGTCATATATCGGGGCAGTGGCTCTGTGATTGGAGAGAAGAAGACATCATATACAAGAGATGTTGCGAAAGTCGAAATGACGAGACTTGAAAACAGAGTGGATATAGCCAAGGGAGAGGTTGGAGAGAGTGAGGATGACATTAACATTGTAAGCATGGGTTACTGGAAGGATGGTGGTTTCTTTGACAGTGATAGGGAAATCATCCAGTTTGATATGTCTAAGGGGATATCTTTCCCAACTATTCCACTCCATAATGATCTCTTCCATTCCTGATCTATTACTGAATTAATCTGTTTCCAAGAATTTTAGTATAGGGGTTGGCATTTGACAGTATGCTTACCAAAAAGTTCTTGCTGGTCATTTTGTAGTAGAATATAAAGCAAATTTGCTTCCTCTGTATAAGTGGACCCATTAAGACTTAATGGGCCATAACATAACTTCTCTTCCCTCCCCCCTTGTTGCTCAGAAGAAGCAGTTTTCAGTCACAAGCCTCACTTTCTCCTTGTAGCAGAGCAACAGAGCCAAGGTCAAAATCTTGGTGTACAATATTTGAAGATATTTAATATTTTAAAATATTTAAATATTTAGTGATCCTTGAATTAACTCTGAATTGAGGTCTTTTAGTGTGCAGAGCCTTTCTTTTAAAAGTCACTGACCCACAGGGGAAGAAATAATCAAGTGCTATATAACTTAGGGATGAGGGTTTTTTTTGGAAAGTTCTATAAAACATTCTCATCTACTTTGTTAAATTTTGCACCATACTCCACCAAATTATTGTAATTTGTTTTTGATGTAGCCTTTTATATCTAGGTTATGTATCCATTGGGAACTTAATCTTGTCATATAGTTTGAGATGTTGATCTAAACCTAATTTCTGCCAGACTGCCTTCCAGTTTCTGCAAAAGTCTTCATTAAATAGCAAATTCTTCCCCCAGTAACTGGAGTTTGGGGATTTATCAAATACTGGCATATCAGGTTTGTTTGCTTTGGTATATTGTATATTTACCTAATCTGTTCCACTGATTGACATCTCTATTTTTAAAAACCAATACCAAATTGTTTTGATGATGACAGCTTTGTATTATAGTTTGAGATCTGCTACTGTCAGGACCCTTTCCTTCCCACTATTTTTTTATAATTTCCCCTGAAATTCTTGAGCTTTTGTTTTTCGAGATGAATGTAATTATTTTTTTTCTAGTTCTGTAAATTGATCTTTTGGTAGTTTGATTGGTATGACATTAAATAAGTAAATTTAGATAGTATTGTCTTTTTTGTATTGACTCAACTTGCATTGGAGCAATTAATATTTTCCAACTATGTAGGTTTGTCTATTTTCATAAACAATGCATTATAATTAAATTCACATAGCTACAGCCTGACCTATATTTGTGATAGGTCATCTAAAAGTTAAAACACTTTTTAGTAGTTTTTACCAATAACTTAGGTAAGAGCATAGATGACCAGCTGATAAAATTTGCAAGTGAGATAAAGCTGAGAAGGATAGCTAATAAAAATGTCTTAGATTTAAGTTCAAAAAAGTCAACTGCACAAGTGCAAGGTAGGCAAAGCGTATCTCAGCAGAAGTTCTTCTGAAAAAATCTCTGGGAATTTTAGTGGACTAAGATCTCAGTATGAATGAAATTTATGATATTGCTGCCCAAAAAAGGTAATGCAATTTTATGCGGAATTTAAAGAGGCTACATGAAATATTCTAAGTAGGAAAAAACAAAACAAAACAAGTGATCGTTGTCAGTGCACAGAGAACTGCCTTACCAAATTAGATTTTTAAAAAATAGCTACAAAAGCTGAACACAATCAAAAGGATAAATACAAAAACATATCACTAAGAATAGTGATAAGTGTGCTGAAGATTAGCATGAACTAAGGCTAGGAAGAAAAGTTAAGGAGAATAAAAATGTGAAGATATCTATACCTAGATGGGAGAAAGAATAAGATCAAAGAAAAAACAGAACTGATCAGGGTAGATTAGATGATGATAATTAACATCAGAGTGGAGACAGAGTTGCTTAATTTTAGTTTTTCTTTTTCTTTCTTTAGCAAGGAGGATGATCTTTGTCCTAAAAAGAACAGAACAAAAAGTGGCTAATAGGGAGTTGATATCCAAGATCAGTAAGAAAATAGAGAGAGAACGCTTAGCTGACCTGAACCAGTTGCAGTCATCTGACCCAGTTGGACTAAATTCCTCTGGTAGTGACAGAATTGGCATATGTGATTCATGAATATCACTATTAGTGATATTTGAAAGATATTAGAAAATAGGAAAAATACTATAGGAGTAAAGAAGAGCAAAAGAGAACCAAATAGAGTTTGTAAACTTTAGGTCAATGACTTTATTGTCTAGTAAAATTGTAGAACAGATTATTAAAGAGATGATTAGTGAACATAGGAAGCAGTCTTCACAAAGAACCTGTCAGGAAAAATTAACCTTGTTTCCTTTTTTTAAAATATGGTTACTAACCTGGTAGATCAGAGGAATGCTGTTATTATGATTTGCCTAGGTTTTAGCAAAACCTTTGATAGAGTATCTCATGTTATTGTTATGTAAAAGATGGAGATATATGGGTTAGGCTACATATAATTAGATGGGTTTTGAACTGGTTTAATGGCTGGATTTCAAAGACTAGTCATTAATGGTATGGTGGCATCTTAGAATTAGGTCTGTAATGGTGTATTGCAGGGATCTGTACTTGGCTCTGTGTTATTTAGCATTTTTATTAATCATTTAGATCAGTGATAGATGACACTGTCATTAAATTTGCAGATGACACTGAGTTAAAATAGATAGTTAATATATTATACTGCGTGACAGAGTCAGGATTCAGAAAAATCTTGACAAAATATAGCACTGGGTTGACTTTAATCAGAAATAATTTAGTAAGAATAAATGTAAAGTTTTATACTTGGATTCAGGAAATCAATTTTTATAAAAACAAGATGGAGAAGTCTTATCTAGAGAGCAATTCAGGTAAAAACAACAACAACATAGATTTAGTGGATTCCAGATTCAGTATGAATCAGTACAGTGACATGGCAGCCAAAAAAGCTAATTTGAATTTAGGCTTCATTTAGAGAGGCATAACCTTAAGCAGTAAGGAGATGGTAGTCCTGATATATTCTCAGCCCTGGTCAGATCGCTTCCAGAATACTTTTAAGCATCACATTTTAGTAAGGGCGGTGACAATCTGGGGTTCAATGATTGGTAACCAGAATGGTGAAGTACCTTCTGGTCCATGTCATATGAGGGTTGATTGAAGGAACTAGGAATAATCAGCCTAATGCAGACTCGGGGGAATGTAATCGCCATCTTCAAGTATTTCAAAGGCTGCCATGGGAAGGAGAGATTAATTTTATTCTGTTTGGCTCCAGAGGACAGAACTAAGTGCTCAGAAGTTGCAAAGAAGCACATTGAGGTTTGACATCAGGGAGAATCTTCCCAGCTATTGGAGCTGTCTTCAAGCAGAATGAACAGCATTGTGGGATAGTGGACTCACTCTCACTGGAGTTCTTCCGGCAATGATTAGAATACAGTTATTAGGTGTATTGTAATGTATATTCTCTTTCCAGCATGGAGTGCTACTGAAGTCCCTTCCAACTCTAAAATTCTTTGAAAGTCATAGTGACCAGGATTAGGCAAGTGGTAATCCAGCTGTTCTCCAGGCTGGTGACTGCTGCTAGGGCATTGTGTTCAGTTTTAGGTGACTCATTTTAAGAAAACCTTGATAAGCTAGAGATTGAACAATGTGGAACTACCTAGAGATTATACAAGGAGAATTAGTTGAAGAAACTAGGGGTTTCCTAGAACCAACTAGCTTGGTGAAGAGGAGATATGGGGGGGAGATATGATTATTGTCTTCTATATTTGGAGAGCTGACATGTAGGAGAGGGAATGGATTTATTCTTTGATCCCAGAGGGCAGAGGATTAGGTTTGTAGAAAATCTTCTGGTAGTTAGATTTTCAAAAATGGAATGGATTCTCTTGTGAGATAATGAGTGTCCCTTCTCTTCCTGTTGTCTCTCCCTGAAAATCTTCAAGCATTAGCTGGATGTCCAGGTGTCAGGTATATTTTAGAAGGAATTCATTTTCAAGTATCGTTTATACTTTGAGGTCCCTTTCAATTCCGAGATTCTCAAATTTTAATAAAAACTATTCAGTAAATAAAACATATTAGAAGTATATTTCAGTTCTGTTTTGTGGCTGGTTAAAGTGAAAATTAAAAGGAGAAGAGAGAGAAACAGGTGCAGAGAAACTTTCATTGTAATATTATCTCCATTTTTTGGCCCCTTGGCGTAATTTTAAATCCACATTATATTTTTCCTACATATATAGGAACGGCACTTTGCCTTTTGCATTGTGGCCTGCAGGAAATTAGAGAACCAGAGAGGCTCTTCACCACATTTTAGACTCTTTTATATGTTTTTCTAATTATTTAATAATGTTTTTCTTGTCTTACCAGTAAGATTATACATTCCTTGAGGCTGGTGACCTTTTGCTACTTTTCTATTTGCTCATAGGGCTTAGCATATGGGCTTTTATCATTATGTATTGATGGATAATAGGATCACTGATTTAGAGCTGGAAGGGACCTTAGAATCCTTTGAATCCAAATCCTTTATTTTACAGATGAGGAAACTGAGGCATAGAGGTTAAATAATTTGCCCCTGGGTTGGATACATAATATTTGAGGAAAGATTTGAACCCAAGTCCTTCTGACTAGGTCAGTTCTCTCAATTCAACAAACATTTACTAAGTGCCCACTGTGTGTAAGCCACTCTCACTCCCTCATTTATATTCAGTCTCTCTCTGTCTACTGGATGCTTCCCTACTGCCTACAAACATATTCGTGTTTCCCTCATCCTCAAAAAATTCTCATTTAATCCTTCCATCCCTTCTAATTATTGGCCTATATCTCTTCTGCTCTTTGTGATTAAACTCCTTGAAAAGGCCAGAGGAAGGTACTTCCACTTTCTCTCCTCAACCCCTTACATCTGGCTTCTGACTTCATCATTCTCCTGAAACTACTCTCTTTAAAGTTACTAATAATCTCTTAGTTGTCAGATCCAGTGGCTTTTTCTGTCTTCATTATATTTGACCTCTCTGCAGCCTTTGACACTATTGATCACCTTTTCTCTTTGATACTTTCTACTCTCTGTTTTCAAGACAGCACGCTTCTAGTTCTCTTTCTACCTGTCAGACTGTTCTCTGACCTTTGCTGGATCCTCTTCCAGATCACACCCTCTAACCATAGGTATCCCAGAGAGCTGTGTCTTGGACCTTCTTCTCTTCTCCCTCTGTACTGACTTCACTTGGTGATCTCACCAGCTCTGTGGATTTAATTAACATGTCTATGGTGAAGATTCTGAGTTCTGCTTATCTGACCCTAACTCCTCTGCTGGTCTCTTAACTTCCTTTCAGACATCTCAAACTGGATATCCAGTAGATGTCTTAAACTCAACATGTTCAAAACCTAGGTTATTATCTTTCTCCCTAAAACCTCTCCAGTCTCCTGACTTCTCTATTTTTGTAGAAGGCAATAATATGCTCCCAGTCCCTCAAGTTCAACTTTGGTGTCATCCTTGACTCCTTACTAACTCTCACTCATTTCCAATCTGTTGCAATTTCACCTTTGCAACATCTCTCCAATACTTTCCTTTCTCTTCTCTAACACTGACCCCACTCAAGTGTTGGCTGTCAGTACTTTGTGCATAAACAACTACAGTAGCCTGAAGGTGGATCCTCCTATTTCACCTCTTTCTACTCCAATCCATCCTCCCTTCAACCTAAAGCTGATTTTCCTAAAGTACAAGCCTTTCTATTAAAAATACGTAACACCCCCACCTCTGTGAATCTCACTGGCTCCCTATTGCCTCCAGGATAAATACAAAATTCTCTAGCATTCAAAGCCCTTCATAACCTAGCCCCCTCCTACCTTCCAGTCTTCTTAAAACCTTACTCCTTGCTGCATACTCTTCAGTCCAGAGACACTAGCCTGTTCAATGAACAAGACACTCTTATCTCTCAGTTCTGGGCATTTTCTGTGGCTGTCTCCCACACCTGGAATTCTTTCCTCAACTCCATTTACTGGCTTTCCTAGCTTCCTTTAAATCCAAATTAAAATTCCATCTTCTACAGGAAGCCTTTCCCAAACCCTCTTAATCCCTATGCCTTCTTTTCTTTTCAATTTTTCCTATTTATCCTTTATATTGCTTATTTGTACATGGTTACTTATTGTCTGCTCCATCAGATTGTGCTCTCCTTGCGGGTAGGAACTATCTTTTGCCTCTTTTTGTATGTCTAGAGCTTAGCATAGTTCCTGGCACATAAGTGCTTAATAAATGTTTATTGACTGATGGATAGTACAAGCCTCAGGATACTTTAAGGCTGCTTCAAGTTTTTATTCAACCATGTTTTTTTAAACTATATTTTTTGATGATTACATGAGGAAAAAAGTTCTATGATTAAAGAAACCTCTTTTGGGAGAAAAATTTCTTAAAACATTATTTAAATTACAAAAAATGTTTTTGGAATGAAAATGTTCCAAGTTCAAATGTCGGCAGATAAATCACAAAATTCTGCAGTGATATAGCTTAAAGCCAGGATAATGCCATAAAACATGTGGGCAATGTAAACATCAGCCTATTGTGGATTAATAACTTCTATGACATTCCATCATGCCATGATGCAAAAGTTTTGTTCTAGTAAAACCATAGAGACAATCTGTCACAGCATTTGCCTTAAAACATAGATAATGGCTGTTTCCAATCTCATTCACCTTCAGTAGGAAGCCGGCTAATGCCAGGACAGCTGTTATGGTTTGAATCTTTACCCAGCCCCTTAGCTCCACTAGAGACTGCAACCTTCCCTCCTGAGATTCCCACATCATCTCTGCTTCTGGAAGTCTACCCTGATAGTGCCATAGAAACTACCAGGAATCAGTTTTCCTCATCCTTCTGTCATTAGACTGGTATAAGTCTGAAATTTGGAACTTGGGAGTTAAAGAAGACATAGGGCTACTATGAGTACTAAGTTCAAGGACTCTCAATTGGAATAGAGCTCAAAGGTCATCTAGTCCAATATATACCCGATCAAGAATCCCTTTTGTAACATACTGATCAAGTCTAGTGAGAAGAAATGTTGTCTTATATTGAAGATTAAGTGTCATGTTTGGTATGCCTTGGGAACTTAAGAACAATAATTTTGTTTCAGTGGGAAAATGTACCCTGAGTTTACGAACAGCTTGAACTTTTGGAACACAACCTATTAATAAAGAAAATAAATGCTATCATCTATTGCAACGTTTCATTCTGAAGTTCTGTGTTTAACAAAGTAAAAATGGGGTGTATATATGAATAATTTAGTTTAACAAGTATTAATTATCTACTCTTGTGAGGCACATTTTGTTATGCCTGGAGATGTAGACAAAAACAACACTGGTCGTGCTGTTAAGGACATTTGGGGGATCAGGGAGGGCTTCATTGGAGCTAGCTGAATCTTGAAGACAAAAAAGGATTTTGTAAAGTAGAACTGGAAGAATGGATTTTAGGCTGGGTGAATAATGAGTTTGAAGAACAATCCAGTTTAGCTTGAAGATAGTATAGATGAAAGGGAATAATATGGAATATGAAGAGAGGTATAGCTAGGTTGTGGAAGACTTTAATACCAGATTTTGTATTTTAAGAGCTTGCATTTTATAGTATAAGTAAAATATAGAACTGCTAAAAGTTTGGGGTCTTGAGAACAAAATGATCTGCATTCTATGCCTTAGTCTTATTTTGACAGCAATGTGAGGGATGGGCTAGAGAGGGGAAGTGTTGGTTGCATGGCACTAGTGAGTAGGCTTTTAAAATGGACAAAAGAAACAATGAGAATCTGAAATAGGCCAGTAGCCTTGTGAGTGGAGAAATGGAAGATGTGAGATGTTGGTGATATAAAATAGATGAGACTTGGCAACTAATTACATATGAAGAATGAGAATGACGGCCTTCCCTTAAGTTCATCTATGACTAGAATCTGGAACTACTGCTAGTATTTGGAGCTGGGGTTTCTACCTGTGGGGAGAAGGATCGTCTCCACTGTAGCTGGTAATGTTGGTGGGTGCTATCATTAGGATTGGTGGGGTTTATGTGTTCTTGGCATCCCAAATCAGAACTCAGAATTTATGAATAGTGTTGTGGATGATGGGTTTTCTAATACAATTACTACTATACTTCAATAGTGTTGGTTCTCTATTATAAATTAAGTAAGCTGTTTTGATCTAACTTAGGAACATGATCATTATTTATAAAATTGTGTATGAAGTTCTAAATAATTGATTGCAAAACATCCTTTTGAAAGTTAGTTTAAAGAGTAGGATTCAAGCTAGCCCTACATTTGTTTCTGTGCCTTCTACTTCATTCATGTAATTGAGTTAGAATTCTCTAGTTTCTTTCCAAAATTAAAAAAAAAACAAAATGGGAGAGATAAAGACAAAATTACCAAAACAGACAAATCAATCAGTCAAGCATATATTAAATATCTTTTGTGTATCAGGTGCTTGGGGATACAGTTAGAAAAATTAAAATAGTTACTGCCTTCAAGGAGCTTACATTTTCTCAGTGTAGTTCAAGGTCTTTTGTTTAATTTGTAGCTCTAAATAGTAATTTTTGTAAGCAAGTTTTTTTCTCTGAGTACTTTAGGTCAGTTCTCCATTTTAAATATTAATTTTTAATATAGAGAAGTTCTGGATATTCAGCAATAAAGTGAGAATAATCTTCTCTGTCATTTTTATTAAACTGCATTTATTACCATGAAAAGCAATAGCCAGCATAAAGCTACTAAACAATCAGATGAGAATGAATACTGTTAGAGAGCAGTGCATAGCATCAGTAGGATTTCCAGCAAAAGGAGCAGAAATATTACTCTAAAGTTAAGTTAATGAGACCTCACCCAAAATTAAATCAGTCCTTAGGTCAAAATAACTGTTAGGCATTGCTTAGTTAATTTTTGTCTTATTTTTGTAGGAAAGATTGTCAAAGGGAGAAATGGCATTATAGAACATGAAAATGTTTCTTTTTGCCCAAGTACCTCTACTTTTGTTGTTGTTGTCTACATATTCAAATAATAGTTGCTAGAAGAGAATAATGCATATTTTGTAGTTGACTTTGTTGACAATACAAACCAAACTGAAGGAAGAAAGAAGCGTCCTTCCAAACTATCAGAATAATTTTCTCCCCAGTAACTTTGTAACTGTAAGTTCATTACTATTCGCTTTGTTGACAGCTTTAAGTCGGCTTCCTGTGTTGTGCTGTGCCTTGGTAATGAAAAATTCATTACCCATATTTGCTTTACAAACTTAGCAGTGCTCTAGTTTCAAGTTTGAGGGAAAAGACATATTGATGGCGTGAAATAAATTAAGATAGCTTTACTAGTGCTAGGAGTATGAAGTACATGAGAGTGTTTATAGCATTTTCATCTTTTTCCCATTTTCTGGTTATTTATTAACCAGCTGTTGGGATGCACATATACCTTTAGAAGGCTTGTTTAGTTGCAAGTTAATGTTTACATTTGACCTCTTTTGAATGTAAAAAGGGAAAACTCATGATAGCAGATGGGAACTGCCTGAGTCGATTCTGCCTCAAAAGATGAGGAATGTGCATTTGGAACTGAGACCAGAAAAACAGTCAGGAAAGAAGAGTTAGGTCAGATGTGGGCAGCAGCAACTGGGAACTGTTTAAATTGTGAAACTCCCTCCCTGAAGGGACCTTTTCTTTACCCTCTTTAGTGTGTAAAGTAGTGGTATATGCCTAACAAGCATTTATTTATTAGAAGCTGTCTAATTCAGTAGAAAGAGCGCGGGACTTGGAGTCAAAAGACTTAATTTCAGCTCTTAGCTCTTTTGTGTACTACAGGTGTAACTTTGAACAAATGACTTAAATTTTTCTAAGCCTTAGTTTCCTCCTCTGTGAAAGGGAGATGTTATTTGCACCACATACATTATAGGCAGTTGTGAAGAAAGCTCTTTGTAACTCATAAAACATTATAAATTGTTATTCATGAGGTATTGAAAAACAAAACAAAAAAGATCAGATTTTTAAAAAATGCTGAGGTGGAATGTTAGCCAGGAAGTTTATTTAACTTCTTATTTGCAAGAAATATTATCCATCCAGTAGGAATACTTTATAGACTTATTAATGTATGGTTAGCACTTCATATTATTTTTATACTATGGAATTATATGAAGTTAATAATTGTGTTTCTAGCAATTGAAATGTAACTAGCAATTTTTTTGTTATTGATGTAATTTCTTCTACCTGTGTAACTCCCTTGACTTCATGGCATGTTTTTTAATTCAATATGTAAATTTGTGTTTTAGCTGGATTGCTAAGTGATGAATGACTTTTTTTTTATAGAATTTCAGAACAAGAAGGAAACTTAGTGGTCATCTAGTCCAACCTTCTGTCTTGTCCAGGAATCTTCCATATGATACCTTTGACAAATGATCATTTAGTCTCTGCTTATATAGAAGGAAATTTCTTCCTTTTCAGGGGAACCCATTCCATTTTGGCAGTACTCGAGTTTTCTGAAAGTTCTTCACTATATTGAGACAAAATTCTGCCTCTCTGTAAATTCCACCTATCAGTCCTGTTTTGGCACTGTGTTACTACATAGAATAAATCTGACACATTATCTTCATTTCAACATATCAGAGTTGAAGATATCTGTCATGTCTCTTCTCAAAGCTTCTTTTTTCCTAATAAATATTACCATATCCTTCATATGACATGACGCGAAAGCCTTCAGTATCCTGATCACCTTTTCTAGGTATCTTTTAATTTGTCATCATACCCCTAATTATTGCATCCAGAACAGAGGACAGTACTGTAGGTGTGGTTGACCATAATGTAAGGTACTTTGTGGTTTTGGACCTTCCAGTAAATCTTACTGAGATACCTCATTATAGAGGTGAGATAAAAGAGTCTACTAGTGAAATTTATCTTTTGGTAGGTCCTATCAAGTTGAAAAGCTTTGAGTGCAAGCAAGTTGATAGAACATACATGTGCTGACTCTCAGAATGGCCTCATGGTCTAAAGCATCAGACTCAAGAGCAATCTTCTGGTTTTTGAATCCCACTTCTGACGTGACACTTGTCATCTGGTGAACATCCTAGATGATTTTGGAGAAGTCTGCCATTGGAGGATTAACTCCTGAGGAATCACTTTTTTTTTCCAGCCACAACAACTCATGAAAAACTTCTGGTAAGACCAGGGTTATGACCTTCATTGTTGCAGAGTGCTCACAGTCAAAAAATCACAAATCTTTGAAGTATTATTTTGCATATTATAAGTCTTTTAATTCAGTCTTAAGTTATATTAGCTTTTGGAATAGCCACAGCACAATCTTAACTTCTTTTGAGCTGACAGTCAAGCAAAATTTCTAGGACCTTTTCATATGGATTGCCATTAAACCAGGCCTTACAAATTCTGCATGTGTACAGTTGAGTTTTTAAATCTAAGGGCATCAGCTTTACATTTATCCCTGTTGCATTTCATTTTATTATATTTAACCTATTATTTTAGCCTTGTGAGACTTTTTTGAACACTGATTCTGCCATGCAACATGGCAGCCAGGTTGCATAATAGGCAGAGTGTTGAACTTGGAGTCAGGAAAACCCCAATGAAATCCCATTTACTATTGTGTGTCTCCAGCAAACAACTTAACCTTTCTCAGACTCAATTTCCTCTTCTTTAAAATATAGATAATAACAGTATCTACTTGTGAAGTTTAGATGAGATAACATATGTACAGTGCTTTGTAAACCTTACCTGATTGCTTGCTATCATTATTATTATTGTTGTCGTCTATCCCTCCTAGCTTTATAGTGTATATACATTTGATACACAGCCTTTTGTATCTTTATCCAAATTATTAAACTGTTAAACTACAACAGAACCAAGGATAGGTCCATAAATCATGGTTGACTCTGATCCATTCATCAACACCCTAGTTAAACTCATTCATCCAGCCGTATTTCTACTCAGTAATATTGTCAGCCAGTCCTCATTTTAAAATTTTGTACATAGGGATGTCTTGATTCACTTTGTGAAATATCTTGCTGAAATTTGGATACACTTTACCTGGCATGTGCATAGCATATGTGTTATTAGATTTCATATGTGAATTACTTCAGCCTTTTGTTTCTCTTCTGTTCATTTTGATAAAGAATTTGATGAATATTTTTAGAACCTTTTAATTCAGGAATATTTGGGAAATGGTTCATTTTTCCTTCATTTGACAGCCATATTATCTGAGAAATTTTAGTATTAAAATGATTAACATTTTCAGTTTTCATTTACCAGCTTGAAGCAGAGAAAGATGATCAGTTTTCTTTGTAGATTTTTTGCAAAACCCTTAATTCACACTTGCTTGTTGGAAAACTTTCTAGCCACCTACATGTTCTTGTAACTGCATTGTACTTTCAGTTAACTATACCTCCAGAAAATAATTCATTCTTGCATTAGCAACCAGTTGTGTGAACACAATTAGCATGTTATGAACTGTTAGTGTTGAGCTTATATTGAATCACTAAATGAGAACTGTTTATGCAGAGAATTTAAAGAAGTTTATTTTAGATTTTTAAAAATACCTCATGGATCAATCATAGTGTATTTGCTTTTATTCAGGTGGGTCTTTGTGCATCAGTAATTGAAATTAGCTGTTAGAGCTTAATCACTCAAGCTTGTCCACTCCTGATTACCCAGGCATGAATTTAGAAGTTTGTCATTGCTGCTCGGGAACCGTAGGGTAGCATGAAATCTTGTTAGTATTCCTTAACTTTCTTCTCCATTCTTGTTTTGGGATTAATTTTACTCGCTTTCTTTTCCAAAGTTATTTGAGTTTTTATTTGTGTCTTTATTCCTCAGTGTTTCTTAATTCCTCTTGGCTAAAGCATATCTTTTCTTGATCCAGTTTACAGTACTTTTTAGCTCTCAGCCCTGCTTCATGTCATATTTGAATGACTTAGTTGGGAAAATCATCATCTGCTCAAATAGAATCTGTCTCTTGAATATGCTAATTAATAAGATTACATATTTAACCCAAATAGAGATAAAGTCAAAGAAAAAGAGGTATTTGGTACCTGCTCCATTCTGGATACTTTCTCCAGTCTCATACTTCTGAGGTCTAGAGAAGTGAATCTTGTTATTGCTGTTCATTCATTCATTCATGACAAGCATTGATTAAGTACCTTTGAGTATGCTACTAACATTTTAAGGTTTATTCGGGGTTTTTTGGGGGGAGAGGGGGAAGCGGGGAGGAGTTGATCTGGACCTCTGATTTCATTGGTGTAAAGAAATCCCTGTGAGGAAAGTTTCTCTATCAAGCAAATCCACAACTACTTTCCTTCTTCTAGTATTGGAGAGTTGCTTGGATCATTAAGCGTGTAAGTGACTTTCCCATGGTCATATGGTCAATAATGTGTCAGAAGATTTTGAACCTCGATCTTTTCAATCCATGTGCTGTGATAGAGAGCAGCTAGGGGGCACAGTGGATAGAGTGCTGGGCCTGAAGTCAGAAAGACTCATCTTTCTGAGTTAATCTGGCCTCAGGTACTTACTAGCTATGTGACCCTGGGCAAGTCACTTAACCCTACTTGCCTCAGTTTCCTCATCTGTAAAATGATCTGGAGAAGGGAATAGCAAACCAGTCCAGTATATTTGCTAAGAAAACCCCAAATGGGGTCACGTAGAGTTGGATGTGACTGAAAAAATGACTGAATGGTATGACTGCCTCTCCACATTTCTATAATATTTTAAAATCCCTAGGTTTATGAAGCAATTCTCAGCAACTCTAAGATGGTTAGTACAAGTATTTTTATCCTTATTTTACATTTAAAGAAACTGAGGCACAGAAAAATTGAGTAATTTTCCCAAGATCACACAGCTAATCTCTGTATTCTTAGGCTTAGCAGCATTTCTGTCTCACTATATTGTGATTTTCCCAACTGGAAGCCCTCCAGTTTTAGTCATATAATCTGAGATAACAAAGTTTCATTTACTTTAGGCTACATTTTTGAGATTCTTCTCTTTTTCTTCTTTCCTGTACCCTTTTTCTGTTGTTGTTCCTCCCCCCCCCCCAGCACAGCACACTTAGCCAGTCATTTAAAATGCAAATCTACTTTAGCAGTTTGAGGAAATCTCAGGGCACAGAGTACACAGAGTTAGGTCAGTTAAAGGTATACTGTTTTCTCTGGCACAGTTCATATTTATTGATTCCAAGATTGACCAAATCACCCTTTGAACAGTCTTTGTGTTATCCATACCTTGTTTGTTGGCTCTCAGCCTTCTTTATCAAGTTTCTTTTTCCAGTTCTAGTCTCTTTCACTTTTTTCCACCTCCAAACACTTTTTGAGATCCTCTCCTCATGTTTACTAGTTTTGAAAATCTTTTTTTGTTTCCCTCTAATGGCAACTTCAGTGAATTCATGCTGCTGTTTTATCTAATTTGTCTAAGACAGGTACTCTAGCTTCATATCTGTTTTTCCAAACATGTTCTTCATACCTCCCATCTTTTTTCATTTCCTGCTCTTGCCCCAGCTTACCTAGATGTCGTGGAGATCGTATAATAATATTTCCTGGCCTCTCTGATTTCTTATTACAAATATAATGGTAGTTTGAATTTGGTGGGGGTCAAGAGGGTGTGGGAAAGGAAGTAAAACTTCATTCGTTCCTGAATCCATTCTTTCTTCATCCTCCTTGACTGGAAGGGAGTACTGGATTAAAGTTTTTTGGTTTTTTTCCTGGTGATTTGTACTTTTGTTCTCCATTAGCATGAATGATAGAAATTTGACTGTGTGTACCATAAGACAGAGTGTGTTGCTGTCTAAATATAACTCTGTTGCCTATGCTTCAAAGAAGAATAAGATCTTTTTGGGTCTATTTTTGTTACCAGCTCTTTACCTTTATAGCAGTTAAATTTTGGACATTTAATTTGTTTGGTTGAAGCTGTAACTTGAAATATTCAAAGGTTCTTCTGAGAATGGGCTGCTCTTGTCACCTAAATCCATTAAGATTTAGATTGTTGAACTGGACCATCTGGTAATTTAGTCAAGTGAGTTTTGGGTCCAGAATAAACACCATATCTGGATTCTTATCTGTAGTTGAAATGACATCATCTTCCAATGGCAAACTTACTGAAATCACTAAATAAGTTGAAATTGACAGAAAATAAATTTGAATAAATTCCTAGCAGCCAAAATTTCTTCCCACTTCTACTTTACTTAGTAAGTTGATGAAAGGTGGCCATTAGAGATTCACATCATTTAATAAACAGTGATCTTTCTAATAAAAAAAAAATCTACCCTTCTAAAAAGGCAAACTAGGAAAACTAAGGTTTTCAAACTATATTTCAAATCAGGAACCAGCAAAACTATTTGGCATACTGTATAGTATAATGGAAAGAGTATTAATGTTGAGTCAGAGGACCTGAGTTCCCATTCTGATTCTGCCATTGGCCAAATGTGTGGCCTGGGTAAGTCATTAACTTTTCTGAACCTCAGTATCTTTATCTATAAAATGAGGAGTATGTACTGGATGATATCACTCTAATGTCTTTTCAAGCATTCATTCTGTGATTGTGCTGGTTAAAAAATAGAAAATAAGTCATTACAACAGACCTGCCAAAGAAACCAGAAAACATAGTAGCTCATGCTTGGTAAATCTCCAAGTATATATTGCTCCTAGAAGCACTTCTTGTCTGACAGGAGCTGCTGGGAAATTTGGAAAGCAGAAATTAGATTTAGATCAGCATCTTAAACCATATAACAGAACAAGCTCCTGATGAATCTGGGACCAGAATATAAAAGTCCTATCTTGTTAAAGAAGGAAAAGCAGTTCCTTTCATAGCCATAGCTAGGGGGAGAATTCCTATCAAAACAAGGTATGATACAGTGGGAAGGGTAGTGGATTTAGAGTCTGAGAACCTGGGTTCAGAGCCCATATCTATTTCTTACTCTTCATGTGACCTTGTACAAGTCACTTAATCTCTATGGATTTTAGCTTTTTTGTCTGAAAAATGACAGGTTTGGATTACATGACTCTAAAGACCTTTCTAGCACTAAATCTGTGATCTGTGGTTTATAGGGTATCATTAAAAGCAAAATAAACAGCTCTGATTAGATAAGATATAGATAGTTTTGCATTTACAAAATTAATTATGTTTGAATAATAAAAGAAATTATTGAATGGAAGAAAAAATAGTTGTTTGACCTTGAGCAAGTCACTTAACCTCTCAAAACTTTGTAAAATTGTGTAATAGCACATACTTTGCATAGTTATGAGGATGAAGTAAGATAGATATAGATATTTATATAGGCATTTCACCCTCTATACATATATATGCACACACACACACACACACACACACACACACACACACACACACATATATATATATATATAGTTCTTTGTAAGCCAACTGTTAACTATTATTATTAGTATAGCACTGTAAATAGTTTGATATCCAGGTTTATCTATCTATATGAACATAAATGTATAAATATAAATATAGATAGCAGATTGATGGATATATTGAGAGAGAGAGAATATATTGACATTGGATAAGACGAAAAGACACTCCTCAATAAATAAGTGGTTTAAATAAGGCATTTATCTAAAGGGATCAGGTAGTGATATCACCAGCTGTTGAAGAATGAACTCCTGTTTTGCTGAGAATTTCTTCACCTTACGAAATTTTTCTTTTTTATCAGCAAAAAACCTTATTTTTACTTTAAAACTGGGTAGTTAGCCAGAGAAGAGAACCTCTAATAGTTTCCAAATGTTTACTGTTTAGGCTTGGATTAGACTATAAGCCTTAGTGAACATCAGGAATTTGCAAAGCTTGCCATTTTTCATAGATCCTTTCATTATGGCTAGATGGAACCCATGCAAACTCTGTTTTATGAATCGCATATTATCTTCATTGGGAAACTATCTTCAAGCCATTGACTTAATTTTAAAAAGCAAAACCCCCAAATTTTTATACATTTAAAAAATTTTCAGATGGCCATTTCAATTACTGTAGAAGTAGAATATGATTCTGAATTGAATTTCATTTTACGATTTATCAAATACATGTCCGCTTCCCCCCACAGTCTTATGACCTAGTTGCAGAGTCTATTCCATATTTCACAGTTGAAATTCTTGCAAATTTGCAAAGCTATTGCTGAAGAAATTAATATGATGCATCCTTGTACCTCAGCAAGGTGGTTGCTGCTGTTGGCTGTATTTCATAGTAACATGTCTAAACAGGCAACCATTTTAAATTTCATATTGTAGAAAAATCATTCTTTAAAATAAAAACCTGAGCAAAATAAATAACTCTTGCTGGATAGTACCATACTTTCTTACTATATAAATCTGTTCAGACAAAATATCATGCATTTTTTTCAATAAACATTTATGCTAATAACAAATGTTTGGGGCTTTGATTTTTTATAATTATTAATTGCTTATATGTTATGATTCCTGCATTGGATAATGTGGCTGAATGATCACTTCTAACACTTAAGAAAATTCCTGCAGCTAAAGAAATCATATTAATTGTTTACCAATGTTGAAACTACTAGAACTGGTGGGTATTCATTGACAGTTGGAATTTTATAACAAAGTAAAAGGAGATATAATTTCTTGCTTAAAAATATTTTATTTTGAACTGAAATCATTAATAAACATAAAAAGTCTCCTATACAGGGTAACAAAACTGCTATGTTATTTTGGCTCCCTATTTATGCTGAACCTCCCCTGTATATAATTTGTTTATGATAAATGTTATGTAAACATATGTATACATATATGTATATGTGCATTTACATACAATTGCTATGTTTGTTTGGCTCCCTGTTTGTACTTTTCTCCCCTTGCATATTTTAAGGAAGTATTTTATTGATGTCCATTGTTGGTTAATATCTCTCACTGCCTATTTACTAATCTACCATTTACATCTTCCCCTTTTCACCGAGGGTAGCAAACATGAACTTCTTCATCCTAGGAAATTCCCTAGGCTGTAATTTAAAATAATTTCACAAGAAGCATTTAGGTAAATTTATGGAAGATAGAATCATGACCTATTTGATCACGGGATAAAATTGCTGTCATAGAGGGCAGTGGCACTCACTGCTTCCTCTCTCTTGCTTATAGCTTAAGCCATTAGAGCTGTAAAGTTTACTTAGAGTTTGCAGAGAAGGAAGAGGGTAGGGTCTATGACAGAACCTTGGGGAACACCCACAGTTAGGGGGTGTGATGAATGATGAACCAGCAAAGGTGGATGAGAAGGAGCTGTCAGATAGTTAGACAAAGAACCAAGAGAGAGTTGTGTCATGAAAAACCAGAGAGGAAAGAGTTCCAGGAGCAGAGGATAGGCAGTGCTGCCAAATGTATCAGATATATTGAGAAGCATGGGGACTGAGAAAAGAGTTTCAGATTAAGCTTCTAGAAAGTAGTTTTAGTTGAGGAATAAGGTTGCATAACTATTGTTAGTCTTTGCTGTTTTCTCTGGGAAGGTGTTATTATCTCATTTGTCTCATCTGAGTTCAGAGGAAATCAGGTGGAAACAGTCTTGGAATGATCACTCACTATTGTGCTATTACTGTTTTACCTTTAATGTTCTCTGGACACTGTACAGTTAGAAAAAATGACTGCTTTTTGTACTTGAACATAAGTCTTGAATGTAAGCTCATCTTATATAGGCTTTGAAAGCATCTTTGGAACAACTCCAGTAACTGACGGGATGATGGGGATATGTGTTTCATTTCATTATATTTCTGGAAGACATCCTGACTCCAGGCCTTCGCTCAAACTATTTTAACTGAACTGAAATGCACCTCTTTCTCTTTTCTCACTGTCCATATCCTTTAAGACCCAGTTTTAACCCAAGAATAAGGCCTTTTTTTTTTAACTGACCCAAGCCACATTAAGATAATAACTATTTCCTGAATTTTTCTGATTTCTATCTAGGTCAGCCCTTGCCTTTGGATAGTTGTGTCTGTCTTCATTAGTTGGGCACTGGAGTCCCAGTAGGAGTAAGACAATAGGCAGATAGGTTCTTTAGGTATTTCCCCTTCTCTCCTTGGACTCTACTTCAAGGGAATTCAGGCCATACCAGCTTAAGAGTATTAGAGCTGAGTTTAGCACTTATTGTCCTTTCACCCATTTTGACCCTTTGTCATATTGTTACTTAACTGTTTTCTGTAAAAATGACTTGTTTGCTATGCTAGTCTTTAATATATATATATATATATATATATATATGTGTGTGTGTGTGTGTGTGTGTGTGTGTGTGTATATATATATGTGTGTATGTATATATATATATATATATATATATATATATATATATATATATATATATATATATATATATATATATACATACTATACACACACACATATATTAGTGGATAGGATGACTCTCTTGTTCATATAGGTTTCGGATACATTGCTGTATACATGAGTATTTATTAAATATTAAGAACCAGCTGCCATGGTGTCTCTGCCATTTTGTTCATTTTTCATATTTTAATTGAAAATCTGCTTCATTACAGATGCATTAAATCATAGTCCTAAAAAGAAGTTTGTTTGATTCTAATGTATTAATTTTTCACAAATTTGAGATTTAAATATGTTTTACATTCTTAAAGTGACATTGATATGGATTTGTTCTCTAGTTGTCTAGAATGTGCCTTAGAGAATACTTTCCTGGTTACTTCAAGAAGTTTGAAACAGTGAATATTGGGTATTTGTTTCTTGTAATAAAAAGTGTATATATGTATTTGTAGTTGTTTTTCATCATAGGAAACAGCAATGTATTTTGACAAAGTTGGTGTACCTAGTTTATCATCTTTTTTCCCTTAGTGTTATTCCTCTGTTAAGAGAATCAATTGGAATATTGATGCAGCGAACACCTCCGTCACTGGAAAGTGCTCTGCCTCAGTGCTATCAGAGGGTAAGCTGTAAAACTTCCAGACCTCTTGAGTTTTGTGAAGATCCAAACTCCTGAGGTTTTTAATGTGTTTGTTTTTTAAGTATTGAATTTTTGGTGAGCATATGCTTGGATATAGTGGTTTTTTTTAAAGTCCGGGATTGAATCATGACTTATGGCCATTAACTCTGAACAAGTTAAAAAAAATTTTTTTTAATTGCTAAAGAAAATGTTGTGAAATATAATTTAGCTGGAACTCTGAGCTTTTTTTCTTATTTTGTTAGAATAATGGAACACTTTTTAAAGATTTTAAAATTGAGTATTGCATAATAAAAAGATATAATGCAAACGTCTTAAGAATATAAGCTTCTTAAGGGTAGAGATTGTCTTTTCAGCTGCTAGCCCATTGTCTTACTTAATCATGTACCTAATAAACATTTGCTTATTTGAACTATTTGTTGAGTTGTGGATGTTGTCCTCAAATTTACATAAAGATCCTTCTCAAACTTAGTTTTTTCTTTAGCTACTTGTCTACCCTGGGCAGCTAAATGGTGCAGTGGATAGAGTGCTGGGCCTGGAGTCAGGAAGACTCATCTTCCCAAGTTCAGATCTGGCCTCAGACACTCACTAGCTGTGTGACCCTGGGAAAATCATGCAACCCTTACTTCCGTCACTTCTTCATCTGTAAAATGAGGTAGAGAAGGAAATGGCAAACCACTACAGTACCTTTGCCAAGAAAACCCCAAATGGGTCCCAGAGAGTTAGACATGACTAAAACGACTGAACGACTGTCCACTCAAAATGTGGAATCTGAAAAATGTTGACACCAGTTCTAAAAGAAATTGCCCCTTAGTTCATGAAAAACAAGACTACGTTAGGATTCCCTTTTCCCCAGAGGCAGAGTCAAACTTTATTTTGCCTATAACACTTGTCATGATCACAGTGTTGTAGGATCATAGATTTAGAGTTTAGAACACACTTGCACTTTAGATTTTCTTTTTTATCCTTTATTATCCAGTTTAATCCCTTCGTTGTACATAAGAAGCAACTGAGGCCCGGAGAGGCTAAGTGCCTTGTACAGGTTTACACAGGTAGTAAATGGCAGAGTTGGGCTTTGAACTTGGATCCCTCGATAAAAATCTACCATTCTTCACTGTACCACATACTTGACTCATTGTAAGGTCTGAGCCAGCTCTGCCTTACAGAACCTGGAAAATGAATGATCATAAAGTGAGCATCTTTTAAACAGCATTTGAAGAAGAAAATGTAATATTGCATACTGCTTAAATCTAAAAAATTTAGAAAATTTGTATATCATACAAAACTGGAAAAAAGCTACTAAAAATTGAGATACACAAAAATCTCAACAAATTGAAATTGTGGGCTAAAGCTAATAATTTAGTTGGGATATATGTGAGGTCTTAAACTTGGTTTCATAAATTTGTTCATATCAGTAGAGGATGGGGCATAGATACATTGATAGGAAATAGTTTATGTGGAAAAAACCTGGGGGCTTCAGCAAATTGCAATCTCAGTATTAGTCAGCAGTGTTATGTGACTGTTAAAAAAGTGATTGTGATTTTAGGATACATTGATTAGACCGGACTGTTTAGAACTAGGAGGGATTTAAGAAATTCTTTAATCCCACATCCTCAGTTTACAGGTTAAGTAACAGGCCTAAATATGTCAAGTGACTTATTAATATGCTTATATAGCTGGTAAGTAGTAGAGATGGGTTTCTCATCTAGATGGTTTGATTTCAAGTCCACTGCTTTATTACTCTATACTGTTGTATTACTCTACTATTGTTTTTTTATCCTAATCACAATAGTATTGCTATATATTAACATAGAATTGTACATGCCCAATCTAAGCTTCAGGAGTAAACTGTGATGCTATTAAGTTTTATTGTACTTGTTTGTCAGTGCCTTAGTTCATCTCCTTGTTACTCTTACCTGGTCCCTGCTGGTTTCTTCTTGTTGATATTCTGTGAATTCTACTAAATCTCTGTTTCAATGATTAATCATGTCTATACTGATAGTTCCTAGGGAAAACATGTTCAAAATAACGAGGCTATACATTTATAAATGATAAAACTAAAGCTAGCAGAGTTATTATTTCTAAATACTATTGAGGCCCATGCTTCTTGGGCCTAAGCCCACAACTATTCAGCTCTATCCTACCTTTACCCTTATTTCTGTGGGTCCATTTTCTTACCCCCTTAATTGCTATAACAACACTGATATATATTTTCTGAAAAAAAATTATATTTCAAATGATGAAATAAAGTGGTGAGTGGAATTTGTAGCTGCCTGTTTCCAGAGAAAGAAGGCAGCTGACCTAGTAGCCATGGTTCTAGTCTACACTCTTAGTTGTTACTTGTCTAAAATTATATTATCATTTAATCTCCTTGGGCTTTAGTTTTCTCATCTGTAAAATGAGAATTAGAGTACTTGTCCTGCTTACCTACGGATTGTGGTGAAGATTAAATGAAATAATCTATTTGAAGATGCTTTGTGGGAACAAAAACAACTATTTAATTTAGATGTAAAATGTTTATATTTTCTTGACCCAAATTTAGTTACAATGAGCTGGTTAGCTATACACTGACTGCAAGAAATTTAAAAATATATATAAAATCAGTTAAAATCACTTTGAACAAAGTTACTATTTATTATGAGCAAGGCATTGTATTAGATGCCATGAATCTAAAGGTTTCCTGCCCATGAAGATTACTAAAATGGTTGGTGGCTTTTGAATGCAGTATATGCTTAGTAAGACTTACTTCCTAGTATATTGAGTTGGTCAATTATTTTGCAGTATCATCATAGTGTAGAGGAAGTAGGTCTCATATCAGTATGGTTTTAAGGGAAACCCAGTTTGAGATTAAAAAATTTCAGATCTTGTGGGTGACCTGGGTACTTAAGAGTTGTCATAATTAATATTTAATGTAACTTGAGTGTCATATCTTTGTCTTGCTCTCCTCATAAAGCATTAAGGCATATTTTTCATGTTTTGTCCAGAGAAACATAGGTAGTCTTAACAATGGATAGATTTTAGTAAATTTATGTGATGGTACTTTTGTGAAAATATGATTTCATGTGACATGTGTGATACCATTCCATTTACATTTCATTTTATTTTTCTGATGAAGTATAGTAATTTCTGCATAGTTGATAATGATTGTATCTGCACCTTGTATTCTAGGTTCTGCAGTTGCAAGGAGTTTATCATTTACAAGAGCAGCATTTTTGGACTCTTTGTTCTGATGTGTATGTTGGGACCTTGAAATTAGTAGTTGCACCTGATGCTGATTCAAGGTGGATTTTAAGCCAGACTCACAATATTTTTACTCAGGTATGGCTATTCTTCACTTTATTATTGGCAGAATTTTGAGATTATTTTTATTTATTGCATATATCAGCTGAATATTATGTATTTTCCTGACACAGATTTTGATTGTGGGGATTTCTCTGTAGTTTATAGTTTATAGAAAGTATTGTTTAATTCTTAGATTTGTAGTACTTGAGGAAATTATATTATGAAAATACATTCTCCAAGCACAGGTTTAATTTTGTTACTCTAAACATTATAAAAACATATTTTGACAGGAAAAAAATGGGCCACTTTTTAAATGGATAAAGGTGAAGCAGCATGATATATTGAGTAGAGTGCTGAATTTTGATTGGGTTCAAACCCTCTTTCTGACACTTGGTAGTCTTGTGTCATTTACGCCGGTTATTTAAGTTCTCTATCCTCGGTTTATTAATTTGTTAAATGGTGGTAGCCTCATAAACTTGTCATCTTTTACTTTTTAACTCTCTCTCATATGCCATTATCCAACCTGTTACCAAGTCTTATGGATTCTTCCTTTGCCATCTCTATCTTCCTGATATAGATCCTCATCCCTTCATATGTGGACTATTGCAACAGCCTTCTGGTTGGTCTCCCCACCTCAAATTTCTCTCCATTCCAATCCATCCTCCACTTACCTACCAAAGTCATCTTCCTAAAACACAGATCTGACCATGTCACTCTCTCTTTCTTTCAACTCATAAAACTCCATATTACCTTCTAAAGCAAATACAAAATCCTCTGTGACTTTTAAAATCCTTCACAACCTGGCCCCTTCTTACTTTTGCAGTCTTCTTACATTTTCCTCCCTTGCAAATACTACATAGGGAAAGGAGAAGGTTTGGAGGGGAGGGGATAAGCATTTATACGGTGCCTACTATGTGCTACATACTTTATATATATTATCTTATTTGATTGCATCATCCAGTTTTACTGGCCTCCTTGCTGTACCTCTAGCAAAACATACCATCTGCTGATTCCATGCCTTTTCACTTACTCTGAAATTCTGTGCTAAAATTCTCTCTTTCTTCACCTCTGCCTTTTGGCTTTGCTAGCTTTCTTTAAATATCAGCTAAAATTCCACCTTCTGAAAGGTCTTTCCTGGTTCTCCTTAGTGCCAATATCTTCCCATTGAGATTGGTTGTTTTCATGTTGTGACTCCCCCATTAGAATGTCAGCTCCTGGGGCAGCTAGGTGACACAGTGGATAGAGGCCTGCAGTCAGGAGAACCTGAGTTCAAATCTGGCTTCAGACACTTAACACTTCCTAGCTCTTTGACCCTGGGCAAGTAAATTAACCCTAAGAATGTCAGCTTCTTGAGAACAAATATTGTTTTTGCTCTTCTTTGTACTTAGCCAATGTCTCACATATAATAAGCATGTAGTAAATGCTTATTATCTATTAACTAACTAATACATCATTTTCACTACCCAGGACAATAGAGTCATCACCCTCGGGACACTTATATCACAGTCCTTTATGGGATTACAGAGGAGATAGAAATACCAATAAAGAGGACAAAGTCAGGAAAATCAGCTGGATTAGAACAAGTGTACATAGAGGAAACCTGTGCTGAGGATGACATTTGGGAGGCGTTTAGTTATCTGAAGGAGGGGAAGATACCAAAGGCATGGAAAAAATCTTATACTTTATTATCCTGAATCAAGTTGAGTGAGAGAACTTCAGTAGCTAACAACCTATATGCCTATTCTCCTATTTATATAAAAATTTTGTGAGTATTATCAACATAGCACATGCATCAAAATCATTTTTGGTAAGGGCATTATTAGGGTACATGTAGACTTTCACAAGCAATCTTCCATAGTAGACTTAATCTTTACCACATATTTGAATGAAAGATAAGAGACAGTAAGATCCCAGTGTGATTATTGTTTGTTCATTTAGAAAAAAAGCGTTTGAGATTTCTGGGATATCTGGTCAGTCAGTAATACAGCTGATTAGTCATTTTCTCTAGACTCTGGCCTCTCTTGCCCTATGCCCAAAGAAGAACCATTCCCTCCTCTCCCTTTCTCCCCCCATACACACAAACACACACATACACACAGAGCTTAGTCCACAGGAAAAAGGAGAGAGCCTTGCCAAGATAAAATCCTTATTGATACTAGGGAGTTTTATTCATTCATACAGTCAGTCAGTGCCCTTTCTCTATCAATTCCATGAGTCCCTGACAGAGACACAAAGTAAATGTGTGGCGTTGTGCTTGGAGCCCACCCACCCACACACCAGAGCCTCTGCTGGTGTACCACGCTTTCTCCCTATCTGCCGTCCCACAATAACTGGCAAAAGTGACTGCCCAGCCAGTGAAGAAGGAAGGGTGAAGCTGAAAATGTTCTGTCTTTCATTTGGGGACCTGGCTGTAGCTACAAAACTATAGAACTCTTGTTGAAACACTCTCCTTGCCCTCCCCTAACCATGAAAAATGTGCAGACATTGATTCAGTCCAGCCATAAAAATGAAGGGTCAGCCAAAGGAACCACTGAAAACAGAGATCACTGTATGTGATGTGTAGGTATAGCCTTGAGAAAAGGAGACTGAAACCTAATTGGGGCCAGCCTTTCTTCCCAGAAGTTACTTTAAACAGGTACCCAGGCTGGTGAACTCTTTATCTCCCAACACTCTAGGAGGCTGTATTCATAACTACATGGAAGAATGCTCTAAATTGCTAATAATAAGAGAAATGCAGGTCCAAACAAACCTGAGGTTTTACCTCATTCCCTGCAAATTGGCAAAGAGGACAAAAATGGCAAATAGTCAGTGTCAGAGAGGTTGTGGGATGATAGGCACACTGATATGTTGTTGGTGGAATTGTGAGATAGTACACCGATTTTGGAAGGCAGTTTAAACTTGGACAAATTAAGTGATGAAAATGTCCATAATCTTTGAGCCAGAGACTCCATTACTGGGCTTATACCCCAATATAAGAAGCAAGTCCTTATATACACCAAAATGTTTATAGCAGCATTTTTTATGATAATAAAATATTGGAAACAATGTAGATGACCATCAACTGGGGAATGGCTTAAAAAAAAACTGACATGTGAATGTAATGGAATCTAAGAAATGATGAATGTGATGAATAGAGAAACATGGAATGATCTGTATGAACTGATGCAGAGTGAAGTAAGGAGAGCCAAGAAAACAGTACACTTAATGACTACAGCAATGTAAATGGAAAGGGCAACTACACACATACACAAAAATCAGAAGTGAATGTAATAAAATTATAAAGGTCAGTCATGACTCAGGTGAAGAAATATGAGAGGACACCACCAAACTATGGGAAGTCCACAAGTGTTATACATTGCACATGTTTTTGGACTTTTTAATTTATCAATATATTACACTGTTTTTTTTCCCTTTTTTTTTCTTTTGTCTTTATAAGTACTATTTGTTATAGGGATTAGCTGTCTGGGAAGGAGAGGTCTACTGGGGAAAACTATAATAATTATAATATATATAATAATTATATATAATATATATAATAATCAAAAAACAAGCATCAATAAAAATTTGTTATTGAAGAAACAAAGTGGAGGAGCACGGAAGCGCAACTCTCTTAACTTTAAATATGAATAGACAATAAATAGTCCAATGAAAGGACAGAGTGGCAGAACGGACAAGAAAACAAAACCTCACAATCTGGTTTCTCATGAAGAACCTCAAAAAAAGCAAAGACATAATGAATCAAAATGAGAGACCGAAGCACAACTTACTCAGCATCAGGTGAATTAAAAAAGCAGTAGTTGCAATCATTCTACAAGACAAAAATAAAAATTCACTATATCATTAAACAAGAGATTTATATTATGATTCAAGAAAACATAGACAATGAATCAATAATAAAAATGTACACCAAATGACATAATATATAAATTCATAAAGGTGAAACACTGTGACCCAGTGGTACTGCTGGAACCATGAAAATATTCACTTTCCTCTTTTTCCCCAGAGAAAGGACTATAAAGGGAATTCTCAGACGCCAAATAGACTAGATGACTACCACAACCCTCTCCTGATGGAGACAGAATTCTGTAACAGTTCAGTGAAGTTCTTGCTTATAAAACGACTGTCATCATTTTAGAAAGTGTAGCTCATTGCTAGGTATTTATGCTGTCTGTGGTTATTTTAAATGAGGTATCTCTTACTATCTCTCATCATGGGGTTTCATTGGTGATATATAGAAATGCTGAGGTTTTATGTGGGTATGTTTTAATATCCTTCTACTGTGCTAAAATTGTTGTTTCAACTTGCTTTTTAGTTGAATCTCTAGGATTTTCCAAATATATCATCATATTATGTGCAAAAAGAGATAGTTTTATTACCTCATTACCCATTATGATTCTTTCCATTTCTTTTTCTTCTGTGATTGCTATTGCTAATATTTCTAATACAATATTGAATAATATTGGTGATAATGGGCATCCTTGTTTTGTTCCTGATCCTATTGGGAAGGTTTTTAGCTTATCCCTATTACAATGCTTGCTGTTGATTTTAGGTAGATGCTTCTTTTCATTTTAAGGAAAAATCCTTTTATACCTATACTCTCAAGTGTTTTTAATAGGAACTCTTTGTTAGGCAACTAGCTTTGATTTAAATAAACTAGAGGAAGGCAAGAGTAGAAGCAAGAGCAGGCCCAGTGTCAAAATCCCTACCTCCTCTATCATTGGTGCCCAGAAAGATGTATACTTTTTCCCAGAAATCCCCCTTCACAATCCTTCTCTTCTCAAAGACTTAATAATTCACATGAAACATAATACCAGGCCTGCTTGTGGCAAAGTCAGCCTTTTGTGGCACTATGGGAGGCAGAAGAAGCAGCTTCCATAACATGGATATATTTAAAATTCCCTAATTTATCTTTTTCTGTCTCCCAAAAAAGATGGTCTGCAGCATCTGGGAAAAACTGTAGCTAAAAGGATTCTTTTTCAGCTGCTGTTTGGACTAGATGGCTGCCAAGTTCTGTTCTGCCTGAAGTTTTCTGATTCTTTAATAATTCCATAAACCAGTCATTTGTAATAGGTGATTGAAGGGGCAGCTAGGTGGTGTGCTAGATAGAGCACTGGTCCTGGAGTCAAGAGGACCTGAGTTCAAATATGACTTTGGACACTTGACACTTACTAGCTGTGGGACCCTGGGCGGGTCACTTCACTCTGATTGCCTTGCCAAAAAACAAAAAACCAAAAAAAATGGTGATTAGAAACACTCATTTTGGAGATCACAGCCATATATCTAGAACATTTTCAGTTATACATAAAGCAAGAACAAAGGTTCTGTTTACATTCTTTGAGAATGCAACTACATTCCTCATCTTTTCATGCATTGGGGAAAAATCTGCCAATATAACTTTTTTTATAAAAAAAATTTACAGGAAGATTCCATCAGATTTTTAAGAAAAAATCAATACCTATACTACTCAAATTATTTTTAGAAGTCGAGAAGGAAAACACTAAAGTAAAGAGAACTATAGCCGTAGATCAGCAAGTATTGGTTAAAATTTTTCAAACAAAATCCTAGCAAAAAGACTTGATTCAGAAAATCATTCATTTTGATGAAGTAGAATTTATCACAGAGATGCAAGGATGGGTCAACATTAGAAAAGCATTGCAACTAATTATGTTAAAAATAAAAGCATCTCAGACCCTGTTGTTATGTCAATAGATGCAGAAAAAAGTCTTTGACAAAATATAATTATCAACAAATATCATTAAGTGTCTGCTGTGTGCCAGACACTGTTCTGAGTGCTGGGGACAACGATTATATATATATATTCAGCTTAACTATAAAATGAAGAGATACAAATATACACAATGTAAATACAAAGTAGTTTGGAAGAGAGGGTGCTAGCAGTTGGGAATATCAAGAAAAGCTTCATTTAGAAGTTTTTGCTTAAGATAATTCTTAAAAGAAGAGATATACTCTATAAGGCAGACGTAAGGAGGGATTACATTCCAGGCTTGTGGAAGATAGCAGCTGCAAAGGTGTGGATACAGGAGATAGTGTGTTATGTTTGTGGAATAGAAAAAGCCAAATGGGCTGGATTTCAGAGTGTGGGTGGCAGACTGTGTGTGCATTGGGGTTGAAAACAGAGGGCCAGGTTATCTAGGGCTTTAAAAACCTAAACAGAGGAATTTGTCTTTTATCCCAGAGGCAACAGGAAACAACTGCAGTTTACAGTATATATAGAAGGGTTGGCCTTAGCAAGAAGGATCATTTCTCTGTCAGTGATTGGGAAAAAAGAGGAACCAGTAGAAGATGATGTCAGGTGCTTTTGAGGTGAACAGAATGGGTCAAAGGGAAACACATCTAATGGCTTCAGTTTTTTTACTAAAGTAAAAAAGACAAGAAGTTCTCAGCTAAGAGAGAGGGGCAAGAGCATGGCTAGGGACCTGAGAGAAAAGAAAGTTTAAAATAGTATTTGTGGAGCATGAGATAGGTGTTCAATTAGGGAAGTTTAAAAGGATTCCCTTGCTGCCCTGAGAGCCTAGTTAAAGTAGAATAATTTGGATTTTAAAAAATTAATTAAATTTTAGGGTTTTTTTAATTAAAAAAAATTTATTTAGTCACTTCCATAAGCTTTTGAGTTTTAAATTTTCTCACCTTCCCTTCTTCCCCTCATCCCTCCCCAAAATGGCATGCAATCTGATATAGGCTCCACATATACATTCCTGTTAAACATCTTCACATTAGTCATGTTGTAAAGAAGAATTAGAACCAAAAGGAGGAACCATGAGAAAGAAGAAACAAAACAACAGTAACAAAAAGAGAGAGCAAATAGTATGTTTCAGTCTGCATTCAGACGCCATAGTTCTTTCTCTGGATGTGGACAGCATTTTCCGTCATGAATCTTGGATTGTCTTAGATCCCTGCATTGCTGAGAAGAGCCAAGTCGATGAAAGTTTGCATCGCACAATGTGGCTGACTTCACTCAGCATCAGTTCATATAAGTTTTTCCAGGTTTTTCTGAAGTCTGCTCCTGATTTCTTATAGCACAGTAGTATTCCATTATATTCAGATACCACAACTTGTTCAGCCATTCCCCAGTTGATGGGCATCCCTTCAGTTTCCAATTCTTGGCCACCACAACAAGAGCTGCTACAAATATTTTTGTACCTGTGGGTCCTTTTCCCATGTTTATGATCTCTTTGGGATATAGCCCTAGAAGTGCCATTGTTGGGTCAAAGGGTATGCACGTTTTTATAGCCTTTAGAACATAGTTCCAAATTGCTCTCCAGAATGGTTGGATCAGTTCACAATTCCACCAACAATGAATGCATTAGTGTTCTAATTTTCCCACATCTCCAACATTTATTATTTTCCTGTTTTGTCATGTTAGCCAGTCTGATAGGTGTGATGTGGTACTTCAGGGTTGTTTTGATTTGCATTTCTAATCAATAGTGATTTAGAGCATTTTTTCATCTGACTATAGATAGTTTTAATTTCTTCATCTGAAAACTACCCGAATAGTGGATTTTTAATGTACCCTGTCATCACATTTGTGTGGCTTCTCCCTTCTCTATTAAGAAGCATCTAAACGGGAATGGGGAAGGCAGATGATGGTAGTAGCCTTAGGCTAAGGCACAGAAAGTGAAACATAGTGATAGAACAGGAGGTCAGTATTACAATTTAGTAGGTGACTATCACTCTGTGTAGCTGAGGTGGAATAAAGGACCAAGTTGTGGCATTTGAGGGCTTTGAGGAATAGGTAGTCAGCAGCTCATCTACACAGATATTAAAGTCCTTTAGTTTAAGGGCCAGTTGGAAAGCAGAGAATGATGGTGAGCCAAGTGCTGAATTCCTTGACAAAGGAGGGAGAATTGGGGTCAGCCCAATACTACAGCCCCTATAATTTTTATTGAGTGGATGTCAAAGATTGCTGAGTGAGTCAGAAAGTGGCATTGTGGCACAAGGAGTATTCTGATTGTCCCTTTAGGGCCATAATATCTAGCTGTATAAGGGAAAGTATAGCCTGTGCTAGAGAAGACAGCTGGGATGCAGTATCCTCAGAGAGGGCTGAAGTGGAAGCCAACACGGGTAGGGTAGGATTGAGGAGGATGAGGATGAAAGAATAAGAGGAAAGGTTTGCAAAGAGTTTCCTCCTAAATTAATATGATTTATTGGTATAGGTTAGGGAAAGAAAGAGGAAAATCTACAGAGATAATAGTGGGCAGCAGATGAATAATGATGCTTACAATCCTCAAGGGCTGTTGCTGGTGGAGCTGGTTAGCAGGGCCTGGGTTTGATATTTTCTCAGGGGTGGCTGGTAGAGAAGAGTGGTATGTAGGGGATTGGGGAGTCGTCTCCCTAGACAGATGTGCTGCTTGATAATTCTCCCCATGTGACACTCATTTCCTGTCTTCATGTATTTGGCTTTGGTCATTCCCTTGTACTTCCTCCTTAGCTTTGCTCTTTTCAAGACCGTCTTTTCCTTTAAATGTAGTTCAGGCACCATCTTCTATGTTAAACTTTTCTTCCTTCTCAAACTACCATGTACTGAATTAACTACTTTGTGTGTATTCATTTCCTGTGTATTATTCACTTTCATTTATTTACATTTATGCTGCATGCATTTTTATATATGCATATATATATATTTATATATACTTATTATCTCCCTTAGTAGACTGTAAGTTTTTTATAAGTATGAATTGTTTCATTCTTTGTGCCTGTTTCCCCAGTGCTAAGCAGAGTTGATTTATTGCTTGGCCAGGCCTAAATGTGCGTTCAGTCCCAGCCTGCCCATTGAAACTGTTCTTGCTCCTCTTCAGGGTTAGATATCTGGTAGAGAGAGGTGGGGATGTGATGATGGACAGCAGTCCTTATTTATATTGAAACAACAACAACTGTATAAAGTATAGCAAGCATAGAAGGATCTTTTTTAAAAGTATGATAAAAAGTATCTGCCTGGTCAGTCAGTCAGGAAGTATTTATGTGCCAGCCATTATGCTAAGTATCAGGGATACAAAGAAAGGCAAAAAATAGTCTCTGGTCTTGAGGGGTCACAATCTAATATGGGAGAAAACAAGCAAACAAATATGTACAAGCAATCTGTCTACAAAATGCATAAATAATAATATTAAAATAATTAACAGAGGAAAAGCACTAGAAATAAAAGGAGACTGGAAAGATACAATGGGACCAGGTCATAAAGGGTGTACAGATAGCTGACCATATCAGCTAGTGGTGAAGTAGGTAAGAGTACCTGGCATAGGGTCGGGAACACTTGGATTCAGATTTGACCTCAGGTACTTAGTAGCTATGTAACCTTGGGCAAGTCACTTAACCTTCTGTTTGTCTCAGTTTTCTCAACTGTAAAATGGGGGTAATGGCATCAACCTCCCAGGGTTATTGTGAGGATCAAATGAGATGTTTGTAAAGTGCACAGTGCCTGGCATATACAGTAAGTGCCATATAAATGCTAGTTGTTATTGTTATCATGATTATTATTTTTGTTAGGTAGCAATGTGCAGTAGGCATACAGTTTGCCCAAAAGAATGACTAAACAGATGAGAGGACCAGGGGAACTTCATGGTGCCGTGCTGAGATGCACAATTTTGGTCTTTTGTCAGTACCTACATGTAGGTATTGGTAACTTTTATAAATAACTCATATTTCAGGTTGATGTTCCTCTTAGAAGAGAAGGCAGAGCAAAGAGGCTAGGGCTAGATAAATAGATCTAAGGGTCATCTGCAAAGACATGATAATTGAGTCCGTGGGAGCTGATCTGAGAAGATTATTTATGGGATCCTAGAGGTGAAAGGGACCTCAGTGGTCATCTAGTCCAAGCCTGTAGGTGAACAGTAATCTTCTCTACGATATTTTTAACAATTCTTACCTGTCACTTAGAACCTATGTAGCAGCAGGATTTTGCTTGCCATTTTGTGAATTGTATAATATATCTCTGTCATGTTCTATTTTCCAATGATTTTCTCTTTTACAATTTTTCAGGCTGGAGTAAGACAACTTTATGTACAGATTGACTTTGCTGCCATGTAATGAATTGTCAGAAATTGTGCTCTTTGGACCAAAGGTTTCTGGTACTGTACAATCTAAAACATTGTGTCCTCATCTTTTATAAAATAGAGCCATCACCACTACAACAACCCAAGATGAAGACCAAGTAGACACATCTTTTATGGTCTAGTGGAGGAGTTCTCTTCTAAGGAGCCAAAATTAAAAGGATCTGTCCTGGACTTTTGGTCTTGTTTTTTGTGCCCTCTCTTTCTAAACCATTTTCTTTTAAAGGTTTCTTTTTCTTTCTTTTCTACTATCATATCTTTATTTCAGTAGAAATTCAGATTGTGGGCCAGTGATCATTGGTAATGTCTTCTCTGAAGCTACTGAAACCACAGCTCATTCCCCACAAACCAGTGTTATTAGAAAAGAAAAAAAGTTTAAAAAAGGAAATCTGTTTTGTATGTAATGTCACATTGTTGACATTCTTCAATATAATCATATGTTTTTTGTAAAATTGTTTGTACTTTGCAAACTTAATGAACCAAACCATATTGGGTTTTCAAAGTGCCTTTGCTTCAGAAAATATATTTGCCAGCACAGAAATGTAATGTCAGGGGGTTTTATTTTTTTTTTATGGACATACTGTAACTTGTACAAAATAAGACTCTTGCTACTGATGTATACTAAATTTATTTTTGTGTACTTCAAGCATAGTTTTAAATGTATAAAAATTCCCCATTATTGTTTTATCTTGTCAAAATAAAAAGGTAATACTTTTTTAAAAAAAAATTCATTATCACATAAATTACTCTTTTGGATTGTTTTCAAAGGTTTGCACATACATCTGTTGTACAAATGGCTGTTTTGATTTAATTAAACATCTGCTAGTCTCCAAATGATTTTCATAAAACTGCTTTCTGTATGTGGGAAGCAGTCCTAGATTCCCCATTGCCATTTTTATGGAGTTTGTAAATAAATGAAGGGAAAGAATACTTACTGGCTCCTGGTGAGGGGTGGGGAGAAAAGGTGATGATTTGTGTTTTTTAAATGCTGATTTTTTTAGCTTTGTTTTCCTGTGCAAAGCTTTGCATACGTAAAATTGCTTTCAGGAACTCCCTGAGGCTTGAAAATGATGGATTTCATTGAATTGTCACCAGTTTCCTAAATGGAAGTGAGGCGATCCTGAGACTAAACAAAGCATGGGAGGTGAGTTTAGCACTTGACCTAACACAGGCATCTTAAGCAGAGGTGAAGGCAGGCACTCTTATGGATCTAATTTGAGAGGATGAGCATTGATACTTTTGAAGGAATACTGAAATGGATAACTCTTTTTCTATTTATAAATTAAATTCTCATTTCATGTTAAAAATTGAAATAGCTAAGAAATCCTAAAGGAAGAAAATGAATATTTGAGAATATTAGTGAATAGCAAGTTCTTAATTTTCCATTGGGAGCAGAAAAAAATATGTTCATTTTCTACTGTGGTATAATTTGATTATCTGATTTCCATGTCTCTGACCTACAATCTCAAGAAGTGAGCATTTATGGTGCATCAAATATGGCAATGGTTTCTACGTAAGGAAAAGAAAACAAGTAATAGATTATCATTAGGAAAATTGTCTATCTTGACTAAATTATGGATTTATTGCTACTGATTGGTATGAAGTACATTTATATATATTCTTTTGTTGTAAATTAAGTAGTAGTTTCAGAGCTGTAGGACTTGCTAGAGAGATTTCCTGAACCTAAGAATCAATGCAATTATAACTAGTTTAACTGAAGTAATCATTGGAATCTTTTAAAGGGGTGAGGAAAAGATATATTCCCATGATCCTGCTGCTTTTACTTGACAGGTATAATTAGTCTTTTCTAATCTTCTAACCACTGTTAAGCCTGTGAAAACTCTGATTTATTCTTTAAATGTATCACAGAAATAATGTTCATATTATAGAAAAATGACAGAATTAGTATGACTGAGAGATTCTGGAGTTTAAGACTTAAGACAATTGAATATGGAAGAATTTGTAAGACATTTCCAATGTGGAGAATGAGATTTTCTGTAAGTAGGTATATGCATGATTGTTGTGTGGGTTTTAAAGAAGGGCCAGGTGCTCATTATTGTGGTCTTTATGTACACTTTCTGCTATTCAGCAGAAAGAAGGATTTTTACAGATACTAATCTGAGCCACTGTTTGCTTTTTAATGAAGAAAAACCTGCTTCTCTTTATGAAATTGTATTCACAGTGCACCCTAAGAAATTGCATGGTATTATAAATTTTCCATTTGATGACAGTTTAGAGCTACTGGATTAAGGAACAAAATTCTTACCATTACTTCTACATTGAGAGTAGGAGCCTGAAATCACAAGATTGGTATAAATAATTTCTGCATTAGTTCAAATGAATGTATATAGTATTAAAGTATAGTGGAAGACAGCCACCTTCTTATTCTTTCCATGAGTGACTGATTTAACAGCATTCTTGGTAAAGGTGTGCTACTTCAGATTATTTTGCCAAGAAATAATGTTGTTAGTTTTCTCTTTTAGAGAAAAGATTAGTAATTATTGTTGGGTTATAGAACTTTTGTAGTTTTGCAAAAATAGATTTTTTGTAAAACTGAGATTTCGCTAACACTTTACAAAACAAAACATTCACTGAAAAAAAATTTTATATTGCTAAGGAAATGTTTACCTTGTAATAGAACTTCCTTAAACAAATTTATGTATACTTTTTTTTAAATCAGTATGGCGTTAATGAAGATGAAACATTTAACATGTACAACTTCCTGCTTTTGCTAACCCTGAAATGCAGATTCTTGTCCGATCTGTTATCTAGAAGTAGGCAAGCCCTCATACTGTCTTGGGTGGAAGAGACTGCAGCATTCTGGGAGATATAATGGGTAGTGTAAGAGTATTTGGCATTATTATCATGTTAAGCTGGTATGATCTCATTTGGTACTATGCTTTTCCTTGTGTCCTGAAGGGTCTTCATATTCTTCAAAAAACAAGCTTAGTTAAAACCCAAGAGGGTTTTTATTGCAGAATCATATAAAACCACTATATTTTTAAACAAATGGGATAGGAAGATAAGTGTTGAGAAAGCTAAACACAAAATATTTCACTGCTAATTACAGAGCTGAAAGAGATCATAGAAATATCTTCTAGAATAGATTTTACATGTGAGAACAGAGGGCAGAGAGGTAAAGTTACTTCCCCAAGGTCATACAGCTATTAGTGGCAAATCTATAGTCTTATGATGGGACAATCCAGTAGTCTTTTCATTACATCATGCTCCCTCCCCAGCATATCATTATTTCCAGACATTCTAAATCATTTTATAAATGGAAGAGCTTATTTGCCCCAAGGCATAATCTAATAAATGGTATAAGCAAAACACTTTAATGAAATTTGACTCTGTATCAAGTAACAGAGGTTCATTTTGATCTTTGGATTGCTGTTTTTTTTTTTACTAGAGGATCTTTTGTTACATTAGTGCTAGATATTCTGACATAAAATTTTTTAGCCCTTTTTTTTAACCTCAGAGTTTAAAACATATACAAAAGATGATGGAATCTCTACATATCATAATTTCCCTTGGTAAATATCTTTGTTTTCTCTTCAGAGCTAAACTGAGATTTCTATTTGTTTCAGTTTCTTACATTTTAGAGCTTTAGAAAACAGAAGGGTAACTCAAAAATGACCTCATTTTAGTTTTACTGACATAGATTTACAGTTGGAAGGGGACCTTAGACATCATTTAATTCAACCTCTCTCTATATGTGAAAAAACTAAGGCCTGGAGAGATTAAGGGCCTTGCCCACCATAGTCATTTAGCTAATAAATAGCAAAGCCAGGGTATTCTTCAGTGAAGAAATACACTTATCTTTAGGTATGTACTCAGTTATGCAGGCTTGAGCATTCATGACATTATAGAATCACTGGATGAATTATAGATGACTTTTTCTAGCAAGAAGAGATATTTGGACAAGAAAGGACTATGATCTCGTTAAGTACTTTTAGCACTTTTTTTTCCAGTTCTTTTCTTCCTGACTTCAAGATTTTGAAAATTGATCCCTAGATGCCTTCAAAATCATGTGTGTTTATTTTGTCATCACTAGTTGTTCTGCCTGATTTACCTTAAGTGCCATTTCCACTTCTGTTTATAAAAATGCATCAGGTACCAAATATGATCATTTCACTATCATTGATGAGGCAAATAGAGAAGCATTAACAAATCTGTTGCATATTCATGTGTCATCCAGCCTGTTTTACAGGTGAGTGCTCCTGGGATGATCTGAATAGTCCATTTTCCCCTGTTTTGTGAGGCAATACTCCTCATAATTATCTGCTAATCATCATTCTCCATGTTTTGCAAAATAAATTTGTATTTTAAACTGACCTTGACCTTTGTTGGTCTGTCTACTTTGCCGTGAGACTTTCTTTTAACAAAAGTATTTTAAATTCGCAAAGAATTTATTTTAAGACAGCCTGGCAAACTAAGTGATTCAGATTTTTACCATCAAAACAACATAAAAACAAACAACATAGATTATTAGGTAGCTAATTTTTTTGCACAGACTGTGTGATCTAAATGTATTTCTTGATTTTATTTAAAAATATAACCAGGGAAATGAAATGAAATTCAGTGCTCATGTTAGATAAAATGTCTTTGGCCATATTTTCATGAGGCCATTAAAAAATTCCACTAATTGCAAAGAAATTTGATCCCAGGAACTGTGAAATATATTAGCATTTTATGAATTTATCATGCCAAAATTTTTAATGTTGGGGACAAATTACACCTGCATGATCCTGTCCTTAGTGATGTTTATGTTCTTAGGCCTTCTTGTCCTGAATGTCTAGTCTATAGTAAAGTCCGCTCACTGCTGGCTAGAAATAGATTACTTGAAATAGTAAATGCTGTCTTTTGCTGTAAGGGGTAGTTTAACTTCATGGATTCTGTCATAAGGTAGACAGCTAATGGGAACTCTCAGAAAGGATAAATGGAGCTCCATCACAATCCCTTCCTTGCCAAATTCTTCAGCGTAGTTTAGTAGGATATTCCTTTTCTTTTCCTGATCAGGTATTCAATTTTACAGAGATGTTGAAATAAGATTTTATATGAACAGTTTTGTTTTATCTTCAGCTTTTAAGGATTAAATCTTTTCTGTAAAGTGATGAGCTATACAAAGAATTATGTGATTTGATTTTATAAGAAAAATAATATCCATGTTTAGACTACTTGTAAATGCAGAAAGTTTTTTTTTAATTTGTTAATTATGATAGTATTTGGAAGTATTGTACCATAAGTTCCTTGAAGGAAGGGAACTATGTTTTACATTTCTGAGTTGCCTGCCAAACCTAACACAGTGCTTGCACAAAAATACCTAATAAAGGTACCTGCTCAATGTTGAATAAATAGGGATTATGAGTATATATAGCAGGGCAGCCCTAAAGTTGGGAACAAGTAATAAGCATAGTGCACAAAGACTCTTTCAGCATTCCTGTTGTATTCTACACAAATTAAAAGATTATCATTTTAATTGGACTTAAAGTATTCCAGTGAGGTAGATTTTTCTTTTTAATAGATGATGTGGAAGCAGGAGAAAGACATTATTTGTCTTATATATTGCCACATAACTAATTAGTAGAACTGGGGCTACAAAATCTACGATGTCTTGACCTTAGGTATTTTTCACAGCACATTCCAAAGTCAACCTTGTCTCCATTCTATGTTGAGCATTCTCATATTTGTGTGAGGTTTGATGACACATATTTAGCACAACATCTGAAAGAAACAGGGCTTTTTGATTGTAGCATATCAAGTTGGAAACTGATCTGGATACCAAATTCCTTCGAAGTAAGGAGGCTCTACACTTAAAAATAATTTTTAGATAACAAATCATGTATCTGTTTTAACTTTCATTCTCTTCCTTCTACCTCCAAATACCTTAGGTTGCAGTGGCCACCCTGCCTTAAAGTTCTCTGCTCCAACATACTGCCACTTCTATAACTTCCCAGTCTTTTCTGATGACAGGAAAACTTTCCCATGGATTTTAGTGCTTACTGGAATTTTTTGTCTTATTATATGTCATGTGTTTTTCAGGCTGGTTGGTGACTCTGTTCTAGATAGATTAGAGGTAGTGGGTCTTAAGTTTTCATAAGTCATGTCTACATTTGATCCAACTGCAGTAAACCTCAGTGAATTGGTTGCTATGTGGGGTGTGTGTGTGTGTGTGTGTGTGTGTGTGTGTGTGTGATGTGAGTATGCGTGTGCACACAAGTTAGTGTGGATTTTGTGAACAGCTACAGAGTAGGATATTTTGCATCTGAAATACTGTGAATAAAAAGTTGCCAAAACCATTCCAGGCAGTAGACATTTAAACTGAACTGCAGAATACATAACCTCCCTGCTTCCTCTTATTAGGGTTTGAGTTTTCGGTGAAGAATGGGGCATCTAACCAAGTCTTTCAGTACTAACCAATATTGCATATGGAAATGTCAGATTTTAAAGACTATGTTTTAATGTGGTTTTTAAGTGCTGAAGTAAGAAATTATGCTCAAGTGCAATAGAATAAATCTATAAAGGTATATTTCACCCTTTCTACTTGAAGACAGTAATATGTAAAGCATAACATCAAATGTATTTTTTAAAAGGATCATGAAAGATACTGTATGAAAATATTCTTTTCAATAAAACTTTGGTTTAAAAATCTGTTATCTGAATTGTCTGTTAGTACTGGTATTTAATTGGACTCTGAACTGTAGCAACAAATGGAAGTGGAGATGAGGAGAAGAAAAGTCTCAAAATGAGCCTTTTTTCCCCCAAACAGAAAAGTTACTAAGAAGGGAACAGTTATTGTGGCTGATAAGGGAAGCAGTATTGTTAGCAGTTATTGAGGTTGCCATTGCCTGTTTCTCAGACATCAGAAATCACCACTCCATAAGTCAACAAGCATTATCAAGTTAGATTGTTTTGTTGGAGAGAGTGGAGGAAACCACGTTTGGAACAGTTCTCTTCTTTTCCAGAATGGCCATGACAGTGAGTACTAACATAACATGAAAAAATGATCAGGATTAGATGGTTACATGGTTGATTTGAACTCTTAGTGATGGGTAGATGGCAAAAGAAAACTGATTAATTTTTTCCAACTTAGATTAATTGCTTTGTAATTTTAAGTGACAGATCACGGCTTCCCCTTTCCTTCCTTAGAAATGGCAAATTAAGTCTTTGGAAAAGCACACCTGGGTGCAGTTTGAAACACTGGACTAGTCAGTATTAATAGTTCATTCTCTGAATGCTCTGGCTTCCTGGTACTCGGTTCAGGGCCATCTCCAGTCCTCCTGATCTATATCTGGCCACTGGACCCAGATGGCTCTGGAGGAGAAATTGAGGCTGGTGACCTTGCACAGCTCTCCTTCACTTTAATCCAATTCATTTGCATGTCATGGTGTCACCTCCCTGATGTCATGGTCTTCTTTGAGAAGGACAAACAACAACCTCTTGGAGGCCTGAAATCAGGACCCTCCTTTCCACTTAACTATTAGAAACTCACTTGTTTAAAACAGATTCATTACTTTTTTTTCTCTATACAGAAGCACATGCCATGCATGGAGAATTCATTCATGCTTCTTGGACAGGGAGGGGGAACAGAAGAATTTTATTTAAAAAATATGGCACTAGTTATGTGTATACAGTTATGCCACATTGCAAGGGGTTAGAGTTGCAGTGCTCCTGTGATCTGGAAAATCTGCATAAATTTTTTTGGCCCTCCCTTTGTACCAGAGAAGTCTGAATTTTTTCTTTTTCTTTTATGGGGTGTTTGCAGTACCTTATTGTAAAATTTGAGTTAAGTATTTGGTCATAGGTTCTGTGTTATCTGCTGGCCTTTGCATGTCCTCTGTAGCTTCCACAAAACTCCAAAATTCCCATTTAATTTCTTATGCCAACCAATGATATATTGAAACCAAAATGGGGCAAGTCGTGATGTGGAAGGGATAACTGTATATTTGAGTTGGGCTTTATAGAATGGGAGGCACCAAAGAGAGTGTGGGCAAAGGCTTGGATGCTGGAAGGTATCTGGTACTGTAGGGGATGGCAAGAAATCCATTTTGACGAGAGTATAGAATATGTGGAAGAAAGCAATGTGCTAAAAGGGTTGGGAATATAAAATGGTTAAACAGATTGTAGAGGATCTTGAAAATCAGGCCCATGCCCCCCACCTCCTTTCTGTCAGGTTGGTACAGTCACCGTCTCTGCATGTTCTATGTCCTGCCTTTGTTCTTGTAGCTTCCTCCACCTTAAATGCTCCTCCCTTTTGTTGGTCTAAATGACACCTATCCATTACTTAAAGTCCCACGTTGTTGTGGACTGCTCTAGTCCACACTGATGACTTGCCTGAACTACTGTTGTATTTATACACAGTATTGTGAAAAGGGAGAAAAAAGTGCTTAGATTTGGCTTCTGAGAACCTGGGTTCAAATCTTGTCTCTCCCATTTAATCACCTGCAGTTCCTGATTAGTGTAAATAATGAACCACCAGAAGTGGTCACATGTACTCAAAGTTGTAATTATGTATAAAATATGCTCATTGCTTCCAGCCCAATGGAAATATGTAGTGCAAATTATTCTCACTAATTGGATACTAGCTGTACCTTGTGTGGCTTTGGCAAATCATTTAATCTCTGTACCTCAACTCCATCATCTGTAAAATGAAGGGGTTGGATTAGAGCTGACAGATTTCAGCCCTAAAATAGTGATCCTCTAAATGCTGTTAATCCTACTTTGTCATTTAAGACTATCTGTTCCCTGAGACTAGAGCCTCTGCCTTTTCCTTTATTGTGTATCCTCCACAGTACTTGGCATGATTCATCAAAGAAAACAGACATCCCTATAAGTAAAGGGGCAGAAACCGACCTCCCTTTGTGTGTTTGAATGCTGGTAAACCTATTTATCTCCTTCTGCCCTACACATTTCTTGTCCTTGGAAGAGACTCATAATGACAACACTGAAAGGTTGGAAAATTTGCCTAAGAAGATAGGGGAAAGAAGCAGGAAAGAGAATTGGAGGGTTTTGAGAAGTCATTTAGTCAGACTCCTTATGTGAAGAATGATTCTCCCACAGCCAGCTTGTATTAGTAGTAACATGGATCTCAGATGAAATAAGATCACCCTTTAAACATAACTCCTAAGGTCATATCACATACGACACAATAGCAACTGTTCCTCAATACAGGCATTTTTGGTTTCCAGGGTAACAGTTTCCCTAGGGTTTGCTTATAATGTTGATCTAATTAGGACAGATCCTGTTTAGTTTAAAACATAGAAGCCAGAGGTGGTTGGGCCAAAACTTGTTTCATCAACCATTCAAAATGCATTTATTGTCTACTGTGTGTAAGGCACCATGGTAGGTCCTGGGAATACGAAGACAAAACCTAGGGAAGAAGTATTGGGAGGTACTTTATTATTTCTTTTCCAGTCTTCAAATACTCAAAGCGTTGTCATGTAGAGGATGCATTAGACATTCTTTACAACTTCAGAAGGCAGAAGTGGAACCGATGGGTTAAAACTACACAGAGGCAGGTTGTGACTCAATGTAAGGAGATTAGCAATACCCTAAAATGGACTGGGTGTCCAGAGGTAGTGAATAGCCATCACTGGAAATCTTCAAACAGGAGCTGACTATTGGATCAGGATATCATAGATGGGATCTATATTCTAGGTACTATTTACACATAATTTAGGATTCCTTCCTACTCCGAAGTTCTATGGTCCTATCTATGTGCAGCATGGAGCAGTGGAAAAATGTCAGGTTTTGAAATCCTGAGTTCTAGTCCCAGAATTGCCATTTACTTGTGTAACTTTGGGACAGATTACTTAACCTCTGTGCCTCACCTTCCTTACCTATAAAATAAATGGGTTAGACTAAATGGCTGCTATTACCTTCCAGCTCTAAATCCCTGAAGAAAGACATTGATTTTGTTTTATTCAGACAATGTGTGCTTATTCAAGCTCAACACTTTCAATTTTAAAATCTTGGATTAATTTCTAGTTTGCTAAATGACCCTTCCAACTATTCAATCCAACCAGAATTTCCTCAAAAATAGCGAATGGAAGCAACTTAAGACTTTCTTATCAAAGCCAAGCAATTTATCCTTCCATGTCTGCCTGCCCCCTTCTCTAACATTCTTAGTACAGTATTCAGACGCTTTGAAAAATATTTTATTCTTGGTCACTATAGGGAACTGTAATTTCCTCAGTAGCTGCTATTGCCAGAATAAATACTTTTTTGGAAGAGGTATTTCCTGAGCCAACACAGGAAAGGGGAAGGCATTTAAAGGGGTTAATTAGGTTCATTGTAACTGGAACTCTGTTGTTTAACTTGGGAGTTAAAAATGTCACTATCAACCTAACTTTACCTGAGCTTTCAAAGCAGCAGGTAAAATAACAAAGTTGCTCATATTTACAAGGGCAAATTCTGAAATGTTATATTACATTACAAGGCCCATTTTGAAACATTACAGCTGTTTAGATGTATGTCCTACAATTTATATTTTAAAACAGATTTTACACGGAGTGGTTTGGTCTCTGTTGAACTTGAGAACAAGAGCAGGTTCCCATCACTGTAATAACATTTATGAATAAATAAATGAAGCATTTATTAAGTGTTTTCTATGTGCAAAGCACTGTGCTGGGCTTACAAATAGAAAAGTAAAATAGTTCCTGCTCTCAAGGAGCTCTAATGGGGGAAGATAACACATTTGGGAGGTTTTACCTGTAAGGCAGACGGAAAGGACTCGTGGTCCTTAAGGTGCAGCTACAATGATAATTCTTTTTAATGCCATTTTCCACCGAAAATCATCAGTTTCTGATATTGAACCAAATGACAGTGCCAAAAACTTTGGTGACAGTAACTTGCTTTTCTGGGTCTTCAATAGATGTGGCTGTAGCACCTGCAGCAGGAGTAATTGCTAAGCTGATCTCCAAAGGAGTTGCTAACCAAGATGATGGCTATGGGTATAGGCTAAAAGTATTGCCATTCTCAGGGTTAGTGGTTTCAAGGTCTTGGAGTGCCTCCATCATGCTGAGGGAAGATGGTGGTCAAGGTGGTGGTGGTCTAACCTGTCTGGCTCCCATCTCTTCCCCAGGGTGCTTGCTACTTCAATTAGGTTAGCTTGCTTGCCCTATGAGTGGCAGCTGGTTGTCAGTTGGTGGGGATGGCTGGCCCCTTCTCTACAGGCAGCCAGGTTGGGCCAGGAGTCAGTAAAGCCTGAGTTCAAATCTGGCCTCTAGCTGTGTAACCTGGGCTAGTCACTTCTGCCTCAGTTGTAAAATGGGGATAATACCACTTACTTCACAGTGTTGTTGTAAGGATCAAATAAGATTTGTAAAATTCCTAGCATAGTGCCTAGCACACTGTAGGTGCAACACACTTATTCCCTTTGCTTTCTTACATAACTGTGAGACGATTTATCTCAGTGAGCAATTTCCCATTGACTTTTTCATGACACTTCCACGTAAGATTTTGGTTAATTAAATAATCAAATAAAATGCAAATGCCCAGTCAGTGTGATTCTTGTAAAACCACTTCTAGGCAGGAAGGGGCTACTGATCAATCACACCTTTTTGTATACTGATACTGACGACATTGATACAAGTCCTCCTGTTCTAATCTCCCCTTTCCACCTAAGAAAGTGAACCTGCTTAAACCTACAGGGACATGTCATGCTAATACTAGAAGGTAATGCCAATAAAAGACAGTATTAATCTGCGTAAACACATCTGAGTCATCCTTTCAGTATAATAATTGGACCGCAGGGTTGTAGGACTTACAAGAAGAAAGAGGTTTAGTGATCATTTAGTTCTCTCCTTTTATAGGTAAACACACTGAGGCTGGAAGTGTTGAATGACTTGTTCAAGTCACGAAGCCAGGATCTGAAATGTGTATCTAGAACACAGTAAAGACTTGTTGCTTGCTGGCTGTCTCCCCATCAAATGTTCTCCTACCTTGCACTGTACACCTTAGGCCCAATAATTTTTCACATTAAAAATAGCCAAAGTGCTGCAGTATTCACAATACACAGACTAAGTTAATCTCCAATGAACTTGAAAACAAATTCCCACCTTTGAAATTACACTTATCTCAGACTTCATAATTGTCCATATTTATGGAGCCAATGGTTTAGAATCCACTGTCTCTATTGAGATCTTGGGCTATGCTGAATAGAACTTCCAATAAACACAGGCCATATTCTCACTGCACTCTGCCCTGATCAGCTTCACCACAAATATTGTGCTCAGTTCTGGGAACTTCTGTTTAAGGACACTAAAAAGTTGAAGAGTTTTCAGAGGTCAACCTGGATAATGAAGGATCCTGAATCTGTTTCATCATCAGTAAAAGGAAGTGTTCAGCCTGGGGCAGAGAAGCCTCAAGAAAGTCATGTGAGCTTTCAATATTTAAAGAGCTATCACATGGAGGAAGGACTTGTTCTGTTTGGCCTCAGAGGTCAGAACCGAGAACACTGGCTGATGTTACAAAGGCAAATTTAAGGAAGAACCATCTCACAGTTTAATGGGACACTTCAAGAGGGAGAGGTTTTCCTCTTCCTAGAGGTCTTCGAACAGAGGGTGTTGGCTACTGTAATGGATTCCTTTCATGATGGGCTGAACTAAGTGGCTGCGGAGGGTCCTTCCAAGTATTCCATTCTGTGATTGTGCGTCTCATCTGAGCCATTCATGTGCCATGCCCAGACCCCATGTGCGTGTTGTTTAGCCCTGGTCCCAAACCTCCTTTTGTAGGCAAGAGCCACCAGCCTTTGGTCGTGGCACTGAATACCCACCCTCAACACTGTGGGCTTTTTTGAATTTTTTTTACATTAAAAACTTGTTTTTACATTAAAAAACAAAACAAAACAAAAACAACAACCAGCTGTCACTGATTCTTCAGCCAACAGTCAGAGTTTGCAAGTCTTATTTCCTCTTTTACTGAGAGTCAAAGTACAGAGCTTTGCATTTTACAGTTATACGTTTCTGGCCTCATAATATAGGAAATAGTACAGAGTTAGCACTAACTAGCTCCCCATCCCTCCCCCAACTCACAGTTCATAATACATTGATAGATGACTATCACATGAATCGATATGTTATCTTAAACACATACAGGATACATTTTTAATAAGTATCTCCAAAGAATAATTAAGGAAACTATGTGCCCAGCAACAAAGAGACTGGATGACTTGATCAGACCCATAGAAAGAAAATACCTGTCTAGTTGAATTTGCATTTACCTATAAGTTACTACACATCATGTTTAATTACTGAAACCACACAAGAACTGGCATTAAGGCCAAGGTTCACAATAAATACTACTGTTACAACACAACAAACATGCATATAAATGATAAGATTTAATAAGTTCCACTGAATGATGAATCTTTACAGACTACGGTGTTAGGTTTTTTAAAATGTCCTTTCTTCCTCTTTAGTCAAAGTCCTTTGTCAGCATGGACTTATGGTATCCATTTAAAATCCAATGGCAACTGTATGTGGATCCAGCATTTCCAATGCAATACATAACCCACATAATGTAGCCAGCCTTATGCCACATAATTAGGATGTCAGTTTAAATGAGATAAGCCAGTTCAGAAGGGTGTCACTTGACAGGATATGTGCTGTTGTACTTTTAGGTGGGTGGGATCTGGGTGGTGGTTTGTTCTCTCCAGATCTCTGAACATTACCATTAACTCCAGGCAGAATAATTCATCCTATACTAGCACAAAGTGACAAGCAAATTATGGTGAGTGAAGTATTACTAATCATTTACTTAGCTTTCTTCTAACAACTGTCATTTCTTTCCCTTCAAAAATGGCAGCTAGGTTTAAGTCAAAATGATTCACATTCCAATTATCCCTCTTAAGTTTTACCCTATAATTGCAGTCAAAACAGTAAACCCAATTTCTTAAGGTTAGGAAAAGTTACAAAACCATTCCACCTATGTCTATGTTACCTTCCTGCTCTGTCTGTACCCTCCTGCAAGTCATCTTAGGAAGTGGTCAAGGTGACACCAACTGATCTCAGAAGGAATGATGTGGCCTCTAATGAAACTAGGTTTTGTTTGATGAATTTATTTCCTTTTTTATTCATGAGAAAAATCCAAATGTTTGTCCATTTTGACTTTTGAAGTCGCACATCTTTGTATATACATCTGACAATGAAATAAAGGAGTGCAGAAACAGTGGCTATAGGCAGGAGCTATCAACAACTTGGGGTTTCAGAGTCATTTTCTGGCACAGGAAACAGTTTCAGCATTTCTACCTCCAGAGGATGCAAGTTTCCTGTTATAATTAATGAATGCAAAGGGCCACCCAGATCCACAGTACACATTTGCTTTAAGGTGCCAGCAGCAATTTTCTGCTCCTCAGATCCCACCCTGGCCAGGCCCACACAGATTGTCTCTTCAGTGATGGCTGTAAAATAAGGATAAGTATTTCAAACTGAGTCAGAAACCATGCTCTCTCCAATATCCTGTCTTTAATGGTTGTGTCAAAGGGAATTTGATGCAACAACTCAAATTTATGTGGCTCCTTAACATTCCCTGAATACACTTTATCTTCTCCCTCAATGATTCTGAACAAGTGGTCACCCACTCCTGTACATACCTCCTGCTCACCTCTGCCTCACTGCAAGCCTGGCTTTTGCTAATAAGCACATAAAGGCCAATCTCCTGTAAAAGACCTTTCCTTATTCCCTCAATTTATTAGCACATTCACCTTCTTCCTTCTAGCAGAATGTAAACATCTTGAGGGCAGAGATTAAATACTTATAAATGCTTGTTGAACTGACCTAAACCAAGGATTCTGAAGTGTTTTCTTTACAATAGCTAAATATCATCACCCCTATTTGACTGATGGGGAAACTGAGGCTTGGAAAGGATAAATGACTTGTCCATGATAAGACAGCTAGTCAGCATGTGAATTGGGATTAAAATGAGATTTCTTGACCCCAAGGTCCAATGCTAGTCCCATTAAGCAAAACAACCTATTTATGACTCTAAAAAGGAGAATAAAGTGTTAAAGTTGAATAGTAGGTTAAGAACCTGGATGACAAGAAGGGTGGAAAACACCCTTGACAAAAATAGGGTAGAGTAAAGCAGGATAAGTGCAGTGGGAAGATAAATCCTGTTTTGAATTTGTTGAGTTTAATATACTTATTGGATATAACAGTGGAGATTCTCAATAGGGAGTTGAAGGCATTGCACTGGAGCTCCAGAAATAGTGAAGGGTCCCAGCTATGTATGTCTGGGAGTCATCTATACAGAAATGGTAGCTGGATACAGGTGGGAGACTGAGGAGATAATCAACAAAAGAGGGTGTAGAGTGAGAAGAGGAGAAAACCCAGGACAGAACCCTGGGAAGTGAGCTCAAGTGTGTGCATGCATGACTGTGTGTATGTATGTCCATGTATATATGTGTGCACCTGTATTTTAAAGGGGGCAGAATATGGATGAGTCTGACAAACAGGAAGAGAACCATGGCATAGTAGTGTCATGAAAACCCACAGAGAGAGTAGGTAATAATGTCAAATGCTACAAGAAGGATGAGGCCAGAGAAAAGGATTTACAATAAAGGTACAATTGCTGACCCAAGGGTCAGCCTCAAAAAGCACAATTTCAGTTAAATGAAAAGAACAGGAACCAGATTATAAGGGCCAGAGAAGTGAGCGGGAGGTAAGAGAATGGAGGCAGCAGTGGAGATAACTTTTTCCTAGAAGTCTGGTTGTGAAATGTGAGGAAAAGATATAAGGTGATGACATACAGCTTGTCTGTTGAGATGGCTAGTCAAGTGAAATGTTTGTTGGATACATGAATGTGGAGTACTGCATATAACGTCAGACTTTTGATTTGTTGGGTAGTTTTGTGGAACTTTTTCCTATCCCTTTTAAAAAAATGTTTTATTATATGGGATGGGGCTGTGGGAGGGGGTAGGTGGTAGAAGGAAAAATATAGTGGGAAATAAAGGTGATATAAGAAATAATATACATAAAATTTCTTTGTAAAAAAATTTAAACAAATATTAGGCAAGGAATTCTCATAAGAGAGAATGGATGAGATGGTCAATTTAGGTGGCTTGAGAAAGAAAAAGTGTAGAAATGGCCACTGATATAAAAGGGGATACAAAAGAAGATATATCTAGTATTAGTGGGAACAGACACAGAAGCAACATCAGGGGAGAGTCAATTTTCTGCAGTTAAAAGGAAATGGAAAGAGCATGAGAGAAAGAGGTTTAATGAAGGGCAGTTCACCCCTGCCTTAGGATCTATTCAATTCAATAAACATTTATTAATTGCCTACTATATAAACAGAAACACAAAGATAAACAGTCTAGTTCAGGGGCGGGGAACCTTCGGCCTGGAGTCCACTTATGGCCCACTAGGTCCTCGAGTTCGGCTCTTTGACTGAATCCAAACTTCACAGATCCCCTGTGATCTGGTCTAGTCCCTACTCTTAAGAAACTACTGCTTCTCAGGCATTCTTAAAGATAGATGTACTCCAAACATCTTAATTTTTCCTTAGTAATCAGAAGTTTAGATGAATTTATCTGATTGAAACTTGGTTTACCATAATTTTACTCCCTTAGCACATTATTTATTTATTTATTTTTGTTAGGCGTTTACTTCTTTCAAGCTTGAAGGGCTTCCCCCCTAGATTATTCCAGGACATTTCTCTTTAACTAGTCCATACAAATCATGAAATATACAGATTTAATCATAATCGTTCTCAGAGTCTATCTTTCTAGACTGAATGGTACTTGCATAAATGATACTTTAGCAAATGAGTTAAGTTTCTGATAGAAACAATGGCTCAGTGACTTGAAAAATCACATACTTCAAACATTTTGAGACTAGTGAATTTCAGTCACTCATAGTAGTTAATTCAGCATGACTCACTGGTCTTTAAGCTGAAGGAGAGAGAGAGATTTTACCATCCTCTGATTCTCCTACCCTCAGCCCTAAACCAAACTAGAAACAGTGATCAGTGTGAATTAAGCAATTTGCACAAAGACTAACCATGGAGTGAAGACATTATGTAAACTATAAATACTGGAAACCCCAGTACAATGTTTGCACCATCACTGAGGAACTAGTAATGGGAATAAACTCAGCATCACCAGTTACTAAAAAGTTTCTAAATTAATCTCTTTTTTGTAAGGGTGTGTCAGGAAATGGTGGTCAAAGTCAAGTCAACTATCTTACAACAGAGGTCAGTGGGGGAAGCTCCTGATCTCAGGTGCTAATGATAAGTAAAGCAAATATAAGTTATGACCATTCTCTCATATTTTTCAAACTGTAACATATTGTTTTTGGTGGAATTAGTTTATAAGATTTGCATTCTTCAGATACCCTCAATAAGTTAAAATTTATATTAATAGTACCTTCAGTGTATCTCTTTCAGTTTAATAGGTAGCTTATGTATTTTAAGAACAAAAAGAAATGAAAAGGGACTAGAGGAATTACTTCACTTTTCCAGGCCTCAGTTTTTTCCTCTGTAAAATGAGGGGGTTGAACAAGATGATCTCTAAAAGTATTTTCCTACTATAACATTCTAAGACTCTGTGAATGCTATGAACAACCTTAAGAGCCAAAGGAAAATTTAGGAGTAGCAATCAATGACTCTATCTAAAGTAACTAAGGTAAGACAGAGGTGAATGGGGTCAGTGACTGGGAACTCCTGCAGATTCAAGTGAAGGCTGGAGGACAACTTGTCAGGGATGTTGTAGGGAGATTCAAGCTGCAAAACTAGCTAAAAACCTGTGAAGTCCCTTGTCAGACCCAAAGAGATCTAAGTAAGCACCTGGTTCCTCTCCGCGAGCTCTCTGGTTTTGAACAATCTCCAGAAGCTGCTGGGCTGCTTGGTTCACAGTCATGAATCGTGGAGGCTCATAGATCTTCCTTCCCCTACAAGCACAAACCAGATTTCATTGTTCTTAACCGTTAAACCACACAACACTTCATTAATGTAATTTTACTCCCCCACATCTGCCTAAGCACTACCTGCCCCACATGTTATTTGAAGCCTTGTACAAAACCCACTCTGGGTACACAATGGACTGGTTAGAACTTCAGTCTTATTTCTTTTTTTTTTCCAGTGTTATTTCCTATGCCTTTTACAGTATTATCACTGGACCTCATATTTAGCATAAAATCCAAAACTACCTTCAAAAAATGGATGTACTGAGCAAAAATCATTCAAAATAAGTGGCAGGGTAATGCTAGGCTCAGCTTTGCTAAGGATACTGAGAAACTTAATCAGAATATCATTGATTTTTATAAGCCACATTTTCCTCTTTTTACTACTTCCTTCAATGGATTAACTTAAGAGTAAACTTCTAGACAAAAACTTGGATGGGGTCATTTTATTTCAATGAGTAGTAAGGATAAACTATGTATGACCAAAGATTAGGAAAAAAAATTTAGCAATATTTAATTTGTAACTATAATGAATAATCAAGTCTATTTTTTCTTAACCACTTTGAATATTTACGTCCTTTCATATAAATAACACAGAGTAAAAATATAAAGTGATTCAAAAGACACGTTCACATTTTCAAAGCTATAACTCACTTTATTAGATTTTCCAAAGACCGTTCCCTTATTTGGAGGTCTGTAGAAAGGGAAAAAAAAATTATAGGTTTAAATACGTACTTTATTCAAAACACTGTTAAGTCTCAGTTAATGGCCACCTGACTTGTGAGGTTTTAGAGTCCAATTTTGTAAAATACATGTTAAATAATAAAGAATACTCATAACTCCTGTAGGAGACCTTACATACTGCAAATTTGCAACCTAAAAGGAAATTGCATGCTTTAAACGCCACCAATTATCACTTTACAACAATTCTAAGCTAAAGACAAAAAGAAATTGTGCTGAGGACTAAGCTTTGAAAGAGGAAATTCCCTTCCTCTATGATCTTAGGTGAACTAGACTTACCATGTTGGCTTGCCCTTTACCCAACAGCTAATCTAAATTACTGTATTCTCAGGGCTGTGAACTGAATAGACCTGAATATGACCTTTTCACAAAATTTTGGTACATGCTGCCATATGTACTCTGAAAAAACACAGTTAAGAATTGTGCAAGGGTTTCTCCAGTCTCCAGAATTTCAGCATCAATGGATTCAAAATGACACATAAAAAGCCTCAATATTGCCTTTAAAATAAATTAGCTGTGTCTAATGAATGGTAGGACAACTAGGGTCAGAATTCAAGCTATCACATCATAAACTCATGGAGGCAGCCTTTCATGGTCCTAACTCATTAGCTTCTTACAAATATTTGGCAGTGGCTAGCTACAATACAAAAACATAAAATACAATAACATGTAAACAGTGAGCCATACACTGACTGGTCAACTAAACTGGTCAAGAGTAAAAAGGCAGACTCACTTTCTACCCTCCTAAGAACCCAACATGAAACAGCAGCTGATCCCTATATGCACTTCAGTGAAACTTTGTTTTCACTAAAATAAATGAAATGAAAATAGATTTGAGAGGACTTTTCTGTATCTACATAATCAGAAATTAGCTCATCCCATAAAAATAAGTTAGCATAAAAGACACATACAAAATTCATCTTAAGTAACAATTTCTAAGAGCTTAGAAAACTCAGGATGTTAAGGTACTAAAGTTCAAAGTCCCACTTATATGGTGCAGAACAGAAGTGGAAGAGATTAAGAGGTGACAAGAATACACAAAAATATTATACAAGAACTATATTAATCTTAACTTGTGGTTACTGATCTAGAGTCAGACATCTGGGTCAAATGGGCCTTTGGAAGCACTGCTAACAAGAAGGCTAGTGGTGGGGGCAGCTAGGTGGCGCAGTGGATAGAGCACCAGCCCTGAAGTCAGGAGGACCTGAGTTCAAATCTGGCCTCAGACCAAACACTTGCCACTTACTATCTGCGTGACCCTGGGCAAGTCACTTAACCCCAACTGCCTAATTAAAAAAAAAAAGGCTAGTGGAGGTGAAGGAATTCTAGCTGAGCTATTTAAAACCCTAAAAGATGATGCTATCAAAGTGCTGTACTCAATATGCCAACAAATTTGGCATAAAACAGAACAGTGGTCACTGGATTGGAAATAATCAGTTTATGTCCCAATTCTAAAGAAGGGCAATGCTAATGAATGTTCAAATTCCCAAACAATTGCACTCACATCATATACCAGCAAGGTTATGCTTAAGGTTCTACAAGCTAGGCTTAAGCCAACATATGGACCGAGAATTACCAGAAAAAGCAAGCTTGTTTTCAAAAAGGCAGAAGAATGAGAAACCAAATTGCCAACATTTGCTGGATTATGGAGAAAACAAGAAGAGTTTCAGAAAAACATTTACTTCTGCTTCACTGGCTACACAACAAAATGTAGCAAGTCCTCAAAGAGATGTGGGTACCAGATCATCTTACTTGTCTCTTGAAGAACTTATATGCAGGCCAGGAAGCAACAGTTAGAATCGAACATGGAACTGATTGGTTTAAGGTGGGAAAAGGTGTATGACAAGACTGTACGCTATCACTTCACTTATTTAACTTAGATGCAAAGTACGTCAAGCAAAATGCTGGGCCAGATGAATCAAATGCCAGCATTAAAGTTGCCAGGAAAAATGTTAATCTCAGATCTGCATACCATACCACTCTGAAAGTGAAGCAGAATTAAGAAGCCTCTTGATGAGGGTTAAAGAGGAGAGTGCAAAAGCTGGCTTGAAGCTTAATATCAAAAAAATCTAAGATCTTGGTAACTGATCACTTTCTGGCAAATAGAGGGAGAAGAAATGGAAGCAATGTCAGATTTTATATTCCAGGGCTCAAAGATCACTGCAGATGGCAAATGCAGCCATGAAATTAAAAGATGCTTGCTCCCTGGAAGTAAAGCTGTGGCAAATATGGATAGTATACTAAAAAGCAGAGATATCACTTTGATGACAAAGGTCTATATAGTCAAAGCTATGGCTTTTACAGTAGCAATGTATGGCTGTGAGAGCTGGCCTGTAAGGAAAGCTGAGTGCCACAGAATCAATGCTTCTGAATTGTGGTGCTGAAGTAGACTTTTTTTCCCATTTTAGGCAACTGGAGTTAAGTGACTTGCCCAGAGTCACACAGCTAGTAAGTGTTAAGTGTTTGGTCTGAGACCAGATTTGAACTCAGGTCCTCCTGACTCCAGGGCCAATGCTCTATCCACTGTGCCACCTACCTGCCCCTGAAGTAGACTTTTGAGAGTCCCTGGGACAGCAAGGAAGTCAAATCAGTCAATATTTAAAGAAATTAATTCAGGCTGTTCACTGGAAGGTCAAATACTGAAGCTGAAGCTTAAATATTTTGGCCACATAATAAGAATGGACTCCTTAGAAAATCTCTTGAGTTGGGAAAGATTGAAGGCAAAAGGAAAAGGGAAAAGCAGAGGATGAGATGAATGAATAATGTCATCGAAACAATGAACATGAGCTTGAACAGACTTTGAGAGATAGTGAGGGAGAGAAGGGCCTGGTGTGAGACCCAACTACATAACAACAATGATGACCCCCTCTACACTGAACTTGTTTCCCTTTTTTACACTGCATGAGTTAACACAGAATCCTCAATTTAGGTAATGCCATTTTATTTTTGTTCCTTACACAGGAACATTAAAACAAAACAAAACAAAAAAAACAAAAAACAAATGAACAAAAAAAGAAAAAAACCAAAAAAACCCACAAGAAAAGAGCCAGTTGTCACAGCAGCTACCTTCTTTCTGTGCTAATTTTCCTCCTTTCATTGCTATTGTCTGGGACTACATCCCCATCTCATATCCTATTCTCGCTGACCCCAGAATGAAGGGCAGGTTCTACAGTGGCATGACTGGTATGAGTAAGGGGCCTATGGCAGCTAGCCTCCTCAGCCCCCATAACTGGTCCTGGTATAATTTCCAGTTCTTTCTTATCTCTTTATCCTCTATCTTGGGCCCCAATCCTTATTCCAAGTTCCCATGACTGGCTATGCTTTTCTCTAAAAGTGTATGTGACTCTCAACAAGGAGGAATAGGGGGTAAAGGGAAGGAGTTTGCAGGGAGAAAAGTGCATATGATGTATTGCTGAGGTAGCAAGTCTCTGAACACACTGTTCTACTGAAACATCTATCATACATGGTTATTAGACTCTACAGTAATATCAGCATGACACTGTACTTAAGGTAAATCACTGTTATACAGACTTTGTTTGGGGGGCTAGATTGGGAGCCCAAATACCATGAAGAATATCATTTTTATGGGAAAATAATTTCAGAATTCCAGACTCAAAAAATGAATTCTTGATAAAAATGGGGACTGCTCCATTTAGCAATAAAATACGAGCAAATCTCATATTTAGCATTCTCTAATTGTTTCATGTCTTAAGCCTGTCTCTCAAATGAATCTGTCTTGTGATGGAATATACTTTTTGCTCTGTAAGCGCCACTGTACTGACATATCCAGAGAATTAAAGGAGGAAAATCATGTTTTGTGATTCATCTAAATACAGATGGCCCTGCAATTCCCCAAGTATTTTGCTTTTATCACAAAAGCATAAGGGATCAACAGTTTAAATCAGGTGCTGGTCATTTTGTTTTCTCTGTCTTAGAAGAATAAGAGAAAACAGGCAGCTCTTTCAAAAAGAACTCTCAAATCAGGAAAAAAAGGGTTATTCTACTTTGCCTTTCTTACCTCGCATAAAGTTTTACATTAGGCTTTTGTCCCCATTGTGACCCTTCAATATCTTAATCTCTCAGTTCTCTCCCAGGCCATTACCCCTGCACTAGCCACTCTCCTATGTTCCCCTTTTTGATCCCTTGGCGAATGAATTCAACTCTACACTCTCTTCTTTTCAAGTCCCTGGCCCCCTTACTGCCTTATTACCAAATGCACCCTGCCAAGTCTCAGCCTTGGATCACTCTCACTATTCCTCACTGTTGCTCATATACATTTCTGAAAAAAGGTGCAGAAAATCACACAATTGTTTTGACTGAACCCACTACAAATTTATGTTAACACAACCTCAGTTGGGTCCTCACTGCTGCTAAGTAATTCTACTATATCTCCTTTATCAATCAACTGTCTATTCATAGTCTTTCTTTCAACTTTTCTTCCTCAAACCTCCCATGGTTCCCCCTTCTACTCTGCCTGCTCCCCTCCACCCCCAACCTAAGAACCTTGCTTCATAATTTACAGAAAAAAATTAAGGCGATTCACCGTGAGCTTCCTCTGCTCCCTTCTTTCCCATCTCATATCAGATGCCTTCTGTCACCATCTCCTCCTTCAAGTTACGTCTTATGTGAAAAGATGGCCTGACTTCTTACAAGGCTAACCCCTCTACCTGCACAAGTAATCCCATTCTATCTTGCTACCTCCAACAAATTGCCCTCTGGTATTCTCACTTATTTGCTTAAATTCTCAACTCTACCCATCCTGTCCTAACCTCTGATGATCTCCAGTCTCAGATCTTCCACTTCTTTTCAGATATCTCAAACTCTGTGTTCACTAAACATCTTAAATTCAACAAGTCCAAAACAAAAGTCATTATCTTTCCTCTAAACCAGGAGTGGGGAACCCGTGGCCTCAAGGTTACATATGGCCCTCTAGGTCCTCAAGTGCAGCTCTTTGACTGAATCCAAACATCACAGAACAAATCCCCATTTGTTCTGTAAAACTTGGACTCAGTCAAAGAGCTGCACCCAAGGACCTAGAAGGCCACATGGTGCCTGGAGGTCTAAGGTTCCCCACCCCTGCCCTAAACCCTCCACCCTCTTCTAACTTCCCAATTACTGTAGAGGGCAATACCATCCTCCTAGGCCCTTAGGTTTTCAACCTAGATGTTACCTGAATGCCTTACTTTCTCTTCCTTCTCATATCCAATGTGTTATCCAGATTCGTTGATTTCACCTTTTAAACATCTCTTCAATACTCTTCCTTTTCTCCTCTGAAACTGCTACCATTCTATTGTAGAGCCTCCTCACCTCATGCTTTCATTACTGTAACAGCCTGCTGGTGGGTCTGCCTCCCTCAAGTGCCTCCCCATTCCAAACCATCTTCCATTCATCCACCAAAATGATTTTCCTAAAGTACAGGTCTGATCACATCCCCTCTCTAATCAATAAACTTCAGTGTCTCCCTAAAAGCTCCAGGATCAAAAACAAATTTCTGTTTGGCATTCCCTCTATAACCTAGCCCCCTCCTACCTTTCCAATCTTCTTGCACCTTACACTCCCCAACCTTGGCACATACTCTTCTATCCAGTAACATTGGTGCCTGGCTGTTCCACAAATAAGACATTCCATCTTTCAGCTCTGAGCATTTTCTCCAGCTGTCCCTCAAACCCTAGATGCCTATCGACTTTAGTTTCCTTCATATTCCAATTAAAGTCTCATCTAGAGGAAGCCTTTCTCAATTTCTCTTAATTCTAGTATTTTTCCCTCTTTTAATATATGTCCTATTCATCCTATATAAAGCTTGTTTCTATATATTTGTTTGCTCGTTATCTCCATTAGACTCTGAACTCCTTGAAAGCAGGGACTTTTGCCTTTCTTTGTATCCTCAGTGCTTAGCATATAGTAGGTGTTTAATGTTTACTGACTTGGTTGTCCTCTTTATGTATACATGTTTTGCTTTTCTAAGGAGAATTACTAAGTCAACAATATGATATTTCTTCCCAAAAATCTTAATATCTTAGACTGCATTAACAGAAGTATCTAGAATGAAGAAGATAACAATACTGTTGTGTTCTGTCCTGGGCAGGCTACACCAAGAGTATAGTATTCAGGTCTGGGTGTCATATTTTAGGAAGAAATTGAGAAGCTGAGAATTGTGACCAGAATGGTGAGGGTATGAGGACCAACTGAAGAAAGAAGAATGTTTGGCCTTGAGAAGACATCATGGGGATATTATAGTTATTTTCAGAAATTCATCCTACTTATTCACAATTCCATTTATCTCTATCTCATTTTATACCTCTATCTTTTGATTATCTAAATACTTATAAGAAAATTCAGGCCTCTCCTACATCCACTTCCCTCAAGTTACCATCTTTTATCTGTCTTCCTATCTCAAATCCTTGCAATTTGGCTTTTGACCCCAATAACAGTGAACCTGCTTTCACAAAGATCACTTATGACTGTTGTATTGCTAAATTTCACAATCTCTCTGCAACATTTGACACTGTTGATCACTCTCGAATTTCTGGAAACTCTCCATGGGCTTCTGTGATACTATCTTCTGACTCTCATTCTTCCTATCTGAACACTCCTTTGTTGAATTGGCTGGTTCACTGTGCTTCTCCTAGCCCCTGAGGGACAAAGGCCTGACTTAAAAGATCAAAATTCTTACCCAGTAAGCACAGTGTGTGCAAGCCGTTTTGTCTGTTTGTCTTCACTCTGTCAAAGAAGCTTTCTGGTTTCCAGGTCCTTGTCCAGAAAACAATGGAAGCTACTTCTCCAAAATTATACAACTACAAAAGAAAGAAGCAGAAATGGAATGCCACGCAATATCTTGTTTGCTAAGGAGCAGAGAAAAGAATCCTTTAAAAGTATAACTTAGGCTATGGGACTCCACAGGGGAGTTTACTTTTGATGGAAGAAACTTTTCCAATAAATGTTACAAAAGTGATTAAAAAAAACAAAAAATAACCAACAAATCTTTCTGAGAATGTCCTTCATTGCTTGCCTAACAGAAGCACCAGGGTGCTTCTCTGACACATGAGCAAATAAAGAATGACCCATACTGAACCATCTGTACAAGTCATGACCCACCAGGCCATTGTTTCATTCCTAGTCTATACAGGTCTTCTAATGTCTATGTGTGAGACAGTAAGAAGAAGACATATGGCAAACTTACTTCCTTGCATAATAAGCAAAATAAATCTAAGAGAACTGACTCTTGGAATAAAAAGGTGAGCTAAAAACTACCTGTAGACATCCTTGCCAAAAGTTTATAGTTGTCTTAATTTCAAATGTGCTGTTTTTGGATTTTCATCCAGCTTAGTAAAGCACTCTAATCCCCCCATGTCTCCTACCCATCTCTTCTCATGCCTAGATATCAGCAAATTTATAGGCCCAGCGTGGAACAATGGTTCTCACCTTGCCAAGAGGACTCTAGCTGTTTCACACATCTCAGAGTCACACTTCCTACTGCCACATTAATAGCAGCTACTTATACTTGGAAGGCACTCACTTCTCCTCTTAAAATTGCTTATTTTCTTTAAGACTTAGATCAAGTATCACCCAACCACTGGGGCCCTGCACACACATGCACACATATGTGCGCGCGACACACCCACCCACCACCTTGTATCTGTTTCTTATGTGTGTCTGTCATATCTTTCATAGATTGCAAGTTTCCTGAGGGCCAGGGCTGCGCCACTTTTGCCTTTATATTCCAACACTTAGCAAGTACCTTGCACAGAGCAGGAACTTAATAAACTTTTACTGATTGATTTTTGATTATTCATGGGTAACAACTAAAGAAACTTATTTAGTAAGGCTTCCAGTTAGGAAATCTCTGTTACATTAAAGTTAATTCCTTCTTTTTTCAATTTTTTAGTAATTTTTTGTGTGTGAACCTTTTCTTATTCCTGGGCAATTCCAGAGCAGTTATATTACATCCGTACTTCTCATGGTTGAAATAAATGTTCTGACTTGTTTCTTGTTGATCCATGTCTTCCCCAAGTCTTTTGGAAGGTTATAAATTCAGTGGCCTGCATTATCAAAAAGGCCAAGTGGCAATGAGACTGAACACATGCATAATGTGACAACTTAAAAAGAACTATAGATCGTTGGTTTTTATTTGGGACAGTTGTTTTTCCTGTTATTTTCTTAATGAGGAGGCAAAATTATAAACTGCAGCCTTATCTGTAACATTCTGGTTACTGCTGCCAAGATGACCTTAACAGACCATGATGCAATAGGAATACTGAAGTCTACAAGTATTCAACTGGGAATCAAAAGACCTGCATTCTAACATTAGTTTTACTGGTGGATTTGTATAGGTCAAGCTTTACTTTGTATTATCTTTAGATAATACAAAACCTATTGTAATACAAAACCTATTATCTCTAATGACTGCATTATATATCTGGAACACATTCAATAAAGAAGAAGCTGGATTAATATTTCAATGTTTCAGGTCATTTAAAAAAGACTCACTCTCTAATGACATGTAACAAAGAAATAATCACGTTAATCATTACAGAGTGAAGCATTCATATTACTATCCATTTTAACAACAGTATTTGTTTTATTGTAAAACAAAAGGTTCATCTTAAGAGAAGGAATCTAGAAGAAGCATTTTTAGGGCAGTAAATATGAACAAAAATGGATAATTATCCACAGTACTGAAGCTGTACTGTATAATAATAAGTTATATATGCAAAGGTGTGGTGGAAAAATAAGGTGGCCAAAACTTCTTAAGGATATTCAGATTGCTTGAAATTATCTCTAATGCTTGGTTAGTTACTCTTCAGGGACTTTAGAATTAAGAATAAAGAATACTAGGTATTATCCTTAGACTTGGCCACTTAAAATGTCAATATCTAATTATCTCTCAGCAACCAAGAAATATCTTTTCTAGTATATTGGAACTTCTTCTATGACACAGATGGACTCTTAATAATGGGTCATAAGTATAAGCCAACTGCTTTCCTCTTGGAATGAACTCAAAGACCACTGCAAAATGGGACTATTTGAAGCTCCTCTGGCCTGATATGTTCCTATATTAAATGTAGCTGGGATTTTTTTTTTTTGCATCGCTAATCATATTTCAAAATGTTAGTATTTTTCTCTATCTAAACTTAATATGGCACTATCAGAATAACAACTTCTAGAGAGGGAAATAACTATGTAGTAACCAAGTGTAATATATTACATTTTCTCAAAGAGATGGTTCTTAACCTTTTTTGTGTCACAGATTCCTTTGGTAGTCTGATGGAAAGCTATGGATCCCTTCTCAGAATAATTTTAAATGTATAAAGTAAAATAAGCAGGATAGCAAATAAAGTATGTTGAAATGTTTATCAAAATATAGAAAAACAAACAAACAAACAAACAACACAAATTCATGGACTCCAAGTTAAGAACTCCTATTCCAGACAAAACTAGTGAGGCACCCAAATATACAAGTTCTCTATTAAACAAAATGCCTTAAATGAAGTACTTTATCTAGGCATCAAACCTTTAGAGTAAAGCAAAGGTGATAATCCATTTAGCCATAAAAACCTACAGTGTTTTAACAAAAGCGTACTCTGAATTAATGTTATAATATATAACTGAAACATTTTATATAGAAGTATTGTTTAAGAAGAAAGGCGGTAATAATATTCATGACCTTAGATGTCTACATATAAATAAATGCACTCTGTAAAGGGCAGGAAGTTAACACAAGGGAGTTAAATATAACCTCACAGGTATCACTGAGATGGAATGGAATATGAACAATGACTAGAAAGGTACACTTAATTACACCAAATTTGATTAAAACACAACTGTACATTGAGGAGATACGTTTCTTTGTGAAATCTAAGACCTGGAATATAGAGGCATTAGTCATGAATACATTGATAAGGATCAAAGATGAAAGAAAAATCCTCCATACTATAGTGACAATATATTTTAAGGCTTCCTATCCATATCATAAATCTATAAATGTCTTCTCAGTCTTTGATTCCAAAGTCCCATACAGTTTGTTTTTCTGGGGTACAGTGAACACAGCCTAGTAGAGAAGATCACTTCTCTCTTTCTCTCTCTGTCACACACACACACACACACACACACACACACACACACACACACACACATATTTACTTTCCTCATATGATTTATCCTCAATAATGTCTTGCCTTTTTCTCCAATCCAAATCCCACCCTGCTTCCTTCAAGGCCTATCTTAAATCCCACCACTTCTAGTCTCCTTATTCTAAATATACTTGTAACACTAAAAGTGTTACCATTCACTCCAACATTTGAATACAGTCATTTGCTCTCTAGTTGACTGGATATCTTCCATCCCCAACAAAACTATATCCTTGAGGTCAGAAACTGTGTATGTTACACCATGAGGGCTAGATAGCTCAGCATTAGACATGATAAATATTTACTGACTTGACAGTATATGAATACTGAAAAGATGACAGTTAATAAAGTTGTCATTTTGAAGACTTTCAGAAGAATGGGAATTTTGGTAGCAATCAAATCTTAAAACAGGCTTCTAAGCTTTTGTGTCTTATCATTCCAAGAAAAGTATTTAGCATAGTTGTGCAAAAGCATCCACGCTAGCAAGATCTGTATATAAGCACAAGTTGTGAAATTAAAGCTGTTATTATGGGCTTTAGTCATTAAGTCATACATGTCCAATACCAATATAAATCTTAGATCAGATTAGTTAAATGTCACATGCTAGGCAGGCAGCTCACCAAGAAAGTCACCACAAAACCACATAATCAAGAATTACTGATTTTCTATTTCTGTGCCTACTCTTGGGGTTGTTTTAAAATCGGCAACATATGTTTCACCTACTGTAGGACTAATTTTTGCTGAACAAGTTACGAATGTAACTATGTGCTAAAAATACAGTTATATTGAACACCTAAGTTCTTGTGAACAAAGATAAAGGAGTAAGGATTGTTTTCTCATAAGTTAATGGATTAATAGAAAAATACAGTGCATTAACTTTTACTAACAAAACAGACTCTGAAATGTTTGATAAGTTAGGAACTTCAACTACTTACAAATTCTTTGATGCCTTCATCCATCAATAATTGCTGCCTTCCAACTTAACAGATAAAGCATTTTGTACTCCCTTGTGACATATATCATGACCTACCTTGTATGAGTTATTGATATACATCTCTGAACTCTCCTACATTATAAACCCCTTATAAGAAGGGTCTCTGTTTGACTCCTCTTAATATCCCTAGTGTTTCCACATAATAGGCGTTCAATGAATGGATATCTAAATTTCATTCAGGGTATTTTTTTCATTCGAGATCAAAACAAAATTTAATATTTAGTATGTCTGGAAGACAGATGGATTGATAGCAAGAAGTAACAAAAATTCCTAGATGTGAAGTGACAAGGCATTCCAAGAGAAGAGGTTGCATATGCCAGCCACCACTACCTCAACCATCACCTCCCCTTGGACCATGAGGAAGACTGCTTAGGACCCTGGACCCAAAAGTCTTGGACAGAGTAGTGTCCTTCAGACCATTGGTCCTGATTAGACCCTAGGCCTAATACCATCATTCAAGGAAGCACTCACTGTAGAGAAGGTGTCCACCTTCCTCAACACCTGTAAAACAAATAATGATCAACTGCTACTGATGGGCAGGTACATCCAAGAGCTGTGGGAGTAGCAACAGCCCCTAGACCAATTGTCCTCCCATCCAGCATAGCCATCATCCTGTGAAGCAACTCCTATGATATATAGCATGGTACTGCAGTGCTGCAGACAAGACCCAGAAAATAATATTCCTGTCTCCAAAGTCTTTGGCACTGTCAAATGGTTTAACATCAACAGCTGATACTATTTTATCAATGGAAATTACTCTAAAGAAGATATATTACTATGTACATTACTGTTCAACATTAAGGATCATGGGATTTTTCCATCTGACTAGCAGCTGCAACCTTTTATGTGTTGTTCTCCGCCCCCCATCAAAATGTGAGCTCATTAAGAACAAGAAGGAAGGAAATAAGATTTAAGTGCCCACTACATGCCAGGTACTGTACTAAATGATTTTACAAATATCTCATTTGAACCTCACAACAAGTAAGACAGATGCTATTATCTTCATTTTGTAACTGAGGAAACAGAGACAGACAGAGGTTAAGTGATTTACCCAGGGTCACAGAGTAAGTGAGGCTGGATCTGAACTCAGGTCTTCCTGATTCCAGGTCTAGTACTCTATTCACTGAGCCACCTAGTTGCCTCTAAGAGCAGAGACTGTCTTACTTTCCCATCTGTATCCTTGGTGCTTTGCACATAGTAGATACTTAATAAATGCTCACTCATTCATGTGTGTACAGAGAGATTAGATTACCTTTCTTCAAGGTTACTCATGGTCTCTGGCATTCTCTGTATGTATAGGACCAGGCTATTTTTCTGTACTAGGTAATGCTGGACCCTGAATAACAACAAAAACAAATGAAAAGCTAGATGCTTCCTGTAACAAAAAGGTTAATATAAGAATTCAGCAATGGTAATGTTGATTATTATTGAGTGCCAGATTTTTTTTTTAAGTTTCTCCAATGTGGAAACACATTAAACAGTGCAACATATGGCAATATTCAGTCAGTCATGCAACAACAGCAGCAAAAATGGAAAGTGGAAGCACTTCTCAATATTGAGAAATTGCAGTCTTTTCCCTGAAATGTTACTACAGTTAGCCACAATGGTGATAATGCAGTTTAGCCAAAAACAAATTGCTACCTGAATTCGTGGAACTGTTTGGTTGATTTTGTCATTTCAGAGGTTTGAAAAACATCTTAAAGCCTCCTCTACAAAGAAGAAAGTACAAAACTACTATGAAACACTCTTACGAGTTATTTCCACATTATATACTCAAAATCTATTGATGAAAAGCAACCTGATTCTACATGACCACGTCCTGCCACATAATATTGTAGAAATTTTAAGCCTGGAAAAATTCAAAGGAGAGGCTCAACTTCTTCAGTGCTAGACTGGGAGTTAGGAGGCCTAAATTCTGTTATTCAGCCAGGTAATTGTACGTATGTTACTTATTTAAACTTAATGTACTCTGTTGGTGGAGTTGTGAACTGATCCAACCATCCTAGAGAGTAATTTGGAACTATGCTCAAGGGCAATCAAACTATGTGCATCCTTTGATCTAGCAATACCACTATTAGCTCTGTATCCCAAAGATATCACAAAAAAGGGAAAGGATCTACATGTACAAAAATATTTATATCAGTTCTTTTAGTGGTGGCAAAGAATTGGAAATTGAGAGGATGCCCATCAACTGGAGTATGGCTGAACAAGTTGTGGTATATGAATGTAATGGAATACTATTGTGCTATAAGAAATGATGAGCAGGTAGATTTCAGAAAAACCTGGAAAGGCTTACATGAACTGATGCTGAGTGAAGTGAGCAGAATCAGGAGAACATTGCACACGGTTTCAGCAACATTATGCAATAATGAACTGTAAACAACTTAGCTCTTCTCAGCAACATAATGATACAAGGCAATTCTAAAGGACTCCATGATGAAAAAGGCTATCCATACCCTGAGAAAGGACTGAAGGAGTCTGAATGTAGATCAAAGCATAATACTTTTCACTTTTTTGTGTGTGGTTCTTTTCTTCTGGCCTGTTTCTTCTTTTACAATATGGAAATATGTTTTACATGATCTCACATGCACATAATCTATACCAAATCTGCTTGCCACTTAATTAGGGAAGAGGTGGTAAAGGAGGTAGGGAGGGAAATAATTTGGAACTCAAAATTTTTAAAAAGTGAATGTTAAAAATTGTCTACATGTGATTGGAAAAAATTAAAATACTATTAAAAAAATAAACTTGATGTACTTCAACTTTCTCATGTGCAATGAAGGACTTAGACCAGATAATTTCCAATTTCTTTTGTGCCTTAAGAAAATATTGATTATTATGCCTGGCCTAAATTTACTCCTAAGGTTTTTATAAAATGAATCCCAATGAACCAGTCTGGCTATTTTGTTAAACAAAGAAGTTGTACCATATCATGTATGACATATAACTTAGGGTCTTCATATGGATCTATAAATTCATATGCAATTTGGTAATTCTTTACTGTATAAAATTTTCTTAATGTATTTTCTCAGCATCCTAAGTCCTCAAAAATTTTAGTCAAGTTGCCTTGTTTTGAAATCTGAAATACATGTTACTTAGATCAATTTCTAAAACTAGACAGGACCTTAAATACCATCGATGGCCTAGCTTTTTTTCAAATAAATAAATGAAGAAACTATAAATAGACAGGTACTATATTCCTTTTGAAAAAATACTATCAGAGCTAATTTAATTCAATGAGCATTATTAAACACCAATACATGCAAACTGCTATGCTAGACACCTGAGATACAAAGCCAAAAGCCAAAAAACTATGCCTTCAAGGAACTGATAATCTACTAGGGTAAAATAACACAAACAGATAAGTAAATATGTGCAAAGTAATAATGGAGTGGAGTTAAATGAAGAGCACTAGTATTTGGAGGGAAGGAAGAGAAAGAATCAGGAAAGGCATTTGCTAAGTCAGCACTGAAGGGAGCAAGGGAGCTAAAAGGGATGGGGAGAGCATTTAAAGCATAGGGGCCTTCTGGTACAAAAGGAAAGAGTACAAGCTGGACTACTTTGTAAAACAGCAGATTGGCCAGCCTGGCCCATAAGGTATGGAACGATGAGGAATATGAAAGAAATCCAGAAAGACACACTATTAATATACTATGAAGGGTTTTTAAGGCCAAACAGAAGTGTTAATATTTTTTATTAGAGCAATTTAGTAGCCACTAAAGCTTTCTGAGCAGAGGAATGATGTGGTCAGACCTATGCTATAGGAATATGTAGTAAGGGAATTAGAGAGTGGAGAATTCAGGCAGTAAGCTCAATCAGTTTATTGCTGTAGTCCAATGGAGGTGAGACATGCCTGAGGAGTGTTTTGAGTACAGAAAAGGGGGTCAGATGTGAGAAAAAGCTGTGTTAGTAAACTCAAAAAGATTCAGCAACTGACTATGTAGAAAGTGAGGGCAAGTTAAGATTTGAGATTCCAAAGGTTATGACCACAAGTTTTATGGAAGATAGGTTTAGATTAGTCAGGTTTAGTGAATTCTCTAGTTCAAGTACTCTTTCTAATACATCATGTGCATCCTAACAAACTGCTTTTATTAAAGTGACTCTAATTTTTGTGATTCTTAAAACTTTTTATTATGAGTCTAATTGATCCTACAAACAGATGGCAGTGACATCTTCTTAAAAGACAGCTTTCAGAATATTATTCCCCCTGCTCAAAAATTTCTAACAAGTCTCCACAGCTCATAGAATAAAGTCTTAATATGGTTTTCAGGGTTCTCCACAATTTAGTTAAACCTACCTTTACAAAATTTTCATCTTTTACTCCCTTATGCTACACTTAAAAGCTGGTCTAATTATCATTTCCTAAAACTTTCCTCTGCTCATTTGTTCCCTCTACCTGGAATGAAGGCAGGCAGGAAGGAAAAAGCATGACCTGCCCCTGCATTTCCACTAGTAAAGAGCCTATCCATTCTCTAAGTCTATCTCCTATGTCACTTGCTTCATAAAGACTTTCTGATCGACCCAGCCAGAAATTTCTCCTCCCTATATATTCCTGTTGAACTCTTTATCTTTTATAGCACCTATATTTTTCTATATTGCAACATAATTGTAATTGTATACAATTATTTCATTGTGTAATGGTATATAATAATTTTTCTTTGTTCTTAGCCATGTGCTGGTCAACTTGGTCTTTAATAGTTCAATGTCAGCTTGGAAGGAGTTCTACAATGATTTGCCGCAGGGAACCTTGCTGTTGACCCCTCGGCTGTTGCTCATTTACATGTGACTTCGTTAAAGGCAAGAAATATGTTTACCAAATTTGCAAGTAGTACAAAGCTGGAAGGGATACACAATATATTAAGTAATAGTCATGATTCAAAAAGATCCTGACTGGCTAGATACAGGGCCAAACTGAATAAGATGAAAGCTAACAGAAACATGATAATGTACTTGGGTTAAAAAAAAATCAACTTTAGAAATACAAGATGGGGAAGGCAGTTGGATGACAGTTCATTTTAAAAAGACCTAGGGATTTCTGTGGACTACAAAGCTCATCAATCAACAGTGTGACAAAGCAATTTTAAAAACCAGTCATAACTAGGAAGGTGACAGTGCCTTGGTCAGATCAGACATGGAATACTATGTTCTATTAAACACATCACATTTTACAAGGGCATTGATAAGCTAGAGAAAACCCAGAAAAGGTTAACTAATACAATGAAGACTCTAGATATAATGCTTGATAAGAATCTGCTTTTAAAACTGGAGTTACTTAGTTTTGAGAAGACTAGGGAAAGAAGACCATCATCCTCAAGTATTTGAAAATCTATTAGACAGGACTAGACTTACTCTGCTTGGTCCTAGAGGGAAGAATTAGGAGCAATTTGTGGAAGTTGCAAATAGACAGATTTAAGACTGATTTAAGGAAAACCTTTCTAACAACCAGAAATGTTTAAAATTCACTTGTTCCCTGTCACTGGAAGCAAAGGATGTGTGACAACCTGTTGAGTCAAAGTGTAGAAAGGTTTCTTGTTCAGGTAGGAGTTAGATGGCAGCTTTTGTAATCATGGGATTTAGAGTCTGAAGGAATATAATACATTATATGATCACAGATTTAAAGTTGGAAAGGGACTTCAGAGGCTAATGCAACTTCCTCCTCACTTGAAAAAAGAGGAAACAGAATCAGAAAGGTAAAGTGACTTTTCAAAGGTCATCTATACATTAAGCAACAGACCCAGGATTTGAATTGAGGCCTTCTGACTCAAAAACGCAATGCAACTACAGGGACTCTGAATGTTTCCTTCCCCGTTCTGTGAAGGATGCTGGTGGGGTCTGAGGATGAAAGATACTTCCAGGGCAACAGTATATAGCTAAGTCTCTGGGAAATGAGGCTCATGGATTGGATAGCAAAAGCACTAGAATGCACTATCTTCTCTATGCTTGTAGTGTCCATTACCAATCTTATTCATCCTTATTCCATGTGGTCGAAACACAGAGTAGATGCTCAATAAATGTTCAGTGAATTGAAGGCTTGTCCAAGAGTGGTCCCTGTTTAAAGCCAGCAGGAAAAACTTCTACCAGACACCCCAAAGGGTCATAAAATCATAGATTTATATCTAGAAGGAACCTCTGAAATTCAGTCTAAACCCCTCATTCTATAAATAACTACTGTGAAGCCCAGAGAAGATTAGCTACTTGTCCAAGGACTCACTTCACTGATACTAACTGGTAGAGCTAGAATTTGAATCCAGGTCCTCTGACTCTGGATATAGTACTCTTTCCAAAGTAATACAAATCTTTTCCTTTCCACATTATAAATTCTCTAAAAGCAGAATTCTGACACTTGCTTACCCTGAAAGGTCACTAAGTTTACACCCGATTTTGTCTTCTCCTGGAAGTGCCACCTGAAGTGCTCTGTTGCCAGAAGATAATTGCTGAGGGCCAGGAAGTTGATTACTGGGTACAGGGACAGTGGTAATGCTAAAAAAGGCCTTTCCCATGGTGGTGGCAGGGGTGAGAATGACTTTTAAAAAATTATCTAGTGCCCAGTTCCCTTTTTCAAAAAACTGAAGAAGAGATCATACCAAGGCAAATGTTATTCAACAGACTATTAAGCAAAACCTAATCCTGGGAACTCAAATCTAATGCATTTGTGAGTTTATCATTTTAAAACAAAGCCTTAGTAGTCTATAGAATAAACACATTTTTCATGAGATTTAAGAAATTTCAGATTTTTTTGAAGGATTCATAACTCATAGATGCTATGAATCTGGGAACTAAAATCTAATGCATTTGCGATTTTATCATGTTAAAACAAAACCTTAGTAATCTATAGAATAAACATGTTTTTCAGGAGATTTAAGAAATTTCAGATTTATTGAATTCATTACTCATAAATGCCAACTCAAAGAATGAAGAAAATGACTAGCTAGTTTAGGCTGATAATCCATGAAGATTATAGATTTGGAGCTGCAAAGGCCCTCAAAAAGGTTATCCAGTTTAGCCTGTTCTACAGAAGAGAAAACTAATGCCCAGAGAGTTGGAAATGACTTCCTAAAGTCAAGAGGCAATGACTGGCAGATTGGTATTCGAACCCGGGTCCACAGACTCCAAATCACAACCCTTTCTACCGTGTTACATGGCAATGACTATATAACAATGCAGACATTTGATTTGAAGATATTAAAACGGCAAGCCCTTAAGTATGGCTTAGATTTTGGAATGCCTCACATCAATAATTTAGTGGCAGAGAAATATTATTGAACATTTCAATAAAATGTTCAGTTTCTTGGAGGCAGAGTTTTGGTTATCTTTGTGTCCCAGCTGCCTTACAGTTAAATGCTTAATGTTTTTTTGTTGAGCTGACCACATGATTTTTCTAACGTCACACTTCTTAATATATCACTATATTCTGACTGGAACTTGAGTTCAATAATTTGGGATTTATTAAACCTCTATCAAGCACAGAGTGTGCTAGATGATTAAGGAGATATGAAGTTTAGATAAAACACTTGGCACAGTGCCTTTATTGATCTATACACGATAAATGTATGTAGAATTTGCTGCTGAATGAGAAAGGGCTTTTTAGTGTTACAAGGATCTGTGCTGACTGTTTTGTACATTTTTATTTGTAGGGTGAGGGGTAAATATGAAATAAAATATTTATGGAACAGTAGGTTTGGATTTAGGTTCAACCTACATTCAGAGATTTCCTCTGTGCATAGTTAAATGGCCAACATCTGAACTGAGTTAAACTGCACATGGCAATGAAGACTAAACTGCAGAAGAGTTGTTGATAATCACCAACTGAGGGAGTTTCCTTTCACGAAATCCCTAAGTCAATGAAATTGTATCTGGACCAAAAACAAAACACCCCAAACCAACTTAAAGTTTTATTTCAAATTTTGTTAAATGACTCAGGGGGAAAAAAAATCACACAGAACTCTATCAAGAATCTATGCTCAAGTCTGCATTCATGGCCTGTTCGAAGACAAACTGCAATTAGAAAACAAGAATGGTAAGAAATACTACTAGTTTAAAACAGCCTGTGTAACATTACCTGCAAACCACAGCAGCCGACAGCACTCAAGATGGAAGCATTATGAACAATTCGGTATGGGATCCCCATCTTTACTGCTCTTAGAACAAGATCACTGTGTGTTGTGGCCCTGTGGGAAGAAAAGAATGAGTTAGATTGAAGCAATAGCCAAGTCAGAGTAATAAAGACTATGATATGTTTAAAAAATAAAATTACACTGCACCATGAGAAATGCTATCAAATAGGTCAACTCAGCAGCAACCTTCTCCAATCTGTTAAGTACATAGCAGAAGACCTTTATTATTGCTCTACAAGGAATGAAAATGAGCAGACACATGCACTTCACCAACCCACCTGCTTTCTCACAAAGTTAAAACTGAAATACCAGCATGTTTATTGCTATTTAAAGCAAATTTGGCAGCTATTTAAAAGAGGAAAGTTCCACTAGTCCTTTGTTCTGCAAACACTTGCTAAAAGACATGAGTTGAACAGCAAAAATTAGCTTCTAAACACAGCAGCACAACTTCAATGTTCTCAATTAAAGGATGATGATTCTTCCTTCACTTCTGGGGCAATCTCCCAAAATACAAGAAATATACAGAGAACATTCTTATAGATTGTAGTCTTTATGAAATGTAAGATTTATACACTCAAATTTAATATTTGAAAATCTTCCAGTCATTGTTTAACTATAACTAGCCTTCACTGAAATATTTCAAAAAGTGCTACTATGTCCTGCCTGTCACCTCTCTTTTCTATTTCTCTTCTTAGCTAGATCTATAGTTACAACCAAAGAAAAAAAATGAAGGTGATACGTGTGTGCTACAATTATTGGGACTGTGAAAAGAAAAAAATCAACTTAGAATTGCATTTATGGAACAAGCCTTTTATTTTTCAACAGATGAGAACTCTAGGACCTACTGAGGAAAGCAACATTAGCATGTACAAGCAACCACACACAAATAAGCAGAATCTGTCAACTGGTCAATGCATACTAAGCAGCAAGATTAAGAGCTTTCACCCCATGAGGCAGGTGGAGACAGACGAACAGATACTCATTAGGGAAGCCTGCTTAATCACATACATAAAACAAAAAGTAATCTGAAAAAGCAACCAGCAAGTAACTTGCTTTGCCCTAAGTTTTGAAATTACACACAAGCTTCTTGTAAGGAATTATTTCAGCATGAACTTCAGCAGAACCTCATTATCTCATAGTGTGAAGTAGAACAAACAGCTCATAATGTAGATTTTTAAAGCAGCCAGCTGATAAAATAAAAATGCAGCAAAACTGGCTTAAAAATAATTCTCTAAGTCTTTACCCAAGGTTACGTAAAACAATCAGCTGGCGCTAGCTACTGCATGGGCACTGAACAACAAAGAATTAATAATGACTTGTTAATGCATTAAGTTATTATCTAAAGAAACTATTAAAAATGTGAGGAAAAAATTGAAAATTTCCTGCTATTGATAATTGAGAATTCTGTTGAATTTGTTAGATTTTGAGATAATTAGGGATAATTTTGAGATTATCAGGCCAAATGCTCTATTTTTAAAAAAAAGATGTAAATACATGGGTTTAAGTCATTTGATTGTTGTTAGCTGTCTAACACTTCATAGGCCTAAGGAGACTGTTTCAATATGGCAGGTAAGTAGAATGAAGAGTCTGCCTATTGTCTACAATAGAGAAATAAGGGCCTCCATGGCAAAGTCAGACATGGGAAGATGGGTCAAAAGTGGTTGCCAAATATAACATTCTGACAACATAACCAAAAATATTCAGTTAAGGGGAAAAAAATGTGGAAGTATCTAAAGATACCGAAAGCTACATAGGGATATTATTACTCTGATGTGCCAGCAAGAGGAGTTCAAATTTAAAAGGGCCACACTAAAAATGAAAGTTTGTTTACACATATACACATATATATATATACATATATACCCACACTCACATATACACATATATAATATATACAGTAAAGTTATATACATACATAAAGTTGATACAAAAGAGTACTATGGATTAGCTATGAATACTGCCCCAAAGCCTAAAGATATGATGAGTTTGGACAAAGCACTACAGACAATTAAAAAAAGAAAACCTTTTTAAAAGGAGCAAGAAGAACAAGGAAGAGACAGGCCCACTACTTGGGATAACAGAGAAAAAAATCAGAGACATTCAGCCCTATTTCACTTTTATAATTTTACTTAGCTGTCTGGTAGGCCGACTTTGTGGAAAGATAAAACTTGTGTTGATTGGTCCAGAGGGTAGAAGTTGCAGAAAGGCAAATTAAGGAATTTATTCTAACAATCAGAGATAGCCTGAGAGTCAGGTCTTCAAGAAGAGTCTAGGTGACTAATTTTCAGACACTTAGTTCAGTTGTGGATGAATTCAAGTGCGTATCTTGAGTTCTTTTACAACTGAGATTCTGTGATTCTGAAATTCTACTTAAAAGTTGGAGCTTCCAGGAATATGCAAGTGACAGTTCCTTTTTCCCCTGCTCTGATGAAACCATTCGTGCAGCACTGTGCATGGTTTTGTAGGTGCCAGAGTTTAGGAGGAGACTGTTAATCTGCAAGGTATCCAGAGGATGAATACAACTACCAGGAAGGTGAAGGGTTTGACTCCAAGAGATCTAAGGGGTTGGTTGAAGTAGCTGGGGATTTTTACTCTACAGAAGAGAAGCTGATAGCTATCTTCAATTATTTTTAAAAGGCTATCATGTGGAAAACTATGTATTAGACTTGGTCTGTTTGGCTCCTAAAGGGAAGAGCCATGAGTAATGGAATTTGCAAAAAGGCAAATTTTGATTTGATAATATCAGGGAAAACTACCTAACAATTAAAGCCATTATGAAAGATTGCTCTAAATCACTAAGCCAAAAATTCAAATCCAAACAGTTGAGATTTCATTCCGGGTGTAGTGAATTGACAAAATTTACAGAAGATGGAAATAGTTAACGTTGAAGGAGCTATGGACATATGGGCATACTAATACACTGCTGAAGAAATTGTGAACTGGTCCACAACCACAACAAATGAATGCTTAATTATAATGACCAAGGAGGGACCTGGAGAAAAGACAGAAAATGCACTTCACTCTTATTTTTACAGATGGATGACCACAGGTGTGAAAAATTGCACTGGTGACTACTGATGGAGTGATTAGTTGTACTGAACTTTTTTTTTTCCCCTTCCCTTTTAATTCTTTGTTAGAATAAAGCTGGATAGTGAAGGGGAGGGGGCAGAGAAACATATTGGTAAATGGTGATTTAACAAAAGATAACAAAATGTTTCTTATAACATTCAGAGCTGCCCAAAAGTTTAGTGGGATGCTTTAGGAAGTAGTGGCTTCTCCAATTGGGTGTCTTCAAGCAGAGACTGGATGACTACTTGTTGGGTGTGTTATAATGGAAGTGGGAGAGATTCCTTTTGGGTAGGGGTTTGACTAAATGGCCAACTGAATTCCCTTCCAACTTTCAAATTCTGTAATTCCAGCTTTGAGCTTTAAAGTTATCAATCAGAAAAAAACACACACACAAAAAAAAAGACTGATGCACTTCAGCATTCTATTCTCCAATTTTCTCACCTATAAAATGAAGCAACTGAGCAAGGCAATATCCAAGACCTCTTCCAGCACAAGTGGTATGAATCCACATATAGCATATATACAGGTAGAAAGAAATTTCTGTCACAAATCTGGAGCTAATAATAATCTGGTCAGAAGCAAAGAATGAAGTAGTACCAATATTTCATCATTACTTCTGACTTTCTGGAAATCGAGATCCTCATCTCTCTCCCCACACCCTGTCTCCAGCGAAACTGTCCTTTAACATCTAATATTATCTGGACTAATCAAATAGTTTCTTCCTAATTCTTAAACTCCTTTTTAGCTGCAATGGAAAGTGTTACTGGTTTAATGAAATTAACTTTAGCTTCTGTGAACTACACTTTCCTGCTCTCCTTGCCTTTCTGAATATTCCTTTTCTTTGATCTTCCTTCTATTAATCTGGGTTAAGACTCAGTACTTTAACCATTAAGTCTCTTCAATAAGCCATATTTACTATGCTCAGGCTTCAGTAACTACCTATTATCTTTGCTGATTCCCATAATTAAACGAGAGGTAAAAGTAACAGCACTTTTATATAATTTAATAATTTACAAAAACTATAAAGGTTATCTCATTTTTAATCCTCATAGCAATAGCATTAAATACTTTATTATTTTCCTCTCAAAACCTCTTCTTCCTTCTAACCTCATTTATTCTATGGCAAATAAATTCTTACAGTCAAACTTGAAGCCTTGCAGATAACATGTCAGAGTAGAAAGAAAGCTAGCCTTGAAGGCTGCCAAAACTGAGCTCCCAGTATTGCCTTCAGTGTATCCTGGCTGTGTGACCCATGCCAGTCAAGATCAGTGATCTAGGAAACTCCTTCTGACTTGAAGTTGCTGAGAAAAGGCTGACTTACATTGATAGTTTCCTCATGAGAGTTCCCCTGCATCAATTAAATCACAGGTCAAGTATCTCTATTCCCTTACCTCACAATCTAATCAGTAGATAAATAATAGAGCCCCTCATTATTGTTCACCTGGACTACTTCAAAAGAATACTAATTAATTTCCCTCTTGTTTTTTCCCACTCTAATCCTTCCTACACACTGCTGCCAAATTAATATTCCTGGAACACCAATCTAAGCATGATACTCTTTAGCTCAAAAGTTTTCAATGGCTCCCTGTTACTTAGCAAATAAATCATAAACTTTTTTTCAGCTGGCTCAAAGAATACCAAAACTTCAAGGGACCATCATAATATCTAAAGGCCCTTCATGATTTTTCTCCAACTTCTTTGTCCAGCCTTATCACTCTTCCTTTTCATGGTACTTTACCACTCTAAACACTAGCCAAACTATAAACTATGTACTATTTCCTCAACATGTCCCATGTTATCTTGCCTGTTTGCCTCTGGTCATGCAGAGGCATGAAACTAAGAGAAACATGTAAATGAGAAGATCAAACAGGTATATGAGTCCAAGGAGAAAAAGGAATAGGATTTTGAAGGTCAAACAAGGGAAAGATAGTCTCCAGCCTTTCGGTTTTCCAACTTCTTTCTACAGACCTTTAAGGCCCCACTCAAATACCATCTCCTTCATAAATTTTTTCCTGGATTCCCAGCTGGAAAGATCTATCATTCTTGTGAATATAGGATTTGGTAACTCCCATTATGTTACTCCTGCATTACAGTTACATACATGTCTAAGCTCTAATGAGAACAGGGCTGATGTCATCATAATAAGGCATTATGTTAGTGCCTAGCATAGCATGTTTCAAAAAGGAAGTGCTCAGGAAATATTAGCTGTATGAAAAGGGACAATTCACAAATCAGAAAACCCACCATCTATATCTGGGCTTGGAATGAGAAAGACCTTGAGTTCAAATTTGGTCCCAGAAACTTACTAGTTATGGGATCCTGGGTAAGTCACTTAGCCTCTGTTTCAGTTTTCTTATCAGCAAAATAGGAATGAACACTTTCCTTCCACTGTTATTGTGAGAATCAAATGAGATAATATTTGTAACATGCTTGGTGAATCCTAAAGCCCTACATAAATGCTATTATTATTTTAACTCAAGGTTTACGTGTGTGTGTGTGTGTGTGTGTGTGTATATATGTATGTATGTATATGCAGTCCTCTTGCCTTTCCCCTTCTCTAACTTATGGCTAACTTCAAAAGAAGATACCACATATTTGGGTAAAACTTTAATTTTACAGGCCATAAATGTCAAAGGCCAATCAAAACTCTAAGTTGCCCATGGTTATTCACAGCCAAGTTCAAGTACAATGATAGACCTTCCCTTGTGACTTGTATTAATGTAAATTACTCTCTTTTTGACAGACACACGCACATGTAACTTCTTTCCTTTTGAAAAACATCCTTGGTGGTGGGCTCACAGTGATTTAATTGTCCTTATGCTCCTTAAAGCTGTGACATAAATCGTGGGTCGCCAGCTGGAGACAAAGAATGCTTCTGTATGGCTTGACATGGGAGATTGATGATGCTTGACTGGACAGGCAGAAGTGCATCCTTCTGGTAATAGGGAATGCCACTGCTCCCAATGGATATAAGAAATTGAAATCAGCAGCTTAGTAAACAAAATGATTCAAGAACCTTGGCAGCTTCTAAATTTGCACAATTAAAAACAGAAGAAAACAGCTAAATAATATTCAGTATATGATGCAACCAGCCTAGAAAAATAAAAGGGAAATATGTCTTTTTTTTTTTAACAAAAGATGTAATGAATCCGAAATATTTGTAAATTATAGCATGACTTTTAATTATGTAATAATCTATAATGTCTTAATGAAAAAGGAAACTGTTTTAATGCCTCTTAGGATAGCAAGGTGACCTTTAAGAAGAAAACCACAATTATCAATAAAAAAGACTTTAAAGCCTAACACCCAACAACTATGAGATGAATATATATCTTGATGTATGTGATCTATTGCACAGCTATAATTTTTTTTAAAGTATGGATAAAAGAAATGTAAAGTGAAACTTAAAGCAAAATTGCAAAGCAAATTTTGTATTCGCTAACTTGATGAAACAGAATTTTAAAGATAAATTATTCTGAATGTATCCTGATTTTTAAAAAATGATACTGAATATTAAAAAGTGGGTATCAGCATTGGTAAATGAAAGTTCTGATTGATAGGGGGTATAACAAACTAGGTTCAGAGTACTTAAAAGATTTTTTTTACATGGAAATATACACATTTGCCTTTTCTTACCCAAATGGATCGCCAACGACAAGGAAAGCAATATCAATTTCATTAGCATCCTTTAAAATTTGTTCTGCTTCTTGTTCCACTACCTGTCTGTCAGCAGTAATCAATGGTCTTCCATAAAACTGCTCCTAGAAATTTAAGTAAAATACTACCATGAGACAGAGCTAGTTACCATTTCAAACAACAACCCCCCCCATATTATCTTTTCCTTCCCCCCTCCACCTTTAAACACACCTATAGATGCTGATCTTTGTCTTCTGCTGATGGAAATCTTGGCAATCATCCAACATATATCCATGTATAAAACTACACAATGAGCTGGTGCTCTATATTATGTTGCAATTAAACTCTGTCTTTAGGCCCATCTTAATATCCCAAGGGGAAGCAGACCTTTTAACATCTGATGCTTTCTTTGCATTTTAAATTTACCCCTGAACATGCTCTATCTAGATGAAGAAGAACAAGGCAAGGCTAGCAGAAATAATCCTTACATGTGAGTTGTATTTTGTAACATGCTACTGAAGAATATTAGTACTATTCAAGAGTTGATACAAACATATTTTTAGCATTTTAGTTTTGTATGCCATGTCCTTCAACATCATCTCCAGGAGATTAGAAAGACCAAAGTTATCAACAAGCAACATAAAACCCATACTTAGTCCAAGCCTTTATAGTATACATTTGTAGGCCATTCCAGGAAAAGTATAATTTAAAGCAGTCTCCTGTAGTTTTGTCGCAAAAGAACACAAAGTTAGAACACATCAGAATTGAGAAAAAAATGGTGAAATTCAAATCTAGGGACTGATACGAGTAGTGCCTCGATAAATATCAAAATGGAAGAGCTTAATAAGCAAGTTAACCTATGGGGCGATGCTAATGAGCCAATTCTAGATATTCACACTAAAGTGTAACAGTATACATGTTCTTATTTTGTGAGATCATGAATTATGGCTTATTTCCTGTTCTTTCAATGTGGGATAATTGGTGATTCTGAGATAACAACAAAACTACTTTCCTGAGCTTAGGGGATTTTAACTACACCACCCAGTTTATCCTTACAACACCTGCTATTCAAACTGCAAGTCAAAGACATGTTTACTACAGTGTATACAAATCCAGGTCTCCTAATTCTAGGTGTAGTTCTACTTTCACTATTTCTGGATTTTACAGATAATGAAACTGAGGCCTAGATAGTTCAATTAATTTGCCATCAAATCAATAAAGAAGAATTTACTGAGAACCTATTAAGTGCTATGCACTATGCCCGTCCTGGGGTAAACAAAGACAAAATAAAAACACTGTCTTCAATTAGCTGATCTTTTAATAGAAAATATGCGTGTGTGTATAAAAGGTTCCAATTCACACTACATATCCCCAGATTAATACTTCTAATATCCCAGTAGGATCATGCCCCTTTATTGATTGTGCACTCCCTAACAATAAAAGTTCATACTCATTAGCCTGCCATTAAGAATACTCTACAATCTGGCTCCAATCTCCCTTACTGTTCAGTTTTTTCTTAACCTACTTCCCTCCTCAGTAACTGTTCTAGCCAAAGTTAATATTCACCTAACATCTTGTGTTTGCCACCTGACATTCCTCACTCCATTCCCTAAATCTAGAACACTATCTTCACCCTACCTATTCATTTCATTCACCAAATAAATATTAAGGGTTTATGTGCAAAGTTCTGTGTTAAGCACTAGAGGAGATCCAGAGTTTAGACAGGATATGGCTGTTGCTGTCCTCATGGGGATTACAGTCTAGTATATAACACACACAAAAAAATTATTATATAAAAATTGTATTAGTCACAAAATAAAGTGCTGAAGCCTAAGGGGAAAAGTTATTACTAACTGGGGGAGGTAAAGAAAAGATGGATTTGGATTCAAAAGATCTAGCTTCTGCTAGCTGTTATGTCTTTGGTTAAGTCACAAACTCTCTAAGACTTCAGTTTCTTATGTAAGATAAAGGGTTTAGCCTAGCTGACACCTACTACTTTCCATAGCTGGAAGCTGGAAACATCTAAATATATGATCCCAGGAGGTGGCATTTGAATGGACTTTATCAGATAATTATAATTATTAACTTAATAAAAGGGTGAAGGGGATATTCCAGGGATAAGAATCAGTACAATCAGGGGCATGGAGGCATGAGAGTTCAAGGAGCAGAGAGTAGTACAGTTTGGTTAGACTTTAAAGTGAATGTAAGTAAAATGCAGCTGAAAAGAAAGAGGGATGTCAGATCATTTCTATGCAGAAAAGTCTGGATTGTGTGCACTTAGCACCCTGGAGTCAAAGAAACCAACTTCAAAGGCCCTTTCTTTTGTTACATGCTACTACCTGTGTGGCCTCTGCCAACTCATCTGACCTGAGCCTGAGTTTCCATATCTGTAAAATGAGGTTAGATAGTCCCTTCCAGCTCTAAACCTAAATGTTAAAAAACAGAAAGCACTGAAGATTTTGAATAGCAGAATAATGTGATTAGATCTATGAAAATAATATTCTGGCAGTGGTATAAAGGATGAATTGGAAAGGATGAACAGGGACAGTCTGAGCTTTTGTATTTGTATTCCTAGTGCTCAGTACAATGTCTAGTATGTAGGAGGTACTTGATAAAACGTTCTTTGTACTCTAGTGGAACTGGGAAAATCTGAAAGTACATAATCGACTAGAGAGGTGGAAATAAGAGCCTGTACTAGGGTAATGTGAATAGTAAGAGAAGCCTTCCTGATTCCTCCAGTCACTCAAGCCTTCCTCTCTGAAGTTATCTCTTTGTTATTCAGTATCTATCATGTACCTATCCATTTAGAAATTGTCTCTTCCATTACTATGTATGCTCCTTTACAGCAGACCCTTTCTTTGTAGCCCCAGACTCAGCACATCCTAAGCGTTTAATAAATGCTTGTTGACTGACATGCTGGAAAGATGTTACAAAGGTAGAATTAACAGTACTTGGTAAATTGATTGGCTATGAGAGCTAAAAGAATGAAAAGAGTCAAAGACAATTCTAAAGATAAAAATAGAGTAAGCCATATGATGGTGGTACCACAGAAAGAAACAGGGAAATCAAAAAAGTTCTTTGCCTGGAACATTCTTTTTTAAATTTCCTCTTTGCTCCTATCTTTGTGTGCTTCATATTGACTTAAATAAGTGTATGTCCTATCCCTCCCTTTTCTAAATGGAACACAAGCTTCAAAAGGGCAGAGACTGTCTTTAAAAAAAAAAAAACTTTGTATATACAGTGTTTTATATATTATAGGTACATTAAAAAATGTTGTGCTGAAAAATAAGTTCAAATTTTTCACTGAGCTGCTGGTAGGGTATCCAAGTAGGGAGATATTATAGATCAGGGGTGGGGAATGTGGATTTGGAATTCCAAGAAAAGTAGCTAGGACTAAGGATTTGGGAGTCATCTTCACAGAGGCCAGCACCTGAAGTCATGGGAATGACTATGACTGCCAGGGAAGAAAGGACAGAGAGATGAAAAGAAAACTAAGAACAGATCCTCACATTATAGGGCTGAGAAAAGAGGCCATTAAAACAAAACCCAATGAAACAGGGATATATGAGAACAAGAAGAATATATGGTGTATATATTAAGTTAAAATAAAAAACAGTATCCAGTAGAAAAGACCATTTTATTAAGCACTTACTATATACCATACATTATGCTCAGCATTAGAAATAAAAATACAAGTAAATAAGACAATCTTTATCTTTAAGGAGTTTACATTATAAGAAAGGAGCAAGACAAGTTACAAAAATATGAACTAGTTGGGGGAGTGATCAATATCAATAAGGATGAGGACTGAAAAAATAAAAGCACCGGATTAGGTAATTATATGGTATTGGTAACCACAAAGATCAGATTTCATTTAATGGTGGTGATAAGGAAAAAGGCTGTAAAAAAGTAAAAGTATATGGTCTAGAACTTTTTGAAAACAATTTAGCACAGAAAGAGGAGAGAGTTGTGAAGCTAGGTGGATGAGATAAAATGGTAAAGAGGAAGGCTTTTTTTAGGATTGGGAAAATCTGGGACATGTTTGAAGGAGAAAAGGAATACCCACAGGTAAAAAGATATAAGGAACAGCAAGATCATGGAGGTAGGTCTGAGTAAGGTCCAAGGCATAGGTAGAAGGATTGGCTTTATTGAAGATTAAGATACTTCTTTTATAATTAGATGGGAGGAAAAGGAAACAATGAAAAGTGGAGGAAAGGAGAGAATTAAGGGAACTCAAATCAAAAAATATCAATTTTCTTGATATAGCTACTGGTCTGTAAGTGATGGGTATTGGTGCAGTTGGGAGCAAGAGACGAAAAGTTTTAGCAGCAAGGCCCAGATGAAGTTAAGTACTACTATGTCGTAGATGAAATAAGCTCAATACTGTGACTTTCTACAGCTATAAAGAAATCAGATTCACAAATTCAGAATGGCAAAAGATCAAGGTATCAAGGAAATCTAGGGTACTGGCTAGTGAAATAAACTAGCAGATCATCTCCATTAGCTGACATCCTATCTATCTTTTAAGACACAGCATAAATAACTCCATAAAGCCTTCCCTTATGTTTTCAGTTTAATAAGAACTCTTATCTGATTACCCAGTACCTCATACTTCTTGAATGTACTTACTATATTTTATTAAATATAAGCTTTTATTAAATTTATGTAAATGGTTTATCTCTTCTGGATTATAAATTTTCTTCATATCTATCCTCATACCCAGTATAGTATAGTGGCAGTGCTTTTAAAAATCTGTTCAACGATTTCTACTGGAGACAACACATATCAGCAGGTCAATGGCATTTGCCATAAAATGTTAAGTAAAGGTAAGCTGCCTCATTCAAAGTCATGACTATGTCTTTTCTAGATCTCATTCATCTTTTTCATAAAACCTCTCATAACCAAACTGAGAAAGTATGGTATAGAAGAAAGAACATATTCTGTGAATAAAGAGCCTTGGAATCTAGAGTTCTGGTTATGTCCCTATAAAGCTTAAGCAACCTCCCCTCCCCTCACCAGAGCCTTATTTTGCTCTGAAAAGAAGGCAGAACTGGATGATATCATCTCTAACATCCCTTCTCTTATGATATAAGAAAGCTGAACTTGGATTTAAGAGGCCTAAGATGAAAACCCAGATTCTAATAGATAACTGATGCATATTATGGGTCCATAAAATAATGACAATATTACCTCTCTCTCACAGGGCTGTTTGCAAAGAAAGTACTTTGTAAATCTTAAAAGCTTATATAGGCCAGAGGAATAATTTTACTTCTCTTTTCTGACCACCTATAACATTTGTTGATACTATTAATTTAGCAACTGTCACATATTATGTTTATATATATATATATATATATATATATATATATATATATAAAACATGTATAAATATATTGTGATACATTTATACATGTAATATAAACACGAAAAATAATGAAGAAAACAAAAGAGGTCAAGTAGCAAATACATAGTGTTAATATACTTACATATATGTATACACTATAATATACAGCATACATCTACATAGTATACATAGCTATATACTTCTTTATATCCCTTAAATGCAGGGATATATCTATATCTATATTTTATAGTGCCTTATTATTGACTGAGTTACTACACAAAATCAAAATCCATTAGTAAGCTACATAAGATAATTCAAATCATCTAACCCCAGAAGCTAGTAATGAAATGACAAGTCACAAAGGTATTAAATAACAGAACCAGTACTTGAACCCAAATCTTCTATCTCCATATACATTTCTCTTTATACTATATTAGGCTGCTCTGGCAGTTCTCTTGTTTAAGAAGTCCTCCTTCCTCCCTTTAAAAAAATGAAACAACATTAACCTATCTCCAACCCTTAACCAGCTCCTCAAGATTTCCCCCCCAAACATCACTGATTATGTCTCAGCAATCACATATGCCATTTCAGTATCCTGGTGTATATAGTTTGTGTGGACCTGTACCTAAGTGCTATCTCTTACTATCTTTAAATCTCTCTCAATTTTTTGTTTTATACTTACCAGTCTATAAATAATCAGCAATTCAACCATTAATTTGAAGAAACTATTGATTTACTAATTTTTGGCTCAGTTCTCTTAGCTAGCTTTTTCAATCACTGATGGTTCACTAGCTCTCCTTGGTCCACACCAACTGACAGATATTCCTTACAATATTTTCCCTACTGTTTTGACATTTTGTCATCACCCATTTTTCTCTAAGACTTGGTCTTAGTGAAGCAAGAAAAAGCATGAAACGTCTTGACCTAAGATGTCAAATTCCAGAAATAGCCCTTAGCATCTACTGTGGTCCTAAAGTAATTCTGGGGCTTTCTGAACCTTCAGCACATCTAGACCTCACAGGGTTGAAAGACACCAATCTCAAAGTGGGTATAGAAGTAGAAGACCAACTCTCTTGATAGCTTCCCCCCACCATGATGTAGTGACTGTTAGTACAAATTGTTATTTATAGCTTTAAAGTTTGCAACGTATATTTCATATATTATTTCATTTGAACCTTATAATAGGCTTGTAAAAGATAGATACTTCAGTTATTACCTCCATTTTAGATAAAGCATTTATATTAAGCACTTATTATGTGCCACTTATTACACTAAGTACCCAAGGTGGTCTCTACTACTCAGACAGTATCTAAAAGACAGCTTGGGGGGGGGTGAGATTGAAGGAGTAGGATATAAGGGTCAAGGCAGCTAAAAGGATGCCAAGAGTGAAGTGAACATGATTTGGGGTCCCCATGAAATACTCTTGTGAGCTAAGGATTCAACATATCACAAGAGTGGGTCTCAAGGCAGAGGTACCTCCAATGTGGGATGGCTGCTGGCCTAGGAATGGACAAGATGGGGAAACTGAGTATCACATTTGTGGTCTCATAGCTACTAAGTGTCTGAGATGGAATATAATCTCAGGTCTTCTTGACTCCAAGTCCAGCTCGATGTCCCCAACATCCACTAGGCCCATTAGCTCTCTTACTCAAATACTATTTCTGGCCTTCTCTAGTTAAATGAGTTTGACAGTGAACCAACCATACTTCCAAAGTAGCTGAAAATTTAATAGCTTGCAAAATACACTGCAACATAACCTATGGAAATTTATTCCTGTGCCAACTAACTGCACAAATGTGGCTTGGGTCTAAACTCTAGAGGGATATATGGGCTTAAATAGGTAAGATCTGTCTGGATATGACACAGACAGAAAAGAGATTAGTATACCCAAGGATTACTTCAAAGGGGTAAATGTTATTGCTTGCTATTTGAATATGTAACCCCCTGATTAAGCCTGTGTTAGCTCCTCATTAGCACGCAGCTCAGATTCTTAAGCCAGTATCTTAAAACAAAAGATAGTCCCAGGACACAGAATAACTTTCCTTTCTTTCTTTCTTTTTTTTTTTAAACTGAAGACTCTCAGAATTGGGTCGGTATAGCAGGACAAAGCACCTTTTCATTTTGTGGGTCACAGGGTTGTGTGACTTGGGACTGAAACCCAAACCCCTACACGACTTCTATTCTTATACTATTCATATGCAGGGTGTATTTTACAGAGCCTATGTGGCAAAGATTAAAATTTTGTTCAATTTAACTTAGTGATGAGCAGATGGACTACAGCCTTCTTCCCACAGAAAGGTGGGTGGAGAAGAAAACTGTATGAACCTACCAGCCTTTCCTTCTCTACAGCCAGGATTGAGGTGTAAGATTCCAGGTACACTCGGTTACATTTCTTTACAATTTCCAGTCCTTTCACAGTGATGTCCTCGGCATCTCCCAGGCCCAGACCAATCAGGTAAAGCATTTTCAACAACAAAGGGGGAAGAGGCTATGAAGCTGATGATGAAGCGCCTCTCCTGGATCTCAAAAATCTGTCTGTGAAAAAAAAAAATCACAACAGTTGCCAATGTGACTCGGCTGCATGGCTAACAATACCGCATTCAAAGAGAGGCCCTGGGTTTGAATGCCGACATCGCCGCAGAGTGGGGGTGTAACATTGGACAAAGGCTTACATAATCTCCTCGGGCCTTGATTAACTGGAACAGGAGGCCCAGCTCCTCTGTAAAACCACAGGAGCTGGACTCGACGACCCGCAAGGGTCCCTTTCTCTCTAAGGGTCCGATCCCAGAACTAGACGCGCCCAGGCCCAAAGCCGCCGGTTTCTTGGGGCGAGACCCGCATTTTAATCCACGGACGCGTCGTCCATTTAACAGACTCCTATTCATTCTCCAACCTCCTCCCCCCGCTATCTTAAGTGCTAGCCCTGTGGCCCCTCACCCCTAGCACTTAGGAGAAGTAAACAGAGACGCACAGATATTGGGGTGGGGGGAGGCAGAGCGGCGAAACCAGGGCTCGAACTCCAGGCCTCCGACCCCGGATCCCTCTCTCTCCCCTCCCCCGCCCCGCCTCGCCCCGCCCCCCGCTTCTCTGGCCAGCGCCCTGGCGCTCTCTCCCTCCCACTTCGCCCGGGAAGAGGAGTGAGTTACCCGCTGAAGGCTCCGCAAGGACCGGGCCTCGGGAACCGCGACTACTTGTAGGAAAAGGCTTAGGAAACAACCCCACCCCCACACCGCCCAGCTCTGATTTACGGCGCCGCAAAGCGACAGGCATTTTGCGGTGCTTTTACGTCTCTAACGGGGCGGGGGGGGGAGGAGAGGATGGGGAGGAGGTGGGAAGGAGCCATGAATGAAGGCGGGACTGGGCGGGAAAGGGGAGGGCAGAGGTCAAGTCTTGTGTCCTTTCTGAAGTGCTCCCTCTACTTTTTCCCCCCTCCCCATCCACTGCCAGGTCCTCCCTCAGTCCCGTGGGCTAAAGGCTTAAAAGCGCCTGAAGCCGAAGCGGCCCGCGTGCCCTGGGGGCGGGGCCCAGCACCTCCCCGGGCCTCTCTCCCACGTGGGCGGGCCGTCGGGTGTGTTCTCCCGGGCGCGCGGGGGTCAGCCCCGGAGCTTCCCTCGGTCTCGGCGGTGTCGGGGCCCTCTTTTCGGATTCCGGAGGCGGTGGGGTCCCTCCGTTGCCCCTCAGGACTTCGACGACTCGGTTTCGTTCACGGGGCAGAAAGGGGAGTGTCCCGCTCCAGTCGTCCCTCTATTTCAGGACGTCCCCGCCCCCTCCTGGCTTAGGGGAGCTACCTAGTATTTCCCCTCGACTCACCGGCTCAGGGATTCCCCACTTAGGTGGAAAATCCTTTATAGAGTGAGTAGATGTTCTCTGATGTCAAAGAGAATTTACTTTTAGCCCAAGAAAATTCCCTTTATTCAAACTGCAACTAACTAGGCAATTGGGTATTTATATCCTTTCTTACAGTTCTGACTTTCATGTACTTCATAAGGTCATAGGTTGTGGTATCCTACCCTAGAATGCAGGGGCTGGGGTACTGATCATTAATCAGCTTCTGTTTCAAGAGGATATATTTTATAAAATAGCATTGTAGTTAAGTGGTATGCCGGCGCACAAACTTAACTGATCACTTTTTATGGTTTCAGCTTTTTGCTTTTTCTTTTTCCCTGGTTTGGCTAACTTGATGGAGAATCTCTGGGTAAGAGAAATTTCTTAAAAAAAAAAAAGTAATGCACAACCACCCTAACAGATGAATATGCTATATTTTGTGCTAGAGAAAGTACAGGAGCTGGCTTAAAAGGTTATTTTATATAGACGAGGGGATTGATTTTTAAATATACACCATTTCTGTCTTTGTTTAGAGAAGGAAAATTGTTTTTTCACTCTTTTCAAAATGAGTACTTTCCCCCACTGTCTTTTTTTTATTTATTTAGACAGAGCAGTAAAAATTTATTTGTTGTCCTTCAGTTGTTCCAGACTCTTTGTGACTCCATTTGGAGTTTTCTTGGCAAAGATACTGAGTGGTTTGCCATTTTACATATTACTGTAGTTCATTTTACAGATGAGGAAACTGAGGCAAACAGGGTTATGTGACTTGCTGAGGGTCACACAGGTAGTAAGTGTGTGAGGCTAGATTTGAACTCAGGAAGTTGAGTCTTTCTGACTTCAGGCCAGGCACTGTATCCACTTTGCCACCTAGCTGCCCTCAGCCCCCACCCATGTCCTTTTTTAAAATAAAGATTTCTATCTTCCTTAATTTCCCTTCAGACACAGTGGGGAAAGGTAGATAAGAGAAAAGGGACTGGGAGAGCCTATAGATTTGATTTTTTCACCTCAATTTTAGCAAAAGTTATCATAAGCTGGCAAATATTTTGTCTAGTATTTATTTGCAGATCTATGCTATTAGATGTGGACATTTTTTCCTTAATACTTTAAAAATCATTTCAAACTCTGCATCTTAGTTTCCCTCTCAGTAAAATGAGGTCATTAGACTCTTGACCTTTAAGTTTCCTCATAGCTCTAAATTTTTAATCCTATTATCCCTTGATGATTGCATTTTGTAGTTATGCCACTCCCCCTAATCTTACGTATATGTAGATGAGTAAACAAAGTAATCACTTGCCTGCACTAAGGTCCTACAGGCTTTCATTCTGGCATGAAGATAACTACATCCTGGGTTCTCTAAGATTACACAAGTGGAATGCAAAATTTTCCTTCTGCCTTCCTACTAAGGAGAAGGTCATTAGTGTGGGGGGAAAAACAGAATAAACATAGCTACTAAGGAGTTCAATCAATTAATCAATATTTATTAAGAGCCTACTATGCTGAAGATATACAAGAAGCAAAAGACTGTACCTGCCCTCAAGAAGCTTACAAGCTAATAAATGAGTTGATACTTAAGTAAGGTGAGAGAATCTAGCTGCCAGTGATGGCTCATCACTAGAAAAAACTTTCAGATGTGATTCCTGATCAGTCAGTGATCTTTGAAAAATTGTTGAATATGGGATAGATACAGCTGGATTGGAGAAAGACAAATATCCTGACTCGAAAAAGGGAAGAGAAGAATCACCAAACTAGAGACCAGTGAACTTGACATCTTTCCTAGCAAAATTCTAGATGTGATTAAAAGGATGTTCTTTAAACAACTTTAAACAGTAATCATAAAGACCAAGCATGATTTCATCAAGAACAGGTCCCATCTAACCCTCTTTTATTTTTTAACAAAGTTGCTAGACTGGTAGATTAGGGAAATGCTGTAATTTACTTGGCATTAGCAAAACCTTCAATAGTTATCTTTTGCTACTCTTATGGACAAGATAGAGAATATTGGCTAGATGGTAATAGCTTTGAAACTTATTAAATAGTTTGCTCAAAAGTTGTAATTAATTTTTTTTTATGTCAGCCTGAAAGAGGTCTCTAGTAGAGTATACAAAGGATCTGTGCCTGAGCCAATGGAGCAAATGGAATAAAGTGAAACTATTGGGATGTAAAGTCTTAAACTTTGGTTAAAAAATTAATTTTATATGTACCATATTAGGGAGGTATGGAAAGACAGACAGAAAATTGATACAAAGATTGGTAGGAAAAAATTGTTTCCAGTTTGCCTGAAAACAATTTGGGGCATTTATTCAGTCATTCAGCAAGTTATTTAAGTGTTTTCTATGTTCCAGGCCCTAAAATTACTAGGGATACAAAGAAAGGCAAAAAAAGGTCCTGCTTTTGGGGAACTTAGGGGGACAGCACATGAATAACTAGGTATATACAAGATATATACAAAATACATGGAAGGCAATCTCAGAAAGGAGGGCAGTAGCAGCCTCAGGGGACTAGGAAAGGCTTCTTGCAGAAGGTGGAATTTAAGTTGAATCTTAAAGGAAGCCAGGGAAACAGAGAGGCAGAGATAATAGGGCAAAGGATTCAAGGCTTGGGGGAAAGTACCCATAACATGGACCAGAAATGGAGTGTCATGTTTAAGGAGCAGCAAGTGGGCCAGCCAGCATGGCCTGATTGTAGTGTGTTTGGAGGAGAGTAAAATATAAGAAGGCTGGAAAGGTAGGAAGGAGCCAGATTATGAAGAGCTTTAAATGCCAAACAAAGGCATTCATATATGATCCTAGAGTAGGGTGTCATTGTAGCTCATTGAGCTGGGCAGTGAAATGGTCAGACTTAAACTTTAGAAATGTCACTTTGCAGCTGAATGGAAAATGAATTGGAGTGGGGAGAGATTTGAGGCACAAAGCCAATTAGAAGTAGTCCAGATGAGAAGTGAAGAAGACCTGAACTAGGGAGTTGTAGAGAAGGCAGTATGTATGAAAGATGATGTAAAGGGAACAAGATTTGGTGACAAATTGTATATGTGGGCTGACAGAGTAAGGAGTCCTTCAAGTACAGTGATGTTTCAGGGAATGGAGAGTTTGCTGTTGCTTTTTGTAGTCATGCTACAGTAATAGGGGAAGTTAAGAAGAGAGAATTTGAAAGAAACATGATGAATTCTTTTTTGGAGTTCAATTTGAGATGTCTATGGACATCCACTATGAGATGCCCAAAAGGCAGTTGATAATGAAAGACTATGTAGCTCAGGAGACAGACTCTTGTTTGTTGTTATTCAGTCATATCTAACTCTTCATTTGGGGTTTTTCTAGCAAAGATACTAGAATAATTTGCCATTTCCTTCTCCAGCTCTCTTAATGTGAGGAAAGTGAGGCAAACATAGTTAAGTGACTTTCCCAGGGTCACACAGCTAGTAAGTTTCTGAGGCCAGATTTCAACTCCCAAAGGTGATAAACTTGGAAAGTGTGAACTTCAAAGGAGGAGCATTTGCTCAGTGAAGGTGGAAGAGGAAGATCCTGCAAGTGGCAATGGGTAGTGAGAAGTATTCTGACTCCCTTACCAAGCCTAGTTGGGGATAGTTGTGGTGGTGGAAGAGAGTATGAGAAAATATATAGCCATTACTGGAAAGGATGTCCAAAGAAAGTTCAATATGAGTTGTTGATGTGATTCAGGAGCCGAAACAGCTAATGTTAAGCCACATTAAGAGAGATACAATGTATAAGAATATGGAGATGATAGTCCTGCCAGACTCTGCCCTAGGCAGAGAGAAGTGTTCAATTTTGGTCACTACAGTTTTTAGGAAGCACATAATCTAGAGAGTGTCCAAAGAAGAGCAACAATCATAAGATTTGGAGACTTGTTTTAGGAACTGGGAATGTAAAAACCTTAGAAAGAAAAGACTTTTTAGAGGATGGCATCAAATATTTGAATGTCTTATCATATGGGAGAGAGATTGGGCTTGCTCTGATTGGCCCTAGAAGATAGAAGTAGGAGCAGTAGGTGGAAGGTGCAAAGAGGAAATTTTAGAATTTATATCAGGAAAACTTCCCAAACGCGTTATTACAAAAATGGAAAAGGATGTCGTGAAAGCTCGTGAGTCCCCCCTTATAGGAAGTCTTCAAGCAAAGGTTGGAGAAGCACTTGTCAGGCATGTTGTGGAGGAAATTCTTTTTCAGCTACAGTCAGATTAGATGAGTACTGTGATTAATTCCTTCCAGTTCTTGGGATTTGGGGATAACACATTAGACCCATACTTATATACCAACTTATAATATTGCAGAGCTTTGATGTATTGTTGAAGGCAACATGGTACAATGGAAAGAGCAATGAACTTGTAGTCATGGAATTGAGTTCAAATATTGGTTCCTCTGCTGTGTGACCTTGGGCAGTTACAAAGCTAACGTGGACTTTAAGGTTTGCAAAGAACTTTGCATAGGTTATTTCATTTGATTATCACAATGACTCTGTGAGGTAGGTGCTATTATCATCTTATAAGTAGGGTTGAGGGAGAACTGTGTATCCACTGACACACAGCTAGTAATTTTCGGTTGTGGGATTCAAGCCCAGGTCTTCTTGACTCCAAGTCCAGCATTTTATCCTTCATACCACACTGCCTCCTTTGGACCTCAGTTTCCTAATCTGTAAACTGAGGAGACTGTTTATGTTTTATGTTTTAAATGTTATGTTTATGATTTAAAAAAATTAATGACATAGAAATTTAAGGTGCCTTTTAGCTCTGTATAGGATATAATCTAATTTAGATTGGGTTTTGAGAATTTTGTTTTTAAATGATTCAAAAGGGAACTTTAAACAAATATCATAATAATGATCATATAATTTATTTGCCACAATGGTTATAACATGGAAAATTGAAATATTGTACAAAGTAGAACCATAGAAATGGTTGCATCAATAAAATCTATTACCTGGCTTAGGTAAGTTTAACAGAAAAAGCCATTAACCAATAGAATTACAAAAGGAATGAGCTTCAAGAGTCATCTACTGTCCTTTTTGATTTCAGGTCAATCAGTCAATAATAAAACATTTATTAAGCACCTGTTGTGTCCCAGGCACTGTGCTTCATGATGGGAAAAGTATAAAGAATGAAACAATCTCTACTAGCAAAGAGCTTACATTGTAATGGGAAGACAAGAAGCAGAAATATTTCAAAGCACTCTAGACTTGGAAGTATTGATGCTTTTTTAAAGGATACTTTTATAGATTTTGTCAGTAACTTATTTTAATGTTTAATATCTATACTATTGAAAATTTCTTCCTCTGATCTGATCCCTTATAATCATATGCAAGAAGATATGCAGATAGTTGTGAGATGTTAATGTTGATTGAAGTGAATTTGATGGCTTTTCCTCCATTTCAGCCACACAAAATTGTCATAATGCATTATAAAAGGCAATAGCACAGATGAGATGCATTATTATATTATCAGAGAGTTGTAATTACCTTCCATTCTAGAGAAAGTCATCCTTCAATACCTCTATCTGAGATTATTGTTAAAAAATTGTTATTATTAAAAAGATGTCACTGTGTTCATCTAAACTCTCTTTGACCTACATGTGAATAGACAATATAATTTTCATATGTAGCCGGCCCCTTAACCTTCATATTCATAGTGAATGCTTTTGTTAGGAGAAATCTATTAACATTCATAGAGATTGGAGTTCTCGCATTGATATTCAGTACAATTTCATCAAGAAGTCATAAGTAAAGCATGATGTTGCTTTAGGAAAAACCACTCATTTTTCAAAAATTTAGAGGAATGTTGAAATTGCTATACCATACATTGGTTAAAGAAAAGCTTAATTTACATTAAAAGCTAGTGTTCTCATCTCATCAAATATTAATTATGTAAAAATGTGAAATGCATATGGACAAAATAAGGAATAGTATGGTCATTTGGTGTCAAAAATAAAAGCTCTACCTTAAAGGCTGAAATGATTAACACAATGAATTAATACAATCATTACATTAACATTAACATAATTATAGAGTTGTATGAAATTCCAAACATTATTATTCCTTTAGCTAAGTTTAGGGACAGGGACTCTATTTTCTAATTCTTTTATATCTTCTTGTGTTATATAGTGTAATGTTCTCCACATAGTGGACAATGAGGAAATGCTGACTGGTTGGTAAGTGTTAAAATCTAAATACAAAAATTGGCCTATTTCCAAGTGAACTTCTTCTATCTGTAGTTTGGCAATCAAGATTGACTAACTACAGAGAAAAAGTTTATTTGGGGCTTAAGCATTTAATGATAAAGTCTTATTGAACACAGGAAGAGTTATGATAATATTATGTCACTTTTTATTCAGTTGAAATAATTTTGAATCAGTTTCTATGTCATTAATTTTTTTAAAAAGTAGTTTTCTTTTTGAATTCAGTAAAAATACTTTTGTCTGTGCCACTTAAATATTATTTAAGTCTTAAGACAAGTTTTTCTCTTCACTTTATAAGTTCCATTTGCCTATATATGTGTGTGCATGTGTATGCATATATATGTATATTTGTGTTATGTATATATACATATATGTATATGTATGTATGTATACATACATATATTTTCCAAGAACAGATAATCTGAATATAAATGTGCCAGTAAATTTACACATACATACAAGATATGTCAATTGTGCCCTGCCAAGTCTCAGCCTTGGATCACTCTCACCAGTCATCACTCATTCCTACACTTATGTGCTGCTGAAAAAAACTTTCTCCCTTCCTAACTACAGGGATTGCAAATACAAACAGATCTTGAAGCAGGTGGTTTTAGATAGAAAAAAAAATGCCACATATATCATTTGAAGGAATAGCTGAGAATCAGTCGGTACTCATTTGATCCTTACAACAACCCTGGGAGGTAAAGGCTATTATTTTCCCCATTTTACAGTTGAGGAGACTTAGGCAGACAAAGGTTAAATGATTTGTCCAGGGACATACATCTGGTAAGTGTCTGAGGACTGATTTGAATTCACGTCTTCCTAATTTCAGGCCCAGCATTCTATCCTCTGTGCCACCTAGTTACCTCTAATTTTTTATATATACATATATATATAGTGATCTCTCTTATAATGAATGGTCTTTTTGACTTAACTGAGAAAACTGAGGACATCTGTCTTATACTCTCCCATATTCTTTGCTCTCCATACCTCAAAACTTCTCTATGTCTTCACCCATCTTTTCTTTGTAAAGATTAAACCTTCACTTGGATTCTTGATTCCATTCTTGTTTGATCTGGAAGCATGCCTAATTAATCAGTCCCTCTGTCTTACTCATCATTATTTTCCCCCCATCTACAGAATACAAACATGCTGTGGTCTTCCATCCTTCAAAACAAAACAACAACAAAACTCTCCACTTAACGCTTCCAGCTCATCAATAGGATCCTACAACCCTCTTCTCATTTACTGCCAAACTAGTAGCAAAAGTTATTTACTCACTACTTATAATCCCTTGCTCTCTGGATCATGACTCTGCCAATCTATGGAAACAACTTTCTCAAAAGCTACCGATCATCTCTTAACTGGTAGACCTCATGGCCTTTTCTCAGTTCTTTATTGACTTCTGCAGATTTTTCCACAGTTGAATTTTGGAGATGGGAAGAGAAACCAGTGGCCAACTAATCCAGCGGTGTACTGGTAAATGTTTAATAAATGGTTCTCCAGGGGAAAAAATGTATCCACAATATATTTTTAAGTTTAATATGCATTATTAAAATTTTCTCCATCACTTTATTAAATTTAGACAATCAACAAAACAATAAATCAAGCCCTAATTTGTAGCATTTGCCAATTTCTGAAGTGTAAATGCATACATAGTCAGCTCTCACAAGCAGTTTGAATTGGCTTCAATACTCCCCTGCATAACCCAAATGAAATGGTTCACAATGGTATCCAACAAGAGGTAATCCAGCCTCTCCTTGAATATCTCCAATGAAGGGGAGACTACTACTTCCTAAGGCATCCCATTCCACAGTTCTGATCGTCAGAAATTTTTCCTGACATCAAGCCTAAATTTATTGCTTTGCAATTTTTACCCATTACTTCTGTCCTCATTCTTTGGACTTCATCACCATGACTCAGTTATCTTCTTCCCCTGCCCCAGCAGCCCTTTTCTCCTATTGAGTTCCTCTCAGACCAGCCATCTTTCATTCTCTGGCCTCTACCACCGAATGGTTACCTCCCTTTCTGCCTCTTTATTTTTTATTTCCCTTTTATGTGTTACTTTCCCACATTAGAATATGAGACCCTTGAAATTTTGGGAGTGACTGTCCTTCTTTTTTCTTGTATTGTATCCCCAGTGCTTAGCGCAGTGCCTGGCACATAGCATATAGATACTTAATAAATGCCCTTTGACTTGACTTGCCTTTTGAGGTCAAATGGAACATATTTGTTCCATATGAACGTCCTTCAAACCCTTGAATATATCTGTCATACATCCACTGAGTCTTTTCTTCTCCAGATTAAACTTTCTTCCTCAGATGACATGAACTCAAGGCCTTTCACCACCCTGGTTGTCTTCCTCTGACATCCTTCTGAAACTATTGCACTCAGAATTCAATTTCATATTACATCTATGTCCAAGACAAATTAAACCTACCATGTCTTAATGACTAGAGCTATGCTTCTGGCTGCCATGCTAATGACTAATGTTGAACTTACAATCCATTATAACTCTAATAACTTTTCCCTGACAAACTGATGTTTAACAATCAAACAACAAACATTTATTAAGCACCTACTATGGACCAGGGTCTATGCTAGGTTCTAGGGATCTAAAGGCTAAAATGAAACAGTCTCATTTGTCATGGAGTTTACATTTTAAAAAGGGTGACAACATACACATATATATATAGCAAGCCCATACTAAGTAAATACATGATAACTTTGGGAGGAGGGGTCACTAAAAACTGGAGGGAAGAGGAAATGAGGAATGCCCTTATCCAGAAGACAGTATTTGAGCTGAATCTTAAAGGAAACCAGGGATTCCCAGAGACAGAGATTAAGGGGGAGGGCAGGCTTTTCAGGCCTAGAGAGCAGCCAGTGCTAAGGTTTCCCATATGAATTTGATTTTTTTTTTAGCCAAAGTGTAAGACTTTATCCCTACTGAATTTCATTTTATTAGATTCATTCCACTCTACTATCAGGTTAAAAATTTTTTTGTATCCTGGCTGTCATTTATTCTGTTAGCTGTCACCTCCTGGATACTCTCTTTGACCTCTGTGTCTTTCCTGGTTTTTCTCCTGCTTGTCTAATGTTTCTTCAGTTTTCTTTGTTGGGTCATATCCAACTCCCTAAGGAAAGGTGTGATCCAAGGTTCTGTCTTTGGCTTTCTCACTATACCCTGATGAGCTCATCAGCTCCTATGGATTCAATAATTATATCTGTGCAGATGACTTCCAAATCTATATACCTAGCCCTAAATTCTTTCTTGAATTTCATTTCCACCTCTTCAGCTGTATTCTGGATATTTCTATTGTATGTTCCATTGGCATCTAAGCTCAACATGCCCCAAACAACTCAGCCAAATATCAGAAATGCATCTGGTTGCATTTTTAAAAATCTTATTCCCCAATTATGAAATTTTTTTTTTGTTTTTGTTCTTGTGTGTGTGTGTGTGTGTGTGTGTGTGTGTGTGTGTGTGTGTGTGTGTGAAATTCAGCTAGTAAATTTCTATCTTCCCTGATGCCAATCAGTTCTTCTTGCAAACTGATTGGGAGATGTTGCTTTCTATATACATATACATATATATATAAACACACACACACACACACACATACATATACATATGTATGTATATATACACACACACATACGTACATGTGTGTATATATATACATGTATGTGTATATCTATCTATCTATCTATATCAACCTGGTTCAAAATCTACTGTAACCCTTCATTTGGTAATTTCAAAAACAGATTATTAAATTCTGTTGAAGTCTTTATATCCACTTAACAGGGCATAGGGAAATATAAATATATTGCAGTATGCTGAAAGAGAAAAAGGTGGTGAAGGAACTCCTACTTTTCTTTCCTCAATATTCCTGATGCTATATATACATATATGTGTGTGTGTGTGTGTGTGTGTGTGTGTATGTATGTGAGTATGTATGTATATGCATATATGAGACCTAGTGAGGGTACCAGGGTTATTTTAAATATTAGTAAAGCTTAATGTCCTTTTTAATTGAAAAGAATAGAAATGGAAGTTCTAGTATTTTCTTCTTAATCCAGTGGATTATCCTGCATACCATTGGTTCATACTGCTATACATTTGGATCGACAACCCATCCATTTTTTCTTCAGTACACGTACCTTGGAAAGACAGTACAGATGGAGAGTAAACTGGGCCCAGAACTGAGCAAGATTCAAAGAAACAACTGTATTGCCTTTGGGAAATTGTTCAAAATCATATCCCATTTCTTCAGTAATTGGGTATGCTCAGTTTCTCTGTGACTAAATGCTGAAATTTCCCAGCATAAGAACACAGGATTCAGAATTAGAGGAATTTTATTCTAATACTAGTTTTGTTTACTACCCATGTGAGCTTAGGTAAGTCACTTATGTTGAGCTTCAATTTTCCTATCTGTAAAAGGGAATAATAATAGTTTTATTGTCTAACTCATCAGATTGTTGTGAGGAATGAACTTTGTAAATTAAAGCCCTATATAAATGTGAGGTATTGTTATCATTCTTCTCTGTGAGTGATTTTTACTGTTGTCCTCCTAATCCTAGTAAATATAGTATTCCCTGTTATCTAGTGTCCCCAAGGGACTGAATTCTCTCCTAGTATTCCATCCTCACTGGAGACTGGATTTTTTTCTGGTGTATCAGAAACTGTTTCCTGCCCTTGGAATTGTGCCCTCCCCCTTTTCCTGAAAACTGGGTCCTTGAAGTTTGTTGCTATCAAGGTTGTTGATATGTGACAATGATATTAACTCCACCAATCATCTGTCCAGCTGGTTGAATAGATATCATGGATTTTAGAATCAATTTGAATCTTTTGCTAATAGGAGTTAAGGCCTCTTTATTCTTTCTCCTCCAGTGACTTATCTCTCTGGTTTCTGGGAGATGACAATTATAGTTAAAAAAAAAAAAGGTAGGCTCAGAGAAAAGAGAGACTTGGGCTTAGATTCTGTCTCTGGGGGGCAGCAAGGTGGCTCAATGGCTAAGGTATTGGGGCCGGAGTAAGGATGACCAGAATTCAAATCCATCTTCAGACACTTCATAGTTGGGTGACTTGGGGCAAATAACTTAACCTCTGTCTGCCCCAGTTTCCTCAATTGTAAAATAGGAATAATAATAGCACCATTGGATAGGGCTGTTGTGACTGTCAGATGAGATATTTTTAAAAGTGTATAGTGCCTGGCACAAGATAGGTGCCATATAAAGGCTTATTCTCTTCCCTTCCCTCCATCTTTGATGCTTAATAAGTATGTGACAATGGGAAATGCTCTTAATATCTGAGCTAGTTTCCCAATCTGTAAAACGGATATAATACATTTCTTATTTGACCTGATTAGTGTGAAGATCAAATGGGATAATGCTTTGTAAACTATAAAACTCTTCACTTTTATCTGCCTAAATTTAGATGCTTGTGTGCTTTACTATAATTAGCCCTTGCTTTTGCTTCTGTGTGTAGATTCTCAGTCTTCACCTGACCCACTGAGCCTGCTAAGATTTCAGTCTGGCCTGACATGCCCCTATCCAGATTGATTATTAATGATAGACAGCTAGGACTTGTAGAAAATCAGATTTGATCAGAATATGGTTCAGAAAATTGAGGGGATGCCCATCAATTGAGGAATGGCTGAACAAGTTGTGGTGTATAAATGTAATGGAATACTATTGTGCCATAAGAAATGATGAGCAAGCAGATTTCAGAAAAACCTGGAAAAACTTAATGTGAACTGATGCTAAGTGAAGTGAACAGAACCAGAACATTGTATGCAGTAATAGCAACATTGAATGATGATCGACCATGATTGACTTAGCTCTTCTCAGCAATACAATGATCCAAGACAATTTCAACTGATGATCTGAAATGCTATCTACATCCAGAGAAAGAACTGATGGAATCTGAATGCAAGTTGAAGTATAGTATTTTCACTTTCTTGTGTGTGTGTGTGTGTGTGTGTGTGTGTGTGCGTGTGTATTTTCACTCTTTTGTTCTGTTTTTTCTTTCACAATATGACTAGTATGGAAATGTTTTACATGATTGCACATGTATAAACTATATCAGATTGCTTTGCTGTCTTGGGGAGGGGGGAGGGGAGACAGGGAGGAAGAAAAATTTGGAACTCAAAATCTTATAAAAATGAATGTTGAAAATTGTCTTTACATGTAATTAGAAAAAATAAAATAGTGTTTGTAGTAAAAAAAATTATCCAGAGGAAAAAGGGAAAGCTTTTTAATTCTGAAAGTGACTTCTGGTAACTTTTATATGTTTTAGAAGTTGGTGACCCTGGTTCATTATTGTATCTTATTTCATTTCTAAACATAGTTTTCCCTTTTCCTTGATAGAAGTGTGTCATCAGCACTATTCTTGTGTTCATTAGCAACACTGACACTAATTTAAGCTGTGAGCAGATAACCATGGCTTATAAGCAAAAAACTAAGAAGACATTTAGAAGTATAATCAAATACCACTTATAACAAAGCTGATCTGATATACAGACTTTTTTTTAAAATAGCATGGTAATTAGGCACAAATACCATATAGTTTGTGGAAATGCCTAAAATTTGTTCCATGCCGAACTAAACATTTTTAAAAGTCCCTTGTTGGGGAGGGTGGGGGTTTGTATGCATGAACTCCTCAGAAGGTGTGTGACCCTTTAACCAAGGAGGCATCAAGTTAGATGGGCCTCTTGACCTCTACAACAGGAGTCTTGAGTATTCTTAGGACCTTGTTTTCATTGTCTGTTCTCGAAGAGGACCATGACATCAGGGAGGTGATGTCATGCCATGCAAGTGAATTGGATTTAAGTGAGGGAGGGTTGGGCAAAGTCATCAGCCTCACTTTCTCCTTCAGAGCCACCTGGGTCCAGTGGTGAGATATCGTGTTCTTAGGAACACCTTACCTCTAGGGAATTGCCCCTGAGGAGCTGGGCGCACAAAAGCAACTCACGCTGAGATCCTAGCAGTGCTTGGTTTAAAGCAGAGGAATCCCTTTTTTCCTACAGTGGAAGTTGCTTCTCTTCATTAAGGGGTAAAGATCATGTGAGGCAGCTGAAGTCTCAGGCTGTAGACTAGGGCCTGGTGGAAGGGAAGAATCATAGTAATCACTCCTTCCTTAGTAAGAGAAGAAAGCTTGTAGAGAGAGAAGCTTGAAAAAAGGAATGACAGTCTCCTTTTCTTTCTCCCTTCCTAAGACTAATTATGAAGAGGCCTAGATTGAGTAAGCGTGATTTAAGCAAATCTTCCCCCTCCCTACTTAAATATATGCCCTCTAGTACATCCTGAAATGCTAATCATTAGGGCTGCTTTTAGGTTAGAAAACAAATACCTAGTGGTATTTTAAGGTGATTAATCTGTCAGTGACATACAGAGTAGATCGGTGGAAAGAGGTAGAAGCAGTAGATTAATTAGGAGATTATTGCCAGGTGTGAGGTGATAGTGAACACAGTACTTTAAAATAAATTAAAACTGAAAAAAGTTCATTTGAATGGCAATTTGAATTCAGTACTGTGTTAATCTTAGGAAAATATATCTCAGTTTGTTTATGAATAATACCAAAATTTACTTCATACTTTTAGAGTTTTATCAATAGATAAAGACCTCAGATTGAGTTCATATTATATTCCAGAGGTGGGAGCCAGGGATACATCTCAGTTAAGTGTATTCCACAGTTAGACTATTAAAGTTTAAAACAATAAAGCAATTGACCCAAGAAGACCTGTGGCTGAGTCTCCTGAAGGCTGTCAAAACATTTGGCTGATATGCATGTGGACTTTGTTTAGACTCCCAGTTTTTTTTTTTTGAGAAGTTTCCACAAAACTGAAATGAGCTTTGGGATTTTCCTTCCCTCAGCTAATCAGATGGACACTGGAATTAATATGTACAGCAAGGATATAGATTACCCACATGCCCACATCTTCAAATAATTTGAAACACTGCCATAAAATAGGTTAAGATCTCTAGTGACAAATTCTATTTGTGGCATGCATTTTTGATAGACTGCTGAATTTGCATGGGTGACTATTGCCTATGAAGAGTGAGCATTACTAATTATGCATGCTGATTTGGGAACTTCCCACCACCAGAGAAGATGTTTTGCAGAAGATCATTGTCATATATTTACTACAGCTAGTAAGGGAACTTAGGTATCATCTAGGCCGACTTCCTCCTTTTACAGATGGGGAAACCAAGGCCCATAGAGATTAAGTGACTTGTCCAAGGTCACACAGGAAATAAGTGGGAGAACTGGGATTTGAACTGAAGTCCTGTGACTCCAAGTCCAATGTCTTTCCTCTTAATCATGTGAAAATGTTTTGATATTACAGTAAAATCAGCTAAAAATTTGGATTCCAGGGTTAAAAAAATTTTTTTTAAATTTTCTTTTAGTTTTCAACATTCCCTTTTATAAGATTTTGAGTTCCAAATTTTTTCCCTCTCCCTCTTCTCCTGCCTTCCCAAGATGGCATGCAATTGGGTTCCAGTTTATTACTATGACTTTAGATACTTATATACCAATTTGCAGGGTTGGTCAATAACATTTAAGTGCCAGGTACAGTGCTAAGTGCAGGAGATAAAAAAAAAAGGCAAAAAAAAGTTTCTGCTTTTAAAGAACTCACAGTTCATTGGAGGAGACAACATGAAAACAATTATAGCTCAAGATATAGAAAGGCCAAATAGATAATCAGTAGAGGGAAGGTACTAGCATGGGGGGTAGGGTGTGTGGGGGGGAGTGAAGGGGTGAGAAAAAGGGCAGGGAAGGATCAAAGACTTCTTGTAGAAGGTTGGATTTTAGCTGGGACCTGAAGGAACCTATGGAAGCTGAGAGGGAGAGCGTTCCAGGCTTGGAGTACAGCCACTGAAAATGTTGAGAGATGGAGCATTTTGTTTGAGAAATAGTCAGGAGGCCGGTGTCATGGGACTGCAGACAGCAAGGAGGAGGAGTAAAGTATGAAAAGAATGGAAAGGTAGGAGGGGACCTGGTTGTGAAGGGCTTTGAGTGCTAAACAGAGGATTAAACAAAGGGAACTTTAGTTATCTGTGGAAGCAGGTAAATGCCTTCTGAAAAGAATAAATGAGAATTGGTAAGATAGAACATAATAGATTATGGCAATAGAAGGTCATTCCTAAAAAAAACAAACAAACTCATAAAAGTTGTAAAATAACACTATATCTCAAGAAGATATAGACTTTTGTGTAAATCAAAAATTTGAGGGGCAGCTAGGTGGTGCAGTGGATAGAGCCCGGCCCTGGATTCAGGAGGACCTGAGTTCAAATGTGGCCTCAGACACATAACGCTTACTAGCTATGTGACCCTGGGCAAGTCACTTAACCCCATTGCCTAGCAAAAACAAACAAACAAAAATAAATAAAAAATAAAATTTGAAGAAGGAAGTACACATACACAGTATAGATACATCTATGTATGTAAATGTGTACATACTATATAATTATAGGAGTAAATTATAGATTGTCCAGTCAAATAGAGGATCTAGATAACATTCTTCAGCAAGAAATTACAGAACCAAATTAGAGTTTAGATATGGGAGTGATGGGGAAACTGCAGTTACCCAGACAAATAATAGAGGTCTCATACCACTAAAAGCAGAGAATCAGATGAAATCCTTGATTTGTGTTCCTGACTGTGTAATTGTTCAACAGGCAGAAGTAGTAAAGAAAGAACTGTTGTTCTCTTGTCTCAGCTCTAAATGCAATGAATAAATAATTATTAGCATTTCAGAGTTTGGGTTGGAGATCTGAGAACTCTTTATGGAGGTAAAGTTGGACCTAGGTTGTGAAGGACATTAAAAGCTAAACAAAAAAGCTTATATTTGATCCTAGAGGCAATAGAGATATGCTGTTTAAAGAAAATCACTGTAGCATCAATGTGTAGGATGGACTGGATAAAGGGAGATGATGCAAGGAAACCAGTTAGGTCACCATTGCAATAAGTAAAGTGAGAAGTAGTAAGAGCCTGAACCAAAGTGGTAGGCATGAGAATAAAGAAAAGGAGTAAGATGCAAGAGATGTTGTAAATGTAGAAATGACATAATTTGGGAACTGGTTGGTTACATAGTGAGGTGAGGCCTTGTTGACAAACTGGGAGATTAGAAGAATAGTGGTGGCCAAAGAGAATGACTTTTGTACTTGAAATTACAGGACAGAAACCACTAACAAGAGGGTTAATACCCAAGAAAAGCAAAGAAATAGTAAGAGAGCACCTAGTTGCCCTAGATTAATTCAAGTTACTTGGACCATAGATGAACAGCATCCTTGAATTACCGTCAGTAATATTTGAAAGATCATGAAAGATGGAAGTAGTACCACAAGATTATAAAAGGGCAGATGATGTCCCAATCTTCAAAAAAGGGAAGAGAATAGATTATGCAAGCCATAGACCAGTAAGCTTGACTTCAGTTGCTGGAAAAAATTCTAGAATAGATTATTTAAAGACATGGTTGGCAAACTTCTAGAAAGACCATAATGGCTTCACCAAGAACATGCCAAATTCCTCTCATTTCCTTTTGTGACAGGATTGTTAAACTAATAGTTGAGGGCAATGTGGTGGATATAGTTTACTTAGATTTTAGCAAAACTTTTGATTTTGTACCTCATACTATTTTTGTTGAGAAGTTGGAGAGATGTGCATTAGATGATAATACAATCAGATGAATTCGGAATTGGCCGGCAGCCCAGACTCAAAAGTAGTTGTTAATGATTCCATGTCAACATGGCAGGAAGTCTTTAGGAGCATGCCCTGGGGGTCTGTGCTTTGGCCCTGTGCAACATAATATTTTTTTTCAATGACTTGGTTAAAGACATGCTCCTCAAATTTGTAAATAACACAAAACTGAGAGGGATAGCTTACAAGGATCATAGAATTAGGATCCAAAAACATCTTGATACACTAAATCTAGTAAGATGAAATTCACTAGAAATAAAAGTAAAGTTTTACATGTGAGCTTAAAAAGATCAACTTCACAAGTATAAAATGCAGGAGCCTCAGATAGACAGCACTTGTTCTGAGAAGATCTGATGTTTTTAGTGAATCACAAGAACCATGCAGCATGCACAGACATGACTTGCCTGCTCCTAATCAGCTCTCCAGGTTAAGTATTTACTGTCCTCAGCAAATAAAGTAGGCACTTGAGAAAAGTGGGCATGAGCAAGATCCCACAATATCACAAAGGAAAAATTTGCATAGAAAGAAATGCGGAGAAGGATGTCATCATGGGCTGTGTATGTAGAGAGGAGTTAAGCTGATCTTGTAATGGGAGCAAAGGACAACTAATGGACAGACTATGTGCTCCATTACTATTCCCCAAATGTCAAGAAACCCAGAAGCCTCTAGGACAATGGATAGACCCCTTCCTGTCAAGTTTAAGTGAGAAAATAATAGTATGAGATAAAAATAGATGGATGGGTTGCCAAAAATTGCCCACAACAATGCAATTGCAGATCTATCAAGGTATCCTAGGAAAGTTATTATTAAGGAAGAACAAACTGTTTAAAAATATTTATGCAAATATTAGTGTATAATTATAAAAACCTTAAAACAAAATAGATGTCTAACAATTGGGGAAATGACCGAACAAACTGTATTTCATTGACTTAATAGGACACTAGGGGTGGGGAACCTGCAGCCTCAAGGCTACATGTGGCCTTCTAGGTCCTTGGGTTCGGCCTTTTGATTAAGTCCAAGTTTTACAGAACAAATCCTTTTTTAAAGGGGATTTGTTTTGTAAAGTTTGGATTCAGTCAAAGGGCCATACCTGAGGACCTACAGGGACACATATGGCCTTGAGCAAGCCTCAAGTTCCCCTTCCCCCCATAATACAATTAAGAATGACATATGACAGATTCAAAGAATATGGTAATACTTACATGAAATAGTGTAGAAATGAAGAAATAACATCACTGCAGCTGTTCAAAAGGACATACACTCCCCCCCCCCAGAATGTATGGTCAAAGGAATATAATGGAAAAGAGGACATCGTAGTAACTGAGAAGTTTTTAAATATAACTATGTCAAAGGCCTTTTAAAAATGCTTAAATTATTTCTAAATGTAAGTTTAATTGGTTTTGTTATTATTTATAATGTGTTACTTATTTTGAAAGTATGCACACCAAAATAAAACAATGCCTAGAATTCAATCAGTCGATGTGAATATAATTTAAATATAAACTAATTTGGAAGGCATCTTACCATAGTCCTCTATAAATGCTTGTTACAGTATAGTGAGTATTCCCACTATCAGTACTGGTTACAATTCTTTCACTCATTAATTGACTATATTCATTAGTTTCTATGACCAAACCTTAGCTGATGATCCTTTCTGAACTAGCCCCCATAAGATAGATACAAAGGCATCTTCTTTACCTGAAATCTTTCTAGGTTAGCAGGATCTTCCAGAGGATGCATTGTGTTCTAATAGTCTTTTGAAAATCTGTGTTCCCCTTCATGCCACTGTGAGGCATCAGCATCCATCGAACCTATCTGAATACTAACCAGAGTTCTGTTAGACAGGAAATAGTTATGATCAGTGTCACTAATGTTTTTATTTCTTTCTTGATTGCCTTTTCTTCCAGGTCTAGTATTACATTTCTGTTATTTCAAAAGAGTTTATTGCCCATTGGGGTTAAGAGAAGAAATATAAATCTTTCAAAAGTGATCTTAAATTTGGCAAGCAATACCCAAGCATTTTGTGGTCAAGTTTTCTGGACATTTTCCTAATGTAAGAACCCTAGTCTCCATTCAATCAAGGATGTGGTGGAATTGAAATAATATGATACGTAATCCCTATCCAAGGCCATTTGGTTTGCTGCTTTCCAGCCTTAATAATTATATTGTATTTCTTTGGTGATTAAGCCGCACACTGTAACATAGCGCTGATTCTTGACTCATTCTTGACTCAATTTATTTCTCAAAATAAGTTCATTTCTAAGTACCCTTAAATGTATATTTCATTTTCAAGGAAAATAATACTGACATAAGTGAGTGAGGTATACTATAGACTCAAAATGAAATATAATGCAAGTACTTTGTTTCAAAATTTTCTCTCACAAATATTCAAAATGCTAGAAATATCCTTTTTTTAGAAAAATTCTGATGGCAACAGTTAGCTGTTAGGGCAAAGTGTAAAGTTACATTTTTTTGCTCCTTTTCCTATGGGGCATAGTTACTAAAAGTAAGCATTTTAAGATATCTCAAAGTTTAAGTTCAGATTTCCCAACAGTACTTTATCATAGAACTTTTTTGTGTTAAGAAAAAATAGTGTTTTACCAGTCTGCCAAATTTCACAATCTGATCCAAGATTAGCCTTAGAATACTAGTTATAATGGCAGTGAACTCTTTAGCCTAACAGAACATGGTAACAGTGATGTGGACAATTTCATTATTGTCCACTATCCTATCTTAATTTTCATTACTACTAGGGATATTTAGGATAATATGGAACATATAAATAAGTATCACAAGAAAGGTAGGAAGTGTGGAAAGCCAACTAGAACTAGTGGTTTTCTTAATGAGGTATGTTTATTGACCAATTAACAAGAATTTATTAACTATTTAGTTAATAGCTTGGTTAACCAATGACTTGGTTAAAGGCATGCTCATCAAATTTGTAGATAACACAAAGCTGGGAGGAATAGCTTATGAAAGATCATAGAATTAGGATCCAAGAACATCTTGACACAATAAATCTAGTAAGATGGAATTTGCATAGGCCAAACACTGTGCTTAAGTGTTATAGAAAAAGCAAAAGCAGTCCTTCCTGCTCGGAGCTAACTTCTAATGGAGGAGACAAGATGTATGTGAATCAGTATGTGCAATATATGGAGAGGGTAGGTAGCTAGGTAGTCTTTGAGAATACAGGTAGCTGCCATGATCAGGACAGGTGTCTTGCAGGAGGTAGTATTTGAGTTGAGTCTTAGAGGAAGCCAGGGATTCTATGAGTTAGAGGTGAAAAGGGAAGATCTTCTAGGCATGAATGAAAGACAAAGAACATTGTGTAAGAAGTATAGGAAATAGGAAAGGATAGCTGAACCTTCAAATGTGTGGAGGGCAGGAGAATATTAGCAGATTGGAAAGATGGAGGAAGAAGGTGCCAGGTTGTAAAGTACTTTAAGTACCAAACAAAGGATTTTATATTTGATCTTAAAGGTAATAGGGAATGACTAGAGTTTATTGAATAGCAGGAAGACATGATCAAATCTGCATTTTGGGAAAGATCACTTCAGCTGGTATATGGAGGCTGTATTGGAGTAGAGAAAGACTTGAGGCAGGAGGCAAATGAGAAGTCTAGGTGAGAGGTCATGGGAGCCTGAGCAAGGATGGTGGTTTTGTAAGTGGAGTGAAAGGGACATATATGAGAGATGTTGTGGAGAAAGAAACTAGAAGATTTAAAATTACTTGGATATTTGGGGTAAGGAGTGGGGAATACATGGGTAACTAGAAGTGGTACCCTTGAGAGTAATAGGGAAATTAGAAGGTTTAAATTTTGGGAGAGAGTGAATTCTGTTTTGAAAATATCCAGTTTAAGATGCTTACAGAGTATTCAATTTGATATATTCAAAAGACTATTGATGTGGGATTGTTGCTCAGGAGAGAGACTAGGACTGGATATATAGGTTTGGGAATTATCTGCATAGAGATGATAATTGAACCCATGGGAGCTGATGAAATCACCAAGTGAAATACTTTTAGAGAGAATACTTTCAGCTGAATGATGAGGTTGGACCCTAGATCACAGAGAGTTTAGGAGAGTTTTTGAGGACTGCAGAAAGGCATGCATATGGGTGCAGTGTCAATCAAACTGTGAACTTGTACAGTGATATGGGAAAGGAATTTGCAACAATTCCCCAAAAGTTACTAAACTGCATGCCCTTTAACTCAGTATTAGGAGACCTAGTCACTATTAGGCCTACCCTAAGGATCAACGAAAAATCCCATATACAAAAATATTTAAAGCAGGTCTTTATCGTAGCAAAGAATGAGCCCATTACTTAGGAAATGGCTGGACCAGGGGTGGGGAACCTGCAGCCTCGAGGCTACATGTGGCCCTCTGGGTCTTCAAGTGTGGCCCTTTGACTGAATCCAAACTGTTCTGTGAAATTTGAATTCAGTAAAAGGGCCACACCTGAGGACCTATCTACATACTGATTCATGTACATATTGTCTCTCCCATTAGAAGTTAGCTCTGTGTGGGCAAGGACTGCTTTTGCTTTTTCTGTGTATTCAGGCTCCCCAACCCTGGGCTGAACCAATCATGGCATATGAATGTAATAGAATATTGTTAGTGCCATAAGAAATGGTAAAAGAGTTTCAGAGAAGCCTGGGAATACTCAAGAACTGATGCAGTGAAGTGAGTACCACTGTGGAACAATTTATACAATGACAACATTGCAGTTAGGTGGCACAGTGGATAGAGTGCTGGGACCTGCAGTCAGGAAGACTTATCCTCCTTAGTTCAAATCTGGCCTCAGACATTTACTAGCTGTGTGACCCTGGGCAAGTCATTTTACCCCATTTGCCTCAGTTTTCTCAACTGTAAGATAACCTGGAGAAAGAAAATGGCAAATCATTACAGTATCTTTGCCAAGAAAACCCCAAAAGGGGTTGGACACAACTAAACAACAACAAAGAAAAACAACTTTGAAGCAGTATAATGCCCAACTACAGTTCCAGGGGGCTATGAAATATGCTATCTACCTCCTGATAGAGATAGGTGATGGACTTAGGGTGTAGAGTGGGACACATATTTTAGGACATAGCAAACGTATGAATTTGTTATTCTTGAATATGTGCTTGCTACAAGGATTTTGGGTTTTTTCGGGGGGGGGTATGAAGATCATTTGGAAAGAAAGGGGAGCTAATAGTAGTGTTGCCAAAAAAAAGATTGTCATAGAAAACATTCTTAAAAACCAGCAGAAAAGAAGGAAGTTCAGAAGAAAACAAAGATAAGTAGGATAGCTTTAAAAGTTAACAGATGGAATTTATTTTATATATTACATATATTATTAAAAGCATGCTGTACATAATAGAGATTCATAATTTCAAATGTGACCTTTTTCTTTTCTTCTTTGTATGTGGGAATATTTTCTTTTTTGAAGAGTGTTCATTAAATTCAGAATAATTTTTTTAAAAGAATAAAGAGATAAAAGAGGAATTGAAAGTACTTGAAGTAGGTGGTTTTTTCAAAGAATTTAGCTGATAAAGGGAGGAGAGCTATCAAATGACAGCTACCAAACATAGAAGGATCTAGTAAGGGTTTTCCTTCTTTCCTACCTTCCTTCCTTCCTTCCTTCCTTCCTTCCTTCCTTCCTTCCTTCCTTCCTTCCCTTCCTTCCTTCCTTCCTTCCTTCCTTCCTTCCTTCCTGTCTCTCTCTTTCACTCTCCTTCCCTCCCTCCTTCTCTCTCTCTCTCTCTCTCTCTCTCTCTCTCTCTCTCTCTCTCTCTCTCTCTCTCTCTCTCTTTCTCTCTCTCTCTTTTGGATGGGAGAATTTTGGGTGGGCATGTTTGTAGGCAGAAGGTAAGGAACTTTGTCGTGTAATTTTTCAATTTTATTTCTAATTTGAAATAAAATTGGATATTGAATTTATTTTACCTGCTTATGTATGTTTTTAGAATGTAAGTAGTCAATGCAGAATTACTTTCTGCCATTTTTGAAGTTTTCTAATCATAAGTAATATAATTTATTTATATTCAACAAACATTTAAGTGCCTACCATGTGTATTGACATTACATTATATAGCCAGGAATACAAAAATGAAAATCAACATTCTTTCTGACCTTGAAAGCTTATAATTTTATAAAAGTTATATTTCACACCCACAATTAACTATATTATGAGCTAGAACATGATTAGTATATATGTTCAATTATAGGTGCCACATAAACTAGAGATTATACACAGGAGGGCAACTGTGAATACCAATGATGTGACTATTAGGTATATACCACAAAGAGACCGATTAAAAAGGAAAATGATTCATATATATGTGTGTGTGTGTACAAACACACATACACATATGTTCTTTTCATAGTAACAAAAAATCCCTATAAATTAAAGGTGTCCACTTATGGGGAATGACTAAACAAATGATGACATATGAATGTAATGTTATTACATGAATGTTATTATCATTGAAATGAAATGTTATTGTCCTGTAAGAATGACAAAATGAAGAGTTTCAGAGGAAGCTGGGAAGACTTTTATACACTGATACAGAATGAAGTGAGCTGAACTAGCGGAACACTTTATGCAACATGATAAAGAAAACCAAATTTGAAAGACTCAGAACATTCATTGATGCAAAAACAAACCAAAACCTCAAAAGACTAAGATGCAGCATCCTAACCATCTCCTGCCAGAGAGGTGATGAACTTAAAAAAGGAGGATGAGACATCGACCTTTGGACATTGGCTGTGTGAAAATTTATCTTGCTTAAATATGTATATTTATAGCAGCTCTTTTCATAATATCAGAAAGTTGGAAACTATGGGGGTACCCACCTTTTGGGGAATGGCTAAACAAATTATGGAATATTTGTTATAAGGGCTTTCTTTTTTTTAATTGTTTGGTGGAGAGGTAGGAGGAAGAGAAAACAAATGCTTGTTAATTGGTGGAAAAATGTTTGTTGGGGGGAAAAGGTGGATGAGATCACCTAGGGAGAATATATGAAGAGAGAAGAAATACAAAAATAGAGCCTCAAGGTAGGGCAGGAGGGAAGTATCCTCACTTAAAGGGTGAGGTAGAAGAAATGAATTAGCAAGGAGACCATAAAGTGCAATCAGAGACCTAGAAGAACCAGAAAAGAAGGTTGTTATGAAAGCCATGGGAGGAGAATGCCTCCAGAAAGTAGGGATGGCACACAAAGTCAAATGCTACAGGAAAGTCAAGGAGAATGAGGCCTGGAAAAAGCCATTTTATCTGGTAAATGAATCATTGTTGACCTTAAGGAAAGCAGCTTCACTAAAATGGTGAGATTAGAAACCAGACTAGAGAGTGTGGAGGAATGGGAGAGTATTGAGGAAGAGGAATATTGAGTATAGATTAATCTTTTTAGAAGCTTGGCAGTGAATTGGAATTTAGATAGCATTATAGCTTAACACAGTAGCTAAGTCTAGTGAAGATAAGGGCTAGTAAAGAAGATCATTTTAGTTCCACAAACTTTTTGGTGTCCATTGTATACCAGGCAATTTACTAGATATATAAAAACGAAAATGGTCCTGCCCTCTTTTTTAGAGAATTTATATGCTTATATTCTATTGGTGGTTGTGGGGGAGGCAGGGAGAGAATAGATGTACATGATAAATATATACAAAGGAAATAAAAAGATACACTGATGTAGAGCTTGAATGGATTTTAGAGATGATTTAATTGTGTCCAACTCTCTCATTTTGCAGATGAGGAAACTTCCCAAAGTCACAGAGGGAGAGATTAAAGGTCAATAATCAATAAATATTCAATGATGAATAAACATTTATTAAGGTGATAGAATGAGACAGATTGTTTAATAGAGCAAAGTCCTGTATGAATTAGGAGAAAGTAGAATCAAGGCCACAGGGTAATTGGCCTTGACAAGGAAGGAGATCATCTCATCCTGTATGACAAGGAAGAATTGAGAATTTGATGTGTGGAGGCAGGATGAAAGGTATCATATTATGGTGGCTTAGAGCTTTTTAGTCAAATAAAAGATAATACAAGAAAGTCAAGTAAAATGTTATTTCTTACCTCTGAAAATACTATTAAGACTTGGTTTTATAATTAATGCAATTAAAAAATCAATCGATGAGGATTTATTAAGAACCTGCTATTTGACAGGCACTATGTTAGGTGCTGGGGACACAAAGCAAAGAATAAAACAATCTCTATTCTCAAACAACTATTAATTTAGTAAAAATCAAGTCATGCCTTGTTGGCAGAGACAGCAACTCAACACTGAGTTATTAAACCCTTTTACCATAGTGAATTCAAGACAAATATAAGGGAAGAGTTCAACACACTCACCTTTTAACCAACATGATTAAGTTTTTAAAATGTGTAAACAAGATCTTCTAAATCTTGGATAGTTGTAATGCCTGAACTCCTCTTTAACTGAGTCAAGAGGGAAAAGTTTGATTGACTAGCCAACTAAGTTCACCACACACCTGAAAGTTCTAAGTAGAGGGAAAAATTTTAGCAGTTGCTCAGTTTAGTAGTGGAGGCACCTGATTGTCTTGAGGAGCTAGACCCTTGACCTTTTACCAAAGGGCATTGTGGGGGGGAATGGGGTAGGGAAGAGGTAGAGGGTGTCCAGAGGGGATGTTGCATTCTCCCCCATCCCTACTGATTATGTTATTGGAGAAACTAGGCCATGTATCCAGAGGACAGACACAACATTGATACTGAAGAAAGGAAGGAGCTTCAGGGAACATGACACTGCCTGCCCTATGGTACAGAGAATGCTAGCTATGGACTGTTGAAAACCACTAACCCTATGAGTCCATCAGAGCATTGTGCCTAAGGAGAAATTTGTTAATGTAGAAGAAAAGTATTTCCATTAACCAGGAAGTGTGAAGTATCTCTTTGCCACATGTATTCTCTGCATGTGTGTTTCATTATCATTACTAGAAGTTTGAGCCTATTATCCCGGTGGACCTTGTATGTGCAATTGGAGAATACATTTTCAATTGGGGGGAAAGGGGTTATATAATTTTTTCTTATTATGCCTGATTAGAATATTCCCTTTGTTAATAGCTAGTTGAGGCTATTGGCTGCCAATCAATGGAAAGCACAAGGGTGGGAATTCATGAATGATAGTACTAGAGAGGAGTAGTAGTAGTAAGCTACCTTCAGGAAACCTGGTCACCAGTGGGAAAGTAGCCTCCTAACATTGAAAGTATGTTGTATAATTGTATACTTTTAAAAAAAATCTCTAATTTCTTTTCATTTACATTTCTCAAGCTGTTTCCCCATCTGTAAAATAAGGGGTGCTGGACTAGATGGCACTATATTTGTGATTTGTGATCTGTGACCTCATACTACACAACTTTAGTACATTCTTATTACCAGAATTCATGGATTGGAAGATCCAGCGGTGGTGCTGTCTGAAGGGGAAGCTGAATTAGTCAATTCAGTGGTTTTTCAGTTGTGTCTGACTCATCGTGATCCCATTTAGAGTTTTCTTGGCAAAAGATACTGGAGTGGTTTGCCATTTCCTTCTCCAGTTCATTATACAGATGAGGAAACTGAGGCAAACGGGGTTAAATGACTTGCTCAGGATCAACAGCTAGTGTCTGAAGCCAGATTTGATCAGTTTTCTTGATTCCAAGCTCAGTGCTCCATCCTTTGCATAGCTGTTAAGCTAAGTCTAAAAGAGGCTGAAGGCAGCTAGGTGGCACAATGGATAGAGTGCCAGACCTGGAGTCAGGACGACTCTTTTCCCTGAGTTCAAACCTGGCCTCAGACGTTAGCTGTGTGACCTGGGCAAGGCACTTAACACTGTTTGCCTCAGTTTCCTCATCTGTAAAATGAAAGGGAACTGGCAAACCATTCCAGTATCTTTGCCAAGAAAACCCCGAATGAGGTCACGATGAGTCAGACATGACTGAAAAATGACTGAACAAACAACAGAAATAGGCTGATAGGAGGAAAGGTATAGGGTCAATTGAAGTATATTTGTATGAAGATGAACAGGAAGGTGTAGAGCCTGACAAAAAGTTGTTTTTTGTGTGCCTGGATACTTTTCTGTCCTACTTTCCAGGTCCTGTTATCTAGAATGCTTTTGTGGCTCTCTACCTTCATTTTTCTTCCTAACTGGCTACACTCAGGCCATAAGTGGCTCATGCCATTATCCTTATTTTTGGTTAATTGAAATTATTGATTTCAATTGATTTTGGCACCATAGTCTGTGCTGTTTTCATATTTTTAAGGCCTACCTGTTCAGAAAATATAGTGAATTAATAACATGGATTTTAAAAATATTTTTTAAAAATTTGAAACTTAAGACTTTTTCAGTTTGGGAAAATTGTTTCACTTATAAGAAATACTATGTTTATTAATGAATTTGGTGTCAGGAGGGGTACCTTAAGCCCGATTTTCAGGTTCCCTTTCTATCCATAACCCTGGTGGTATAAAATCGTCTGAATAAGTTTAATATCTAACCAACCGTTAGAAATTGCACTATCGTAACCATCTCATCAGAATTTGAACAAGAAATAATGATAGAAAATGAACTTCTCTTTGATAGATACAATGCTACATGATTAGCTATTTTGCTTTCAATTGTGGAGTTTGTCTTTCAGAGCTGTTGGAAGCTGCTACCTACTTTAAAAATATAGTTTAAAGTAGAAATTTTTGTAGTGCTGGTCATCTAGGCTGAATATTTCCAACATGAAGATTTCTCCATTTTAGCTAAAGAAAATTTTATATTTGTTACATTTAATGTGACCTACTTTAAATTCCCAGGGAAAGGTAATTGACTTGATTCTACTAAGGAGAGGAGAGCAAATTGCTCCTTATTTGAAGATGTATTAACTCTTTGAAGAAATAAGAGTTCCATTCACTGTATTAGAAAAGATAATTTACTAAATGGCCCCTATTGGCTTTAGACACATCCCTAAAAGCTTTAATGCAGGAAGGATCTGATCCATTACGCTGCTAACTTTTTCAAAGATTCTCTTTTAGAGCCAGGGTCACTTCCTTCTGGTCTGCACAAAGTCTTAGGTTCCCATTTTGTTCAATAATGGATTGATGCCCAGTTGCTTGATTACTGTTAGTGATTTGGCTCTGTGAAGGCCAGATAAATAGAAATTGGCATTTGAGGCTCTCCTTAATTTTATCTTCTGGCTATATTTCTTTAGATTTGTACCTGTCGTGTATTCAAAGGTGAACTATCATTGTCAAAAGTAGCAGCTGCCTTTCTTTTCCTTTAATTCTTCATTTCACTCTCTGTTCTCTTTACATTGCTTTTTTTGTTCCTATCCCTTCTTTTTTCTCTCTTCTTTTATCCCTTTTCCCATCTCATTTAGTTTTGGTTCTTTCATCTTTTCTCTCCTTATTTCTTAAAAGGTCTTTCCTTGTGCTACTTATTAATATCTTTTAACTAAAGCAGTGTTTTCCAAACTTTTTGACCATGCATTCCATCGGTAAAAGAATTTTGAGTGCTTATCCTGAATATATGTATATTTAATTATTTGTAAGTTATATATATATATATATATATACTATTATACTAATGTGGTATATGTTATAAAATATGCATGAAAACAGATACATAAAAAGATGGAACAAATAATATTTAAATATAAGCTTTATTATTTTAAAATTTTAAAATCTTTTTTCTCTTGCTAAAATGATAGCAGTAATAATAAATTAGTGAGCGCAATATGACTGAATTTGCTTCATTATTTTTAAAATTCTCAGTTTAATACTTAGTGATATAGTAATATGTTAAAATATGCTAAAAGTGAACAAATGATGGTCATAATTCCAAATTACTTTCCAGAATGTCTAGACCAATTCATATCTCCAGTAATGGTGCACCAATTTGCCTGCTTTCCTATAGCACTCAACATTTGTCATTTCATGTGTTTGCCAATTTGATGAGTGTTGAGTGGAACATCAAAGCTGCTTTAATTTCTATTCTTGTAATTATTAATGATTTGGAGCATTTTTTTCTATGGCTACAGCTTGATTTTCTTCCCTTGAGAACTGCTGTAGGGGGCAGCTAGGTGGCGCAGTGGATAGAGCTCCAGCCTTGGAGTCAGGGGGACCTGAGTTCAAATTTGACCTCAGACACTTAACACTCTTGCTAGCTGTGTGACCCTGGGCAAGTCACTTAACCCCAATTGCCTCACCAAAAAAAAAAAGGGGGAAGGAAAAACTGCTGTTCATGTCCTTTGGCCATTTTTAAAATTGGAAAATGGTTCTTATTTGAATGGGCATTGAAATACACACTCTATATCTCCCCTACACCTGCCTATGGATCGCCCCTAGATTAAGTTTATATAGTGTAAGGATGGAATTGAAGCCATTCCATACAATTTTAGCCTTGATTCCTTAACTAAGTAGTTTTATGTAACAATCCACCATAAATAGGTCGTAGACTAAGGGCAAAAAGGTCTTTGATATTAGAATCATGTGCTGATAGGTCAGGAAATATTGGACATGGCAAGGGATTGTCTATAATTTATCCAGGGAACTGAGAATATATGGTATTCCAGAAATTTGAAAGTGTGGCTTAACAGAACATTACTGAGGAAGAACCACTTGTGGTGGAAGGAAATGCCCCAACTTCAGACAGGTATCTTTTCCACCTCCCATCTTTTGATTGGAGAAGTCTAGTAAATACTTGTTAATATTGAAGAGTCTCAGGGATAGTTGACTTCCCATTTTTTATCAGTGAGTTAGCATTGTGTGCCCTGGACAGCAGTGACGTCCATCAGTGTCCTAAACAATGATTTTGGGTCAGCTGGCAACAGTGTCTAAAACATTAGGAACCAAGGACATACTGGCCTCACAGCACTGTGAGAACCAAGGACCGACAAACTGGACACAGCTATATAAGAAGTGCAGCAAAGACCCTATGCTGTCCATACCTAAGTTCCCACTTATTGAAGGTCCACAAATGGAAAAAAGACCCAAAGCAACCCAAGAGTTGTGACTTACCCCTTTGCCACATGTGCTGTCTATGCGTTAGGCTATATTCCCCTGGACTCCTGTATGTACTTGAGCAGATGACAGATTCATCAAATCCTCCCAAAAAACTATCTCATTATTAAAGATACTTAAGTACATTCAGTTTTCCTGTACTTTTTAAAAATTCCATTTTGAGTCACCTGGTGGTAACCAGTCAGGGTCCATAAGGGTAGCTTACTGAATTTGTCTAGGTTTCATGGAAGATTTTGTGTTCTTAGTAGCCCTTCTGTTAGTTGAACTAGAGTTGTGACTTACCCCTTTGCCACATGTGCTTTCTATGCATTAGGCCATATTCCCCTGGACTCCTGTGTGTACTTGAGGGAGAGTGTGTCCAGAGTTTGGGGCACATATTTTGTACCAACAGTTCTTGTTATATTATCTTATTAAATACTCCTTTCTAAAAACTTTTTAGAAATTTACTAAATTAATTCTCAAAGAAAAATCTGGGGGATGAGGAGGAAGGGCTTGAGCCAATGCAATTAGAGAATCACACGTAACCCCTTGGGAGTACCCCTGGAACTCAGGGGTGGGGAGGGAGATGTAGCCAGCCTAAACCTGGGAACCCTACTCAACTTTGAGAATGAGGGTTGGGGAAAGTAAGGATACTTAGAGTTTATATGGGTTGTAATTGCATGTATCTGCTACTTTGTAAGTAATGAGAGGGTTGAACTACATGATCACGTTGAAATTCCTCCATCTCCAAAATTACTTCACCCTATGATTTTGATTCAAATCAGTTACATGGCTTTTTTTTTTTTGCTGTGCCCTAGTAATTTCAGCTATACTACAGTATGACTCATCAATGAAAAATGATAGACAAGGATTATTTTTTTAGAAAGGAGGGCTGGAAATAAGTCCTTATAACCCTGACTTTCCATGTAATTCATACTACCATTATTCCTTTAATTTTTTTACAGTGACCTTATGGTATGTAAAATTGGGATAATACTTGTTCCTTTTACTTTTTTGAGGCTTAGATATCTATACTAAATATTTAGTATAAACAGGAAAGCAGATTGATTTTTGCAAAGTACTTTGGCTTTTAAAAATGTATTTTCCAGTCATATAAGACCCTTATTGTAATTTTAATGCATGCATTTTAGAGCTGAAAACCTCAGAAACCACTGGTTATAATATGTCGTCATTGAGGCTCTTTGATGGGGGTGGATACGTGTACTTAGTGAAATTGTTATTTTTCCTATAACTGCCTGCCTCAAAAGAGCCAAAAACATGAAGAATATTTTGGCACTTGTGAGGGTATGTTTGTACTTTACTACAAGTGAATATTTTTAAAAATTAGGTCTTCAAAACCAGTACTCAAAGATGTACTAAACAGTATAACAGAATCTTAGACGTGAATGGGTTCTTTTTTGTAAGTGTTAAGTGTTTGGTCAGATTTGAACTCAGGTCCTCCTGACTTTAGGGCCAGTGCTCTATCCACTGTGCTACCTAGCTGCCCCGTGAATGGATTCTTAACAGTCATCTTATTTAATACCGTTCTTTTATATAGGAGGAAATAGAGACCCAGAGATGTGAAATGGATTGTCCAGTCACATTAATCCAATGGCAAGGTTTGGACTTGAGCCTATGTGTTCTGGCTTCTAATCTTTTGTTCCTTCTGCTCTACTCTGCTGCCTTTGTAGAAATTATTCATATGCATAAGTCTTCCCTTAAAATGCTCTGTTGTATCCAAAATGGATGATATTTTATTAAATTTTTCCAATATAATTACAGCTGAGTTTCTGAATTTGTTGCCGGAAGCAGAAGTTACATAAATAATGCAATAAAATAACAATATTTGAGAGCTAGTGTAATTCATGCAAAAATGATATATACTCAGACTTAAAGGCATTTTCTCACAAACATCCAACTTTATGATCAGAGAAGTAGGTTACATTTAATTTTGGCATATCATGTAAATTTTTCATGTGTTAAAGCTCCATGAGTCATTTTTATAGTGTATTGGATGGCCATTTCTCTACTTTTCTTACTTGACATTTTCAGATCTTTCTGAAGGCTTTGATTCTTTCAGAATTACACAGAACTTGGTTGGCATAAATTACTGTTTGTGATCAACAGTGTCTTTTCTGGAAGAAGTGGCTAAATGATGTCATCTGAGAAATATTTGATTAGAAAAATGGATCTGCCAGAGTGAGAGGTAATAACTAACATTTGCAGAAAGCTTCAAGGTTTGCACAATGCTTTGGGTATATTATTCATTTGAACCTTACAAGAGTCCAGTGATGTAATCACTTCTGGTAGTAGTCTCCTCATTTTATAGAGCAGTATCAGAGAGGTTAAGTGACTTGCCTGTGGTTGGTCATACAACTAGTTGGTGTCAGCATATGTAGGCTATGACCTCCATTTTTTGCTTTCCAAGTTGTTGTTTTTATTTTGTTTTTTACTGTAAGCATAAGCCACAATGTCTCCTAGTAACAGATAGACAGAAAGCTGCACTGGAACATATACAACATTAAGACCCTGTAAAGGAAGGCCTCTCATATGTTGGGTTTATCTTTTATGGAAGATTTTGGAAAGACATGAACAAGTGCTGGATAGGACGAGGCATGATAGTTTGCATTGTGATAGCACCCAAGGGAACACCCACATCTGTGAGATCAGGGGTTCGCTGAAGTACTTACGTATTGTAGAATTGATTACTTTTTCCTTTTTAACATTTTTTTCTTTTTTAAAACAACATGGACCTGTGATTTCTTTTTACATGTTTTAAAATGTTTTTCTTTCATTAAATTTTAAATGTTCAATTAATAAAAATCTACCTTCTCTTCTTCCCATTTCCCTTCCCCCTTCATTGAAAAAAGAAAGAAAATTAAAGTAATTACAACAGATATGCATGATCAAGCAAAACAAATCCCTGAATTGACTATGTCTAAAAAAATATGTCTCCATCTGCACCTTGAGTCCACTACTTCTCTATCAGGTGATGGGTAGCATGTTTTATCATAAGTCCTTGAAATTGTGGTTAGTAATTACATTGATCAGAGTTCTTAACCCTTTCAAATCTTTTCTTTACAATGTTGTAATTGAATAAATTATTTTGTTTCTACTAAATTCACTCTGCATCAGTTTATACAAATCTTCCCAAATTTCTCTAAAACTATCCTCTTCATCATTTCTTACAGCATAATAATATTCTGTTTTATTCACATACTATAATTTGTCCAGTTATTCTCCAGTTGATGAGTTTCCCATTAGCTTCTTGCTTTTTGCCATCATAGCATGGCCTGCTATATTTTTGCATATATGGTCCTTTTTCCTTTTTCTTTCATATCTTTGGGGTATAGACCTACTAGTGCTGTTGTCAACACAGAAATAATAAAAGAATACCTAGAAGCTCATAAGATCACCAAGTGAAGTAGTATAGAGGGAAAAGAGAAGAGGGCCCAGGACAGAGCACTGTAGGAGACTCAAGGGGGCATGACCTGAATAAAGATCCAATAAAAGAGACTGATAAGTAAGTCTGATAAGTAGAAGAACCAGGAGATATTAGTGTTCTGAAAACCTAGAGAGGAAAGCATATCAGAGAGAAAAGGGTGATTGACAGTGTCACTGACTTTAAAGAGGTCAAGAAGGATGAGTATTGAGAAAAAAAAACCATTAGATTTGGCAATTAAGAGATCATTAGTAACTTTGGAAAGAGCAGTTTTGGTTGAATGATGAAGTCTGAAATCTGATTATAGAGTTAAGAAGAGAGTAAAAGGACATGAATTGAAGGCATCTATTGCAGATGGCCATCTCAACGAGGTTAGCCACAAAATGATCTGTGACCCAGTTCTGTATTGTGACAGAGCTGCCAGTTGGCACCTGTTTCTTTACCCTCCAAAACAGCAAGCTTCTTTCTGCACCTTTCTTCTTCCTATCCTCCACATCCACGGACCCTGTACAAAAAATGATGCATGGGGTGCCCTCCTGGCTAGACCCTGTCCCTAGTGTTTCTAGATCTCTCTATTCAACTGCCTATGCTTACTTGGCCTTCAAAAATGACTCACTGTGATTTTTTTTTCTTGAATTTCCTGATTAAGATTCAGTCTTGTGTGTTTTCTAGGTTTTGTGGTATAGCTGTGAGGAAGATCTGGGCTGTACTGCTTTCTCCTACTACATCATGTTGTCTAGTCTCCTTTATTAACTTTTAAAAATTAAAATAAGATATCACATTAATTTTACCTTTATTATCACAACTTTTCTATTAACAAAAAAAACATACCTACTTGGTCAATGTATGGCACTAGAGATGGTATCCAGCATGCTAAAAATTTTGAACAAAAGACACTCCCCTCGTATGTTTTGTGGGGAGGGGGGAGAGTGTAGGTTTTGCTTTAAAGTAGGCTGGACCTGTAACTTTTCTACTAATAGGTAATAGGTGGGTAATAAAAGTACACCCAACCACCTTTTAAAGTTAATTTCTATATTACTTCAATGGATCTGTTACGTGATCATCATATAAGTGAATAAATGGATGGATAGAAAAGCATTTACTAGGTGCTTCCTGCACGTACTGATTGGGAATATACAAAAGACCTAACCGAACATAGGCCCTGCCCGCAAGGAGTTTGCATGTTAATGGAAAGAGAGAACACAAACAAGGGAGTCATCATCAGTACAAGAGTACTGATTACAACGTTGATACATGTAGCCAGAGTGGAAAAGATCAACGTGTCTTTCCAGTTGCAAGGAAGTATTTATCCTGGCCACCTCAAAAAGAACCACAAATATTTTTTCACATCCTTAGAGTTTGTTTTGCTTAGGACTAATTCCTCCCTTAGTATGCCTCCGTCTAAATCCATTTTCTCTTCTCTTCTTCCTCTCCTGTTTCTCTATTGAGTAAAATGTATTTCTGTTCCTAACTCTGTGTGTGTGTGTGTGTATGTGTGTGTGTGTGTGTTCTCCTTGCCTTTGACCACTTCAGAGAAGTATGAAGTTTGAGTGTCAGCTGTTTCCTGTGCAGCCAAAAGACTGAAAAATTAGAAGAAAATGTAAACTATCTCATATCCAAACTCTTATGGAAAACAGATGGAGGAGAAAAAATTTGTGAATCATTAGACTACCTGAATGCCATGATTGAAAAAAAAAATTGCCTAGCCATCGTATTTCAAGAAATCTGAGAAGAAAACTGCCAAGATTTCTCAGAACCCAGGGATTAAATAGAAATAGAAAAAATCCACTGGTCATCTCCTGAAAAAAAAAACACCACAAATTAAAAAAACCTAAAATGAAAACTCCCAGGAACATTATAGCCAAAATTCAGAGTTGTCAGACAAAATGCTGCAAATATGTGGAAAGAAAGAATTCAGGTATCAAGGAACTACAGTCAGGATCACACACAATTTAGCAGCTACACCTATAAAGAAATAGAGAGCTTGGAATGCAGTGTTCCAGAGGGTAAAGGATATGGCCTTACAACCAAGAATAACTCACCAAGAAAAACCGAGTATAATGCCATAGGGGGAAAAATGGATCTTTAATGAAATAGGGGACTTCCAAGTATTCCTGATGAAAAAACCAGAACTGTATAGAAACTTTGAAGTTCAAACACAGAAGTTAAAAGAAACCTAAAAAAGTAAACACTAATGAACAATTATAAGGGACTAAACAAGAATAAACTGCTTACATTCAAATATGGGGAGATGATAATCTGTCCCCTCTGAACCCTATCATCGTCATGGTGCTCAGAGGCAGTCTAATTAGACAAGGCCTGAGAATGGTTTTGTTATGGTTTGATTATCTTTAAAGAAGAGTGGAAAAAGAGAAGAAAAAGAGATGGGAAAGGGAGGTTAGGGGAAATAGTCTCACATAATCAGGGTGTGCAGGTAGATATCTGTATAAACAAGGATTCTAGCCTTGCTGGTTATTTAGAATCTTATCATTCACCAAAAACAATTTAATGTAGTTAAAATGTATAAAGAAAAGAAGTAGAGATGCTCAGAAATTCATAGCAGAAAAAAAAATTAAGAAGCCAGCAGTAAATCCCATGACCTACCTAAGATGTTTGTAAAAAGATGCACAATGTATGGGTTATAAAAAAGGTGAACTCGAGATTCTAACACAATGAGGCAAAATTGAACTCTCACCAGTAAGGTTTGTTGGAATAAGACCCAGAAATGGAATTTGGATCTGGAATAATATACCTAATTGTAAAATGTGATAAATAAAACAGAAGATAGCAGAGGATCATATAAGATGTATTCGTGAAGAAATCCAATAATAAGAAGGAAGAAACCTTGTGGAGAGCATTTGGGTGAAATTTGAAAGAGGCAAAACAAAAAAATATGTATATTGTTATCAGAATATACTATAGACCACTAGGACAGAAAGAGGAAATAGCTGATCTCATCACCTCCTATGGGTTCAAGTAACATCCTTATACAGTTGATTTCTGTTCATAGTCTTTCTCCAAAGTTCTAATCCTGCATTACCAGCTGCTAGTTAAATATTTCTTTCTGGATGTCCTGTATTCATCCTAAACTCATCCAGAACCAGAACTTATTAACTTATCCCTTAAACCCCTCCTTCTTCCTAACCTCCTTATTTCTGTTGAAAACACCATCATCCTTCTAGTTTTGTAGTCTTATACAAATCCTCAATTCTTTACTGTCCCTTCCCCCCACATCCAATTATTTGCCAACTCTTGTTGATTCTATCTCTCGTATCTGTTCTCCTTTCTACTCCCAAAAGGCCTCCACTCTAGTTGAGTCCTCATCTCCTCTAGTATTGTAATAATCTCATAGTTGATCTCCCTACCTCCTCTCCTTCCCTTCTCCTCTCTAGCCCTAACACAGCTGCCAAGGTGATATTCCTACAGCATGGGTCTGACCAAATCACTCTCCTGATCAAAAATCTCCAGTGGCTTCTATTGCCTCTGTGATAAAATACAAACTCCTATTTGGTTTTTAAAGTCTTTCACATTCTGGACCTAGGCTTCTTTTCCTGGCTCATTACAAATTTCTCCCTGTGAGAAGAACAATATCTACCAGAGTCCCCATCACATAGGCTAGGCTAGTTCCCTCCTATCCCCCAAAGAAGCTGTCTCTGATGCTTGATTGGTTCAAGGGACTAAGGTCACTGAGAGACTTCCTATTCACCTAACAGTATGAAAAAGGTCAGCTCATGTGGAGGCAGAACATTCCCTGAACATTCCATTTCTAGACTTTGCACAGATTATTCTTCATTCCTCACACACATTCCCTCCTTACTTTACCTCTGCCTCTAGGAACACCTGACTTTTTTCAGCTTAAGTGTCATGTCCTCCAGAAGGCCTCCTTATCCTCTAGCTACTCCTTCCCCCATTATTTTCCATATTTTCTATTTATTTTCATATACGAGTGAAAGAATTGTCTTCTATTTTTTAATTTCAAGTACCCACCACCGTGTCTGGCGCATAGTAAGTATCTAATAAATGTTTATAGATTAACTATTGATTTATAGATTTAACTATAGATTAACATTGATTAATGAAGGGTTCAGAAAACAGATTATGAGCCTGATATCCAGCTGTGATGTAGTAGTGATTGGTGATTTGAATTACCTAGACATTTGATGAAGCTCTCTCTCTACCCAAAGCAGAGCAGCTAACAATTTCTTTCCTGCCTTGATGATCATTTCACCCTTCAAAAGGTGGAAAAGTCAAGAAGGGGAGCTTCTAGATCTAATTCACACTAGCAAAAAGGAACTGGTTGCTGTGATAAAACTGATAGGAACCTTGATGAAAAGTAACCACTCCAATTTAGAATTTCTTATAGAGAAGGGAAACAGAATCAGGCATAGTCTACACCAATATGATATGAGAGCCCAAACAAGTAATGCTCTTTTGGGATGCATGATATTTGGGACAAGGAAGGTGGTAGTACTACTTTGCTCTGGTTAGATAACAGAGCATTACATTCAGTTTGGTTACCACATCTTAGAAAGTACAATAATAAACTGGAAAGCATTAAAGAGAAGGTAACCAAGAAGATAAAAAGCACATTACTGAGGACGAATTGCTAAAAATTTGTTGACTGTCCAGTAAGAACAAAAAAAATTATTCTCTTCATCCTCCATAAATTTGCCGAAATAAGATAATCTTCTTAAAACAGACCACATAATTCCCTTGCTCAAAAACCTTCTAACAGTCCCTGCTGTTAAAATAAAATACACATTTTTCAGCCCCCATTTAAGGTCCTCTATAATCTAGTTGCAACCTAATTTTTCAAACTTTTTTTCCCCCTTGACTTACCCTTGTTAACTTTACACTCCAACTCTTTCTCAAAATAAGCTCCTCTCTGTACCTTGAATGTACTCCCATACCTGCACAAACATCCCCTCTATGATACACTCTAGAAAGATCCTAGCTCACTAAAAGTTCTTTCATTGGAAATTCCCCAAACACATGTCACCTCACTCTGACCTTGACCCTCCAGAAATGGCATCATTCTCTTTGACTAGTGCATTGCCACGCCAGGGTTTCTTTCCTGATTGGTGACTTCCTTCTGCAGAAGAATATTGTGGGGAAGGACCTCAAGCACACTTCACCTTACTCTCTCCTCAACGCTTCCTGGACTCTACTTCTTTCTCTTCCTCTGTTACATTGTCCCCTTACTGATTCACCTTTTCCATCCCTCTTGCTTTCTAGCACCCCTACATATGTTGTATTTCCCTTTTAGAATAAAAGCTTCTTGAAGGTAAGAACTCTCTTTCTTGCTTGTATTTGTATCCCCAGCACTCAGCACAATGCCTGGTATATAGTAAGTACTTAAAAGCTTTGTCTATATTCTTATCTATCCTTGAACACTCCCAGTGACAAGGAACCTGGTACTTTGAGAAACAGCCTGTACTATATTGGGAGGCAGCCCATTACATTTTTGTCTGGTTTTAATTGTTAAAAGCTTTGTCTGTGTGTTTCTAAATTTTCCTTTGCAGTGTCTACCTATATTTTACTGAGTACTACCATCTGCAATAAACAGAACAATTCTGATTTCTCTTCCATGTTATATTCTTCAAATGCTTAAAGACTTCTATCAGCCCCTGTGTCCCTCTCCTCCTCCCCTGCCCCCAGCCTTCTTTTCTCTAGGCTGAATATTCCCAGAGGCTCCTCATATGGCATAATTGGTAGGGGAAATAGTTCAGGATAGATACTAAATTTTCAAGATTGAAATTGGAGGACTTTTGTCCTCAGAATAATTCAGATGAGGAAGAGAAGGGAGGGTTGCTTAAAAGGATCCACAATGTGGATTCACAGATAACTCACCAATCAGCTTAGACTTTAAAACAGAAGATGGAAATAAGGACAGATGATAAATAACCAAAAAAATTTTTTTAAAAAGCTCTTTTAGAGAAAGAAGATTTAAGAAGGTATAAGATTGCTGTTTGGTACTGGGGGCCTGTTTTAATTGATTAATGGGAGAAGATAGAAGTGCTCGACTTATTTTGCTCCCATTTTTTCTACCAAAGAGAATGATCTTTATAATGGAATAGATAGAAGAAAATGGCTAATATAGAGCTAATGTAAATGACAATAATTAGGAAACTAGTAAGAGAGCGCTTAGTATTCTCTATGAGTTCAAGTCACCTGGACCAGATGAACTACATCCCAGACAATTGAAGAAAACAAACAACAAACAAACTGGAAGCTGTGATTACTGAGCCATAGACAAAATTCATGAAAAATGAGAAAGGTACTATGGGATTGGAGATGCACAATTTTGTCCCTATTTGCAAGAAAGAGAAGAGAATGAAGTCTGCAAGCTACAGACTGGCAGGCTTGACTTTGAATCCTGGCAAAACTACATAGTAAAAAATACGATTGTACAAAATAATCTGTAATTCAGAATATCCTCCAGTATGTGAAATGGGTATCATTTTTTTTTACATGGAGAGAGAGAGAGAGAGAGAGAGAGAGAGAGAGAGGAGAGAATAAAGAGAAAGAAAGAAAGAAAGAGAAAGGAAGGAGGAGAGGAAGGGAAAACATTAAGCACTTACTATACAGCATGTACTGTTCTAAGCACAATCAGATACATTCACATACACACACATAAACAAACACATACATACAATCAAGGAACTTACATTTTAATGGAAGGCAATACATAAAGGAAAACTAGAAGGGAGGGGAGGAAGTAAAATTGGAAGGGGTGTGCGTAAAGAGAATTGACTCTACAGTAAGGACAAGGTCGCTATCAAGGAGGAGAAGTAAGGCAAATGAAGTGAAACATGTCTGGAGTCCATCCTCAAGTAGTGGTTTTGGTTGGCAGTCCCACAGGGACAGAGCCCATGAAAGTAGCTCTCCGAGGTAGAAGTTTCTCCGTGATGGGAAGATTTCATTCAATATAAATCTCTATAGATAATTATCTTTCTTAAACAAATCTGAAGAGTTTCAACCACACAGTAACAACATAGAGCGAGACTATTTCAACTATTGATTGTTTTTGTCATTCCTAGATTTTTAAACAATTATATTTTAATACAAACTGGGGGGTCCTGTTCTAGAAACAATTGATTCCAGTTCTTCAGAAAGATTTTTATATTTTTGTAATTAAAGTTTCATTTGAATAAAGTAACTGAAGCAATTGGATTCTAACTTGTAGCAAGCTTCTGTTGCTGCTGCTGTTGTTTTGGGAAGAAAGGGGCATTGTTATGAAAGTTTTAACAATGTTAGAATATTTTCTCAAGGTCATTCTCTTTCTATGTATTATTAAATTCAGTGTGACATTTTATCAAAAAGTTTTTGTAAGAAACAAGAGACTTTAATATTTGAAGTTTCCTGATGTTTGAAGGGGCTTGATTCCATGCATCCTTGTTTTACCTATATGCAGTCTAGAAATAAGTACCCTTCTGTGCCTGGCTTAAGTAAGTATAGATATAAATTTGAATTTTTTAACCCCCTTTTTTGGTTTTCAATTTCACTCAGTTCCCAGAGTCTCAGAAGGAGATATGATAATTTTAGTATTTTTGTAACTTCTTGCTTCAATAACACTTTTTTGTCTTCCAGTGAAATTTTATTTATGCTGTTAGCAATAATTCATTGGAATGCTAGGTTTTGATTTTGATCAGCTGTAGAAAAAGAACATGAAGGAAAAGGACCAAATCAGTGAAGGAAAAGGAAGCTTGACTACAAGCCTAGAGATAACATAGATGCTAATGAGTGTTAAAAGACTGTTTTGTCTCTTAGCATGACAACAGCAGCTGTGTTTTTTCAGCTTTCTCTTTATTATAAAAGATGTTAAGAGCTGTGATTTATAGAAAGTAAATGATTCACTTCCAATAAGTGAAAGCACCTGGCCTCAAACTGGCCAACTATCAGAACATATTTTGAAATTGTATTGCCAAAAGAAGCTTATTTTTCTGGCTTAGCCAGTGTCATTCTTATGTGCAGTCAGAATAGGAAACCAGGGGTGTTGTGTAGGTTTTAAGTGGGGCTGGGAAAATTCTGATGATTGACTTCTACTCCTTGGGGTGTGTGTGTGTGTGTGTGTGTGTGTGTGTGTGTGTGTGTGTGTGTGTGTGTGTGTATGTTTTATTCATGTTCATACCTCACTGTGAAGAAAGACTGAGAAAAAAATTTGACCAAGAGAACAGAAAAACATAAAGGTATTAATCACTTTGGAGAAAGGAGGAAGAATGGATGGAAGAATGGTTGACTGACTGAAAAAGCATTTAATAAGCTCTTACCATGTGCCATAACAATGCTTATTGCTATGGCTAGCATTTCTAGTACAATACTGAATAATAATAGTGATAATGGACATCTTTGCTTCACCCCTGATCTTATTGGAAGGGCTTCTAGTTGATACCCTTTTGAAGATAATGTTTGCTCTTATCTTTATATAGATACTACTTACCATTTTAAGAAAAGCTCCATTTGTTGCTATGCTTTCTAGTGTTTTTAATAGGAATGGGTGTTATATTTTGTAAAAAGTCATTTTCTGCATCTATTGAGATAATTATATGATTTTTTATTGATATAGTCAATTATTCTTAAAGTTTTCCTAATATTAAGGCATCTCTGCATTCCTGGCATATACCCAGCCTAGTCATTCAAAATGTATTTTATGGTGCCTATTAACAAAATTTAGTTTCCCTATCTCTTTTAATTAGGTCTATTTTTAGTTTTGCTTTTTCAGAGAACATAATTGCTACCTCTTCAGCGTTTTTTACTTTTTTTTTTAACTTCAGCTAAAGCATGATAGCTTCTGTTCTAGCCCCCTATTTTAACTCTGTGTGTGTTTGTCTATTCTGAATGTACCTCTTATAAACAACATGTTGTTGAATCCTGGTTTCAAATCCATTCTTCTATCAGCTTTCATTTTATAGGTGAGTTTATTCCATTCACCTTCACAGTGCCAATATGTGCTCCTGGAATACAAATACAGAAGTAAAGACAATCTTTGCTCTCCAGTCAAGGGAGACTGTACTACCAGTGATGTGGTAGCCTGTAAGGGTGTAGTGTGAGCAATATCCCAACCATCTGCCTCTTTGCAAGTTAGAGAGATTTCTCCTTAAAAGTTATTAAAACTGTTCTTGAGACTTAATTGACTCAGGGAACCAAAGGCTCATTACTTCCTGATTGCCAAAGTTAAAAAAAGTAGAACTCCAGGCATAATCTGATGCTTGACTAAAGGGCCATGACGGACCAATTAGAGAGGGAGGGGCGTTGCTCTGCTAAATCAGCTCGGTAAGCCCTCTCTACATGACCTTGTTGAATATTTTTCTGCTGTGCCTAAGTAAATCTTCTTTTGTCAACTGCTGACTGACCTCATTCCAATGTCAACTATGCACTACCAGGGGATTTGGCAGCACTCACCTCATGGATCTGATCATTTAGATCTGGGACTTAGTCCTTTCAAGCAGGGAAAGGTGAAGGCTTGGATATTTGTCTTTGTACTTTCATGTTCAATTGCTCCTTCAGGAGTTGGGGGAGGGACAGGCATTACAGTGTTTAGTTTTGTTTTTGCTATGTCTGTGCTTTGCTTTTTCTTTTTCCCATTTAGTGCTGCCTGTGTTAGGCTTCTTGAAGGCCCAAAATCAGGACTGATCAATAATCAATAAATCAATCAACAAGGATTTCTTAAGTACTTTGTAAGTGCCAGGCACTGTGCTTAGTGCTGGTGGTATAAAGAGAGGCAAAAATGTGACCTCAAGGAACTCGCATTCTTTTTTTTTGGCAAGGGAATCAAGGTTAAGTGACTTGCCCAGGGTCACATAGCTAGTAAGTGTCAAGTGTCTGAGGCCAGATTGGAACTCAGGTCCTCCTGACTCCAGGCTTGGTGCTCTATCCACTGCACCACCTAGCTGCCCCCAGAAGCTTACATTTTTTATGGGGAAGACAACATGCAAAAAATTATACATAAAAGATATATACAGTGTAAATGGAAGGTGGTGAGTCACTAGCAGGGGGAGGGAACTGTGAAAGGCCTGCAGAAGGTAGAATTTGAACTGAGTCTTGAAAAAAGCTAAAAGACAAAGGTGAAGAGGGAGAAGAATCAGTTATTAAGCGGTTAGAGCTGAGGATACAAGGAAAGGCAGAAAATAATCCTTCCTCTCAAGGAGCTCACAGTCTAATGGGGGAGAGACAATATGCAAACAACCATGTGAAAACAAGATATGGGGTCAGCTAAGTAGCACAGTGGATAAAGCTCCATCCTTGGAGTCAGAAGGACCTGAGTTCAAATCTGGTGACAGATACTTGACACTAGCTATGACCTGGGCAAGTCATTTAACCCCAATTACCTCACAAAAAAAAACCCCAAAAAACCAAGATATGAACAGCATGTATTGGAGATGGTCAACAGAGGGAAGGTGCTAGCATTAAGGGGAATTTGAAAAGATTTCTTAGAGAAGGTGAGATTTTGTGTGGGATTTGAAGGGAGCCAGGGAACCAGGAGTCCGAAAGGTGAGGAGGGAGAGCCTTTGAGGCATATGGGATAGCAGTAAAAATATACATAAAAAAACTTATTCTTTATCTGCTTCTGCTACTGAGGAGTGGGAAGAGAATAAAGGAATAAGCATTTATATGCCGCTGTGTGCTGGGCACTGTGCTAAGCACTTTATAAATATCACCTCATTTGATCCTCACAACAATCCTGAGAAGTAGGTGCCACTGTTATCGAATTTTAGAGTTGATGAAACTGAGGTAAACGGGTTAAGTGACTTGGACAGGTTCATACAACTAGCAAGTGTCTGAGGCAGGATTTGAACTCAGGTCTTCTTGATCTGGTGATCTGTCCACGGAGCCACCTAACTGCCTCCTTGGCCAAAAAGGTCATTTATTACCTTTTAGTCTGCTTTCTGATGACAAGCCTCTTGGAACCTGACTGGGCTCATCCTGAGATGACAGTAACAGAAGAGTCACCAGGCATATACTCAGTATTTCCAGCTTGGTGGAACTTGCCAGAATTTACTAACATAGCCTGCAAGAACCCAGGGTCCCTCTACAGTCTGCCATATCCTTTTGTATTTATGAAGTTTTTTTAAAAATCCAAGTGTAGGAGTTTACATTGATTCCTGTTAAAATTAATTTTTATTAATTTCAGTCCATTGTTCTAGCCTTTTGAGATCTTTTTTGGACCATGATTCTGTCATCCAGTTTGTCAGCTATCCTGACCTTGTTTCTATTTCACATTTGATAGGTATGCCATCTCCTTCTTCATCCAAAATCATTCCTAAATATGCTGAACAGCAGGAAAGAAAGCCCAGATCCCCATGGCACTCCACTACAGATGCCGTCACATTGCCTTTGGCCTTTGCATCCTGGTATTTCACCTCTTCGGAATCCACACAGCTGTACTGTCATCTAGTCTCTCTTATCCACAAGAGACCTTGCCTGGTAACTTATAAAGCAAGATATGACTGACAAATAAGTGAGGTAGGCAAGGAACGTCTGCTTATGTTCCAAAGGCTGAACCTTTATTAACCAATCCTCCTCGCCCCCATTACATTTGTAGCTAACTTATATGAATTTTGTATAAACCTGTATATGTATCTGCTATCTCCCACATTAGAGCGTCAAGCTCCCAGAGCACCAGGACCATTTGCTTTTGCTTTTGTATCCCCACCACCTGGCATAGTGCTTAGCACAGTAGCTGTCACTTAACTAATGCTTGATTGATGAATTGATTAAACTCTAGTGCCACCATTGCCACTAAAAACTTTCTATATCTTAATTTTCTCATTTGTTAAGTTACAACATTTATACTTTAAGGATAAAGTGCTAATGTGAAAATGCTTTCAAAAGTTTAAATCTAAATTATTAATCTCTATATGGTAGTCATTCAAAAGAGTTATTATACTTAGTTATCTCCTTTGGAGGAAAGCCTTCATTTCTCAGTTTTATTAGGTTATTTTAAATTATTTAAATCGTAATGGGATAGAAAAAATTCAATCTGAGTTTTAATACATATAGTAGATTACAATGGATACTCATAGGAGGAAAGATGAAAAAAACAAACAACTACATTTATACCCTTCAAAAGTTGTGGAACATAGCACCAGCAAGGCATTTTTTCTTGATTTACATCTTCTTGCAATATGCTGATTACCCCCACACACTTTAAATATAAAATTTGATGACCCTTGTAATTTTACTTTTAATATGCACAGGTAGTTGAATACTAAATACAAATAGTATCGTTCTGCTAGCAACTACTCGGTGGAATAAACCTTCTAAGGGCCCCATGAGCCTTTGCCATTTATTTGCCATTTATTTACTCATTCTTTGTGCCTTTGCATAGGCTAGTTTAATAATGAATTTACAGATCATTCCAGGCATATTGTATGGCTGTGAATTGTGGACATAAATCTTTGAAATATTAAAGTTGTGGATTATAATTTTTCTAATTCATAAAAATGCTGAATGGCACAGCATTGAAGCTGTGGGAGAGAAATATAGTATGAATGAGCAGGCTGCAGTACATTACAAATGAAGAATTATTCAAGAGAAGTCACGTAAATGGTATCATTGAAGAAATGCATGACTGGGAAAAATGATGGACTTGGTCACGTAGTGGGAATGAGGGGCTGACCTTGTGCGCCATTGGTTTCACACAATGTGAAGAGAATTGAAGAAAGGCACCCAGCTCATTCAGAAGAACCTCAGTGGAAAATTTCTGGTAGGACATGGACAAGAGGCACTTAGATTGGTAAGTATGGGTGTCTTGTGAACTCAGTGAGTAATGGGTTGTGAACTCGGTACTTGGAGTGAATACCCACATCAATGAGGCCTCAGAACATTAGAGTTTTGGAATAATATATTTCAGTTATCTCTAGCATGTAACTCACACCCTGAAGGGTCCTTATGACCTTAGGTTTCAAGTCAAGAAATGTTACAGCTGCCCTTATTCATTTCTAATTCTTGGAGCAAGAATAGAATTCATTATGTTATTAATTCCTGAGGGGCAGTGTACTGAGTGAATCTTCTGAAGAAAACAATGAAGAAAAAGCCCCAGTTTTATCCTTTAGGGCTATCCTCATATATTTCATGAGGGAAGAAGTTATCTTTTAATGTCCAAAAACTGTCTAGATAGTGTTTATGCGTGTTTAAAATGTATTTCCTCCTTATTTCATACGATGAACAGCAAAATCAGCAGACATCTGAGGATCCATCCATTACACTCCCTCATGCAGAGAATGTACTTACTTGCTACATCCAATGCATGACATTCCATCTCTCCTTTGCATACAAGAATGCACCCTCCCCACTTGTTCACCTCTTGGAATCTCTAGCTCCCATTAAGGTTCAACTCAAATCTCACATCCAACAAAAACGATTTCCTGATTTCCTCAAATGTTAGTTCTGTCTCAGAAATTACTTTGTGTTTATTTCATATGTATTTTGTACTTATTTCTCTGTGTATAAGTTATTTTTGCCTCTAGTTGATTATAATCTCAACATCAGGGACTGTTTTGTTTTGGATTTGTTTTATTGCTTGGTGCCTGGCTCATCTGACACATAAGCACCTATTATATGGCAGGTGATTCAGGCACTGAGGGATAAATGTATGATAGCTAGCTGCAGTAGTGGATAGAGTAGCAAAGTCTGAAATCAGGAAGACCTGAGTTCAAATGCAGCCTGAGACACTTACTTGCTGTGTGACCCTGGGCAAGTCACTTAACTGTATTTGCCTCAGTTTCCTCATTTGTCAAATGAGCTGGACAAGGAAATGGCAAACCCCTCTAGTATCTTTGCCAGAAGAATCAGACATGACTGAAAATGATTGAACCACAACAAGCTTAACTGAATTAAATTGAATTCACTATGTTGAAGATAGGATTCATGGTTTGTATTAAATTAAGTGACTTCTGAGATCCCTTAAATCTTCATTCTCAGGATCATGGTGTAATGGAAATGACATTAGAATCAGAGCCAGGGGGGCAGCTAGGTGGCGTAGTGGATAGAGCACCAGCCCTGGATTCAGGAGGACCTGAGTTCAAATCCAGCCTAAGACATATAACACTTACCAGCTGTTTGACCCTGGACAAGTCAATGGGTTACCCCATTGCCCAACTCCCCCCCCCCAAAAAAAAGAATCAGAGTCAGAAGAGATAGGTTCAAGCACCTACATTTCTACTTACTATGTATATGATTTTGGGAGTCATTTAATCTCTCTGTACCTCAGTTTCCTCACCTTTGCTGAAGAACTGACTTACTTTCTTGCTTAGTCAAGATATTGTTCTTTATTACATATAGCCATAAGGAGAGAAACAGACCCTATAGATAAACCAACTGATTTCATAGCTAAGCTTTTCAATCCCAAGTATAGCTGAAGAATTATAACATTTTGAAAATGTAGAGAAGTTAAATCTACAAAGTTAGAAGACTGATAAGGGTATATGAAGCTAGGAGAGTCAGTAAGTTTGGGCAACATTGTGGGGGGTTTTAAAATATTCTGAGAAATGTGTAAAATCTTAATGGATGACTGATTACATCAATGTACATGAACTCTTCCATTATTCTTTCTGAAGGCAGGGAATTTTCACATAAGAAAGCACATTCCTATAGCCCTTCAGGAAAGCAGTGTCTAGACTACTTATATCATTTCGTAGTAATGTCAAGCTGTCTAGAAGTGCAGCAAATGTCTAATTGTTCCCCATTCCAAATAATCTTGGTGGTTTTTTCATTTGTTGGTTTGGTTTGGTTCAAAATTATACTGGATACCTCTTAGAGCTATAGCTGACTTTATCTCTGTTACATAGGCTGATTAGGTTTCAATTTGATGCTTTCTTGAAAGCCTATTGTTACTACTGTCAGGGCTTTCAGTCCTGTCCAACTCTTCATGACCCCATTTGGGGTTTTCTTGGCAAAGATACATTTCCTTCTCCAGCTCATTTGACAGATGAGGAAGCTGAGGCAAACAGGGTTAAGTGACTTGTCCCGGGTCACATAGCAAGTTAGTGTTAGAGGCCATATTCGAACTCACGTCTTTCTGACTCCAGGCCCAGTGCTCTATCCACTGCACCACCAGCTGCCTATTGGAAGCTAGTTTTTAAAAGAAAACAGTTAAGTAACCCTGAATCTTTTATTTAACTTCTTTTATTTTGTCTTTCATAAAACTCTCCCATGCTAGTTATAATGTTTCCATTAAGACTGACCTATTTTCTTCAAGAGTTATGACCTTGTCTTTACTAGACAGTGATAGAGCCATGGCCACACAGCTACTAAATGATTAAGGCTTATAGTACAGACATAGCATTTTCTTCCTTTGTGAGACATCTTCTAGGGAGTTTTAAAATATATTTTTTCCTTCTAATTTCGGGAAAGGGCAATGCTGCCACTCAGTAGACCATGTTATGTTAATTGAGTTGACCAAGTAGAAACCTAAGTTCTGTCATTACCAAATTCCAGTAAAAATGACTTGAGAGGAAAGAGACTCAGTCTTGTGATCTGTTGTGTGGGCAAAGAATTTGAAATCAAATGATTTAAAAACAGCATAAACAGACATTTACAGCATTTAATTTGCTTAATTTAATGCTAGCAAACTTACTTTCATGCCTTTCACCAAAAGCACCCTTTGATGGAAGAATTTTGTTGAAGCAATCAGAGGAAGGATTGATTTCCAGTCCTTTGCAGACATCTAGAAAACTCACCTAAATTTTCATTTTAGTTCCATAGGTTATTGTTAATGTAAGTGATATGTTAGTATGTGTGGTTTCTTACATAGGTTTTACAGTACATAATTTTTTTTTGAGAACTATGCTCTTTGAATTAGTCACAAAAATGTATGCCTAAATAGATGCATTTGGAATACTAAATGATAGCATGATAGTAAAAATTAACATAGTTTAATAAAGCCAATTTTGTAGTTTATTAGTTATTAAGAATGAAAATTCCCTTACTAATGAAACAAATGTTTATTGAGCATCTACTCTACTAGGCCATTTGTTAAACTCTGTGGAAGGTACAAAGATGTACCGTAAGTAAAGCAGTGGATCAGTTGATTCAGGCAGTGACTCATTTCCTTAGGAATTTAGGACTACTGAAGGAAAGTAAGACTAACTTTAAAAGTTAGAATATTAGTCCACTCCTAATAAAAGTCTTTCAATAACTTCCTTGAAGCTGGTGAACAGAAAATATTTTCATTTTACTATTTTCATCTCAGTTCTTGTAAGAGGTTTACTATATGTAACCCTTTTATAATAAGAAGTCATCTCTAACATCATTAATAACCATCAGAATGTTCTCACCAAAAATATAGGCATTTATTTAATTAAATAATTAGCTGTTTCATGGGATTTTCAGTAACAGATTTTCTGTAAAGGATGTAAGGATCAAAGTACAAGGGACAGATATCACACAGAGAAAGAAGGCACACATAGGCTATGATCTGACTCATTGAGTTCTCAAAGTTAGATAGCACCTAAAAGTCCATCTAGATGGAATCATATTTTTAAAATGATCTCACATAAACCAGTCATACAGCTCTTACTATAAGACCTGATCTTTAATGAAGGGAAACCCATTAATTTCCTAAGCAGCCCATTTTTCTTATGGGTAGTTCTAATTGTTAGAAACCTTTCCCCTCTTTAACTTCTACTGATTGCTCCTAGTTCTGTCCTCCAGAGCTTAGCAGAACAGAACAGATCATCCCTCTTCCAATGTACACTCCTTCAAGTACTTGAACATAGTTTCCTGTTTCCCATAAGTCTTCTCCAGGTTGGTGACTCCTGGTTTCTTCAGCCAGTTTTCATGGTATGATCTTGAGACCCTTCATCATCTTCATTTTATTCCTGTGGATTTTCTCAAGCTCATCAATGTCATTTCTAAAGTGTGGAGTCCAGAACTGAGCACAATATATATGGTCCATATTGGTCTGATCAAGTAGAGCTATCTCCTCTCTAGTCCTGGGCTTATGCCTGTCTTAATATAGGACAAAATTGAATTAAATTTCTTGGTTAAAAGATTACACTGTTGAGTCATATTCAGTTGCCAACCCCCTAAAACCCCTAAATCTCTTTCAGGCAAGCTGCTATCTAGCTCCACCCTCCCCCATGTTGTATTTGTGATATTAATTTTTTTAAACCCAAGTGTAAGTTGTTACATTTATTTCTAAGAAATTTATCTAAGTAGATCCAGTCCAACACTATCATATGGAGATCTTTTTGGGTCTTGTTATCCAACACACTAATTATTCCTCCTACCACCAATGAGAGTATTATTAACAAATACTCAAATAATCTGTGAGTTCATAGGTTTCTATGTTTTCTATCACAGTGCAGATCATGACCCTACCAACATCCTGGCAATTTACTATATGGCAGTAAAACATAGAATATAACAGTCTCTAAGGAATTAAAAATGCATATCACATTGAGGTCCTGCAGAGGAACATGGAGGGTGAAATCAGACTGCAACATAAAACCAATGGGGAACACTGAAGAAAAACAAGAATAAAAGATTGTGAGGAAACCATAGGTGAGGTGGTGAGAAGGAACTCCAGTGCTCAAAAGCTCACCGAGTGAAGCAGTTTATTACTCACATGCAAGCAGATGCCTCCCTGGTCCATTTATCCTATGAGCAAGCACAAGAAGTAACAGTCCAGATTTTTAGTGGGATTCACACCCCAATCAAGAGTCCACAGCTCAGCTTCTCTATCCTTATATCTGATTGTTGTTGCTGGGAAATCACTGGGACTGAATAGAAGGGGGACTTTACTGGGAGCTAATCAAATGGTGGCCTAGACCATGACCCTTCACCTCCCTCATTGATCTCAAGGGCATTGTAACTAGGAAAGTTTTCTAACCTTATAGACCTGCTAAGCTTATTATATTTAGGAGAACCTCACGTTCCTTGCCTAGATAAAGCTGACTAAATTAGGCACTGGATACACAGGAACTTTCCAGAATATATGTGGGTCAATCTGTGATGAAACATGAAATCACATCTGTCAGCTAGGGCCAATCCTCACAAAAATGTCCAGGAAACATATGGTAGGAAGAGAACATGAACTGACTAGTCATAGTCAGAGATGCAGGATGAAGGCAAGGGTCAACAGGCAAGCAGCCAAGGTATTCCACTGATATTTTTGTGATGTTAGGAGAAAGTAAGGTGACCTCCCAAACTTAAGGGAGGACATGGATGTGAGTCAAAGACCATTATTTTTTATAATCAATCAATCAATCGACAAGCATTTGTTAAGTGCCTGCAATGTGCCAGACACTATGGTAAGTATTGGAATACAAAGAAGAAGAGTATAGGAAATAATGTGTTCTCAAAGAGTTTGCATTCCATCAGAGGAGTCAACATATATGTAATAGAAGAGAAACACAAAAACAAGCTTTGGGAGGAGTCACTAGTGGCTGTGGATGTTAGGAAGAGGCCAAATGGAATAGCAGAAAGCAGAATGGAGTTGGAGTTAGAAGGCTCCAATACAAGTTCTGGATATGCCATCCATTAACCACATGACTTTTGTCAAATCACTTACCTTCGCTGAGATGCAGTTTCCATATGTGTAAACTAGGGCTAAGATTTATACTTCATTCTGTGTACAATGGTTTTTTAGGTAAGGAAGCTATAAAATTCCATATTAATGTCATCTGCTGTAACTTTTATGTAATGTGTTTTCTCTGAGGAACAGCATTTTCATAGACAGTTTATGCATCTCTTAAATTTTCTTTGATGGGATTCAACCAACAAAGATTCTCTCTTCCTTATTACTGTAGACAGAAACACCATCCTCTCAGTCTCTGAGGGTCACAACCTGGGATCATCCTTAACTCCTTACTTGCTTTCACCCTCTGTATACAATATATTGTTAAGGTGATCTTTTGAACACTGTTGTTCCTTCTCACCACCTCACCTATGGTTTCCTCACAATCTTTTATTCTTGTTTTTCTTCAATGTTCCCCATTGGTTTTACGTTGCAGCCTGATCACATCCTCCATGTTCCTCTCCAATACCTCAGTGTGATATACATTTTAATTCCTTGGAGACTGTTATATTCTATGTTTTACTGCCATATAGTAATAAATTGGCAGAATGTTGGCAGGGTCATGATCTGTACTGTGATAGAGAACATTCAAATTGATTTCACCTGCATCGAATACACCCCCTTCTCTCCTCTGACTTTGCCATCACTCTAGTGCAGACCCTCATCACCTCATACCTGGACTATTGCAATAGCCTTCTGGTGGTTCTGCCTGCATGTCCAGACTCCATTCCATTCTCCATTCAGTCACCAAAGTGATTTTCCTAAAGTGCAAATCTGATGATTTCACCCTCTCCATCCCCCCCACCCCCACTCACCTCCAGGATCAAATACAAAATCCTCTCTTCAGCATTCAAAGCCCTTCATAACCTGCCCTTTGTATCTTTCTACTCTTCCTATACCTTAGTCCCTACTGTGTACTCTGTGGACCCGGTGACACTGGTCGTCTGGCTATTATATGAACAAAACACTCCATCTCGTGGCTACAGACATTTTCTCTGGCTGTCCCCATGCCTGGAATGTTCTTCCTCCTCAACTCTGCCCATTGACTTCCCTGGCTTTCTTTAAGTTCCAACTAAAATCCCACTGTCTACATGGAAGCCTTTCTTAAATCTTCTCAATTTTTATGCCTTCCTCTGTTAATTATTTCCTATTTATCCTTTATGTAGCTTGCTTTGTATATATTTGTTTGCATGTTATCTCATTAGATTGTGAATTCCTTGAGGGCAGGGACTGTGTTTTGCCTCTTTTTGTTTTACCCTGCTTGGCACTGTGCTTGGTACATTTTGATTTTTCAGTCATTTCAGCAACATCTGATTCTTTGTGACCCCATTTGGGGCTTTCTTGGCAAAGATGCTGTAGGATGGTTTGCTATTTCCTTCTCCAGCTCATTTTACAGATGAGGAAACTGAGGCAAGCAGGATTAAGTGACTTGCCAGCTAGTCACAGCTAGTAAGTATCTGAGGCCAGATTTGAACTCAGGTATTCCTGACTCCAACCCAGTACTCTATCTGCTGTGTTATCTAGTCACCTTTCCTGGTCTGTAGCAGGTGACTGAGGTGTATGGGTGTTCAAGGAGGACTAGCACCTCTGGTGTGAGGGCTTGCTGAGCCCTTTTCAGAGCTGCTCACTACCTTTTGGTGCCCACCTGGCACTCAGATCTCACCTGTGGCTCCAAGAAGCTGTAGCATCTGCAGTGGCCAGACCCCAGTAAACCATCTGGCAGACAGACTAAACCACGTTGAGGGTAACGAACAGGCCACAAATCTGTTGGTGAGTTAACGGGGTGTCTACCACAAGTCTGCCCCCAGTGGAATGGGTAGATGAGAACAATTTGTTCCAACAGCCATGGAGGCAGCTGAAGAAGGCATCGTGGAGTACTTAGAACTTGGTCAGACATCAAAGATGCCAAGGTCATCCACTACATACTGGGCCATCACCAGTCCTCTTGACTTTTAAGCCTTGTCATTGGACTTCAATGACTCTGGAAGAACGAGTGTGGCCAATGACTTTGTGCAATCACTTAAATCTAATTCAGGCAAGAGTAAAGCATCACCCTGTGATGGCATTGGTCCTCTTAGAAAATGAAGGCCAAACAATAAGAACAACAGCAGGTGATTAATAAATGTTTACTGATTGATCAGTTAAATCAGGAATCTAAGCACTGAGGAGACAAAGACAAAAATAGAACAGTATAGGTCTTGCAAAAACTTAGACTTTAAATATGTATATGCATATGTATATGTATATATCCACCCTTAAGTATATAGACATATATGTATAAGTAGTGGAGGGCTGATTGAGTCACTCAGTCAAATCACCCCACCTCATCTTATTTAATTTAACCACAAGATGCTATTCCTTGATACCTCTGTTAGGTGAGAACACATCTCAATTGGATTGATTAGAGGTATAAACTAGATATAGACAAGGCCTACACATCTCTGGTCCATTAAAGCTTTATCTTGCAATGAAAAGTCTGTTCAGATTGATGAGGTAATTGGTTATGCCCTTTGGGGCCTGTACAAAGTCAGAAAGCTAGTTTGGAACTGAGGATTTGGATATCTGGCAGCATAGTGATGAAAGCCTCCAGCTATACCCTTGAGAAGGAATTACTTGAGGGTAGAGGAAAAGAACCTTGGCTTTGGCCTCTGTCTTGTATTCCCTGCCCCCCTCTTCCCTCACTCCCACCACCACACTTTGCTGGAAGAGGACCTCCTGAACTTCAGAGGACCTGTGAGGTTGGGGCTTTTTCATCAGCATCCTAAGTAATGTCCCTAGGACAGCAACGGTTGGCATCAGTGTCTTCACCAGGAGCCAAGAATAAACTACATACACAGGAAATGCAGCTTCAAAGGCCTGACAAGGAGCCAAGCAGAAGAACTACTTCATGTTTAAGAGGAACTTGGTATATACCCTACAAAGGGGAGACAGGACTTTCAGTGGCCAAGAGCTTTGCATTACTCTTTTGCCACATGTGCTCTATAAACTTGAGCCCACTTTACCCTGGACTTTGCATGTTCTGTTGAGAAGTGTGGCATAAGACTTTTGGCAGGATGTTTTGTACCAACTATTCTTCATTCTCATTATACCACTTTAGTCAATATCCTTTTTGAAAAAGCTAATTAAGTCTTGCCAACTAATGGATAGCAAAGATAATCATGGAGGGATGCATGCTGGTAGGGACTCATGAGCAATATATATAGCATTGGTAAAACCACCTTCTAATCCCTCAGCACTACCCCTATGGCCCTAAGCAAGATGTGTTAGACATTCTGTGGGGACCTAGCCTGCCCAATGTGAGTTGGGTTTGGGAGACAACCTTTTGCTACATTTGTATAAGACATGTAAAAATCAAATAATCAGAAATCAGTTATGGAACTTATATATGTATATATGAATATATGTTCTCTATATGTGACTATATGTTCTATTTCTCTCTTTGTATGTATGTTCTTTCTCCATATATACATTTAGTTTAGTTCCATCTGAGGAAATATATACATATACATATATGTATATATAAAGAGAGAGAAAGAGAGTGAGACACACACTGAGAAATTAATTATTTCATCCTAAATTGTTTGTGAAAAAGTTATTTAAAAAAACAACCACCAGATATTCAGGTATTTTATGCTCTGCCTAGCATCCTCTCTGTCAGACTTAAAGTTCCTGCATTTTAAATGTCAATGGTGTATGTTAATTGTTGAGGTTCTTTAACCTCAACCTCTTATATGCCATTAATACTTTTGTGTTAACTGCATGTAACAGCATTTTAAAGATGAGAAACATTGCTTTAGCTTTGATAGAGTTTTTATTAACTATACTGAGAGAGATGTTTTGTCATTGCCAAGTTCTTATTTACTAGGTTTGTATTTGACTGATTCAATTCATTTAATCATTTATTAAGCATGTACTATGTTTATAAGCTAGTGTACTAAATGTTAGGGAAGCTATAAAGATGAAAAGATACATAGTCTTTGTTCTCAAAGAACTTAAAATCTAATGAGGGTAGAGCAAGAATGAGATATATACAAAAATTAGGAAAAAAATAAAAATAAAAAACCCCCCAAAATTAGCATAGTGGATAAAGAGACTCAGACAGCATGTCAGGAGAAAATAAACAAACCTGTATAAGATGCTGACAATTCAACAAACAGTTTTAAGGGCCTACTTTGAGGCCCTGGGCATATTTATCAATAACAGTGAAATTAGTCTGCTGACCTTCAGGAACTTCCATTCTGCCAGAGGAATCTAGCTTGCATACAAGTAATGTTTTTGTATTTCGTAATGTAATTTGCAATGAATACAAAGTAAAAATTATGTTGAAAAGGGACAAAACACTTTCAATATGCTTGGTGATACTATAAACTCAAGCTGCTGTTTCACAGCATTAGAGATGCAAGTGTAGAAAATAGGTTTGCTTTAGGTTCAGAGACCATCATAGACAAGGGTCTAACTTTAGAAAAAGGGAATTGGAACAAAGAAAAGGGGTATTGTATGGAATGCAAAGTATGAATAATCTTTGTGAGTACTCTCTGATATTTCTTGCATTCACCACCATTTTCACTGCTACCATCTTAATTTGGGACCTCTTGTACTCTTGGCTAGATTATTGTAATAAGCTTCTAATTGGTCTCCCTACCACTACCCTTTCTCCACTGTAATCCCTCCTACACACCACTGCCAAGTTTCTCTTCCTAATGTATAACTGGACATGCCTCTCCCCATTGAAAAATCTTCAGTGATTTTCCATTGCTTTCCAAATAAAATCCACATTTTTAGCCAAGTCTTCACCAATTCATCGCTAGCCTACTTTGCCAATCTTATCTCACAGTGTTTATTTATATATCGTTCCCTAATCTAACTCAAAAGCTCACCATCTTTTCCTTAACTTGTCCTACCTTTCCCTGGCTCTAGGCCTTTCATGTTTCATTGCCTGTTGCTGGAATGAACTTCTCCTTTTTTATCTATCTGCAGTTATTGAAATCTTGGCTTTTCTTTAAGGTCCAGTTTCAATGCCACCTCCTCCAGGTGTTTAAATGCTGATATCCCTAGTTGAAACTAAACTATTATCTCTCACCTTCGGATCTGTGTGATTCAGTTATCCTATTCTGTTTTGTATAAGTTTGTGTCACTTTCACTATGAGTCAATCTCTGATATTATCAATGTATTCTTGCCTTCTTCTGGTGCAAGATACAGTCCATCTTCTTATCTTGGGCAGTTCTTCCTCATATCTTCCACATATCCTTCTTAGAGGATCCACCCAGCATGATAGAGGCTTTTTTTATGTCTTTCTCCATTTCATGTGTTATAATAGTTATCTCCTTGTTGTCTCTCTATCTTACCTCATGACCACACCACCTCCTTTCCTGGTCATAGATTTCCTGAATGGTATACCTTACATCACTTCTTGGGTTAGGTCACCAATGGAAATGTGCTACAATCTATTGCCTGTTCATGCAATATCTCTATTGCTATTTGGATCACAACCTTCTAAATAAGTGAATCACCTAGAATACTCTCGTGCTATAAGAAATGACCTGCAGGAGTTCAGGATAACCCTGGGAAACTTATACGAACTGATACAAAGTGAAGTGAGCAGAACCAGGAGAACATTATACACAGTAACAGCAATATTATAACAATAATCAACTGTGGAAGACTTAACTACTCTGATCAAGATGGTGATCCAAGACAATTCCAAAGGACCTATGATGAAAAATGCTATTTACCTCCAGAGAGAGAACTGATGAACTCTGAGTGCAGATTGAAGCATACTTTTCTTTTTTCACTTTATAATTCTTTTGATTTTTTTTTTTTGCAACATGGCTAATATGTAAATATGTTTTCCATGACTTCACATGTATAACTTATATATTGCTTATTTTCTCAATGGGTAGGAGAGGGGCTGGAGGGAAAGAAGGAATTTGAAACTCAAAATTTTAAATAAATAATTTTGGGGTAGAAAAAAGGTGAATCATCAGGAGCAGATGGTGTTCTTTAGGCATATAAGACTTTGTCACATTCTTGATTTGTGTCCTGGGAACACAACTAACCTCTTTATCATTCATGCTAGGTTGATAAAAGGCCACCTTGGTATCCCTCAGCAGGGAATAATCTGCTTTTCTACCATCTTATCTTCCTCTTACCCTTAATAGATACCCTTTTTCCTGAGTCCATCTGTGGATATTCTTCCTTGGAGTAAAAGAAGTTGGTACCTCCTCAGAGGACTCTCAGACTCTATGTTTGAGGTCTGCACCACCAATGTGCCATTTGGGGACTTTTATATCTGCTCACTACATGCAGGAAGCCAACTCAGATGAGCCTTCCTGACTCCAGGCCTGGTGCTCTATCCACTGTACCACCTAACTGCCCCTGTGAAAGGGGTTGGTACAGTATATATAGCTGCTAGCAGTGAACTGAATGCCATTATTCTAAGTCAGGGATCCTCAAACTTTTTATTCAAAGAAAATATGTACCAGGTTCCTTGAGATTAGCTGAGGGGTGGAAATCTTAGTTGCAACGTCCTCCCCAGCACAGGGGAGGCACAGTGCCTAACATATAGTAAGCACGTAATAACTGTTTATTGACTGAATGCCTAGCACATTGCAGAGGCTATATATGATGGATTAACCAGCTGAATATTTTAGAATACAGATTCTCAAACCAAATTGGCACAAGACTTATTTTATGTGAAAACAACCAATTCTGTCTTTGAGAAGGTACCTAAAATCATGATTATTCTTCTCTAAAAACTTAAATGAATCTGTTTTAAACGTATTGAAGTACCAAAGGGCCTAGTGACTAAATATATTATAACAATCTCTTGTTTCAAAAGAAATCTCTTGATAATATGGTAGGTGCTTAGAAGCATCACTTCCTGTATTTTTTGCTAAAACATGGTAGAAACTACACTACATTTAGATATACAACTATCCTATGCAAAAACATACTAGCTACCAATATGATAATTAACTTCGTTTTAATATCCTCATGTTTCATTTTTCTTTTTTCAAACTTTACTCCTCTGGGGGAACTGTGTAATTTTTTTTTTGTACAGTGACATTTAGTCACCCAGATTTTAATACATTGCTTGACACATAGTAAGCACTTAATACCTGTTCATTGATTGTTGACATTTTTATTAAGTGAAATGGGTATTTTTTGCCCTTCAGTATTTGCCAAGTAACTAAATGGTTGGCCAGTTGTGCATGATTTTTATTCTGTTATTATGCCTCTATCTAATATTCTTAGATTTATGCTTATTGATCTTTGTATCTCTGCCCTTCTCCCCACACTCATTTATTTAGCAAAATGATTTCTGAATATCAAGGATTTAGAGTTCTCCAAGCATAGCTCTTGAAATAGGATTCTAATATAATTATGCTTGGATGAAAAAAAAACCTCATATCCTTCTTAAACTGGAATTAGTAGACCCTCTTGTACATAAGAATCTACTCTAGAGTGGAATTAAGACAAAGGCAGGTGACATTATACAAGTGTTTGTTGAATTGAAAATATTCCCCTAGTCGTATACAGCACGCCCCCTAAGAGTAAACTGGTAATGCTTAATCCTAGCATTATTTCATTTTTTTTTTGGCCAAAGACAAGGTTTATTAGAACATCTGTCATTTTGGGAAGACTCTTAAAGAGTCTGAACATTAGTGAGCTATTGGCTAGATTCTAAGAATCTGAGCCCCATTATTGCAATTTAAAAAAAAAATTCACATCTGTTCAGGTGTGACATTTGATAATTATTGTTGGCAGCAATGGTCACAATAAGTAATAGTATTGTCTTGTCAATACAAGAATTCATTAATTTAGTCAAAATTTATAGAAAAAAAGAAACTCTTTTAAGTGTTACCATACAACTTTGAAAATAGTATTCCTAAAACAAATTACTACACACAGTTGAATTTATTGTCATGTTAGTTGTGCTCTTAAAGCTATAGCAAGGTGTAACAAGTGTTGGAACTGATTTCAATTGAATAACAAAAGAAATGGAATGAAAATCACTTAAAACTGGTTCACACCAGCTATCCTCCTTGTACTATTAACTGCTAAGATCAAGTCACAAAACATTATGTTAGAGAGAAAAGGTTTAGTGAACCCTAGAAATTGGGTTTGATTTATGCCAGAAAATCTGCCTTTTCACTGCTTGAGATTTCAATGGAAGAAAGCCACAGTCTTTTACCAAATGGTTTCTAAGGAAACCTCTTACAGCAGAGCATCTGAAAACAATTTGGTTGTTAATGAGAAATAGTTCTTACGATGGTGGGAAAGTGTTGTTTGAAAGGAAAGGCTTCAAGATTTGGCAGCCTCTCCACAAAAGTGTTTAAATAACTGTTGTACAATTTGGTATATGAAATTTCTACAGAGATAAACATTTGTAGCTGCCTTTTTGATTTGCAGGTCTGGTTGTAGGCTTCAGCTAACTTATAAGTAAAAATTTAAGGCCATGGTAATGGAAAAATAAGTATTTGTATTTAAAATGTAGATATGTGAATGGTTTAGTATTTCCAAGCCCAACAGAAAATCTTTACAGGGTCTATTATGCTTTTCTCTGTGTACATGGAATTCTTACATGCTAGCTTGTATTGTGTACTATGAAATTCTCATGGTAGCTACATAGATGTCTATAAATCTCAAATTATCCTCATCAGAATTCATACTGAAATATTTCATGAAATTTCCATTTTAAATCTAATAAGGTTGAGGTTTTTTTCCCCTGAGGCAGAAAAAAGTTTAAAGAATTCTTTTCTAAGCTATCTTCCAAATAAGAATAGTTGCAGTGTTAGAATTGGACATTTTTTGATTCTGAATCCCCTAAGTATACCTATTGAAATGGAAGCCCTAAATAAAAATACTTAGGGAAAAAAACAAACAAGAAAGAAAACCTGCAAACCTTCTTAGACTAAAGTTACTGGGACCAACTCTTGTAAATAAAATTCCATTCTATACAGAATTCAGACATTATTGAGATGGGTGACGTTATGTGTGATAGAGACGTGTAAATAAAAGTTCGTTGCAGAAGATGCAAGAGACATTATTAATTTTGTATTAAATATTCTCTTTCCCTGGGCATAATTTGGGATTGACTATTCAGTTTGAAATTTTCATTCTCAAATTGGTAAAGCAGTTTAAAGTCTTGCATGAGCATCACCTTTTACACTCTTGCCACCCATCCCAACCACTGTTATGTGTTCTTCTGGAGCCCTTTCCCCAGTCAGACCTGCCAGGAGTCCTCCTGAAGTTTTGGCACCAGCTGTTCTCCTTATTTGACCTCCCTTTCCTTTCTTCTTGGGTCTTTATACTTCCTCCTAGTTGGGCAGCTGCTTCCATTTGGAACTATGCTTTGGGCAGAAAAACATTCTGCCAATGAAAATAGGAAAGAGAAGAGAACAAGCAGGGTTACGCTTGCTTTGCACGTGCTGCAGCTGTGCTCGCTGTGGATCTTGCTACCTCCTGGGTGGAGAAGAAGGCTGAAGAGCAATCTGTGGCTGACAGGACCAGAGATCCTTCCAGACCAAGAGATCAGTGACAGGGAGCCCCCTCTGCTCCCATCAAAAACCCAGGCGAACACAAAGAGAGTGTTTGTAGTATTCTAAAGGACCTGAATAGCTGACACTGGCAATTTTATATTTGTTCACTCACTCAGTATCCTGCACTGACTTCTATAAAATTGTTCTGCTACAGAGTGAGGAAATTTCTTTTCCTTTTTTTTTTTAAAATCAGGGATAGACAGTGAGAGAGAAAGGAATGGACAGAGAGACAACAGGGTGTGTGTGTGTGTGTGTGTGTGTGTGTGTGTATGTGTGTTGAGAGAGACAGAGAAACAGAAACAGAGACAGACAAGACAGAGAGAATATAGTGGCCTTTCTCTTCCTGTCCCTTCTCTCCCATCTTAAAAAAAAAAAAGAAAAAAAAGACCTAGAAGTCACCATGCACACAGGTTGAACATGGCAGCCTCTCCACAAAGATTCCAGAAAGATAATGCCACTGCAACACTTAGCAAGAAAACATTCATGTACTGGGATACAGAGAAGGATTATAACATAAAAGTCACAAAATTATTTTATTCTATTCAATATAAATTAGACTCCTGCTAAAAACATTTTCTAATTTGATGCTCTTCAGAGGTTAGGAGGAAAATTGTAATACATTTAGAGAACAGAGAGACTGCTTATTAAACTTGTGTGTATGGCACATGCAGTGAACCATGTGGGCAAGGTCATTCAATGTGCTTTGAGGAAGTTGCTAATTTCTTTTAGAAGTTCTAGTTTGGTTCACAGACCACCTTCTAACACTAACTACTGATTCCTGAAAGAGCATGTTGAATTTGGAACTCCAGCAAATAAGTACCAACCTTCTTACTTTTCCTGATTTGAGTTATCAGCACTCCCTTGATGGACTAAGAAAAGGGAAAGGATGTTATTTGTTCATACTTTTGGTGACAAGCTGTCAAGAAGTCCTGTTTTCTTTAGTTCCTACATGACATAATAAAAACAAAAATAATATTCCTGCCTCAGCAACATTAACTGGCCTCTTCTTTTCTTCCTTTTTTTTCTCACTGTCTTCATAGTACCACAGGATGGCTCTCCAGTCAACTCAGCAACTTAATTAGATGGCTCCAGATTCCTGAATATAAATTACCAAAGATTATTTGTCTTTACATGCATCACTTCCTTAGCACCTTATACTAACAAACACTGTATATAGAAACTGACTAAGTGAATTCATTACTTTGCTTGCCTATTGCTTAAATGGTGCTCATCTCTATTACCAGGATCAGACTTTCAAGGAAAGAAATTAAACCAGATTTATCAACTATCATACTTGAAAAGGGGGTGGGGGTGGGGGAAGAGATCAGGTAACCAGATTTGGTTCCCAGATATTATCTTATCTAAAAATCAAATGTGGTCTCCATCTCCAGAAAATTTTTGACCAAGATACAATTTGAGAAATTAATGCGAAGAAAAATTTCATGCTATGTCTCCTCTTATTTGGGGGGAATTTTGAGTTTATTTCCCCATATAGTATCAATGTGTAGCTTCCTTGTTGCTTAGGGATTTATAGCTATAATCTCTATGGTCAAGTGGTATACTTTTTTTGTACTCATAATGTTTAAACTGATTTATTCTTCCCAGTTTCTCTCTAGATCTTTGCTTAGCCAACCACCATTTTTTAATCTGATCCTTTCAGCATTCATGTGACATGTGTTGAGTTAGAGAAGACAATCTTTTCAAGACTAGACTGTGTCACTGATTGACTTGGGTATATTTGCATGTGAGCATCAGCTTCTTTGTAAAATGTGGAGATTTGTATTATATACCTCACAGAACTGTTGCCTTGGGAATATCTTTAACTGTAAAGTTTTGTGTGTGAGCTCTTCCCTGCCCTTCCTTATTGTTCTAATTACAGTAGTAATTATAGTAGTAACTGTTGGAAGTTTTTCTCATTTGTATAACTATTCCTGATAGTACCTTAAAATCTTTTCTGACTTCATTTTTAGGGGTTAGGGCTTGGATGACTGATCATAGACCTGTGGAACTGTAAAGTTCAATCACAGTATTCATCTCTTCCAAAACAGACTTTTAACTCATCTTCTTCCTGTGTGATACCAAGACTTTGGTCATCAGCTTGAAAATGAAACAGAGTTCTTATGGTGTTGGATACTTAACAGTATGAACCTTTAGATAATAAAGATATTTGCAGAGGATTTTAATTTTAATTCAAAGAGATTTTCAAAGTGCTTAGTGTGTGTAGCACACAAAGCATCATGGTACAATAGAAATGGTCAATTCTGCTGGCCAGCAAATCCTGGATGTAACTCCCCTGTCTGATACTTACTGGCTGTATGACCATAGATAAGTTACTTAACCTCATCTTCAAAATGGGGATGATATTTGTTGTATCTACTTTATGGGACTTTGTGACACACAAATGGAATAATAAACATACACACATTATATAAATACAGTACATATACATACACATATACACATACATACATATATTTATATCTATCTATCTGAAATCTTTACAAACTTGTAGTTTTATGTTTCAGGGTCCAGATGTGGGGATCTCTGCCAACTCCCCTTGCCTGCCAGAGCAATGGCTCAGTCTGAACTCCGTCTCAACCCACAAAAATCAGGAGACAGTGATTCTGTCCCACTACAGGGAATAAGGAGGGAATAGAGGACATTGGTAAGGAAATCACAGTTAGAGGACTGTGCAGTCAGAGCTAGCTAGAGGAGAAAAGAGCATCTGGAAAAAGACAGGACTGAAACCAAACTAAGGACAGTCCTCTTTTCCGAGAGTTTACTTAGGCAAAAGACCCAGATCTCTGTAAGTCCCACATCCTTTCAGGGGGCAGAGGATTAGCAAGCGGGTAGCAATGGAATAGGGAAGGACCAAAGAGTGAGGATGAAAAGCTGGGGAAAAAAAAGATTAAACAAAGACATAAGACAATCTAACTACTCTGAAATAATCTTAGATTAAGTGTGTACTTGGGTTAATTGTTGCAAACAATTTCATGGATTTTGTATGTATATAATGGCAGCTAGGTGGCACAGTGGGTAGAGTGTTAGGCCTGAAGTTAGGATGACTCATCTTCTTGAGTTAAAATCTGACACTTATTAGCTGTGTGACCCTGGGCAAGTCACTTAACCCTATTTACCTCATTTGCCTCATCTGGAAAATGAGCTGGAGAAGGATATGGCAAACCACTCCAGTATCTTTGCCAAGAAAAATCAAATGGGGTCACAAAGAATTGGATACAACTGAAACAACTGAAAAACAGATGTGATCAAGAATTACTTCAATATAAACTTTAGGGAAAAGCTTAAAAAATAGTATTGTGCCATTGTTTGGGCAGAAATGGTTTGATATTAATTTCAAATTGTAGTGAACAGAACCAGGAGTACGGTTTATACGACATCAATATAGTAAAGACAAAGAACTTTGAAAGAATTAGGAACTTGGATCAGTCTAATCACAAACAATGCTTCCAGAAGACTAATGATGAAACCTACTATCCACCTCCTAACAGAGAGATGAAAAACTTAGTGTAGAATATGAGACATGCATTTTTTTTGGACACAGTCAATATGGAAAGTTGTTTTAGTTAACTCTACATGTTTGTAGCAGGGATTTAATTTTTCTGTCATTCTGCATTGAGGGAGGAATGAAAGATGGTTGACTTTTGCTGATTTAAAAAGAAATGAAATGTTTTTAAAATCCTCACTTAATCATATTGCTTACATATGCAAAACTTATAGTGTGTGTGTGTGTGTGTGTGTGTGTGTGTGTGTTTTATGTGTATGTGCTATGTGTAGGTATAAGACGAACAGGCAGTATAAATGTATGAAACTTAAAATTAATCAGGAGAAAGAGAGTGACTGATTGCCATTAGGAATTCGCTCCTTCAATGACCCCAAATTTCTTCCAGAAACAAAGGGCCAACCTTCTAACAACAGTATTTGACTTGTGGTGTTTTATGGCTGCTCAGAGGAATTAAAAAAAATGACTATCATATAAAGAACAAGGGAGACAGGTGCACGGTGATTGTGAGCAGGTTGTAACACATAACAAATAGAGAACCTCAGAGAACAGCTGGAGTTGAAGGATGTCATTACAGAATATGCATTCCAGGTGAGGAATGTAACTTGTGCAAAGGCATGGGGACAGGAGATGATGCTTCACTGAGTTCAGGGCATTTTGCCTGGAACATACAAAGGGAAGTGAAATGAAATGTCTGGAAAAGTAATTGGGAGCCAGATCATATGGGGCTTTAAATGCCACACTGAAGGGTTTTTTGTTTTTTGAATTTTTCCTTGAGGCATTTGGGAAATGCTGAAGGTTTTTAAGAAGAGGGATGACATGGTCAGATCTGTGATTTTCAAAGATCTTTTGACAGTCGTTTGGAATTTAGTTTGAATGGGGGAGTGTCTGGAATCAGGAACACCAGTAGTCAGACTATTACAATAGTTCAGATGAAAGGTAATGAGGGTTTGCATTAGGGTGGTGGCAGCCTTGTAAGCAAGAGACACATACTAGTCTTGTTATGTAGCTGGAATTGATAAGACTTGATACATAGTTGGATATGAGTGGTGAGGGAAAAAGAAGTCAAAGATGACTCAGAAATTGTAACATGGATGAATGGATTTAATAAATGTAATTTTAATAAATGTAAGTTGTATACATGGATGAATGAGCTTAATAAATGCTCACTGAATTAAACTGAATTCGGTGCCTTCAATAGGAATAGAAAAGTTTGAAAGAGGGCTAAGTTCCTTTTGAAAGTGTTGAGTTTGAAATGCCTATGGGACGTCTAGGTAGAGCTCTCCAACAAACAGTTGGTGATACAGGACTCTACTATAGAAATACAGATCTTAGGAAAGAGATCAAGACTGGATATATAAATTTGGAATTCGTCTTAATAGACATAATAACTGAACCCATGGGAGCTGATGAAATCACCTGAGAGCATATAAAGAGAGGAGAAGAACTTAAATTAAGGGGTAGAATATAGGTAAACTAGCAAAGAAGACTCACAAGTGATCAGAGAAGGAAGAAGGCAATCAGGATAGAGAAGAGAGAAGAGAATACTCCAGAGAAGGAAAAGGTGACAGTGAAATCAAATGAAATGGAGGCTGGGAACACTGGTTTGAGTAGCTAAGCAAGCTGGGAACAGTATTCAGTTTATTTTTACTTGCTGAACTGTAATAATGACAATGGAATTGCTCTTACTTGATAAACCGATCCTTTAGCATGCATCATTAAATCTAGGACTGAATCTATTAGTGGAAAAAAAATAAATGTACTATTTATGTAGCTAGATTAACTCTTTTAATGTACTGAAGGAAGAATAAGTAAGCTTTGATGCATAATGGTCCCTGGTACAAAAATTAGAACCTGAAAATAAGAAAGAAATTCGGTCGTTTATTTTGTATGAAAAAAATCTTTCAGTTTTGAAGTGCTAGAATCCTTGAATGGGGTGAGAATGGTAATATTTTAGTTATTTTTCTGCTTTAGATATTTCTCAGTATCTGATGCAGGAACCCCATTTGTCATACTATTAGATATGAAACAAATGTTTGAACTAGTTCCTGACAATGGGATGTATACTATAGAAATTTCACTAGGCATTTGAAAGTGTGCCTCAGAGAATGCATGCTATAGAGACACTTTTCAAATAGAATATCATAGGTTTAGAGCTTCAAGAGACCTCAGAAATAACCTGGTCCAGTCCCTTCATTTTATAGATTAAAAAACAAATAAACAACTGAGGCCTAGAAAAGCTAAGAAACTTGAGCAAAGTCATATAGGTAGTAAGGAAACAGAGAGCCAAGATTCCAACTCAGACCCTCTGACTCCAAATCAGTGCTCTTCCCTCTACATCATGATCCTAACAGGACTCCTGGATTTGAGGTGGCAACTGCGTACAAAACAATTTGTCATCAAGAATCATGCAGTAAAATGCCAGAGGTCATGAGGTTTGGAGTTGGAGGACCTGGTTTGGAATCTCAGTTTTGATACTCGTTGCCTATGGGACTTTGGAGAAATTATTTCACTTCTCTGGGCTTCAGTTTCCATTTGTAAAATGAGAGGTTTTTGTTTGATGACCACTTAGGTCACTTCCCAGCTCAGGAAGCCCAGTTTGTTTACAATCCATTTACAACTAAAAGCATTTTGATAACAAAATCCCCATTGAATATCACTTATCCTTTAGGTATGTTTAATATTATAAAGGGTGTTGGAAGTATACCATATTTAGTTTAGGATTCCACAACTTGAAGGAAATGGAATATTTAGAGTCTTTTCTAGTATTAATTATAATTTTTCATATTGAGAGTTAGAAGCTTAGAAAGGGAGAAAAGGTCAGAGGACATTGGATAGTAATAGAGAACTCTGGAAGCCACAGGAGCTGGGGAGAGAAACTTGATTTGTTCGTAACACTTTACCATAATTATGATATCCCTCCCTTCTACCCTTTCTCTTTCCCTTGATATTCATAGTTGACATCATGCTTGATCTTCACAGCAGAATGGTACAACATACAGAGCAATGGATTTGGAGTCAGGGGACCTGGATTTAAATACCAAGTCTCAACTTCAACTGTAAAATGAGGGGTTTGGGTCAGATGGCTTCTAAAGTCCCTTCAAGCTCTAAATCTGTGATTTTATGATCTTGTCAATGACAATGACAAATAAAAAGGTGTGAGTCTTCATTTTCTTCTTTTATCCCTCATTTTCCTCCCATCTCACAAGGATTATAGTTTGTCTTTTAAAGAAAGCCCTTGTTATCTTGTCCCCCTTCCTACCTTTCTGGTTTTGCTGCATTTTAAATTCCTCTGCACATACTTTGTGATCCATGTATTGGCTTCCTTGCTGTTCACATGACACTGTCCATCTCCCAACTCTAGGAATCTTCCCTGGCTGTCCTGAAGGCCTGCATTCTGTCCCTCCTTTCTCTGCCTTCCAGAGGTCCTTCAAATCTCCCTTCTCTGGTCTCCCTTGCCCAGTTTCTTTCAGATCTCAGGTAAAATCCCACCTTCTGCAGAAATCCTTTCCTTGGTTTCCCTACAGTTAGTGCCTTCCCTCTGAAATTATCTTCTAGTTGCTCTACATAGCTTGTTTACATGTCATCTCCCTCATTAAAATTGTGAACTCCTAGGGCAGCTAGGTGGTGCAGTGGATAGGACACTGGCCCTGAAGTCAGGAGGACCTGAGTTCAAATCTAGCCTCAGATCTAACACTTGACACTTACTAACTGTGTGACCTGGCTAAATCACTTAATCCCAATTGCTTAAAAAAAAGTTTGTGAATTCCTAGAGGAGTAAAGCCTGTTTTTGCCTTTTTTCTTTCTTTCTTTTTTTTTTTTTGGTAACCCTAGGATTTAGCATGATCCTTGGCACATAGTAAGTGCTTAACAGATGCTTGTTAATTAGATTTAAGTGACTATCATATCCGGAAAATAACAGCAATGGATAAAATAGAACATTTTTCTTTACTTTGTGGCCTAGTCCTGTGGTACCACAAGAGAACAACAGGAATACAATATCTATAACCCCAAATAACTATCAGTCTGGGACACCCTGGATTTGGTGACAGCAGATTAGATGGTCTTGTGTATTTAGTTTGAAAACGAAGTTGAAAGTAGCTTAATATGCCTCATGGTTATAGAAGTATTACACAAGTAAAATTGGCTCATTTAACATCCTGTCAAGTGGAAATTTCTATTAATAGACAATTTTATACTTCCTTAATATGATAATTTATGTTCACAATAATACTACTAAAGTGCTGTAGGATCCCCAAATACCATAAAAGATTAAATTGTAGCTATAAGTTGAATTTCAAGCGTATTTATTTTATTTTAATTATTTAAAATTGATAATCCATATGTAGCATTTCTTCATCAAGCTAAATTCTGGTTTCAATAGAACACTCCTATTCCCTGATTGTCTTAGATGATAAGTTTACTAAACACGTAGAAAGATCAACAAGTTTTCCCACTGTTCTTTCTGCATTGAGTAACAACAGAAGAAAGATCAGGGTATAAACAGCAAGGAGAAGGACTCTGATTAGTTATTAGCCATTGGTCACAAGGGTTTTTGTTAGGATAGCTCACAGAAGCGGTTTCCAGTCCTGAGGATCTATAAACTCATTGTTTAGGTACTTTCTTAATCATAGTTAGAAAGATAAAGTAGATTACAGATTAAAGACCATGTTGTGATCTATTCATTCTCAAGTGAAGGAAAGGTCAATATTGCCATTTTTCATACGAGAAAACCCAAAGGTGAAGAAACTAACCACACAGTGAGTCAGGATTGCTAATAAGAATTTAGTTGCTGATATTCTTTCAAAAGGCATACTATTGTCTTGATAATAGTTAACACAGGAAGACCACTTACTGCTTCTTGCTAGGATGGAAGTGGAAATTCCATAAAGTCCCTGCTCCATCTTTGACTCTTCAAAGAGAAAGGACTTTTTAAGAATATAGTCATTCAGTTCCCTCCATCTTCCCTCCTGGGATGTCATGTGGGGAAAAAAAATCCACTTATCTTCAAAGCAAAACTACAGAGAAGGATGATTTTAAGAAGGCCAATTGAAGTGAGAAGGCTCTACCTTCTTTGGATTGTTTTTTAAGTCTCTGAACAATAGGGCCTTGCCTAAGCTCTACTTTATGGTTATTTTTTGGGCCCTCCTGGCACAGAGTGAATATAAATAGTAACTGTTTCTCTTTTGGCCAGCAACCCTGAGGGTCTTCCCCTCCCAGTTTTTTTTTTTTTAAAGGGGCCATCCCTTGACTCACTTCTTAAAGAGGCTTATTCACTGAATGGGCGTTACTTCACTCAAACTGAGAATCTGAAAAGACTTTAGTTTAAAAGGGCCAGGGTCTCCTGTTGTATCCTGAGCCATCTCCAGTCAATATCTGGCCACTGGACCCAGATGGCTCTGGAGGAGAAAGTGAGGCTGGTGACCTTGCACAGCCCTCCTTCACTCAAATTAAAGTCAATTGCAAGTCATGTCATCACCTCCCTGATGCCATGCTCCTCTTCGAGAACAAAGGACAAACACAACTTCTTTAGTCTCTTCGTTTCATTAAAAAGGAGTTCCTATCATATCAAAATGGTGCAGTAAGAAATAATGTGAAAGGCACATTTTGATAGAATGGGCAGAGCACAGTTTGCTTTGTTCTTTTGTGTTCTATAAGCAGAGTATGAAGCCCTAAACTGATGCCTCATTCTGGCCTTGGAGGTACACCTGGGTTCTGGAGGGCTGTGCTGGCAGAATTGACCATAAGCTGTTGTAGATTCTCCATAATTGGAAAGGTTCTGAAGACAAGCTCAGCAATGGACCTAAACCAAGTTGAGAGTAGACAACAGACTTTTAAACCCATTGGTAAGTTAGGGGGATGCCTGCCCCAAGCATGTGAAGACTTCTCCTGGTACAATAGGTAGACAAGAACAATTTGTTCCCTTGGCCATTGAGGTGGCTGAAGCAAGTGGTATGGAGTGTTTAGCGTTCAGTAAGACAGCAAAGATGTCATGGTCATCCACTGCATCCTGAGCCATTGCTGACTTTCGCTCCTGACTTTGTTTTGCCACTGGACTTTGATGACTCTGAAAGAGAGTGAGGCTGATGACTTGCACAACTCTACTTCATTTAAATTCAATTCATGCGCAAGTTAAGGCATCACTCATTTGTGATGTCATTGGTCTTTAAAAATGAAGAATGAACAACAACAAGCTAGCTAAGAACAGAGAGTCTTTACTGGCTGATGAGTGTTTTGGCTACAACAACCCATCTACTAAGTTATTGATGGGTCTAGGTCTATATTAGTAGAGTAAGTATTCTCAACGATGAAGTCTTGGGGTGTGTGTTCCAATTTCAATTTCAATAAATACTTGTCAAGACTTACTGATGAGGTGCTTGGGTGCCTGTACTTGGACCCCAATTCCAAGCCTCAAAACACTATTCCTGACAATTTTCTCCCCAGCTCAAAGACCCTATCACTGGCAATAACTCATGAGTCAGCCCAGTGAGGCAGACTATCTCACTATCTCTCCCCATTACAGACCTCTATAGAATTGCCCTTGTATGAACGAGACTACCTTGTATTAACAAAATTATCATGTACTGATTCCCACAGTTATTGTATGTGATCCAGAAGACAAATTATAGACATCAACTCCTGAAACTATCTTGTTACAGATATAACAGACCAAAAATACATCCCTATGCCCCTTAAGAACCCTCTCCCTGCCAGTTTGCAGTAATGAATGACACCTGTAACCAAGGTTGTATGTTATCGCCTAATTAGCATGCTTGCTACATAATCCACTACTTTTCCTATATAAGCTTTAGCATCATTCCTGTTGGGTTGCAGAATCCCTTAGGGAGCTCTGCCCATCATATTAGCATTATAAAAAACCTTTGCCAATTTGACTTAAAGAATGCTTGAATCTGTGAATTCATTCTAGACACTCTGTCCTGTACTTTGGTCTTTGAGGGGTCCCTGAATCCCTTCAATCCCATCGTTGCTATGTGCCAATGGACAGGTAGGTGGCATGTAGATAGAATGTTGGGCCTGGAATCAGGAAGACCTGACTTCAAATCTGGCCTGAGACACTTATTAGTTGTGTGACCCCGGGCAAGTCAGATGACTTGGAGATCCATGATAATCTTAGCTATATACAAAACACTACATCAGCACCTTTACTTCTTTTTTCAGGGTTGAAACCCTTGAATCAAATATATTTTAATTTTAAAAGCCTTTTCCTCTTTCGCATAGCAATATAACCTGAGTCAGGAGACTTGCCTTTTACTACTGTTTCTTCTATTAGCAATGCGTGACTTTTGACAAGTCATTTCATCTCAGGGGCAGGTAGGTGGTACAGTGGATAGAGCTTGAGCTCATGAGTTCAAATCAGGCCTCTGATATTAGTTATGTGATCCTGAGCAAGTCACTAACTCTGCTTGCATCAGTTTCCTATATATAAAATGAGCTGGAGAAGGAAATGGCAAATCATTCCAGTGCCTTTGCCAAGAAAAACCTGAATGGGGTCATGAAGAGTCAGACACAACTAATGGACTAAACAACAACCACAAAATTCACCTCTATGGGTCTCAGTTTCCTCATTTGTAAAATGAGTCATTTTGACTAGTTGACCTTTAAGGCTTCTAATAGTGCAATCTACTTTCATTGTGCAAAGATTATAGAATTGGAGCATTGTTCACTGGTTTACCAGCCCATCAACTGTGAAATCAACCACTTTTGCAGTATTATTGGTGCCTTAAAAGAAACTAAAGGGGTGAGAAGAGAAAATGAAATAGGCAAATTTTATAAAATAAAATGTATTCACTCTGATAATGTGCTAATGGCAGTTGCCTGCCTCTTAATAGTCTAGTCATAATGAACCAGGCTATTGAAAGATTAAAAGACCACAAACACCAGTGTCAGGGCAAGAGGGTGTGGGGGAAGTGGTTGACAGACCTTTTTTTTTTTCCCTAACCGTAGAAATAAAAAAAAAAAAGAGCACACCCCTGTATGTATTCAAATACAATTGAAAAAAAAAAAAGCAGATTTAAGGAAATGTCTGACCAGCATTTTCACATTGCTCCATTTCTAAAATGTCTGTCTGGTAGTACTATGCATCATTTATTCAACAGTAGATTATCCTTTGTCCAAATCCTCAATGATTTAGGTTGTATATAATAAATTAGATACCTTGTCAATAAAATATGTACCAAGGCTGCCCTTCCTAGATGTATGGAAGTTCAATACAAGGAAAGGGGAGGCATAAATTTAGAGGCAATTCTAGCTCATAGTTCTCTTATTATTAAACAAACAACCAAAAAGTTAAAGAATGTCTTTACCGGTTCACTGTTAAAAGGGTTGAAAAAAAAAGGTGAAACTTGGTGTTGCCCTAAATGTTGTTACTGGAGTCATTATGCAGGAAAAAGGGACCACAGTCCATTCGCAAGACCTCTGAATGAACTTCATTCATTCTGTACTTGGAAATGTCTATTCAGCCTCAAAGAGCAACAATAGTCACAACCTAATTTCTTTTGGCGTCATTACCAGCAGAGGAAAAGCTAAATGGTTGTTATGAAAAACCATAGTAACTGTAGCCTAATGATTACATAATTCTACATTTTTATTATTTAATAATGTCAATGTAAAATTATTTAAGAACATGATTTAGCAGTGTTTTATATATCTGTATATATGTGTGTATATAAAGTTTTAACACTTTCATGGAAGCCTTTTGAAAATGGCCCAAAGTAGTTTTTCCTTCCTTGTAATAGTACAGTTTTTAGAATATGTGGATTTATGTGAAAAGAATTCTTCCAAAGTTACTTGTATTATAATCATGTAAATTATTGCATTTTAAAATAATTTATATAAATTTAAAACCATATAAACCTTGAAATAAAGTGCAAAATAGTAATCAGCCAATAGATACTGACGGAATCCATATAGTCCAGTTTGTTCCTGAACCTGCTCTAAAATATTCCTGGTCACAGGAACATTAATTTAGAGCTGGAAGAACATTCAGAAGTCTTCTAACCGAGGCCTAGAGAAGTTAAGTGATTTGCCTAATACCACAGAGGTAATACATAGCGAGTGGTGCTACAGGGCACAGTCGCTAGAGTGCCAGGCCTGAAGTCAGGAAGATTCATCTCCTTGAGTTAAAATCTGTCCTCAGACACTTACTAACCCTGTGTAAGTCACTTAATCTTATTTGTCTCAGTTTCCTCATCTGTACAATGAGCTGGAGAAGAAAATGGCAAACCACTCCAGTATCTGTGTCAAGAAAATCCTCCAAAGGGAGTCATAAAGGGTCAGACATGACTGAAAACAAAAAAAGGTATGAATCTAGGTCGCTTGATTCTCTTTATCTTTATATTCATCATGCTGTTTCAACCTTTACTGAAAAATCGCCAGTAAGGAGATTTTGCTAAGAAGTTACATTATACTTAATTTATAATAATACTGAGATCATTGAACTCTTGAGTTAGAAATTTGAGTCCTGGCTCTCCCAATTACCAGCAGTGTGACCTTGGACAAGTTATTTAACCTCTGGGGCCAAGAAAATCATCTGAGAAATGTGGATTGTAATACTTATACAACCTACTTCTCAGAAATGTTGTGAGGCCAAAATGAGATTTTACACACACACACACACACACACACACACACACATACACATACATACACATACACACACATAACTTTTAGTTAAAATATATCAAATAAAATATATTATACAAATGACTTATTATTAATGGAGTTAAATATTATAATCACTAAATTTCAACTGATATGCTCAGCAACAAAAGGCTTTTGTACTTTGTTTAAACTATTAAATTAACTTGAAAGAAACTGAGTTAGGCATCACCCATTTTTGACACATTTGGCATAATGATCTAATTACTAGAGGACTAAACTAAGAGGGGGACCAGTGTTCTAATCCCTTCCATCTGATTAACACTGTCCTAAAACTTCTCTATAAATGAAAACTAGAAAATTATTGTTATTTTGACTTATTCGCATGTGGTGTCTGTGGTATCTCAGAATAACCACTCCAGTATTAAGGATTTTATGATCTGTGTCCACTTAAAATGATAGCTCACAGGCCTCATCTATGTGTTTCCATTTTTTTTTTTCTGGGTAGCCAGACATAATTAGTTCAAAGCAATGGCATGCAATGAAATAGTATAGTAAGAAGATTTGCTATAGAACATTCCCCCAGCAAAGGCGGGCCCAGAATACATAAGATATTTGTAAATCTACTTATTAAGACACATATAAAATTATTGAGAATCCTCAGGGTCATCGATTTTAATATGAGAAAAATGACCTAAACCAACTTACAGATTCAATACCATACCAATGATATTACCAAAGGATTATTTTATAGGACTCAACAAATAATAACAAAATTCATCTAGAGATAACAAAAGATCAAAATTCTCAAGGGAAATAATAAAAAAGAAAAGAAAAGGAAGGGTGCTTGGCAGTGCCATATCATCAATTATGCTACAAAGCAGTAATCATCACAGGTATTTGGTACTGGTTAAACAATAGAAAAGTTGATTAACGTAACATGTCATGAACTTAAGGGGATATCATCTTCTCGGTAAGGGTTCACTGTTGGCCCAAAAGTTTCCAGGAAAATTGGGAAATACTGTGGGAGAAATTTGGCCTTCAACCAACATCTCACATCATATAACGTAGTAAGTTCCATAAAGAAGTTAAAGGAATAGAGAAAGAACACCTTTCACAGCTAAGGATGAGGGAAAGTTCTTAAATAAGAGATCTAGATAAGCATAAAAGTGTAAATGGAAAATTCTGATCATATAAGAATAAAAAAAATGCACAAATAAACCAGTATAGTTAGAATTCAAAGTGAACAGTGATCTTACCCAAAAATCTTTGTAGAAAAAGTATCTTATAAACATGTATTTAAGGTATAGAAGGAATTAGTACTAATATCTAAGAACAGGAACCATTTCCCAATAGATAAATGGTCAATTCTCAACAGAAAAAATGCAAGTTATAAACATATATGTAACATATATGTAACATGCTCCAAAATAGTAAGAGAAATGCAAATTAAAATAATTCTGACATTCTACCTCACAGCTAACAGAATGGCAAAGATGACAAAAATGAACAGTCATTGGAGTGGTCTCTGTTACCTTCAGGCTCAAATACAAAATCCTCCCTCTGGCTTTTAATATCCTCTATAACCTGGCCCGTTCCTACCTTTCCTGTCTTCTAATACCTTACATTCCCTCCTGTATTGTTTGATTTCATGATCCTGGCCTCCTTTCTGTTCTTCACACAAGACACTCCATCACCTGATTTCAGGCATTTTCACTGGCTGATCCCTATGCTGAGAACTCACTTCCTCCTCATCCCTGCCTCCTAGCTTGCCTGGATTCCTTTAAGTCATCTTAATGGATGCCCAGTCTTCTATAGAAAAGTGTTTTCTGGTTTTGCTTAATCTTAGGGGCTTTCTTTCAGTGATTCTCTTCAGTTTATCCTGTATATATTAGTTGTACCTAGCTTTATGCATGTTGATTCTCCCATTAGCCTGTGAGCTCCATGAAGGCAGAGACTTTTTTTTTTTAACCTTTCCTGGTATTGCTAATGCTTACCACAGTGCCTGGCACATAGTAGCTGCTTGATAAATGCTTATTTACTTGATGAGCATTGTTGATAGAGCCATGCATTTGTCCAGCCATTCTATAAAGCAGTTTGGAACGAATACCTAAGAAGTCATCGGATTGTGCATGTCCTTTGACCCAGTGATACCATTACTAGAGAACACAAAGACATAAGAAAAGGCCCAACAAAATCTTTAAAGCAGTATTTACCATTCACGAGAAATGTAAACAAAGAGGTTGCCTGTTAATGGAGAATGACTAATCAAATTATGGTTTGCTAATCTAATGGTATATTTTCATTTGTTAAGACATTGTGAAAGGAATAGATTCAGGAAAATAAGTAAAGAACTGCACGCATTGATGCAGAGTGAAGTGAGTGGAAACATGAGAGCAATTTATGCAATGTCTACAGTATTGTAAAGAGAAACAACTTTGAAAGACATAAAAACTCTGATCAGTACAGTGAGTAATCAGGACTCCAGAAGACTAGTGATGATGAAGCATGCTTTTCACAACTTGTGAGAAAAATGGTAGACAATAAGTACAGGATGAGACATACATTTTCTGAAATGCCCAATGTGTGAGTTTGTTTTACTTGACTGTACTTATTTGTTACAAAAGATAGCTATTATTTGGCTATGGTTGGTTGGCAATAATAATGCAAAAAAAAAAAAAAGAAGAAAAAGCAATGTCAATGAAATATTGAGTAAATACATAAAAGACAGCAGAAATTCAGAAGGGGGCAGAGATAAGCAGGGCAGTGTTGGTGAGTTAAACCACACCTGCTCATCCTCTCCGACTCTTCCCCACAGTCTCCTAAAATTTCACCGTAGAAGATCCACTTAATCGCCAGAGTCTTCTTTGCTTTCTCCCCCATGGGGAGGGTACCAGTGACATACTCTGTCTGTTCACCTGTCATCCCTTGCTTTTACCATGTGACTAGACCATTTTCACTGTCATTCAATTCCTCGGTAACATCTTTTTACCCGTGTACTTTTAGGAATTTCTCTTTGGTTGTATGTTGTAGCCTGCTCATACCTGTCAAGTGTTTTGCCACATCTTTCATTCTTCAGAGGCAATAATGCTCCATGTCTTGCTTCCGTATGTCAATAATGGTAAAATGTTAACATATCAAGGATGGACCTTTGTTTTTTGGGATGGTTGGGGTCAATAAAAGAACTTAATAAATTCCACAAAGCAGTACAGACTACTCTTCTTTATTTTTTTTTCAATTTTTTTTGCAAATCTTTTTCATTTTTCTTCTGTTTGTAGTTCTCCTTCTGTTCTTATCATTGAATGTCTTTGGAATGATTTTACTTAGTAGAATATATTGCTAAGATTTTTTAAAATTGGTTTTTATCCTTCCATGATTCTCCTTTATAAGATGATACTGCTCATGATCATTGTTTTAACATAAAATTTTAAATCATCTAATTATTAATAGAGCTTCAGGGTCAGTCAACTGCAGGTCAGTCAGACCCAACTCCTTTTGTGGTAGGATATAGTTGAGTCCTTTGTAAGTATACTATATTTTATATTGAAGTATTTATGTTTAGGGTATTGGAGGATATGGAATCATATACAATTTTTTTTCTGTTCTTGGCATAAGGAAGTATTCATGCCAAATTTATCCAGCATACTAGTAATTTTAAAAAAAGTAGTATATGATATTCATGACTTTATATTCAAGCATCTTTGTATATAGAAATGTTCATGTTATTGATTTTGTCAAGTACATAATTTAAAAAGTTTGGAAATGACTGCTCTAAGATACAATCTAAGTCCACTATTTGAATTAGTATCCCATGTCAAGGAAACAAGATAGTCCCCAGATTGCTATTATCCTACAGACAGGCTCCACAGTAGGGAGTCTTTTGCATTTGCATCTCTAGTCCTTAGTATAATGCTTGGTGTATGGTTAGAGTTTAATGAATGCTTTTTTTTTTATTCATCCATTTAAAAAGAGAAACAGATTTGCTGATTAGTGTTTTTCCTAGTTTCCTAATTTGTTGTAAAATTACCAGATATTTAAATACATTATAATTTTGGTCTGAATATCAATCAACTTGCATTCATGTACTTCATGCTGTTTGAGATGCTGAGACTACAAATTCAAAAGGGAAGCAGCCTCGACTCTTATGCAACTTACATTTAGCTATGGCAAGACAGCATGGTCCTGTGATATATATCAAATAGGAAATACTAAATTATTGGGGGGGGGAGGGAACAAACAAGTAGGGGAAATTAGGAAAGGCCTTTTGAAAGAAGTGGTTCTTGAGTTGAGCTGTAAAAGGGAGCTAGGGCTTCCAGGAAGCAGAGATAAGGAAGAAGGACATTCTTTGATTGAGGAATCAACCTGTGCAAAAGCATGGAAATGGGAAGTGAAATATTCCCTAAAATTAGATCTCTTAAAAAATATGTGTGTGTGTGTGTGTGTGTGTGTGTGTGTGTGTGTATATATGTACACACATACACACATTGATACATATGCATATATAATGTATATATATGTATATATACATATATGTGTGCACATGTAAATGCAAATGTGTTGGCATATATCTGCAATTTATATGCGTATCTATCTCTCCGTCTATCCATATATATGTATGTACACATACACTGGAAAATCATCCCAATTATAGGCTACACTCATCTTTTGTGCCAATCAAAGTTTTTGGTGAAAGAATGGCCCATACCCAGACTGATAGGGAAGTTCGAGTCTACCTGTGCCATAATGTAACAGTGTCCAAATTATTAAAGAAAATTACTTCATGGTGAGAGCTCTATTAGCTCAAGCACGAAAACTCTTACACAGTTATACAAATATGGCATTAATTTGACCCATGTAGGATCCCAAAACAACAAGAACATTTTATAAATATATCTTGGAAAAAAATAATTGGTAATCAGCCTTTTTCTTTTCTTTTTTCCTTTTTAACTGCAGGCACCTCACATATTGGCAGCTATTCCCATAATGCTGTGGTATATGCCCTAAAACAATGTGGTATTCATCACATTGACACAGCCAGATGGTGTGGTTATGAATCTCTTTTGGGAGAAGTCATCAAGGAGAGGGGTGGGGAGTGAGGATCTACAGAAGGCTTGGTTTAGAAAACCTAGGTATGATTTATAGATGTCCTCCAGCTATTAATATTTTGCTATAATCAGCTATCCTTTTTCTATTTTTAAACTAATTGAAACACATCTGTAATACTATATAAAGATGAATTATCAAGCCAGTGTTTCAGTACTTTTACAGCATAAAACTCTGATTTCTTCTATGTATTGAAATGCTTTTTTGTCTCAGGTCAGTGAGGCCCAACTCCTGTTGTGGTAGGATATAGTAGAGTCTTCTAGAAGTATAATATATTTTATATCTTTCCCCTAAGTATGTCCTCATAGAATCTATATGCAAAGTGTTTGATAGGATACTGATAATGCCAATAATTTGCATGTCTACTGATTTGTTGTAGTTCGGTTGTGTCTTTGTGACCCCTTTGGGGGTTTTCTTGGCAAAGATACTGGAGTGGTTTGCCATTTCCTTCTCCAGCTCATTTTTGCAATGAGGAAACTGAGGCAAAAAGGATTAAGTGACTTGCCCAGAGTAACATAGCTACTAAGTGTCTGAGACCAGATTTGAACTCATGAAGATGGGTCTTCCAGATTCCAAGCCTAGTGTTCTGTCCACCGTGCTACCTAGTTCTTATTAGTTTGCTAAATCTAAATTCATATTATCACAATTTTAAGGATGAGGATTAATATGTTTAGTATATTTTATAATGTCTTTGAACTAGAAACTCCTAAAGGATTCCTGATTTTAGGAATAAGTAGAAAGAGTAAAAATAAGGACATTTTTAGAATATTGAGAGAAAGGGCAAAGGATTGGAAAATTGCAAAGTGACTGATAGTATGATCAGGCCTGATGAATTCATACAGTCAGTTTTCCTTGAATTACCCATCTATTGGATCATTCAGGAATACCAGCTACATTAGTAGAAGGGAGCCATACCTGGGAAATAATTTATACACTCCCTGTTGAGGAGGAGTAGTGGTTGGGAGAATGGAGGTCTTAATGAGAAAGGACAGAGGGGTGCGAAAAGCAAGGATTTTAAAGGGATTATTTGAGTCAGAAAGGAGACTGTTACTAGGGAGATACCCACAGCTGGGCCCTCTATGATTGAAAGGGATAACTTATTTGTGAAAATGGAAAACCAAGACAGCAAAAGTCTCAAAGGTCTGATACAAGAGTGTCACCAGCATAGCACAAGGAAAGAAGCTGTGGCCAGTATTGCTGGTCAAAGTTTTGCTGAACGTGCCCATGAAGAGAATTCAGCTTTGGTGCCTCAAAAGCTGAGGGCTGAAGAATCAATTTCAGGGGACAAAAAGGGAGCCAGGGATAAAGGTCTTCCTGGATTTCCCCAGACATTAAGATCAATCGATCAATAAACATTTATTAGGTATCTACTATGCACCAGACACTGTACTAAAGCACTGGAGATACAAAAGGAGGCAAAAGACAGCCCTCCAGGTGCTCCCAATTAAATGACATCATCAATTAGGTCACTACAATTTGATACAGGAATCAAATAAATCAATAAACATTTATTAAGCACCTACTATGTGCTAGGCACTGTGATAAGTGCATCATTAAGACACAAAGAAGCAGGAATATTTTCTGTTTCAAATGTGGTCTAGATGGTGATAAATACGTTAAATGCATTCAAGAAGTTCAGAGGAAGCAGATGCTTTGGGAACCAGCATTGAGAAACAAGCCATGTTATGATGCCCCATGTTTGCTTTCGAGAAATGAAGCAAGATGATGAAGTTTTGCAGAAAGATTTGGAAATTCAGAAAATGCTGAAAGATATTTAAAACAAGAACTAAACAGAGATTTGATAGCCAGATAGAAAAATTTAAATGTGTGATATCTCAGCTGATAAAGTACGAGGTATGGCAAAGAAACAGCTATGTTGAGGCAGCAGCTATGATGCTCAGCTGGTTTCCCAGTCCAAAAAAAAAAAATTGCCAGGAAAACTGCTGCTTGGAATAAAGCAGACATTATGTATAAAAACCAAATGACTTTGTCCAGGATTGAGGAAGATACCAATTCACACAAGGGTAAAGAGTCGAACCCTGACATAATAGCTTTCCTTTCTGGTCTCTCAGCTGTAGCATATGCAGGGTAAATTAGCTTTCACTAGGCCCTTGGCCCTTGTCTCACCGGTTGCTTCCCCTCTGGTGAAATCATGGAACCACTAAACTTGTCCAGGATATGCACCTCATTAAGAAATCCACATGTGGAAACATACCAAGAGCTAGTGTGGATTGAGATACCTGAACTGTCAAGCTGAAATTGTCAGGATTCACTGTGACTCTGGGCTCCTATGCAGCAGCATTTTGGCTTGGTTCTGCTTTCTAGAGAACCCAAACACAGATGACTTCAGTAAACATTGTGGGTTTTGGAAGTTTTGTTTCTGTTTTACCTGCTGCCTGCATGGTGATTAGTATATTAGGAATCTCTTACATTTAGCTCTATGTTGCTTTTTGGCTTCTATGCTCCATACATAGCTTGCAAGGACAATATCTAAATAAACAAAGGTCTACTGGCTTTTCTCCCCCTCCTTTGAAGAAGTGAGAATTTTCTTTTCTTTCTCTCTCATTACTCTTAAAAATTCATCTAATTTTCTCCTATTGTGTTTCATTCCCTTATACTTCTTGTTGTGGCAAAGATACTGAATATTGATCATCTAAACCTCAGGGTTTTGACAGGCATTTGTTTTGTAAGTTTAGAATAAAGACAGTCTTCTTTCATTATGGCTGTAGATGTTGTCCCTGGATTCTTGAGAGCTGTCATTAAAGCAAGGACTGGTAGGTACTAGTAAACTGGACAGACTTTAAATATCATCACAACAAAGTTTATATGTATAATCTGAGGACTAGCCTAGCTAAATCCTGAAAGGTTTATCACCAGCTTGGCAATAGAGTGATTAAATGTTTTGGCCAGGGCAATTCTCAAAAACTGTCTTTTAAGATGTACACAGGTTGCAGAACTCTGTAGTAGATGACAAATCTTTGAAATACTATAGAATTAGAATCTTGCAATGCTGGTATCTTAGCACTAAGTCTTTAGAGATCATTTAATCCACACTCTTACCCTGTTTCTCAATAAGAACCTTAACAATGAAACTGAGTTTTCTCCTCTTCCTCCTTTTCCTGTTGCACAACATTTTTTGGTTCTTTCATTTTTTTTGTCCTTAGGTAGGAGCTGGCTTTTGGAGAAACTGAGCTACTTATGCAGAGTTTCTGAGTAGACATAGTTATGGGCAGGAAGACTGTTAGATAAAATCAAATCAATCTCTCTTCTGTATTTTTTTTTGAGAAACTTTCCTACTAAGGCTATTGTTTTGAATTCTCATCACTAGATGAATGTATATATATAAAATTGTTCATATTATAACCTTTTTTTTTTTTGGCATTCTGTTCATTTCTCTCTTCTCAACTGGGAGTATTTTCCTTGGAAGGTTGTATCATGAGTATAGAATTCAAGTTATTGGTACATAAATATTTTCCTTGATAATCAGTTTTAAGGAGTTTAGTATACTTATAGATGTTATAGAGATATAGTACCTTATAAGTGTTTTTCTACAGCCTTTTAAAATTTGGCTATCTAAATTTTATCATTGTCCAATTTATGGATATATAATGTTGCCAAGGTAATTTGAGTATGTATGGTAAAGCTCTGGAATGAAAGTTAGAAGTCCTGGTTTCCATTACTGACTATATTACTGACCCACTAAGCAACTTTGGGAAAGTCAGATAGTATGCTTTCCCATCTATAAAAATTACATATATAAAAAAAAAATTATATATATATATATATTTCAAATGAGGAATATGACAGAAAAGATCAAGAGACTATTGAATGGTACTTAGGGATGGGGAACCTGTGGCCTTGAGGCCACATGTGGCCTTCTAGGTCCTCAAATGTGGCCCTTTGACTAAATCCAAACTTCACAGAACAAATCCCTTTAATAAAAGGATTTGTTCTATAAAACTTGGACTCAGTCAAAAGGCCGAATGTGGCCTCAAGGCTGCAGGTTCCCTGTCCTAGTACAAATGAACAGAACATTCATAATTAGAATATCTCTAATTTATAAAGTCTGAAGTTAAAGGGAATGAAGAATCCTCCTCCTCCTCATTCTGTAACTATTATAACAAGTTCAAAGCTAGCATTGTTTTTATGTTTATTTGATGCTTTTTCTATAACTAATATAAGGCATTTTTCAGAGTGTAATTTCCAATACCTTTGAGAGGTAGATAGAATAGAGTATTATTATAGTGTCAAGTTCTTAGTTAATGCCTCTGATTATCAAATAATACACTAGTATAGGTAATAGATCAAGAGTGTGAGACTCTTATCGTCAACATAAATTTCAACCTATCACTATCTTAGAAAGTTTCCTGAAAGGCCAAGGTTCTACAGTTTGTATTCTGATCTAATCACTTACTGAAATGGCTCTCTCCAAAGTAAAGCAGTGTTCTTTTAATTGCCAAATTTAATCGATTTTTTTTCACCTTCCATCCTTCTCTGCAGCATTCAACACTGTCTTACCTCCATGAACACTACTTTTTAGTCCAAGTGGCCTATTGAATCTTTGCCCAAGTCAGAAATTCTATCTCCCATCTCCATGTCTTAACACAGGTCTGTTAAGCCCTTTTTTGTGCCTTAGAAAGCTTAACTTCCTTAGAGGCTTAGCTCAGGGGTGAGGAATTTGTTCCCCACCTCTGGTTAGCTCAAGTGTCATTTCTTGTAGAAGGCCTTTCCCTGTCCCTGCTCAGTGCTCTCTACCCCACCTCAAATAGTCTTATATTTTTCTGTCTGCATGTTGTAACCTCAGTAGAATGTAAACTCTTTGAGGGCAGGGATTATTTTGTTCATTTTTAAAAAAATATTTCCAGAACCTAACACAGAGGTGCATGTGGTATATGAATGTTCCTTAAATTGAACTGACTTGAATTGTTAGCAAAAGCATGAGGGAGGACCACACAATATATGTTTAGGTTAAGTGAATGTTAGAGGGAATAATGGAAAATAAAGTTGAAAAGGGTAGTTATGGCCAAATGGCAAAGGGCCTTGAATGTTAAGCTAAGAATTATGCATTTTACTCAGTAGGTAATATATCCTATGATGTAGTAGGAAAAGCAAGAGATTTGGACCTGAGTTTGAAGCTGTCTTCAACTTTGGACAAGTCACTTTCTCTCATTAGACTCACTTTCTTCATCTGTAAAACAGAGGGTTCGAGCCTCTTTCTAGTTGCCATCTTGGTACCCTGCAAATGTGTTCCTATTGTCAGTTTCTTCTCCTGCTCTCAATTTATCTGTGTCAAGATAAAAGACAATTATGTGTCAAAAGAAACTTACCAACCTGCAGGCACAAATGTGCATTGGTAGAGAAGGAACTTCCCAAGAAAGAGTTTCTTAGGAAAGACTTCATAGTAGATGATAAGAATTTCATTTTTTCTTAAAGAAACTGGAGTAGGGCCAGCTAGGTGGAACAATGGATAGAATACCAGCCCTGGAGTGAGGAGGACCTGAGTTCCAATCTTGCCTCAGACACGTACTAGCTGTGTGACCTTGGGCAAGTCACTTTACCCCAATTTCTTCAAAGAAAGAAAGAAAGAAAATGGAGTAAACAGAAATACCTCTGATATTTAAGAAGTGAATGTGTTTGCCAACCTGGGAACACTGATCCATTTTTAAAAATAATATTTTATTTTTTCCCCAATTACGTGTTAAAACAATTTTTTAAACATTAAAAAAAAGTATTGAGTTCCAAATTCTATCCCTCCGTCCTTGCCTCTCCTTCCCCATCCCTGAGATGGTAAACAATCCAATATAGTTTATACACATACAAAAATGTAAAAACATTTCCATATAAATCATTTTGTATTTGAAGATGAATTTTAAAAAAAGAATGAAAGAAAAAAGTGAAAAATAGCATGCTTCAATCTGTATTCAGACAGTATCAGTTCTTTCTCTGGAGGCAGATAGCACGCTTCATCATGAGTCCTTTGGGATTGTCTTGGATCACTGTTTTGTTGAGAATAACTAAGTCATTCACAGTTCTTTATCATACAATATTGCTGTTCTTGTGCACAATATTATTCTGGTTCTGCTCACTTTACTTTATATCAGTTCATGTAAGGCTTTCTAGGTTTTTCTGAAATCCTCCTGGTTGTCATTTCTTATAGCACAATAATATTCCATCACAATCATACACCACAGCTTATTTATCCATTCCCCAATTGATGGGCATCCTCTCGAGTTCCAGTTCTTAGCCACTACAAAAAGAGCTGTTATAAATATTTTTGTGCAAATAGGTCCTTTTCCCTTTTGTTTAATGTCTTTGGGATGTAGATCTAGCAGTGATATTGCTGGTTCAAAGTGTGTGCACCATTTTATAGCTCTTTGGGTATAGTTCTAAATTGCTCTCCATAATGGTTAGATTGGTTCACAACTCCACCAAAAGTGCATTACTGTTCCAGTTTTCCCACATCCCTTCCAACATTTATCATTTTTCTTTTTTGTCATATTAGTTGATCTGATAACACTGATCTATTTTAACAGTTCTAATGTTCAGGCATTGTTGGGTGAAAATTCTTACATTATTACAAACCATGCTGAGATAATTCAGCCTATTCTCTCTGACATTTTAAATTCAGTTGGAGCTGACAGTCTGACTAGCTTTAAAAGACTGGCAGAGCTCTGCCCAAACAGCCTGTTAGTGGAAAAATATTATTTGCCATGGGAAGGATGATTAGATGAGGTGCCATGTTTCATTGAGAATTTTGATAAGGCTTCTAATAATGATGCCAACTGAATTATCAACTTCTCAAAGTTAAGAATTGCAGTTAAATAGAGATACTATTTTCTATTATGTGACTGCTTTTTTTCTCTTGTTCATTGATCTCAAGAGGTATAAATCTAATATTTTTAGCCCCTTGCTTGTTGCAGCTTTTTCATTTATTGCTAATACGCAATTCATTCTTAGTCAAACTAAACTGAATAAGCCTGTAATTAAAGTTTGCAACAAAGATTAATAAAATTTTTACTAGTAAAAATGTAAATAAATAAAATCAAGGGGCTCCCTTAATCTTAACTGCTTTCCAGCTTTAAATCCTATGATGCTGTGAATCAATGGAGGTATGCATAGGCTAAATTGTTTTATGGGCTTTTTGTAAATGGATTTTTTTTTCTTCCTTGTTTTCTCAATAGTTTGCATACTGAAGTGATTATCGAATTGAATTGAATTGTAAGACTGCAGCATTGGAAACAAGGAAGAAAATTAGTCCATGGGAAGTATAATAAGGAACTAGAGGAGAAATGTGAAAGATACTACCAAGACAAAAACAATAAGATTTAATAACTAATTAGAAGGAAAAAAAGGGAAGGGTATGATTATCAGGGTAACAGAAATTATGGTAGTCATTCAGTTCAACAAATACTTATCAAACACCTACTGTATGTAACTATAGTGGTAAGTACCAGTGCTTGGCACATGGTAGGTACCTAGGAAATGTTTATTGATTATTGATTGGTTGGTATGAGGGCAAAAACTAACCGAACCTCATGGACCTTACATTCTACTAAAGGAAGCTGGGGGACACAGGTAGGGTGGTGGGGAGGGACGACAATAAGTATAATGCAGGGAGTAATGGAGACAAAGGAGGGATCTAGAGTAAGTATTTTAGAAATAAGTGAGGATAGAGGCTATGTGACTGGGTTAAGCTATGAAGGACAACCTGTGTGAATAATGTGTGAATAATGACAAACAGAAAAATTAGGGAAAAAATAATAGTCCAGATTGACTGGAATTTAGGGTATGCAAAGGGGGATAGTACAAAATAAAGCTAGAAAAGAGACTCTCATTATTTCAGAGTTAGAAGAGACCTTAGTGGTTATCTAGTCCAACCCATACCTGAAAGAGTTCCCTCTAAAATAGTAGTGTCAAACTAGGTTCCATGCAACTGGCAAAACTCCCCAGTAAGGCCTAAATTAGATTAAAATGGAATTGGTTAATGGTTAACAAAAATATAATACAACATAGATAATGCTATTTTGTGGTTTTCTAAGTCAAGAAGCTGCCCACAGGGCTCTGTTTTTATTTTAATTTTACATCACTGCTGTACAACTTAGTTTCAAGGGCATCCAATCTTTGCTTGATGAACTCTAATGAAGGTAATCCACTACTTCCCAAATCATCTCATTCCATTTTTGGGAAACTCTATTTGTTAGAAAGTGCAAGCCCTAAATTTGCCTCTTTGCAACTTCTACCCATGGCTTTTATCTATGCTCTCTGAAGGCAGTTAGGTAGCCCAGTGGAGCCAGAACTGGGCCTGGAGTCAGGAAGACCTGAGTTCAAATCCAGTCTCAGACACTTAGCAGCTGTGTGACCCTGGGAAAGTCACTTAACCCTGTTTGCCTCAGTTTCTTCATCTGTAAAGTGAGCTGGAGAAGGAAATGGCAAACCACTCTAGTGTCTGCCAAAAAACCCCACCCAAATGGGGTCACAAAGAATTAGACACAACTGAAACAACTGAACAATAAAAATGTCCTCTGAGGCCAGAGTAAAAACAATCCTTCTTCCACATATATTCTTTTAAATACTTGAGAACAGCTATCATATTTCCTCTAAATTTCCTGTTCTAAACAAAATATCCCCAGTTCATTCAATCTTCACATAATCTGGTCTCCATTCTCCTTCAGTAGCATTCTAATTGCCCTCCTCTGGGATATGCTCAACTTTATTAATGTCCTTCCCAAAATGGGGTCCCTAGAATTCATTTTTGTAGTTTATTGGTATTTTTTCAATTAACAGACATCTTAATCTCTCTCCTATTCAGCAAATAAAAACAAAATGAAACAAAAAAATCAATACATAGCTGCAGTCCAGCCAAATTCACACAGTAACTATGTTAGAAAATGTGTCTCTTCCTGCCTTTTAACTTCATTACCCCTTTGATAGGAAATAAGTGTGCCTAGAATTTAACAATACGCCAGTAATCTTAGCCCAGAGTAGAATAAAATCATGAAATTATCATCTCCTTTTTCCTGGGCAGCATGCCTTTCATAATGGAAGCCATGTCAACAACCATGAGCCAATTCATGGCAAAGAGGAGCTAAAGAAGATGAAAGTAGGTACAGGTGAACTTCAAAAGAAGACTGTTGAATAATGAGGACAGAGGGAAGGTCACGAAATAGAAGAAAACAAGAATTTTGCTTCCTTCTCCTTCTGCCCGGGGCATCAAAGGGCATGAGAGAAGGAACCAGCACTTAGGCAGTGATCAATGAAACATTTTCAGAAAAAAGTCAGTTTCCTGGTGAGTCAGAAGTTGGAGATTATTTTTAGGAATCGTCTGCATAAAGCTTATAGTCAGTTCCTCGCTTCTGACACCATACATGCATTTATTCGTACTTTACCTAGAATGCCTTTCTCTGCATTGCCACGATTTCCACATTTTCCTATCTGACAAATCCCAGCTCACTCATTAAGCCTTTCCTTACTCTCATAGACCACAATTATCTTTCTCTTTTCTGAATATCTATAGTATTTTTCAGGGATGGAAGAAGGAGGCTCAGAATAAAGACTTGGGAGACACCCACGATTGAGGGCACTACTTGGAAGAAGATTCAACAAAAGATTGAGAAGCAACAGTCAGACGGTAAGGGGAATCAGGAGAACCAGGAGAGAGAAATGTCATGAAAACCTGGAGAGGAGATGGTGTTTGGGAGAAGTGGGCTAACAATGTGAAAGAATAAAAAAGAGATTGAGAAGGATGAGGATTGAGAAAAAATTGGATTTGGCAATTAAGTGATCCTTGGTGAGCAGTTTCAATTAAATGATAATATCAAAGGATTTAAAAGTGATTGGAGGCAACCTGTATTAATGGCTTTCTAAAGGTTTTTAGCTTAGAAGAGAAGAGATAAAGGTAGGAAAGAGGGTAGAATCAAGTGAATTTTTTTTTTTTAAGGATGGGGCACATGAGATGTTAATTTTTTTCAGTGAAGTATAAGTGAAGACCTCAGCTGAGAGAGGAAGGAGAAGGGGCTCTGAAGAGGTATGGAAAGGAAAAGCTGCTGTACTGAGTGGGAGAATGAATTCATTATGGAGGCATGAAAGGATTGCCTTGCTGCAGTGAGGGCCCAATTCAGATTATGTAAATATACATTTGTAGTAGAACTAGTTGCCATAGAGTCCTAATTTCCTCCAGCACCATTAAGTATCACATGAATAAGAGCATAGGCATAGTATTGTGGGAGAAATATAAGGTTAAAACCAAATTACTTGTATCAAGAATGAAAAGGGAGAAGCTACCACCAAGGAAGAGAAAATTAAAACAATAATTAGGAATTATTTTGCCCAACTATATGCTAACAAATTTGACAATCTTAGTGAAATGGATACATATTTACAAAAATATAAATTGCCCAGATTAACCGAAGAGGAAGTAAAATACTTAAATAACCCTATCTCAGAAAAAGAAATTGGACAAGCCATTGATGAACTCCCTAGGAAAAAATCTCCAGGGCCAGATGGATTTACATGCAAATTCTATCAAACATTTAAAGAACAATTAATTCCAATACTATATAGACTATTTGGGAAAATAGGTGAAGAAGGAGTCTTACCAAATTCTTTTTATGATACAAATATGGTGTTGATACCTAAACCAGGAAGAGTCAAAATAGAGAAAGAAAATTATAGACCAATTTCTCTAATGAATATAGATGCAAAAATTTTAAACAAAATATTAGCAAGTAGATTACAGCAATTTATCACAAGAATAATACATAAGAATAATATTATTTATACCAGGAATGCAGGGTTGGTTCAATATTAGGAAAACTATCAGCATCATTGAGCATATCAACAACAAAACCAACAGAAACCACATGATCATCTCAATAGATGCAGAAAAAGCTTTTGATAAAATACAACACCCATTCCTATTAAAAACACTAGAAAGCATAGGTATAAATGGAGTCTTCCTTAAAATAATAAATAGCATATATCTAAAACCTTCAGCAAGCATTATATGTAATGGGGACAGGCTAGAAGCATTTCAATAAGATCGGGGGTGAAACAAGGATGTCCATTATCACCACTGTTATTCAATATTGTACTGGAAACCTTAGCTTTAGCAATAAGAGAAGAAAAAGAAATTGAAGGCATTAGAATAGGCAAAGAAGAAACAAAGCTATCACTCTTTGCAGATGACATGATGATATACTTAGAGAATCCTAGAGAATCAAGTAAAAAACTACTTGAAATAATAAACAACTTTAGCAAAGTTGCAGGCTATAAAATAAACCCACATAAATCATCAGCATTTCTATATATTACCAACAAAGCCCAACAGCAAGAGATAGAAAGAGAAATCCCATTTAAACTTACTGTAGACATTATAAAATATTTAGGAGTCTACTGAAACAAACCCAGGAACTCTATGAACACAATTACAAAACACTTTTCACACAAATAAAATCAGATCTAAATAATTGGAAAAACATCAGTTGCTCATGGGTAGGCCGAGCTAATATAATAAAAATGACAATCCTACCTAAGCTAATTTACTTATTCAGTGCCATACCAATCAAAGTACCAAAAAAAATTTTATAGAGTTAGAAAAAATAATAACAAGATTCATTTGGAAAAACAAAAGGTCCAGAATATCAAAGGAACTAATGAAAAGAAATGCAGGGGAAGGTGGCCTAGCAATTCCAGATCTTAAATTGTATTATAAAGCAGCAATCATCAAAACTGCTTGGTACTGGCTAAGAAATAGGGAGGTGGATCAGTGGAATAGGTTAAATATGCAAGACACAGTAGTCAATGACTATAGTAATCTATTATTTGATAAACCCAAAGACCCCAGCTTCTGGGATAAGAACCCACTCTTTGAAAAAAACTGCTGGGAAAACTGGAAAAGAGTATGGCAGAAACTAGGCATAGACCCAAATCTCACACCATATACCAAAATAAAGTCAAAATGGGTTCAGGACTTAGATATAAAGGCTGATACCATAAGTAAACTGGGAGAACAAGGAATAGTTTACCTATCAGATCTATGGAGAACAGAAGAATTCATGACCAAACAGGAGATAGAGAACATTATGAAAAGCAAAATGGATAATTTTGATTACATTAAATTGAAAAGTTTTTGTACAAACAAAGCCAATGCAACTAAGATTAGAAGGAAGGTAGAAAATTGGGAAAGAATTTTTACAACCAGTCTCTCTGATAAAGGCCTCATTTCTAAAATATATAGAGAATTAAGACAAATTTATAAGAACACAAGCCATTCCCCAATTGATAAATGGTCAAAGGATATGAACAGACAGTTCTCAGATGAAGAAATTAAAGCCATCTATAGTCATATGAAAAAATGCTCTAAATCGTTATTGATTAGAGAAATGCAAATCAAAACTGAGGTACCACATCACACCTATCAGATTGGCCAACATGACAAAACAGGAAAATGATAAATGTTGGAGAGATGTGGGAAAATTGGAACGTAATACATTGTTGGTGGAGTTGTGAAATGATCCAACCATTTTGGAGAACAATTTGGAACTATGCCCAAAGGGCTACAAAAATGTGCATACCCTTTGATCCAGCAATAGCACTTCTAGGGCTATATCCCAAAGAGATCAAACAAATGGGAAAAGGACCCACATGTACAAAAATATTCATAGCAGCTCTTTTTGTGGTGGCAAAGAATTGGAAATTGAGAGGATGCCCATCAATTGGGAATGGCTGAGCAAGTTGTGGTATATGAATGTAATGGAATACTATTGTGCTATAAGAAATGATGAACAGACTTCAGAAAAACCTGGAAAGACTTATGTCTGATGCTGAGTGAAGTGAGCAGAACCAAGAGGACTTTGTACACAATAACAGCCATGTTATGCAATGACTAAGATTGTTAAACTGAACCTTCTCTCAGCATTGTGAGGATCTAAGACATTCCAGAGGCCTTGGGATGGAAAATGCTGTCACATCCAAAGAAAGAACTATGGAAGTCGAATTGCATCACTTATTTTTACCTTCTGTTGAGTTTTGTTTCCTCTTTCTGATGGTTCCTTGTATTGGTTTTAATTTTTACTTACAACTTCACTAATGTGAAAATATGTTTAATGAGTATGTAAATGTAAAGCCTATATCAGATTGTGTGCCGTCTTGGGGAGGAAAAGGGAGAAAAACCTTCAACTCAAAAGCATATGAAAAAAAATTTAAATTAAAAAAATAATTAATTAAGAAAAAAAAAATATAAGGTTAAAGTTTGGCAAGGCATGATCAACAATCAGACAAGGAGACAATGGATTTGATTGTAGAAAATAATGAGAATTAAACTTAGGTATTCTTGGCTTCAAGGTCAGCTCTTTACCCACTTTGTCACATTGCCTCTTGTGGTGCTTTATACTTTTCAAAAACATTTTTTTCCTGTGTATTAGTGAGGAATATATAATACTACTATTGCTGATTTCATTGTCACAATAGATCATTTCAAAATAAAGATTCTTATTGCTTATTATGCTTCCTAAAATTTGTTTTTCTCCATAGAAACCACTGTTCTTAATATATCATGAATTCTTTAGAGCTTCAGATTGGTTATCTATGGGGTTACCTACAATCAGTTATAGACATGAGTTAGCCTTGTGTTTCCCTAGACTCTAAACATATTGAGAGATTGAGGACCGGGACTGTCAATCTTTTCTGTGTCCATGTGTCCTCCAAAGGATGAATGATAGACAGAATATGACAGGTAGGTACCTAGTTTTTGTTAACTGATTGAATTATCTACCACATAATCAAAGGGTAATTATTAAATATTAACTTTCTGGAAAGCATCTTGAATTTGTGTTATCACTCAAGCTTTATTGAGAAGGAAGGGGAAAGGGGATCTTGATAACAATTCTAGGTTGGATTTTACTACACATGATGAATACTGTGATTCAGGGAAATCATGAAACAGACCTTAATCCCGAGCGATCCTTTTTTGCTTCCTCAGTGACATTGCCTGAATGTGTTAAGAATCTGATAGCTCATAGGTTCTCCAAAACATTAATTACCTGTTGAATCCTTTAATGTGCAATGTCAGTGACCATTATGTTGATATACTTCTAGAGGAAGTTAACCGAATCTATGTTCACATTTTGTTATAAATGAAGCCAGAAGACACAAATGCTTAATGAATATTTATTGGATTGAATAAAGAATGTACAGATGAAGGGGCAGCTTACAGGTTTTTCCACGAGGAATTCCTGCAAATAGAGGAGTTCGTTTTGTTATGTGAGCAAAGGCAAAGAGACATTTTATGAGATTTGGCTTTCTCAAAAACCTTGCAGTGATTTATCATGAGTTACAATGATCCCAACAAACAAACAACCATAAAGAAAATTTCAGATTTTATCCCAACAGCTGTTGTAGATGATGAAAGTAAAATATTTGAAAAATTTGATAAAATCCTCCAAACAAGGCCAAAATATAGTTTCCTATTGCTGCAAAGGTAAGTTAGTGGGAGGAATAGTAAAAAGCATTTTGAAAAATACTGTCTAGGATCAATAAACGTAAGAGATCAAAGGTTTGTAGGCTTCTCAGAAGCTTCCCATCTACACATCAAGAATAAGGCACTGGATATAATAAACACTTGATGATACTACACACACATACACACACACACACACTCGCACACACACACACACACACACACACACACACACACACACACACACACTGGTTATTAAGGGAAAGGAAATGACTGATTATCCATGTGCTAGTTATTTCACGATCAGCTGTCTTCTATGTACTCTGATTGACCGGTTAGAGCAAAGGTCAAAGTCAGTACCAAAGTAGGAGAAAACATATGTAGTCCATGTTAACCCTGAGGGATAATTACCTTAACTCTCATTCTCATTGTTGAGTCCCTAGAATCCTATTGGCTAGCTACATCTGTCCTTCAGAGTTCAAGGGGTCACCCTGTGGGTCACAGGTAATTCTGTAATGCAGTTGGCTCGAGCCTTTGACGATGTACTTCTTCCCAAGATTATCAGTTGCGAATTATTTAGTCAGACAGACTTAAATATCTTTTTAGAAAGATGTATTTCCCAAGTTGGTATAAAACATCCCACCAAAAGTTTGTGGCATACTCTCCCTCATGCACATACTGAATCCAATAGAAAATGGACTCAAGCTTAGAGATCGTATGTGATGAAGGGATAATTTACAACAAATCCTTGTTTCTGTAAATCCTTTTCTTCCATGCATGGGATGATCAGAAAGTTTCCCTTTAGGCATGGTGAAAGCTATTTATTGGACTCTAGTCTATCCTTAAATACTGATTATGCGGACACTGCTAACAGCTGTGGGGATGGCAAAGATGGGAAATCAAACATTTTTTAGAGCCATTCAAAGCTGAAAGTCCTCCTCTGGTCAAAAAGGTTAGGGAGGAGGAAAACACCTGGTCAAGACTGATACCAAGTCCTCTCTTCCCTTTTAAATAGTCCCTTCTCAATTTGCTCAATAATTTACAGATAATCCCTGGAATGTGACCCAATTTTCTGAGGCTTATTCTTTCACAATTCTTGTGCAAAGTTAAAAGCCTTTTAACACTTGGTCTAAGACCTATTCAAGATTGCTTCGTTGAGACATGTTTTTACCTAGCTAAGGTATCAAGGCCAAAATAGAGTGAGGTGGTTTTGATCCTACCTTTAACATAATGAGAAGAAAGCGTGATGTGTGATTACAACGGTTTTAACTTTACCAACATTCAATTTGAAAACCAAGAAATTAGCAAAGATAAAAACATAGGAAACTGAGATGTGAGTATCTAAATGTGTTGGTTCTACTGCCACTGGTGATGCAAATTGCTTACTACATAGTCTATCAACTCAAATCATTAAATGTTTATTGCCTTGATATATTTGTTCCATTTTTCATCTGTTTACTGACCTACTGCTAACTTCATCTTTGAATATCGTTGGAATGATGTCACTTAATTGGGTCTCCTGCCAAGCCTTCATATATTTGGTTTTTGTCTCCACTGCTTTTCACTGTCTTATGAGACAGTAATGTTCATAATCTTTTGTCATCTTCTTCTTTAATGTTTTACAAATGAATTTGCATTCTAAAGGGATATTGATCCCTCTCTACTTGGTAAGGAGCTTATTTTCTGACTAAGATGATTTCTGGTCACATTTGGCCATTTTTTTTTGTAGCAACTAGTTTATGTTGGTTCACCTTTTGTAGGAGATGGTGCTAAAGAATATCTTGACTTTTTTCCATTTCCTGATTTTCAACATTGGCAACTGGTTTGAGTGGTAAGGTTGCATTTATTAAAATTGTTCAGTGTCTTCTTGTCATTAACTTTTCTAACCTGTTGTTGGTTTTTATCCTTCTAGTCATAAAAAAGTTGATTAACATTATTTATTTCCTCTAATTAACATGTGAAAGTACAGATACCCTCATTGAGTAAGCCAATCTATGTCTTCAACAAATACCATAGATAGACAATGAACTTGACAAAAAATGGGATGAGGATATTTAGATGGATCACATTTGAGAGATTTCATTGTGCATTTAGTGATTCTAAGCTGTTTACCATAGTAGCTCATGTTTTCAATACCAATACTCACAGTTATATGGCCTTGACTCATGGAACTCCATGAATTCTCATAAATCAGAATTGTAACTGACCAAAAGGATAATACAGATTTGAATGATGTGTTTTCAGAAGACTGTAACAAATTACTAAAAATGATCCACAATGAGAAGCATAAAAAAAAAAAATAAAAAACATGTATAGCACTAACACCTACAAAATATTAAAAGCAGCAGAAGAGGGTGTCAGAGGGATACTTTATGGAGGATTTGCATAAAAACAGAAAAAATTGTACAAGTTGAGAAGCTGTGCAGGGTTTGAGTATGATATAGAGCAGGATATATGCTTGGAGGGAAAAATTAAGAATGCATGCTTTTTTTGTTTATTTTTGTAGTGGAGATATGAGCAGATATGGAAAGTAGATAGCAGAGGGTAGGTAGAAAGATATTGAAGGTGAAAGAGAAGTAATGATCAATGAAGCAAGGTCCTAGAGAATGTAGTAGTTACTAGGATCAAAGAAATGAGTGGAGGGGTTACCTTCGACAAGGAAGAGTACTTTATCTTCTGAGAAGAGATAGGACAAGAGAAGTGCTGAAGTAATGAAGAGGGAAGATGAAGGAAGTCACCACAAATGATCTCATTCTTTTCACTAAAGTAGGAGTCTTGATGACTTCTGAGGGAAAGAGGAGGAATGGGTTTGGAATAACCACAGTGGGGAGTATGATAGAGAGTCAGTCAAAGGTGAATAACAGGATTCAGTAAGAGGTGAGTTGATGTTTCATAGCATTAATTTGTCATGTACCCAAGCAACATGGTTTTGTGACTTCCTCTAATAGTGTTATGCAGCAGTCAAGATGGCAGATGGTGAAATTTACCAGTTACAGAATAGATATTTATCAAAATGCATTTTTTTCACACTTAAAGGTTCTCACGCTCCTTTTAGCCACTCTGAAAGGTTATTTCAAGAGTCTTGGTTGTCAAATCTAAAATTAGGCATGTGAAATTGGTTTCAGTTCGTGGATATGCACCTGCACTTTATACCATTTGCACTCAGTTCTTCTGTTCCATTTGCCTGATTAGAGTATATTGAAATGAATTAGAACGTTATGGTCAATGAGGAAAGTGCTCTAAGGCTGTATATATCCAGTTTGTTTAGGTTGGTGGCTTGTTGTTTTTAAGTGGGTAGCTTGGAAGCTCTTGATTCTCTACAGTTCTGATTAATTTGGTTTTGAATATATTTACAAAGCTTCAGATCATTTTTTCCACCAAAGGTTTTACATGTTTTGATTTTTATAACAATAAGCTGGCCATTGTTTCCAGAATTTTTATGTCATGAGGATGGTTGGGTGTTAGTAAAAGGCACAAGATGGAAAGATACTTAAAAACAATCCTATATATTCTGTAAGGGTGGACTAAAGAATTCACATATTGCTAATATTAATCAGTGACTACTATTAAAAAAAAGAAAATATGGTTGACTTTTAAAAATTTAATGAAAGACATGTTGGGAAATGTTATTAAATTATGCCAGCATCCATTTGTTTATTCTTCCCTTTTAAATCAGTGGATTACATATCTCTGACAAGTAGGAAAATCTGTATTATTTGTGAGCAGTGGTTAAAAAAGATACTTTTAAATTGCATTTTAAAAATTTAATCCCTTTTTATTTCTAGTTAAGATTTTTTCTTATGTATTTTCTATGGGAAAAGGAAAAAAAAGAAGAGGGAAGAAAAAGGTTTATACCAATTCTAATAATATAGAATTGACTGTAGAAGAAAATCCTACTCTTATTCTTAATACTATTATGAGAACCAAAATATTTAAAATGTGTCTTGTGAGTTTTAGAAGATGATTTTTTTTCTGCTAATTATAATGTTTTTAGGGCTTAGTTGATATTAAATAACTAAACTTTATACCATTTAAAAGTTTAATCTTAGCTTTTAAGAAGCTAATCAATCAATCAACAAGCTTTTATTAAGGTGCTTATTATTTGCCAAGTACTGTGCCAAACTCTCAAGGAAGGGTTTTGAATTAAGATGAGCATTTTTCAGCTTTCAGTGTAATGAGTCTGGCCACAATAGCCACTTAAACGTAATGGACTGCCCACTAACATACAGTTCACAGTTAACAAAATTCAATTCAGGCAACATTTATAAGGCACTTATCTTATGCATTATTCCAGGAACTATGCCAGGAGATGAAAATAGATATGTCCCAGTTCATGATCTCAGAGAACTTACAATTTAATGAGAGGAAGGACAAGTAGATGAAAAACCATGATAAACAATAAAAACAATGAAACTATAGTTTTTCAAACAATGAAAAATAGCCAACATTTATATAATGCTTTAAATTTTGAAAAACATTTTACATGTTATCAAATTTGATATAAAGAAGAACGAGGTAAGTGAAAAGATGAAATTCAGGCAAAATTCCGTGAGAAATTAGTGAAGAGAGTCAAGATGCTCCTTCTTGGAGGAAGTAGCATTGGAGGTGAACCTTGAAGGAAAGGGGACATCATTGGCTGAGAATGTTGAGAGTAAGGGAAGTCCATATCAGGCATGAGCAAAAGCAGAGTCAGGAGACCTAGATTAGCCCAGTTTGGCTGGCATGTAGAATATATGAAAAGAAATTTGAAATAAGGCTAGTTAGACTTAAGTTAGATTTTGTGGGGCCCTAAATACCAAGAGGAGAAGTTTTTTGTTTTATTGATTCTGGTATAAGGAAGCAACTGAACGAAGCTGTTGTAGTTGTGGTTGTTGTTTGTAAAAAAGTTATATGATCATAGTAGTATATTGGGAAGATTATCAGACATCAGTGTGGAGTAGAGTACAAATCATAAAATCATTATTAGTTATTAGATTATTAGGAAAAATAATTGCAAGACTGCAATTAATTGATTTTCTTTAAAAAGAAAAAAAAGAAAAAGAACAGATATGTCAGTTCATGGTGATCCTAGGGTGGTCATATTGTTCAGTGGGAGGAAGGTGAATAGTGGGATGGAAATATGACAATTGAGTGATGATTTTGAATACGATGTGGTGACAACATTTCAGGATTCCATGGGTGCCCATTGTTTTGTGTCCATTTAACTCTTGCATTACCCCTTGATTAGGAGAAGTGCTGAGACAGTAGCCTTATTTGTGTTCTTTAGTCCACTTCTCTCTGTCTGTGCTGATGGTGACAAAGAGCTCAGGAGGTTAGGCACCAGTAGGAATTTGGCTGATATTAAGCTGATTGATCAAACACAACTGATGGTTGCTTGTCTGATTCTTCTCTTTCAAGGCCAACTTTAATTTTTAAGTGCACACTTGCAACAGAAGTCATTGCCTTTGACACATAGGCCTTAAAAATGAGTGTATCCCAAAAGTCAATTCTCCATTCTCCTGTTTCTATACTCTTTATTGATTTCTTACCCACTCCGGATCATAGTATCTCAGAAATGGAAAAAGAAATGGCATCAGAAGCCATTTATCCATTAAATATCAGAACAATAATTACCACTACGCCACCAACAAGAAGTCATCCAGTCTTTTGAGGAAGGTAGATGGGAAAACCCAGTAAACACCAAACCCTTGCAAATTCTGTTTTTAAATAGACCTAATTGTTCAGACATTTTCCCTTAGATGGAGCCAAAATCTGTTTCTATTTGCTAGCCATCATTGTATACTTGTGTTACCAGCGTCTAGCACAGTGCCTAACATATAATAGGTGCTTGCTAAATGCATGTTAATGAATGAGTTGTCCTTAATTATTATGGCTTCTGAGCCAAAAGAGAACAAGCATTAATTCATCTTTCACATAACTGACCTTTCTTAAAATACTTGTATGTATCTATCACGTCTTCTATTTTGTAGTCCAAATGTTCCCACTTATTTCAGTCTATCTTTTAAAAATATTTTTTTAACATTCTTTTAAACATTTTTGAGTTTCAAATTCTCTCCCTCTTTCCTACGTCTTCCCCACCCATTGATAAGGCAAGAAATTGGGTATCAATAATACATGTAAAGTCATGAAAACCATTAGCCATATTGCTAAAAAAAAAAGCAAGAAAAAAAGTGAAAGTGTACTTCCATCTGTACTCAGAGTTCATCAGAGTTCATCTCTGGAGATAGCATTTTTCATCATGGGTCCTTTGTCTTGTTCATTGTCTTGTTGGGAGTAGCATTGTTACAATATTGCTATTATTATATACAATATTTCCTGATTCTGCTCACTGCTTTGCATCAGTTCATATAAGTCTTCCTAGGTTTTTCTGAAGCCATTATGCTCATCATTTCTTATGCTACAATTGTATCCCATTACAATTCTATACCACAACGTGTTCAGCCATTCCCCAATTGATGCCATTCTCTCAATTTACAATCCCTTGCCACCACAAAAAGATATGCCATAAATATTTTTGCATATATAAGTCATTTCCTCTTTTTTGGGGTCTCTTTGGGATACAGACCTAGTAGTGGTATTGCTGAGTCAAAGAGTAAGCACAGTTTGACAATCCTTTGGGCATAATTCCAAATTATTCTTCAGAATGGATGGATCAGTTCACAACTCCAACAACAGTGCATTAATATACTTCTTTTTCTACATCTCCTCTAACCTTTATCATTTTTCTTTTCTGTCATGTTAGCCAATCTGATGAGTGTGAGCTGGTACCTCAGATGTATTTAAATTTGCATTTCTCTAATCAATAGTGATTTAGAGCATTTTTTAATGTGCCTATCGATAGCCTTGATTTCTTCTTCTTTCAGTCTGCTTAAAAGGGCTTTTGCTTCAGTCATCTCATGATCTTAGTTGGCCTAAAAATCACAAAATTGTAAGGGATCTCAAAGAACATCTAGTTCATTGCATATATAGGATCTTATAGTTAGAGCTGAAAGGTACTTTAGAATTTATCTACTCTGACCTCCTCATTTTATTGATAAAAACTGAGACCAAGAGAAGTTAATAGACTTACACAAGGTCATATAATAAATGGTGAAAGTGTAATTTTAATCTAACTCCTTGGATTCCAAATCTAGCATTCTGTCCCAAGCCTTTCTGTATATTTTTCAGCTTTTCAATATCCTTCCTAAAAATGTGGTACCCATAGCTAAAGACACCATTCCAAATGTGGTTTGAGCAGGACAGAGTATAGCTAGAGCACACCTTTTAATTTCTAGATACTAGGCCTCTCTAAATGTAGCCTAAGATTATATTAAGTTTTTTGAGATGACACACTACAATATTGACTTTATTTGAGCCATTACGATTTATCTAAATCCCCTCATCTTTTTTCCACACAACCCATTGTCTAGCTCCATCTTGTATTTGTGACATTTTTTTTAACCTAACTGCAATATTTTACATTTATTTCTATGACATTTTATTTTTTTTTCCTTTACAAGAGCCCTGCTCTGTGATGCCTCAGTGTGGCCTGAGGGTGATCCTGAGTTCTCACTGAAGCACAAGCTATAACAAGTCAAGTTAAGTAAGAAAACTTCAAATATCATCCTCGTGACAGACTATATCTGCTTTCTGAGGGCAAACCTAATCAGTCAGTCCATAAGTATTTATTATGTGTCTACCATGTGCTAGGAACTGTGCTAAGTGCTCAGGATACAAAGAAAGGCAAAAGACAATAGTACTTGCCCTTGAGGAGCTCACAACCTATTGGGGAGATAATGCACAAAAAGAAACTGAAAAGCAAGGGCCAAGAAAGAGGTGTCTGTTATGGGATCATGATGAAGGTGGAAAATGATGGGATAGTGTCATAGGTCCCATCCTTAAATGGAGGATCTGGGAGGAGCTCTCTGATATCTACCATCCACCTTCTCCAGTTAGATGAGGGAAGGGGTTCCCAGGCCAGGGATATAGATGAGGTGTGAGTTTCAGAGTTGATGCCATCTTGCAGGAAGACAAGTGATCAGAGGCAATGATGAAGTTAAAGATGTCAGCTGGGTGGGAAATGATGAGGTGGTTGCATTGGGCCCCCTCCTTTAGGAGAGGATTTGTAAAGAGTTCTCCAATATCTACCTTTCACCTTCTCCAACCAAAACAAGGGAGGGGATACCAAGGCCAGGTGTACAGGGGAGATGTGAGTTTCAGAGTTGATGCCATCTTATGGAAATATGGGTTACTAGAGACAATGGTGAAATCCAAGAGATCAGCTGAGTGAGAAATAAAGTCTAGTGAGTACAAACAGGCACATCACCAACAGAATGGCCACTTGGTGGTTAATTTTTCAGTAAGAGCAAGCCCTAAAGAAAAGAAGGCAGAATCGTACTCAGTCCTGTGAGGCCCTTATCTGCTTCTGCAGTGATAGTGTCAGGATGACAAGAAAGAGAACAGACAGTGCTATGAATAACAGATTTATAACACAATCTACAAACTTTCACTTAACTGTTGGTGTTTTAGGTGTGAGGTCCTTGTCTATTGACCAGTGAGTATCTGATATACTTCTGGAGAAGCCAAAGGATGTTAAAATGATATTCTTGCTATAATTGAAACCAGAAGTTATCAGGAAATTGCACCTACTGACTAGATGGTCCACAGACTTGTGCTTAATCATAAAGCAGTTTCTATGACAAGGACAAAAAGACCCAGAAACTGCCTCAGCCAGCAAAGACTTCAGCTTCTTGCCAAGTGAAGAGATATTACAGCCAGGGGCAAAACTGGTCTAGAATATTAATATGTGAAGTCACATGGAAAAACATTGTGGCAAATTACAAACAATATTGCCTAAGGGGGAGAAACAGGGAGAAGCAATGAAAGGTGGTGGGGGTGGGAAGCAGTGTACAGAATGATTAGCATGAATGAATAAATGAATGAATGCATGCAAAGCATTTATTATATGCTTGTTACATCCCAGGCTCTAAGCTAAGTTCTGGGAATATAGAAACAAAAATGGGACAATTCTTGCCCTCAAGGAGCTTATTCCCTAATGGGAATGACAACATATATAGGAGTGGGGGCCAAAGAAGGTAGTGTCTGGGGAGGTCCAGGCATGGTGAGTTGATCTGTAAGGTAGTCAGTTAACATGCTTTTTCCAGGAACAATGATAATTCAGTAGTATTGATTTATTTACTGAGTTTAGAGCAAGAAGTGGAAATAGGATTGGATTATGCATGGTGGGGTAGAAAGCAATATAGTCAGGGTATTCTAGGTATAATGTGAAGTGTGTTTTTTTCCTGGTAATCTGGGGCCTGCCTGGTATAGTAGTCTAGTTGAACATGCACTTAGGAGTCAAGAGCACCCAGCCCCAAAGCAGGGTCCAGGAATGAGTCGCTCTTTCAGGAAATGGGGACCTTTTTTCTGGTGGTCTGATCTGCAAGCACTGGTCCAAGTAGGGAGCAGCAGAGCATCAGCAACAAGGGAGATGGCAAGATGACTATGTGGAATATGATCTGAGACTTAATTAAACCAGATTATACTGAGAGCATTTGAGGATAAAAATATGAATACAACAAACAGATGAAAGATGAAGAAAGATCAATTAATATCTCAATAACAAACTGTTTTCTCCATCACTCACACTGGAATTATCAGATTTTTCACTTTAATATCATAGTCCCCAGTGTGTTACATAAGGGAGTAGAAATGTCACTAAAGAAAATAAAGATGCGAGTCAGAGCTGGACCAGACCAAGTATGCAATGAAGAGATGCATGCTTGAAAGGAAACAGTTTTCAGATTGTTGTGAGATATCTGAGACCCAATCAGTGCCAGCCCTGAAACTAGGAATCGAGGCATCTCTGGTAAATTCAATCAGACGGGGGAGACTATCCCTAGAAAATCTACCCTGTGCCCCCCAGGAGTTTGGTGGGGTTGGGGAGCAAGACAGGTAGCCCATAGAAAAAATAACCACTGGTACAATCATAGGTTTAAAGAAGTTGGCCAATCCCCTCCTCCTCCTTCTCCAATTTGCACCTCCAATGACCTTGCTCCCCACTCCTTTCATGGAGTCACTTTCTCTTCCAATCCCCACAGGGATGCAGACTGGCATTATCTGAATCTATTAGTTTGAGTGAATCCTAAAGCTGAGCTGGAAATGCATCCCCTGCTAGTTTTTCTAGAGAACAGAAGTGAGACTAGAATCTTCAAAACCAACATCACATGGTAGACAGGTGTCACTGGAAAGTGGATAGTAATAGAGTTATATGATAGCAATCCTTAAGAGATGGGTGGCTACAGCAGCTCAATATTTTAGAGTTGGATGGGGCTTCAGAAGCTACCCCCTCCTAACACAATCCATAGGCATTTAGTGGCTCTAACCACCTTTCACAGTCTTCTTCTTTGCTCCCCTCCCTTTATCTCTAGACTGCTTCTCCCTTTCAGTGTTTATATTATTTTTTATGTTGCATTTTTATATTGTTAGGTGACTTGAATGAATAAAGTTTTTATTCTGCAGATGTATCCAAGGTGAGATGTATATATTGGTTACTGATCATGGGACCAGGCAAATCAATTTAGGTAATAGAAGAATAGCATCAATGGAATCATTAAGGTAGATTAAATTGTAGTGTAGTATGAATAAGAGAGAGGGACTTTGGTTGGAAACATCCCAAAGAAAGTATCACAATTGGGCATTCAGCCAGAGTTTTATCCCTTTTTAGGCAAGAGATTGAGGAAAGTAGTTAGAACGGTCAGGTAACCAGGTATTTAGTCCCCTGGTTGCTGGGAGAACAAATGAGTGTGCAGTATTTGGGCAGGAAGCCAGGGCTCTGTCTCCTATTGGATTTTTTCTTCTTTTAATTAATTAATTTACTTTTAGTTTTCAACATTCACTTCCACAAGATCTTAAGTTCCAAATTTTCTTCCCATTTCTCCCCTCCCCCACCCCAAGATGTGCATTCTGAATACCCCTTCCCCTGATTTGTCCTCCTTTCTATCACCACCACCCCCTTCTCTTATCCCCTCCTCCTTCTATTTTCCAGTAGGGCAGGATAAATCTCTATACCCCATTGCCTGTATATCTTATTTCTAAGTCGCATGCAAAAACAATTTTTAACATTTGTTTTTAAAACTTTGGACTCCAAATTCTCTCCCTTTCTCCCTGCCCACCCACCCTCCTTGAGAAAGCAAGCAACTCGATACAAGTTATACATGTATAGTCATGCAAAACACTTCCATAATAGCCATGTTGTGAAAAACTAACTATATTTCCCTTCATCCTATCCCACCTCCTATTTATTCTATTCTCTGTTTTGATCCTGTCCCTCCTCAAAAGTATTTGCTTCTGATTACCTCCTCCCCCAATCTGCCTCCCTTCTATCATTCCCCTCTCTTATCTCCTTCTCCCCTATTTTCCTGTATGGTAAGATAGATTCCCATACCCAATTGAGTATGTATGTTATTTCCTCCTTAAGCCAAATTTGATGAGAGCAAGATTCATTCATTCCCTCTCACCTTCCCCCTCTTCCCCTCCACAGTGAAAGCTTTTTCTTTCCTCTTTTATGTGAGATAATTTATTCCATTCTGCCTCTCCTTTTCTCCTTCTGCCTGTACAATCCTCTCTCATCTCTTAATTTTATTTTTTAGATATCATCCCTTCATATTCAACTTACCCTGTGCCCTCTATCTATATATATTCCCTCCTACTGCCCTAATACTGAGAAAGGTGTCATGAGTTACAAATATCATCTTTCCATGTAGGTGTAAATAGTTCAACTTTAACAAGTCTTTTATGTTTTCTCTTTCCTCTTTACCTTTTCATGCTTCTCTTGAGTCTTGTATTTGATATTCAGCTCTGATCTGTTCATCAAGAATGCTTGAAAGTCCTCTATTTCACTGATGTCCATTTTTTTCCTCTGAAGGATTATTAGTTTTGCTGGGTAGGTGATTCTTGGTTGTAATCCTAGTTCCTTTGTCCCTCTCCTATTGGAAAGGAAGTCAGGGAAATCAAGAAGGTAATCAGAAGGGCTCTCTAGGGCAGGTTAACATTGTGTTACCAAATACATATGTGTGTACATGCGTGTACATTTGTGTGTATATGTCTCTGTATGTGTGAGATCATTGGACACCCATTTGTATTCCTCAGATCCATTTCTACCTTAGGAGCTCCTTGCTCATCTGAACACCTCACAGATATCTCAATCTCACGTCTTCCCTCCTAAACCCACTCTTCTCCAAACTTCCTTATTTCTGCTGAGGATACCACCTGCCTTCCAGTCAACCAGGTTTACTACCTCAGAATCATTAGTGATTCTTCTCTCACTTAGTCATATCTACTAGTTCAGGCCTTTATCATTTCTTAACTGATTTATTACAATAGCCTCCCAGTTGCTCTTCTGGCTTTCAGCCTCCCTCTTTTCTAGTCATCCTACACATAATTACCAAAATAATCTTCCTAAAGTACAGGTCTGCTCAAGAAATTTAACTCTTTACCTTTATTATTCCTAATACTCTTCTTAAATAATGGGCCATGCTTTTATATTCCTCCTTTGTTACCAATTCTTGTTTCCATTTTCTGTAATTCTGACCCTGAAAAAGTTACTTAGTCTCTTCTTCCATCCCATCTTCTCTAGCAAATTGCCTTTTCTATCTTCCCCACTCTCACTAATTGCCAATCTCTAGTCTACTGGTTGCTTCTCTACTGCTTATAAACGTGTCTCCCGAATTCTCAAAAAACCCTCACATGATCTATCCACCAAATTCCTTGAAAAGGCCTTCTACAATTAGTGCCTTCATTTCCTTTCTTCTCACTTTCTTCTTAACTTTCTGGCTGGCCCCTGAATTCATTATTCAACTGAAACTGTTATTCAAAGTCACCAATGATTTCTTTTTTGTCACGTCTGGCGGCCTTTTTCAGAACTTATTGTTCTTGACTTTTCTGGAGACTCTGTTGATCACCCTCTTCTGAGTTTCTGTGATACTAGTCTTTCTGGCTCTCTTTCTACTTAACTGTTCATTTTCTGGATTTCCACCCAGGTCATTCCCACTAACCATGGGTGTCCCCCAAAATTCTGTCCTGGGACCACTTCTCTTATTCCTCTATACTATTTCACTTAGTGATCTCATCTGCATGCATGAACTCAATTATCATCTCTATACTGATGATTCTTACATCTATTTATTTAGCCCCAATTTCTTTCCTGGTCTCAAGTTTTGCATCTCCAAACTGCTCACTGGACAACTTGAATTGAATGTCTTGCGGACATCTTAAACTCAACATGCGCAAAAATGAACTTCTGGTGTTACTACATTTTGTCCTCCACATTATAATATGGCTGCTGCAGGCTTCCACTAGATATATAGTCCTGGACACAATGGTTAGCACAGGGCCTGACACATAGTAGGTGATTGATAAATCTTTGTTGATTGATTGGGCAGTAGCTTGTGAATAAGATTCCCTCCCCTAGTCCCCACCTTCCATATACTCTTTTCATTTTTCAGTGTGAGTAACAGATTGAACAGGCAAGATAGATTATGAGCCACTATTTAGCTCTAATTACATTAATTCTCTTTTACCAAACTCACTGTTCTTTTGAATTTCCCTATTTTCCTCAAAGATTCCACTATTCTCCCAGTTTCCCAGGTTCTCAACTTCCTCATTATCTTCACTCAACTGAGACCAATACCAAAGTTACCAATGATCTCTTCATTACCAGATCTGATCGCCTCTGCAACATTTGAAACTGTTGATCATCCTCTCCTCTGGGATACTCACTTTTCCCCCTCTGTGTTACTGAAGACAATATGGTGTCATTAAAATAAAAACTTCATATCTAGTGTTATTTTGTAGCCTATTATAAAATCTTAGAAATAAAACATTTCTGTGAGTTTTCAGTCTCATTTGTTAAAAATATTAAAATGCATCACCTGATCAGTTTGCAAAGATAACTGACATCAAGAAAAAATGGAAATTGACTAGTTGAATTTCAGTAAAAACCTTTGTATAATTTGTATGTTGTCTTGAAAAAATGAGTATCATGATTTAATAAACAATGAATAGTGCATTTTTTATCTAGATCTATACATCTTTGTGAGTTATGTTTTTCAGCTCCGATAGCCACTAAAACCAAATATCAAAATAACTTAGAACCAAACCTTTGAAGATCTGTGTCACATAGTATTAAAATATTTTTCTAGCATTGGTATTGTTTGTGTAAAAATGTTTGAATTCTATATAATCAAAACTGCCCATTTTATCTTCTGAGATTCTCTCTGTGTTTTGTGTTTACTTATGAGCTGTTCCCTTTTTCCTACATGTAAAAAGTATTTTTTCCTTGCTCTTCTAACTTTTTATTTTATGTCACCTTTTATATCTAAGCCATGTATCCATTTGGAGTTTATCTTGGGGCATATTGTGAGATATTGGTTTCTAGCTACTGGGTGAGATATCAGTCTCTATCAGACTGCTTTCCAGTTTTCCTAGCAGTTATTGTTTCGGGGTGTATCAAACATAAAGCTACATGTTTGCTTCTGTATTGTTAAATAGCATGTTTATGAAATTTTAAATGACATGAAACTGGCAGAGATAGCTCGTATGTGAAATAATAGAATCACAATAGAATAATAAATGAAGACCTTAAGAGGGAGGGCTAAATTTTACTAGGTAAAACCTACTATGGATGTCAATAATACTAATAACTAGCATTTATACAGAGCTTTATGCTTTGCTAAATGCTTTCCACACATTAACCTATTGGATAACTATAAATTTCTGCACTTAGGTTAAAAAAAAGTCAACTGCATAAGTATAGAAATGAAGAGATATGATTAGTTAATGTTCATGTGAAAAAGGCCTAAGGATTTTGGTTCATTCCAAGCTCAATATGGGTTTTGTGTGTGGTTTGCTGCCCAATAAACTATTGAATCTTATGTTGTATTAATAGACTATAATGTCCACAATAGGGACGATAATAGTATTCACTATAGTGAGACTGGTCAAATGTTGTCTCATGTATCATGGTCAGTTCTACGCATCAGTTTTATGAGAGACACTAACAGAGGAAGTTTACCAAGATGTCCAGGGGAAACTCAAATCCATGTCTTATGAGGACCAGTAAAAGGAACTGGGAATGGATAGCCTAGAGAAAAGAAGACCTGTTGTAGTTGATAGGGCTGGCATGAGTGCTGTCTTCTGGTATTTGAACTGGAAGAATGATCAGAGGTTTATATTGCTTGAATCTTAAAGGCAGAATTCCAATCAGTGGTTACAAGGTATAGAGGAACAAATTTTAGATCAATATAAAGATGTGTTCAAACCTTCTAAAAATGGAACAGATGTGAGTAAAACAAGGAGAACAATTTATATGTAACAACGTTATTAAAATAACTTTGAGAAACTTAAGAATTCTGATCAATGTAATGACCAGTCATGATTCCAGAGGACTGATGATGAAACATGATACCTTTCTCTTGACAGTGAGGCAATAGACTCAAAGGGAACAATGAAATATCTTCTTTGGGCATGGCCAATGTGAAAATTTGTTTTGCTTGATTATGTGCGTTTGTTATAAGAGCTTTATTTGTCTTTTTTTTTTATCCCCAGTGATGGGATGGGGAGAGTGAGAGGAAAAGAAAGTCAATTTGTTAACTGGAAAAAATTGAATTAAAAATAAAAATGAAGTAGAATTTCAGAAGGGGATACACACACGAAGGGCAGAATTGGTTACCATGTAACTGTTGATATATACTAAAAACAAGCTGTGTATGGTAGCTTCATGGTTTCATATGCCATTCTCTCTCTGTTTTGCCTTGTATGTTTGTTGATAACTATCAAATTCAAAACTTCAAAAAAATATTACTTTTGAAAAGATGGAATGGCATGCTACTAGAAGCAAGTTGTTTTCTCAGTACCAAGGAGTGTTCAGATAGTGCTCTGATGACCCCTTGTCAGTCGTGTTGTAGGCGTTATTCATGCATTTGATAATGGTTATACTAAAGGACAACTCTAGGATTCTTTAAGATAAAATGTGAACATGTTATTGTTGTTTTTCACTAGTTCAGTTATGTTTGACTCTTCATGATCCTGTGGATCATTGCATGCAGGCCCTTCTATCCTCTGATATCTTCTGAAGTCTGTCTAAGCTCATATTTATTTGTCCCATGACACTATCCATCTCATCCTCTGCCGTCCTCTTCTCCTTTGGCCTTCAATATTTCTCAACACCAGGGTGTTTTCCAATGAATCCTGTCTTCTTACTATGTGACCGTAGTATTTAAGCTTCAGCTTCAGTATTTGTCCTTCCAATTTCAGTACTGACTGATTTGATCTCTTTGCTGTCTCTCAAAAGACTCAAAAGTCTTTTCCAGCACCACAATTCAAAAGGATCATCTCAGCTTTCCTTATAGTCCAACTCTCCCAGCCATATGTTAATACTGAAAAATAAACAAACAAACATAGTTTTGACCATATAGACCTTTGTTGGCAAGTTGATGTCTTTTTTAGTATGCTGTCTAGATTTTTTTAGTATGCTGTCCAGATTCATATTTTAGTATGTTGTTCAGATTTGCCATACCTTTCCTTCCAAGGAGCAAGCATTTTAAAATTTCATAGCTTTGCAGTGATCTTTGAGCCCAAGAATATAAAATCTGACATTGCTTCCATTTCTTCTCCTCCTATTTGCTAGGAGGTGATGGGACCAGCTGCCATGATCTTAGGTTGTTGGTTTTTTTTTTAAAGGAAAGCTTCAAGTCAACTTTTACACTCTCCTCTTTCACCCTCATTAAGAAGCTTCTTAATTCTTCTTCACTTTCTGCTACCAGAGTAGTATGGTCTGCATATCTGAGATTATTAATATTTCTCCCAGCAACCTTAATTCTAGCTTTTGATTCACCCAGCTTGGCATTTGGCATGATGTGCTCTGCGTGTAAGTTAAATAAATAAGGTGACAACATATAGCCTTGTGGTACTGTTTTCCCAATCTTAAATCAATGTTTCATGTTCATGAAGATAGGTCCAATCTTATGTGGAAGCTTCTTGAAAATCTAAAGGAACATTACACATAAGAAAACTTTCATGTTTTATTTCATGGTCAAGCATGTTGGACACTAACCACCACATTGAAATCCTTTTATGCTCCCATGATGAAGAATTATAGTTTTAGGTCTTTGTAAATCATTTTAAAATTCCATACCTGCGCCACTTTTTAAGACAAAAACAGGAACCGGAAACAAATGATTGGGCAAGCTGTTTGTGGTTGAGTGACGCAGAACTGCATTTCCAGAAAGCTGTTTGCAGTGCTTAGTTCTCATGAAGTGCTGTCTGCCCTTTTGGATCAAAAAAATCTTAATGGTTCAAAAAGACAGGGTGCTTTAGTATAAACCACAAGTAAACCTGTTGGTAGAGCCAGGGCTCCATTGAAAGGTGGGTTTTAAAATGCTGAAGTTTAAAGGTATTAACCTATATAGACCTTTGTGGTAAATACTGCATAATGGGACAGCAATTTGCACCATCTCCTGAAAATGGCTCCCCTCTGATTGGCAGGTCTATCACTAGTGAACATCAAGAGAATATAGTGAATTTGAATATTTACAAACTAACCATTTTGAGACAATGCAAGTCACTTAACCTCTCATTACCGTAGCCCAGAGGTGGGGAACCTGTGGCCTTGAGGCCACGTGTGTCCTTCTAGATCCTTAAAAGGCTGCCCTTAAGGATCTGGAAGGCCACATGTGCCTTCAAGGCCACAGGTTCCCCACCCCTGCTCTAGCCAAAGCTCTAAATTTAAGAGAAGGAGCTGACCTGCATTAGTGGAGAGAGTTTCCTCATCTGATAACTCTCAATATCAATGAAATCATAGGCCCTGTACTTATGCTTATGAATATAGATTGAGGAGAAATGAAGGCTGGGTGGAGACAGAAATAATGTATTTACTACTAATAATATCCAAAAATAGAATAATAGATTCCAAGTTTGCAGTGTTAGGTGTTCTGGATAAAAAGAAGAATGATTTAAATGTAGTTGAAACAAAGAGTAGAAGGTGGGGGGGGTGAGAAAGAATAAGGTGATTAAGTGATTGAGGCACTGATTTGTTATAATAATGTCAACAGGTCACAGAGCACTTTAAAATTTGCAAAGCACTTCACATGTGATTTCATTTATCACCACAACCCTATGAAGTAGGTGCTTTTTAAAAAAATTATTTATTTTTAGTTTTCAACATTCACTTCTGTAAGATTTTGAGTTCCAAATTTTCTTCTCATCTCTCCCCTCCCCCTGATGAGGATGGGATCTAGGCCCCAGAAAGGAAAAACCCTGGACTTTCCTACAAGGCCAAATCTCTGGTGTTTGCCTGAGGCTATAATCCCATCAACTGGCCTTTCATTGTGGCTACAATCTCCCCTCCATTGTCTTATCTCCCTATGGCCCCTGACCATTTCCCATGCTTAATCCTAGCTAGGCTGCATTGTCCAGGTCCCAGGAGTTCTGTTCACCCCAGTTTACTGGCCACTCCCATCCAGCTCTCCTTAGACCTCTCCTCCAGTTACCCCAAACCACTTGGCCACTCCTAGATCCCTCCCACAGTCTTTATGTATATAACCATCTTGTCTCTATTAAGATGCTCAGATTTTCACAAAATAGCCAATAGCCCACAGATGCTCAGATTCCTTAAGAGTCTGGCTAATATGGTGAATCTTCAATAAACCTTGTTTTTGGCTGAAAGAAGGCTTGGGTTGAATTCTTTTGAATAGGACCTGTATGTCATGATTTTGGGATTCCAGGACCCCTAACTTCTAGACCTCAGCACCCCCACCCCAAGACAGCATGCAATTTGATATAGCCTCTACGTATACATTCACATTGAACCTATTTTCACATTAGTCACGTTGTGAAGAAGAATCAGAACCAATGGGAGAAACCACAAGAAAGAAGAAACAAAAAAGAAAAAAAAAGAGAGAGCAAATAATATACTTCAATCTGCATTCAGACTCCATAGTTCTTTTTCTGGATGTGGATAGCATTTTGTGTCAGGAGTGCTTTGGAGTTGTCTTAGATCTTTGCTTTGCTAAGAAGAGATAAGTGTATCAAAGCTAGTCATCATACATTGTGTCTGTTACTGTGTACAATGTTCTCCTGGTTCTGCTCACTTCACAGTATCAGTCCATACAAGTCTTTCCAGGTTTTCCTGCCTGCTCATCATTTCTGATAGCATGATAGTGTTCCATTATGTTCATATACAGTAGGTATTTTCTTTATCCACTTTTTACATATAAGGAAATCGAGGTTCTGAGCAGGTAAATGACTTGGAAGCTGAACTCTGGTTCTCTCACTCCAAATCTGACACTTTTAACACTGCCTCCCTTTGTTGTTGTTTAGTTCTTTCAGTCGTGTCTGACTCTTCATGACCTCATCAGGGGTTTTCTTGGCAGAAGTTACTGGAGTGGTTTGCCATTTCCTTCTCCAGCTCATTTCACAGATGAAGAAACTGAGGCAAATGGGGTTAAGTGACTTGCCCATGGTCACACAGCTAGTAAGTGCCTGAGTCTGGATTTGAACTCAGGTCTTTCAGAAGGCCCAGTGTTCTATCTGCTGCACCACCCAGCTGCTCCTAACTGCATCCCTCTGCCGATCACCAATTGACTGAAGGATTAAAGGGTGAAGCACTAAACAACCCTTGTATATCGTGTAGTTTTACTTGCCATTGCCAAAAGATGTGGAGAGGATTTGACATTGCTGATATAGCTATGTCAGTTCTGTGGCTCATAGGATCACAAATCTGGGGCTGGAGGGCATCTCAGAGGTCAGTTAACCAGACTGATTCATTTTGGGGAAGAGGCCTAGGGAGGTGAAGGGGTTTGCCTGAACTTAGGTAGCGGGCATCAAGGACAGATTTTGAACTGGAATGCTTTGACTCCAGGAACAATGAGTGCTCTTTCCATTGGGTCAAGAAGCAATGTCACCAAAGCAGCTCTGCACCTTTGAACATTACCTGGAGGACCCAGAGATTAATTGATCTGACCAAAGTGACACAGCCAATATGTATCTGTGGCAGGATTTGGTTTTTGTTTGTTTGTTTTGGGTTAGGCAATGGGGTTAAGTGACTTTCCCAGGGTCACACAGCTAGTAAGTGTTATGTGTCTGAGATCACATTTGAACTCAGGTCCTCCTGAAGCCAGGGCCCGTGCTCTATTCACCGCGCCACCTACCTGCCTCGTGTGGTAGGTTTTGAATGCAGGTCTTTTAGTCCCTGAGGCTGGATCTCTAGCCACTCTATGTTATACTGCATCTCTCATAATTTTAAATTACTATATTACATTAATAACAATATTATATTATTGTATTATATATTATGTTAGTATATATTTTTTATAATTTATGTGAAATTGTCACTAAACACAACTCACAAAGTTTACTTGTTTCTTTGGGATGTGATTCCACTGCAAGTCAAGTCAACAAACATTTATTAAGTGCATATCATGTACCAGGCACTTTGCTAAATGCTGGATATTGAACAGAAAAAATAGTATGATTGCGTATTACCAGAACGATTAATTTAAAATTTTAATTGCTACATTTTAGTTATATTGATTGGCAAAAGTAATCAAAATAAGTATTTACTAATTGTAATATTATCATACATTACATTTACTCTATGAGGTTATTGCATAGTATATTTTCTTAAGTGATTAAGTACAGATTACCTTTTCAGCTGAAAGATTGATGAATTTTTCTCATGTTTCTGCACATTCTAACCTGCAGAATTCAGTAATGAGCAGTAACAAGTCTTTACAACATTTATGTAAATATCCAGAAGCTTGCAATAAAGGAAGCAGTGGATTAGCTCTGGTGAAGGAACAAAGGGGGCAAGTGTGTAATCTTTTTGCCTGCAGAGCAGTTTAATTACTTTTTCCCTTTTTTTTTTGATTAAAGCATCTTTGTTGATATATTAAATGTTGTATTTTATTCCTTTTAGATCTATATTTTATTCATTGCCCTGGAGTGCATATTACTGGTAAAGGTAGCCACAAAGCTGAAGCACAAACCTAGAGGGCTTTTGGAATTGCTATATGAGAAAGGTCAGGTGTGCCTTAATGGTTAAAATCTAACATCGTTCATTTGGACATGCTGTATCTAGAAAGTTTGGGAAGTATATTTAATTACAAGAAAGCAAAGATTATTTCCAGGTCATTGTTGTTATGGATCATTTTCTTTTATTTCTGTATTCTATTCCTGACAAGAAAATATTTCTTGAATTTTTAGTTGGTTTTATTAATGAGGAATTTATCATCTGATTTTTTTCTAGCTCGGTCTCTGAGTTTCATATAGTAGTGTATTAGTATCCATGTATGTTTAATATGAGTAGTACATTCTTGCTTCCACCTAACAAGATTAATTATGTTCATTTGTTTAATCATGGCATGTTGATAGGTAGATAGATGATAGATCAATTGATAGATCATTTACTAAGTATTTACTATAATGTCAGACACTGTGCTGAGTATTGATGTTAGAAAAACAAGAGAATCTCTGCTCTCAAGAAGCTTCTGTTCTAATAAGAGAAGACAGCACAAAAGAGGAAGGAGACCACCAGTGGTAGGTAGAATAGACCACAGAGTCAACTGGAAAGGAAGTGAGCAGCAGGTCTGGGGATCCTAATGATGTAGCAATCCGAAACAGATATTCACCAGTCACTGAGCAAGCCTCAGGACAATCATCCTTAGGTAGGCAAGGAAGTGGTGGGGAGGCAGAACAGATCAGAGAGTAAGCTGGAAGTAGAAATAATTTGAAGTTTATAAATACACCCAACCCCCCGTAAAAAGACAGTTAACAAAAATGTACATAAAGTGCCATTAAGATTGACTGTCTCATAATATAAAGGGCAGTGCAAATTGAGAGCCTTTAATAGCCCCTCTTCAATCTTCATCTTTCTTGAACCCTCCGTAGCATTTAATACTTTCAACTAACATCTCCTGTATTCTCCTCTCCAGATTTTGATGACCTTGTTCTCTCTTGGTTCTCTTTCTACCTGTCTGACTATGGCTTCTTAGTATCTTTTGCTAGTTCACTTTCCGTATCTCAACCGTCAACTTGACCTATGCTCCAGGTTCTGTAATGGGACCTCTTTTCTTCTCTCTACATTCACTCCCTTAGTGACCTTATCAGCTCCCATTGGTTTAATTTTCGTCTCTGCACCAACGATTCCCATTTCTCTATATCCAGCCGTGATATCTTGCCTGAGCTCCAGCTTCAAGTCAGGAAGGAAAGAAGGAAGAAAGAAAAAAAGGAAAGAAGGAAGAAAGGAAGTAAAAAAAAGGAAGAAAGGAAAGAAAGAAGGAAAAAAGAAGGAAAGAAAAAAATAAAGAAAAGAAGGAAGGAAAGAAGGAAGAAAGGAAGGAGGAAAAAAAGGAAGGAGAGAAACATGCATTTATAAAGTGCCACAATGTGCCAGGCACATGATCAGTGCTTTACAAATATTATCTCATTTGATCCTCACAACAACCCTGAGAGGTCGGTGCTATTATTATACCCATTTTACAGATGAGGAAATGGAGGCAAAAAGAGGTTAGATGGCTTGCCCAGGGACACACTGTCATTAAGTATCTGAGGCTGGATTTTAATTGAAATCTTCTTGATTCTAGGCCCACAGCTATATCTAATACCCTTCTTAGTATTTCCCACTTAATGGCTCCTAGACATCTTGAATTTAACATGTCCAAATCAGAATATTCTCTTTTCCCACGAGGTCTTTCCACCTAATAACTCCCTTATTTTTGTCAAGATCCCCACCCACTCTCAACCCTGCTATCTTCCTCAACTCTTCACTCTCTCCCATGCCACATGCATGACCAGCTGGCATGTCTTGTTGGTTCTTCCTCCATGTCGTTTCTCATATCTGATCCCTTCTCTTTATCCACGCAGCCGCTACCCTGGTTTGGACCCTCATTGTCTCTCACCTGGGCTATTGTAATCACCTCCTGTTTGGTCTCTCGGCCTCAAATCTCTTGTTATCGAATCGATCTTCTATAAGGTCCCAGGGTGGTTTTCCTAAAGTACACTTGTGACCATGTCATTCCTGAGCAGTAAGTTCTAGAGATTCCATACTACTTCTAGAATCAAATATAAACTCCCTTATTTGGCATTTAAAACCCTCCATAACCTAGTCCAATCTTGCCTTTTCAAACTTATCATACTTTACTCCCCCTTACATAGTTTAAACAAAACATTCTCTGTGTTCCTTACACCCTGCCCTCCACCTCCCGTCTCTGTGCCTTTGCGCAGGTTGACATCCAACTCTAGAATGGATTTCCTCCTTACTCTGGCCTCTCAGAACATCTGGCTTCATTCAAATAGCCCAAATGCCCCCTGAAGCCAGCTGCTAGTACCTTCTTCCACTTAATTACCTTGTATGTGTTTATTTTGTGTATATCTTGTATATACACTGAACTTGAACTGTTCTCATGTGGATCAATGTATAGAAGTTACAGGAAGGCAAATTTTGGGTCAATGTAAGAAAAAAATAACATTCAAAAATAAAATAGGCTACCTAATAGATGGTAAGTTGCTTACCCCTGGAATTCTTCAAGCAGTTACTAAATTTGATTTGATGGAGATGTTATGGATGAGATTCAGAATTTACACAGAAATTGAACCACATGACTTCAGAGACCCTTTCCAACTCTAACTTTATGATTTCAAGTATTGCCTTCTAAATAAAGTACAAATTGAATTGCTTGCCATTCAAAGCCTGCTGTAATCTAGCCTGCATCTACTTTTATGGCTCTGTAGAAGAGCTATTCTCTCTAAAACTATGCACTTCCACTAAATCATATTGCTCACCATCCCACAAACATGTTCCATGATTTCCCATCTCCTTATCCACCCAGTTTCCTCTTGTTAAAATTCTATCCATTCTTTAAGGCCCAGAAAAATGTCACCTTATCCTTCATCCCTCTAGTTTGGCAAGCTTGCAACACTCTGATAACCAAATGGTTAATAAATCCATTTAGCATGTCACCATAATCAATCAATAAATTTGTTAAGTACTTGCTATGTGCCAGGCTCTGAGATAAGTACTGAGGATCCAAAGAAAGGCAGAAACACAACACAATCACTTCCTGTCTTCAAGTCAAGTCAACAATATGCCTTCTTTGTGTCAAACACTGTGCTAAATGCTGGGGATGTCAAAAAGGCAAAAACCAGTCCTTGCTTTCAACGAGCTCACAGTCAAATGTGGAAGAAAACATGCAAACAACTACATATAAACAAGCTATAGAAAGGATAAATTGGGGATAATTAACAGAGAGAAGACACTAGCATGACAGGGTGTCAGGAGAGTCTTGTGGGATTTTAGCTAAGACTAGAAAGAAGCCAGGGAAGCTAAGATGCAAGGGTGAGAAGGGAGAAGATTCCAGGCATGAGGGACAGACAGCCAATGAAAGGGAACAGACGTGGAAGATAGTATCTTGTTGGAGGAGCATCAAGGAGGCCAATGTCACTGGATCATAGAGTACGTTTTAAAAGTAGTATTTTATTTTTTCCAATTACATGTAAAGACAGTTTTCAATATTCATTTTTATAAGATTTTGAATTCCAAATATTTCTCTCTCTCTCTCTCCTCCCCAAGACAGTAAGCAATCTGAAATAGGTTATGCATCTGCAATCATGTAAAGCATATTTCTACATTAGTCATGTTATGAAAGAAACAGAACAAAAGGGGAAAAAACATGAAATAAAACCAAAGAAAGTGAAAATAGTATGCTTGATCTTCATTCAGACTCCATCAGTTCTTTTTCTGGATGTGGATAGCATTTTCTATCATGAGTCTTTTGGAATTGTCTTGGATTATTGTATTGCTAAGAGAGCTAAGTCAGTCATAGTTGATTATCACATAATGTTGCTATTACTGTGTACAATGTTCTTCTGGTTCTGCTCACTTCACTCAGCATCAGTTTATGTAAACCTTTCCAGGTTTTTCTGAAACCCACCTGCTCATCATTTCTTATAGCACAATAGTATTCCATTACATTCATATACCACAGCTTGTTCAACCATTCCCCCATTGATGGGCATCCCCTCAATTTCCAGTTCTTTGCCACCAAAAAAAGAAGGTATTATAGGACCAGGTCTGGAAAGTTACGACCCATTTCAACTCCTCTCAAAGTTTACCTTCATTTTATCATATTTGTAATTTTTTTCTAGTATATATATATATACACACACACATATCTTTAAATATTTTTGTACATGTGGGTCCTTTTCCCTTTTGTATGATCTCTTTGGGATACAGACCTAGAAGTGGTATTGATGGGTCCTTCCTTCCTTCATTCCTTCATCCCTTTGTTCCTTCCTCCCTCTCTCCCTCTGCAATTCTTATAACATCTGTTATCATGAGTATATGTACTAATCTTAATTGGTCACCCATTTTCCGTTGTTGTATAGGGCCAAGTCTGGAAAGTTACAAGCCATTTCAACTCCTCTCAAAGTTTTCCTTCATTTTTTTCTAGTATCTCATATATTATTATTCCTAAAACTGGTGAATACCCAAGTCATTTGTGATATATTGTTTCTGTTTTACTATTTAAACTAGATGTCTAGAGCCATGCCCAAGAGGAGCTAAATCATTCAGTTTCAGTTCTCTCTAGGACCATATTTCTTTCTCCCAGCCATCTTCCATCCTACTGCCACTTTCATATCTACTCAATATTCATTATTATTCTGCAATCAAACAAATACCATAAAGAACATATTAATTAATTGACCTATTGTTCCACTCTTCCTTCTCTTGTCACCACTCCCCTTTGTGTTTTCTCCCCTATTTAGAAAGTAACCTTCTTGAGGTCAGGGACGATCACTTTTTCATTTGCATTAGCACTTAAGCTTTATTTTCATTGGTTGAAAGCTTTTCTTCCTTATAGAAGGAATATTAGATAATAGTAAGACCTGGCTGCCCCATCAAGCAGTAAGTTCCTGGTCCCTGGACGGGTTTGAGCAAAGGCTCATTGTCTTCTTCTGAGTTTATGTCTGGATCTTCTCTGTCACCATAGTAGCTTTTTATAGTCAGATTCTTGTTGTTGTTGTTTGCTCATTTTCCCAGCCTATTTCTTGACTTTGAACTTTATGCTAAAGCTGGAATCTCTTCTCCATGTTGGGTGGAGAGGGTCACTGTCTCTTGGAATTGCTATCCCTACTGTTCCTCATGGCTCCTGCTCCCTCTTGACCAAAATTGTTCCTCTTTGCCCTTGAACTATGACCTGGGAGTGGGTACAGGCAATGGAATCACCAAACAGCATCCAGTCCTATGTCCAGTGGTAGCACAAGGGTTCCCTGTAATTTGCTTCTGACCAGGTTCCAGGTCCATTTACCATCTCTGGCTTGAGAGCTCTTAAAGCCACTGTTTTTTCAGTCACCACCAAGTCCCATCACCAGTATTACATGTGGGGTACAGCTCTTTCCTTCCAACCTCCTAAGTTGTCTTGGGCTGGAAGAATGTCTCACCCCAATCTTTTTGTTGTCTCTACCACTCCAGAATTTGATTTGAGGCATCATTTTAAAGTTGTTTGGAGGGCGATGTTGGGAGAGCTCTGCTGAATGTTTCCTCTATTCTACCGTCTTGACTGCACCACCCTATTAATTTCTACTCTGGGAACTATTTTCAATGAGAAAATTGGATAACAAAACAAATGACTTAACAATACCTATATAAAACATCTTATCCTACCTAATAATTACTTCAATAATTATTCTTATTTGTTGATCACTAGGGTTAGTGTTTGTTTTCTTTGGATTACTTTAGAGAAAACTTTTCTTCTGGGAAAGAAAATACCTTTTAAGATAAAGGATGTTTCTAGTTGAACTTGAGTAGTATTGCTGATTCTTACCTATGATCCTCCATTTATCTTAAGGAACGTAATGAATGAATTTTATTATGAAGAGTTGGATAAAATCGTGCCAGATTATTACTTTTTCTTTGTTCTAAGATGTCTGTGACATCTGGATCGAAAAGAATCTTGTTCCTGGCATCAAAGTGTCTGGGTTCAAGAACTCTCTGGCCTATCATTTGCTATCATGTGACCTTAAGAAGACATCACCTCTTTAGGTCTCAATTTCATTATGTAGAAAATGTTAGGGATTGGATTAATTAATCTCCAAATTCCCTTCCATCTTTAAATCTCTAATCCTATATTTTGAAGTTCATTATGGTCCTCAAAGCTTTCCTCTTGCACGGTTAAGTTCTAAAACTGTGTTAAGGCACTATTAAGCTTTCTTTTGATTTTTTGAACTAATATATAGAGTTAAATCATGAAGATTTAAACCAGTGAACCCTAGTAAATCAAAAGGATAAATAAGATTGATCACCAGGAAGATTAAAACTAGTGACCCTTGATAAATTTGATAAATAATTTACTTGTATGATTAACTGCATAACTTTTTGGTTTAAGACTAAAATGAATTTTAAGAAGAGATTTTCCTTGACTTAGTGCATCATTTTGGATGGTGGAGCATTTAGTTAATATGTAACTTGCTTCCAGTCGTATGGTCAACTATATAATCTGCAATACCCACTTTCAATTTAATAAAATTTTAAATATTATTTTACATGCCATCATGGAAATTGTTACCACTCTTGTGAAGGATGGCTTGTTCTGAGTCCAAATAGAAGAAGAGTTACTTGTAGGTGGTGAAATCCTGATCAACATGTTGCCGATTATGTCATGCTCTAGAATAATATACCCTGGAAAGGTTGTAAAGAAGGTTCAATGAGTTTGGCCCAGAATTGAATAGGAGGAAAAGAGTAGGCTAGATTGAGTTTGGAAAATTTTTTCAGTCTTTGCCATGATTCTATGGCATTCCTTGACACAAAAATCTGTCTTCTTGATACTGTCAATATTCTTTCAGTGATGTTTTATGGCTGTGAATCATGGACTATAATTTCTAATGAATCACCATTTCATCTGACCTAAAGAACTATGGGAAGATACATTATGGAACCTAAGAACATAAAATCATTGAGGAAAACCTCTACTTTATAGGATCCACTATTTGGTATTGGTTCAGCAGAAATTATGTTTAGCCCAGCATCTTATATCATATATCACCATAAGTTCAAAACTGGATATGTGATATGAATATAAAAGGTCAAAATATTAAAAAAAAATTAGAAGAGAACGAGACCAAAGACCTTTCCCAGCTGTAGGTAGGAGAAGAATTCTTAACCAAATGAGAGATAGAGGCAATCACAAAATAGAAAATAGATCATTTAAATTACAGGAAATTAAAAAACCTTTTGCAGAAACAAAATCAATACAATAAGGATAAGAAGTTATATTATCAAAGGGGGAAAATCTTTACATTAAATATTTCTGATAAGTGTCTGGTAACTGAAATATGTAGGGAAAAACACAAAATATGTTGGACCAGAATTTGTTTCCTGATGAATAAGTAGTCAAAGCATATGAAAAAACAATCCTCAAAAATTGAATTTGTAAAGTATTAACAACCACATAAAAAGTTTATTCCAAATAACTAATAAGAGAAATGTAATTCAAAACAACTCTGAGGTTCACTTCATTTCCAGAAAATTGATAAAAGATCACAAGAAATGGGAATAGGTGATGCTGGTGGCATTTTGAAAAGACAGGAACATTGTTGGTAGAACTGCCAATTGGTACAACTGTTCTGAATAGTTTATGCTAAAAAAAAGTAACTAAAATTACCCTACCCTTTGACTTTGTGGTCACTTAGGAGACCCTCTGGTTCCTCCTCCCCAGAGATCCCATTGCTAGTCATCTATCCTAGGAAAGTAAAAATTAGAAAGATCGCATACACACCAAAATATTAAAATCAGCACTTTTCTGTTAGCAAACCTAAAACCAAAGTAGATGACTACTGATTGGAAGATAGATCAATGAATGGTTGCAAATTGATATAATGAAATATTATTGCACTATAAGAAACAGTGAATAGTAAGAATTCAGAGAAGCATGGAAAAAGTTTTATGGATTTGTGCAAAATGTGGTAAGCATAACCAAATGACTACCACAATCTAAATGAAAAAATTATGAAATAAAAATACTGAAAATGAATAAAGACTAAGTTTGGCCCCTAAAAGAAAATGCTCTTCCATGCCTTCATTGAAAAGTTGGGGTAGGGGAGGACCATGGGCATGGAATATTGCATATGATGAACATGACTGATGTATTAGTTTTGCTGAACTCTTTTTTTTTCTTTTTAAATATTTGTTACAAAAAATGATTTGCTGGGTAGGTGAGGAGAAAAGGTTATATTACAAAGATAAACATGACCTAAAATATCAATAAAAATAAGATACATATTTAAAGACAGTTGATGGACACAAACAAGTTATAGGGTATCACCAATAAGTTATTTGAATGTAGAAAGTGGCATAAAAGATATCATCCAAGAAATGTATAGTCAGAAAAAATGTGAGGCATTCTTAAAGCAAGAGTAAGGGCTGATAGCCAAACGGTTACACTGATATATGCTATAAATAATTTGGGAAGGGGAAATGAACAAGAATTGAACAAAATGAGAAATCATTAATGGGTTCTTGTCTGAAATGTTGGAAATAATACCCACTTTGGTGAGATAAGTCTTATTAACTATTGTAATAAGTGTTTGCAGTAAAACATACATCTGTACTAGATTGCTATGTTTGTAATTTTTGCTTTCTTTACTATCACATTTTGATTTCATTGTTGGACCACAGAGATTTTGTTGTAGCTGTCCTTTGTGCAAAAAGATACTACTATCCTTACCATTTCCATATGACAGGAATTTCCTTTTTCCCGAAGTCAACCAATTTACTTTTGCCATTGTCTCACTTTCACAGATTCACAGGAGCTACATCTTCCCCTTAAGGTTCTAGGGGTACCCTTAGAGGGTCAGTGAAGGCATCTCTTCTCTGATAGAATCCACTGGTGTCTGGATTCTGATGTTCTTCCCTTCCTTCTCTTGTCTCCACTGTTAAACAGCCAATGATTAGCACTCTGGTTCCATTTAACCAATTAACATCAATTAGCTTTTACAAAAGAATACTTACTATGGATATATAGCAAGAACAGAAGTACAAACATTTTCCCCCAACACATGGGGACAAGTACTCCCCTATACCACCTCAGTCCACTGGGAGAGTAGGCTCAGATTTAACACAGTTTCTACATAGCACTCACCCCATCAAATTCACTTCCAAATGGGGCATGGCTGGCCAATGGATTGTTAAATCTACATCTCTGCTGCTGCTGTGCTAGGTCAAACAGAACACACAAGACTTTACTCCTCACTACCTGATTTCCAGCAAATTCCACTTGCACTCCAGCTCCTTGACTTCTGATGTCTTGGTCTTCTAAATTTTTGAAACTCACAAATTCATTGACATCTCCAGTCTCCATCTGAAAGCAGAAAAGAGTAAATAAAACAGAGACAGAAACAATGGTAAGGCCAAGTACTCTTGACTCCATGCTAGGTGTGGGTGTGAGAGAGCCCCTCTGAGGCCTTTCCTCCAACTTTCCTCCAGTGAGGCCCACCATAACTCATTCTCCTTGTCCCAATGCCAGCTGTACTGGGAAAGAAAACACCTTGACTGGTTCATGCCTTTTGAATGCATTCTCAGTTTCAACTCAGCAACCAATCAAAACACTCCTCTTCTTCACATAGTAATGAGATCAGAAACAGTCAAAATACCTCCCTAGGTACTCTGAATTGGGCAGCAGAGCTTTTATGTTACCCACAACCATGCCTTTCCTGAAATAGTTTCTCCTGGCCTCTCCCCTAAGGGGAATACATTATCCAGGCATACTGTGCATGCTCACCAACCTCCTATTATATTCAAATGCCAAGTCTGAATCACCTCGTATCAGTCAGAAAATGACTTTTTTTTAAACAGAAATTGTAAACTAAAGTTTATGACCTTGGGAAGTTTTATAAACATTGCTTCCTTAACTATATCTAGGCTATCACACTTACCTTTTTACTTCACAGAAATTGTATAATAGATATGAGCTAAGATACATAGTCATTTTGAGCTCTGTGGAATCATGGAATCTTTGAATTGAAAAGGAGCTTAGAAAGATTCCTGTTCAACCTGCCTCGATGTAGAAATCCCCAGAAACAGCACCCCAGAAACACAGAATATTAGAAAAGGAAGAGACTATATTTGTCCTCTGACTTCCCATCCGGTGTTCTTTCCATTATGCTGGACTGCCTCCACAGATACTATTAAAAGTGGTAAAGACAGCATTTTGTTAATAAAAATATTTGTTGTTATATTTTCCACAGGTTAAGATGATGGAAAATAGGTCTAAGTACCTTCCTTCTTTCAAAATAATTGTGCATGTGAGATTTTTTTTTTGTGTGTATGGTAAGGTATCCTGGAGTAAATTCCAAGTTTTGGAATTTTTATGGAAACTATAAATAACATGAGCCTTATGTCATCCATTGTGCAGTTATAGTTTCCTGTCCAAGAAAAAAAAAAGAAAGGAATTTCAACTTTTTGTTTCACATATGGAATAAATATAGATTCCATTTAGCAAGTATGAAGATTTATTTTCCTAGGTAACTGTATAGTCTATTAGAGTATTCTTGTGGTTGTCTTTTCATACCTCTGACATTGTGGAAAGAATATTTAAGTCAATAAGATTCTAAAAGCAGCATAAAAGTTATCTGCCAATGGCTATTACACAGCAGCCTTACAATGATGGTATAGCTCAGTTATTTGCATTCCTGAAATGATGCTATGTTGTTAAGTATTAATACCTAGGGAACATAATCATAGTAAAAACAGAATGACTTGCTAATTCTTCCTTGTCTAGCACCTAGCACAATGAATACACAGGAGGCACTTAATATGTGTTTTTTGATTGATTGTCCAAGCCAATACCATAAGGACATGACAAACAAAAGTAAAGCCATAGATTGTTTTTAAAAATATTACTTTCCTTAATTTCAACTTGGCTAACTTAGCTTCACTGAACAAAGTGAATTTCAGCTCCTTCTTCTCCTATTCCTCAGTCTTTGGTGACAGATATATGCCAAATGGATTATAGCCATCTTAAGAGTGAAGAATTTTCTTTGTTCCTTATGTTCCCTTATAGAATCATATGAACAGCAGATACTCATTTAGTAACTACTGACCAATGGAAGGAAATTCAGAATCAGAACTTCATTCATTAAGCCTTCATTTGGACCTACTTCAAATTTCTGCACTTTAATACATCAAAAATCTGTGATGTCTGTAGTGTGAGTGGTGGTAGTTCTTGTCCTTCAAAATGACATCACCATGTTGGGGTCAAGGTATAGTGTGTCTGACTATGGCTGATCATACCAATATGAGCTCAGAGTGTTCTACCACAGGTCAGGCACAAATACTCCATGTAAACATTTGGAGGAGAGAAGTCTCTAAGTTTGTGCATCTCACATTTCTTTTGGGTTACTGCAATTCTGCTTTGCTTATACAGCACAGCACCTTCTCTGATGTGGGCACACCGTGCTGGGTGGTGTTTTGCCAGTGTCTCCATGACACACAATTGATTACAAAGTTCTTCAGAGAAACCTTAATAGTGTTCTTGTATTTCTCCTTCTGTCTTCCGTATGAGCACTTACCTTGTGTGAGTTCCATAAAATAGTCTTTTAGGCAAATGTAGATTTGGCATCCTAACAATGTGGCCGGTCCATCAGACTTGTGCTCTCTGCAATAGAGTTTGAATGCTTGGCAGTTTAGCTCAAGAACTGGACATGTGTCCAGTGCCTTATCTTGCCAGGTGATCTTCAGAATCTTCCTAAGACAATTCAAATGGAAGTGATTCAGTTTCCTGGCATGGCACTAGTAGACTGTCCTGGTTTCACAGTTATACAACAATGAAGTCAGCACAATGGTTCTGTAGACCTTCAGTTTGGTAGTCAATCTTAATACCTCTTCTCTCCTACACTTTCCCACAGAGCCTCCCAAACACTGAACTAGCTCTGGCAATGTATGCATCAACCTCATTATCTATGTGTACATCCCTGGAGAGTTATATTGGCAAGGTAAGTGAACTTATCCACAGTATTCAAAATTTCTCTATTTGCTATAACCAAGGGTTCCACATATGGGTAGTGTGGTGAGTATAAACAAATAAAGATCACAAACACTTAGGCTTTGAGAATTGCCTTTGCAAAACAAACAAATAAACAAAGAAATTCTGAATAGATTGGATAACTAGCCTCTCCAAATGTGTCTAGGCTGGTACATAGTTCATAGTTACCTAATATACTCCATCAATGAGTCTATCCTCAAAGTCTTTGCAGTTAAGGACAGCGAGGTAGGACATTGGACAAAGAGCGGGGCCTGAACTCACTTACTAACTTTATGACCCTGGACAAATCACTTAACCCTGTTTGCCCCATGAACAGAAACAACCTTTGGTTTGGTGGAGTGGGATGCAGTGGATGACCTTGGCATCTTTAATGTCTGACCAAGCTCTAAGAGCTTCACAATACCTGCTTGAGCTGCCTTCATGGCCATCGGAACAAATTATTCTCATCTGCCCATTTCACTGGGGGAGATCTTCACATCTTGGGTAGACATCCCCCTAACTCACCAATGGGTTTGAGACCTGTTGGTTACCCTCAACTTAGTTTAGCCCATCTGCCAATATGGTTTACTGGGATGTGGCCACTGTTCATGCTACAGATTCTTGGAGCCACAGGTGAGAGTTGAGTGCCATGTAGACACCAAAGGTAGAGGAGCAGTCCTAAAAAGGGCTCAGCAATCCCTCATGCCAGAAGTGTTAGTCCTCCTTGAACACCTCATGTACCCCTGATGTCAAATAGAACTGACTTGGAAAACAGATCAAGGAGAAAATATTTAAGAATCATTGAGCTCCCTGAAAAACATGACTAAAAAAATCCTGGACACTATTTCAAGAAACTCATAAGTGAAGACTGTCTAAATCTGTTAGAACCAGAGGGCAAAATAAAATGAAAATAATCCATTAATCACTTCCTGAGTCAAACCTTCTTATTGCTGTCATAGGGCCTGAGAAAAACTAAGGGATCGCTCAGAGTTTATCACATCTTCTTAAACAGCAAGCAATGGGATACCATGTGGTTAAAAGCAGCCCAGAAGTTTCTTATTCCCAAATGGCCAAGGAGCGAATCAACATGTCAGAGTCCCTCAAAGATTCAAAAGAAGCTCTGGGCTCATTCTCTTTAGGATAGCTCCTATATAGCCTCATTTAATCTTGTTAAATATGGATGATGAGCCAATAAAAGAGACTGAGCAATGATTAGACAAAAGAACTCGGAAAGAGTGGTGTCAGAAAAAGCTAGAGAGAAGAGAGTATCCAAGAGAAAGGAGTAGTCAACAGTGTTAAATGTCGGTTGACAAAGCATATAGACTTAGAAAAGACCATCACATTTTTCAATTATTCAATTTTTGGCAGTTAGAGAGAACTGTTCTATCAAGTGATGATGGGGTCAGAAGTCAGATTTCAAATGGTTGAGGAGTGAACAAGAGGAGAGGAAGTCGAAGCATTTGTTGTCCATCCTTTGTTTCAAAGAAGACCTTTGGCATCATGGATGATGTCTTGATTTGCATGAATTGGCTTTAAGTGAGGCAGACTTGCACATAGTTATCAGCCTTATTCTCTCTTCCAGAGTCATCAAAGTCCAATGGCAAGACAAAAGTAAGGATGACTGGCTGTGCCCTGAGATACAGTGGATGACTTAGGCATCTTTGAGTTCTGATCAAGCTCTAAGTGTTCCACAGGGCCTTCTTCCACCACCTTCATGGCACTCATTCCACCAGGGAAAGTCTTTACTGTTTAACTCACCAAGAGCTTTGAGGCTTGTTGATTATACTCAGCTTGGTTTAGCCCATTTGCCAAGATGGTTTTTTACCAGGGTGTGGCCTCTGAACATGATATAGCTTCTTGGAGTTACAGGTTGGGTGAAAGGTGGACACAGAAGGTGGATGAGCAGTCCTGAAAAGGGCTGTGCAAGCCCTCACACCGGAGCTGCTGGTCCTCCCTGAATGCCCCAGTACAGGCAATTAGATTAAAGTACAGATAGCATTTTTCCCCTTAGGAGTTTGGCTAAGAAAGATAAGAAATGAAAGATCATGGATTGAGGGAATGGTAGATTCTAATGAATTTTTTTTTTTTAAGAAACAGGGAGACTTGGACATGTTTGAAAATGGTAGAGAAAGAACTAGTACTTGGAGAGATACTGGATTTTAAAGAGTAAAAGGGATAATTGAAGAACTGTATCTGGAGATCAGGGGCACATATAGAAGGGTTGGCCTTGACAAGGAGAAGGGCCATTTCAGTATTAAAGACTGGAGGAAAGGAAAAGAGAATTGGAGTGTGTGTCAAGGGATTTCAACATGAAATGAAGTGAAGAAGAGGGAGCTCATGGAAAATGTCCAGATTTTCTTAATGAAATAAGAGGTAAAGTCGTGGACTAAGAGAGTAGAGAGCAAGGAAGGTGTGGGAGGCTAAAGGAGAGAAGACACAATTTGGAGTAGCTTTTCTGAGGAGTGGAATAGGGAATCATTTAAGGAGGAATAAAGGGTCAGTTTGCTGCAAGATTATCCAACAGCCATTACCAAATACAGCTTAAAAATATTTAACATTATATATGTTTTCTTTTTAGTATTTCAGTAATAACATTTTTGAGAAAGTAGTATGAACAAAACATCATATTTCTAATAAAATTGTTTCAGAGAAATAAAGCCAGTGGTTATTTTAACATAATTTCTTCTAAAAAGTCTTGCATCCTGTCTGAAGATAAATTGCTAATTAACTGAAAATTAGAGCTTCAGATCAACTGAATTTTTTAAATGAAATAAAAGAAATCTTTAGAATCTATCAGATAGGTGGCAGCCTTCATAACTATTGAGAAGTCTCCTCCTAGATCCTGTGGTAAGCCGCAGTGGTAAACAAAGTTGTGGTTTAGATTAGTAATCACATAAGAAATGAGGAGTCTTCAGTGTATATAACCTATACCTTAGAGTTGTCTGATATAGGTATCCCTTGTTATATACTAACATAATTAAATACATCATTTCTACTATGTATATTAACTTCTTTATAATGGAATTTTTAATCTCTAAATTCTAATTTGAGTGCGAAAAGGGAATATCTAAACCAAAAAAAAATTCACTATTTCTAATACTTTGTCCCACCTCTGACATATGCTGGCTGTGTGACTCAAGGTAAGTAACTTATACATTCAGTGCTTTCTAGGCAAAATACCTCAGACTATACATTGCAGAGAAGATGTTGACTTTTATTGGTTGATGGAACCTCCCCACCTTAGGGTTCTCTCTACCAATGAAATTACTGCTCCAGTCACTGTCCCAATACTCTGTTACCTAAATGACTATACTAACGGGCTCTCCTGCAGCCTCACAGTTCTGGGATAGTTATGGTACATTTACTTCCTTTCAGTCCCTAGCTTTTCAATGGGGTGGCAAGAGTGGAAATTTTTCTAGCAGTAGTAATAGTAATACAGCTTTCATGTCATCCTGCCTTGGATGTAGCTGATCTCCATCCAACATCTGCCTCATTTTCTGTCACCTGGTACTCAAGGATAGAGGAGCCAGTTGCCTGCCTTCAAGGAGCTTACATTGTAGGGGGAGGTAACCACATGTGTGTAAGGTAGCCAGTGAAAGCAGTTTTGGTTTACATTTGTTATGTGTTATTGTGCTTTGTTGTTGTTTAGTTAATTAGTCATGTTTGACTCTTTGTGACCCCATTTGGGGGTTTCTTGGTAAAGATACTGGAAGGGTTTGCCATTTCCTTCTCCAGCTCATTTTACAGATGAGGAAACTGAGGCAAACAGGATTAAGGGACTTGCTCAGAGTCACACAGCTAGGAAGTGTCTGAAGTCACATTTGAACTCAGGCCCTCTTGACTCTAGGGTCAGCATTCTATCACTGTGCCATCTAGCTGCCCATATTGTAGTTTACATTTGTCTATTTTATTTATTTAGTTACATTCTAGATCATCACAGGTATTGTAAGTGGAGCCAAAGGACAAAACATAACTTTTTTTGAGTATATCAGTGGTTCCTTTGCATGAGTCTATGTAGAGCAAGGGTTCTTAATGATTTGTGTCACGGATCCTTTTGGCAGTCTGGTGAAACCTATGGATTTCTTCTCAGAATAATATTAAATGAGTAAAATAGATAAGATTATAAAAATAGTCAATATATTGAGCTAGGGTTGTCAAAAAAATTTTAAAAACAAGTACGTAGACTTCAGATGAAGAACCCCTGGTTCAGTGTTAAATGACAGCAGCATGAGTGATGGACCCAGGAGGAGGCAAAAAGGATATAACTATACCAGACATTGGATGCCAAGGAAATGGGCCCCTTGCAATTCTTTCTCTAGTTGCCAGCACTCAATTCATCCACCTTCTATGGAGGCTCTTCTTATTAATAATTCATTATTGACTTTTTCTCTCTTACTCATTCATTTAGCAAACATTTATTGTTGCTGTTGAGTCATTTTTTAGTTGTGTCTGGCTCTTTGTGACCCCATTTGGGGTTTTCTTGGCAAAGATACTGGAGTGATTTGCCATTTCCTTCTCCTACTCATTTTTGCAGATGGGGAAACTGAGGTAAACAAGGTTAAATGACTTTCCCAAGGTCACATAGCTAGTAAGTGTCTGAGGCCAGATTGAAACTCAGGAAGATGAGTCTTCCTGACTCCAGCCCTGGTACTCTATCCATTGTGCTACCTGACTGCCCAATGTTTATTAACATGTCAATGAGCACACCACTATTCTAAACACCGGAGAAAGATTCAGCAGCCCACCTCTATGTGAATATAATATTTTCATTGACATCCGAAAATCAATATCCCTGCCATGGTCTCCCTTTCCTCCCTTAAAGCCTTTCAAATCTTGACCTTATAGTTAATCAGTTTAATGTTATGCTACTCTCTACTCTTATGTACCACTTAAATACATTCTTGTGAGAAAGAGAGAATTAGTGAGTAATGACTTTTAGGTACTGTAAGATTCAGAATCATTAATGCAGGCTGGTAGTGTATTGAATAGAGCACTGCATTTGGGTACAGAGTTCAAATTCTGCCTTGGGCACTTGGTAATTGTGTGGCACATCATTTAACATCACTGACTCAGTTTCTTCATCAGCAAAATGGGAATAATAATAGCACTTACCTTATAGTGTTGTTGTGAGGATCAAATGAAATGAAAGATGTAAATACAATAAATACAAATATAGTATTTACAGTACATACAAATATAGATTGTAAAGTGCTATATAAATGCCAGCTATTGTTATTATATTATACTTACTAAGGCAGGAAAGTGAAAACAAGATTAAAAAAAAAGACCTTGAACAAATATTAAAACAAAAAGAAAAGGATTTTCTTGCTAATCATGACTTTAAAATGCAATTAATCAGGATTTCTTAGTGTTAAAATTTGCCAGGCATGCCAAGAATAACACTTCTTTCCAACATGATGATACCTGTGATATGAGCTGCCAGAACCATGGTCAAACTTCAGAGTGGGAATTTAGTGAAAAACTGGTGATTATAAACATGATGAATTTTTATCTACCATTTTAAAAAAAATTACCAAAATGTAACAAAGATACAGATTTATATTTCTTATCAATTATCAGTTTTGGTTTTTTTTTTTTTTGACATTTTTTATCTTGGCCTACAATGAGTCTTAGCCTAAAAAAACAGTATAGCTTCTTAACTGCCCATTTCAGTTACCCAGGTTACTCCGTTACTGTCTACATCGTCTTCTCCACCTTCTTTGCAGTCTTCTCTTCCCCAGTGACAAAAGATAAGTTCTTTAGGTTAATTTAGGGTTACATTTGCCATGTCATAACAAAAGCAGCTTGTGGTAATGTCGCAGAGGAGAGATGTTACAGACAATTCTTTATTTTCTGGGGCAGTAGGTAATGGTGCTACCTTTATAGCATTTATTACAGCGTATATCATATTCTGTGATATCTTAAAGAAAAAAAATGATAGTATGATGTCTTCGGCCCTGGCAAATAAAATCTTGATATAATGAAAAATGTTAAAATGAATAGCTTTGGGAAACTGAAGTTCAACTAGACCTTTGCAGTTAAGTAGGTTTTAGTTTCTAATACCATTTATAGCGTCTAACCTGCTCACCCTACTCTATAAGGTAATGATACTTAACAGTTAAATACATAACATACCAGTGGGTATGCTTGAATTACCACTAAGTTTAAGCTATGTTTTATATATTATACAAATTATATGATTGTGGCATTATATCCAATACAACTCTAGTTTATACCATTGTTTTCATTTCCTACTAGTCTATGGCTAGAAAATTCAAAACTCTACAGTTTCTAATGGGAATGGTAAGTGACATTTAAGTATATTGCAGACTCAGGAGTGAAAATTAGCATCTTGCCTAATCCGTGGTAGAAATTAAAGTTTGCCTAAAAAAATAAATAAAACTTGGCTAAATAAGAATTTTAGTAAAATCTATGACTTCAAATTATTGATGTTCAGTTATGCCACTTACTACCTAGGTGACCCAGAGCAAATCATTTCAATGGATCTCAGTTTCCTCCTCCGTTAAATTAGAGAATTGGATTAGATAATTTCTAAGGTCCTTTTTACCTCTAAGTAGGTATCTTCCATAGGTATGGAAGGTATCTTGCATGTATTTTACCCTTGATATATATTAATAAATGTGCAAAAGACCAAAGGGAAAGGAAATTGAGTTTCCTTTGAATCATCCAGGGAATATAGAATTTTTTAGCCCCTCAGGAGATTTGATTTGACATTACTCAGGCTTCTGAAAAATGGCACCAGTCTAGGCTTAGGTAAAAGCAAGGTTATACTTCCTCTTTCTTATACTTATCTCTTCCCTGATGCTTGGATCCCAGGCAGACTCCTGAAGTAACCTGATTTAGTTCTATTGTCAGCCACACCTTCACAACTTCTTATAGAGGAAGTGCTGCAAGCCTTGAACTTATATGTAAATTCTGTTTTTTCATTTTCTTAGTGGCACATTTTGCCTCTCAGGAGAGTACTTCTCTTTCCTGGTGCTGGGGTGAATAGGAACTTTTTTTCCTTCCTGTAGGATAGAAGAAAGAAAGAAAAAAGAAACATAACCACTGTATCTTCCCTCTCTCTAATGGAATATGCAGTAGGTCACATTCATTTTCTTTGTGAAATGTTGACATGCTCAACTTTGCCTTCCTATGCATCAGACTTCGTGTGTTTTTATCAGTATTCAACTGCATTGTTCCCAAAACACATGGCAGCTGCCTTTGACAGATAACCACAGAACTCCCTGACTAAGGTCGGTGTGGTCAGTTCCTCCCTTCCTAGAAGGATACACATTCTTCTTTTCAGAGGTGCCCTAGAATTCTCAACTGCCAGGGTTAAAGGAAATCTGACCACTTTTGAATGTGATAGGAGGAAAGTAGGTCTTAAAATGCATGGGAACTCATAGATCTGGTGCCCCATTGTGGGGTGAGGGTGGTGGAGGAAACTAACAGAAAACAAAGCATACTGTATACCTAAGGTGGTGGTGGTATTTTGTTTTTTTCTTCTTCCCCATAGACACATGTAAAGGCATTATTTGAATCCTGACTATATTTAAGTAATCACCATAGTCATGTGTAAAATAGGGTCCATATCTTTTTGCATTCTCTCATTAATGTGAATTTAACATAAAGAGTCAGTTTTTAGGATGTCAGCTTGACGCTGAAATTAGATTCACTACGAGACTGCTTCTTGAGCAGCTTAGTGGTTACTGCGGATCTTGTACCACACCCTTTTGATCAGATAAAGCCAATATGTGATGAAGGGGCGAAAAACACACTCTTTATTTTGAACGTTATTGTTTGTAAGAACTATTTAAAACTGCATTTATAAATTCATCTCCATTTGTTGGATTAAAAAAATGGTTTGTTAAAACTTTTAAATATTTATATCGCTAACCCAGTTTACCTTTGATTGTGACACAAATCTTAAAGTTAATGGGAGTTAGTAAAAGAATCAACCTAATTTTGTTACATTTCCAATTGAATTTGAGAAATATTTAAAAAATAGCACTACCTCCTGGGTACTCTGAACTGACACAGAGTGAAATGAATGGAACCAGGAGCAAAATGTATATATGCAAAGACAACATTGTGAAGAAAATGACCTGGAAAGTCTTTAAAACTCTGATCAAAGCAATGACCAACCAGGAGGACCTATAAGAAAGCATTTTACCCATCTCCTGACAGAAAATTGATGAACATAAAGCTCAAAAAGAGGCATAACTTTTGGACATGGCCACTGTATAGATTCATTTTTCTTGACTATGCTTATTTGTCACAAAGATTTTTTCCCCCTTTCTTCTCTCAGTTAATGGGGGGAAATAAGGGGTGGTCAGGAAAAAGAGGAATTGGCAGTAGTGATGGGGGGGGAAGGCCATTGTACCATTTCTTAAGTGCACAGAAGAAAACAGAAGAAACTTCAGATGGTAGCACAGATAAGCAAGACAGTTTTGAAAGCTGTGTCAAAATTTACTATATGCTTTAGGAGCAACTAGGTGGTGCAGTGGATAGAGCTCTGGCCTTGAAGTCAGGAGGACATGAGTTCAAATCCAGTCTCAGACATGTGACACTTACTAGATGTGTGACCCAGGGCAAGTCACTTAACCCCAATTGTCTCACCAAAAAAAAAGCAAAACAACAAAATTTATTATATGCTTTAAAAAAATTAGAAGCATGATATCAAGATTTACAATTTTATAGATAATTCCCATTTTCTGTTCTGCTTTGTGTATGGAAATGCTCTTTTTAATGTTTAGATTCAGAATTTAAAAAAAAATTAGATAGGTAAGTAGATAGATAGATTAATAGATAAAACAGTACTTATCTCCAAGCAAACATTTTGTTGAGTTATTCTTTTACTCAGGCAGTGAGGTGATGCATTGGATGGAGTTGTGAGAATCAAATGAGATAAATAATTATAAAGCACTTAGCACAGTGCCTGGCATATAGTAAGCACTATATAAATGTTAGCTAATATTTTCTAGCTGTGTGATGCTGGGTGCATCATTTCATCTCTGTTCGCCTCATTTTCTTCATCTGAAAAATGAGGATAATAATAATAATAATAACTACCTTTCAGTGTTATTTCGAGGAGCAAATAAAATAATGATTGTAAAGTGCTTAACACAGTGCCTGACACATAGTAAGTGCTGCATAAATATTATCATCATTCATGATCATCACTCCTTTATGTTACATATTACAAAAGCGAAGTGGTCTTTTTCCAATAAGCCTTTGTGGCAAGATTTACTTAGGTTAGGAGACAGTGTGGTTTAATGGAAGGACAACTGTACAGAAGTCAGAGGATCTGAGTTCTGATCTTGACTCTGCCACCTGTGTGACCTTGGGCAAGATGCTTAGCATGCCTAGGCCTCGGTTTCCTTATCTGTAAAATGAAGGGATTGTGCTAGACTCTCTCCAAAGTTCATTTTGGCTCTAAGTCTATGATGCTATTATAGATTTTTAACACTGATAGATGTATTATCTTTGGAAGTTTGCTGGGGTTTTTTGAGGGTAAAGGGTAGTTGGGCTGACATAGCATTGAATGCTGCCACTCTGAAACTGAAGCCACTCCAGCTGAAGTAAGTTCAGACTGATACACTAAGACTAAGCAGTAAAAGACTTTCCAGAATGAATTTAATGACAATGACACATCCTCCAGTGAGTAGTAAAAATGTATTTATTGTTTCTGTGATACTGAGTTGGGTCAAATTTAAGCTAGAAGACATGGTCCGAGCTTCCTAAGAACTTTACATCACATGGACCAAGACATCTCTTACAAATGCTTTTTAAATATACTTAGAAAAATTTAATTAACTTTTATATTTTGAGATAACTGTTCAGTAAAGGCTAGAGAAGGGAGTTTGCAAAAAGAATCAAAAATTGGCCAGTGAGCTTGACCTCAATTCTTAGCAAAATTTGAGTACATAGTATTTGCTAGGTGCTTTATGGAAATCTCCTGAGGAAAACAGTGAGAGCTAACAATCAAGCACTATTTTATCAAGAGCAGGTTGTGCCAGGGCTCCTTCCTTTTCTGACAAGGGTTACCAGACTGACTGATATATCAATATCAGATGCCACAGACATCATTTACGTAAATTACACCAAAGCCTTTGACAGTATCTTGTGCTGTTCCTGTAGACATTGTGAGCTAAATGACTTTGATGAAGGCAAAGCTGGCATATTAGCCAATTTTTAAATGGCAGAATCAGGATCCAAAAGGGCTACATTAATGTTTAGAATAGAAAAGAAAATTCAATAGAGGTGGGTATAAAGGTAGGTAGGTGGTATAATGAGTAGCATGCTGAATTTGGAGTCAGAAGACCCAAGTTCACATCCTACCTTAGACATTTAGTAGCTGTGTGACCCTGGGCAAGTCAGTTGGTCTCACTTTCTTCATCTGTAAGAGATAAAAGTAACACTTACTTCACAGAGTTGTAAGAATTGAAAAGGCATGTATAAATAACCACATAAATGTTTACTATTATAAGAAATAGGTTAAAATCCATTTCACAAATATAGGATGGGGAAAGGGATTATAACGAACCGTTCATATGCAGAGTATCTAAGACTTTTTAGCAAGCTCAACATTATAGCATGGTAGCCAAGAGACTTATTGCTATCTTAGGCTACATCAAGAGAAGAATTGTATCTAAAAGATAAGAGATGATAGTTCTGCTGTCCTCTGCCCTAGTTAAGACCACATCTGGAATATTGTGTTCAGTTCTGGGCAAGAACTGAAGGAAGGAAGGAAGGAAAGAAGAAAGAGAGAAAGAAAAGAAAGAAGGAAAAAAGGAAGGGAGGGAGGAAAGAAGGAAGCAAGAGAGGAAAAGAGAAAGGAAGGAAGGAAAAGAGTAAAGAAGGAAAGAAAAAAGAGAGGGAGGAATGAAGAATAGAAGGAAGAAAAGAAGGATGGAGGGAGGAAAGAAGGGAAGGAAAGAGGGAAATAAAGAAGGAAGAAAGGAAGCATTTATTAAGCACACACTGGTGCCAGGCACTATGTTAATTGATGTGAAAATACCATTTCATTTTATCTGTTTTTTTTTTCACAACAACCTGGAGGGGTAGGTGCTATTATTATATTACAATTGAGGAAACTGAGGCAAACAGGTTAAATTACTTGTCCAGAGTCATATAGCTAGTAAATATATAGATTTCAGCTCAGGTCTTCCGAACTCCAAGCCCAGCACTCTACCCACTAACTTACCTAAGTACCTCTAAATTAGACAGTGTTAAGGTGAGGGTGGGGCACAACCTGGATGCTGAAAGGCCTTGAATTAATAACATATGAGAATAGTTGTAGAATTGAATGAATGGGGAGAAGAAAAGATCCCATTTAGTCTATTTAATCCCCAATGCCATAGTAAGAAGGGAGGGACCACCAGAAAGCCAAAGGCATCAGTAGCAGAATCCTTGATTTTCACGAGTTACAAACTGCGCTTGATATGCTGATGTGCTCGGTGTTCTGTATGTGCTGAGTGAGATGCAACAGCAAGTCTAGCCAGAAAACCATCAGTGTGAACGACTAGGATGCTGTGGCGAGCCACTGAAGTCTCCTCCCTCCACATGAGACCTGCTTTTCTTATCCTTCTGCCCATGGCCACTCTTCTATTTGTAGGTCACTGACTTGTAAAAGTAGGTAGATACATAGATAGATAGATAAATGGTTAGATAGATGGATAGTTAGATAGACAGACAGAAGATAGGGAGGGAGGAGAGAGAGAGAGAGAGAGAGAGAGAGAGAGAGAGAGAGAGAGAGAGAGAGAGAGAGAGAGAGAGAGAGAGATCCTGTTCTCATAGAGTTTACAACCTAGTAAATTGAGTTATTCTGGGGAAGGAGGGAAGTACCATTCCATCACATTCTCTCCACCATTGCCTCACCTGAGCCTGCCCTCTGCTGAACTTTCAGTTTTCTAGCTACATACTATCTTGCTCCTTGAGGGTTCTCTATGAGACCAAACCGCTAAGGATGTTGATAACCTACATGAACTTATTCCTCAATGATTAACAAACTGCCATCCCATTAACCCTTCCCATCCCAGTGATTTTGAACCCTCATCTGTCATTGTTCAAATCCCACAGTCCTTCATCCATTGCCCACTCCCTTATTTCAGTCTCTCTCAACCTAATCCCCCTCCTCAATGTCCCACTCTAAAGCCATTCACTCCTTTCAGTCTTCTTTGGAATGCCCGCTCCCCTAGGTAACAAATTTGATATTGTCTTAAACCTTTTCCTTTCCCACTGAGCTCCAGCTCCCTCCTGATTGCATAGCTTTCTTGGCTGACCTTTCCTGCATTAGTGGCACTTTCATGTGACTTCCCCCTGCCATTTTCAGGCTCTTCCTCTACCTCTGTCAAGACATAACCTCTCTTCTTTTGAGGTTTCTTCAGTCTATACATACCACCTAAACAAGATTCTAGTGGCTATTAACTACTGACCTCTAGGACATGCTTTTCTTCAGTGAGAACAGTATCTGCCTGGCTCACACTTTCTCCTTCCCACTTCCTGCCCTTATACTAGGGAACTTCAATATATATATTGATGCTGTCTTGGATATGGGCACACCCTTGATCTTGCAATCACCCACAAGTGTTTCACTTCCATGTTTGTGAATTCTAGAATTCTCTTATCTCCTTTAGCCTTGCAACCCCAAGCTGTTGCTATTCCTTACTGTGCCCCTGATCCCTCTACCCTTTATTTCTTTCCCAGTTTTATCTTCCTTGCACTGTCTAGCACAGAATTTCAGGGGAAGAGGGGGCATTAGAAGATATCTAGTCCAACCCACACCTGATTGTAAATTTCCTCTATAACGTCCCCAACAAATGTTCATCCAGTCTTTGCTTGATTAACTCCAGTGAAGAAATCATCATAGGATAATAGATTTTGAAGGGACCTTAGAGGCCATCTAATTCAGTTCCTTCTCTTTTTTTTAATTTCCATTTTTTTTTTTTAGTTCCTTCTCTTTTGGAAAGAAAGAAACTGAGGCCCATGGAGGTTAAGTGAATTGCCTGAGGTCAGACTGGTATGACATAAGGGTGGATGGGAGAGAAGATGCAGAGGTAGAATCAAAGAAGTTGGCAATGGCTTGGATATTGGAAGTAAGAGAGAAGGCAGATTCAAGGAGTACTCTAAGGTTGTGAACCTGGAAGACTGGAAGGAGAGTTGTGCTATCAGCAAAAAGGGGAAATATCATGTGCTCTATTCTGGACCTATCACAGAATCCCAAAATTTGAGAGTTAGAAGGGACCTCAGTAGCTATCTAATCCTCATATTCAAAAGGAATCCCTGCTATAATAGACATGACAAGTAGTCATCCAGGTCCTGCTTGAAGCTCTTAAAAGAAGGGTTAGCCCCCTCCCCAAACACCATACCCATTCCATTTGGGGTTAGATCTAATTAGTAGGGAGTTTTCTTGATATCAATTCTACATCTCCTTCTTTGCAACTTCTACCCACCCATCACTTGTGGTCCCAGCCCCCGGGGCCAAACAGAAAAGTCAATCTAATTCCTCTTCCATATGGTAGACTTCCAAAGTACTGGAACATGGTTTTATGTCTCCCTGAGGCTTCTCCAGGGTAAACACTTTCAATTCCTTCAACTAATCCTCATATGGCCTTTGCTATCCTAGTTACCCCTATTTAAATATTCTCCAGCTTATCAATGTCCATTTAAAATTTTAGAATATCCCCCACCCCAAACTCAACACTCCAGACAATGTTTGACAAGGGCAAAGTAGAGAGGGACTATAAGGTCTTTATTTCTGGAAGCTATCCTTTTCCCACAGGAGTCCAAGACCTCATTATACCTTTTATGGCAATCACATGCCCCTGCTGATCAGATTGGTCTCTTGTAGTCTGCTAAAAAAAAAAAAACAAACACCAAAAACACCCCTAGGTCTTTCTCAGAAAAATTGATATGTAGCTATGCCTCCTCCAACTTATAAAGTTGATTTATTTGTACTCAAGAATAAAATTACATTTGTCCCTAATGAATTTCATTTTATTAGATGAATAAGTTGGATTTAAAATAAGTATGGCTTCTCTGGATGGAAATGTTGAGCAGATAGTTGGTAAAAGGTTACTAGTTCAGGAAAAGAGGTTAGTAATACATATATACAAACACATATAATATACACATGCTCATATTTTGTATACATATGTGCACATATGTATATGCATATATGTATAAACCTATTTTTACTTATGTGTATATCTATAAATGTATATTAAATACCTGCATGCATATACATATGTGTGTGTCCACATATTTGTATGTATGTATGTGTGTGTGTGTGTGTGTGTGTGTGTGTGTGTGTGTGTGTATGCACACACAGAGACACAGACACAGACATACATATATATGGCAGCTATGTGGTGCAGTGGATAGGGTACCAGGCCTGGAGTCAGAAAGACTCATCTTTCTGAGTTCAAATCTGGCCTCAGACACTTTACTAGCTGTGTGATTCTGGGCAAGTCACTTAACCCTGTTTGCCTCAGTTTTCCATCTATACAATGAGCTAGAGAATGAAATGGCAAACCATTTTAGTATCTTTGCCAAGAAAACCCCATTTGGGGTCATGAAGAATTGGACATGACTGAAACAACAGATCAACAACAAAAGAGGTATGTGTGTATGTGTGTGTGTGTGTGTGTGTGTGTGTGTGTGTGTGTGTGTGTATGTGTGTAAATATAGACAGATATATTTGGAAGGCCAGTTAGGTAAATTTGGAATTGGTTGAATGAATTCAATGGGTAGTTGTTAATGGGTTGACAGTATCTTAGATTTGGAACATCCCAAGAGACTGTACTTGGCTCTAATTTATTTGGTGTTCTTATCAACAACTTGGATGGAGCCTAAAGATTGAATGCTTGTCAGATTTCCAAATGACCTAATTAGGCTGCACAGCTAACCCATTAATTGATAGAGGCAGAATCCAAAAATTTCTTGCCAGTGAAAGTGTACCACATCTTATGAGATAAATTTTAACAGAGACAAATGCAAAGTTCTAAACTGTGTTAAACCAAATAACTTTACAAGTACAGGATGTGAGAAGCATGTCTGGTGAAAAAAATTCATGTAAAATGTTTTAGAAAACAGCAAGCTTAGTATGAGATAACAGTGCAATGTGGCAACCAAAAAAGCTAATGAATCTTAGGCTGAATTAAGAAAGTCATAAAATCCAGAATGAGGGAGGCAATAGTTATCCAAGTCAGTTAACCTCTTTCAGCCTAAGTTTCTTCACCTGTAAAATGATTATAATAATAGTAACTATCTACTAGGGTTGATATGAGGACCAAATGAGGTAGCACATAAAGTACTTCTAAACCTGAAGGTGCTATGTAATTGTCTGATCCTCCCCAAAGTCCAAATAGAAGGATTCTTCCATTGATGCCAAGGTCCTCCAAGGACTGTTGTCTGCAACTGACATTTAGTTGTAGCAGCCCATAAAAATCTATAAAGCTTACTCATTTCAATTAATAATCTCTCTAAAGAAAATCATACACTAACCATCCACACTGAAGAAAACAAAACATGAAAAAAAAACATGTGTATTGACATGCAGTTGGAAGAGAAGCCCTTTGACTTACTCTACCAGTATAAATGCCTCTGTGTGTGTGCATATACATAGTGGTGGACTAGAAACACATATGTGGCCTGTTATATATGTGACACATATACATGCATACACATATGTGCACACACACATATCCATATATGTATATAGATAAGCACCTCTGTGTGTGTGTAAAGAAACTATGGTTGAGCTGGGCCCAAAATAGAAAATGATTAGAGATATGAATTCTGGATTGCATTTAACAAATTTTATAACAATTTCAATGATATCAAGCTTCTTCCTGTCATAAAAGTCCATCTTTTCAATACCAGTATCTTCCTGGTAATAATATGTGGTCGTGGTTTACTATAATCTCAAAGCCTCATAGATGTAAAGCTGGAAGGGACCTTGGAAGTCATTGAGTCCAACCCTCTCCCTTAGGAGATGAGGAAACTTGGGCTGAAGGAGGTTAAATGACTTGTCCATAATGTGATGGCTTAAAAGTGTCTGAAGAAAGTTTTGAACCCAGGTCTTCCTTACTCCAGTTCCAGCAACACTATTCACTGTAACACGGTGCCACTCCAAAAGAAGTACCAGCTTCAGAAGAATCAAAATTAGAAGACACATTTGTATTAAGTGTGGTTTATGAAACTTTTTCATTGCATATCAAGTTAACAGTTTTCTTTGTAGTTATTTCTAACCTTGTACTTTGCATACTAGAAGTCTGATAGATTTTTATGTTTTGTGGCTTTTATTAGTACCCAAACTAAGAAGAATGCCAACTCAGATAATTGTCATCTTGCAAGATCACTGTTCACATGTGATCCATAGGTTAATTATGAGAACTTACCTATCATAGATCCCCTGTCCCCCTGCAGGTAAGAGATACCTCTATCTGAAGCTGCTAAAAGTTTTTAGTGTATTCCAAGACCAAGTTGACAGTCAAAACAATCACAAGTTCAGAAAATACCATCCAAAGGATGATCCTGGGTCTACCCTAGCCAATTAGTGCCCCTGAATCTTCAAAGGATTATAATAGGAACTATACCTGTGATTTCACTGGTACAAGTAGTTCCTAGGCAAGATAACTCCATCTACCAAGGCAGATGAGCAGATCTTCTCTCCAATTTGTAATCTGAGAGTTGGCCAGAGTACTAAAAGATTAGGTGACTTGTCCCATGTCACACAGCCAGCAAGTATCTGCAGCAAGATTTGAACTTGGATCTTCCTTCAAACCCAGCACTTTGTCCACTCTGCCACTTAACTGTCTCATCACCTTTTTCCCCAAACCCACTCCTCTTCTGAATTTCTCTATTTCTGTTGAGAGGACCATTTCCAAATGCCCAGATGATTGCCCAATCTTGGATTATTCTTGATGTTTTACTTATGGTAAGAGAGCACCTTACTGCCTTGAATGAGTTAATAGGCAAACATATAATGCAGGTCAAGGTACAGAAGGAATTAATAGATGTGATTATAGAGTTACTTGTCAGTGTTTTTTGGAAGATCATGGATAATAAGTGAGGAAGTGGAAGAGAACAACATTTATGCCTCTTTTTAAAAAATTAGAATCCTGAAATCTGTAGACTATGAGCTGGTATGTTGGTTTGGTCTTTTCTAGATTTTTAAAAACTTGAATGCGCATCAGTCCCATAGATATAGGACACCCAGTATATGAAGCATTAATATAAGCTTTGCATAATCTGTTAGTAAGAAAAACTCTCCTAGTTGGGTTTTTTCCCACCAGAAGTATGTTAGGTTATCAGAACTACTTTCAAAATAAACCTCTCCCTTTAATTCCATCCCCACTTAGCCTTTTTAAAAAGTATCAGTGAATAATATATATTACAGCTTTTATTCCCTTTTTTATATTAAATTTTCATTTGTTTATGAGAATCACTTTAGCTACATAGTTAATGGCCTTCCTCCTTAGTAAAACAGTCAGCTAAGGGAATAAATATCAATGGCCTTTCCAATTTTCTAAGATATTACTAAATGGGAGCAACTGATGAGATCACCCTTCTCAGAATCTAGACAGTGATATCATTTAAAACATGCATTGTCCTTACTTAAGTAGTTTAGTTATTAAGCTAACTCTATTTGTGTGAACTCCCTGACATCATTCCCTGTATGACCCTTCTCCTTACCATACTCTGTAGATCTGCAATTGACCCCATAACTCCCACTTCCTTTTTTTTTTTTCCAGGCAGTTGGGATTAAGTGACTTGCCCAGGGTCACACAGCTAGTAAGTGTCTGAAGACAGATTTGAACTCAGGTCCTCCTAACTCCATGGGTGGTGCTCTACCCACTGTGCCACCTAGCTGCCCTCCACCTCCTTTTCTTTAGATTGACCTCTCTTTCATACCCTCTCTTTATTCTTCGGTCTCTCCCCAGTTACTTTTTCCTTCTCTGCTGCTTTCAAGTATACCTGTCTCTTCCAGTCTTTGAAAACAAACACAGAATCTCCCAAGACCCTACAAACCTCTCCAGCTGCCATCCTAGCTCTCTTCCTTCTTCCCAGCCCAGTGCCTATTCCATTAACTTCCTCTTCTCTAACTCAAAACATTTCTCTTGTTATGTTCTCTGCTCCATTTACACAGCCATCACTGTGGGATCTTCATCACCTTACCACTGAATTATTTCAATAACCTTCTAATAGGTCACTCTGCCTCCTGTCTCTCCCCAGTCAGCTTCCTGTGATTTTCCTAAGCTCTGGTCATGTTATTTCTCCTCTCAGTAAATTCCAATGGCTCCCTATTTCCCCTAGGATCAAAAATGAAATCCTGTTTGTGACAACTTGGCTCCTTCCTACTTTTCCAGTAGGAAGAATATTTACTCCCTTCCATGTACTCTATATTCCAGCAACATTAGCCTTTTTGCATGACCTGCCATCTCCCCACTCTGTGGTTTTTCACTGGTTAGCTATCATTCCTGGAATACTCTTCATCTTTATCTCTGCCTCCTAGCTTCCCCTTAATAATAAAGACTCATTTCAAATCCCACCTTATATAGGATGCCTTTTCTGGTTCCTCATTATCTCCTACCTGGCTGTTCTCCTGGACATCATGATTTCCAGAACCTCATAATTCTGCAAGATGAAATCAACTCTGAAACTCACAACTCCCCAGCACCCACTGCACCAGGGGCCCTACCCTCCCTTTGGTTGAAGAGGGTGGAGGTTCGACATCAGAAATTTCCTCCCAGCTCCTCCACCATCTAAGGGAGGTGACAAAGGCAGCCATCTTATCATTTCCCACTCTAGCTGAAGGACTTCATCATGTCCCTGCACTGGGCTATCCTCTACCAACCTCTTTCACTTTTTGGCTTCTTTTTTAATGTGTTATACTTCCCCTTCCCTTTAGATTGTGAGTTCCTTGAGGGCAGGGACTTTTATGCCCTTTCTTTGAATCCCTAACACTTAATATAGTCTCTAACACATAGCAAGAGCTTATAAAATATTTGCTGGTTCTGACTGACTCTGCTACTCTTAGTAGAGAGGCTGCTAAGAAGTCCCTTACTTCTGAGATTACCTTTCATTTGCACTGAATATATCTTATACACATAATCATTAGCATGTTGTCTCTGCCATTTGAATGTGACCTTCTTAAGGTCAGAGCCTATATTTTTTGCATTTATTTGTATTCCCCAGCACTTAGGAGAGTGCTCTGCATATAGTAATATCAGCTTAATAAATGCTTGTTGACTAACATTTCTTGACCCTTTGCATCTGGCTTCTGACATAATTCAACTGAAATCTCTCTCTCCAAAGTTACCAAGGATCCAACTGTCAAGTCTAATGCTCTTTTCTTAATCCTCATTCTTCTTGACCTCTCTCTACCTTTTGACACTGTACTTTCTCTTCCTGAATACTCTCTCCTCTTTCAGTTTTTGTGATACCCCTTTCTTTGTTCTCCTTATTCCTGACACCTTTCCTGCCTCATTATAGTTTACTCAAATTCAATCAATCTGAAAGAATGCAACATCTTTCTCTCAAAACCCAACCCTCTTCTGAACTTAGCTATTCTGGAAGGGTACCATATTCCCAATCACTAAATTTCTCCATCTCAGAGTCAGCTTCAATTTCTTACTCTACCTTACCCTACATATAGAATCAGTCACCAAATCTTCTCAACCCCACCTCCACTCACAAAATCTCGCACCTATAGGCTTATAACCAAGAATAAATTATTGTGCAAAACTAGGGGACATCACACAGATGCAGAAAAGTTGGCCTGTAATTGGAAAAAAGAATTGTCAACTACTCCTGAGGGAAAGACCAGATCTGAGTAGGAACTTTGAAATACAAACACAAGGGGCAGCTAGGTGGCACAATGGATAGAGCACCAGCCCTGGATTCAGGAGGACCTGAGTTCAAATCCAGCCTCAGACACATAACACTTACTAGCTATGTGACCCTGGGCAAGTCACTTAACCCCATTGCCTAGCAAAAACCAACAAACAAAAAAAGAAATACAACACAAAAGTCCAGAGAAACCTATAAAAGTATATACACAATTGAGAGGGGCTGTATAATGATGGACTGTTAACATTCTAATAGGAGAGGATAAAAAAGCATCCCTTCAGAACCTTAATGTTTTCAAAGAGCAATGAGGTATTAAATAAGAAAGCCAGAGGACCTAGGGTATATCAGTTCTATTCTGAGGGTTTTAAGAAGTGAAATAGAAAGGAAAATAAAAGAAGAAATATGCTAGTATAGAAAGAAGGAACAAGGAAGTAGATCTTGATATTTCTCATAATTGGGGTATATGAGAAGATTATGCAAACATGGAATGAGGGATGAAGGGAGCAGACATCAGATGAACCTAATTTTTATTTGAAATGAACAAAAGAGGATTGAACATACGTAGTCACACAAATAGTTTGATATAGAAATAACAAGCTGGGGAGGGAAGAGTCAGAAGCAAAACAAATTTCTTGATCCTTAAAGGGAGATTAAGTAGAGGAGAAAAAAAGAAGGAAGAAAGAGAAGGAGGGAGGGAAGGAGAGCAAAATGGAAAGGGGAAAGAAGGAAGGAGGGGAAGAAGAAGGGAGGAAGAAAGAAAAGAAATAGAAAATTCTTCGAGGGAGCTCTCCTTGACTCTGTGCTATTTTAACATTTTGATCAATGACTTGGATGAAGACATAGATGGTACCCTTATCAAGTTTGCAATTGAAGTGAATCTGGTTTGCTAGGGTCAGGATCCAAAAAGATGTCAATAGCCTAAAATGATGGACTGAATCAAATGAGATCCCACTTGATCAAGATAAATATAAATTTTGAAATTATTTCAAATATCAGCTTAATAAGTACAAGATGGAGAAAGCATGGTTAGACAACATTTCCTCTAAAAAAAAACTGTGGTAACTTGCATTAACTGCAAACCCAATAAAACTTAACAATGTGGCATAGCAGCTAAAAAAACTAACACATTTTTAGTCTATATTAAGAAAAGTATAACAACCAGAATGAGGGAGGTGACAACCTCACCACACCCTTCCCTAGTCACACCATACCTGGAGTGTTAGAGTATCAGAGGCAGGTGATGGCAGAGTGGATAGAGATCTGGGCCTAGAGTCAGGAAGACCTGTATAGTTCAAATCTAGCATTTAGATGCTAGTTATGTGACTCTGGGTAAGTCGTATAACTTCAATTTGCTTCAGTTTTCTCAATTGCAAAATGGGAATAATAATAGTGCCTATTTCACGGGGTTGTTGTGAGGATCTAATGAGATAATATTTCTAAAAAAGCTTAGTTTAATGCTTAGTACATTGTAATAATTATATAAATGCTTAACCCTTCCCTATGGGGTGCAATTTTCAGTGCCACATTATGGGAAAAGTCATTGGCAACCAGATAGCACCCAGATAATGGTGGATCGAGATGTTGAAGGAATTGGAAACTGTGCATGCAAGAATTAGTTGAAAGAATTGGGTATATTTAGCCTGAAGTAGGGGCACCTTAACAAGAACATGAGAGTTATCTTCAAATGTAAGGTGAGCTGTCACATGGAAAAGAGATTAAATTTTTTTCTGCTCGGCCCCAAACACCAGAACTAGGATTAATGGATTGAATTTACATGGAGATGGATCTAGGACTGATGTTAAGGAGATACGTTCTAACAACTAATGAGAGCTAACCAAAAGTGCAATGGATTGCTTAGGAAAGTAGAAGTAGTGGGTTCCTCCTCACTGAAAGTCTTCGGGTGAAGGCTGGATAACAACCTAACAGCAGTGATTTGAGGGGATTTTTGTTCAGCGGAGGTTTGGACCACATAGCCTCTGGGATCTCATACAAATATGAGATTTTGTGATATGAATCACTGGTGAGGAAATGAAAGCAGCAAAAACTTACCAGTGAAAGGAAGATAAGGAGAAGCTTAAGGGGCAGTACAATCAATTAGACTGAATTAGAATCAATTAGATCATTTGTTTTCCTTCTGTAAATCAGAGATTCCCATCCTTAACAGGTGAATTGGCTCACACATACAGATTGCTACTGAGGCAATGGAGCACATTGTTGCTGATGGCCCTTATTCTGTGCCTAATGATGGTCAATGACGTGAAATAGTTTAACTGAATATGTGACTGCTTTTAATAGCAAGTTGTGTATCGGTTAATGAAATAGACGTCTTTTTTTTTATCACTAAAGACTTTGGTAAGAAATAATTTAAATTCTTTCAGCTGGGATATTTTTTGTGCTTGTTTTGGAAAATTAATTCAGATATGTTTCAGTTCAAGAATAACATTTAAAGTGATTTATTGATTTGGTTGTTAGATTCAACATCTTTCTTTTGAATAGTGTTTTGTGTTATTAGTGTGCTTTTTCTTTTGAAAAAGGGTCAAGAAAGGACTTAAGTCTTTTTGATTTCTGATTTCCACAAAGATCTACCTCTTCTCAGATCAGTGATGAGGAGAGAGGAGGAAGAAGAGCTGATCTCAAATAGTGTTCTCTTGATAGCATAGACTAGTATTTATTGGCAGGAAGATGTGTTAAATGTATGTCTGATTCTAGGAATTTGGAACTAGTGAATTCCAAGAAGAATTAGTACAATTTACCCACAAACTAAGCTAAAAATTTGTTTAAAATATGACAAAAATATATGAATCTTTTATTACAAAAAAGCTGTTGGGAAACAGATTAAAGGTTTAACAGGAAAATCCTGGTGACTTGGTTGCAATATACTAATGCAAATTGCCAAGGCAAATGCAACCCATAACTTAACAGTGCCTATGACACCTAGAATCCACATAGTTACCATAGCATCCATATAAGGAAAGTTAGTCAAAGCCAATGCAAAAGCTAAGTTAAGTTGACTTATCTCTCCTGGAAGCAATATCTTGGTTAAAGTATGAATTGAAACATCTTGGCAGCCTTAGGAAGTTTTATCTGTTATATCCTGATTATTTTCTTGGATTCTATGAAAGTGTTTTTTTGTTTTGTTTTGTTTGTTTTTGTCTCTTCCTACCTTCACTTGTGCAGTAAAGCATTATTTTCATTGAGCCTTAAGGAATAAATTTATTTTAAGTTGCCTGGGAATGATGAAAGACCTATGCAGTTGTTATCATTATTCTTTTGTTTGCCACAAATAATTTCTTTATTATTAAAATGAGAAATTGGTCCCCTTAATACTGAGCTATTTTATGGATGTTAATTGTTTTGTCCTCACCAAAATAGTTTATAGTAATTGAAGATAATGGATCATTTTCATTATGAAACAAAAAAAAGTCAGAAATATTTCACCACACTTTTTCTTTTTTGCCCTTCTGGTTCTTATTGTTATTGTTCAGTTATATTAGCTGTGTCCAACTCTTTGAGACCCCATTTGGGGTTTTCTTAGCAAAGATACTGGAGTGGTTTGTCACTTCCTTCTCCAGCTCATTTTTAAGGCAAGGAAACTGAAGCAAATAGGGTTAAGTGACTTGCCCAAGGTCACATAGCTAGTAAGTGTCTGATGTAGGATTTGTACCCAGGAAGCTGAGTCTTCCTGACTCCAGGCCAGGTCCTTCATCCACTGCACCACTCCTATTGCAGAGTATTGTGGTCTTGAGCTCAGACTCACTCCTAGTGTTCTTGTAGTTGTTTAGCTGTTGTTAGATGGAGACTAGGAACATGAGGGCAGCCCGGTGGTACAGTGGATAGAGCACTGAGCCTGGAGTCAGGAAGACTCATCTTTCTGAGTTCAAGTCTGGCCTCAGACATTTACTAGCTATATGACACTGGGTAAGTCACTTAACCTTGTTTGCCTCAGTTCCTCAACTATTAAATGAGCTGGAGAAGGAAATGGCAAACTGCTCTAGTATCTTTGCCAAGAAGACCCCAAATGGAATCACAAAGAATCAGACACACTGAAATGACTTAACAACAATGTGGGATATTTATAGGTAATAAATTACATTCATTGGAAAGGTAGACTACTTTTAGTAGGATGAGCTCAATTTTGCATTAGTACTTACACAAAAGCTGAATCCCGGCAATAGATTTTTTTCTTTTTGGTTTGGTAGGAATGTAATAGATAGGAAAACTCTTTAGAATAGATTAGAGATGTTGGATGCATGAGTTCCAGAAAGAAATGCCATGTTCCTTGGGAAAAAATAAAATATGAAGATAAAAGCAGCAATAAAGAGCTATAGGAAAAACTCCCTCTAAATTTTTTAAAATTGTGAGCAGATAATTATGGCTCATGAGTACATGACAATCCTACACAGACAGCAAACTATGAAGGCCAAATATATATGAATAGTGTTTATTCTGGCAAACAATGATACATTTAGTCTGAGTGATGATGTATACATGATAGGTACTACCTGGAGACTGTGATTACTGTTGTTACGCAGCCAAAAGCAAACTGTTAGTTTTTTACTGCTTACTTTATTTGTTCTTCAGGATCTGTATGTAATCTGTTAGCATCAATGGTTTTACTTGATAATTTCATATTATCATTATTATATAATATATTATAATATATAATAATTGTTAATAATATATTATATAACAAAACACAATATGTTGCTATGATAATTTTATATTGTTATTACATCATTTAACCATTGTCATCATATACTGATGATACTGATACAAGTTCATCAACAAGAACTTTGGGTCTTACTCTCCCTCATTTGAACTCCTCTTTCTTCCTTGTCCCATGCCTAATTAACTCATGTCCTAGGATCCAACCAGTCTTTTTCCTCAGGTTACTCTTCTCTCACCAGAGCCAGCCTTGAGAAATGGCTCCCTATACACTGCCATGATGAGGGTTAATGGCCTGGAGATAACAGGAATTCTAGTTTTGGAAGCTGTGGATTGCACATTATGGGTGGGAGAGGTGAAAGACTGGTAACTGTGCTGGATTTGGGGATGAGGTGCTGTAGGCCTTGGGTAAAAAATACCCTGGCTAAGGATCATGGCACAGAGGACTCTGGATACTATTCAGAACATCAGGTAGTTTAAGAGCAGAGGGATTGGAGGGTAAGAGTTAGGTTAAGAAATAAAGGGTAGGGTACAACTCAGATGCCCTGATCTCTATAATATGAACCAAAATTAACATTTTTGTCGCTTTAAGGTTTATAAAATACTTGACATATACCATCTTGTTTGACTCAGCTCTTTCAGGTAAATTGAAATTGCAAAAGTAGGTCTTCTTTCAGGATTAGTTTGAGATATAGTATGACTTTAAAGGCAGAAAAGTATTCATTATTCTCCCTTGCACCCAAAAAGAAATTTTTCCCATCAACTTTATGTTTCTGAAATTCCCTGGATTTGAGACAAGCTTTCACTTATAAAAGAAGTATGGTGGGGCGGAGCCAAGATGGCAGAGTAAAAGCAGTGACTTGCTTGAGCTCTTGCCCAAACCCCTCCAAATACCTGTAAAAAATGGCTGTAAACAAATTCTAAAGCAGCAGAACCCACAAAAAGACAGAGTGAAGCAAATTTCCAGCCCAAGACAGCCTGGATGGTTGATCAGAAAAATATATCGCACCAGGCAGGTAGAAGAGCGCAGTTTGGCGTGGGCATGTAGGCCACAGCAAAACCTGGAGCAGGCCTCAGAGGACTGAATTACAGGCAGCTGTGGCAGTTTCCAGACTTCTCAACCCATGAACGCCAAAGACAGCATAGAAGGTCAGTGGGAAAAGTCTGTTTCTGTGGTGAGAGAGAAGTATGGGGTATCATCCCTATTCCTCAAACTCAGCCCCGGGGCAGCAGCTGCTTTCTGAGATTCCTGCCCACAGACTGAGGGGGAATCAAGTGGCTGATCAGAAGGAGATTCTCTTGCTTTGCACATGCTTGGATCTGGGTCATAGTTCTGGGTGGCAGTCCTGGGGCAAGGAGGAGTGCTGGTGTGGTAGAGCCTGTAGTGGTAGAAAGAAAATCCTCCTCACAGTTCCAAGGCAGAAAAGAGTGCTTGTGGTCACTCATAGACCAGAGCACAGTCCAGGAAAGGAGTAAACATCTCGTCCCTTATCATACCACCTTGAAAGAACTGAAAATTTACAAGTCCCTAAAAGTATCTCTGAAAACAGCTGCATAAAACTCGCAAACTTGGGACAGTACATTCTCCACACTGGAAGCAGAGCACTACCTTAACAAAGAGTTTAAAACTCAAGTAATTAGCTGGGATCATGAACAAACCTCACAAAAAAAAATAGTCATGTCATAGAATCTTTCTTTGGTAACAGATCAAAACATACAACCAGAAGAAGACAGCAAAGTCAAAGTTCCTACATCCAAAGCCTCCAAGAAAAATATGAATTGGTCCCAGGCCATGGAAGAGCTCAAAATGGATTTTGAGAAGCAAGTAAGAGAAGTAGAAGAAAAACTGGGAAGAGAAATGAGAGTGATGCAAGAAAATCATGAAAAACAAGTCAACAGCTTGCTAAAGGAGACCCCCCCAAAAATACTGAAGAAAATATCACCTTAAAAAATAGCCTAAGCCAAATGGCAAAAGAGGTCTAAAAAGCCAATGAGGAGAATAATGCCTTCCAAAGCAAAATTGGCCAAATGGAAAAGGAAGTCCAAAAGTTCACTGAAGAAAATACTTCCTTAAAAATTAGAATGGAAAAATTGGAAGCTAGCGACTTTATGAGAAATCAAGACACTGTACAACAAATCCCAAAGAATGAAGAAAATAGAAAACAGTGTGAAATACCTCTTTGGAAAAACAACTGACCTGGAAAATAGATCCAGGAGAGAGAATTTAACAGTTATTGGGCTATTTGAAAGCCATGATCACAAAAAAGAGCCTAGACATCATCTTTCAAGAAATTATCAAGGAAAACTGCCCTGATATTTTAGAACCAGAGGGCAAAATAGAAGTTGAAAGAATCCACTAATCACCTCCTGAAAGAGCTCCCCAAAGGAAAACTCCTAGGAATATTGTGGCCAAATTCCAGAGTTCCCAGGTCAAGGAGAAAATATTGCAAGCAGCCAGAAAGAAACAATTCAAGAATTGTGGAAACACAATCAGGATAATACAAGATTTAGCGGCTTCTACATTAAGGAACCAGAGGGCATGGAGTATGATATTCCAGAGGGCAAAGGAGATAGGATTACAAGCAAGAATCACCTACCCAGCAAAACTGAGTATAATCCTTCAGGGGAAAAAATGAACGTTTAGTGAAATAGAGGACTTTCAAACATTCTTGATGAAAAGACCAGAGCTGAATAGAAAATTTGACTTTCAAAAACAAGACTCAAGAGAAACATGAAGAGGTAAACAGGAAAGAGAAATCATAAGGGACTTATTAAGGTTGAACTGTTTATATTCCTACATGAAAAGATGATATTTGTAATTCATGAGACCTTTATCAGTGTTAGGGTAATTGGAGGGAAAAATTATATGTATGAATATACTTATATATATAATATATATATATATATATATATATATATATAATAGATAGATAGATAAATAGAGGGCACAGGGTGAGTTGAAGATGAAGGGGTGATATCTGGAGAATAAAATTAAGAGATGAGAGAGGATTATACTGGGAGAAACAGAAAGGGAGAGGTAGAATGGGGTAAATTATCTCACATAAAACAGACAAGAAAAGGCTTTTACAATGAAGGGGAAATGGGGGGAGGTGAGAGGGAAGGAGTGAATCTTATTCTCATCAGATTGGGCTTAAGGAAGGAATAACACACACTCAATTGGGTATGGAAATCTATCTTACCCTACAGAAAAATAGGAGGGGGTAAGTGGATAAGAGAGCATGAGGATTATAGAGGGGAGGGTAGATTGAGGGAGAGGGTAATCATAAGCAAACACTTCTAAGGAGGAACAGGGTCAAAAGGGAGAATAGAATAAATGGGGGGCAGGATAGGATTAAGGGAAATATACTTAGTTTTTTACAACATGACTACTGTGGAAGTGTTTTGCATGACTATACAACCTGTATTGAGTTGCTTACCTTCTCAGTGAGAGTGAGTGGGGAGGGAGGAAGGGAGAAAATTTGGCACCCGAAGTTTTAAAAACAAATGTTAAAAAAAAATTTTAAAAATTGTTTTCACATGCAACTGGGAAATAAGATATACGGGAAATGGGGTATAGAAATCTATCCTGTCCTACAGGAAAATTGAAGGGGAAGGGGATAAGAGAAGAGGGGGGAGATAGAAGGGAGGGCAGATTAGGGGAAGGGGTATTCAGAATGCATGCCATCTTGGGATGGGGAGAGGGACGAGATGGGGAGAAAATTGGAACTCAAAATCTTGTCAAGTGAATGTTGAAAACTAAAAATATATTAATTTAAAAGAAAAGAAGTGTGGTAGAGTAGAAAGATAATGGACTTGGAGTCAGATGTGCTAAAATTTAGGCTCTGGCATTTATTAACTATAGGACTTTGGACCAATTCCTTCACCTTTCTAAACCCTAGTTACCTCATCTGTATACTGAGGATAATAATACTATTTACCTCACTGTGTTGTTGTGAGGAAAATGTTTGTAAATTTAAAAGTGATCTGTGAATGTGAACTCTTCACCATCCTTTCTCCTAGTCATTGTTTTTCTAAAATGAAAGGTAAAGAGCTTAAAATGCAAATAACCTGGGAAGCTGACCCAGTGGGCTCAGTGAATTTCAAATTGTTAACAATGATATCAGATACTTGGATGTTTTCTTAGAGGAAGAGAATTGGAAAACAGGCAGGCCTTAGACCTCCTCTGGTAGGAGATGGCACTGAGGGATAAAGGGGAGGTTGGGAACTTAGAGTAAATTTACCTACATGACATTGTCAGGTTATCTACCAGGGGTAGGGAACCTACGGCCTTAAGGCCACATGTGGCCCTCTAGGTCCTCAAGTGTAGCGACTGCATTTCTGTGGAGACAGGCTGAGACACCAAGAAACTTCATGCCTGGTGTGAACCTTAGTAAGAACTGTGGTCAACACAATAAGTTTAAGAAATTTGAAACAAATGAAAACAGAGTTCTATCTGTAAAAACAGGCCTGACATCAATGTAGAAAGTGACAGGTTTTAAAATAAGGGAGTAATTTGTTCAGAAAAGTTGGCTACAAAGATTAGGATGGCTGTGTTATAGAAGAAAATGAAAATTAGAAATGGATTAGGACAGACCAGCAAATTCTTTTACTTTTATTTTTTAATTTTAATTTTACTGCCTTTTGTTGGGCAAATCATTTAACTTCTCCATAGTTGAGTTTTCTCATGTGTAAAATGAGGGGATTAGAGCAGTGAACTGTGTGATCTGTTCTGACTCCAAATCTATGATCTTATGATCTACAAAAAGCAGTCAGTCAACAAGGATTTATTATACATCTGCTTTGTGCTATCTAGGCACTGGGCTAGGCTCTGGGGAAATGAAACAGTTCTTGCCTTCACATAGGTTACATTCTGTAGGGGAGACTACATGAGCATACATAGGTATATACAAAATAAATACAAAGCAATTTGGTGGGCCAAAACATTACAACTCGGGTAGGAGACAAGGAAATGCCTCATGTAGATGTTGGCAAGGCTGAGCTTTAAAGCAAACTAGGGATTCTAAGGGGTCAGCTAAATGGCGCAGTGGCTAGGGTGCCAGGCCTGGAGTCAGAAAGACTCATCTCCCTGAGTTCAAATCCAGTTTCAGACAATTCCTAGCTATGTGACTTTGGGAAAGCCACTTAACCCTGTTTGCCTCAATTTTCTCATCTGTAAAATGAACTGGAGTAGGAAATGGCAAACTACTCCAGAATCTTGGCAAAGATTCCTTTACCAAAGGAGGTCATTGAAGAGTCAGATATGACTGAAAAACAACTGAACAATGAAGAGGATTCTAAGACACAGAGATGAGGAGGGAGCACATCCTAGGCATTGAGGGCTGCCTGTGTAAGGATACAAGGCAAGTCATAGGATATTAGGCAGAAGAAGACCAGTTTGGCTTAACTACAAAGTGCATGAAAAGGTATAGCCTGTAATAAGGCTGTAAAGGGAAGTTGGAGCCAGATTGTAAAGGGCTTTAAATACTGAATAGAGGAATTTATATTTGACCCTAGAAATAATATGGAACCACTGAAGGTTACCGAGCTGAAGAGTAACATAGTCAGACCTATACCTTAGGAAACCCAGTTTAGCAGCTATATAGAGGATGGATTGGAGAGGGAGACTGTTTGAGGTAAGGATATCAACTTGGATACTACTGGCAGTTGTCCAGGTGAGGGAAGATGACAGTTTAAACTAGAGTCATTGAATTCAGCTGTTAAGAGATCTTTGGTAGCCTTTAAGAGAATGGTCTCTTTTAAGTAATTGGGTTAGAAACCAGATTGCTGGGCTTAAAGAGTCAATCAGAGCTGAAGAAATTAAGGCAACGTGAATAATCAACACTTTCTAGGCATTTGACTGTGAAAAGAGACACAAAATTATAACTTGAGATATAGAATTGTAGATTGTAGAGATTGGCAAGGTCAAATGAAGGATTTTTTTTAAGGATGAGGTAGACCTGGCAAAGATGGAAATGATTTTGAGGTCTTCAGTGCTATGCCACTTGAGTATAAACTGTGGCCTGATTTGCTGTGATAATAACACTTTCAATATGGGCCTGGTAAAGAATTGTTTATCTGTTGTCTGGGGACCAGCCTATATATCTCACAAAAGGCTCATGACTAAGAGGTGGACCACTAGGTGATGAATATTTTTGGCCACAACAATTCATGAAAACTTTATTCTAAGGCTTTTAGGGGTTTTAATCTGCCGGACTGCTGAGATCATGTTACACTGATGATATTATGAAGAACCGATGTGGCAAAGAGGCTGAACAGGATTTGGTAACATTATGAATAAAAATGTGTAGGTCATTGAAGGGCTACAAATTTATTTTGCTTTTAGAATAATTTATTAAAGTTTGGATTCACTCAGTTTTAAACTAACTTTGTTTAACTTTAGGCATCTCTAGTTATATCGCCTAGTACCCCAAAATGACCCTAAAGCTCCCAAGGTTATCTTGGGAGTTTGGAGCAAGAACCAGAACAAAACCTATTTAGCTTTATGGAGAACCTTCTTCATACACAGGTCAAAGACCCCTGATGAGGCTGGGTTCAAGAGCTCTGTAGATTCCATGCTTTTTTAAGGTGGACTTCTAAGGTTTGCTCCATTCAGATGCTGTGTTCTCGAACCACAGAGCGTCTCTGAAACTTCAAACATTTCTGAATTTGATATTGTACTTTGAGGGTTCCTGACACCTAAAAGTTTGTTAAAACCAAGAAGAGTTGCTGGCTATACTCTTGTTCTTTCCCATCTGATTTTTACCAGTTGTTCCACTAATGTCTGACCTCTGACTATTCCATGGATCCTAACTGTTTATCTGGTTTGGATTCACCCTTGCTTGACCTATGACTTCCATGTATTTCCTAGATCTGAACTATTCTCTTGACTTTCTCATATCCATATTTTGCTTTAATTTTCCTGGTCTTCATTTATAACCCTTTCTCCAAGATATGTATAACTCATCACAACAGTATGCTGTGGTCTTATTTGGGTCTGTACAGGTGACCTGAAGTTAACAAAGGAGATGTCTGTTAGACTTTGTATACCCAAGATGTTACATCAGCCTTTTGATTTGTCTTACTATCTGCAATTATTATAACCAATCTATAGTAACCTAATACAGCTCTTGAGATAGTGTGTCAATATACTTGTGGTTATATCATGTCTCTTGACATAATCAGTAAATTTTGTGAATCAGTTATATATCTACTTGGGTTTTCAGCCTGAACTGTTTATGCTTAAATTGTCTACTCTTTTTTTTTTTGGTTGATTCTCTTCTAATTTATCCCAGAATGAATGAACTCATATCAAAACTTTTAGACTTAAGTATACTCTTCTCTTACTCTTGCTTTCTCTATATATCTCCTGCAGGCAACATCTGGATTTTGGCATATGTCATCAGTGAGAAAAGGTCAGCTAATTTATCGTGCTTCTTTCTACTTAGTGCTCTCTTTCTCGGGCATGCTTGTTTAAGTTAATCCTCCTGCCTTTAGTTAGGCTTTGTGGAATAAAAGTTTGTTTGCTGAACTAAATTCTCTGTTATAGAAATGCAACACATTTTCAGGTGCTAGTCAAACAAGCTTAATAAGGGAATGCTAAACAGAAAAAAATTGTGTGGACTTAACAATTATTATTTCCTTTGAACATCATCTGGAGAACATCCAAATTCTGTTAGATATATTGCCACTGTAATATTTTTTAAAATTTCATTTTATTCCAAATTTAAGAAATGAAACAAGTACTTCCATAGCATAATAGAATAGAAAACAGATGATTGTACGTAAAACTGCAAATCTATTATGTACAACTTGCTATTCCTTTTAAATATAACCAAAGTTATCATGTAACTTTCTTTTTTTCTCCCCCCACCCTAAGATAGACTCCATATTGAGTATCACACAACTGACTGAAAAGTTTAGAGAATACAATATACTATTTAGTGTTTATTTTTCTTTTTAAAAGCATTTGATTCAATAGAGCAAAATGTCTTCTTAAAGGCACCACTCCAACAAGGTTTATCTCAAATAGATATAAAAATTATGCAAAATTTGAAGGAAGGTAAGAAGGAACATGCTAGGCACTGTGTTAAGGACTGGGGACAAGTAAAGGACAAGCAAAAAAGAAAGACCGTGCCCTCAGAGGAGCTTACATTCTAATGGGGGGAGATGATACAAAAAAGGGGAGCAGGATGAAAGGGCATGGTTTTGAAGTTTGGAAGCTAGGAACTGGATAAGGAGGGGAATGAAAGTGAGCCTGGGACTCTCCACAAATTGGAAGCCCCAGGAGGGACTCACCAATGGGAAAGTGGGGCAGGTCCTACAGAAGAATGTTCCCTGTTAAGGAGATCTAGATCTTAGGTGGGGTTACATGATCTAGGGCTAGCAGGCCCCACAGGCTGAGGCAAGTTCCAAGATGAGACAGAATTATATGGAAGAAATAATAGGAATAACTTTATTCATTGACCTGTTATATCAAGCAAGGCATAGAATTAAGTTCTATATGGGAAAGGGGAAGGAATCAATCATTGATTAAGTGCTTATTTGCTTTACAAATATCTCTTTTGATCCTCATAATGAGCCTGTGAGGTAGCTATTGTTATTATCACTATTTTACAGATGAGGAAACTGAAATTAAACAGAAATTAAATGACTTGCCAGGGTCATATAGCTAGTAAGGGTCTGAGGCCAAATCTGAACTCAGGTCTTCCTTACTCCAGGTCCAACACTTTATCCACTGTATGATTTAGCTACCTCATGATATATGGAAGAGATCTATTGAAGTCTAAAAAAGACTTCATATAGATAGTGAGGCAATTGCCTCTTTTTGTGACTAGAATGCATTGATTGTGTTAAGCCCAAGAATATTGTGAATCTTTTAAATAAGGTCTATAACCACTCAAAAGAATTTGACCTAACTATTCATAGAAGAAAAAAACAAGTAAAGAATCCATATTGTCCAGACTGTGATATGCAATAGGATAAACAAGCTATAGAATTCTTGTCACATATCTTAGATAGATGCTGCAAATAGACCATGAAGCAGTCCCAAAACTGAATGTGAAGGGGAGAGTAAACTGGACTGAGAAATTTTGAAAAATTGCAGTTATTTTAATGATTCTAAGCTGCTTGATGAAACAAAGGTCTGTCTTTCAAATACCAGTAGTCTTTTTTTTAAATTTTTTTTTATTATTATTTTTAGGCAATTGGGGTTAAGTGACTTGCCCAGGGTCACACAGCTTGTAAGTGTCAAGTGTTTGGATTTGAACTCAGGTCCTCCTGACTTCAGGACTGGTGCTCTCTATCCACTGCACCACCTAGCTGCCCCTTAAATACCAGTATTCTTGAGTGATATTTATATGGCTGCAAATCATAGAACTATCCTGACAACTGAAGCTGATAGTCACCAAAAGACCAATGGAGAGGTATGTGGTAAAGGCGAACAGATTGCAAAACATTACAAACAAGAAAGTATGTATAAGAAATTATATTAAAGGTGTGCTCAAAGAACTGGATGCTAGTAAAAAGATGATCTGGTTAACTAGTACGAGTAAAAGATAACTCGGGGGCAGCTAGGTGGCACAGTGGATAGAGCACTGGCCCTGGATTCAGGAGGACCTGAGTTCAAATCTGACCTCAGACACATAACACTTAAAAAACACATAACACTTAAAAAAAAAGTGAAGGATAACTCAACGACAGTTCATGTACTTGATTGGTATCCTTGCAATGTCAAGAGACCTTGAGGGATGTTTTGGGGTAGACCTTTTGTTCCAAACTTATGGACTGTTTAATTTTTGTGCTTGTTGCCCCAGCACCTGGCACTGTCTCTGACATCATAATCACTTAATGTTAATTGGATAAGTGGAAGGACACGGACATATAGGTTGGGCAGAGATAGGTTGCAATCTGTATCATTGAGGAACATCTGCTTAGATGAGATCCCAGAGCCATCTGAACATTGAAGGACCCATACACTTATACAGTGGGATTATAAAGAGATGAATTTTCACGTGTGGCATATAAGATCAATCTTGTTGCTTCATAGACAAGCCACATTTTTCAACTGATTTAAAAGCAAAACTCACAGAGATCCAGTAGCAAATAATATCTCACATTTATACAGTGTTTTGTTCTTTTAAAAGCACTTTTGTATAGATTATTTCAGTTGACCCAAAGTGATAAATATTATATGTGTAGAAATACATGGTAACCTAAAGTTATTTCTACAGTGGCAAAGAGAAATGACAGATTTGAATTTCAGCCTCACATTTTCCAGTGGAGTATTGTTTACATAGATGGATTTGAAATTAACTAGCTTTGATTTTGTGAATGTTAAAATCCATGGCTTTAATCAGTTGGGGCCAACATTAGTCTTCAATGCATTACCACTTTCAAATCAGAGACTGAGAATGCCAGCAAAGGGGAAAAAACTATATGCCTAATGCTCCAGGAGCACATTGCAGCCCTCAGCTACCATTTCCAAATCTATGAATACTATTGTCTGGGAAATAAGACCACATTAGGCCTGACATTCTTCCTTTTTACATGTGATACCCTTTCCCAATTTATGCATAAACCTAAAGATATCAGTAGAGTTAAGTCTTAGACAACTTGATTCTTGGCCCCTTTAACTCATATGCTCACAACCACTTAACCTTATCCATCATTCAAACAAATTTCTAACATTGATTCATATACCTTGACTATGAAACTGCCAGTGTCCATATAATGCCATCATATGCCATTGCAACTTGTACCAGGCATCTCATATGTGGTAGTAATGTCAAATGGTCTGTCAAACAAGCTCAGTAGGTCTTTGAACCTTCCAAGGTTAAAGGAAGTTCCAAGGTAGCTGCTGTTCTTCCCAGATGTATAAAAAGCAGGCCTGGGAGGTGTCTACATACAGCTGTCCTGAGGGATCTAGTCACCAGTCTGCTGATTGCTGTTGAGAGAGCCTCTAAGAAAGAGGGGTGATTTATATTATGCTTAAAACATAATTCTCAGTGAGTAAAACAAGTTTTTTTGGGAGGTCCAGGAACTCAACCCTCCTTCCTGAAAATATCTGAATTCCTGGATCTCCCTGGCATTGACCTTACCTCTTAGGAGTCCTCCAGACTGGAGCTGTACCAAAACTGGCTGTAAGATCCTCAGCCAGACATTTCCCAACCCAGGACTTACAGAATCACAGTCACATAAAAGTTGGCAAGGCTTCCAGCAACCATTTAGACCCATCCAAACATAAATGATACCCCACTCTAACATACGTAACAAGTAGTTTTCCAACCTCTGCGTGAAGACCTTCAAGGATGGGGAACCCATCACCTATTGAGATAGTCCTTTCCACTTTTGGACAGCTCCAATTTTTCAGAAGTTTTTCCTAATGTCAAGCCTAAATTTATTTCTTCACAACTTGCAACCATTTACTGCTCCTTGTACTGCCCTTTGGACCAAATAGAATAAGTCTAATTCCTATGTGACAGCCCTTAAGATACTTGAAGATGGTTTTCCTATTCCAGTCTTCTCTTCTTTATGCCCCATTTCTTCAACCTTTCTCATGATGGGAACTCATGGCCTTTCACCATGTTAGTTGCCTTCATCTGGACATGCTTCATTTTACCATTTGTTGTTCAGACATTTTCAGTTGTGTCTGACTCTGGGACCCCATTTGGGATTTTATGGGCAGAGATGCTGGAGTGGTTCACCATTTCCTTCTCCTGCTCATTTTACAGGTGAGGAAACTGAGGCAAACCAGGGTAAGTGACTACCCAAGGTCACACAGCTATTAAGTGTCTGAGGCCAGATTTGTGCTCAGGAAGATGAGCCTTCCTGACTCTAGGCCTGGCACTCTAACCACTGTACCTCCTAGCTGCCCAGATCTTAAGAGAGATCCTACTTAAAATCTGGTGCCCAGTGCAATACACAATATTCCAAATAAGGTCCGACAAAGACAGATCATAATGAAACTATAACTTCCCTGTTCCTGGAATTATTCCTCTCTAATACAGTCCAAATCTTTAGGAAAAAATCCCATTTTTTCCTCACTGTAATTGTATGTTCAGTATTCCATTTTTGAACATTTTCCATTACTCTTGTGTTGACTTCCCAAGTATCATTTTAGTCTATGAGAGTCTACTTTTCCTCCCTCTGAACCCTTTTAAATCAGCTTTCCCAAAATCTAGAGTACATGCCAAACTACCCAGGTTTCCCCTCCATTCTCACAGATTCTAGTAGGGAGTGGTCACTATCCCTGTGGTGGTCCTGTCTATTCTGAGATGACACTGATAGTTCAGAAATATTGACTGGAACATCTAGAGACTGAGTGAGGGCCAGGGCAGCTAAATGTCTTTTTCCTCATTGATCATCATTGCCATATTGGTTAAAGTTCTTTTTTGCTTGCTACTAATTGATGTGAGAAAATTTAGGGGACAAAAAGTTTGCTAATACATCTTGAAATTTTTGTATTGCCCTAATCAAAAGACTATATTTGATCCAGTATAACCAAAGATTTTTTTTTTCTACAATTGAATCCTTGTCAATAGCAGGTTTTCTAACAACATAGGCCCCTTTTGTTGGCCTATTATATAATTAGGCAGAGAGGAAATCATTTGATCCTAGTGTGAAGTATAATTACATACAACAGCAAATGAAAGGTGAAAAAGACCTGCTTCTGTAAATATTTTTAATGATAGGACAGCTATGTAACTAGAAAATACTTTGAAGGCCTTAACCCTAAAGTGTGTAAAGAAATTTTGTTGAATCAAATACTATTGTTTTAAATATTTGATCAGGTATATTTCAAAGGCATTCACTGTTTAAATACAAAAGTTTACATATTTTAGTCATTCTGAACTAATAACAACATATATTATTTGGAGGGTTCCTTTGTGTCAGAGTAGCAAATATTTTTTAGTTTCTTTGGAAAAATGATTTATTATGGTAGACTCAATAGCATTATCTGTCAGGAGAGGTCCAAGGCTACAATATGACCCCTTCTGGCAGATTAAATACAAACTATGCTAGCTGCTGGAGTTTGGGCTATAATCTAATTAATATTATAAATATGGAATAGATCATTTCTCTGGATAAAATCTAGGTAGTCTTTTATTTGCTTATTAATTTTCAGGAAAAAATTTCTGATCATATCAACAAGGTGTAGTGCTCTCTTATATTAGACTATCTCTTTCTCAGTGTTATATTGGGCATATTTGGATAATAAATGCTACAACTAGAGCCACCTTCAATTATAAATTACTTCTTTCATGTTTTTGTTATAATTACAAATTATGTTATTTAGCAGAATTTGGAAAATAGGATTTTAGTGGCTGTATTGAAGGGCTTTTATTTAATAAAATACAAATATATGGCTACTAGAGAGTATTTTTGATTATCAGACTGAAATCAATATACTTCTAAAATCTGTATAAAATTATCATAATAATGCAAGATGAGAATTTAAAGTTTTCAAATTAGAGTAGAAACACAGGAAATGTTCAATGAAAATTTTCTCTTCTTTCTTTCTTTCTTTCTTTCTTTCTTTCTTTCTTTCTTTCTTTCTTTCTTTCTTTCTTTCTTTTTTCTTTCTTTTTCTTTCTTTCTTTCTTTCTTTCTTTCTTTCTTTCTTTCTTTCTTTCTTTCTTTCTTTCTTTCTTTCTTTCTTTTTCTTTCTTTCTTTCTTTCTTTCTTTCTTTCTTTCTTTCTTTCTTTCCTACCCTGAGATTGAATATACTCCTCTTTTAACACATGCATGAATTCCATTAGCATTAATCAGTGCTACATGTGTTCACTGAGCTGAAACCAGGGAGGAATTACTTTAATGCCTGATAGAAGAAACTAAACTAATTATCGATATCATCCTAACACTACAGAAACTTTCTTCTTTCTTTCTTTTCTTCTTCCTTTCTACAAAAGTGAATTTAGCATTGAAAAGAGATTCTTGCTTACTGGTACTGAAGACTGAGTCTTCTATCCAGAGTAAAAATTCAGCTTGTGTTGATGCCGACTGAGTTTACTAGCCACCACTAGTGTAGAGGAATCACCACAAAGGTTGAGAATTCATTCTTTGCTCATTCATTCCCTGGCTTCTCCTCTGAGTTTCCCTATAAGTATGCATACCAGCTTTGAAGTTGTTTTGAACAAGAATCTCTAGCCCATAAGGATCTGGTATTATATTTACTAGGTAATATCAGAAAGCCAAAGACTAGCTTTTTACAGAGAACAACTTTAAGCTATTGGTGGTCTGGGGAAACTTTTTCTCCTAATTCTATTTTTAACAGGGGAAGACTCACTTTAGAAAAAAACAGCACCCTGGATAGATTCCAAATATATCTTTAAATATATCCTGGACACATACGGATGCTTATGTGATACGTTTTCCAGAAGCAAAGAAAACTGATCCAGTTTTTGGCTCAGGGGGCTACAGTAACATGGATATGCAAAGTGATCTGCAAGCCATGGAAGCAGCAATTGTCCATCATACTGTCAGGCTTTGAAGAGCTTCCTCCTCTTAAGAGATGCCTAAGATCAGAAAACAAAAACAGTAGAAGTAGAGGTTGCAAAGAATTGACAAAGAGCACATAAGTTAGGGAAATGATACAGTCAGTTTTTACTGTTGTAGTCACAGCTACAATTTTTCCACCTACATAAGTTATCTTCCACTGAGTCTGAAAAGGGGAAACCCATACAGTCACACATACTTGCCTACGTGAAAAAACCCAGTTATTGCAACACATCGAGAGAGTTTGCAAATTAAATCTCATTGCTCCTGGCCCACCAAGTGCTCTTTGAGTTTGCTGTCTTTGTTTCAGGAATCATTTATCTCAAAATTAAAGTAGCGGACCGTTAACTTGGACTCAGTCCTAGAGCCATATTACTCATACCCGATTAGTCTTCAGCAAGCATTCTACTTTTCTTTAGTTTTGGCAAACTCTTCAGAACACCATTTCCTTCTTTTCATTCTGATGCAGGCTGATTGTTTTGTGCTTATACTACATTGGCTTTTCCCAGAATTTAGCTTAGAGTGTTATACACTAGGGAGCTCCAGTTTGTTTAGTTTACAAAATGTTTTTTCCTAGCACTCCTCAGATAGAACCACAGTTTTTGATAGCACTGTCCTAGAGGATTTTAGCATTCTTTTTTTTTTCTCCTGGTTTTCCTTTAGTGTTTTATTTCATAACTGGTAGTTACCCAGTCATATTTTAATTGTGATGCTTTGTCACATCCTCTAGAGAGGTTGGAACATCTACAGCATATTTTCCTTTTCTGCCTGATATATTGCCCTTATGTGTGATGTCATTATTCTTTTCTTAAGTGTATGTCGTTCTATTGGTGCAACTTCCTTTTAGTCATCTGGAACAAGTAAAGGAAGACTGTGCGGTAGTTCCACATGTCAACCAGGTGAGTTACTATAAATGGCAAGAGGGGTGGGGTTAGAAGACGGTGCTCTAAGATGGCATTCACTGCTACTTTCATAAAATGGTATGGTTGCTTTGTACCAGCTTCATAAGTTGGTATGTTTCTATCTTTCAAGGTTGCATTTTAGGCTCCATATAGAGAAAAATAGGTAATCACAGGAGAAATTGGTAGACCTATTACTGAAATTAAACCCACAAAAATTCAGAGAGCAGAAGACTCCTGGTAAATGGACTCCAAGGCTGAGGATTATTGTAGTGTGAGAAGGCAGATTGATTCCCATAGAGAGAGAGCCCTCTGCCCCTAGGATTTTTTACCTGATGCAGCCTTTCTCTAGGACCTCTTTTCGTGTTTCCTCATGAAGCAGGTTGCACAAAGTATCCTGTTTATGATAACTTTATTATTACTTAGTTGCGCATCTGTTGCCAAACTCGTTAAGGATTAAATAATTTGTATAAAATAGACAGCCTCACAGGTAGAATGCAGGACCTGAAATCACAAACACTTGGGTTCAAATCTTGTATCTGACAGTTATCAGCTTTGTGATAAGCATGTATTAAGCATCAGAGGGTTTAACACAAGGCTGTGTAGGGCTGAAATGATATAATACGTGTAAAGTGCTTTGCAAACTTTAAATATTATTATAATATCATTAACAAGTATTTATTAAGCACTTACTGTACTAAGTACTTGGGCTAAAAAGACAAGAGAAAACAATCCCTGCTTTCAGAGACCTTTAATTTAAAGGTAGGGGAGGGAACATGTGTTGGGAGACGAAGTGCTCATACATAGATAAAATACAAATGCAAAGAAATCTTTTGGGGGTGGGGTGAGGCACCGAGAAAGGCCGTAGGTAGGAAGTAGTGCTTGAGCTGAATTTTGAAAGCTAAAATCCCACCTTCTATCTACAGGAATCTGCCTTTCCCAAACTCCTCTCTTAATTCTAGTGCCTTCCTTCTGTTGATTAGTTCAAATTTATGGTGTATATATCTATCTTGTTTGTATATTTTTTTTCATGCTGTTTCCTTCATTTGATTATGGTCTCCCTGAGTGCAGGAATTTTTTGCCTTTCAATGCCTGACACACAACAGGTGCTTAATAAATGTTTACTGGGCAGCTAGGTGTCTCAGTGGATAGAGCACTGGCCCTAGAGTCAGGAGGACCTGAGTTCAAATCTGGACTCAGACACTTGACACTTGCTAGCTGTATGACCCTGGGCAAGTCACTTAACCCCATTGCTTAGCTAAATAAACAAATAAATTTAAAATATTGAGGGCAGCTAGGTGGCACAGTGGAAAGAGCTCTGGCCTTGGAGTCAGGAGGACCTGAGTTAAAATCTGGCCTCACACACTTGACATTTACCAGCTGTGTGACCCTGGGCAAATCACTTAACCCCAACTGCCTCACCAAAAAGCCAAAAAAAAAAATGTTTATTGACTGACTGACTGAGTGAATGACTGAGAGTTCCAGGAGGCATGGGTGAGGAGGAAAATGTATTCCCCGTACGGCAAGCAACTAGGTCAAAGGCATGGAGACAAGTAACAGTCTCTGCCATTTTCCTATTGGCTCCACAGTAATACATATATCCTGTTGTTTTTGTACATACAGGAGTACATACAGTCCTGTTGTGACTCTTCATGACCTCATTTTGGGTTTTTTGGCAAAGATACTGGAATGGTTTGTCATTTCCTTCTCCAGTTCATTTTATAGATGAAGAAACTCAAACGGAGTTTAATGAGTTGCCCAGGGCATTTAGCTAGTAAGTGTCTGAGGCTAGATTTGTACTCAGGTCTTCCTGACTCCAGGTCTGGTGGGCTATCCACTGCATAATCTAGCTGCCCCAGTATATACATCCTATGGAGCAACAAATGGAAGAAACTCCTCCCTTCTTTTCAATTCCCTCTCCTCTCATCCCCAGTTCCCTTCTGAAATCAGACTTGTACTCAGTTAAAGGAGAAAGTCACTTATCTCTCAGCTGGCAGCCTGCCCAGTTCCTAATGAATGTCATTTCCTAAGTGCCTCCCAGAGTCCCTTTGGGGCAATGTTCTGTGAGGGTAACAAGAGTAGTACAACCCACAGAACACCAGGACACAGGCATTGCTACCAACTGGCTTCAGGACAGCACTAGGATATTCCAATATCACTTCAAGGGAGAAGTAAAAAGTCACACTTGGATAATGGGGGAAATGCTGTTGTCCTATCATATCCTCATTGATTGTCTTTATTAAATTTTATTCATGAAGTAATAATATAAAAATCAAGAGTGGATTTCACAGAGTATAAAAGGCCAGCCTTGGGTTAGGAAAATCTTGCTTTACTTCCTCTCTCTGATATATACTAGTTATTTTACCCTGGGCAAGTCACTTACCCTGAGCTTTGTGGCAACTCTTTAAGACTAGAAGTCACAAAGCTACCAATTTGCATCAGTGGAGGGAATTTCCACCTAGGGGGTCACCAGCATGATAGAAATGGACCAGTGACTTGCAATGTAAATATATATGTATGTGTATGTATGTATGTATATATTTTGCTATGTAGATATAGCTTTTTTTTTTTTGGACTAGGCTTGTGATTTCCCCAATGTAAGGAGTTCACTGTGAGGAACCTTATCTGCCAATGAAAATGGACAAGTCTTCTGTGACTTAAAAGCCTTAGAGAGCCTTGCCCAAAGTCACATGGCTAGCATTGGACAGAAGTAGAGTATGAAGCCAGATCTTCCTGAATCTGGGGCCAGCTTTCTATCCATTATACTGTGCTATTAGTTAGATAGAGGTAGATGATGATGATAATAACAGTAATCATATCAACTTTTTATAGCTAATGTTTATGTAAGTGCTTTAAGGTTTGCAAAATACATATTATCTCACAATATCCTCACAATAACCCTGAAAAGTAGATGCCATCATTATCCCTATTTAATAGATGGGAAACTGAGACTGAGGCTAAGTGACTTGCCTAGGGTCACATAGAAAGTAAAAATCTGAGGCAGGATTTCAAGTCAGGTCTTCCTGATACCAAGGCCAAGAATCTATCTACTGTACCATATAGCTACCTATATAGAGCTTATTTTCATCTGCCTATCATCTATATCTATCTATCCATCCATCCATCCATATACCTATCTGTCTGTCTATATAAATATTTGAAAGGCACTGCCCTTGTTTTGAACACACAATATCCATTTCCTTTCTTTTTTGAAATAGATTTTTAATTAATATCTTTCCTTTTACATCACCTGGATTTCCTCCTATATTCCTCTCCTGCATTTTGCAGAGAGCTGTTTCGTATAACAAAGGATTTTTAAAGGAAAAAGACAAGTGGAAGAGAAAAAAAAACTCAGGAAAACATCAATCCATTGAAAAAATAGACATCATATGCAGTGTCCCACATCGGAAAACAGTGAGAGGAAGTGTCTTTTCATAGACTTGCTGTCATAGAAATGCACAAAGATACATTGGAGCCTTCAAGATAAAAAAAATAAGAATTTTAGGGTTAAGCAGTTAGGTGGAACAGTGGATAAATAGCTGGGCCTGAAGTCAAGAAGGCTTAAGTTCAAATCCAGCTCATATATTAGCTCTTTGACCTTGAGCAAGGCACTTCACCCCTGCCTCAGTTTCCTCAATTGTAAAATGGGATAATAATAACACCTACCTCACAGGGTTGCTGTGCGAATCAAATGGAATAATATTTGTAAGTGCTTAACGCAATGCCTGGTACACAGAAGGCATTATCTAAGCGCTTATTCCCTTCCCCTTCCCTTCTCTTTTTTCTTCTTTGGGTCCAGACTTGTTCTTTATAATTTCACATTAATTGGTTATTTTGTGGTGGTTCTTTTTTTCATCTACATTATTGTGGTCAGCATGTGCATTCTTTTACTCACTCTGCTCACTTTACTGTGTATCAAGTTCATATAAACCTTTCCTTGCTTCTCTGTATCCATCATGTTTATGATGTCTTAGAGCATAGTAACTTGTGTGCTACAATTTGTCTATCCGTTCCCCAATCAATGGATATCTATTTTGTTTTAGATTCTTTGTTACCACAAAAAGTGCCGCTGTAAAAATTTTAATGTATGTGGTGCCTTTTTTTTTTTGGTCAATGTCTTCTTTGGGATATATGCCTAGTGGTTCTCTGGATTAAAGAGTATGAACAATTTAACCACATATTTGCATAATTCCAATGGGTCAGTGCATTTCTAGAACAGTTGTCTAATTCACAGCTCCACCAATAATGTACAGTTATCCCTTCCACACTGAAGGGGTTAGGGGCAGGCACCCCCAATGTAGAAATTTCAAGTAAAAATTTTGGCCCTGCCTTCATACCAAAGAAGAAGTCTGAATTATTGTGTATTAAAAGATAAAATATGTTGGTATTATACAATAGTATACATACATTTTATGCAGTTCTGAGTTTCTAAACATTTTCTGTGTTATCTGGGGGCCTTTGCGTGTCATCTACAGCTTCTGCAGAACTCCCCAAAAGTTCCCATTTAATTTCTTATGCCAACCTGAAACTGTGATGGGGCAAGTTTCAATGTGGGAAGGTTAATTGTTTTAGTGTGCCGGTCTTTCCATGACAATTTCAACATAGATCTATCCACTTTCAAAAGAAAACTTGTATCTCGTGAAGAATGGAATTTCATTATGGGGCTTAACACAATGCCTGGCACATAGTAAGCATTATATAACTGCTGGCTATTATTTTTTTAAAAATGGCTGCCACAGCAACAAGAATAGAATGTGCAAAAAGTTGCTAGTCATAACTGGAATAGTAATAGCTAATTGTGGCACAAGCAAAAAAAAGGAATAAACCAGCTAGGTGCCAAAATATTTAGAGCCCTGGATTTGGAGTTAGGAAGATTCAAATTCAAATCCTACCTCAGACATATTAGCTGTATGACAGTGGACAAGTCACATAACTCCTCTCAGTCTTGGTTTCCTCATATGTAAAATGGAGATGACAATAATAGTACATATTTTAGTGTTGTTGTGAGGATCATATATACATATATATTCATATAAATATATGTGTATACATATATATATATATATATATCACTTAGAAAACCTTAAAGTGCTATATAAATGTTAGCTATTATGAGAATCAATGTAGCAGAATGGATAGAATGTGGGACATGGAGTCAGGAAGATCTGTATTAAAATTTCATTTCAAACACTTAGAAGTTGTAGGACTCTAGGCAAGTTATTTTACTATTTTGGTCCTCAGTTTCCACATCTGTAAAAAGAGCAAATTAGACTTAATGACTCCTAAGTCCCTTCCAGTTCTAAATCTATAGTTCTGTGATCCCAAGTCAGCATAGGATACTGACAAATTTTGTGAAGATGAGGTCTCTTCCACAGTGATTCACAGCACCTCAATATAAGAATGACACAAATAGAGAAGTGCACATGAAGAGAATGAAAAGAATACCTCCAGCACAATAGGTAAACCCTAATTCATGAAAGGAAATAGATATGCACATTGTTGAGGTCAAAGATGAGTTGGAGAAAATTTGTACCTATCTGCAATGGAGACTTGAGAATCTCTGTGTCTTGAATAGCCTTGAATAGTCTTGAATCTCTTTAAGAACTCAGCTCTGTTCTCACTTAGGAGTGAAAACATTGAGATAATTCCTCATCTATAATGTAGTATGCAGTCTTCTTGCACTTTTCTTGCAACTCTCCATTGCCTTTTGGATAAGTATCGAATTCAGTTCTAGATTGTTGGTATGCCATTATTCTGAACTATACAGCATCACTGAAAGACTATTGGTGCTAAAAAGAAAGAGGTCTTTGTTTCAGGAAGAAACCTGGAGTCATTCAAAGAACTGTGACATTTCCTGAAAATAATCTAGCCTACTATTTTACTGTTGTTCAAGCCTGGGCCCAGCTAATTATCCATTTGCAGTGTTTATCCCAGATTTAAGAATTATGGATGACTGCTATAGGATGTCTATGTAACTGTATATCATAGGTTGAATGGGCATTTTTCTTCAACTTGCTTTTTGCTCAGTGGATGGTAAAACCAAACTATCTTTGTGATGATTATGGATTTCATTTAGAGTGGTCTGTGGTGGCTCAGGACTTGATGCAATAAATATATTTTTGTATATATATTACATACATACATAGAGAAGCAACATAGCAGAATATGTAGAGGGACAGCCTTAGAGTAAGAAAAACCTGGATTTCACTCTTGCCTCTGATGCATTCTAGCCTAGATCATGTGGAAATCTCTTGACCTCTTACAGTGACCCAGCCAACATCAGTGAAATGACTTTTTTTACCCTGGGACTTCCCTATAGAGATGAAATCATAGCTCAGATCCCTCCTCCTATATATAATATATATTTATTGTTTACTTGTTTTAGTCATATCTAATTCTTTGTGACCCCTTTGTGGGATTTTCTTGGCAAAAATACTACAGTGATTTGCCGTTTCCTTCTCCAGCTCATTTTACAGATGAGGAAACTGAGGCAAACAAGTTTCCCAGGGTCACATAGCTACTCAGTGTCTGAGGCCATATTTGAACTTTGGTCCTCCTGACCCAAGGGCCAGTATTCTATCCACTAGTTGGTATCATATGTTTTACATGTATACTAATGTTGTTATTCAGGTTTTTTCTTTTAAAGTCATGTCTAACTCTTTGTGATCCTATTTGGAGTTCTCTTGGCAAAGACACTTGAATGATTTGCCATTTCCTTCTCCAATATATACTAATACAAATATGTTATATATAATTATGAAATATTTATATGTGTATATGGACATCACTTCTATAATTTAACTTAATCCTACAAGTAATAGGGGCTGTTTATAGAACACTATAGTAGCAAGTTGGCCCAATGGATAGATTTGGAGGCAGGAAGACCTGAGTTCAAATTCTGTGTCAGACAGTTACTAGCTATGTGACCATGGGCAAGTCTCTTAGCCTCTCTGTGCCTCAGTTTCCTTATCTGTAAAATCGGGGGTAATAATAGCAGTCAATAAATATTTATTAAGTGCCTACTATGTGCCAAACATGTGCTAAGCACTGGAAATACAACAAAAGGCAAAAGATAGTCCCTTCCCTCAAGAAGCTCACAATCTAGCAGAGGAGACAACACGTAAACAACCATGGACAAACAAGCTAAATGTAGTACAAAATAGGAAATAATCAATTGAAGGAAGGCAGTAGAATTGAGAGATGTTGGGAAGGATTTCCTGTAAAAGGTAGGACTTTGGCTGGGACTTTAAGGAAGCCAAGGGCACCTGGAGGTGGAGTTGAGAAAGGAGTGCTTTCCATATATAGAAGACAGCTGGTGAAAATGCTCAGATTTTGCATATGGTTGTAGGGAGGATCAAATGAGATAACATATAAAGGACTTTGCAAAGCATAAAGCACTAACAAATGATAGTCATCATCATCATCATCATCATCATCATCATCATCATCATCATTATTGTGGAAGCCTAGAAATAAATTCTCTACTTCAATTGACTTTATAAGATAGGAAGCAGCTACTTAACAACTTAGGAGTCATTTCTGAATTAGCTCTGTGTGTAAAGTTAAAACATTGGCTTGTTAGAGCAAAGATCAAAACAAAAGAAAGATCAACAACAAAACAAATGAAAGAATAAAATCAGAAGATATTACATGCAATTAAAACAGCCCCAAGGGGACAGCTAGGTGGTTCAGTGGATAGAGTACTGGCCCTGAAATCAGGAGGACATGAGTTCAAATCTGATCTCAGACCAAATACTTGATACTTACTAGCTGTGTGACCCCGGGCAATTCTCTTTACCTCAATTGCCCCCCAAAAACAAACAAAAAACAAAACAGCTCCAACTTGGCCTATTTAATAAGCTATTGGCATAAAAAATGGAAATGATTAAAGGACCAAACATATATATGAACCTTTATTATTCCTAAGGAAGCTTGACCAAAGTAGACCAATCACTGTAGTTGAGGCTGAACAGGGGCCAGAAACCACCCTAGACAACATATATCTTGACCTCCTTGCCCAGCAGAGATATATGGAAGTGAAAGGCATGATATAAATTTTATATTATAATATAAACTTTTTTTGTAAACAATTATAGAAGAGAATGAAATAATATTGCAGGCAGTATAACTTTATAAAGCAGTGAGAGAAAAAAAGTGGAAAAATAAGTTGATAGTGTGTCCAGAAACCCAATTAAGCCAGATCATCCAGAAAGTATCTAAGAATAAAACTGGAAAGAAGACAACAAATGGGGGGGAAATGGAAAAGATATATCAAGATTTATAGTGAACAATTATTGATGACAGTAGAGGCACTACCTTTAGATTTTGAAATCACAATCTCTGATTTTTGACATGGTAGAAATGACACTAAAGAAAGCTAGACATTAAATTTAAGAAGGCAGGAATAATATCTGAACTAAATCAGATATGGATAGAAGAGGTCCATTTTGCAGGCAAAATATTTTTGAAGGCATTTGGATATCAATTCTCAAAATATCTAAAGGACACTTTCCATTTGCTTGGGAAAAAAAATCTACTATCATTTCTACAAAATAGAAACTAAAAACAATTTTGAAAAATTGACTTAATTAGCAACTTATATATTTACTTTCCTATCTCTTCAAAATTTTTATGAGAAAAACCTATAACTGATATTCTACATCAGACTACATCTTTACACTATTTATTGAAAGGTGAAAGAATATGAGATCCCACTGTGATTACTGTTAAATATATTTTAAAAAAACCATTTGATTCAGAGGGCCACTTTAACACCTCTCCTCCGTACATGCCTTCCCTGCATATAATAAAATCATGAGAGGTTTGTGAAAGATGCAACAAAAGAGATGAATTTGTTTGAGCCTGAGATGGTTAGTATCAAATGAGGCATAAAATGAGAGCATAGAATCCTAGATTTAGAGCTGAAAAAGGTCATCTAATTCAATTCCCTCATTGTGCAGATGATGAAACTGAGGCCCACTGAGGTGACATAATTTACCCAAGGTCATGTGGGTAGGAAATAGCAGAGCCTAAAAGTCAAACCCAAGTCCCTCTGACTCCAAATTCAGCACTTATTTCATTGTAGTGTCCTGCCTCATAGAATGTTTTCCAAACAGTTCACAAAGTGAGGTATAGGTACCCCCCAAAGACCCTTTCATGGGACCCAGGAGGTCAAAACTATTTTCATAATAACAGTAAGATGTTTTAATTTCTTATATGGTAAATATCTGTAGATAAAACCTACAGAAATAAAAGCTCTTTGTGGGTGGGTCCTCACTAATTTTTAAGAGTGTAAAAGGTGGTCCAGCTAGGTGATGCTGTGGATAGAGCACTGGCCCTAAAGTTAGGAAGCCTCAGATACTCACTAACTGTATGACCCTGGGCAAGTCACTTAACCCTAATTGCCTCCAAAAAAAAATACAATTCTACCTTCTGCAAGAAGCATAAGATTCTTCTTAATGTTAGTGCCTTGCCTCTGTTATAATTTCCAATTTCTCCTGTACATATTTTGTAAAAAAAAAAAAAAGAATATAAAGGGGTCCTGAGACCAAAAAGTTTGAGAACTGCTGTTCTACAGGAATAGAAGGTGGCCAGTGTGGAGTCAGCTTGAAAAACAGATTTCTTCTATACAGTGATATACTCCACGTGTTCCTGTTTGCAGATGATCTTGTGCTTAATACATAAGCTCTGGAATATTGCTTTACCTCCTAAGTAAATTCCAGAATCACTCAAAATGTTTTAGCCCACATGGGTTCTTATCTAAGTACATGAGTATCCTTCTCATTTAGATGATGATGTACAGTTGAATGGGCAGCCTACAGAGCTAGTCCATTTATCTTAGAAAGATGCTGTGGGTTGACAACAAAACAGATGAAGAATTGTATAAAAGGAAGAAAATGGACTAGATTGCATTTGGAAGATGGTTCAGGGCTTTTTAATGATCTACAAATTCTCTCTGAAACAATCAGTTTTTATTGTGTATTTTTCAATTAATAAGCATTTAATTTTCTCCTTTCCACCGCTTCCCTCCAAAGTGGAAAACACACACACACACACACACACAGAAAACCCTTTGTAACAAATATGTATAGTCAAGCAAAATAGATTTCCACATTGGCTGTGTCAAAAAAAAATGTATGTTTCATTCTGCATAGAATCCATCACTTCTCTGTCAGGTAATGGATAGTCCTCTGGAATCAGAGTTGACCTTTGTAGTGATCAGAGTTCTTAAATCTTTCAAAGCTGTTAATTTTACAATGTTGTTGTCATAGTATAAATTGTTTTCCTGGACACTTCATTTTGCATTAGTTTATATGAGTTTTCCCAGGTTTCTCAAAAATCATCCCTTTTGTCATTTCTTATGGCACAAGTAATCTGATACATTCATATGCCTTATTTTATTCAGCTACTCTCCAATTGATGGGTATCATTTTATCTTCTAGTTCTTTGCTACCACAAAAAGAGCTGCTATGAACGTTTTAGTAGGTATGGGTCCATTTCTGCTTTCTTTAACCTCTTTAAAGCATTGGCCTACTAAATAAGACCACGGCTTCTTAATACCAGTATCTTGCTGGTAATGCTATATGGCTGTAAATGATGGAATATCACAGTCTCTGGAGAATCAATAGATTACCCCCAAAAAAGAAATCTATGGAGGATTATATATAAGAAGAGGTATTCATCAAAGAGAATATGACCCAAAATAGAGGTGTTTATTGTTACACTGAGAATGGGGGATAACTGAGGGTATTCTGCATGCTGTGTTGGTAAATAATGCCAAGAGACCTAGAAAGAGGACCCCATCATTTTGGATGGTATGCCTATGAAGGATTTATGGTATGGGAGGATGTGGACAAGAGTCACATATGATAAGAAGGGATGGATGGGTTACAATCTGTACTCTTGGAGGGATTACCCACATTGATGAGATCATAGATTCTTCATGCTTCATAGGATCATAGATTTCGAGTTGTAGGAAACTTGATAAGCCATTTAGTCCAATCCTGTCATTGTACAGATTAAGGAGCTGAGGTCCTCAGAGGTTGTGTTCTTTATTTACATATTTGCATTCTGTTTCTTAGATGTAGCTCCAATGACCACATCTAGCCTAAGAATTTCACTTTCACTGTGTGTGGGAAGAAAATGTCTCAATTAACTGGCAATTCTACCTCTTCCTGGCTATTGCTTCAGCCTGCTTCAAGCCCCAGGTCAACCATAATTTAAAAAAAAATGATGGTAAGGAAGGGTAACTAAATTTGGAAGTGTTGGGTTACTAAAAATCATGTGTATCATACTGATGCTGTAGGCCCCAGTATTTTATTTTACATTAAGGAAATAGCATCAATTGACTTTAAGATTTCAATGAAAAAATAAAAATCAAACCCACAATGAACTCTAAAGGAAATTGGGAAGTTTATATTCAAATAGAATAGCTGACATAATTTAGGGGCAGATTGTATTCATATAGTGGTTAAGTAATTTAATTAACAAAAATTCAAAATTTTCTTTTCAGGTCCTTTAAAATCACATACATATGTATTTCTGTTGTTTAAGGGTTGCTTTCCACAGTTTTGCCTTAAAGAATATAGAATAAAGAATTCTTCTGTTGTTGAGCCTTCAAGGATCTTTTCACTTTGAACTTGGGTGTATTTTTTTTTGTACCTTGAATAACTTTAGATCTCTAGGATAACTGACTAGCATCTTATCTCCAAACAGACTCTTAACAAAAATCCCTGATGGCTTAAAATTAACTATATATTTTTGAATGGAAAAAGTCCAAGGCAATCAATTTACTCCTTGAAGATGAAGTATTATGGCACATAATGTAATATTTTGATACAAAGGTCATGGGAAGGTAACTTATTTGACATTTATCATGTGCCTACTGTGTGTGTGATGCCTTATTAGGTACCAGGCGATTTAACACTCAAAAGCACAAATCTAACATGAAATTGATCTTGAAGAACCACTCTACCTATTCCATCATCAAAAATAGCCTATAACTTTTATGTGCTCACTACCGAAATTGTAGTTTTATTTTAACCTTCACTTGTACTTTTTTCAGGTATAGGTATGACATCAAGCAAGCCACAAAGTAGAATCAATCAATCAGTCAGTAGATATTCATTTAAATACCTGCAACGTGCCAGTCATTGTCCTAAGCACTAAGGATACAATAAGAGACAAAAGACTCTCCCTACTCTCAAGGAGTTTACAATCTAAAAGACTTTCTATCTGGATGTCTTCCTATCATCCAACCTTATCTTCTTATTTGAGAGCTTTGCTAAATCTGGAGGTTAAAATTAACCTAGATTTTCTCAAGGCATTTGATAAAGTCTCTCATCTTATTCTTGTGGGGTGAAGATGGAAAGATAGGGGCTAGGCAACAGAAAAAGTTTCGTGGTTTGGAACTAGTTAATAGCCACTCCTAGTGAGTAGTCTTAAATGGTTTAGTATTAGTCTGGAAGGAGGTCTCCAGAAGAGCTCCCAAGGAATTTGTGCTTGACTCTGTGCTATTTAACATTTTTTTATAATGACTTGGACAAAGGCATAGATGGCATCCTTATAAAATTTGAAGATAACATGGAGTTGGGAAGATTATCTAACATCTTTGATGATAAAATCTGGATCCAAAAAGCTCTTGACAGTCTAGAACTCTGGGCTGAATTTAATCAGATGACTTAATTGGAACAAATATAAAACTTGTGTATGGATCCCAAAGAGTCACCTTCACTAATACAATATAGGAGAGGAATGGTTAGATTGTAGATATAGGGGTTTTATTAGGTTGCAAGCCCAGCATGAGCCAGTATTGTATGCTTTTCTTGGCATCATGGCTCAGGGTAGAGCAAAGACCCAGATTCAAGGATTTATAGAGATTAATACTTGGGAAACTAATGCAAGCATGAGCTTTACTACTATGCATTGTAGCAAGCAGGAAAAAACAAAAACTTAAACACACATTATACAGCAACACCAACAAACAGAGATTCAGCTACACACGGAGGGCAATGGTCATTCACGTGAATGGGATATGTACCATGGCAAAGATCTCAGTAGAAGTTCATGGTCAGAGTGGGATCTGAGTAGGGAAGTTTTATACTTCAAGATGAGCTTCTTTCAGAACAGGTAATCAATGCCAGAAATGGGAGGGGCATTCCTAATCAGACCCAGATGTGGTTGGCAAATTCTTCTGGTTGCTTATTGATACCAGACTTAGGTGGAGGAGTTTTCTAATTAGGACCAGAAATCAGGTGAAGATCTGAATTTGTAATCAGGGATCCTAGAAACGGGTATTGGATGTGCAACCATTACAGTGGGCCAGGAACCTCACCCAATAAAGAGTCACAATTACATGTTGTTGTTTTTTTTTTTTGTTTTTTAGGCAATTGGGGCTAAGTGACTTGCACAGGGTCACATAGCTAGTAAGTGTCAAGTGTTTGGTCTGAGGCCAGATTTGAACTCAGGTCCTCCTGACTTCAGGGCCAGTGCTTTATCCACGGTGCCACCTAGCTGCCCCCACAATTACGTGTTTGACACAGGATCAGAATGAATCAAGACAGTAGAAGAGTACACAGTCTATCTTATATGATTATGGTCATTAGGACTATTTAGCCTGTGACTACATATTGAAGTCCTATCATATAACTACAACGTCAAACAATATATTTTAAAAATCACAATTATTACAGTGTGATATGGAACTGTGTTCAATTCTGGGTGCCATATTTTAGGAAAGTCATTGGCTGGAGAATATCCTTATGAGGATGACCAGTGTGGGAAAGAGCTTGGACTCTGGCTAATCTCTCCCCATCTTGCACTTGTGTTGATTGTGAACCCAAATGTAGGACTTTATTTTTATCTCTATTAAATTTGGTCTATAATCCTAATCTGTTTAAAGATTTTTTATTTTTATTTTAGCATCCCAATGCAGTATTTCCCAGCTTTATGTCAACTCAATTTTATAATTATGCTATCTAGATCATTAATAAAAATGTTGAAAGGATAGAGCTGAGGACAGATTCTCTGGGTTGTTGGCAGTAACCATCATAAATCACTCTGTAGCCATTCTACCAGTTCTAAGTCTACTTAACTGTGCTGGTTTCTCACCCACAGCTCTTCATATTGTCCAGAAGGATATTATCATAGAATTTAGTTAATCAATTTAACTAGGCACTGTCCTCTACATTTGCATCCTTTGCCCTTGGTTCTGTTAGTGTTCCTATCCTGCCAGCCCTCAACGCAGGCTTATCCCTCCCATCTGTCTTTATTACTTCTATTCCCTTCTTGCTGAAGCCACAAAACCATGATTACCCAACATATTGCAATTCTATGTTCTCTAGTCTTGATTGGTACATTAATGCTGGATTGCAAGCCTTTTATTCTTCCTTAATTGACTCACTCTAACACTCCACGAAGTTACTACTTCCTTCTACTTTCTTTCTTCTCAAGCTTTGAATAATTCTTTCACCCACCTTTTCCCTTAGCCGATAACCTTCTCTCCCATCTTACTGAGAAAACTGAGAATTGAGGCTCTTGAGGAGGAGCTACCCATTCTACTATAATTCTCCTTTTCTTCTTCTTTCCTCACATCTCTGAAAGAGAGAGGGTCCTTGCCTTTGACAAAATGAACCCCACAATTTGTGACTCCGACCCATCTTTTCCCATCTTCTCCAGAAGCTACTGAGGGCCATCTCCAGTCATCCTGATCTATATTTGGCCACAGAACTCAGATGGCTCTGGAGGAGAAAGTGAGGCTGGGGACTTTGCACAGCCTTCCCTCACTTTCATTCCAATTCACTTGCATGTCATGGCATCACCTCTCTGATGGTGATGTCATAGTCCTCTTCAAGAATGAAAGACAAACAAAGCTTCTGTGAAACCATCAATCATCATTCTCTCTGTCTCTGTCTCGATTTCTACCTGTCTGTCTCTGTCTATTTGTCTCTGTCTTGGGCTCTATTTGTCTCTCTCTCTCACCCACTCAAACTGTTGCTCACTATGGATTTTCCTTTTACTTTCATAAACACTTCTTAGTCTCCTTTGGTGATTCATATTCCACCTCTTACCCAACATGGTGTGGGTGGCCCTCAAAGCTCTGTCCTGAGCCCTCTTTTCTTCTCTCTACACTCTCCTGATTTGTGTTCTCATCTGTCACAAGTAGTTTTCATCTCTCCACAGTTGACTCCTAAATCTGTATGTTCAGCCATATTCTCTCTCGAACTACAATTCTTCACCTGTCTGCTATATCTTTTCTTTTCTTTCTTTTTAATTTTTTTTTAGGCAATTGGGGTTAAGTGATTTGCCCAAGGTCACACAGCTAGTAAGCATCAAGTGTTTGGTCTGAAGCTGGATTTGAACTCAGGTCCTCCTGACTTCAGGGCTAGTGCTCTATCCACTGCACCATCTAGCTGCCCCCTGCTATATCTTTTCACCTGAATATTTAGGTGACACAGTGAAAAGAGCACCAGGCCTGGAATCAGGAAAACACTTACTAGCTGTGTGACCCTGGGCGAGTCACTCAACCCTGTTTGCCTCAGTTTCCTCATCTGTAAAATGAGCCAGAGCAAACCATTCCAGTATCTTTGCCAAGCAAATCCCAGAGAGTCAAAAGGACTGAAACAACCTTTAAACAACATACAAAATGGAGAAAGCACTGGCCTGGAATCAGGAAGATACAAGTTCAAACTCAGTCTCAGATGTTTATTGGCTATATGACACTGGACAAGTCACTTAACCTCTATTTGCCTCAGTGTCCTCAACTGTAAAATGGGAATAATAACAGCATCTACTTTGCAGTGTTGCTGTTAGGATCAAATGAGATAAATTTGTGAAGTACTTAACACAGAGCCTGACAAATGGTAGGCACTAGATAAATGCTTATTCTCTCTGCTTCCCTCTTCTCCTTCCCCCTTGGATAGGATCTGACTCAACATGCCTAAAACAACTTGTCATCTTCCCCACTTTCCCAATCCCGCCCTTTCTCCAAGCTTCTCTAGCTCTGTGAAGAGTTACACCACCTTTCCAGTTACTCCAATTTGTAACTTCAGAGCCATCTATGGCTTTTCCCTCTTCCTTACTCTTCATGTCATATGTTAAGTCTTAGAGTCAGTCTCCCTCCACATCTCTCTCACATCTGTCCCTTCCTCTCCACCTACCTTGTTACTGCTCTGATCCACACCTTTAATATCATCATTTGCCTGGCCTCAGGAGATAGAAACATGAGTAGTGAGAAAGGACAGGTGTAAGTGGGTTAACCTGCCACCACATTCTCTCCTCTCTGATCCATTCTCCACATGACTGCTAAAATAGGCTTCCTAAGGAACAGATCTAACCATTTTCTTCCCTCCTTAATGACTCTAAAGGAAACATAAAGTAGTGCATAAAGCACTGGTGTTAGGTTCAAATCCTACCTCAGACACAATCAGTTTCCTTGTCTATAAAATGAAGGAACTGGACTCAGTGACCTTGGTGGCCCCTTCCAGCTCAAAATCCACAATCTATGGCTCCTTATTGCCTCTAGGGTAAAATGCAAACTCTTCAACTTCACATTTAGATCCACAGTCTCAATCCAACCTATCCTTCCAGCCTTATTTCACATTATTCACCTTAACCCACTTTACTTTCCACCCAAATTTTACTTAGAACTCTCCTATCCCACATCATTCAGCTAGGTGGTGCAGCTAGGAGCTCTGGGCCTGGAGTCAGGAAGACCTTTGTTCAAATCTGAACTCAGGCATTTACTAGCTGTGTGATCCTGGACAAGTCACTTAACCTTGTTTGCCTCAGTTTCCTCATCTGTAAAATGAGCTGGAGAAGGAAATGGCAAGCCACTCCAGTGTCTTTGCCAAGAAAACCCCAAATGGGATCACAAAGAGTCAGACGTGATGGAACGACTCAACAACAATTCTCATCGTTCACAAATTCCTTCCTGCATATATTTCTTAGCTGTAATGTACATAGAATGTACTCCCTCCTCACAGATGCCATTTCTTTCATGAAGCCTTCTCTGATTCCTCCAACTGTTAGATCTCTCTCTCTCTCTCCCTCTCTCCCTCTCCCTCTCTTTCTCCCTCCAAATTAACTTGCATTTACTTATATGTATACATGTCATATACCTTTTTATGGAGGTAAGGACTTTTTTAAAATTTTTGTGGCCTCAGCAACAACACAGTGCCTTACCCAGAATAGGCACTTAAATATTTGTTTGACTTAAATTCACTAGATACATCCTAAGCATTTTTAAGATTGGTAGAGACTGTTTCTTCTGCCCCTTTTCTTTTTCTTTTCTTTGACTAAATAATGTGTCCAATGTTCCTTTGACAAAGATTAAGTATTAGCTAATAATAGTACTCAGAACCTAGATTTTTCATAATGACAGTATGTTTATTTATGGACACAGATACAATCAAAAAAAATGAATTAAGTGGGTGTACAATACCCCTACAGGGAGTCAGAAAAGCCCACTAATGATTGCATCACATACAGCATGTAATCTTCACTGCGTATGAGAGGCCAGCAAATACTTGGCATTGATACATAAGTAATGGACTGGGGAATTGGGTGAACAGTTTGGCCCTTTCACATGAGAACCTAATGTTTAGCATGAAGGCAAAGGTGCATTTATAATAGAGTGTGCATGAGAAAGATTGTAGATGGGTGCTGCAGGCATGGCTATAGTGCTAGCTGTCATTTTTCTTCCACAGTTTCTCTCCTAGCTCTTCCTCTCCTTTCTCCTCATTGCCCCCCTCACTACTCCTCCTTTGTGGATGTGGGGGAGTGATGACAGCCTGGATGATTCTACTTTTAGACTAGTGTCTGTGCATACATGAATTCATCAATATTTCATAACCTAGGTGATGAAAGTCCCCCCTTTCCTGAAAGTGAAGATTTATTCAAGCTGTGTGTGTACAGCTTAACAACCATTAATGTTAATGTGAACTGAGGAGCTCATGCCAGCTTCTTGAGTTGAAAGCAGGCTGTAGTGTGCATCACCCCTTTTTATACCTTCTTCCTCAATCACCTAGAGAAACAGGAGAAGGAAATCCATTGGTGAGCCAAAGCACCCGTGTGAGGATTATTGACCAGTATTAGTAATCTAACCTTTAAATCCTAATTCCTTCTTTGGCCTGAAGTGTACTCTTTCATTGTTAATTAGGTCTTCTGTTCCCCAAGTTGAAAGATGAAGGAAATGCAGATTTTGAAAGAGGAGGATTTTTAGAGCTTCATAAATGTGCTTCTCATTTCTTCTAAAATCTGGACCTTCAATTACTTTTTTTTTACTAGGTTTTGATTCAGTCTCTGGTTCTCATAAGACTTGTGCAAGGTTATCACTTCTCCTTTTCATGTTTTTTGACTCAGAAAATCAACCAGTTTGGAAGATCCACCTTGCATTTGGTGAAGTAGCATTTTGAAAGGAATTGCTAGCTTTTATCATCTGCCCTACAGTTTTTCTTTCTTTACAAAATGCCAGTAATTCCCATTTCCTTAGAGTCTTAAGGTTTGTAAAGCGCTTTCTTCACAACAACCCTATGAGATAGGTATTATCAATATTACCATCTCCATCTTATGGATGGGGAAACAGACTTAAAGAGATTAAGTGTCTTGCCCATGATCTCAAAGGTAGTATCTGAGGCAAAATTTGGATGTGGATCTTCTGACTTCTAAGTTCAGCTATTTACTATGCCACATTTCCTGTGACAATGAAAATACTATTCAGATATTGGATGAATCCACCAGTGACCTAAATATTGTCTATGTAAATGTAAATATAAAATAAAAAGGCTACTCTAAGGTCAGGAAACATCAAAGGTTGAAGACATGGATGCGCCTGCTGCTTGAACCTTGTTCTTTGTAACTGCCCCTCCCAGGACATTGTCCCTACTCTTGGGTTAGATCATTACTGTTTTAGGCTGACTCAGCCTAGTTTTCAAGGGCCCAGAGTATTTCTTAGTATGTATTGAACGGATGCCAGACTATTGTTTCTCACTATTGTTGTCTGAAAAGACAACATGTGCTAGAGATGTGAAACAGGAAATGTCCATTTGTCCTTATGGAAGAAGAAATTTTCCAGAGTCCATGTGCTGATGTAATTATTTGGTAGAATTTTATTTTCTTCAAAACTCTCAGTGGTTAGCTTTTGGAGCAATTATGTTCATTGGCAAAGGGTAAAGCACCCAGTTTCTTATTGTCCGTTAGTGAAATACTGACTAGCTTGTGGTTGGCTGGAGTGATTCTGTACATATTTTTAAAACACGATGCTTAATGCATTCGTGTTGTGCTACTGTATTATCTTGGAATTGCTTTGTAGACCTTGCAAGTTATTTTGTGTGAGAGAGATGCAAGTTCCCCCAAAGCAGAAACCATGTCTTCTGTTTCTTTCCTCTCCTACCATACTATTTAATATTCTGTGCACAGTAGGGCTTCAGAAAGTGTTGTTCTCTAGCCGAGTCTTCTTAAAATACTCACAGTGAAAATTTTCCATCACAATTGATCTCTTTCTTCCCTTGCTGCCCTACTTTCCTCATAAGAGGCTGAACACATTAAAATCCATGGAAATAATTTACTGACAAATACCAAAGGCTTAAATTGGGCTGAGGATGATATGAGGGGAAATCTCACATATCTGGTTTCTGCCCTTTTTATATGGACATGAGATGAGCTGTGTATTCTTCTAAAGAAAGGAGAAAGTGAAAAATGGCCCCTCTTTTACTTCCACCCTTCATAGTGACCCCAATTCAATGCTGTCTATATTTGGCAAAGAATTTTGAAATCTACTTTATATAAAAGGAGTTTACTTCTTAACTCAGATATGCCTTCTTATGATTTTTTTTGCCTCATTTATCCTGAGATTTTTATGTTCTCATGTTCTCTAATTTGTTAGATACTATGATCTTTTCCCTTAATATCTACACATCTTTTTCTACCTCCAAAAGGCATCATAGATTCCTTATTTTTTTCTTCAAGTAGTTTTGCAAAATCCCAGAAACCTTCCTTCCAGTTAAAGTACCATTCTCTCTATTAGCTTTATTTTTAAAGTAAATTTGATCCTATTTTCTTTAAACACAATGTGCCCAGGCTGAATTCCAAAGTAGGCCTACAGAAGATGAACATTTGTTGCTCAGCCAAATTCAGTCTTTCTCTACACAATACCAAAACAACCCGCTGAAAAGTAGAAAATTAAATCAGCCAAGTGTTTTGTCTGCATGGCCCTAAACAACCTGTTTTACTTTTTTTTTTTCACTGAACTGACTGTGTGTGAGAGTGTGTGTATTTGTATGTGTGTGTAAAGAACTTACTAAGTCAGCTGGTAATTTTTGCATTGTATAATTGCAAATATGGTAAGAAGGACAATAACATTGAGTTCAGCTCAAAAAGAAAAGATTTTAGCTAAGAGTGGGTGAAGAAAGGAAAACATCCATTAAAAAAAACAAGTAAAGCAAATAGTCATCTTGTCTTTACAAGGAAGGGGAGTAGCAGGGACAGTGAAATAGAAAGGAAGTCATATGTCAGAGGGCTCTGTGTACATTTTCCTGAAGTACCATGTCTGTGTATAAATGCAATCTGTTATTTTATCCAATTATAACATTTGCATTTTATACTTTTTTATACTATACCTTAAAAATGATCAAATTTAATAAAGATAGTAAGAGACTTGGTTTTTTGCTTCCAACAGGTTGAATTTCATTCTTTCCAAAAGCTTAGAGAGCTACTAATTACTGTCAAAAAAGAAATATTATTTTCAAAGGCAACTGCCCATTAGCCAGAGAAGAGGTGTTGAATCATCCCGATGAATCTGGCAAGGAAGCATGGCAAATCCCCAGCCCAGCTATGCGTAGCTGGAGCATTCAGGTATGTGTAATTCAGGACAGCCATTCAGAAGCATCCAGTGAGTGGGGGAGATTGTTAAAAAAGAGTTCTGACATAAGACTCAGAGGAGGAGCAGGTGAGGGATGTAGGAATTCTTAGCCTGGAGTAGAGAATATTTTGGGGAGACATGATTACTGTCTCCAGATATTTGAAAGGCCATCCAGTGGATGACAGATTAGATATTTTAAATGTGGCTCCAGAGGGCCAAACTAGGATCAATGGGAAGAAGTTATAGGGAGGCAAATGTCAGTTCAGTATAGGGGAGAATTGGCTAAAAATAATAATTTCTGAGATTGGAATGGTTTGCCTTCTAAACTAGAGGGTTTCTTGTTATAGGAGGTGTTCAGGCAGGAGCTGCATTCTTTTATCAGATGTTATAGAAAGGAGAAGACCTCTGAGGTCCCTTCTAACTCTGAGATTCTGGGATCCTATGAATGTCTGATTTTTCATTAATTTATTTTCATGCTTTAAATTTCAATGTTGCATTCAGAAATATAATTCTGCTTTGTCCCACTCTCCTCTCAACCTTCATGACACAGATTCACTTTTTTTTTTGCATTGAATTATTCTTGGATATTCTGAGAATGTAGAAACTACAAATGAAAGAAAATGATTTTGGAACCTAAACACTACTAAAATAAAGGCTTCTCTCAAGTTCTCTTCTGATAACAATATCTAGGAAAACAACATTTATGGAAGTGTTTGGTATCAAATTAACCTTCCCCTCAAAACTTTTATACTGTAGGTGGCACAGTGGCTAGAGCACCAGCCTTGGATTCAGGAGGACCTGAGTTCAAATCTGGCCTCAGACACATAACACTTACTAGCTGTGTGACCCTAGGCAAATCTGTTAACCCCGTTGCCTAGACCAAAACAAAATAAAATTTTTATACTGCCTAGTAAATACACATTAAGTAATGTGATTTTGCTAGTCACAATAAACATATAAAGCTTTTTGATAAGGTAAAAAGTTGATCCTTTAAAAATTATATCCCTGCAGAAATAAATTATTTTGTCTCTCATGGCTTAAGTAAGCAATACAATTAAGAATATATTTTAAGCAACACAGATTCTCAAAGTTAGATGGGACCTTAGCAACTATCTATTCCAAAGCTCACCTTATGAAAAGATTTTATCAATATTTTGATGTTTGTTAATGATGTAAACATTTTCAAGGGAGAAACTTAGACTCTTGTTTTAGAATGAGGATGTTGCTATACCCAAATTTACAGAGCCTGAAAGATTAAAAGAAAACTGTAAAGTAGGAGCCAGTTATTTTCATCCTAAAGAGCTGGCTTAATAAATGGGAAAATACTTTCTGAAATAGGGGTATATTTTCAAGTGACCTTTCATTCTTAGAATTTTCATATCACCTTTTTATCTCTCCCATATACTCATTTTATTCTGTCTCCTATAAGATTTTTTAAAGCAAGTATCATATTAGATATATTTTTGTATCTTCCTCTGTATTCAGAGAGCCCCAAGGTATGTAATAACTATGTTAATTACTTAATACTCAAAAAGATTGGTGAGATCATTGGTTCAGGAGCTTCTTTTCACTCTACAGATTGCAATCTTTCTATCCCTGCCCTTCCTGTGAAGCTTTTGGCCACATCTTCCCAAAGGCCTGACTTTCTCCTGATATTGCAAGGGGCACCAGTCCACCTGTCATCCCTCACTCTCACCATACAACTTGCCCATCTTCTCTTTCTGTCATACTTTATGTTTACTAAGCATTTAATGCTGGGTTATTGCATAAAGTGCTATAGAATGTTAAAACTAGAAGAAACTTTAGAGGTCATCTGGTCCAACTCCCTCATTTTGTAGATAAAGAAACTCAGATCCAAAGACATGGGATTTGTCCAAGGTCATAGGAAAGCCATATGAAGATATAGATTTCTCATCATTCTAACTCACACCTTGGTCTGCATCAGTCTGGAGGTTGAGCTCCTATCGATGGGTTGTTCTATCAAACAGATCTGTAAATAGGTAAGGAAATATTGTTATATAAGGCTCCATACTTCAATACTTTAGGGAGCTGTAATTTTACTGGTGTAAATAGCCTCTCCACTTGTTTAAATCAGAACCTCTCTATGACTTGGTAGATGGTCTATAAGACTCATATACATAAAAATATAAAAATGGAGTGAAGAGATATTTTCATGTTACAAGACAAACCCATCTTCTCTGTTGAATATGTTCACTTAAGTTAAAACTAAGTATGAATTTAGTTCTTCCTTTTTGTCTTATTTGATCATATTATTCAGCTGCATTTTAAATGCAACTAGGCCCTCCTATGTGAAATTTCCTAAATTAATCTTTTTTGGGGGGGATATATGCACATTTTAAGCATACTTCAGTGATGCTTATTAGAGGATTTACTGTTGATGCTTAATGCTTACATTCCCCAAGTATAGGGCCAGACTAAAGCAGAGATTCAGGGCTCAGGCTTTCAGACCATGTAGTAATTATGTTATTCATGTGTTTATCCTGATAGCCATATGGAGCTCTGTCACAATTCTGTTTGATGTTACCTTTGTCTTATCCTGCTGGCCCCCGGCCAGGATACTGGGGAATTCAGTAGCTGAGCCTGAAGGTCTGAAGTGTAAATGAAAATACTATGCAAAATAAAACAGGGTGAAGCGATAGGAAGGGGGCAGTGTGAGGGAGAACAAGATGAAATTCACCAACCCAGTATAACACTAGTTTTTCTCTGCTGAGGGGAAGCAGAACTGCTTTTTTTTTTTAAGTTAATTAATTAATTAATTTTTATTTTTCAACATTTGCTTCCATAAGATTTTGAGTTCCAAATTTTTCCCCCACCCTCATTTCTGACCACCCCAAGATGGTGTGCAATCTGATATAGGCTCTACATATACATTCATATTAAACGTATTTTCACATTAGTCATGTTGTAAAGAAGAACTAGAACCAATGGGGATAGAACTGCTTTTTAAGAAAGGAAAAGGAAAAAAAAAGCAAGCCAAGAACATTTTTTAACCATCCTTGCCCTTTTAGAGATTTAGTTATTTTTGTTTTTAAAATTGGGCCTTAAATTCAGAGGGAGTCTTATCTCATACTACACAATGATCCTTTTGTTTAAATCTTTCCATAATCTAACCACCCCTTACCTTTTAAGTCTTCTTTCACATCACTTTCCTTCATTCATTCTGTTCCTCTGTTGACTTTATACAACATTCCATGTCCCACAGCTGATCCCACATTCAGAAGACACTACTTCCTCACCTTCATTTCCTGGAATCCCTTTCACAGAAGTTTCATGTATAATTCTCTCTGTTCTATTGTGAATATGGGAGTATTTATTTTATTTTGTGTTAAAGTTCAGAATTAAAAAAAAATAGAATCCCTGCCACCTTCAAACACAGCTCAGTTACCTCCTACTTAAGGCTTTTTCTGATTACCTCAGTTGTTAGCACCCTCTTCTTCAGTCAATCAATGAATCAATTAGGAAACATCTAGTAAGCATCTCTTATGTGCCAGACATTGTGCTAATATAAAGACTCTTTTTAGCTACTTCTCTAACTCTCATAGGGGCAGAAATGGTCCCCATAAGAACAACTGGTTACTACTGTCTTCAGAGTTTTAGGGGTAACCTTGAGGGCTTGGGTTTCTACTCCAGCCAGATTCCCTATCAGTGCAAATAATGAATCCCATCAAGTGTTTCCATAGGTTCAAATTTGCTGTCTTAGAAATTGGAGTCAGGAAAACCTGAATTGAAATCCAGCCTCAGATGCTTGCTAGCTATGTGACCCTGAAGTGGGAATAATAATAACACACAGGGTTTTTGTTAGAATCAAATGAGATAATAATTCTAAAGTGCTTAGCATAGTGTGTGGCTCATAGTAAGTGCTACACAAATGTTAGCTATTGTTTATTATTATTATAATTGTATAAACTATGGTCATTGGTTTCAACCCAATGGAAATAAGTGGTGTGAATTTGAAAAATTCTGCCACTTCAGGGACTCAGTATTCTAACTAACCAGGACCTCACTGTACTGTTGGTCATGACCCCCAACTCTTGTGATCCCCATTCAAATTCTTAACCATATTTCATTTAGCTTTTGGAAAAACATTTTTTCCCCAAGATGTATAGTGAAAACAGTTGGTATAAAGCATTCCTCCAAAACTGGGGGCATATTACTCCATGCACACACAAGATTCTTGGACAGAGTGAACTCCAAGTTTAAAGGTAGTGAGGTATGCTTGTAGGAAACACATGGCAAAGGGGCACCTTACGAATCCTGATCCTGGAAATCCTTTTTTCTCTTTGTGGAGAGTTTGTGAAGTGATATTGACAACAAGAGATAGAGCTGGTGATAACACATGTAATGATGGCAAGAGATCAGAGGCATGTATAGACAGTGTCTGCTGTGGTGACATACACTATGCAATCAGATTGTTTTAGCTGAAGCGTGAGTGAGATAAAAACATTGATGTTCATATAACACTTTAAGGTTGGCAAAGTACCTTGCATACATTATCTCATTTGAACTTCACAATAGCCCTGTGAGGAAGGTACTACAGGCATTCTTTCCATTTACAGATGAGGAAACTGAGGCTCAGAAAGGCTAAATGGCTTGTCTATGGTTAAGACAGCTAGCAGGTGTTAGGTGTCCAACCCTGTTTTCCTGATTTCAAGCCCAGCATTTCCTCTATTAAATCAAAACATTAGACTGAAGAGACTGTGAAAGTTGAGGATTTTACATTTGATTTGATGGGCATTATGGAAGGAACACCTGGCTGGCTGCAGGGTGACAAAGTTTTCATCCACCATTTCCTAAGTCATAGAGGGTTTTGTGACCTTCCCTGGTAGAGGGAGTGCAGTATTCTGAAATTTTGAGATACGGGTTTATAGGTCATACATAAGACAAAGAAATGAGGAGATTGATGTTCATTGCTTTGCAAAGTAGCTTGGAGTTGAGAGATTGGATCTGTTTAAATTGTACTGTATTTATATAGCATTAACCTGTGCATCTGTGGAACTTTACTAAATACTCCATTGACTATAATCTTACCTGGATTTTAGACTTGTTCCTTTTTCTCCCAGCATTCCCCACTTAAGCCAGGTTCTCCCACTTATCTCTACCTTCGCATCCCTGGTTAGCTGAGCTTGAGGACTGATTCTTGTCTTCAAGGGAATGATATTTACACTAAAGGTTGACTTGGTACAAGATTCTGTTTGTCTAGCTTCCTTGCTAGGGTTCCTGACACCCTTCTGCCCAGACTGAAACTGCACTAAGTCCTGCCTTATCCTTCAGGTGTTATCTGTGTACTTGGATTCCATATCTCTTTCCTGTTATGACCTAAGTGCACTTATCCTCAATCTGAACTGCTCACTCAGTTCCAGAATCATGACTCTCCTCATTTATCACTAATTTTTGTCTGTTGCATATTCTCAGTCCTGAAAGTCTGTCCTTTCAGCTGCCCCAGTCTTGACTCCTTATCACATATCCACAACCTGCCCCTGTCTATAGTCCTGGCCTAACATTGGAAAATTTTTCTATTACATAATTAAATTCCATAATTAGTTGTTACTTAAATAACTGAAGCTTTCCAAACTGAACACTAAAAAATTCTCATCATCTTTCCTGTCCTCTCCCCGCTTTCTTTTTTCCTTTCCTTTCTTTCCTTTCCTTTCCTTTCCTTTCCTTTCCTTTCCTTTCCTTTCCTTTCCTTTCCTTTCCTTTCCTTTCCTTTCCTTTCCTTTCCTTTCCTTTCCTTTCCTTTCCTTTCCTTTCCTTTCCTTTCCTTTCCTTTCCTTTCCTTTCCTTTCCTTTCCTTTCCTTTCTTCTGCAGCCTTCTAAATAATTTAATAAAACCAGAAGAATTCCTATAATTTATGTGTGGGTATATTTCATCTTGGAAAAGACACTAATAAAATATATCACTGTAGAAACTTTCTTTAATTTTATCATGAAATAATCTCTCCTTTGAGGACATCTATTTGGAAAACATCTGAAACTTTGTGTATATTCAATGTGCAGGCCAAATGGCCTGGTATTTTAAGAGTTCCTGTGACTAGAAAGGTATGGAAAGTCTGACCATGATTTATATTGTTTGCTGACTTCCTGAGGCAGTTTTCCCAAAGCTGTTCCATTTTAGTCATATCTGAAACAAAGCTCATTGGGTTTTTTTTTTTTAAATCAGGACCCAACTTACACAAACCATGTATTATAGCATTGTTGTTTGCCCTTTATACTTAATTTTTACATAATTTAATATAAGCAACAGATTTTTTTCAAGTCCCTCTTATCAAAAGTTCTACATGTTTTTCCAGTTTAGTCCAATTTAAAAATAACTTGACTTTATCTAAATAATTCATTATATGCCACTTCTGTTATAATTAATGTCTACATAAAATAATTTGAAAAGTATCATGGAATAAGAATAGAGATGGCCATTGAGTCAGGAAGAGTTGGATGCACATCTCATTGCTTATACTTATGAGATATGTGATCCTGGGCAATTCTCTTAACTTAGTTCTTCCTGCAATTCTCCAACACTGTAAGTTGCAAAAAAAAAAATGTGGATCTGAAATGTAGAGGGAGGTTTATTTTTTTTTTCTGGGAGTTCTCTAAACCAAAGAAATCACAAGTTCAGACAAAGGGAAAACCATGTTAAGTAATGTAATAAGAAGTAGCCAGGGATACTGGATAGTTGTCCTTTGGAGCCAGGGGAACCTGGGTTCACATCCCACCTCTGACATACACTGGTTATATGACCTGGGGCAAAATTCTTAATCTCAGAGTTCTCCAAGTAACTTTCTAAAACTAAATTAGAGAAAAAGTTGCCATTAGAAAAGGAAATTCATCACTGGGAGCTCCCTCTGATGATGAAATATAAGTCCAATCCAAAAAAATATCCCTCAATACTATGTATTATCTTATTACCAAATTTTTTTCCTAGAATATTTTTCTCCCAATTTTTTTTCTTTTGGTGAGGCAATGGGTGTTAAATGACTTGCCCAGGGTCACACAGCTAGTAATTAAGTGTCTGAGGGTGAACTTGAGCTCAGGTCCTCCTGACTCCAAGGCCAGAGCACTATTCATTGCACTACCTGGCTGCTCCTCCCCCGATGTATTCTTAATACTTACTTCTACTTTTTATTGCTTTCTTCTTGGTTTTGTAGTTAGCATTCCTTGTTAGCCCTTATATACTTCCTCCTGGCCTGTACCACATTGGACAGAATGCCTTATTCTGGAATCCAAGTACAGTGAAATATGTGATATTCCACAGCCAACATCCTTCAGGCATTTTTTTGCAGAATAATGCAGCACAGAAAAAAAAAACACCAGCCGGAAATCCACACTGTTTTTAGTACTGGTATTGATCCTTATGGAGAGAGCCATATTCCATTGCTATGTTTACTTTAAGCACTATCTTTTCCAAAAAAAATAGAAAACTTTTGCTCATTATGCATCTTTGTCCCACTCTCCCTTGTGCCATCCCCAGGATGGTGGAAGAGAGAAAGACCAAAGGCGGGAAATAGCTATGTTTCTATCGTTAACCTAGCGCAGACCATGTAAGGAACCTTCCCACAGAGGCTAGACAAGAAAGGAAGACCAACTGTAACACAGTTTGAATTTGTGACGAGAGGAAGAGAGATAGTTTTTATAAGTTGCCTATGGGTACAATTAGCTATTTGTTATACTCTTGAGTCCCAGGAAGGGCCCGAGGCAGAGTAATATCTGTGTAAGCATGATCTGTGTTAGCATCATCAGGATGTGAGCAAAGAGTCCAAGGCTAAAGCTTAGAACAGGCAGGTTCTCTAGGCAGTGAGGAAGGAAGGCATTGAGTTTGAGCAAAAACTGGTCCTACTTTGTTGCATTCAGTAATTAGAACAACTCTTACACATCCCTGCCTCCTGTTAGACCATAGGTGCAAAGGTATCCACTCAACACCCTGCCACTACCAAATGGTTCAGTGTCAGAAATGGTTGTGGTTTGCTCAATAGAAATGATTCTAAAGAAGATGCATTATCATCTATTCTCCCATTGTACCCTAAGGACCACTGGGCCTTTCCATATGACTTGCAATGAAACCTCATACGTGTGTCATTTTTCCCTTTTAGAATGATAGCTGCTTGAGAGAAGGCACTGCCTTCCTTTTCTATATGTATTCCCAGTGCCTTGCCTATAGCAGTGGTTCAGTGATTGCTTTTCTAAACCTGGAAAGACTTGTATGGACTGATGCTGAGGGAAGTGAGCAGAACCAGGAGAACACTGTACATAGTAGCAGCCACATTGTGTGATAACTAACTTTGATAGACTTAGCTCTTCTCAGCAATGCAGGGATATAAGACAACTCCAAGGGACTAGTGGTGGAAAGTGCTATCCACATCCAGAGAGGGAACTATGGAGTCTGGATGTAGATCAAAGCATGCTATTTGTTCTTTTTTTCCCCTTCCGTTTTGTTTTGTTTCTTTTTTTTCTTGTAGTTCCTCCTATTAGTTCTAATTCTTCTTTGTGGCATGACTAATGTGAAAATATATTTAATAGAAATGTATATGTAGAGCCTATATCAGATTGCATGCTGTCTGGGGGAGGGGGGAGGAGAGGGAGGAGGAGAAAATTGGGGACTCAAAAGCTTACGGAGGTGAATGTTGAAAACTAAAAATAAATAAATTAATTAAATTTTTTTTTAATTTGCTTTTCTATTCATTCAGATATTTATTCACACAAACTCCACTGCCTTCCCAATCCAAACATTTCATAAATATTTAGTATCTACTGTGTGCAAAGCACTATACAATCCTCTGGGAAAATAAGAACAAAAATGAAACAATATATAAAGAAGCATAGCATAACTTGAGGAGTGAGAGAACACTAATTGCTGCGAGAAATAAGAAAGGCATTATGGAAAAGGTAGACTCTCAGCTTATCCATGAAGAGAAATGAGAATTTTGAGGGCCATAAATGAGACAGTGCTTTCCAATTATAGTTGATAATTGCATGGACAAATGTATAAACATGGGACATGAAATACTGATTTCAGGTAACAACTAGTGGTCCAACTTGTCTGGAACAAAAGTCTACACTATAACAGGTTCTGGTGGGAATGATGTTATAATCATTTGTGACACGGGGCAGGTGGCCACTGTGACATGGAGAGTCTCAGACCTTACCCTGATGGTCACATCCGACAGCTTTTGAATTTGGTGCTTGAGCCTATGAATCACTTCTACCAAGGCCTCCAAAATAATGAGAAAAGCAAGGTATTATATTATATGTCAACAAATCTGTTAGATCTGGGCTCTCCAACATATCCTTGTGATACTGGGGCAGAGCATTAGAACTACCATATCAGAAATGTGGCTGAAGCTGCATCTAAGTCTGTCTCATCATTCCACCCTTCCCAGAACTGACCCTTCATCACAGAACAGTCAATTTCAGACAGACACCTAGGGAAAGAGTGTATAGGTACATACGTTGCTCCTAATTTCTTGCTGCACTAGAGGAAAGACACAAAAAAGATACTATAAGGAGGGTTTTTCTTGGGAAAAATAAATAGTACAGTGGTTCCCTTCCCACACCAACTACTACTTTCACTCTTTAAACAATCTGGACCACTTAAAATTTGGTGTGCCTAATTCAAGCCACGGGCAACAATAACCATCTTTCTGTATCCATAAATATCCCTGGTGGCACAGGTTTTTTGCACCACTACAATGGTGGTATAATGTAGGACTATCCACCACTTATCTGATTATAATGCTAACACTCCTATTCTTATTTACTCTGTTGATGCCAGATTTAGTGCAAACACCTGATTGGCTTTAGTCCTACTGCAGCTCAGACTCCCTGAGCTCCTGTGATCTTCCAGCCATCATGGGGTAGCACAAGGGAGAAAGGGACATGAATGTATAATGAGCCAAGGGCTTCTGCTTTTTTGGAAAAGTTATGAAAAGATAGTGTTTAAGGTAGACAAAGCAATGGAATGTGTCTGTCTCCACAAGGACCAAAACTAGTGCTAGACCAAGGAGGTCTCCTGCTGGTATTCTTTTCCTTTTGAGCTATATTATTCTATAGAAAATATTCTGGATACAAAATTATGTGGATGCCACAAAATCCCAGATCACCCCTTTCAATATTGCATTTTCATAGATGTTATTTCCCCTTGTGACCACCAATTTGTTACATGTATAAATAGAAATTCTAGGCTTCTTGAAAAAGCATAAAACCTAATAGGGGATAATTCATGGATATTTACAGGTGTGAAGTGGAAGAGGTGTAATTACACAGCAGTTTATCTGAAAACAAAGATCTGATGATGATTTTAGTGGTTTGCATACTCCATAGAAGTCAATACTGGGATACAAACTTAAAATTCATGAATAGAGGCTTAGTTTGCAAAAATAAATTGCTGATAGACCTTCTTCTTCTTTTTTAAAACATATTATTTATTTATGTATGGCTAGGCAAGGGGTTAAGTGACTTGCCTAGGGTCACACAGCTTATATGTCTGAGGCTGGATTTGAACTCAGGTCCTCCTGAATCCAGGGCTGGTGCTCTATCCACTGTGCCACCTAGCTGTCCCACTGATAGCCCTTCTATACTCTATCCTGGTCAGATTGCATTGAAATGTTATGATTGGTTTGTTGTACCAAATTTGAGGTTGGATATTAAAATAAGCTAGAAAATGTCCAGAAGAGGATAACCAATATAATGAAAGACCTCAAGTTCATGCTATATGAGAATCAGTTGAAAGAACTGGGTATATTTGTCTTGAAGAAAGAAAAGCCACTATGGATAACTATCTTTGAACATCTGAAGAGTAGACAGATGGAAAAAGACAGACATTACTTTCAGCTCCCAGAAGATGAGACCAGTGACAGTGAGTAGGAGTTTCCAAAAGGAAAAGTTAGGCTTGATATAAAGAAAAACTTGCTAACCAGAGCTATCCCAAAGTGGAAGGGATGCTCTTTGAAGTTAGTGAATTTCCCATCACTGCAGGTGTTTAGTGAAGTGTAGAATGACCATTTGTCAGGTGTGATGTAGGGGAGGTCATGTTCAAGCACAAGTTGGTTTCTGAGTAGCTTCTGACATCCCTTCTAATTCAGAGATCCTGTGATTTGAAGGAAACCATTTCATTCCTTGCATGAAATGCCTTAAAGCCACAAATATCTACTGTTGCTAGTTCTTTGAAACTACACAGGACTGAAAATAAACTGAAAAAACCGTTAAGAATAAAAAGAAAATTCTACCTTTCTGTGACATGAAAAGGAATGAGCCATTCTCAGAAAAACAATCAGTTCTTTGATTATTAATATACTTGTTCCTAGACTGACTAATGAATAGCATTCTTAGTTGGCCTGGCCTTTTCATATTCTTCGGTATTGTTATCTATATCATCATGACACATATAGCATCGGTACAACTTTGACTATTTTCCTTTTGATGTTACCTAGGAAGTTTCAGTGCCTTGTGTTTTTTAATTTTTTTTTTTGCCTAGCATGCAGAAAAGGTAACTTTAAAAAATGCTCTTTCTTCTAGTATCATTGTCCTATGCTAACACAGTGTGCTTTTTCCATCTTACTAGATAGAATCAAATAAATGATTCACATTTAGATCTTGTTTTAACTTCTAACTAAAGCTTAGACCACCTCCTTGGATATAAAAGACATGGAATAGTAGGAATATTATTATAGATAGAACAGGGCATTCTGTCCTATGTAGTATAGACCAGGAGGAAGTATAAGGGCAAACAAGGAATGATAACTACCAAACCAAGAAAAAAGCAATAAAAAGTAGTATTAAGTATTAAGAACATATTCATTTGATTTGCAGGATTAAGGAGATTGCTCTAAGTAAAAAGAGCTTGAGAAAATATAACACCTAATAAGATGAAACAAAAGGGTTATTAGAGTAAGAAGAGGTCATAACTCTATTTAAGAATAGAGAAAGTAGGAGAATTTGTGTATTTCCTTAATGGAAAGAGAGATGTTGGAAAATGGGAGAACCAGCAAAAGATTTTAAAGGAATTAATCAAGCCTGGAGTGGTGGTGTATGTCTGTAATCCCTTGTACTAGAGGTGGTGGCTGGTGGATCACATGAGCTAGGGAGTTCTGGGCTGCAAAAGGGCTAAAGCCAATTGGGTATCTGCATTGTCTAGCATCAGTGTGGTGAAAGTGACCATGAGGAAGGTGGGCAAACCAACTCAAGTCAGAAATATAGCAAATCAAAATTCCTGTTCTGATGAGCAGTAAGTTCAGACCTTTGAGTAGTCACTGTCTTTCTAGCTTAGATGAAATTGGGAGACTCCAAAAAAAAAAGAATTTATAATAATGAGAGTTGACATTTATATAACATTTTACTATTTATAATGCACTTTACGTATATCACCTTATTCAAGCCTCACAACAAATCTGCAAGGTAGATACCTGTGTTATTACTTTTATACAAAGGATGAAAGTGAGACTCAGTGAGGTGAAATGATTTTGCCATGGTCACACAGCTTCTAATTGAAAAAAACAGTGAAACTTAACTCCAAGTCTGCATAACTTTAGGTCCAATTCTCTCTGCTATGTCATGCTGCTAGGGTCGTGACAGCTGGAAAAGAATTTAGAGTTAGACCATCATTCGATCTGTAATATAAATTTGCTAAGTAAACATTTTACTCACTACTATCTTAATACAGTGTATTATTCTAGGGTAGATGTGATGTTTTATTCTTGAAATCTATACTGGAAAAGAGCAGACCCTATTCTCCAAGAATCAGCCTTGTTAAGTTGGAATAATTTAATGTCCAAAGACTGGCCACTAGGGGATTTTTATTAGATATCTCTAAAACTGGACAGGAACTTAACCATCATCTAATCCAGCCCTCTCCTTCAGAGGAGAAATCTGAGGCTCAGAGAGGGAAAAGATTTACCCATAGCCAGTTAGTATCAGAGCTAGAACTGAACCCTGGGTGTCCTAAATCACTACACCATATAATTTTATCTCCCCTTAGCTACTATATCCAATTCCCTGCCACACCAAGACAGTAAGTGAAAGCTGGTGAGAGTGTGGAGCCTAGGTCTGCCAGCCTGCTAAAGTCCTTTTCCCTGAAGAACAAAACAAAACAAGACATCCAAACTGGGTATAAATTAGTTCATAGCCCACCCATACCTAATTCCTACATCTTCTACTTCCCACAAAAAATCCATTTGCTATCAATCAGAAGTAAAGAGAGGAAGATTTTGTTTTTACTATGACTAATTAAAGACTGTACTAAGGTGTGAAGTAATTTCAGTACTTGTTGGAGGAGTTCAAGTTCCAAGGAACTACACAAGACCTGCCACCTTCTTCTATAAAGGAGAGGATACGTTGGAATATAATATTTAAAAAAAAGCAAAAGATATAGCTTTACAACCAAGAATAGCTTACCCCAAAAAGTTGACTTTAATTCTATATAGGGAAGAAGGAACTTTAATGGAATTAAGGACTTTCAAGAATTTCTGATTAAGATACCAAGATCTGAGTAGGAACTTTGGAAAACAAATATATTAACCTAGAAAGGGAAAAATTTTTGAGCAATTGGAAGAAGTTGCATGATGATATGGTATTAACATCCTAATGGGGGAGGGGCCAAAGGGACAAGCATCCCTACAGAACTTTAATGTTTTCAAAAGGTGATGAAAGAATTAAATAAGAAAAACCAGGGACTTGTAGTGGATTGGCTATTCTGAGGATTTTAAGTGGGAAAAGAAAAGAAAGGATGAAAGTAATATACAGGTGTCAAAAGGAAGAAGACATTGACAGAACTTACTATTTCTCATAATTGGACTGTGTGAGAACAGGCATTAGCTAAATCTCACTTTCATCTGAAATAGATAAAGGAGGGTTGAACACACATAAACAAATAGTTTGTGTAGAAATATATTACACTCAATTGGGAAACAATCAGGAATAGAAGGGGTGGCAGTTAAAATGGAAGATAAAAACCAAAGAGAAATAGTTGCAAGCAAAACAAACTTCCCAATCTTGAAGGGGGATCAAGGACAAACAAAAGAAAGAAAAGAATTAGAAAATAAGGGGTGCCCATTAATTGGGGAAATGGTTGAATATCCCGTAAGAAAAGGGAGACAAAGTCACTGCAGTACTGCAGGAGAGGGATAATACATTCCTGACCAGGATGATACCTGTATGAATAGAGAGGAGAGGAACATATGTAAGAAATGTGGTGGCAATAGAAGTGAAAATATTTGGCAAATGATTGGATGTGCCATGTTAGAGAGAGTGAAGAGTTGAGAATGACACCGAAGTTGCAAACTTGGTTGACTGAAAAGATGGTGGTGCCCTCAGCAATTCATAGAAATTGGCAGAAACTATAATGGGTTTTCCTTTGGAAATGCAGAGTTTGAAATGCTTTCAGGGCATCTAGTTTGAAACATCTAATAGGTAATTGGTAATGCAGAACTAGTGCTCAGGAGACAAACTAGAACTGTACGTATAGATTTCAAAGTCACTAGCTTAAAGATGGTAGTTGAATCCATAGGAGTTTATTAAATCATCAAGCCAGAGAGTATAAAGAGAAGAGAGAAGAGGTCTCTGAAAAGAACCTTCAGGTACTTAGGAGTCCTGACATGGTTGATGAATTAGAAAAGAAGACTAGTAGGAGCAATCATACAGATTAGAGGAGAATCAGGAGAGAATAGTACCATTAAAATCTGGAAAGGAGAGAACATCCAGCAGGAGAGGTGGTCAACAATATCATAAGTTTCAGAGAGGTTAAGGAGTAAAGGATAAAGAAGAGGCCCTCACATATGGCAATTAACATCATTGGTGACCACACTGGCTACGTGATCTTGTATCAGTAACTTTGGGATTGGTTGAATAATAAGGTCAGAAGCCAGATTTGAGGGGTTTAAGAAACAGAAATGGGGGTACCACATATAGATGGCTTTTTTGAAGAGTTTTTCCAAGAAAGAGAATAGAGCTATAGGGTAATGCATTGTAGGGTGGTGGGATTTAATGAGTTTTTTTTTTAAGGATGAAGGAAACTTGGGCATATTTGTAGGCAGCAAAGAATAACCTGTATATTGAGAGAAGTCAAATATTAGACAAAGGGGTGGGATGAGTATGGACATAATCTGCTGAGAAAGGCAGGAGGGAATGAGATTAAGGGTGCAAATTAAGGAATTAGCCTTAGCGAGAAGGACTAACTCTTCATTGGAGACTAGAAGAAAGGAAGAATTGAGGGGGATGAAATCAAGGGGCTATGAGATGAATAGGAGGAGTTGTCAGATGAAGAAGGAAGAAGAGAGAGTTCTTAATAAATAGTTTCAACTTTTGTGTATATGAGACAAAGGCCTCAGCTAAGAAGGTTGAGGAAAAGGGTACCATTGGAAGATCAAGAGAAGAGAAGGTTTGGAAGAGCTTTCAGCTAGTGCAATAGAAAATTGGAAAGAAGTAAAAGGATTACTCTGCAATAGCCAGAGCCCAGGTGAGATTAGAGAACATAAATAGCAATGAAACCAGCAGTTTCATACTTCCCTCCAGCTCTGTTCAGCAGCATGTGAGTGGGAGTGATGGAAGCAGATGGTAGAAGTAAGCTGGGTTTGGGTCTAGTCAAGGCATGAGCAGCAGGAGGACAAGGGAGTAAGAGAATCAAGAGTAGAGGGTATAGCAGAGTTAAACTGGTTTCCTATACTACTGTGCTGTAAGTAATGATGAGCTAGTTGAAAGACTTGCATGAAATAATGAAGAGTGAAATGAGCAGAACCAAGAGAATGTTGTATATGATACCAGCAATACAGTTGGAAGAATAACTGTGAATAACTAAGTTACTCTGAATTGTAAATAATCAAATCAACTACAAAAGACCTATGAAGGAAGATCCTATCCACCTCCAGAGAAAGGATTGAGAAGCAGAAGTATGCATAATATGGTTTTACATACATACACACATATGCACATCTGTGTCAGATGACAGCTTTCTCTACTGTAGGGTGGGGAGACAATTTGAAACTTATAATGTAACTCCGAAAATTAATTTTTTTTAAAAAAAGCTGATTTACTTAATGAGTCAGTATCAAGAAAGAGTATAGCCAAAGCAGGAGTGATGGGCTGGAAAAATACTCTGGAGTGGAGAGACTATAGAAGGAAAGGGTTTTTTTTTTTTGGTTGGGGGGAAGGTGCCATAAGGCATAGGAATAGATGAAATGATGGGAAATTGTGGTTAGACAAAGAAATTTCAGAGTACTGATTTTGGAAGTGAAATACTCAGTGCATGGTGGAAAATCAAAGGTGTGGCTATATTTGTGTATAACTGATGTAGAGTAGAGGAACAAGTCATAAGAACTGAATAAATTGGATAATTGAGAGGTTAAGGGATTTGAGGGAATATTGACACATATGTTGAGGTCCTCTAGTATAAGGGCAGAAGTTGGGGTGGAAAGAAATTGTGAGCCAGATACTAAACTCAATAAGAAAGAATGTTTTGGTTATTGGTAAAAAATGGCCACAAGGACCTGGATTAGATGACAAATTTGGATAGAATGAATCTCAAAAGAAGGAAAATCACTGAATGAAGACAGTAGAAAAAGAGCTCAGAAGAAGCATTTGGGTATAAGGAATATAATGACTCCATATCTGGGACCAGTGAATTGAGGGGTGTGTGAGAAAGTGAAACTAGAAAGGAAGGCCTGGGAAGTGATGTCATTCAAGAGGAGTCTGGTCTCAGTGAGAACCAGGAGATGAAAGAAGTGTGAGAGAAAGGTAGATACCATGAAGAGAAATGTGTTAGTTATAGCCATAGTATTTTCAAAGTTCCCAGTGGAAGACAGAGGCAGAAAAGAATGGAATATTTAGGGATTTGGATGGGGCCATCACATTTGAAATCAATAGGGTTGATAGTGGAGGTAGGGAGAGCTGGGAGTCAAGAGCATGATATGGTAAACTCAAGAGTGTGTAGCAAATTAGACCAAAAGGCTAATTTGATCTTGAGTTGCATTGAGAGAGGCAGAGTGGCCTGGACTTATGAGATGATAGTTCCACAGCACCCCTTCCCCCAAGTTGGGCCACACTGAGAGTATTTTCATCAGTTTACAATGCCACATTTTAGCAAGGACATTGGTAAATTCGAGAACATCTAGAGCAAGATAACCAGAATAATGAAGAGCCTTGACATCATGTCATATGAGAGACTCAATGGATATTTAACTTAGAGAAAAATTAAAGGGAATATGATTGATATCTTCAAATATTTGAAGGGCTACCATGTGGAAGAGGAAGTATGCTTATTTGCTTGGCATCAGAAAAGAGAATCAGAAACCCGTCTAAAAGTTGCAAAGCATAGACTTGGCATGAGGAAAAGCCTCCTGTACTACTTAGAGTTTTCCAAAAGTAGACAGGGCTACCTCAGAAAGAAGTGAGTTCTCTCTCACTGGTAGTCTTCAAGCAAAGACAAGATGACTGCTTAGCACTATTGTAGAGGGGATCCTTGCTCAGACATGGGTTGGATGTTGTGGCCTCATCCAGCTGTGAGATGTCTATGATTTTGTGACCTAAGGGCTGGGTCCATCACATGTGCTTAGTATTAATAGCAGCCAAAACATCAACCCAGTGTTGCTACTATAAGAACCACATTGAGCTCAGAAAAGTGTAGAGGGTACCCCAGCTAGCAAGTGGTCTCTTTGTTCATCAAGGGTCAGTGATTGTTTTTTTAAATGAATGGGTTTTAAGAACTAATGACCTTTTATAGAAAAAAGGCTCCATACTGGTAAAAATGTGCCATAATTGGTCAAAACATTACAATAGAAGCTATGCATCTGAGAATATAAAAGGAAGTCAAGGACCTTTCAATCATTTGGTGGATTTCACTGGTATTCTCAACTTTCCTGGATAGCTAAGGAGTTGTCCTCCCATATCTGCACCCTCTCCAAAAAAATAAAACAAAACAAAACACAAATCCACACAGTATTTTGTTTTAGGGCCTGAATTTTGACAGAAACAGAGAACTGAAGCAAGTATTGAAATAATCCAATTTGTCAGTAGTCTGTAAAGAACAGAACAATAAAAACAGAACATTGGAGAGGGCCTCATTTTCCAGTCTAAACACTATTCTGTTTTGCAGATGAGGATCTGTACCTGATTTTCAGGGCAGAGGAATCGAGGAGGGATGAACTGGGAAACTGGACTCTATGACTACATTCATTTGGGGACTGTGGCATCTCCCTTTTCCAATGCAGTTCAACTCTTAATCTCTAATTTAGAGCCTGGGACACTGAAAGATTAAATAATTTGCCTACAGGTACTCAGCCACCGTGTGTAAGTTTCAATGCAAGCCTTCCTGGGGCCTAGGCTGGTTCTCTATCCTCAAAGCATTTTCACTTCCTCCTTCACCAGCTAATATGCTTAAATCCAGGTAGGAACTGAGGTCACTACAGGCCACTGAAGCTAATTAATGGATGTTCAGACCCCAAGACAAAGCAATGTTATGAAATCTCTTCAAAATTTAAAAATATTTTTTCTTTTCAAATAGAACTATGCATATTATAGTTGTTCAGTATTTGTTAAAAGACAAGGCTTTCTGGTATGAAGTATTTGCCATTGCTCAGATGTCAAACGTCCAGACAAATCGGTATTCACTAGACACCTTGTTATCACTTCTTTCCAAGATAAGATGCTGTTAAGTTGGTAGTATTTTTGGATAGCTCATTAACCTGGGTGGGTTTTTTTTTTGTTGTTGTTGTTAATTTATCTGTGCACACCACATACCCTAGGTCAGATTACATTGCCTGAGAGGGGGAAGGGAGAGAGTCATTTGCTAGCTGCCATTTCCCACATGACTATTTTCGACATTTAACTAAGTGACTTAGGAGCTTCAGCAGGGCCTTGCTCTCAGCATCACCATCCTATGCAGCCAGTGCAGCATGATTTATAGCAAATGGATAGATAAAAGTTGACCTACCACCTTCCAGACAGAGGTGATGTGGTATACATGGCAGATCGTACCATCCCTAATCATAAACCATTATTTCCCTTCAGAAAATCTAACTCTGACAGCATCACAAGAATGGAATCCTGTTATCTTTTGGCAGCTAGAGATGTCCTACATGCTACTACTAAATTTACTTTCCTGCCCAGCTGTTTTGTCTGGTTTTCATATTTGCAGCCATGGTTTTTGAAGGCTTGTGCTTTATGATTTTATCTCAGATTCAGGGTGTTCATTTTAAAGTGAACATTTCTTATACTATTCAGTTTATCTTAGATGTCTTTGTGTGGTCACTTGAATCTTTTTTTTCTTCTTTTTGGAAAAAAAAAGTCTAGCCCTTTTGAAACTGCAGTGCAGAAGGAAAGTAAAAATGAAAAAGGTTCTTAATTTCTTGATACTAAGAGTGTCAGTTGGCTTAGCAATAAGGATATGAGTCGTTCTGCCTCAACTAAGAATTTTGGTTGCAAGCAAAGGAGATGAAAGAAAGAAAATTAAAAACCAAACTCCTCCTGGAGCTTCTCTTTAGGGTTTCCTCGTATAGCTGTTAACAAAGCTTGGTTTTGGGAAATGATGGCAATGGTATAGAATCATAACGTGCCAGTTTGCCCAAGGCACTGATATTCCTCATGTGAGGCGTTATTTCTTTCTCATCTCCTGTCTCTCTATCTCTGTCTCTCTCTGTCTCTCTGTCTTTCTCTCTGTACTGTCTCCCTCTCTCCTCTTTCTTTCTACTTCCTGTAGAAATTTTGTCTTTTTATTTCATCCTATAACATTACATATTTAGAACTATCATCTAATCTACCTCCACTCCTTATTTTACAGATGAGGAAACTGAGTCATAGGGAGGTTAAGTGACTTGTCCAAATTCACATAGACAGTAAGCACCAAATCAAGATCTGAATCCAGGTCCATTAACTTAAGGAAAGCAAAGCATTCCACTACACCATGATACCTTAGAAAATTGCCCCCTTGCTTAATACTCTGAAGTTCTAGAAGTGGAAGCCCAAGGGCACCACAATTTATTTATCACCTTGCCAGAAGAGGGGACCTGCAGACTGAAGGCCGCATGTGGCCTTCTAGGTTCTTAAGTCTGACCTTCAGACTGAATCCAAATTTTACCCCTGCCTTAGGCTATATGAGCTTGGGTTTTTGTTTTGTTTTGTTTTTTGTTTTTGTTTTTTGCTTTCTAGTGAGGCAATCGGGGTTAAGTGACTTCCCCAGGGTCATACAGCTAGTAAGTGTCATATGTCTGAGGCCGGATTTGAACTGAGGTCCCTCTGACCTCAAGGCCAGAGCTCTATCCACTGAGCCACCTAGCTGCTCCATGAGCTTACTTCTCATGCTCCTTCACTAGCCCTCTTGCAACACTGATCCCTACCCTGTGCCCCTTTCACCCCAGATCCTTTGTAATAAACATGTCCTGGTATAGAGGTCTGGTAAGCCAAGTAAAACATATATAAACAGAATTTCACACCTTTCTTTGGAACATGGAGCTCTCCAGTAGAATGGAAGTGTAATTAGAAACACTACATTGGGAAAGAGGAGAGGGTAAACAAAATGTGGAAGGGTGAGGCTTTCACTGATGGGTGACTTAGCCAAGCAGTTTCCTGTCTGCCTTGCTAAGATTGATGTTTTTGTGTTCTTACATGTCGGTTTTTTACTACAACTCTAGATAAGTGGTTTGTGGGTATAAAGATACCTTAGTAAGGGGTGGGGAACCTGTGGCCTTGAGGCCACATGTGACCTTGAGCTCACAGGCCCCCAACCCCTGCCTTAGACCATCTGGTTGAGGAATACTGATGATTAATACATAAAGTACCTACATACATCAATCCTTATTGACAATTTAACAATTTAAAAGTGACTGTGTCTATCAACTTAACCATGGTACATCTGCTAAACACCAAGGGGATGATTTGCATCATAATCATAGTCATATTTTCCATACTTTTCAAATTACATCATTTGAAATATAAACCATAACCCTTAGGCACCAAGGCAAAACCCAAGTGATGCCCTTTCAAAAATCTAATTTTAAGTTGCAATACAGTAGCCATGGATTCTTATTAATCATTTATTAATAACGTGGGTTATTATTCAGTTCAATTAAACAAATATTTACTTTAAATGCCTATTATGTTCCATGCACAGTATCCCTGGACTAGGCCCTGGGAATACCAAATTAAAAGACAATTTCTGCCCTTTGGGAGCTTACATTCTACTGGTGAAATATTGAATTTGGGCAGCATTGATGATAATTGCTTGTTGTTACTTAATATCTTACCTCCCCAACTGGAATGTTAACTTCTTGCTCACAAGGACTCTGTCTATTTCTCTTGTCTCACCCACAACGAAGACCACAAAATCAGTGCTCAGTAGAATATTGTCCATTCACTGATCCATCAGTTCTGAAGTGTGAGGTATATAGGATTCCCAGTCTGAAGTGGCAGTGAGTAAACCTGTGTGTCTGTCTACCTTAGAAGGTCCATATCTATGTTGCTGAGGATACTCAGCTTCTAAATCCCTTGTGATAGAGATCACTTAGTTGTTGGCTGGTAAGTTTTGGCCACTCCTTAAAGGTATTTTTTTTCTCATTGATTTCTTCCTTCCCAAGATACATCCTCATTGTAATATACCTCACTGCTTTTCACTTTGCATAATTTGTTGATGTTACTTGGTATCACTTTTTTTTTTCTCATCACAGCCCATTGAGGGAAACCGTGCAAATCCTGCTTAACCCTATTTTACAGATGAAAAGACTAAGGCTCAGTTAGAAAGGATAAATAACTGGGGAAAAGTCCTGTAATTAGTAAGCAGAGCCTAAATCCCCTGGCCCCAAGTAAAGATAAATAAAGTCAGATTACTGAAGAGATTAATGACAAGAGAAGTTGAGATTTATTGCAAGAGGCAAGAGGGACCCATAATAGAAATGTGGGGGGGGCCGGTGAGGGGTGTTAATTAAATCTTTTTAGTCTAGATCTGTGATTTCACTTATATAGGGAACTCCTCATATCAATATAGATTGCACCTCATCTGTAGCAGCAAGTTACCTGAGTCACTAAGAGTTTAAGCAATTTGCCCAGGTACATCCTGCTAGGATGTATTATAAGCAAAACTTAAATCCAGGTTTCTCAGGGCCCAGGCTGGGCCAATATCCACTACCTCTCTTTGTTCATTATAGCTTGTATTCATGGAGCATTTTAAGATTTACAAAATGCTTTCCTTAAAATAACCTTGATAGGAAGGTAGTGGGTGTATTATTATCCCATTTTGAAGATAAACAGGTATATGATTCTTCTCATTTAAGCCCTTTTGAATAGTTAAGTTGCTAGGCCAGTAGGCCCTGGGCTGGAGTTTGAGGAAGAATGGTAGATGAAATCAAAGACACTCAAACAGCCATTTGGGAGCAAGGAGGTAAAGGGGCCTAAGGCCTGTTTCTGTCAAAAATCCTCAAGGAAACTTTTCAGTCTAGGTAGATTCCCAGTCACTCCTTTCTTTTATTTTAAGGACTTCTGAGTATTAGATGAGCTCTAAGGTCCCTTTCACCTAAAATCCTCTGATGGTATAGCCACATGGGTTCTGAACTTGACATTGACCACCTAACACTTTTGGAAGGTTTTTTTTTCTTTCAAATAAAAACATTCCTTCCTGTGTTCTACTCCTTCTTATTTGTCAATTAGAAACTTCTGGCCAGTCAAATGCTTCATAGGTGATAGATAAATGATGCTGTTTGGCTATAGAGAGGACTGCTTCACATAGTAGAGTTTCACTCAGATTAATGAGTCTTATGGACACTTTAGTCACCCTAGGAACTGAGAAATCCTCAGAGACTAATGTTAGGACAGGGGAAAGTGGTGGGAGGGGAGTTAAGAGGAGAGAAAATATCAGTTTCGGGGTATTTCCCATTTTGTCCTCCACCTTCTACTTTGCCACAGCCAATCCTATGATTATAGTGGTTTTCTTATGATTATGACCAAAAAAAAAAAATCACATCAAGATTTTGCCCACAGTAAGAAGAGAATAGGCTCCTAAAAGTTCCCCCAAAACTGTCAATTTAAAATTTTTTGATTATTTGCTTCTTTCATTATTATCATATTCCCCCCATTTTACATTCAGGCTGTGTTTAAGTGACTCTAGTGCCCAGAATGATATATAAAACAAACTAAAAAGCCCTCCCAAAATCAATCACATTATTCCCCTTATATATGGCATAGTATATTAAAATATCTTATTTTCCCCCCTCAAATCAAGTCTTTGATTTTTTTTTTCTGAGAAAAAAAGATACAGACTTCTTAAAATCCATGAATATCAACAAGAAGATGATATATCTCACCTACACCTTGTGGAGAGGATAACTTAAAATCAGGATTATCTAGACCATGGGTGGGGAACCTTCAGCCTCGAGGCTACATGTAGCCTTCTAGGTCCTCCAGTGTGGCCTTTTGACTGAGTCCAAGTCTTACAGAACAAATCCTTTTATTAACTTCACAGAACAAATCACCTTAATAAAAAGATCTCTTCTGTAAAACTTGGACTCAGTCAAAAGGCTGCACTCGTGAACCTGGAAGGCTCTATAAGGCCACCGGTTCCTTATCCCTGATCTATGCAAATTCAGATTCATTATTGTAAAAATAAACAAAAATAAATAAATAAAAATAATTTCATATATGGCCTTTCTCCCTTGGATGCTTTCAGAAATACTAATAGTTTCCATTAAATAGTAGCAAAGTACCTTGCACAGAATAGGGAATTAATAAATACTTGTGGTACTGAAAAATATTGTCAACTTGAAAATAAATCTTATAAGATAAATAGACAAGAAGGGTTATAGGTTTTAGAGCTGGTAGAGAACTTAGTAGGGCAGGTTGGTGGCACAGTGAATAGAGTGCCCAACCTGGGGTTAGAAAGACCTAAGTTCAAATCTGGTCTAAGACACTTAATAGCTGTGTGACCCTGAGCAAGCCATTTAACCCTGTTTGCCTCAGTTTCCTCATCTGTAAAATGAGCTGGAGAAGCAAATGACAGAAAATCCCCAAACGAGGTCATGAAAAGTTGGACATGACTCAAACAACTGAGTAATTACAACAAGAGAGACCTTAGTGATCATTGAACCTCAGCATTTTACAGAAAAGTGGCTCAGGGAGCTGTTTATACAATATCACACAGGTTCCAAAGCCAAGATTACAGGCCAAGTCGTATGACTCCAAAATGAGTATGGGCCCCATTCATATTCTACATGCCAATTTCATTTCCTTTTTCTCCCCTAAAATCTTTCTAGACAACTATAGTTGCAGTTTTGAATGTCATGTATCCCCAAAATGTGGTGATATAATTTTTAATGCTAAAATGCTCACTTCTTACTTAACAACCACAAAAGAGCAAGTTGCTTAGAACTTTCAAAATTCACCATTAGGGTAAGGACACAACTTCTTTCAGTGCCTTAGTGTCTAGAATAGTGACTTGAAGATATCACTCTCTTCAAATATTTGGGTTTTGGGGAGGAGTTAAGAGTGTTTTTTTTCCCCACTTTATTTTGTTTTGAGACTGGGTCCCTGTCTTGTCCATGCTGGAAGTAAAGCAGTCATTCATGAACTCAATCCAAAGACTGATCAGCAGGGAAACTTTAATCTCTATTTTTTCAACCTGGGTCAGTTCATCCCTCCTTAAGCAGTCTGGTGGTTTCCCACTCCTGGAAGATCATCATATTTGTGCTGAATTTAATTCCAACTCCTGATTGGCTTATAGTCCTACTGCCAATCAGAGCTCCCAAATTGAAGTAATCATTATCTCATCCTCCCAAATAACAGGCACTGCAACCATTTTGCCACATGCCCAGCTTACCTTCAAATATTTGAAGAGCTACCATGTGGAAGACCAATTAGCTTTGTTCTGTATTGCTCCAGAAGATATTAATGGAATATTGGTATAAGTTATAGGAATGAAAAATTCAGCTCAGCTGAAGGAAAAACTTCCTTATCAGAGCTATCTGAAAATAAAATGGACTAGTCTCTGTGAAGTAATGAGTTTCCTGTCACCAGATGTATTTAAGTAGAAGCTAGACTACTGTTTGTCAATGACATCCATGCCTTAGGCAATGAGTTCAACTGGTTGACTGCTGAGGTCTGTTTCAAGTCTAACATTTTATGATTCTATGAAGATTGTAATTACCTCAATAATTTGTATCTTCTTTGGAGTGGGTGCTAGAAAGTAAGCTCCTAGATTTCAGAGTCTGTTTCATTTTGTCCTTATATCCTCAGTGCTTAACATAGTACCTAGTCCCATAGCAGATATTTAATAAATGTTTGTTGATTGACTGATAGATCATGCAGAACCCCAATTTCTCTCTATGCCAGAGTAGGACCCTTTCATGAGTTATATGGCCAAAACGATCAATGCATGTTGGCCAGTCTTTGGGTGATGAACCTCTTCAAAGTTAGCTCTGATGGTTTTTAGACAATAGTTACATAGCCCATTGCTAGGCCCATACTCTAGCTTGGTAGGATATGTCAGAGGTTGTACTCAGTTGATATAGCTTCCAAGTACCCAACGTGCTCAATAATTGTTGCAAAATGCTTGTTGAATTAAAGTTAACTGATTAAAAATCTAGTCATCTGGTGGTAGAGTTGAAAGAACACTCATTTTGGAGGCAGAAGACTTGGGTTCAAGGCCTGGTTCTGTCACTTGCCCACTTTTATGACTGAGTAAGTCACTTGATTTCTTGGAGCCCTGCCTGTGTCAATCACAAAATGGATATTATAATACTTACACTACTTACTTCACAAAGTTATTTTGAGGATTAAATGGGGGCAGCCAAAGAATACCATATGAATATGAACAATTAGTATTTAGTGCTGGCATTATTTTGTGTTTTGACTTTAGGGAGAAGTTTCATAACATTAGTGAATCACCATTTCCTCATCTACGGAAACACAAAATTTTGTGGCTCATAATACAGAGATTTGTTTAATTATTCTATTTTGTTAAATTGTTTTGAGATATCATTGGATTAAAAAAAAAGATTCCAGCTATTCATTGAGGAAAATAGGCTATAACATAATAGGGTTGAGGGGATGATAAACCATCAAAATTATACTTAAAGAATGATGTACTGGGTGACTAAATGATAGCAAAATCCCATTTCTCTGAAGTCCAAAGAATTCGAATGTTTAAGTACTTGAATTTGTTTTTATAATTCTCTTCCTGCTTTCATGAGAAAGAGACAAATGACAAGCAAAAAAGGCAAACAGTGAGATGATGTTTTAAAATAACACAAAATTCCAGGAGATGTCCTTGAGTCATCATCATCAAATATTTATGAAGTATCTTCATTGCATTTGCCACTAACTGCATGGCCTTTGGGAAGATCATTTTACATGGATTTCTTATTTGTAAAAGGACTTATTATTGTTGAGTCATTTTTTCAGTTGTGTTGGACTCTTGGTGATCCCATTTGGGGTTTTTCTTGACAAAGATACCAGAGTAGTTTTCCATTTTCTTCTCTAGCTCTCTTTATAGATGAAGAAACTGAGGCAAACAGGGTAAATGACCTACCCAGGGTCACAGAGCCAATAAGTGTCTGAGGCCAGATTTGAACTCAGGAAGATGAGTCTTCCTGACTCCAGGCTGGGCACTCTATCCACTGTACCACTTAGCTGCCTTATAAAAGGACACTATTGGGGTAAATCATCTCTGTGGTCTCTCCAGCTTGAAGATTCTCTTTTATTGTAAAGCACTGTGCTGCATCCTAGGAAGGCCAAGGGGATAATTAAAGCACAGTTCCTGCCCTTAAAGGGCAGGATCCATACATTAGAAAAATAGTAATAAAGGGGCAGAATACATTAAACCAAATTTCAATAATCTGATTCAACACAAACTTGTAAGGTATCTACTAGGTGTTAAGTGCTATGGATGTAAAGACAAAAAAAAAAGAAGCAGCCCCTGTTTTTTTCAGTACAGAAATTCCCCCTACCACGGTAGATTGCAGCCCATCTATAACTTAGCAGCTTCTTAGGGAGTTACCTTGAAACAGACAGGCTAAGTAACTTCCCCTTGGTCACACGGTTACCAAGCATCAGACCTTGGACTTGAATCAAAGTGTTTCTGGCTCTGAGTTCAGCGCTGGATGCATTATACCATGTTGCACCTTATAAGTGCTGGTGCTGAAAGTGGTGGAAGCAGCTTCGCCATGCTTCTCTAAACATGGTACCTTTCCTCTGAGATTTCTTCCCCAATACACTGTATATACTCTATGTATTTTGCATGTACTTTGTTTGGTCTTTCACATTTTGTGTCTTCCTTTAGAATATGAGCTTCTTTAGGACAGCAACTGTATTTTAACCTTTCTTTATATCCCCAGCACTTAGCACAGTGCCTGATGCATAGTTAGCTCTTAATTGTTAATTGAGTAACTAAACCCCCGTGCAAACCTCATAGGGCTGTGTAACCGTACACCATTATTATCATTATATATTTTGTTCTTTGGCCTTTGCCAAAGCCATACTCCAGTGCTTTGTCATGGTCTTGATCTTACCCTGAGTTCTGAAAGACTGTTTCATCATAGAAAAGCTAAGAATTCAAATCTGATGACGCGTGTCTATCGTCTGAGAACTAGTTTAGCTAAATGTAGAGAGTTCATCACCAGGAAGTTGACCAAGGTAATGAATTCTAGGCAAATGCAACTCGTGAAGACATCTGACTAGTTGCTCTCCAACTTATTAATGTTCTTTGTAATATTTGGCACCCAGAACTGAACATAATTCTCCTGACCAAGAGAGTACATTGGAACTGTCTTTTCAGAAGACAAAGTATAAATAACAATAAAAATATTTAAAATGCTCTAAACTTTCAATAGTAAACAGGAATCTAAATTAAAACAACTCTGAGATTTCACCTCACACCCATCAAACTGGGATAGATTATTTCTTTAAATGGAGATAATTATGCTGAAGAAGCTGTGGGAAGATGGGCACACTGATATACTGGTGGTGGAACTGTGAATTGGTCCATTTTTTCTAGAAAATAATTTTGAATGATGCAAAAAAGTCACTAAGGTGTTTGACACAGTAATCCCAATATTGGGCATGAGAATTGTGCTCTACTCGCAAGAATGACAGTGGTAGAAAGAAAAGTCCCACATATGACAAAATATTCATAGCACTATTCTTTATGGTACCAAAACAGAACAAAATAAAATAAACAAACAAAAAAGGGAACAAAATGTATGTGTATCAATTGGGGGAATGATTGAAGAAATTTGGATAAATTAACATAATAAAATATTACTGTACCAGGAAAAGAAAAAAAAGTAGAAGGAAGTCATATTCAATTGCATGTAAAAATCAGAGAAATATGAGAAGACATGAATGAAATTAAGTGGCAGGGAGAAAATAAAACCAAGAGAATAGAAATTAAAATAACACTAAAAAGAAGCTAAACTCAGAGGAGAGAATGTAATACCTATCCCTCCTCTAAGGATAGAAATAGGAGACTATGGGTGAAAAAAAATGTGCACATTGTTTGATTTTGTTATTTTGCTGGTTAGTTGTGTGTAATTGTTTAACTTTGTTACAAGGGAAGGATAAATAGGAGTTGGGGAATGTTTTTAAAAGTTATCAATTTTAGATATACATGTTTGAAAAAAACAAAACAAAACCAAAGTTGGGGTATAAGAAGTAGATGGTCTAAGAGCTACATTAGTATACGTGATATACTTAACAAACTGGAAGGAAGCCTCTAGCACTTTGGGTAGGGCTTTTATGGCATATTTACAAAAAGATGTGGACAAGAATTTAGCAGGATGAGAAGGTGTACATAGGTTGTGATCAGTACCAGTAGAGGGAGTACTTATGCCAATGAGATTACACAATTTATGTTAGCCTCCTTTGTGGATAACAGTCATGTTCATTCAGTGCTCTAAGGAGCCAGTATCAATGGAAATGTGGGCCTAAAGATGAGCTTGCAGGTCTAGGAGAATGTTCCTGATGCGTTATGAGTTTGCATCATATTAAGATTATTTTTGGCCCCAGAGGGCAGAACTATAGAGGTAGAATTCTAGTGGAAGTTACCAAGGGCAGATTTTCAACTTGATATGGGGAAATGACATCTAAGAACTTATGCTGGATGGGCTATCACAGTTAGTAATGAGTGCTAGAGATCTTCCATCAGAAGCAGACTGATAATTTATCTAGAATGTTGTAAAGGGAATACCTGATTCAGGTATGAAGTAGACCAGATGACCTCTTGGGTCCCTTCCAACTCTGAGATTTTTTAATTCTATCGCACCCATAAGGCACTTCCTGGCTGTCTGGAAAACATTACTCTGGCAACATTCCCCTCCTTTGCTCCCATAGTTATTCCTGTGAAACTATGTTTGAAGCGTCTATAAATAGCTTTGTCCAGCTCCTCAACAGATTTCATCTGTGGCAGCTACGTCCCTAACGACAAATGGCCAAAGTCTCAAATGATGAATTCTTGGAGTACAGCCATTCCTTAAGCATCAAACCCATATTCCTTACAAACCAGCTTCATGGGATGGCAAAAGAGAGAAGGAAAAAAAAAGACATTGGGGGACTGAAGCAAGGCCCATATGGAGCTGAACAAAGACAAGAGAAATCCTTTTTAAAGGATACCATAGTAATTTACTCTCAAATAATGCAACGTAGCTGTTCCTAGTCCTAAAATGTCAACAATGGAGAGGGGAAACTGGTAAGAACAAAAAGCAAAGATAAGGTTTGAAAACAGTTTGAAACACAATACTATATCTGGGTAGTGCAGTCCTCTGCTATCACCAACCATTTAAGGAATTAGTACATGCCAGTGTCCATGTTAAAATTGGCATCATTAGCCACAACCTAGTATATCACCCATTCGTTTAGAAAACTGTACTCTCTGGATGTGCCTAGCCTTGCCAACTAGGAATTAGGGTGTAGAAGGCATTGTCAAAAGTCTTATAGTGTCAGGTCCACATTCTTCTCATTCCTACAACCTCAGCTGGGAAATGGCCATATCACTTAGAATGGGCATGAAGGATGTTGCCCATTCTTATATTAAACTACCCACTTAAGTGGTAGTCTCCAACTTTTTTTGATCACATACCCCTACCAGTTTAAAAAAAAAATTGAACATGCACCACCAAAATGTATACATTTATTTTCATATACTATGCTACAAATAGCTATATATATAAATATAAATATATATATATATATATATATTTAACACATAAAAATTAGATATCAAAAAGGATAAAAGAAGAAATAGTGTTTAATCCTAGAGTCTATAAGGAGCCACTGGAGTTGAGTAGGGCAGTGATATGTTCAGACTTAGACCTTAGGAGAATCACTTTGGCAGCAGGGTAGAGAATGGATTGGAGAAGGGAAAGATGAGAGGCAGGGAGGTTAATTCAGAAGATAATTCAGAGGTTTAGGTGAGAGATAGTGAAGGTTTGGGCTAAGGCTGTTTGAATGGAGAGAAGAGGGATAGATATAAGACATAGGGTGGAGACATAAATGACAAGATTTGGCAGTTGATCGAAGTGATTAAAGATAACATCTAGGTTATAAACCTGAGTAATTTGGAAGGATGAAGAGGCCTTTGACAATAACTGGGAAATTTGGAAGAAGAATGCTTATGGGAATGTGGGGGGGGGAAATAATATAATGAGATATGCAATGAAGGTTGCAAGTTATCTATTCCCTGCACATTCTATGCCTCACTCTGTCCTACCAGAAACAAAAGGGGCTAGGGGTAGGGAGGAACTCACAGGTTGCTGAGCCGGAGCAAAGAGCTGCCATGTAGTTGTAATAGCTAGTATTTTTATAGCAATTGCTGTGTGTCAGGCACAGTGCTAAGTATTTACAAATTTTATCTCAGTAGATCTTCTTATTACCTCTATTTCACAGATGAGGAAACTGAGGCAATCAGAGGTTAATTGACTTGCCAAGGATCATACAGCTAATAAGTGTCTGAGGCTGGTTTTGAACTCAGGTCTTTAAGCACTCCATTCACTGGTCCACCTAACACATGAGATGATCTGGGAGGTGTGGTTGAACATGGAGACAGGGTTCCCCCTTTCCCCCCCCCCAATGGCACCTATGTAGCTGCTGCTATGAGTGCCTGGGTTGGGGATTGGTATAACTGTCCTGGGGTGGGGGGGGTAATCCTGGGCTCAGAATAGAAGTTGGTTGCTTACACATCAGAGGAAGGGGGACAGAGTGGTGAGAATTGAGGAATTATAGGTGAAAAGTAGGTATGGTTGTATGAGAGACAAACTCGATCATTGGCCATGTTGGGGAAAGTAGCATGTGGCCCATCTTCCAGCTCTCTGGTTGACTGACCATATAACCTTTGGAGTCAGGCCATGTCTTCTACTACACTAAGGAATCAGTGAAGACCATGTATGCTGATAAATCTAAATGAACATAAGTAAATAATATGTGACAGCTAGGTTGCACAATGGATAGAGTTCCAGGCCAGGAGTCAGGAAGACTCCTCTTCCTGAGGTCAAATCCGGCCTCAGATATTTAATAGCTGTATGACCCTGGGCAAGTCACTTAACCTTATTTGCCTCAGTTCCTCATCTGTAAAATGAAATGGAGAAGGAAATGGCAAACCGCTCTAGTACTTCTGCCAAGAAAACCCCAAGTGGGGTCACAAAGAGTCAGACACTACTGAAAAAATGACTGACAACAAATAATACACATAAAATGAGCTGTATTTTTTTGTTGGAAAGGGGAGGTCTGGACCTGTAATTTAACTGGATTAGGAAACTCCTAGCTTCAAAACTGATATCGATGCAGATGGAAAAGTCGTTTGTAATTTGTGTTTTTAAATAGTTGCCTGGATGTAATGGGGATGGAATCTGAACCCCTGAAAGGAAAAGACCATGTCTTTGGGATCATGACCCCAAAAAGGAAAAACCCTGGACTTTCCCACCTGGCCAAATCTCTGGCTTTCCCCTGAGGCTATAATCCTATCAACTGGCCTTTCATTGTGGCTATGCCCAATCTCCCAATTCTGCTACCTAGCCCTCTATTGTCTCTTACCTCCACGTGGTCCTTGGCCACTTCCACCCTTAATTCTATCTAGAATCCGTTCTCCCTTGGCACATGGTCCAGATCCCTGGCTTTCTGTTCACCCTAGCTTACTGGCCACTCCCATCCAGATCTTCTTTAGACCTCTCCTCCAATCACCCCAGACTACTTGGCCACTCCTGGATCCCTCCCACAGTGTTTCTATATATAAGGTCCCTCTTGTCTCCATTAAGGGGTTCAGATTCTTAAAAGTTGACCCACTTGCGTTAGTGATACAAATGCTTAGATTCCTTAAGAGTCTGGTCAATATGGCAGATGTTCTAATAAACCTTGTCTTTGGCTGAAAGATGGCTTGGATCTAATTCATTCAGGCAGGATCCACAAGTTTTTATTTTGGGGTCCCAGCACTCCTAAACCCCTAAGCCTCAACAGAGGGACTGCAAAAGTACTTGACTTGTCCATGCTGATATAACTACAGCAAAAATAGGACTTGAACCCATGGCCAACACTATCCACTAAACCACTTTGCTTCTCTTACATGTTACATATGTGTGTGTATTCACATATATACTATATATATTATATGTTACATGCATTATGTAATATATAATGTATGGTATGTAATGGTAGCTGCACTCACACAGTTATTATAGAGAAATATTATTTCTGTTCTGTCTCATTTTGAAGTTACGATATTCTAATAATCACAAAATACATTTTAATAATAGAAGATAGATTTGGCACAGTGCCTGGCACAGAGGAAGAACTTAATAATTGTTTATTGATTGCTTGATTGCATGGAAAATCAGTCCATTAGAATTGTTTTGTTTTTTCAAATGAGAATTGGTTTGGCTGAAAGAACCAACAATTTTTTTTTTCAAAAACAGATGTGTAGAGAAAGTACTTGAATATACTATTAACCTGTGCTTTTGTATCCCAAGATGTGAATGTCTGAATGGCACTTGGAAGAAAAGAATGCATCTTCAAGTCAGACTATTTTAGTTATTTATAAAAACATAGCTTTAAATGTTTGTTTGTCAATCTTTTCAGATTGTAGGGCCTTTGAGGTCCTTTAATGTCTGAAAAATTGAGATGTGGGGGGTTTATCAATTCTCTTCCTTACACAAATTCATGTTCTAATTCAGTAGTGTTACAAGGACTCAGTCCTACCCTTCCAGTCAACCTATGGGAACTTGGGGTCGAGCTTCTGACCACGTGTGATGGAGGGCTAAAAGGCTTGCACTCAAAGATGATGAAGAATCCCTTTATTGGCTACTGAGCTGCAGGAGCTAATGACTGTTCTTTTTAAGAGGTGACAGTTTCCATATGAGACCCATTTGGCTGCAGTTCTCCCCCCATGTCTCTCTGCTTTGATGCTCTTCACCCTCTTCCCATGAAGCATGGACTCAGCAAGGCAGTCTTGAACCTGGATGCCTGCCAACCTTTTCAGTATATTTCCTTTCCTGAGCAGGCAAACAAGCATCAACTTCAAGGTGTCCAGTACTGAAGACACCATTTTGGGTCTGAAGCATCTAAAGGTTCTCAGTCCAAAAAGAAGAGTGATTGGTTGCAGCAGATGCAGGAGTAGTTGACTACAGAAGCAGCTGTGGTCTGAAGAGGTTAGAGTCTGGAGCAGAGCATTCAACAATACCACAAACTGCTTTATGTTCTGATGAAGCTTCAGTATCACTCTCCCAGTGAAGTGCCTGAATCCTGCCTGGTCAATTCAATTCATGCTGGTAAGTTGTTTTATGGTTAGTCTTTTTTAGTGTGTGCAGTAATAAGTTACACATCCCATATTCAATTGTTTTTGTACATTGAGTACCTTTTTTTAAAATTTGAAATTTTTTTTTTGTTACTCCTCCTTTTGGAGAACTACTAGATGTGAGCAATAAAATGGGTAATTCTTCCTCAGGGCACTGGGGGTAGGGGACTTAACAGGCCAATGAATGTAAGACAGTGGAGCCTAACCCCTATTTTTAGAGGAAGGCTCCCCCAGGATGGAAGTCAGTCTGGACTGAAGGCCTGGGCACAGAATTAAGATGAGAGAGTGTGCTAGATCTTCTGGGTCTCAGAGCTAGAGATTCAAGAAGAATCTCATTGAAAGCCAAGGCTGGAAAGGAAGTCACCATAGAAATGATCCCATGCATAGTTCTGCAGGGAGTATAATTTCTTCACCTGGCATATCCCTAGCCTGTGTAGGGGCATATGAGGAGGAGCAATGTTGCTTCAGCAATGTTTCCGTCTTCTCAACACCTTTGTGGCTCAGGGAAACACAGCTCAACCACAACCTCCAGCAAAGTTTTCTGCCATCAAAATAGAAAGGAAAAAGTAGCAGCAGCAACTTTCACCTCTTCTCTGTTCCTCTAGTCAACCTTAGGAAACTAGTTTTCTGAGATAAAGTTTTAGATTATCGTGATGTCAGTGGTTTGAGGAAGTGACAGGCTGTAGTGGCTAGCATACCAGGCTTGGAGTCAGGAAAACCTAGGTTCCAGTCCTGTCTCTGATAATGAATGGATGTCATCCAACCTCAGTCTACTTCACTGAGGCAATTCCCTGTTAGATAAAGTAGCTAGATAAAGTAGATAGACTGGTGGCACTAGAGTCAGGATGACCTAAATTTACAAATCTGGCCTTAGACCCTCACTAGCTACATGACCTGGAGCAAGTCATTTAACCTCTGCCTGCCTCCATTCCCTCATCTGCAAAATGGGAATAAGAGAAGCATATAACACCTCAGGGATGTTGTGAGGATAAAATGAGATAATATTTGTAAAGTATTGTTAAGGCTCTGCAAACTTGAGGCTTATATAAATGCTAGCTATGGGGATGATGATGATGATGATGATGATGATGATGGTGATAATGATGATGATGGTGATGATGAATGATTGGTGGAAGGAGGTGCTATTCAGGTGCTCATTTTTATAGGTGAAGAAACTAGGGTCCCGGGAGGTCAATAATCTGCCCAAGGCTACATAGTTGGTAAGAATAAGAGATGGAATGTGAAACCAGTTTCTTTGACTCCAAAGTTGGTGCTCTTCCCACCACGCTGCTGCTTACTAGATGCTTTTCCTAATTTATATTCTTAATGTCATTGATTGACAAAACAAGAGATATAAAAGTAAGCTAAAAACTAATTCTTTCTGTAGGTAAATGCATTGTTCTATAAATAACAAGTACACATTCAGGTAGACTTCCATTTCCCTAAGTTTTTGAGAAGGGATAGTCCCTCAACATAGCTGGATGTGAGAGTACTGAAAGAATAAATATAGAATGCACCTACTTTAAGTAGCTACTTCTCCATGTATGAATGAACATTTTGTACACTTCCTCTTTTACAAGATCATGTTTTTTAGAGAAAAATTTCTTAGCAAGTAAGCAGTATGGGCTTTTGTAGTACACAGGTGAGTCAGTCCAGCAACCAGCATTTATTAAATACCTACTACATACCAGGTACTGTGCACAATCAAAACTTTGGAAAGTGAAGTGAAAAGATTTCTTAATCACTTTTCCTTGCATCTGATTTTGATTTATCAATTTAAAATGAAAAAGAAACAGTTGTTGGGAAAACCTACCCCCCCTTTTCCTCTCCTCTACAGTGACAGATTGGATCTAATGAAAGAGTATCTATCTCATCATCTTTGCATACAAAAGAGAGTCTTTTATAAGAGAAACTATATCACATTGCAAATAACTATACCATTCATTCTATACCAAACAAATGATGAAAAGGAGCTTGATGAAATGATGAAATTCATTTGGAAAAATAAAAGATCTACAATTTCAAGGGAAATAATGAAAAGAAATGAGGATGAAGGGGAATGGCATCCAGACCTCAGATTAAATTATAAAGCAGCAGCTATCCAAACTATCTAGTATTGATTAGAGAATAGGGTGATAGATCAATGGAACAGACTAGACAAGGAGGAGGGGGAGGTTAGGAAATAATAGAACTCAATATCCCAGCATTTGATAAAGTGGAAGATATAAGTTACGTAGGGGAAAACTCCCTATTTGATAAGAAACTGCTGGGAAATTGGAAAGCAGTGGCAGAAATTAGGTTTAAACCAACACCTCACACCTCAGTCCACAATACGTTCTAAATGAATAAGTGACCTTAATATAAAATACAATACTGTAAAAAAAAAAAACAGAAGAGAAACAGATCATGTACCTCTAATAGCTATGAGTAAGAGATGTATTCCTAACCAAATAAGAGATAGAGGTTCTCCATCTTTCAGTCAAGTTCTGTAGCTACTATGCTGTGTACATTCCTAAAGAAGATATCCAATTTAGTTAAATTCTTCAATACATGAGGATATCTATATGTTAAAGATCAGGTAGTCTGCTGAGGGCTAATTTTGTCACCATATTAATCAACTAGCTTTTAAAAAAAGTTTTCTTTCCTATGATTATTAATTTGACAAACATAAACAAACATGAATATTTCCCTATATATGAAACAGAAGAAGAGGACTACGTATAAAAATGTGAACCTCCGCAACTTACAGTTTGGATCTGTTTGTTTTTGTTGTTTATCTCAAATTTGACATGGTAGTTCAAACATTGCATTTTTTTCGGTCTATGTTCCCTTCTGAATATTTTTCTATTGTCTCGTGTATATTTTTGAATGCTTCATTAATGCTCTTTTCTTCCTATTTTAAGTTATCATTGTTACTATACCTTTGCACTTGTCCCTCAGCTGTGCCATAACAATATTTACCCATATTTTAGATACATTTACATATATATGTATGTATGTATGTACGTACACATACATCATCCCTCATAAAAAAAATAAATATAGCTATGTCAAGCAAAGCCACACATTGAACATGTCTGAAAATGTACACCTCTAGTCCATCACTTAGCTGGCAAAAGGTGGGAAGCATGATTCACTATCAGTCATTACTTCAATCATAGTTTTGAAGCCTTTACATTGTTGTAATCATTATATACAAATTGTTCTCCTGGATCTGTTAATGATCCTGCATCAATTCATATGAGTCCTTCCAGTTATCTCTGAAGCTTCCCTTTTGTAATTTTTTATGGCATGTTAGTATTCTATTCCATTCACACCATCTTTAAGCATCTACTATGGCCCAGGCACTGTAATAGACCCTGGGGGAAAGACGAAACAATACATACTCTCAAAGAGCTTATATTTGTGTTAGGGGAAAGTAAAAAAAGGAGATGGATGAAATCACACAGAACTGGTTGAATGATTGGATGCAAAATTATTCATGGGTTATATCAACTTTGACCACATTTTGCTTGGTCCTAGAAGGCAGAACTAGAAGTGGTAGGTGGATGTGGTAAAAAGATAAATTTAGTTTGTTGCAAAGGGAAGAATCCTAACAATTAGAATGATTAACAAATGGAGTAGTCTGCCTTGGGAGCTAATAGGTTCTTTCTCACTGGGTGACTTCAAGCAGAGACTGGAAGATCAGTGAGACTTGGAAAGTACCTCAGTGTCCAGAAAGTCCAATTTATACCTAAAAAAAAGGAATCCCTTTTACAATTTTTTTTTCTTGAATGGATTCAATAAGAGTAACCAATTACCTTGAGAGATAATCCATTACACTTTTAAGTAGTTCTAATTGTTATGAAGTTTTTCCTGACATGAAGTCTAAATTGTCTCTTTATAATTGGTAATCATTGCTCCTGGTTTTGCTCTAGGGCCAAACCAAAAAAGAGTCCAAAGTCTTTTCCACACGGCAGCTCTTAAATTACTTGAAGATAGTTATCATATCCCCCTAAATCTTCTCTTTTCCAGGTTAAACATCCTCAATTCCTTCAACTAATTCTCATATGTCACTAGGTCAAGATGCCTAATCATTCTGTTTTGCCTCCTTTGAACACTCTCAAATTTTTAAAATATATTTCTTAAACTGTGGTGTCCAAAGATGAACTTAATACTCTAAATGTAGTGTAATTGGGACAGAGTATAGTGGTAACATCACCTTCTTTCTGGGAGCTATGTCTCTCTTAATGCATTTCAAGTGTGATTTAGTGTTTTTTGTTGTTTGTTTGTTTTCCCTCCAGCACACTACTGATTTATGTTGTTTGGAATCCAATACTCCTCCCTCTGCCCCCTAGATATTTTATAGAAAAAACTAGCCTAATTATGCCTCCTATATCCTGTACTTGTAAAGGTGATTTTTTGAACCCAAGTGTAAGACTTTACATTTATCCTACTTGAATATCACCTAATTATAGTCAAACCAACATTTTAGCCTATCAAAATATTTTCGGGTTCTGACTATCCCAGTGTATTGGCTAACCTTCCTAGCTTTGTATCATTTGCAAATTTGATAAGCATGCCATCTATACCTTTACCCAACTCAACAACAACAACAAAACAACAACAACAACAACAACAAACCCAGTAAACATCACAGCCTCATGCATATATTCCTGGGGAGTTGCTCCTTCCAAGCTGATATTAAATCATAACCACCTTTTGAGTCTGGTCATTCAATCAGTTCTGCAGTCACCTAACTTTGCTATCATCTGGTTCATGTATTTTTATCTTTTCCACAAGTATAGCATCAGAAACTGTCAAATTTCTGCCCAAATTTATATAAACTATGGCTATAGCATTCCCATGATCTACCAGCGTACTGAGAAGTATCATTTCCTTTTCTTTTTTTAATTTATAAATTCTTATTTCACATTACTTGCAGCGAGGTGGCACAGTGGATAAAGTGCCAGGCCTGAAACCAGGAAAATGTGAGTTCAGATGTGGCTTCGGATACTTACTAGCTGTGGGACGCTGGGCAAGTCACTAACCCTGTTTGCTTCAGTTTCCTCATCTGTAAAAAATGAGCTAGAAAAGTAAATGACAAACCATTCCAATATCTTTGTCAAGAAAACCACAAATGGGGTCACCAAGAATTGGGCATGACTGAAAGGACTAAATACCAACAGTAATTTCACATTATTTCTCTTTTATATCATCCCCTTTTGCATGAATCCCCTTTCACATCCAGTCTTATTTCAAAATTCTCCCCTTGACAACCATTTTACTAACAAAACAAGCTATCTTATACTTCTATGCATTTGTGCACAAGGATCTTTGAACTGGAAAGAACAGAACAACATTAACAACATTATTCTAAATCCAAGCATGGTTGTTGTCCTTCATGCTCAAAGAGGACCAGAATGACTATGGCTGATCAGACCAATATGAGCTCAGAATGCTCTACCACAGGTCAGACACGAATAGTCCATATGAACATTTGGAGTGGAGAAATCCCTAAATTTGCACATCTCAAGTTCTTTTCGAGCTGATGTAGTTCTACTTTGCTCACAGAATGCTTTCTTTGATGAAGGTATGCCATGCTGAGCAGTCCTTTGCCATTGTCTCCCATGTCATGGAATCGATTCCAAAGTTCTTCAGAGAGACTTTGAGAGTGTCCCTGTAGCTTTCTTCTGACATCCATGTGACCCCTTGCCTTGTGTGAGTTCTGCATAAAACAGTCTTTTAGATGAATATATGTTGGGCATTCAAACAATGTGGCAAGCCCGTCAGAGTTGTGCTCTCTGCATTAGAGTTTGAATGCTTGGCAGTTTAGCTCAAAAAAAGATCTGTGTCTAGGTACCCTATCTTGCCAGGTGATCTTCAGAATCTTCCTAAGACAATTCAAATGGAAGCAATTCAGTTTCCTGGCATGGCACTTGTATATTGCCCACGTTTCACTGGCATTCAACAAGGAGGTCAGCACAGTGGCTCAGTAGACCTTCAGTTTGGTAGGTAGTCTAATACCTCTACTTTCCCACACATTCTTTCAGAGCCTCCCAAATGCTGAGCTAGCTCTGGCAATGCATACATCAACCACATCATCTATGTGTACATCCCTGGAAAGCATACTGCCAAAGTAAGTGAACTTATCTACAACATTCAAAATTTCTCTTTGCCATAACTGATGGTTCCACCTTTGGATGGTGTGGTGCTGGTTGGTGAAGAACCTCTTTCTTGGTGTTATTTGTCAGGACAAAATTAGCACAAGCAGGAGAGAATTGATCCATACTCTGTTGCATCTCAGCTTCAGAGGCTGCGCTGAGTGCACAATCATCTGCAAACAAAAAGTCATGCACCAATTCTCCCTCCACATTGGTCTTGGCTTCTTTTCAAAGACCAAAGGGGCAATGTAGCAACAGTCATAACTAGGTAACAAATGGACCATGTAAGAGTTAACGTAGTAGCTATCTTGGATAAGCAGAGATTTCTCTCTACCCATTTAGTTGACACACCACTGTCCTCTCCAACGAATTCTGCAATGGGACCCAGTATAGAGCAAGCATCTCTGAGATTAATACCCTAATCCCTTCCTAATGGAAAATAGGACATTTCTGTTAGGTGGGTAATACTGTCAGTTTCTTCAAGGCATGTGGGAAGTAATGATGTTAACTACATGTAAGAGAGATTTTTTGTTCTAAGCTTGGTGTACCATAAATACATTCTGGCCTAGTCCCAATACCGCTACCTACATTTTCCTTTAGGGTTCTAGCATACACTGAGGAATTTGTGGTGTCTCCTCTCTGCCACCATGGTCTGTAGCATCTACAGAGGGCTATTCCCTTCTGTGTTGTTAGGGGCCCAGTGATTAGCATCCAATTCCATTGAACCAAGTATAATATGGACTATCCTGGCCCTGACTTTCTGAAGGCCAGGTAGGTTACATTTCATCACTTCCCTGGCATTCTCTGGTACCCTTCAGGGGATTTGGGGTGGATATCAAATGACTCCAGCTCCCACTGGTGGTGTTCCCCCAAATATAGGGGCTTGTTCCCTTGTACTGCAATTATACTTAGCCATTAAAAGTTAGATTAGCATTTACGCAGAAATATTTACTTTAGGAGGTATAATTGCAAACACACAAACTTACTCCTCAACACAAGGGAGGCATATTCCTTCTCCCACCCCACCCCACTTTGTACCACATCAGCTTTAGGGGAAAGGGATTAGGTTCATAGTTTAACTCCATTCCTATAGCACAGCCCTAGTTATATATCCAAAAGCCCTCTTGGGCTTGAGTCAGAGGCACCCTGGCTTTTCACGGCTGCCATACTGGGCTGGCTAGCTGTCCTTTCCTGCTTCAATCCTGGCTCCAAGGTTGGCTCAAGCTCTTTGTAGGTCCTATGGGGATCACCTCCAGAACCTGAAATTCAGGAGAACAAGCCACCCATATTAGAAACAAACACCTCCAGGTCCATTTCTTGGAGCAGGGGTAAAAAAGGGAGCAGGGGAAGGAAGTCCTTCCCTTCTTACTGTGTAATCCAGACAAGTCTGAGTTACACAAATAACATCAACTAGCTTTGACAGAGAACTATTTAATGCAAAGGTATAGCAAGAACATACAAATACCCCACCCTTCCCCAACACCTTGATGGTCATTCTCACTTCTATACCTCCTCTGTCCCTGGGAGAATAAGCTTAAAGCTTAACTCACTTCCTATATAGCATCAGTCCCACTAAGTTCACATGCAAAGATAGTATCTCTATTGAATGAATGCTTGTCTGAGTTACTGCTGGGCTGCCAGGGGTTCTGAAAGTCATTTCTAAAGGTTGCTCCTTATTCCTTGGCTGCAAAACCTGTCCTAGATGTTTCCCAGGTTCCTTTAGTTTTCCTAAACTTCAAAAGTCCTAGGGATGAAGACTTCAATTTCCTTGCTTAAAAAGGAAAACAAGATAAAACCAAAAAAAATAAGAACAAAAGCAGAGGCTAAGGACTGATGACTACATCCCACTTTCTCTGATCTTGACCTTTAATCCACTTTAGAAGCTAGGGGTCATATCATGGGACTGTACCACCTTAGATGGGAAGAAGATCCCTAAGGCCTTTCCCCTGAATGGTCTCTCACCAGATCCAGTGAGTGAAGGATTCACCAAATGACACCAAGAGTGAATAAGACTAAAGGGGAAGTAGCCAAGTCTGAGAGGCCTTTTTGAGTACCTCCAAAGCCAAAGTCTATTTTACAGTATGCGGTTAGCTAACCAGAAACAGTTACATAATGTCCACCCATGCTGTATTGTCTCTCCAAGGCATTTCCTGTATGTCATCATGATTCTCCCAGAAGCATACTCCTTAGCCTCTCCATAAGGAAAGATGCTGTCCCAGGTGCTCTGCATATGTGTCGCGCCACTCTCCCTTTAAATTGGTTATCACCCCTTAATCCATATTCTCAGAACTTTTGCTTTTTTTTCTTGACTCTATGCATTTTTCTAAATAGAAAAGTCTGGGAAAGACTTTAGAGAAATATTTGTTAGATTTTAAATATTCTTCCAAACTAGCCAAGTACCTTTCACATTAATAAATGTTTGTTGAATTAAATTGAATTGTAGAACTATAATACAAAAATTTATATGACAAAAGCATTGAAGACAAAAATATCACACCAGATCTAACTGAAAAAAAGATCATTATCAACTGGATAAATCAAGGATGGCTTCATGGAGGAAGTAACATTTGTGCTGAGACTTAAAGAACTGGTAGGATTTTAACAGGTTGAAATAGGGAGAGAGAGGACATATCAGATATAGGAAAATGGCTTGAGAAAAGACATGGAAGTGGGAAACCTTGGGACATAAGTAGGGAAAGGCTAGCAGCTTGGCTGGAGCTTAAAGGTGAATATGCATAGCAGGAGAGCTTAATCTGGGGTCCATGGACTCCTTCCGTGAATAGTTTTCAGGGGGTAGATGAACTAGAATGACATAAAAATGACATCTTTATTTTCTCTAACCTTTGGTTTCCTTTGTGATCCTATGGATTTTATTTTATGCATTTACAAACATTATTCTGAAAAAGGTCCCATAGGTTTCACCTGACTCCCAAAGAGGTCCATAACACATAAGTCTAGAAAAGGAGGATGGCGCTAAATTGTGGAGGGCCTTTAATATCAGACTAAGGAGTTTAAGTTAGCCTATGGGCCAGGGATTCTTAACCTTTCATGGACTCTTCTGGAAGTTTAGTGAAGCCTATGGATCTCTTCTCAGAATAATATTTTTAAATGCATTAAATAATATACATTAGATTTCAAAGGAAGCCAAAGGTTAGAGAAAATAAAGATGTATTTTTTTTTCATTCAAGTTCATGACCCCCTGAAATCTGTCTATGATATTTGTTGACCCCATATTAAGAATCCTTGCTAAAGCAATAGGGAGCTCCTGGGAACTTTGGAGATAGGTGTATATATATATATATGTAAATATATGTATATATATAAACATATATATAAATATATGTAAATATAAATATATATATACATACATACATACACATACAAAGAAGTGTTTTAGGAAGATTAACCTGGCAGTATATGAGGCAGTGTGGCATAATGAATGGAGAACTGGCCTCTGAGTCAGGAAGACCTGGATTTAAGTCTCACCTTTGACTCAAACTGGCTGAGTGATACTGAACAAGTCACTTAACCTCTCCAAGTTAACTCTTTAGAAAGTTGACTCTCCAAGACTTTAAACTACATAGCACATGGGGAACTACATTGGTAGAGAAAATTTCCTTATTAGGATGCACTTATCCCATAACCTACCAAAAAACATTTTTGGTAGCATGGTAAGAATAGGCTGGACTAAGTAGTAACTAGCTATGGGGAAAATAAACTATTGTACCCATCCAGACGAGAGATGATGCAATTTGTCTACACTTGTGTCTGTGTGCACTGGTCTAATGTGTCTACAACTATACTAACAGATAATTGCTAAATTACCATCCATCTCTACTTTTAAATTAAGTTCTCAAATGCAACTTGAACCACATCAAAGTCTGAGAACTCTCTTCCTTCTAAAGCATGTGTTTTTAAAGTTAGTGTTTGAGTTTGTGCTGTTTATGTATGTTTTTGTATGGTTTTGTGCATTGTAAAAGTTTGTCATTAAAGGGAACTCCAAGACAGATGTGAACTAACCGTTACTTTAAAACAAGAAACTTTTCATTTTTTCCTGCAAACTCATAACATTCTAGAGGCTATGGGTCTGATGTTTATTCTTCTAGCCTTCTTCTGACTCATTCAGGTAGAGGGTGTGTACACCAATAGAAACTAGACAGCAGAGGAAGATACGTTTCTTCACATCTACTGAAGAGCCGGTACATAGAATCACAGAATCTTAAGGGAAGTAAATATGGCTAGTGCCTGGGTGGAAATGGGCTGTTTGTCAGCTGAATAGAGGTATAACGTTTTTGCCAACTACATGTGTTTTATATGAACCCTGTCCATGTTCTTAAATGGTGAAGTAAAAAAAAAGTAAGGCAGAGGAGGGGAGAGTCTAAAGGCTAAGCATAGTGTTCTTTAGTTTTGACTTTCTTACTAGGTACAGTGATGAAAGGAGGGAAGACCTACTGCTGTTTGGGGGGCTGAGAGGACCCCTGACAGTAGAGTAAGCTTCGGTTTTCCTTTCTTCAGAGTTTCTAAGCATTGACTCCACCCCCAGCCCCCTGCAATTCTCTTCATTTACAGACACTGATTGTAATCCACCCGCTGTAGAGGAACAGTCCAATACAAAAGGGAGCAGGAGAGGGAGGGAGGGAGAAGAGGAAGACACAGACTAACAGATAAAGGGAGAGACCCACAGAAAGGGAGAGGGAGAGACAGAAATAGAGAGACAGGCAGAGAGACAGAGGCAGAGAAGGAGGAGAGACAGAGATAAGAGAAACAGACAAAGAGACGGAGAAAGATAATGACATGGGAAGGGGAAAGGAGAAAACAGAATGACAGGATATGAGACCTGGAAAGTCTCTGAGAGACCAAATTTAGCCCAATCCTCTCGTTTTATAGATCAGGGTATTGAGCGCCAGAGAGGTAAGGTGATTTGTTGACCTGTCCTAGAGTCTTGCCTCTATATCCCACTTTCTCTGATCTTGACTACTTTAGCCCACTTTAGACAGCCGTGGAAATACCCCCTTCCAACTCCCTCCGTTCTTCCTATCATCCCGGGCTATCTCTCTTTCGTTTCCTTTCCCATTTCTCTTGTAACGCGATGCTATGGCATTCCACTCAACAAAAGCCAATTTTTTTTTCTTCTGCCCATAATCTCTGCCCCTCCTCCCCTCCCCAAGATGCTTACCCTAGCCAGCCTCAAAAGAGAACTGGCGGTGAGTGTGTGGCAGAAAGAGAAATGGAGCAAGAAAAGGAGATGAGGGGACATTGTTCAAGTCCTGCCTATCCAGTTTCCCTGAATCAAAGACCACTTTGCCATCCCCCTCCGTCCCAGGCCCTCCCCCCTTTTCTCCCAAGTACTGGCCCTGGCTTCTTGGAAGCGTCTCTCTGGTTCGCAGCGCCTCCCTTTCTATACCCTGTGGTTACTCCCCAGCGGCCCAGGGCAGGGACCTTGGTAATAGCTCCTGGGGGGGGGGTATGGGGAGGAGAGGAGAGGAGAGAAGAGAGGAGAAGAAAGGAGAGGAGAGGAGAGAAGAGAAGAGGTTGCGTGGAAGTGACTTCTGGGAGAGAGTGGGAATGTGGAGGGGGTTGGAAGGAGACTGGAAGGAGGCAGTCTAGGGGTTTGCTTAGGACAACTCAGTGTTAGGCATCCAAACACTTAGAAAAAAGAGAAGTTTTCCAAAGCTCTCAGCCTCCTCCCTCCCCCACTCTCTTTTCAAAAGAGTAGCGGGTATGAATAAGCTTCACCACCCGGGAGCAGCACCGTGGCAGCTAAAGGACCGTGATTTATACATTATAGCTACAAGGGGCCCCCCAGGCTCCTCCTCCTAAGCTAGGTCTGGTTGGTGGTTTGCGTCCCCCTCCTCTCGGTCTCCCCTCCCATCAACCCAGCTCCTTTCCTGGAGAGTCCGGAGTCACTATTCAGATCCAGAGGAGCCCCAGCTGCCAGAGGAGGGGGTGAGAGATTAGATTCGTTAACCCCTCCCAGTCCCTCCCTAAACCAGCAGCAGAAGAAAACACATACACGCCAGTGTGACCACCAGTACAGTTAGTTAAACTCGCTGGATTGGGCTCTATCTCCTGATTGCACCTCCCGGGCTGTCCAGAACGCTCTTAGCTGGCTATTGGAGAGCGAGGCAAGGAGGGTGGGGACCCCTGGTAAAGGAAGTTTGGTAGCGAGGGTTGAATTTATTCTGGGGCAGCAAGATGCCAAGTACGAGCTCCTGCCGACCAGAAGCATTTAAAAACGAACTTTGTCCTGCTTGAGCGAGGTAAGAGCTCTGTGGAGCAGCTTGGACTGGGGAAAGACGGGAGGGAGCCCAGGACTTGAATGGGCTCTGGTCGCAAACTGTTGAAAGCAAACTTTGGCTTTGGATATGAAGTTTTAAAATGTGCACGCATGTATTAGTGTTATTATTAGTATGGAAAACTATGTACATGGGCGATTGTCTCACCTAGGAAGGCGAATCAGACAGGCTGACCCTGCTGAATCCCTTACCTGCAACAAGTTTTTGGAGGCATTTATAGTTGTGATTTACATGAGTTTTAAGGGCTGCCAAATCGAAATTGGACGAAAGGCTGGGAAAATCCGCGGGTGGTCAGCCGAGAGGAAGGAATAGGGGGAGAGGGTCATTGTTGAAAACCCAACAGACAACGCTTGCAGAAAAAGTGCTAAAGAGAATATAAACTTGCTCTGTACTGGGTCCCATTGCAGAATTCGTTGGGGAGGACAGTGGGGTGTCAACGAAGTGAGTGGAGAGAAATCTCTGCTAATCCAAGATAGTTACTACGTTAACTCTTACACGGTCCATTTGTTACCTAGTAATTACTGTTGCTACATTTCCTTTAGCATATTAAGAAATTTCACTTTCTAGTTTTGTGATACCTCCTTGGCCTTTTTCCTCCTCACTTTATGGTTCATTGAAAGAAGGACACCCCCCCCTTTTCTCCAAAGAGGTGGTGGCGGGAGATTGTTTATGATGTACACTGTAATCTTTTAAAACTTTCAGTTATTTGAGTTTCTTGAAAATAGTTTTGGAGTGGAACATCAGAACTTGACCTGCACTGTCATTCTAACTATAACATGATGTTTTTGAAGGAGAAAAAAAAAGCCAATCTACATGCACTCTATTTATTAGTGTTCTCAAACGTTGAGGTCAGCTGAATTCCCTTTGTTATGAATGGATTTCACAAAGTTCCTTTAAGTCTATTTGTTCTGTTTTACTACTGCTTTCAAAGGTTGCGCAAAAAAAGGGGGGGGGAGCTTCATTTTAGCTCTAAGCTTTCCTGTTTACCCGCTTAGCACACCTCACTGGAGCCTCACACTAGTGATCTTCACTGCACACCTGCTTCTAGAGGATGCTATTAATAGAGTGAAAAGAATGATTTCGTTTATGAGTTGATTTTCTTGAGAAATTCATACATAACAATTAGGTAGTAGTTTCTCCTTTTTAGGAAGGGGAGGGTACGAGGTGGCACTACTCCATTCCCCCACCCAACCCTCAGTTTCCAGACTTGAAGTTTAATCGCCTAGACTAGGGTTGAGGGAGATGGCGCGTGAAGCAGCTGGAAGTGTGGGGCGGGGAAGGGGGTTACCCCGGGAGGGACTCAGGAGAGGTCTGGAAAAATTGGAAATGCAGTGTGATCCACCAAGAGCATTCCGAGGTTTACTTTAAAAAGTCTTCCTTAAATCATTCTGTCTAGTTTTGATGGGGGTGGAGGTGGGGGGAGGGAAGAAAATGTGGATTTTTTTTTCGGTTTGGGGGAAAATTTAGGACTTTTCTTTTTGCAAAAGTTGGACATTAGATTCTTTGCAGGCTCCTCCCCCCCCCTTCTCCCCTCTTTGAACACAGACAGAGCCACAGCTGTAGCTCGGGTGAATTATGCCAACATGATGTGCCCTTTTTTTTTCTGACTCTCTCCTCTTTGTGCCTTCTTTAGGGCCGCGGTCTTCGAGGCCCCCTCAGCAGGGGAAGGGCTGCAGAAAAGACTGGCCACCGCTCACTGTACCCGCCGGGCATCGAAGCCTCGCTCGACTTTGCCCTCTAGCGTCCAGCTGGGGAGGTGACGCATTGGGCTTCTGCAGGCCTTTCTCCCAGCACCATGGGCTCCACGAGTGTGCCGTCGGTCAAGGCCATTCCCAGCTTGGTCTCTGACTATGTCAACTATGACATCATCGTCAAGCATTACAACTACACGGGAAAGCTGAACTCTAGCGCGGAGAGCGGCCTTAAAGTGACCTCGGTGTTATTCATCCTTATCTGCTGCTTCATCATCCTGGAGAACATTTTCGTCCTCCTGACCATCTGGAAAACCAAGAAATTCCACCGGCCTATGTACTATTTCATTGGAAATCTAGCCCTGTCGGACCTGCTGGCCGGGGTGGCCTACACAGCCAACCTCCTTTTCTCCGGGGCCACCACCTACAAACTCACTCCAGCGCAGTGGTTCCTGCGGGAGGGTAGCATGTTCGTGGCCCTGTCCGCCTCAGTGTTCAGCTTGCTGGCCATTGCCATCGAACGCTACATCACCATGCTAAAGATGAAGCTGCACAACGACAGCAACAGTTTCCGCTCCTTCCTGCTCATCAGCGCCTGCTGGGTCATCTCGCTGATCCTGGGGGGCCTGCCCATCATGGGCTGGAACTGCATTGGCTCCTTACACAGCTGCTCCACCGTGCTGCCCCTCTACCACAAGCACTATATCCTCTTCTGCACCACAGTTTTCACCCTGCTCCTCCTCTCCATCGTCATCTTGTACTGCCGGATCTATTCCCTGGTGAGGACTCGGAGCCGGAGGCTGACCTTCCGCAAAAACATTTCTAAGGCCAGCAGGAGCTCCGAAAAGTCGCTTGCGCTCCTCAAGACGGTCATCATCGTGCTGAGCGTTTTCATAGCCTGTTGGGCTCCGCTCTTCATCTTGCTCCTTCTGGACGTGGGCTGCAAGGTGAACACGTGTAAAATCCTCTACAAAGCGGAGTATTTCTTGGTATTGGCGGTGCTCAATTCGGCCACCAACCCCATCATTTACACGCTGACCAACAAAGAGATGCGGAGGGCTTTCGTCCGCATCATGTCTTGCTGCAAATGCCCTAGCGGGGACTCGGGGGCCAAGTTCAAGCGGCCCATCATTGGCGGCATGGAGTTCAGCCGCAGCAAATCCGACAATTCTTCCCACCCGCAGAAGGACGACGGCGACAACCCGGAGACTATCGTGTCCTCTGGGAACGTTAATTCCTCTTCCTAAAACTGAACCCTGCTGCAGGCCTACAGGGGGTGCTGTGCTGACGCCTCCCCCTCCCAATCCCACACTTTGTCGGAAAAGTTCTGTTGGGGTTCTCGGGTGCGATCCAACCCCACCCCAACGGGTGGCGCCGCAGGGCCCTAGGAAGCAAGGGAGGGAGGGAAGGAAGGAAGAGCCAGAAGAGCCAGCGTGGTGCTGGTGGGCGGTGGGGAGTTTTGGTCCACGCGAACAATGCACCGGGAAGGGTGGAGCTCTGTCCCTGAGAGACAGACTGTCCTGGCTCGGAATACATTTCCTCCCTGGAACTTGTTTTGACTTTGCACTGAGTCTGACTAAGGTCTAACATTGTCAGGCTCCTGAAGGTTTCAGTTGGCTACTTCTTGAAGTCTTGATCAATGTCCCTATGTGAAAGCGTCTGTTTGGGTCTTTGGGCTTTCCTTTGTGGGGAGTGGGAAACAAGAAAGAGAAGTTGGTTCCCTCTGCCCTAGTTTCTGTCAAGATGGATTGTATCCCCCTCCCCCGTTTCCAAGGTGACTCTCCCTCCTTCCACCTCCAATCCTGTTGTATCTCCACTGTTCCCCACTCCAAGATTTTCCATTCCCTGTATTAACTCCTTGGCTTCCACGGGAGGAGGAGGGAATGGGAGCACACTTCACCTCTGGGTCAGCTGCAGTAGTCCCCTACTCTCACCTGTGAGGAAGCTGAGACGGCTTTTAGATGTCATGTAATTTCAGCCGCTGAGTCCAAAGTTCCCGCTTTAGCCAGAGCTAAAGTAAAAATTTGATTGGAGCCAGGTTTGTTTTGTTTTGGGGTGCCATTTCTGGATAGCTTTTAATGACATGAGTTGCCTTATCCTAGCTCCTGTGGTTGAAAGCTGGAGGAAGGAGGTCCAGTTCATCTAAATATTAGTTTATTTGAGGGTGGTTATTTTGAGGCTCCAACCTTTGACCTCAGTGTCTTGGAAAGGTTAAGAAAAAAAAAACCTGACAGACATGGAAGTGTTCTCTTGAATGCTGTAATCCACCAGATATCTCTCTGACTTCTAAAAATGCCCCTAACACTTGACGTATCTGTTTTTTTGGCATTGTGTTGATGCTGTGTTGTGTTTCAGAGGGGTCCTCAGCTTTTGGACAGAGAAGTGTTGGTGTTAGATCGATTTGTGTTCAGATTTCCTATCCATGTTCTTTGAATGTATTTGTTTCTGCATCTTTTGTTTTACTGGATTTTTTTTTCTAACCTGTGTTAACAGAATTGAATGTGTGCATGTGTTAACAAGATGCAGGTCTTCCATGCCCTAGAGCATTACTGTAACAGACGGGGACACTTCAGGTAGTTCCCTCAGAACATCCTATTACTATACAGTTACTGGGGAGGTGTAGAAACATGATTTTGTAAAAAGAGTAAAATAAAGATATATCTCTGCCTCTGTAGTATGGTTTCCAGTGCAATTAAAATGAGTATTTTCTTGTTTTCTTTGTTTTTAAGATAGTATTTAAAAGATGTCTGACTTTTATGGTTCAATTTGCACATAGCTTTATCTACTTTTAAACATTAATAAACTGATTTTTAAAAAAAGATCGCATTGCCAAGAGTATTTTTTTTCCTTATGGATACATTCCATGGAGGTTTTTTTAATGTTTATGATTTTTTATATGAAAATTGTGGTAAATATTTAGTCATTACTTTTAAAAGCCTTTATATTGATAACTTGGAGCATGAAAAAAAATTGTGGTTCTTTTAGAAACCACGAGATCTTCTGCAGGAAAGGAAACTTCAATATGTTAACAGTGAAGAGCAGAAAAGAATGAGATAATTACCGACCTTGAAAATACCACAGTAGCAAAAGTCATGCATTTTAATGAATTTTAGGGGATTTGAAAAATAAGGTATGCTTTAAAAAAAAACAACTTGTCAGGAGCTGTGATTTAATTGGTATAGTAGAGAGCTCCCCAACAATGCAGATCCCCAACTATCCTGCAATTTACAATCTTAGAGAGTTGCTTTAGGACACTGTGACCTCTGATAGTAATGTTAGGTTACATTTGAACCTGGGTCTTCTTGAGCTGAGGACAATTCTTTATCCAGTAGGTCAGGGATTCTTAATCTTTTTTTTTTTCTTTTCTCATGGTCCCCTTTGGTAGTCTGGTAAAGCTTATAGACCTCTTCTCAGAATAACATTTTAAAATATATAAAATTAAATACATAGGATTACAAAGGTAACCAATTACATTGAAATACAATTGTTAAAATATTAAAAAGTTCGTGGAATCCAGGCTAAGAACCTCTGTTCTAGGTCATTCTGCCTCTCAGAAGAAAAATGTCATGGATTATAAATGAATGCTGACATTTAAGACTACTTAAGGTAAACACATCAATCCTACAGTAAAATCTGATTTTTAAAGGAATGGCACGTAAGTGAATAGCTTTAAATTCATTTGGGAAGTGCTTAGAAATATGGAGATGAGGGACCTAGAAAAGATACATTATTAAATTATAAGTACCTAGTATGAGCCCACAGCCTAAACATGATATACTTGAATTTATTACTAGCATGTTGTATGGCATTGGATGTATCAGAGAATCACATAATCTCCATTGTGTCTGTAGGATTTATTTAGTGTCTAACTCAGTTTTTCCTAGCTGCTTCTACTCAACCTACAAAACAGAAGAGCCCTGAAGATGAATGTTGGAAGATGTGTACTGCCTTTTGTATGAATATGTGCTATTAGCTTCTTAAACTGTTACATGAGAGGAGTCTGGCAAAAAATCAGATTATCCTAATGTTTTTTTTTTAATCTTGTGCAGGCCTTTGATTTCATCATAGTGGAGAGCTATCTGGGCAAACTACCTATAACCATGCAGATCGGAAATCCATTGCTAGTACATGTCAGAATCAGGACTTGAACCCAGGTCTTCTTGATTCTAAGTCCAATTCTCTATCAATTATGCTACACAGCCTCTCTATTCATTAACCCTGTGTTCACGTTTTAGTTATCTGGAATATAGTTTTAGAAAGACCAGCCATAACAGTACTTAAACTAGAGAATTTAAGTTAGCCTGTTTGGCTCTCCCATCCTTTCTATTGTTATTACTCCAAAAGGTAGTGCTTTCAAGTTCCATTGAGTGTGGACAGGACACAGTTGGGACATAAAGATAAAACTTACCTTATACAGTATATGTCATTTCTATGTAAGGTTAACTGTGGGAAACAGGAGCCTGTTCACTGAGGAAGGCCTTAGGTCACAACCTTCAGCTTCCTGAAGGAAATGCCAAAAATGCCCTGAAGACAAAAGATTGGAAACAGACTGGAATGTCTCTCCATCTGTCTGCTCTGACGGAAGGAATGATTTCATGTATACTCACTTCCTAGGGTTTTAACTGCAGTGTTGAGCATAATGGAAAAGGATGCCTGATCTGTAGCTGTGGGGAAGATAAATGTGCATTTGGACTTACCTTCAGGAGAGCAGTGACTTGCTAGGGATAGGTTGTATGGGAAAAGTTGGGCAGTGGTGATGAAATGGAGCAGATTGGTAATAGGAAGATAACCTCAGTAGCCCATCTGTGAGCACATCATCTGGTGGGCTGGGCACACTCTCAGAAATCTCACTTCCTGGAAACTCTAGACAACGTATCTCATTCCAGAAGAGCTATGTAGTTACTGAACTGTGGCATTCCTGGGCAGATCTGTGGCAAAGCACCAGATCCTGCCAAAAAACTAGAGGACAGGGTAGGAGATGCTTTGATTCCTTCCTAGTATGAATATTGGTTTTACTTCACCCTACTCTGGAGTTCAAATTTGAAAAAGAAGAGTCATGCATTTGTACCAAAAAGTGTACATTCAATTCGCTTTAAAAAGCTACCATGTTATACTTTAAAAGAAGGCAATAGAAACTAACCACAAATTGGGAACCATTATCTTACTCATTTCTTTGACATTAGGCTAAAGATGATTATATCTTTGGCTACTACAATAGCCCCTCACTGGTCTCTCTGCTTCTAGATTTTCCCCCCTCTCCAAACCATTTTCCATACAGCTGTCAAATTAATATTCCTAAACCACAGATCTGACTGTGTCATTCCTGTTCTCAGAAATCTTCAGCAGCTCCCCATTGTGTCTAGGATGACATTCAAAGTCCTTAGCTTGCATTTAAAGCCCTCCAAAATCAGATACCCACATTCCTTTAAAGAGTATTATTGATGCCTTTTGGTTTTACATTATTATCATTTCCAGACATAGCATTTCTTTCCTTTCTTCCTGCCCCCTCCCCCTCACCAGTATTGACTCCTTCATTGTAACTAAGAAAAGCAACTAAGCAAATCAAGAGATAAAGCGATAGCCTCTGATAGTGTATGTAGCATGCTGTAGCTGCGGTCCCACCTTTAACTGGCACATTTGAGGGCATGTCATTTCAGATCTCTGGGCTTCAGTATAATCATCTAGAAAACAAGGATGTTCCACTAGATGGTCAGCTCTAAGTCTGTGATCCTCTGATTCTCTCTACTGAAAGAAGAGAGATATGCTTTATTGTTCATTCTCTCAGACCAAGATTGGTCATTACAGTTATCCAAACTTCCTCTTCCTTTGGGAATAATTTTCATTCACATTAGTATAGTCGTTTGAACAAATAGCTTTCTATTGTCTCTCCTACCTTTCTGGTCTTACTTCATATGAGAAAAGGAGGAAACAAGCGTTTATTAAGTGCTTACTATGTGCCAGGAATTATGCTAAGAGTGTTACAGTGTTTCATTTGATCCTCACAACAACCCTAGGAGGTAAGTGCTGTTATCACTCCCATTTTTTCAGTTGAAGAAAATGAAGCAGAGAGCTGTTAAGTGACTTGCCTGGGGACAAACAGCTAGGATCTGAAGCCTAACTTTGAACTTGGGTTTAACCTGCCTCTTAGTCTAGTGCTCTATCCATTATGCTACCTAGCTGTCTCTAGGCAGCTATTAACCTACTTAGTGTACTAGGTTGTATTCAAACTGACCTGCTTAGTTGTGAGGTGACATTCACATTTCTGTGCCTTGGAACAGGAGCTCTCTCTTGTCTGGAATGCATTTATCTCATTTCCTTCTTATAGATTCCCTACCTTCTTTCAAAGCACAGCTCAGGGTTACCTCCAACATGAGACCTTTTCTGCTTCTCCCAATTATTAAAGCTATTTGTGTATACATCCTGTTTACATCTCCCTCCTTCTCCCCACCCTTCCCTCTCCTTCCCTACCTTCCTCTTCTCTTGTCTTTCTCTCTCTCTCTCTCTCTCTCTCTCTCTCTCTCTCTCTCTCTCTCTCTCTCTCTCTTCTCTCTCTCTCTCTCTCTCTCTTCTCTCTCGTATCCAGCCCTCCCCAGTGCCCACAGCAGATTGTAAAGCAGGGATTGTCTTGTTTTTGTTGTATTCCCAACTCCTATTACAATTCCTGACACATAGTGGGTACTTAATAAATATTTGCTTAATTGAATCAATAAAGACCAGCTAATTTAGAAATGTTTGAGGAGGCTAAACCACATAATATGTCTCTTCTACAACAGTTCTACTCTGGTGACAGAAAATTAAATGAAATCATTAATGGCAAATGTAACTTGGTCATGGTATTTATGCCTCTACAAAAGTCATCTGATGCTCATCATCGTGGGGGCATGACGCTGGATTGTACCAATCAACCAACAAACATTTCTTAAAGGCCTACTATGTGTGCCTATAATCTAAGAACCACCTGAGCCAAACTTGTAGAGGCTCATCACCAATTTGGCCAAAAGGTGAAGATATTTTCAGCTACACTGACTCACAAAAAGTGCCAAGGAGGGAAGGTGTTGATACAGAAGGGAACCATGCTGAATACCACAAATATACTTGCAGTACTATAGTATGGCTTTGAGAGCCAATTTAAGTAACAGAAAAACATTATAAAATAATCACTGAGAGACATGTTTTATTGTTGAAATTCAATCTCATATCTATTAAAGATATCATGACTTTTTTTTTTCCTGAGGCAGTTGGGGTTAAGTGACCTGCCCAGGGTCACACAGCTAGTAAGTGTCATGTGTCTGAAGCCTATTTTAACTCAGGTCCTCCTGACTCCAAGGCTGGAGCTCTATCTACTGTACCACCTAGCTGCCCCCATGACTCTTTAATGAAGAATGAACTTCATGACATAACCGGATGTTAAAATTCATAATAATAAGAATTTTAGATCTTTGATCACTTCATAGTTTAGTCCTTTTTAAAGTAATAATAATTGCACATCTATTACAGTTGCTTAATTTCACTTTACTCTCTTTCTCCCTCTCCTTCCCTTCCCCCTCTTTTTTCTTTCTCCCTCTCCCTTTTCTTCTCCATCTTCCCCCTCCTCTCCTTTTCTCTTTTCATCTCCAATAAATTTCAATCATATTATAAATATTTTGAATATTTCTTTTTTTTTCCTAATTGGATGACATTCTTCTAATCCTCCTATAGAACTTTTGGAGGCCTTTTCAGTAATCTACAGGATTCTATAGATTATTCTCATGTACTTCAAAAGAATACAAAGGAGAGAGCTTCATAGAATGATAGCTTTCACTTTATAGAACACTTAGGCAAAGGTATGTCTAAGACAATGGTATTGTGGTATGAATAACTGATACAACAATCTGAAGGTGATATATGATTTTTTGTTGTGTTTTATGGCCCATCCAGTTAGCTGTCAGGATTGTAATTACAGTTATTGACAGCTGTTTGGGGGCCGTCGATATTTCCTATAGCCTTCAGGAATTGGTTGCATATACGTCCTGTAGCTTCTGGGGGGGGGGTCTCCCAAAGAACAGTCTTAAATTTAGGATTACTCATCTCCAAAGGGAACTTTTAAAGGAGGGAGGGAAATGGTAATAAGTTCAGGCACTGAACCTGAAAAGTGCTAGATCCTAGGGCAAATCTGATTCAGGGTGATACTTATGTCTCCTATCATTCTAGTTTCTTTCAAGGCTTAGCTCAAGTACTTCCTTTATGTGAGACCTTTGCCAGTTGTTAATAACTCACCCCCTCAAAAAATTACCCTTTTTATCTATCTATTATCTATCATCTATCTATCTATCTATCTATCTATCTATCTATCTATCTATCTATCTATCTAAGCATAAAGCAGAGACTAGAGAACTAGCCTTAGATCCAGAAAGAGCTGGGTTCAAGTTCTACCTTTGGCCCATAGTGACTGTGTGACCTTGGTCAAGTTACTTAACCCCTCAGTCCTCAAGGCAACTCTAAGTCTGTAAGATGCAAAGATGTTGACCTGCATGGCTACAGGGAGTTTCTTCAGCCAGGAGTTCTCTATACTAATGAAATTATAAGTCCAGTCTCTATTTATTGACTTTTGGACTCAGCCTATGATTTCATTGGTGAGAGAGCTTCCGCTGAGGAAACTCCCTCCGACAACGCAAGTTGCCACTTTCTCTACACCTCGCAGCCTTAGACAGCTGCCTAGAGTAGCGAAGTCCAGCTCAAATAGAAACAGGGGCCTCTAAGCCATTCAGAAGGATCCTTGTCGGCTACATATTGACTTACTTTTAAAATGTAATATTATCTATGTTTTTATTGTATTTTTATTTATTTTGTTTAATATTTCCCAATTACATTTTAATCTGGTTCAGGTAGTACTCAGACGTATTGTGGGCCTCATGAAGTCTATGGGCTGAATGTTGGTACACAGGAAGTGCTTAAGAAATGTTGATTGGTTAATAGATTGATACTTCTGGCCTGGAGCACTGAGTGGAGAAGTGGCTTACACAGAGTCACAAGGCCAGTGTGTATCAGAGGCAGGACCCTGCGTATTAATTTTGTATACACTTTATATATGTTATGTGTGTGTGCTTATATTTGTACATATATAAATAAATATACAGAAGACGTATATGTGTGTACTTATCTGAATACATGCGCATTTTGTCTACCCCAATGGAAAGTAAGTTCCTTGAGGGCAGGGAGACCTTTACTTTTGTTTCTGTATCCCCATCTCCCAGCACTATGCCTGTCACACAGGAGGCACCTCATTACACGCTCATTTGTTAATTGGTCCATTCTCCTTTTCAGCTTCACAGTTTGATTCCTACTACCTTCATAGCTTTCTTTTTCTTCCTTAGATTGAATGATGAAAACTGAGGCTTAGAGCTAAGTGTATCTATTTGTGAAGGTCAGTTTTGGGTGCAGCTCTGATGGACAAATGTTTTCCCATTATGTCTCAATAAAATCAATTCTTGAACCATATTCATTTGTCTGTTAAGGCAAGAAGTCCACATTGCTAGGATTTAACTATCACTTGCTGACGTATTGCTTTGTCTTCTTACAGACTTAGACGATGAGACCTTCCTCAAATAACTATGTAAAAAGTCCCAAGAGGTCCCATAAAATATGGCTGAGAGCCTAAAGGGTTCCATAGAAGGAAATTTGTTCCAGTGATATCTCTTATGCCTCAGAACTAGATTTTTATAATGCTAAAACATTGTGACATTATCATGCTTTCTCTGCTTCCATAGGATGAGAATTTGGCTCAGTGTCATTATCTGTAATCCCTTTTGAATTTGGGCTAGATATTTGGAAGAAGCTGAGCTATAGTTAAATGGTCATAATAAAAGATTGATGATAACATTGAAATTAACATCTTAAGAAGATTGGTGCTGTTATTAATTCATTTGGCATCAAGAATGAAGTTTTTATGCCTGGGCAAAGATATTAAGGTGTACTGATATTTTAGCATGTACACCTGGCATGCAGACTAAGGTGAACCAAATAATTTCTTATTGTGTCAGGCTTCCTGACCCTGGCATTGTTTGCAAAATAAATGTTCACTCTGACAGCTCTGTCAATTACTTTTTAATTGTGCACAATAATGCATAGAATCAATACCTTTAGTAGACTGTGAGGTACTTGAGGGCAAGGATAGCTTTGGGACATAGTAGGAATTTAATAAATGCTTATTTTAAATTGAATTGAATTACCAAGTGCTAGGCAGAGAGAGAGAAACAAAGAAAATTGCATTCATTGGAAGCAGGGTATTACAATGGAAAAAGTGTTGTCTCTGGGATCAGAAGACCTGGATTCAAATCCTGCCTCTTGCTTACTACACATGTGATCTTGGGCAAATCACTTAACCTCCATTAGCTTTATAGTATCCTTATCTGTAAAGTGAGAAAGTTGAAAGTAACTTTTGAGGTCCCTTACAAGTCCTGGGTCTTTCTTTGAGGAGTTCATAAGCTCGTAAGGGGAAACACTGCTTAAGAGCTAGAAACTTTCCCCAGCACTCATATCACAGAGTTATTGTAAGGATAAAAATGGGGTAATTTATGTAAAGCCCTTTGCAAATCTTGAAGTGTTATGTAACTATTACCTACTATTATTTTCAGAGTAGAGAAATTTAAGTGGCTTCCTTATTGTCATCCAGGTAGGAAATGTGAAAGGCAAAATTGGAATCCAGGCCCTCCGACTTCAGGGCCAGTCATCTTTCCATTGTTCTACAAGGTACTCTTAGGTGTAAGGCATTTGTGGGTATTAGTTAATGTAAACTAAAGGCACATACACTATCCATTTTAATCACACCTCTTTTGGACTAAGATTCTTTGTTATTTTAGAACCTGGGATGTTAGTTAAGGAGATGTAGAGTAAGCTTCAAGGTGAAGAAGTTTCCATGGTATCATAGCAAAGAAAATCAAGATTGTGGCCTGGAGAGGAATGAAGACATGGTTGGTCGGCCTGGGCCTCTTCCTTAAAATGGAGGTTCTACTATGCCATCTACTCTACCAAGCTGCCTCTCAAATGGGGAGGGGCTGGACTAGATGACCTCTGAGATAAATCTATGAACTAGAAATATAGAAATGTTCCTTAGTGTAGTGAATAATATTGGACCTATAAAGAAAATATTGGAAACAGGTAAATATTGGCCAGTGTTTTCTGTTCTTCAGGATGATCTACTAAAACAGTTCCCTCACACTAATGCGTTGTTGGTAGAATTGTGAACTGATCCAACCATTCTGGAGAGCAATTTGGAGCTATGCCCAAAGGGCTATAAGACTGTGCATAACCTTTGATCCAGCAATGCCATTACTAGGCCTGTATCCCAAAGAGATCATAAAAAAGGGGAAAGGACCCACATGTACAAAAATATTTATAGCAGCTCTTTTTGTGGGGGCCAAGAATTGGAGATTGAGGGGGTGTTCATCTACTGGGGAATGGTTAAACAAGTTGTGGTATATGAATATAATGGAATGCTATTCTTCTCTAAGAAATGATGAGCAGGCTGACTTCAGAAAAACCTGGAAAGACTTATATGAACTGATGCTGAGTGAAGTGAGCAGAACCAGGAGAACACTGTATACAGTAACAGCAATGCTGTGCAATGGTCAACTCTGATAGACTTAGCTCTTCTCAGTAGATCTAAGACAATTCCAAAAGACTCAAGATAGGATAGGCTATCCACATCCAGAGAAAGAACTATGGAGTCTGAATGCAGATTGAAGCATATTACTTTCTCTTTTTTTTCTTTCTTATTGTTTTTCCCTTTTGTTCTGATTCTTCTTTTACAACATGACTAATGTGGAAATATGTTTAATATGATTGTACATTTATAGTGTATATCAAATTGCATGCTGTCTTGGGGAGGAGAGAAGGGAAGGAAGGAGGGAGAAAAAAATTGGAACTCATCTTATAAAAGTGAATGTTGAAAACTAAAAAAGACAAAAAAAAGAGAGAAAAGAGGGGAAAAAAACAGGTCTCTGCTGCAGAGATCAAATTCATAAAATCATAGCATTTTACATCCCCAGTACTGGCTACCTAACCTTGTTAAATATTGTTTTCTTTCCTGGAACACCACTGTGATATTTTCTCTTTGTTTACCATGTATCTGTGAAGGCTTCATTTGAATGAGACAAAAAATAGTTTTATAGCTCTACCCAGAAAAAAGAGAAAGTAGAAAAAAGTGTGCAGCTCAAGAGGAAGTATGACACATGTCCTTAATAATCAGAGTCACTGCTCAAATAAACTGTGGACCTGTGAAGGAAATGCTATCCACATCTACAGAAAGAACTAATACATAGAAATATGTATAGATAGTATGGTTTTACACACACACACACACACATACACTCATACTCACATTCATACTCGCACATGTATTATACATGTATTTGTGTCTAATGCTAGCCTTCTCTAGGGCAGGGGAAGGAGGGAAGGAAGGAGAAAAAATAAGAAGTGTACAGCAGAGAACAAAAGAAAACTTAGAAAGAAGCACAGAGAAGCAGGATAGCTTTGAAAATGATGTGTACTGTTTGTTACATAGTGCTTTTTTTCAAAAAGAATATGAAATGGAAATTTATGGTTTTATATTGAATCCTCTTTTTATGTTGTGCCACGTACATGGAAATTTTCTTTTTCTTTTTCTTTTTTTGGCCTTTTTGTATTTAAGTTCAAAATAAATTTAAAAAAATCAACAAATGAAATTTAGGATGTGCTTGTGCTTTAGACTTCTTCCCTCCCAATATAAAGAATCCTGCTTATGAACAATCTTGCATTGGCAGGGTCTGGGCTACATTGTCCAAGAGGTCTTTCCTGTAGCTGGTTTGCTTGCAGCATGGTATTAATGACTCCAAGTCATCATTCCCTATGCAGTCTATCATATACTTTGAGGAGTTTATCACCACTTTACATATAAGAGAACTGAGTCTCAGAGAGGTATATTATCTCATTCAAAAATAACTGCTAAATGGAGAGCTAGGCCTTGAACCTAGGGCTTTCAAATGCAAGTCCCTCCACATTTCCTTTAACCTAATTGCATACATTTCAGAAAGATAGTATATCCTGGAAATATAGACATAATATGGTCATTCAATATTGTTTTCACAAAAGGGTAAAATTAACCCAAAGTCTAAGTGCATTAGTTTTGTTTGTGCAAAACTTTTTTTTTAATCTGATGTAATAAAAAATGATCCATTTTATATCCTATAATGTTCTCTGTCTCTTTTTTTGGTCATAATTCTTCCCTTATCCATAAACCTGACAGGTAAAATATTCCATGCTCCCCTAATTTACTTATGACATCACTCTTTATGTCTAAATCATGTACCCATTTTAACCTTATCTTGGTATATGGTTTGGGATGTTGGTCTATGCCTTGTTTCTGCCAGTATCAGATACTACCTAAATGTCCCTAGCTCCTTCTAAATTTCTATTCATCTGAAGCCAGAAGTCCAGAGTAAATTTTGAAGATTTTCAAGAATAATTTTCTCTCCCTCAACATTTTGTGTCCTATTTGAAGATTTGCAATATGGAAGAGAGACTTGCCTTGTTTCTGCCTGATATTAGAGGACAGAACTAGGAGCAATGATTCCAAGGCCTAGAAGAACAGATCTAGGTTTGATTCAGATAAAACTTCCTGACAATTAGAGCTGTCCCAAAATGAAATGATCTGCTTCTGGAAGGAGTAGGTGGTTCCTCCTTGGAGGTTTTCAAGTGGAGACTAGAGGACCCCTACTATGTGATGTGGGAGAGAGGGTTCTTTTCACGTATGAGTTGAACTAGGTCAAAAGTTATTAAGCTGGGGTCTACAGAACCCTTAGGGGTCTATGGATAGATTTCAGGGAGGTCTGTTAGCTTGGATGGAGAAAAAAACATTTTTTATTTTGACTAACCTCCAACTGAAATTTAGCATTTCCTTCAATTATTTAAAAACAAACAAACATTATTTTGAAAAGGGGTGCGTAGGCTTCACTAGGCTGCCCCAAAGGGTCCATGGCACAAAAAGAGTTAGAAGCTCCTGGTACTGGATGGATCTTGAGGTCCCTGGTATTTTGAGATTCTAAAATTCTTGACTGTTTCTACAAAGCATTTGCCCCATGCCAATCCATAGGGCCAGCTATCTTATAAAGAAGGAGAGAGAGGACAGTCAAGAATGTTGATCATTCAGGGAAACCCCTGGAAGACAAGACAGAGTTCACCATTCTTGTGCGCAAAGGACAGTATGTTTACTCCTAATTTCAGTGATTTCCCTTGGGGATGTCTAGCCGCTTTAGGAAAAGAACCTTAAGTCACCAGCAATCTTCCTTTCTATAATAGGAGAAGACATGCTAAACCAATTGTAAAAACATCAAATATTAGCTGCCTGGATGTTCTTTGCTAAATAATCTTCTGCTGCTAGTTTGGGGCCACCAGAAATAGTGATTAGCCTCACGTGCTGTTCTGCTTGAGTTAACTTCATACGACCGACCACCTGCAGAAATAGCTCTTAGTTTCTCTTCCTTGTCTAAATGCCTGCTAGTGCAGAGGTCACAACAACAGGACTCTGAAACTGCCACCTACATGGGTAAATCACAGCCACCACTGAGACAATTATCTGGATAATATCAACTTTTTGTCTTCAATTATCTGGGCAATACAGGTGAAAGTGGGTTTTGGGGTCTGAGCTAACTAGTCAATTTCCTTAATTCCTGCCTTAGGAATAATGTCATAAAAGAGAGACTGGGAGGTTGAAAGATTGCTTAGAAAGCATGGTCAAATCTAATGATAGGCTTCTGTTTTTGCAGGGGAAATAAGACTCATCATGGGCAATGTAGCAAAGCAGATAGAAGGCCAGCTGTGAAGTCAAGATGAACTGGGTTCAAGTCCTAATTCTGACTCCTTATGGCTATGCAACTCTAGGCAAGTCACATAACTTCTTAGTGCCCCAGGCAATCAATCAATCAATCAATCAATCAATCATGTATTAAGTGCCAACTACATGCCAGGCACTGTGCTAAATGCTAAGACTGTACTTTGCAGATTAGGTGCTGTTTTAAGTTGGTGGAAGGAGTCCTGCTACCAAGAGCTACCCACCTGGATAAAAATCAGGACCCTTGTATATAGAAAATTAAAAAAAATGTAATGTAATAGGAATAAACTCATGGAGCAACTTTGTATCTATAGCAAGGAACATGTGTTTCCTCATCATTGAACTGGAGCAAGTCTCTCCTCATAGAATCGCGGTATGTGGTTGTATCTTTGTGTATATTTTGTATATACCTTTATAAATACATAATGTCTCCCTCATTAGAATATAAGCTCCCTCAGGCAGACTTTTTATTTTTGTATAGCATAAGTGCCCAACACAGCGTATTATTATAAATACTGATTGATTGATGCCCCATATGTTAATCCCATTGCCTTTATACTGATAAACTGCTTCATGATGGTTTTCTTTTCAAATCAGTAGATTTTTATTGCAGGATAGGTTAGGAAACTATGTTTCAATTCAATTCAATTCAGTAGTCAGCTATTATGTTCAGAATACTATGCTTACTCTAGGGAAAATTCAAAGTTTTGATAAGATATGATATGCTCTCATAGAGCTTCCATTCTAGCAGAGAAATATGGCAGATTTATATAAAACTAGAACGCAATAGAACCGTTAGGTGTTTGATGTGGTGAGGAATGAATATCAAAAAATAATATTGACTAACAGATTTGAATTTAATATTTAAGAGACAAGAAATGACTAGTTAAAGATACAGCAGTTATTTCAGAACTGGCTGTGCGTAATCACATCAGAGCTGCTTAGAGCAAAGGTCAAAGTTATAGCAAAGGTCAAAGTCAATCATGAAACCAATACCATAATCTTGGAGGAATTTAAAGTATTTGTTCAGTCATTTCAGTCATGTCCAACTCTTTGTAGCACCATTTGGGTTTTTCTTGGCAAAGATAAAGGAGTGGTTTGCCATTTCCTTCTCCAGCTCATTTTGCAGATGAGGAAACTGAGGAAAACAAGGTTAAGTGATTTGTCCAGGGTCACACAGCTAGTGTGACACAGCTAGGCCAAATTTGAACTCAGAGAGATGAGTCTTCCTGACTCCAGGCCTGGCACTCTAACCATTGCCCTACCTCGCTGCCCAATTAAAAGTACAGGTAATCCAAATGTCTAATGAAATTGGTGGTGGTGGGATGTGAGTAGGCCATTACTTGAAAACAAGGATGATGTGCTCAAGGAGTCATGTAAAGAGCATTATGAAGGACGTGTAAGACGTCAAATGGAGATTAGCTGACGTTCTTCCCTGATCCTGGTTCTATATACACACACACACACACATACACACACAATGCGCACACACACACACACACACATATGTATATACACATACATACATACATACATACATAAAATGTAGCTATATGTTATATCTATATATGCTTATCCCCAGCTGTTCCAAACTTTCTTTTCCATCCTCAAGTCTCTAATTATACTCCCCCACTTCCTCTTGACATGACTTTGTAATTTATGGAGAAAATTGAGGCTACCGTTTGCTAGTACTCTTATCTGCTCTTTCTTGACACTTAAACCTTTTAATCTTTTCACCAATCCTTTCCTCCTCCTTCCCAAGGAAGCTGGTCTTTTAACTGTTCAAGAAAACCCTTTTCATGTGTGCCCTTCTCATTTGAAAGGCATCATGAGATAGTGGAAAGAGCACTGAATTTAGTGTCAGAGAACCTGAGTTCAAATTCTGATTTTGCCACCTGTATGATCTTGGGCAAATCATTTAACTTAGTTAGACCTCAGTTTCCTCACCTATTAAATATTTCTTTGGGATATCATTCTTAAGGGTTTGACTTCTTGCCTGGGCTGATTTCTCCATTGTATGTATACCAACCATGCTTTTTTTGAGTCTTTGAAATTTGCTTTCCTTATATCTAAGATATATGTCAGAATGTGCTTGGCTTTCATCTTCTTTTCTCTCACAAACTCTAGAAGGAATTATTATACTTCTCTCCTGCCCTATAGGTTCCCATGATTTCTATCTCAACAACCAATTCCTTTATTCTAATGAGAATCATATGCAGAATGGAATTCCTCCTGTTGGTTCCTTTACCTTTCAAAGGATGAAGTTATTGATAAGGCAAGTAAGGAAGTTATTAACTACTCTGCTTTTGATGGAATCCCTACTTGCAGAAGAAGAGAGGGCAAACCATGCCAGTTATTCAGGGTGATTAACAATGCCTGAAGGAAAAATAAAATCCCAAGAACAATTGAAGTCTTGATTAGAGAGAGGAAAGTAGATACGTGCTGAGTCAAGACAGAATCCATGGAGGTAGCCAAATGTAAGGGGCTAGTCAGGAGAGAAGAAAAGAGTTGTGAGCAAAGATCCAAAGTTGGGAAGCCTGCATGGAGTCAGGAAGAGCATATTACAAAGGAGAACAGTGGGAAATCAAGTTAGTCAATTAACCAGCATTTATTAAGTACTCACTATTTGTCAGGCACTATACTAAGCACTAGGGATAAAAAGAGTGGGGTAATGATCTCATTTCATGAAACTTCTCTGTCAGAGAGGTTCTTTTTATGGTGTCCGGATATTAGCCTGGCCCCTTTCTGTTCTGCTGGGAGTCATGTCTTATCAAAATTTTATTTTGCCTCCAATGGGACAATGCTCTGCACAAAGGAGGTGAATAATCAATGTTTGTTGGGTGCAGTTGAATTGGTTCATAGAATATTTGACCTGAAGGGGACCTTTTAGATCAAGGAGCTCCAATCTGTGAGTAAACCAAAATATAAGACAGGTGAAATGATATCACTGGAGAATGGTAGCCCTGGGACCTGAAGCCAGGCCTCCTGATTCTCTTGACCTTTGGTTATGCCATGGCTTGGGTACTTGGGACGTATATTGGTGGCTCAGTGTTTGAATCACACATCAGGTTGCAGACAAGAGAAGGAAATTAGCCAATTTTTTCTGTTTGCTTTGCAAAAAATAAAATAAACTAAAATGGAGAAAACTATCTCACTAGTGCATGCCTGGCTAGTTTCAAAAGAAATACTTTTTTTTCAATGTTAAACATGGCATCTGAGGAACTGACATGGAACATAGGCACTTATTTCTGAGCGTGGTTGTTTAAATACTTTGCATGGGGACTTCTCATTGAGGCAGTATGCCATGGTCAGTGGCTTTAAGAAGAAACAGAACCTTGGTCTATCATTTTTGCCTGATGTATAGAATTAAAGTCAGAGTTCTTTCAGAGAGATTAAACAAATGTTGGAAGAAAACTCCCCAGGAAATGAGTTTGGTTGAAAAATCACAGGCTGGCCAATTCTTCTAAAGTCCTCCTGCTGTTGATGCAGATTTCAGTACATCGCTACTGTCTCAATACAGTGTCTCAGTCATGTTACCAATGAGTGCTGGCACTGAGAGTATTGTAATTAAGTGGTTTGAAGAATTGCCGTTCACACTGGATTCTGGGTGTGCGTTACCACTGTAACTCCAGGCTTCAGGTTTTGTTACCAAGTAAGAATTTGTTGGTTACTGGTATAAAAATCTGCCTTGGAGCAAAATAAAGGGAACATAATCTTTTGGGTGGAAATGCTTTCATTCCCTTTAGAACGCTAACCACTCTCCAGTAAATCCAGCTGAGGAAAGAAGAAGGGAAACAACAATTATATCCCCTGATAAAGATGTCTTGGGCACATGAGAGATTTCAAAGTTTTCTTCATCTTATAAACTCTCCACATTTTTTCCAGGTCATTCCATGAACTCTTCAGTGTTTTTGGAGGAAATCCATAGCATCAACTCTTATGTCAGGGACTATAAAGCCCTGCCTGAGTTAATTATGTGGCCCAGTGTTGTTTCTCCTTCTCTGAGCTCCTTTTTTTGCATCATCGAAGGAAGAACACAGCAAGAGGGAGAGGGTTATTTGGTGATTTGTATTTTGGAAAAAACCAGAATAGAATGGAGTTCTTGGAATCTGGAGTTATAAATTTGAGTAATCTCTCTGTTTGGGGAACCATTTGTGTTCCATGGCTCTCATTTAGAATCATTAACAACCAGGGCAAAGGCCTGCCTTTCACTTCACTTGCTGAAAAATGCGGAGGCCCTGCAGAGGGTACAGAGGCGGGCAACAAAGACCGGTGCTTTCATAGGCTGAAAGAACATAAAGGACTAGTGAGAAGAATCTTTTCCCAGCAAGTGGAAACGAAGTCTTATGGACAGTTACCAAGGTCCCTGAGGTCTCCTCCACCTCAAAATCCTAGGAAACACAGGAAATAGATAAAGGTTAGAACAACATGAAGAGACAAAAATTATTCCAAATTAAATTAACGCAGGCTTTTGTGTCCCAGGTTTTGTGCAAACAAGGGTCTAGCCACCTATTGAACTATGTTTTAAAATAAGGGCTGGGGTAGGATTTTGTCATCTTTGAGTGATTGGGGACTAGGTTAGTGAAGAAATAAAGAGGTTTAAATTTCTGCTGAGAAATTGCTCCCAAGTTAGAGGATTTAGGAAGTGTTTGGTTTGTTCTAAGCATGATTTGGATTCCATTTTGGGGATATTGAAAAACTTGCCTACAGTTTGTGCTTTATAGCATAGGCACTTTATGGTAGCCTTTTCCACTTGCTTATGTGACTCAGAGAGTCAGGGTTGTGTAGTGGATAGGACACTTGACCTGGAATGAGGAAGATCTGCTTTTGAATACTACTTTAAATACTTATTAGAATCAACTAGATGCCTCAGTAGATAGAGTGATGGACTTGGAGTCAGGAAAACCTGAATTTGAATCCTTCCCCATACACTAAATGTATGATCTTGTGGAAGTCACTTAATCTCTGCCTCAGTTTCTGTATCTGTAAAATGGATAGACTAATAGACCCTGAATTCCAGGGTTTTGTCAGGACTAAATGATATAATATTTGTAAAGTGCTTTGTAAACCCTTAAAGTGCTATATAAACGCTAAGCATTACTACTGATTATTATTATTATTATTATTTTTTATTATTATTATCTGTGTATATCTAATACAACCCCATTGAGCTTCAGTTTCCTTATTTGCAGCACTATCTCAAAGGACTGATGATATATGTCTAATTAGATATGCCACTGGTCCCATATAATGTATTTGTACTGTTTCACCCCTCTTTGCCACTAAAGGAACCCTCTACTCTGAACTCATGCATATGGCTCTGACCAGGTTCAGTCCTAGGGAGAGTCTGGCCTTTAAAAGAGGAGTTAGACTCCATTTTTTCATATACTTCATCTTATTAAAGTCCAGCCTCAGTGCCCCACAAACAAATTATTAAAATCTAGGCTTAGGATCATATTTTGGGTTTACCTCTAGAGAAAGCTTAAAAGGTATTCAATGTACAACATGAATCAGATTTGGGGCATTCCACTTGCTATTTCCTACGCACAAAAGTAACGTTATACATGGAACACTCACAAGCGCACATTTGACAAAAGCAAACAAAACAAGATTTCATAACTTAATTTGCAATTACAGTTACAATTTGCTGGGAAGAGTCTACTTAAACTTCATCAGAGCATCTTTATTTGTTTGATTTTATGACTAGATATTTTATATTTCACCTCAGTCTCTGCACTGTCCAAATAACTTCTAGTATGCATATGACTTTTAGTAAAACAGCCAGACTTGGGTCAGTCTGCTTGATGGTGGTCATTTTCATGGATACAGAAGCTTCCCCTTTCATCAATAAGTTCCCTTGTTGGACTCAGGACATCTGACCCTCTCAAACTCAAAGAAGTCACATTCTCCAAACCTGAACATAGCCATTGATACTTGTTTACCTAAGGGAATAAAAGGATAACAATGGAAGGACTACCAGTGGAAGAAAAATGGAAAAGATTTGCAAAAAACACTGCACTGAACTGTTTTATCCATCATGGGTGATGGGACAACTAAACTTGGACTGTAATACTTTAGTATCAGAAGTCCTTGTGGAGTAGGAATAAATACTAGCAAAAAGAACAAAGATAGAAAAACCAGCCAAGTAAGTATGTGTAGAGGAGATATGGGTTGTACATAGTACAGTTGTGAGGCTATTGAGGTACAGATATTCAAGATATCTGAAGAAAGAGAAGGCACCAAAGGTGTGAAGGGAAAGAAGGTGTCTGAGAGAACAGCAATTACCTGCCTAAATACCCACTCTCTCATCTATGCAAAATCTTTATGAGCAATCTATATGTGAATTTAGGACACCCTTGATGAAGATATTGGTAGGGAACAAGCAGTAGGGTACTATATTCAACAATAAACCCCATCTTTACCATTTAACAATTAACTGAAAGATAGAAAGAATAGATGATCCTATTCTGCTTACTGTTTGTTCACCATGAAAAAACATGTAATTGAATAGAACAAATGCTCTTCAATAACAAAGTGTCTTCCATCTATACATCAAAATCATTCAAGATTCCATGGAAGATATGACAATAGAATAACCCTGTTCTCTGATTGTCTGATAATACATATCAGGTGAGGCACGAAACAGGGAGAAGTATGCTGTTAAAGGTATTCACTGCTGTAATGGAGGAGTAGATCCAACACGGATTCAAGGTTAAAGAGAGATTCCCTGTGTCTGGTAAGATCTTCTAATTGCTCCCATTTGTGATTGGCATTGCCCTGAAGTCTTCAAGTGCTAAGACATTGCGGATCCCCCCTGGAAGACATCAATTATCACTCAAAGGAGATTGGCTCATCCATCCACAAAGCCAAGACCAAGTGGATAAAGTAAGTCTGTTGTCTCAATTTCAATGTGCATTTGGATGGATAAACTGCATATTCTAGAGCTTGCTCACAGAACTTATATATATTTGGGACAGAAAACACAGTTGTACAACCAGGTGAACCCAGAGTTGAACAGTAGGAGGGCAATGGACTGTGTTTTAAGAAATTGAAATGCTTTTTTATTAATCCTAAGCTTCCCATAAAAGCAAAGATCTCTCATTTGAATAATAATATTTGTTATGATTATTATTGTTACTTTTATATGGCAGAGAGACATGGAACACCACTGCCTCTAAAGAACTAAAAGTAAGTATTACAGGGAGGTCAATGAAGAGCGTATGGTGAATGTGAGCAGTCTATGACACATAAGTAATGAGGAACTTTGATGAAAAATAAGAGCAAAAGATATCCTCAAAGAATTGCATGAGGGACAAAGATGAGCTGGTCACATGACAAGGATGAGAGCCAGAATATTCTGTTAGTATCCTAATGATGGTGGAAGAAAGTAAGGAAGGCCTCCAGCATGTTGGATGGACCACTAGCGGTAAACCTTTGGGAGGACATAGACAAGAATCATATAGGACAGGCAAGCATAGATAGGTTGAGATCTGTATTGTGAGAGACAACTGCTGAATCAATGTGATTACAGATCCACGAATATTTATTTCAATCGGATATGTCAGAAAAAGGAGAGACTGGAAGCAAGAAGTCTAATCAGGAGGCTGTTGCAATAGTCCAGGTGAGAGGCGATGAAGGCCTGAACTAAAATGCTGACCTGGCAATGGAGAGAGGGAGAAATGATAGAGCTATGGAAAACAATAATAGAAAAGTGCTACGTGTCCCCAAAGTTCATTTCTTCACTCTTGGAGTACATTGTACTGTACTCTATCTAGCTTTGGTATAACTCGTTTGCCATAGAACTAAGATTTAGTGCTTCTTAGCATCTTGATCTTCTAGGTTCTCACAGGGTTGGTATCTCATTGCAGATATTTGTTGGCATTGCAGCTCTTCAGAGTCTGAACCAGCTGCCAGTCTTGAGATTCCTCATTCAGTAGGTAAACTTCCAGGAATTCTAGCAAAGTATCTATCCTGAAATATTGTGGGAGGTTCCTTAGAGTCCCTAGTTTCTAATGGGGGATAATAATCAGGATTCCAAAAATTTTTAAAGGTCACATTGATGGGACAAATCTAGTAAGATGAAATTTAATAGAGATAACAATAAAGCCCTGCACTTGGGTTCAAAAACTCAACTTCACATGTACAGGATGGGAAGACAATTACTAAGTGATTTATATGAAAAAATACGGTTTTAGTAGACGACAAGCTCTATAAGTGTGAAATGGCAGCCAACAAAGAGAATGTGATCTTGGGATGCATTAAGAGAAGAAGAATATTAAGAACACAAGAGGTTTGTGTCTGCCACAGGATCATAGATGGATAACTGCAAGGGATATTAAAGGTCATTAAGTGTCACCCCCTTATTTAACAGATAAGGAAACTGAGGCACAGGACATTTATGTGACTTATCCAGGATCACGTGGCTAGTAAGTGTTAGGAGATCTGATTTGAAAGCAGATCTTCCTATTCCATGTCTAATATATTATCCACCATCCTACACTGACTCTCATATGAAGTTTCCACTTCAGATCACACCAGTCAGAGTCCAGGATGGTAACCATTACACTCTAGTCAGACTGTCTCTGAAGCATTATGTTTCATTCTGTTCATGACATCTTTAGGATGTTGACAAGCTCCATAATGTCCAGCTGAGAGTGATCCAATCTGGTTAAGGGGCCTTGAGGCTATGCCATATGAAGATAAGTTGGAAGAACTGGTGGTATTTAACCTGGAAAGAGATGACTAAGGACATGGGAACATGTGGCTGTCTTCAAGTATTGGAAGAGCTGTCACAGGGGAAAGGATTGCATCTTTTTTATTTGTCTTCAGGGGACAACGAGTAGAAATGGTAGAACGGTCAATTTCCATTTGATGTAGGGAAAAACTAGCTAACAATGGGATGTGCCTAGGTGGCCTGGGTGCCTCCAGAGGTATGAAGATCTCCCTCCCTAGAGTCCTATGTCTAAAGTTAAGATGAGCACTTCCTGCATTTGCTGTAGCTTAGCTTCCTAAGCTAAGATTCTGGGATTCTTTAAGTCATTATTTTCCCTACTACACTGTAAGCTCCATAAGGATAGTGATGGATTATAGTGGAGAGCATGCTGGATCTGTACCAACAAGGCTTGGATTCAAATCCCAATTCTGCCACCTTGTGTGACCTTGGACCAATCATTTTAACTCTTTGGATCTCAGTTTCTGATATCCCTTCTACCTCTATATGTATAATCCTATAATTATATTTCCTCTAGTGCCTATCACAATGGTATATATATGTGTGTGTGTGTGTGTGTGTGTGTGTGTGTGTGTGTGTGTATATATATATATATATATATATATATATATATATATATATATATATATATATATATATATATATATATATATACATGTATGTGTATATATATATATGGGAATATGGACAGCTGTCACTCTCCAATCTGGAAATGCAAATTAGGCCTACCTCCTCAGAGCCAGAAGGCAAAGAGACTGAGAAATGAATGGGTCACCCTTTTTGGTGTACACACACAATTCCAACTTAAAATTCTTGAGTCACCAGTTCTGTCAGCTTCACAGCCAATCAGAAGACTTTTTATCATCACATAATACCAATGACAGGGTTATTATGGCTAGAAGCCAGCCCCCCCCCCAATTTCCATATAGTTGCTTGGACTGAAAGCGGGTAGGGGAATAGCTGTACATGCTTTAAGACTTGGCCCTCCATTACTTACTCCACCCCATTACATTATCATCACTGAATTGAAGACAGAATCTGCTAGTGGCTTTTGTAGGTTTTCTTTCCATTTTAAAAAAATAATAGTCTAGGGGCAACTAGGTAGGGCAGTGGATAGAGCTCCTGCCTAGGAGTCAGGAGGACCTGAGTTCAAATCTGGTCTCAGACCAGACATTTGACACTTACTAGCTGTGTGACCCTAGGAAAGTCACTTAACCCCAATTGCCTCACCAAAAAAAAATTATAATAGTCTTATACAAAACTTGATTTTTTTAAAGTCCCAGACACATTAGTTCCACATCTCAGAAACAGTAATTTCTGCTCATTTTTATGACTGCATTAATTGAATATGATCATTTGAAATTTTAATATATCAATTGACTGTAACAATTCTAACACCATGGAATTTCATAAAAATGATAGGACTTGAGTAGGAAGATTCCTTAGAGATGATTTGATCTAACCCTTTCATTTTATAGATGAAACTGAGGTACAGAGAGGTTAAGTGATTGGCCCAAGGTCACATATGTAATATTTGATAAAGTCAGGATTTGAATCTAGGTTCTCTAAATCTAATTTTAGCTTTCTTCTCATTATCCTGCACTCCTTGATGTAAATGTAATGTCCTCAAGTTGGCATTGAAAAGTCAAGTTCACCACCACAGCATGGGAGATATGTGGCTAATCGTGAATTTCTGTGGAAAACACCTTCAATTTTTTTGTGGGCAGTAAGCTCTATCACGAGTCAGTAATGACATGGTAAACACAAAAAAGCCAATTTGATCTTAGTCTGTTAGTGTCTCCTGAAATTTTCTTGAGTTTATTTCATGTATTTGTATATGCTTACATGTATAGCTATAGCTTATATATATAGGTATGTATAACCATAAACAATAAGTTTTTTGAGGGTAGGAATTGCTTCATTGTTTCATTTATATTCTGAGTGCCTACCACAGAGCTTGGTATAGTAAAGGCACTTAATTAATTGTTGTTGTTAGATTGGTTGACTGATTAGGAGAAGTGAAATATTCAGAAACAGGAAGTTATGCTCCTATCTAGGCACAACATTTTAGGAAGGTCATGGACCAACTATAAAGAGTTCAAAGGATGACAACCAGGATGATGAGATTACTTGAAACAAAGAGGCAGATTGTGGCTTGATATAAAGAACACATTCTTAACAATATGATTCGTCTAAAAGTGGAATGGCATTCTTTGAAAGGTGGCGAATTTCTTATCATTTGAAGGAATTCAAATGCTGGGTGATCATTTACTGAGGATATCGTAGAAGGAATTCCTGCTTAGGTATGGGTTGGACTAGATGGCCTGAGATTTCCCCTTCCAACTCTATGACTCTTTGATTCTCTGTCTTTGACAGTGATGAACCAAATCACCTATGACAGGATAAGCAATAAAATTTTTCAATAGGTAGCAGTGCCTTTTTGGTGGTTTGGAAATGAGATATAACTCAACAGAATTTTACTTATTTGTTTTGACTACATAAAGTTCAAGTGCTGTTTAAATGTTTGGAACAATTATTTTAATTAAGCTAAGCACCAAGATACCAAATATTGATTCATTTTGTTTGCTTCCTCCTTTCTTTTTTTGGAGAGATTCTTTTCTTGTCTTCTCTATACTTCAGTCTCCACAGTTTTGTTCCTTTTCTCTAGTGTTACGTCTGTCCCCATTTCGACAGTTACTGCAAATTGTTGTTTGTTCTTCACTCTCAAAGAGGACCAATGACATCATGAGGGGGACGTCTTGACTTATGAGTGAATTGGATTTAAGTGAGGCAGAGCTGTGCAAAGTCATTAGCCACACTGCTCCAGAGTCATCCAAGTCTAGTGGCAAGAGCAAAAGTCAAGATGACTGTCAATGGCCTGAGATGCAGCAGGTGACCTTGACCTTTCTAAATTAAGGTCTTTCCCGGATCTCAGTTTGTCTGAGGCAACACCCATTCAATGACTAAGGGCTAGGTAAGAACTGAGACAAAAGATGGCTTAATTTACCATCACAAAAATATTAAACTCTGAAAGAAAAGCTCCTAGATACTGGCAGTAAGATTGGGGTTCAGGAAACTACAGTGGTTACTCTAAGTCGTTTCAGAGTACTGGATTGACTTAACAGAAGTGGCAGGCAGATTGTAGAATTGCTCTAACAGCCTGTAGGGTTCAACTATAGCCAGAATAAGGGAGGTAAGGCATTGTGAATGTCTTCTCCAGCTCCAAAAGATGGGGCTTCTGGAGAGGTGCCCACCCAAACAAGATGACTTCTAGGCAGACACTGTCATTAATTTGTCCATTTACTCCTGCTCCAGGACATATCCTTGGGGGTTCAGTGGAAATAACACTGGATTTAGACTTGATGGATACTTGAATGTCTTGAATGTCATAGGATCATAGGTCTAGAGAGGTCATCTAGCCCTCCTCTCTCATTTTCCCAGGGAGGTTAAGAAATACCCAAAGTCATGAAGGGAAGCAGGATTTGAATCCAGGTCTTCAAGAGTCAGAACCATAGTTCTTTTCATACTGTACTAGGACCATGACAACTTCTATAGGAAGAAAGAGCACTGGTTTTGAAGTTAGAAGGCTTGTATTCCAATTTTTCATTTACTGCTTCTGTTAACTTGGGCCAATCACTTCCCTCTCTGGGCCTCACTATCTTTATCTATAAAATGAAGGGTCTGGACCAGATGGTCTCTTCCATCCCTTTCATCTCTAAGTTGATTCTAGGGTCTAACAATTAGTCTAGAAGCAATTGCATTGAATAGTAAAATGGGGAACTGCTTCTTCCAGAGCCTCTTGAATATTTAAAGACTCTCTTGAAAGCTGCTGACTAACAGTCTGGTGACTGCTAATTTTGACCTTGCTGGCAGTGAAGAAGGCAAGGAAATGGCTGGAAATCAACAACTTACAGAGCTGGGTCAGTAAAAACTGCTAACAATGGGGGATTCCATATTCTTTATGTTACAACTTGTCTTTGAATCAACCACTTCCTCTTCCCTGAGTCTGTCATGATTTTTGCAGATGGAATTATTTCTCCTCGTTCTGTTTGGGGTTTTTAAAAATTCAGATTTCATGACCTCTGTTCTTGTTATCTTTGGTTAATTTTTCCCTCCTCCCCATTTATATTTTCTTTTCCTGTTTTGTTTTATTTCCCTCTGCCTCTTCCCATCCCCTTTTTTACACTGCTCTGTTACATTCTCTGAGCAGAAGTAACATTTACCAGGGTCCTAAATCTCTGAAGTGCTGGCTATCGAGAGTAGGACCCTTTGAAGTTTTACTTACAGCTTCTGTTCACAGCAAACCAACTCATTCACTGATCACAATCGTGCCCTTGTGGAGCTGGGAGGTGGGAGTACAGTCGATGCGTCCTTTATGCTACCAGGCTTTTCAGGAAGATAACGGGTGAGTAATTTTAAAACCTGGGGAAAATCTTTCACCGGAAAAAAAAAAACCCAAACAAATGAATGTGTGTTTGAGAATGGAGCAGGGGGTGAGAGCCTCAGTTCTGTTTGATTCATTCAAAGATATGTGTGCAAACTATTTCTTTGCATTTACCTTGAGTCATTAGGATGAAGAGTGATGAACCTGAAAAAGATGCTGATTCACTGTTGTGAAATAATTCATGTCTTAAGGATCAGAGAATAGGGAAGGAAAAATGTTGGTGAACTGGGGGATTTTCAAAAGGTCTTTCTTAGGTGATCCCCACTTACTCTGTGTGTCAGGTTAATGTTAATTTCTTCCTCCTCCCCTAATAACTCAATAAGCAAGTGTAGGTGGAGCAAAGAGGGATATGGGCTTGTACTCTCTTTTCAATGGGCTAAATGTGCTCTGGCCCTTTGTTAAAGAATGTGTTGACCAGTAGTCAAGCTCATTTGCCTCCATGTATTGTATCCCTCTGTTTGGTGGCTGTGTTGAAGATAATTACCTAGGTGAGCCTGAGAATGGACTTCAAGTACCTGACGGCCTCTACTTCTTTGTGTTTCTTTTCTTTTTCGCGGTTTTTTTTTTTAGGCAACATTTTCCCTTCCATATCCTCTGATCCTTAAGGCATGAATTATTTCACAACAGTGAATCAGCATCTTTTTCAGGTCTGTCACTCTTCATCCTGGTGGCTCAAGGTAAATGAAGAGAAATAGTTTAGACGCATATCTTTGAATGGTTCAAACACAGCTGAGGCTCTTATCACCTGCTCTATTCTCAAACACACATTCACTTGTTTAGGGTTTTTTTTTCCAGTGAAAGATTTTCCCCAGTTTTTAAAATTACTCATCCATTATCTTTCTGAAAAGTTAAGTGACTTGCCCAGGGTCACACAGCTAGCTAGTAGGTATCTGAGGTCAGATTTGAACTCAAGTCCTCCTGACTCCAGGGCCTGTGCTTTATCCACTGCACCACCTAGTAGCCCCTATGTTTCTTTTCTTTACTGGGTCTTATCTTAGACAAAAAAGAATAGATCCTTTGTGATTTGGAATTCCATAGGTTGTTTCTTAAGGAAGAGAGGGAGGGAGGGAGGGAGAGAGAGAGAGAGAGAGAGAGAGAGAGAGAGAGAGAGAGAGAGAGAGAGAGAGTATGCATTTACTTAGCACTTACTATGCTCCAGGCATATAGTAAGAGGGGACTCTGGCAAGAAGTCCAGCAAGTTGAGTCATGAGTGAAGTGAGTTGTGGCTGAGGCTCCTCCTGAAACAGTGGACTTGGCTGTCTGTCACCCATCAGGAGAATAAGGCCTCAGGGTAGAGAGGTAACTTGAGGATGGAAAAAACAAGACAGGAAGAGCTGAGTTTAAATCCTGCCTCAAACACTAGATGCGTGACCATGAGCAAGTTACTTAATCTCTCTTAGCCTCAGTATCCTCATTTATAAAATGGAGATAGTAGCCCTTACATCCCAGGGTTATAATAGGGATCACATGAGATAATATATGAAAAGTGCTTTGTAAAACTTTAAGTGCTTGATAGATGTTAGTTATTATTATTATCTTACTGACTATCACAGCAACTTTATAAGGTAGGTGCAATTATTATTCCAATTATACAGATGAGGAAACTGAGGCTGAGAGAAAGAGACCTGCCCATTGTTACACTCTTAGTATCTGAGACAGAATTTGAACTCAGAACTTCCTAATGCTAACTCTACCACTTTAGCCACTGCATTCTCTAAATTAAGAAGGTAATGCCCTGAATGTCTTCCCTGATAATCCGAGTGACAGATAACTCAGTGCTGGAGTGAAGACTTTATTCATCACCACCATAGTGATGGAGAGCTATGTGTAGGTCTTTCAACTCCAGAAGTTTTGGAATGAATGAGAAAGCATTCATTAAGAGCTTTCTATGTGCCAGGTACTAAACTAAATTCTGGGGATATGAGTACAAGCAACTAGTGTAATGGGGTCTGGCACATGTTTGGAATGCCTTGGATTGTATCTCCTAAATCACTTCTGGGGATCAGTAATTGTGATGACATGTAAAGAAATGTCTTGGAGAGACACTATGGGACATGTGTGGACATTCTGTAATTAGTTTCAGCTGGCTAATCACATGGTTGGGAGGAACCTTTTTCTATTGATTGCATAGCTAGAATCATGGGCATCTTTTAAAAAGGTTTGAGTTAGCTTCAGCTATCTCTTTTCTTGGCTGCATTCATGTCTGGGGGAGGGTAGCACCTCCTTCATTCGCAGCTGCCAGTGAGAGGCTATGTTGTAAGAGGTGACCTTCAGGCCTTCTTCCCCTCTGAGACCATATGGCTCCCTCAAAGTAGGCCTCTGTCTTTGGTCTTTCTGTTTGTTTGTTTGTTTCTTCCATTCTATGTACAGAGAGTGGGATCTTTCACTTAGTTGGTAGAGTGAGGTACAGGAATCTGGGAATTGGGATTTAGACTGGGTTTTACAGTCAATGCAGCATTGATGCCCCAGGATCAAGGAATGACCATTGGGATCTATCTTCTGGACCTATACTAGTGAAAGTTGAGGCAATGACTTATATAATAGCAATGTCATCAGATGTGAACTTGATGGCACCCATGCTATATAAGAACTGAGCTAAGTTTTGAACCTGCTCCACCAGAGAATGAAGTGGTGCAGAGGAGAGTATGTTCCAGAGATATTGGGGTAAATGTACATTTGTTCTTGCTATGTCTTTGAAGTAAATATCCCTTAGCAAAAGTTTCATGATATTACGTGGTTAAATTGAATTGGGACACTCACTAGTCACTGACCCCTTACAAATGGCAGGAGTATAACCAGTAGGAGCTCATGTCAATGGCAGCAGAGAAAAGAGACACCCAAGCCTCAGGGTGCCCTAGAACTTCGAGAAGGAAGATGCAGCAGGCCTAGCTTTGAGATGATGAGACCAGAGCATACACATTATACAAACAGGACAGTTCCTACACTCAAGAAACTTACTCATACTGGAAGACAATCCATTTAGAGGAGTACTGGCCAGGGAGGAGGAGTGTTTTGAATACAGTAAATCAGAGTGAATGATGATTGGAGGTAATAGGACAATCACTTAGCGTGTCCTTACTAGAAATGATATTGCTGATTTGATTACTTTTCTCAGAAGTAGCCATTTTCAGGGGTGGTGAGTATATGAAAAGGCATGAGAGCTCACCAATCAGAGCCCATGGTCACAGGGGTGGGACCTCCAGGCCCACCAGGGGATGAGGTTGGAGCACAGGAGGCATGGAGACGTCCATGAATTGGAAGGTAAGTGGAAAAAAGAAAAAGATTTCTCTTTTAAAGTAAAAAGGAAAACCAGGGTTAGGTTAAGCCAGGCTCACTGAACAGTTAAAGCATAATTCGAGAGGGTATGTAGTAAAGCCTGGAATATAAAAGGAAACAAGTAACTTCTACAGGGCTAATATTTCATATCACAAATGGAAAATGATTGGTCAAGGACAAACACCGACTAACGCTGCCCCCCAACCCCCTCTTCCTCCCCCACATCCATATACATCAGAACCGTGAATCCACTAGGCCCCCTTTCATAGGTCTCAAATTTGATGGAACCAGGGAGGACAGTCTATGAAATGTGAAATCATCTGATGAAGGGTGGCAAAGACCTCATACTTGGCTTACTCTACTGACTGTGTATGTGTGTGACACTGTGAGAAAGATTAAAACCCCGTCTAAGCAGGAAGCCAAACACTGAAAGAAAAAAAAAAAAGAAAACAGTCTCCAAAGAAAAGTCAGACCTTGGCTTGAATTCAATGTGTGCCTGTTGAATTAAAGATACAGCTGTGATACAATAGTCAGCAGTGGCGTCAGAGGATGTGGGTTTGAATCCGAGCTCTGTCACTTACTACCCGGCACCCCTTTCAACCTTATTTTCCTCATCTCTGAAATGAGAAGATTGGTTCAAGGTCAGTTGTTCTTAACCTGGGGTTCACAGATGCCTAAAGGGTCTGTGGATAGATTTCAGCCGAGCCCTGGAACTTGAATGGGGAAAAAAATTATATCCTTTATTTTTACTAACCTCCATCTGAAATTCAGCATTTCCTTCAATTATTTAAAAACATTATTGTAAGAAAGGGTTGGGAGACTTTGCCAGACTGCCCAAAGGGTCCACAATAGAGATTAAGAACCCGTGATGTACATCAATGAATCAGAGTTCTAGAAGAGCATGAAGATACCTCTGAGGCTAACGCCCTCATTTTACCAGTCAGGAAACCGAAGCACAGGTTGGTAATGGACTTGCCCAATACGACGTGTGAGTTTTCTTTCCTCTCTTAGTTGTACAATCCTACAGACTGGAGAAACATTTCAAGGCTGTGACTTGGAGCCCTGTTTCTCTGCCTGCAGATGCACCCTTGCTCAGCTACTCCAGGATTTCCTGATCATAATGAGGAAGCCTTGCTGATCAGCCAGTAAACTCAGATTGAGATCACATTACCTTTTGACCTCAAGCCCCTCCCTTTGTTTACCAGTCTGAAAGCTGGCACAGATGACTATAAAAGGATGAAAAAGAAAGAAGTCTCAGAAAGCAGAGATATATAAAGATCTGTTCACTTTTGCACTCTGACAACCCACACTGGGTAGAACCCTTCCTGTGTATTGTTGAGAGCAAGACTCCATGGCCCTCCAATTTTAAAGTATCATGTGAAGGCAGACAGATGCTTTCTGCCCAAGGCAACTCCTATGGCCCACCAAGAACTTAGCGGAGACCTTTCCAAGACTTCACTCAAAATATTATCTGTGTCTGGAGAAGGCCCTACAGATAGGTGAAGTAGGCAGTTGCCTGTGATATTGGGGTTGAGGAAGTGTGATTTGGAAGGTGGGAAGGTGGCTTTGCTCTCCCAAATACCTTCCCTGCTTACTAAATGTGTTTGACATTTCTTCATCAAGAAGTGTCTCTTCCTATTTCATAGTTAGAGATAAGGATAAATATATACACCCTTGAGGAAGTACAGTACAGATTAAAAAGACCTGATGACAGAGCCAGAGACCTGGGTTTAAATCCTGCCTTTGACGCTTGCTACCTGTATGAAAGTCAGCCTAGTGGATAGGATGCTGTACTTTCTGAGTCAGGAAGACCTAGGTTCAAATCCAAGTCTGAAGTACCAGTCATTTTCTAGCTATGTGACCTTGGGCAAGCAATGTAACTGTTCCATGCCTCAGTTTCCTCATGTACAAAATGAGAGAGTCAAACTTGATGGCCTCTACATTAAATTCCCTTCCATCCTTAATGTGTCTATTTCATACAACTTCCCTGGGCCTCAGTTTCCTCATCTGGAAAATGAAGGGTTGGACTTTCAGTGGATGGTCCCTGACATCCCTTCAAGATCTAGTTCCATGATCCTGAGGGAAGTAAAACATTTACTTAATTCACACTAATGTGTAACTGATTGATATCACATCCCTTGCTGACAGTGGGTTCTTAATGAGGAGATAACACTGGGTCTGAAAGTTGAAAGCTAACAGGGCTGGAGGATTGTGGGAAATACAGGCAATAAAAAGAAGGTTGAGGGTCACTGTAAAGGAGACTCTATATTATAATTTTCTCTAATGATAGTGGGAAAAATATTGAATTTGAAGTCAAAGAATCCTGGCTCTGAAACATACTATCTATGTGAACTCAGGCAAGCCACATGAACTCATGGGGCCTTATAGTTTCTTCATCTGTTAAATGAGGAGATTGGATCCCTTCCAATTCCGAATATTCTAATCTGGGACTGTGTATGAGATATGAGAACCAGCAGTGAAACATGATCCAAACTGGTGACATTACCCACAATACTTCTCTACCTTTCATCTGGGCTCTTCCCTGACATTCTCTTTCTCCCCTCTTTTTCTCCTGAGTGTCAACCTTGTATAAAACCGAAGCTGTAAAACAAAACAAAACAAAACAACAAAACAAACAAACTTTGAAAAAAAAACCAAAACCCCATAACCTGTGCCCTGTCTGCCTTTCTGCCAGTGGAAAACAGACACGTGCATTTGTATGGAGTTCTGTCACCTAAGTTGAGGGAGGGCATGCTTAGAAATGAGGCCAATATCTGATTTGGAATAAAGATCTGTCAACCAGCCTCCTAGGTCAACTGCAGCAAAGGATGGATTGGTTTGGGATTGCACATATCTCCGTGATGATGAGCCAGCTTATTTGTTTCTTCCCTTCCTGGACTGCCGGAAACTTAGACTACTCCACCCTTTCCAGCTGTTGCAACTGATATGGATGAACCTATAGAGGACGTGAGAAATACTAGAAGAAAAATGTTGAACAAATATCCAAGTAGATAACAGAAATGCTTTCATTATTATACATGCCATAGATAAGGGCATTAGTAAGCAACTTAAGAAAACTCAGGAGATTCATGTTACTTCTCTGAAGATCAATCTGGGAGGGCTTCATAGGGGAAAATGATTTTTCAGGAGCTTTTTGATGAGCATGGATATTAGGAATTCACATTTATATTGCATTTTCTTTGAAAGCAACTGAAGTGGGGTATGCTACTATTCCCACTTTAGAATTGACAAAATCAGGATTGAGAGAAGTTAAGTAACTTGCATAAGGCCAAAAAGCTAATAGGAATCCGAATTGGGCTTTGAAGTCCAGTTTCCTGACTCTGAGGCCAATGCTTTGCTTACTAAACCTTGCTGCTTCTAGATAAAGGGGAAAAAGATTGATTCATCAAAGCCCAGAGTATTAAAACCAGAAGGCACAATTTGAAGATTGAAGGAAGCAAACATGAGGCAAATAAAAGGAGTTAGTAAAATGGATAAGTTTATGGATTTGTAACAGATTTGCTCAGAGTTGTCCTTCCTGGTACACCCTGTGGAAACTTTGGGAAAAAGAGATCTTGTGCTTGATGCTTGTCACCTGCCTGCATGAAAGTCAGTGTGACGGATAGAGTGCTGCACCTCCTGAGTTCAGGAAGTTGCAGGTCTGCTTCTGGCCAAAAGGACTTGGCATGTCGGTATGACGGCGGTTCCTTGTTCCTCCGCTGCTCCGTGACAGCAGTAGTGTGGCAGGGTGCAGGGACAGGGGTAGAGATTGTTTCTGGCTCTGGGCTCTTCCTTGGACTCTCCAGATGGTACCACATAACTCTAAGACTTCCAGGTAATGGTGGGAAGGTGCTTGCCCTTTCTACCCCAGCATCGTGGCAGCTGTGCCTGAGTGATACCTAGGGCAAAGGCGAGTCCGTAACACCAGGGGAGCTGGTCCTTTGGCCCCTTGTTACCTTTTCTGTCATTGTATTTGTTCTTCTCTCACCTTAGATGAATCAATACCTATCCCAAAAGGCTAGCTAACAGAGACGATGGCCTCTCACACAAGGTGATTAGCCCAAGCTTGGCTAGTTTACTAGTGGATGTGCTTTGTTGAGCTGGCCTGGAAAATTCAAATCTTTACTAGTATTATTTCTATGAAAAAAAAAAGTTCCTGGGTATGAGTCCTGTTTCAGACATTTCCTAGCAGTTTGACCATGGACAAGTCACTTAACTTTCCTCAACTGTAAAATGTGGAGAATAACACCTATTTTCTCTCTGTTTTTTTTTTGGGGGGGGGAGGTAAGGCAATTAGGGTTAAGTGACCTGCCCAGAGTCATACAGATTGTGAGTGTTATGTGTCTGAGGCCAGATTTGAACTCAGGTCCTCCTTACTCCAGGGCCAGTGCTCTATCTCCTGCACCACCTAGCTGTCCGCAATAATATCTATTTTCCAAGACTGTTGTGAGGATCAAATGAGATAATTTATGTTACAAGGTTAAAGTGCTATAACAATGCTAGACACTAATCAATGTGTAAGTTACAGATAATTGTATTTCAGTACTCTTGGGGATCCATGATTTTCCTTATGTGAGTAGTCCCTCCACTGGTAAGGATTACATCATTCATGCCATTTTATCCTCAGTAATTCTTGTTCATTCCTTCCATATATCTTTTAAAGGATATCTCTCCAAAGCTCTGGAGGCCGCCCTCTTTCAGTCTTTCATGGATACTAGTACAATATTCAGAATGTTCACCTATCTCCCATGTGACCAGTCCACTTCCTTTTCCCATCATATGTTTCCTGGATTGAGAGGTAATTTAGCATAAGAAACAGAGAGCAGATCCCGGGGTCAGGAACACCTGGGTTCAAATTCTGCCTCTGACACATGCTGTCTGTGTGCTCAGGCAACTCTTTAAGACCATGCTGTAGTGCAGATGCCTATCTGCATTGCTAGAGGAAATTTCCTCACTGAGAGTTCTCTATGCCAATGGAATCACATGGCCAGTCTTAAGCCATCCTTTCTATCACTTCTTGTGAGCCAGACATCTAAGGGCTGTGACCTGCTCATACCTGCCATGCTTCTTTCCATTGTCCTTTGAGTCACCACAGTTTGCAATCTAGTGTTCCGTGATTTGAAGCCGTGCAACATCCCTAAAAGAATATTGATGTTAAAGTGGCTCGGGGTCAGGAAGCAGCTTGGGAATTGCTTAAAGCCCCGTGCAATTCCCCGAATACAGTACAGCTGTAGCTCTCTCTCTCCTATTCTAGGCCCAGCTTATTGTTTGTTGCCATTTCCTATCCAAGATAGAAGTACTGATTAACAAACTCGATGGGCTATCCATCCAACTTCATGTCATCATCTGGACAATAGTTCTTCTCTATTACTTTGTTTTTTCCTTTGTGGACTAGTAGGCTGATCCTTTCTGAATTGTTGTAGATCTCAGCAAGGTGGTCCTGTAATGTCCTGGGACTTGGATGCAATCAGTACGTTGTCATCCACAAACACCAGAGCCTACAGGAACTCATCTCTTCTATTTAGACTCGTGAAAGGCATCCTCCATGACAGTGGTGAACTCCTTCGGTGAGGACATGACTCCCGGCTTTATGTCTCATTTTTATAATCAAAAGAGTGTTGACCTAAATCGTCTTTGAGAATTCTAATGTTTTGCTTTTTGTAGCTATACTCCTAGCACTTAGCATAGTGCCTAGTATACAGTAAGGGCTTAACAAATGCCTTTTTGTTTATTCATTGCATTTATCAAAGCTTCTAGTATGAGTCTAGCCTATGTCTGAGAGACATTTTATTGGGGGAGAGCCTTTAAGGCACTATTTTGGTCTAGCAAGTCAAATACTTTTTTTTTAAAATTATCAACAACCAACAAATATCAGGATCTTATTTTTTCCCTTGTGTGACTGAAAAAATATGGTTGTTGCAGGAAATCATTTGCACAAGCTTCCTTGTTCTCTACTATTTTCATTGATACCCTTGACGTGGGTAGATAATTGTCTTAAAGATTTTAAAGAAATGAGAAAGTAGGCATATGATTTAATAGCTTCTTGTGAGTTCTTGATCACTTAAAAGCATCCAGGATTTTTTCCAATCATTTGATATCTTTACTGCTTTCAGATCATTTCAAACCTTATCTCTCAATGGCTTCAAAGTCTTGTCACTTTCAGAATGACTTTCTTCTGTGTGTAGTTGGTTTGATCCAGCTGCTTTTCCTGACTTCATTTTCTTACAAGCTATTCCCAATACTTCATAGAGACTGGGGACAAATGTGTCTAAGTACTATTGTTAAGTGTGAATAAATTGCTATAGAAATACTGACAAATCTGTTTCGTTTTGTGGCTATTTGTTGTCCAAGTTCCACCTAAAAATCCTCTTGTGATGATGTTCAGTTAGATGTTCAAAATACATTACAAAGCCAAATATAAGTGACATTTTGATTAGTTAGCTATTTGGTTCCTTCTCCTCAGCTATAAACATGCTCAAATCTGCATGTTAAAAAATAAAAATAAGAATGCCTTTGACTTTGCTATAATTTGGTCTGTCTCTTTCCTTTTTTGCCAAATTCCTAGAAAGACTAGTCTGTCCTCACTGCTTTGCCTTTATCACCATTTAGTCTTCCATCTCTTGAAATCTGGTTTCTGTCCCACCACGCTACTAAAACAGCTTTTTTTCAAAGATCACTAATGACCTCCTTATCATCAAGTCCAATGTCTTTATTTGGTCCTTTATCTTTGACCTCTCTACAGAATTTCATTATCTACAAAATGAGATAGTGGTGGATAAATCTAGATGACCTCTAAAGCTTCTTCTAGCTTTAAGTTTGTGATGCTGTCTCTTCCCCTCAATTGTGTGAATAATCAGCATTTACAATCATAGAATTTAGAGCTGGAGAGTATCTCAAGTTGAGTTAAATGACTAGATATGGAGAGGCTTTTCATACAATGTTTAAAGCGAAACCATGAAACTGTGACTATAAGAGCATTAGTATCACTGTTAAACCATTGGGAGGATTTTCTTCCCTTAATTTTGTGAGAACTTATTGGTAATTAATCAATAAGCATTTATAAGATCCTATTATGTACCAGGTACTGTGCTAGGCACTGGGATACAAAGAGAAAAATGAAATAATCTTTGCTGTCAAATGGCTTACATTCTAGCCAGGGACACAACATGTACATATATTAGTAGGTATGTGAACTGAGTCCTTATGAGGATGCACGATGTTTTCTGCTGATGTAATTCCAGTGTGGAATTGAGAATGTGCAAGGATTGTTTCCATTCTGCTTAACACATGAAGGAGCCTTTTAATTGGCACTGAGTTGAAAGTGAGAATACATTTAGAGACACCAGCTTGTTTTCTTTCTCCTCCCTGGCTGTAATCAAGGGAAGACACATTGCCGTAAGCCTCTGGATTGGGAGAGAGGTCTTTGGCCTTAACGTCTCCACTGAGAATCACAAGGTCCTGAATACAGGTCTCTATTCTTTACCTCTTTGCATTTGCTCTTTCTTGCTTTTAAGTGAAAGAAGATTGGAGATGGCTATGATCTTGCAAGCTTCAAAAGTTAGGAAGAATAAGCTACTACAAGTCTGGTAATGGGAGCTCAAAGTAAAGTTGGCTACCAGTCAAGGGACCAGTGCAACCTTGCAGAGTAGGAGCCAAGCACTAGTTCAGATGCTGTCTTGTCCAGTGTATGCTATATTTAGAAATGAACTCAGTGGGGAGAAAGCTATGTAGGATTTGCTTTAAATTTTAGTCCACTCTCCCCAGGTACCAAGGTGCTTGAAAGGATAGTATGTTTCCAGATGTTGGGGTAAATGCGTTTGTTCTTGTTATATCTTCTCAGTAAATATCCTTTTGTAAAAGCTAATTTATGTTAGTTGGTTAATTAATGAACATAGGTGGTACCAATTAGAGCACTAGATCTAGAGTCAGGAGGACCTCAGTTCAAATCCGGCCTCAGACACATAACACTAACTATCTGTGTGACTCTGGGCAAGTCACTTAACCCCAATTGTTTTGCCCCCCCCAAAAAAAGTAAAATGGGGATAATGATAGCCTCTACTTCCCAGGGTTATTGAGAGGATCAAATAAGATGATTGTAAAGCACTTAGTACAGTGCCTGGCACATAGTAAGTGCTACATAAATATTAGTTATTATGATTATTATTGCTATTGTTTTATAATACCGGGGCAATACTAGGTGGTGATCGATATTGGGGAGAAAATATTGGAATGAGGGGCTCAAGCTGACAGCATTATAGAGAGATGTGTTTAATTCTTCAGGCACTACTGCTATAACCTTGAAGAGTAGACATAGCTAGCCTTGCTCTGGGAGACCAGAGTCAGTGAGAGTGGGAGTTGAGATAAGGATGCTCAGAACTTATAAAAGCCATAAGTATGTATGTAATCAATCCCTTCCTCAATGCCAAGTAGAAGAATGATTTTTTCCAAAAATGACAGAAATTCTTAGAAAATTGTAATCTTTATTACTCGATATTTGAAAGCGTGTTGATTCTGAAACTGCTTGCTCTTACTGTTATTTTTAGATTCCCAGTAAAGACTTGATATCTAAGGTCATGTCAACATGACATTGAAGATTTTTTTTTCCTTTTCTCCCTCTCTTCAGAAAAATAAAACATTGATTGTAGTGGCTTGCAGCGAAAAGCCAACTTTCAATTGTGAAAGTCTTTACTGAGCATCTATACTGTGTGCTAGGACTAACAGTTGGGTTGCAATTAAGAGCCAAAGTTATGCCTCTTCCTAAGACTGTGGATTTGTTCAATGGAAGGAACACTGAGCTAGGAGTCAGGAGACCTGGGTGTGAGTCACCTTTCTGTCACTAACTAATTTTGTGACATTGGATAATTCACTTATCCTTTCAATTTCCTTCCATGTAAATGAGGGGTTTAATGTCTCCCTCCTTTAGGGAGAGAGACATTTTCCCTGTGAGGAATCTGAGACTCAAAGAAATGAAATGACTTAACCAAGGTCACACATCTGCTAAGTATCTGAGCCAGGAGTTGAACTTATGTCCTTCGGCTCCAAATTCAGTACCTTTTCCACCATTCCACAGAAGTTCAGACTTTATTCTGAAGATAGGATTTAAAGGTTATTTAGTGGTGAAGTGGTGTTGGGGTAAGGGTAGGCTTCTGAGCAGTGGGTGGAAGTTGTAGAGAGGCAGATTTGGGCTTGGCATCCAGAAAAATACTTCTCAACAACTAGAGGCATCGGAGAATGGAATGGGCTGCTCCACAAGTCAGGGGCCTCCCCCTGACCTGAGGTCTTCAAGCAAACACTTGATGAACATTTGTCAGACTTCTTGTAGAGAAGATTCTTGCTTGGAGATGAGTTGGAAGGGACTCAGAGGCCATCCCTTTCAACTCTGGGATTCTGTATTTGTTTTGGAAGTTGATTCTGGTTGAGGCTCTGTAGTGGGGAAACACTGACAGCAATGAAAATTCCTTCTTGATGTTGCAAAGCTACGCGCTGCCATCAACTTCTGCTACCTCCCCAGTGGAATGACAAATGATATACATTACCCAGAAGGCTATATGCTCCCAGGAGAGGCAGATCAATGTCAAAATGACATTGTTTCATCTCAGATCAGCCAACTAGCTCTCTGTCTCCAATGGATTATAGAGTTGTTAGGGTTGGAACTGCTACAGAGGACATACTTGCTTCTAAGGTAGTATCCTCAGCACCTTCTATGCACCGTACTTAGCATCTAATACCAAGACCACATCATGGTAGCAAAGACTTAGAGTAAAGACTACCAGAGGGCAAGTCAGTTCCACTCAGATGGATGACAGCAAAATAACCAGGATCATATGCTCATAGATAGAGGTAGTGGAGACTTCAGAAGTGATGTACTCCATTCCTTCATTTTACATATGGGGAAACTGAGGTTTAGGGATGTCAAATGACTTGCCCATCTGGTCCTAGGTAGATGTAAAAAGGACTTTAGAGACCATCTAATTCAACCCCTTCATTTTATATGTTAGGAACTGGAGTCTGGAAAGTTAAATGACTTGCCCAATGACCTTAGGTTTAAATCCAAGTCCCCCGATGTCAGAGCCAGGACTTTTTCTACTGTAGCACATTGACTCTCATAACGATAAGTTTCAAAAGGGTGGCCAAAGACACAAGAAATCAATCCGTTAATTGATGAGTGTTTATTGAGCATCTACCAGATGTCTAAATGCTAGGTGCTGTTTGGAACATAGAAGACAGGTAGTAAAAAGATGAGTCAGAATACTTCCTACTACTTTCAATTATTGTCTCACAATCACAGATTTAGAGCTGGAAGGGATCTTAGAGATCATTTAGATCAGTTTCTCTCAATTAACAGATGAGGAAATTGAGGCCCAGGGAAATAAAGCTACTTACCCACATTGGTAGTAATGATCAGAGCTGGAATTTGTACGTAGGCCCAATCTCTCCCTCTTTCTGCCTTATCTGTTGCATGATCTTGGGTAAATCACTTAACTTTGTAGCTATAAATTAGGGATGCTGATTGTATGCTATCTATCTTATCCCACATGAAACCTCTCTACCTCATGTGGATGCTGTGAGGATGATGTAAAACAAAGTACATGAATAAGAGCTTTGAAAAGCTGTAAAGCATTGCACAGAAGTGAGCTGTCATTATTATTAAATATAAAACATTGTCCCTATGTTCGTGGAAACTGTTATTTAGTGAGGAGACAAGAGGGTAACACCTGAAATAACAGGAAACATAACAAAATACTTTTACTTTGTGCTGAAGTGAGGCTTTGGCAGGAGCCCTGAGTGAGAGCTCTGCCCTAGCCAGCCCACATTTGCAGTATTGTGTTCAGTTTTGGGCATCATATTTTTGTAAGGACATTGAAAAAGCTGGAGAAGGCCTAGAGAAGGACAACTGGAATAATGAAAAACCCTAAATTCTCTATATTAGGAATGGGGGTGATGGGAGTAGCTTCTTTGCATTGGCTTCAACACTGGACCAGGCTACAAATGACCAGATTGGGACAGCTGCATACAGAAAGGTCTAAGGTCTAAATTCACTCACAGTAAGGCATCATGAACTGAATTGGTGGAGGTGGGGTGGGATGTGTGGGAAGGGCTACCTTCCCTTCCCCTCCCCTTTCACCCAGTAAAATGGGCTTGGGGTTTTAGTCTGGTCTGTTTCATTTGTTCTCAATTTTATGTGCAGGCAGTTCAATCTTCACTATAACTGGGAGGTCAAGCCTTGGCAACCTTGTAAGCAGGATTCAGGTTGGTTGTGCAATTAGCCAGCCCAGCAAGAAACCCCAACAAGCCAGAGTGTCCAGGTCTAAAGCCCAAAGAGGGTTTTGGACTTGAAATTTAGGACAGTGCTATACAAGAACTGAGCTAATCTGTGAATCTAATACCCTTCCTCTCCCAGAGTATGAGGTGGCTGGGGGGTGATGATGGTGGTGATGGTGACAGGTGTTATGCCTCTAGGTGCTGGAAGGAATATTTGTATAATTATTCTTGCTGTATCTTGGGAGTACTTATTCCTTTGTAAAAGTTAATCTAACCATTAAGTGGAACTTGGGTACAGACCTCCTGTAACTGGGGAATACCTTCAGTGGGGTTGGAGTGAATAGCAGACAACCTAGACTCCCTCCAAAGTCCCTTAGGGATACCAGAGAACTCTGGGGTAAAATATAACACTGGCCTTTAGGCAGTAGTGGCCAGGGTCATCATTGTTAACATATAAGGATTAATTGAAGAACCTGAGAATATTTTGCCAGGAGGAGGAAAAAATGACTCAAGGCAGAGGTTGAGTGTGGAACATTATATCTTTCTTCTTATTGGACTATCATGTGGAAAATAAATTAGAATCATCCTCCTAGGCTTCAGAGGGTAAGACTCAGAGCAATGTGTGGAAGTTGTAAAGAGTCAAGTTTAGCTTTGACATCAGGAAAAATTTCCTAACAATAAGAGCTATCCAGATGTGAAACAGACTGCATTGGGAAGATATATTGAAATAACACATGTAAAGTACTTCACAAAAGTGCTATGTGAATGCTAGCTGGTTTTCTCATCACTGGAGGTCTTCAAACAAAACCTGGATGATATTTATTGGATATATTGAAGTGGGGATTCTCATTCAGGTACAAGTTGGACTGGTTGGCCATGAAGGTCCCTTGTAACTGAGATTCTGTGGGCCAAATTTCAAGTCTTCAAAGATAGATAGGATTTCTATAAGTAGTAGGAAGAGAGTTGGGCCTTCTAGCTGACAGATTCCTGGAGTTGTTTAGCATCATCAAAGTTTCTTACTTGAATCATCACTCTTAAGCTTCACAACAAACTTTTGAGGTTGTCCTAGAGGTGCTATTTTTCCCATTTTAGATACAGAGACTTAGAGATTGACACGCATGGAGACACAGACTATGTCAGAAAGGAGAGCTGAACTCATGTCCAACATTCTTTCCATCATGCCACATTGCTTCCCATGCATTCTCCATGAGATGAGCAAAATGTATGAAAGTATGGAGGTGGGAGTGAATGTTGTATCTTTGTAAGCAACCAAATATTGTGTCTGGGAGTTGTAAGAAAAAAAAAGAAATATATATAGAGAGAGATCAGAGAGATATCAGGCCTGACAGTGGAAGGCCTTGAAAGCTAGGCAGCAGAACTTTGGTTTTATATACTAGGAAATAGGGCAGTAATAAAATTTGTATTTAAGTCTATATGACCAAGAGCTATTTCCCAATGAATATGTTGTTAAAGGAAGCTTTTAAAGGAAGAATTGCAAAGTTTTAACTACTGGATGAAAGATTGCTCTAGATCACTAATAATAAGAGGAATGAAAGGTCAAGTAGTTAATTCATAGCTAGCAAACTGGCAAAGATAATACGAGATGGAAATAGTCAATGTTGGAAGGCCTATAGAATGGACTGATGGCAAGAAAACACACACACACACACACACACACAACTTGTCTAAAGACAAAGGTAATTAATAAATCACAAGAGTGAAATTCACAGGTACTGATTTGTGGAAAATGGAGCCTAATGACTACACACATTTAACTAATGTAAAATCGCTTGTCTTCTCAATGAGGGGAGAAAGGGAGAGAATTTGGAGCTCAAAAATTAACCAAAAAAGGGAATGTTAAAGATTGTTTTTGCATGTAATTGGGAGGAAGTAAAACATTAAATTATAAAAATAAAAGAGAAAAAAATCTTCAGTAAAAAAAGAAGAAAATGGAGCCTAAATGGATACATATACATCCATCTAAATGTAGTCAACAAGCATTTATTAAGCACCTACTATATGCCAGGTACTGGGCTAAGCAATGGATACACAAAGAAAGAAAGACAGTCCCTGCTATCAAGAGGCTTGCACTTCTAACAGGGGAGATAACATGCAAGTGACTATATACAAACAAGATATGTGGAAGATAAAGTGGAGATAACCAATGGAAGAAAGGGACCTTTAAGGGGCACCAGGAAAAGCTTCCTATAAAAGATGCAATTTTAGCTGTAATTAGAAGCAACCCTGTAAAACTGGGAGGCAGAGATGCGGAAGGATAGGATTCCAGGCATGAGGGACAGCAGGGAAAATGCACATAAACTAGCTATGTTGAGGGCTACCCTTTCACATTAACCTTCATTCAGACAAGGAAGATTGAACTGGCTTGTTTTCCCAGGGTTGGAAAGCTAGACTTTGAATCATCTGGGGGTAAGGAGAGGAGAATGGAGGTGGGTGGGTTGGAGAGAGAGAGAGCGAGAGGAAGAGAAAGAAAAAGAAGTCAGAGTGGAGAGATATTAACCCTCTGATTCAAGGACCAGTACTTTATATACTTAAAAGGATATGACACAGCTAGGTGGCACAGTAAATAGAGTACTGGGATCACAGGAAGCCCTAAGTTAAAATCCCACCTTAGACATTTACTAGCTGTTACGACCCTGGGCAAGTCACTTAACTGCTGTCTGCCCTAGTTTCTTTACCTATAAAATGGGGAAAATAATATCACCTAACCTTCAGGATCGAAGCAGATAATTGTAAAGCGTTTAGCACACTGCCTGGCATAAAACAAGCACTACGTAAATGGCAGCTATTGCTATTATCTATTATGAAGTATCTTAAGCATATAAGGAGCTAGGTGGTACAGTAGTTACAGCACTGAGCCTGGAGTCAGGAAGTCCTGAGTTCAAACTTGACCTCAGACCACTTACTAGCTATGTGACCCTGGGCAAGTCACTTAACCCTGTTTGCCTCAGTTTCCTCATCTGTAAAATGAGCTGGAGAAGGAAATGGCAAAGCATTCTAGTATCTTTGCCAAGAAACCCCCAAATGGGTGTCATGAAGGGTCGGACATGACTGAAAATGACTCAACAATATTGTTATGAAGTTTTCCCTTACATCCACCTAAGGTTCTATCTTTGCCGCTTCTACCCATTACTTCTAGATCTACTCTCTTGGGCTGAGTAGAACCAAGCTAGTCCTCCTTCTTAATAATCTTTCAGATGCTTGAAGCTGGTTATTACATCCCCTTGAATCTTCCCCAGGAAGATCTCACTCATGCCTGGACTAGACTTTTTCTCCTCTGTATCTCAATAATAATAATAAAAATAGCTAGCATTTAGATAGCACTTTAAGATTTTCGGAGTGCATTACCAATATTATCTCATTTGAGCCTCAAGATGACTTTGTGAGGTAGGTGCTTTTATTTATTGACTCCATTTTACACATGAGGAAACTGAAGAAGACAAAAGTTAAATGACTTGCCCAGGGTCACAAAGCTAGTTAGTGTTGGAGGCTGGATTTGAACTCAGGTCATTTTGATTCCAGGCCCAGCGCTCTATTTACTGTGCACCATGGAGATAACTCTGCTGTGAGGTCCTGCTGTCTTTACTGATGATTCTGTCCCTGGGATCACCATCTTAGGAAGGATTTCAGCCCTGTTTCAGCTCGCTGATGCCTGCATTCACTCTCTAGGTTTCTCCTCCTTCTTGCCTACACAAAGCATTGTCGCTATTCCCTCCTCACTTCCCCACTCCTCTGTTTTGTGTTGTATTATCCCTTTAGAATATAAGCTATCTGAGAGTAGGGATTGTTTTGTTTGCTTAGCACAATGTCTAGCACATAGTAAATACTTAACAATGTTGTATTTCATTAAAAAGTTTGCGCACAAGTAAAACCAATGAAGCCAAGATTAAAAAGAAAATAGGTAACTGGGAAAAATATTTTTTGCTGCAAGTTTCTCGGATAAAGGCCTAATGTCTCAAATATATAGTGACCTGTGTCAAATTTATAAAAATACAAGTCATTCTCCAATTGATAAACAGTCAGAGGATATGAACAGGCAGTTTTTAGAATAATAAATTGAAGCTATTTATAGTCATAAGAAAAAACACTTGAAATCACAATTGATTAGAGAAATGTAAATTAAATCAACTCTAAGGTACCACTTCATACCTATCAGATTGGTTGATGCAACAGAAAAGGTAAATTACAAATGTTGGAGGGGATGTGGAAAAATTGGGACACAAATGCATTATTGGTGGAATTGTAAATCAATTCAACCATTACGGAATGCAATTTGGAACTGTGCCCAAGGGCTATAAAACCATGCATACCCTGTCACCCAGGACACCACTACTAGATCTGTATCTCAAAGAGATCAAAGAAAAAGGAAAAGAAAAAGGACCTATATGTACAAAAATATTTATAGCAGCTCTATGGAAATTAAGGGGATGCCCATCAATTGTGGAATGGCTGAACAAGTTGTGGTATATAATTGGGATGGAATATTATTGTACTATAAGAAATGACAAGCAGGATGATTTCAGAAAAATCTGGAAGGACTTAAATGAATTAATGCAAAATGCAGTGAGCAGAGCCAGGAGAACATTGTCAGTAGTCACAGATTAACTGTGAATAAGTTCTCAACAATACAATGATCCAGGACAATGCTGGAGGATTTATGATGAAAAACACTATTCACTTTCAGAAAAAAACTAATGGAGTCTGCATGCAGATCAAAGCATACTATTTTTAAAAAACTTTCTTCATTTTTCTTGTTTTGTTTTGGGGTTTTTTGGTCTATGATTTTCTTTCCTAACATGGCTAATATGGAAATGTGCTTTGCATGACTGCACATGTATAATCTATATCAAGTTGCTTGCCTTCTCAATAGGTAGGGAAGGAGTGGGAGGAAGTAAGAGAAAACAAAAATTAAAAAAAGTTAAAAATTATTTTTATATGTAATTGAGAAAAAATTAATTTAAAAAATTCTACTTGTTTATGTCTGTCTGCCTGCCTATCCATCCTCTCTCTGTTGAACAACCCCAATTTCTTTAGCATTATCTGAAGACCTTTCACTATCATAGCTGCCCTCTTTTAGACATTCTCTAGCTGTGCTATCATCTAAGCAGGCAGGCTCTTAAGATATATGAATGGAATCTCTTTCCCAATGATGGAAGCCTTCTCTTCCAAACTCCCTCAGAACCAGATTGTCACCTCAAACCCACTTCTTCTGATCACAAATCCAGCGCTCTATTCATTTTTCTCATTCTAAGATTACCCTCGATTACAGATCTAGACCAAAGATTCTCCAATTAAAGCTATCCAGAAGTAGACTGGGTTGTTTTGGGAGATAGTGAGTTTCTCCTTACTGAAGGTCTTCAAGCAGGGCTTGGTTGACTACTTGTTGGGTTTGCTGTTGAAGGAACTCTTGCTTTCATATAGGTTGCACCTATACCAGAGATGGCCTCTGAAGTCCTTTCCGACTCAGAGATACTGTGACCAGCTAAAGCAGGGAGGATCCTTGCTCCCTCCTCTGTTCCCTGTTTAACCCTGCAAGCAAGGACAGCCCTTCCAGCCCCAAAGGTTTAAATTAAATTTCAGTTCTTTTCCTTCTTCATCATAGATATAACATCCCTCTGAGGCAGAAAACTGGTAACAAACTGGTTTAGCCACTTTGGTGTGTCTGCTATAGTCTGATAAGTGGGTGCTTCAAAGGCAAGAGAATAATCTCATTTATTACTCAGATGTGGGTAAATTCTGAACCACTCAGCTTGTTGCACCAGGTTAAAGTGCTTCTTTAAGCTGGGAGATGATCTTCATCAAGATAAACAGTGTCCAAGAGGACTGGTTTACAAGTAGGTATTCAGTCTGCACCTTTCTTCCAAAGAAACATGAATAAGAATTTGTTCTTTTATGCCATCCAAATGTTTTACAGACATTAACTCACCAATCTGTATGGCTCCCTGTGAAAAGTTATTATCCTTCATTTTCAGATGTGGAAATGAGACAAAGGATGTAAGGGACTTGCCCAAGGCCACACAGCTGGTCAGTGGGAGACATATGATAAGGAATTCCCTGGCTTCCAGCCCCATATGCAGCCCAGGATTCTGAGGGAAGTCAATCCCTTGGGCCTCATCACAGTGTAGAGAAGGGGGGTGAAGAAAGCCCAAGCCAGTTTACTTGAAGAATTGAATTATGGAATGAATTAAGCCATTTGTCATAATATCCATTGATTTGGACGTCACAAATTTATAATTTGTGATAAATCAGACAGGGGTAGGGTTGAAGTTTGCTTTTGCATCTAAGGGACCAAAGATTTGCCAGACAAAGTAAACGAGATTGGATGGGTGATGGATGTATGCTGTGTGGTAGTGGGGGAGATGCTTACAATTTTTGTATGTGCGGTATTAATATTATTCATAGTGATGGCAATAATACTCTCTTATATTTGCCCAGTGCATTGAACTTTTCAGAGCAGTATTCATATCTAGCTTTCACAACAGCCCTCTGAGGTGAGCAGATTCAGACTGCTTCTAAGCATCCTTAAGAACTTTGGAAGCACCTCCCTCGCATGCAATTAAAATGTTAATCACCAATCATTCTTATCTACTTCATTAAAGCAGATCCCCTAGGACTCAAGTAGACCTTGGAGCATAGCTTAGTTCTTGTTGTGGACTGAACTTGAAAGCATATGAATTACATTTCTTTGGAAATATCCAATCATTTAAACATCACTAATTTATACAAGTTCCTGTGTTGTAGTGAGATTTTCTTTTTTTTTTTAACTATGGTCAGTAAATCTCAAGGCTCAAAAAAATTTATTGAACACATAAAATGTGAAAAGCATTGCGTTAGGCATTGTAAGTAATTAAAAAAAAACCCAACCTAACCAAATTGAAGAGAATCTTGCCCTTAAGGGCAGCATTTTTAATGGGATGAAGGAGATAAGCCTGGGGAATGAGAGCTAGAAATGTCCACAGTGAGCGATAAGGACCAGAGGAGTTCAAGGCAATCAGGGAAGGCTTTACTGAAGAGATGGGGTTTGAGCAAAGCAAGACAGACCAAAGGGGTTTTAGTAAGTGGAAACATGAGGGAGGGCATTGCAGGGAGTGGCTGTATGCAAAGACATAGAGGGGAAGATACCAATTTATGAGTTGGAAGTGATGGGAAATAGAAAAGGAGATTTTCTGGGGACTTGGTTACTTTAGCGGACCTAGCCCACTGAGAAAATGGGGGGGAGAAGGGGGGGAAATTATCTGAAGATTGATGTTATTTCCCCCCAACCCTCCCTATCCCACAGCCTCAGGATCAGCGCTGGGGGCTGTCTCAGGCAGCAATTGTTGCTAGGACATCACTGCCACCTAGTGGAGATTGGTGTTATTGCTGCACTGAGAAACTCGTTCTTAGCGCTACTCTCTATAATATTGTACTTTTGCTACCGAACCTGGATGTTCGTCACAGGACAAAGTAAACAGGCTGACTTCCTGACAGCCTGATAGACTAGAACTGTCAAAATCATACCCTCAAAGAAAAAAACAAGAGATGATAGTATTATGATACTATTTAAAATGTAATATCGTAGGATTGGAAGAAAGGTCATTATTATACCTGCTTATTCACCTGGGGCTTGATGATGATAATACTAGCAATAGAAACAGCAACAATAGCTATCATTTATAGAGTAAAGTTTGCAAAGCACTTTACAAATAGCTCATTTTCATTTTCAAGACAACCCTGGGAAGTAGATGCTATTATTATCCCTATTTTACAAACCAGGAAATTGAGGCCTAGAGAAGTTAAATGACTGGCTCAGGTCACACAGCTAGTAAATATTGGGGGCTGGATTTGCTCAGTCATCAAAAAAAACCCCACAAAAGTATCTCTATAAGCTGTTTTTGCTATTATTTACTTGCGACAGTCTTATACCATAAATACATAAGGAAGTGGTAACAGGTATTGATGATATGTCAAGAGGCTTGGGGACAAGACACTTGACCTCTCTAGGCCTCAGTTTCCTTTTCTGTAAAATGAAGACATTGGACTAGGTGACCTTCAAGGTTTCTTCTTGGTCTAGCTCCTATGACTTTGTGACTAGGCTACCTTCCTATCTGTATGACATTGGATGAGTGACATCTCCCTGGGACTTAATTTGCTAATTTGTAAAATGAAGGACGGGACTAAAGCAGGGACTCTAGCTTTCAGGGAGTTCTTGAATTTGGATAGGAAAAGTTATACCAACCATTTTTTTTTGTAATCTTATGCATTTTATTTTATGCATTTAAAAACATTATTCTGAGAAAGACTTCATAGGCTCTACCAGGCTTCCATGGGCTTCACCTATCAAAGGGGTTCCATGGCACAAAAAGGGCCCCTGGAAGAGAGAATCTCACAGGTCTTTTCTCACTGTAAATCTATGGTCTAAACGTATTTGCCCATGGTTCACCTGGAAACTAAACAGTGGGCATATGAATGGTTCAGGCTGGAAATTACCTTAGAGACAGGGTTCTGTTGGAGCTAACTGGAATCAGCTTAGGGAGCTGATTATTCTATTTTCAGTGTAAGCATTTACAATTCTGAAATAGGCGAATGCTAGAAACCAGGGCTTGATTAATAGCGTTCTTGATTACTTGAGGCAAACAGGGTTAAGTGACTTGCCCAGGGTCACACAGCTAGTAGGTTTCTGAGGCCAGATTTGAACTCAGGGAGAGGGCTCTTTCTGACTCCAAGCCCTGGTACTTTATTCACTGTGCCACTTTTTTTTTTTAAGTAGGTAAAAGAGGCCATTTTTTTTGCCTTATTTTTTTATCTAGCCTTAATTACTGATTGGGTATTTCCTCAGACGAACTGAGACCTGGGAAAGACCTTAGCTTTAAAAGGCTTCCACTGAATCTGGGGTCATTTCCAGTTGTCCTGATCTAAATATTGCCATTGGACTCAGACGGCTCTGGAGGAGACAGTGAGGCTGGTAACTACACAACCCTGAGTCACTTAAATCCAATTCACTTGCATGTTAAGACATTACCTACTGGTCCTCTTGATTATCTAGACTAAAGAGAGCCATGGAAAAAATGTTAATAATGCAGATTACACTTAAAAGTGTATCCTGCATTCATTGTGGGCAGCTAGGTGGTATAATAGATAGAGTGCTAGGCCTGGAACCAGGAAGACCTGAGTTCAAATTTGACTTCAGACCACTTACTAGCTGTGTGACCCTGGGCAAGTCACTTAACCCCATTTGCCTCAGTTTCTCCATCTGTAAAATGAGCTAGAGAAGGAAATGGTAAGCCACAAGGGTATCTTTGCCAAGAACACCCCAAATGGAGTCCCAAAAAGTGGGACATGACTGAACGACAACAAAACCTACATATTGCCCCCTCTCCCCCACAGCCCACTGCCAAACATTTGCCAGCACACTCCTTACAGGTCATCTAGTCCAATGCCCCTCATTTTATGGAGGAGGAAACTCAAAACCAAATCGGTTGTGTCATTTGACCAAGAGAGTACAGATAATGGGCACAAATGAGATTCGAACCCAAATCTCTTGACTTCTAGTTTACTGCTTTTTCAGATCTAGTAATGGGGCCCTTTCAAAGGACAAAAGCATCCTTTGAAGTGACTCTTGATGTAATGTCACAGTCACACAGTGGAAGTTGAACTTCAGAATAATCCAAGCAACGTGACTTTCAGCTGCAACATCTGTTTAGACTGGGCCTCACCATGTAATTAGTGATCCAGGGTGAGTAAACTACAGGGTGAACTTCGAAGACAAGCTGTTCTCCACCGTTAAACTCCCTGCAAGCATCTGGCTCAGTCCTGCAGGCCGTTTTCTTTCGTAGCCCGGGACTTCTGAATTTTTTTTTGTCTTGAGTTTTTTTCATCTTTCCAACAATAGAATAGGGTTGGAAGGCGATAGGGAAGAGGGAATTTGGGGAGGATAAAAGCTATAAACATTTGAGTTAATCAGAGATGGAGGAGAGTCACACTATAAATCTCCCATCAATTGACAGCTAAGTTGGGATCCGATTTCTTTTTTATTTCCTTTGAATAGGATCCGATTTCCTTTAGATGCTAAGGCCTGCTGGCTCTTACGTAGTTGTTAATCAGCAGTTCCTTCCTTTTCCTACAGATGTCTATCTTCTAGGCAGAGAGCCAGGTTCTTTTCTAGACTGCAGCTTTTAACATGGTGATTTTTTTTAACCTCCTCTCATTTTCTCTTGCTTCATTTTGCCTCCTTCCCTTTCTCCCCCCTCCTCCGATCTCCTCTCACCTCCCCCAACATGGTTGAATTGTTCAACATTATATAGTGTGTACAAAGTTCCAGGACTACTGGAACCTTTTATACAGAGCCGAGTTTTCTGTAGGATCACAGTATCATAAGTCTCGAGGTGGATGGGACCTTAGGGACCATCTTGTCCATTCCTTCATTTTTTTTTTAAGATGAGGAAACTGAGGCCCTGAGAAATCAGGTGACTTGCCCAAGGTCACACAGGCAGTTAATGACTGATGTGGGATTTTAATCCAGATCTTCAGACCTCTCATTTGATGAATGTATCATTAATAGAAAATTTATTAAGCATGACAATTTATTAAATATTTAATTGGTCTTAAGTACTGTAACAAAACATAAGGATTGAAAATACAAAAATGAAGATAGTCCTGATCCTCAAGGATCTTACATCCGAATAGAAGGAAACAATATTAATAAGGGAGTTGTGGCCAAGGCAAAGTATTTTTTTCCAAGTTATAAATGTGAATGGAGAGATAATGGAGAGATGAAGCACCTTCATTTGATTGTGATTCCAGGACTGAATTTGGACACCAAATAGAATGGGTATTTGTATATGCTTCTGTTCAGTCATTTCAATCTTGTCTGACTGGACTCTCCTTGACCCCATCTTGGGGATTTTCTTGGCAAAGACACTAGAGTGGTTCGTGATTTCCTTCTTCAGCTCATTTTACAAATGAGGAACTGAGGCAAATGAGGTTAAGTGACTTGTCCAGGGTTGCACAGCTAAGTGGCTGAAACTGGGTTTGAACTCAGGAAGACTGTTTTCCTGATTGCAAGCCCAGTTTTCTATCCACTGCGCCACCTAGCTGCCCCATGTATAGTTGCAGAGAAAGAGAGAAGGAGACAGGGGGAAGGGGGAAGAGGGGGAAAGAGGGGAAGGGGGAGAAGAGGGAGAGAGGTGGGGAGAGAGGGGAGAGGGGGAGAGAAGGAGAGAGAGGATTTTACCTTCAACTTCAGGTCTGTATTATGTACAGTTTGATTTGTAGCTTTCAAACCTGTCTTGCTTGTTTAACCTCGTTTCTGGTGTTTGTTGTTTTTTTCCTCCTCCATTAAAAAAAATGCCTCAATGACTCTCTAGTCTTTTTTCCCCCTTTTTCTTTCTTTCTTCCTTTTTTTTGGTACACTATTCCCATTCCCCCTTACCTTTTCACTCTTCCCACTGGAAAATAAAATAAAAACAAAGCCCTTGTAAAAGATTATGCATTGTCAAAGCAAAACAAGTTCCCAAATTAGCTGTGTCTAAAAATGAATTCCTCATTTTGAAATCTAAATCCACTTCTCTTTTAAGAGGTGGGTAGCATGATTCATCATCAGTCTTTCAAACATCAAATGATGTTTCCATTGAATAAAGTTCTTAAGTTTTTCAGTTCTTTTTCTTGCTAATGCTGTTTTTATTTTATAAACTCTTCTAATTCTGTTCATTTCACTTTCTCACTTGTTCATTCAAGTCTTCTAGTTCTTTGCTAGTGTAAAAGGAGTTATGATTGACATTTATACATATAGACCATTTTCCTTTTTCTATAATCTCTGGTTAGGCCTAGAAGTGGTATGGTTTAGTCAAAGGATATGCACGGTTTAGTGAATATTTGGGTATAGTTCCCATATATGTTTTCGAGAATGGCTAGGTTAGACTAATTCAAAGCTTCACCCATAGTGTATTAGTGTACGGAAAACAGCTTGGAACTCTGCCCAGAAAGTTACCCTTTGACCCAAATATTCTACTACTAGGCCTACCCCCCTCCCCCCAAAGAAACAGAGAAAAAGGGTCTGTATGTATAAAATGTCAGTAACAGCTCTTTCATGGCAGTCTGAAATTGGAAACTAAGGGAGTGTTCTATTGGAGAATGGCTTAACAAATTGTGGTGTATGAATGTAATGGAATAGAATGGAATGTATCATAAGGAATGACAAAATGGGCAATTTGAGAGGAGACTGGGAAGATCTCAGTGAACTGATGCAGAGCAAAATGAGCAGAAACAGGGCAATTTATACAATAACAACATGAGAAAAATAACTCAAAAAAACTTTAGAAGTCCCACCAACACAATGAAAACCATAGGCACAAAAGAATGGTGATGAAACATGCTACTCACTATCTGACAGAGGCATGAACTTAAAATGCAGCAAGAGACAACATTTTCAAACATGGCTAATGTGTGATTTTTGTTTGTTTATTTGTTTGTTTTTTTCTGGACTATGTACCTATATATTGAAGGTTTTATTTTTAGAGTTTACAAAAAAATTGCCCACTGGGGTGGGAGAGGAGGAAAATTAATTAATCAATTAAAGTAATTAAAAATTTAAAATCAACTCTTTAAAAAAGTACATTCATATGCTTATTTCTCTACAGCCCCCTCCAACGATTGTTATTTTCCCTTTTTGTCATCTTTGCTAATCTTGGAGGGGTGAAGTAGAACCTTAGAGTTGCTTTGATTTGCATTTAATTATTAGTGATTTGGAGAATTTTTTCATACTATCATAGACATCTTGGATTTCTTCCTTTGAAAACTGACTCTTCATAATTTTCCATTCTAGAAATGAAATTTTCAGACATACTTTTAAGTTCAATCCTATTCCAGAATGAAATTTCTGATGATAATTTATCTAGTGACTATACAGACATCAAGCATTTCTCTGTTTCATCAAGGTTCCAGTGTGGTCAATGCATCTCTTTCCAAATAAACAGAGCTAGAAGGCATTTTTTTTTCTTGATCTAGCCACAATATCCCCTTCTTGGTCAAATGAAAGAAAATCCTTCCAGTGAAGTATTCCTTTAGTGCTTTGTTGTGGTATGGGCCTACCTATGGATTATATGCCGCTACCCAAATGCCAGTCCTAGCAGGTTTATAGACTTGTCCAAAGTCATGCAGATAGCAAGTTTTTGAAGTCAATATTTGAACCCATGTTTTCTGATTCTTTTCCCCACTGTACATATCATGCTGCCTCCCAAATCTACTGTTAGTAAATAAAAGATGCCACCATGGAGGATGTTCAGAAACATGTCTTGGGCTTTGGAAGACGGTGTGGCTTAGTAGAAAGAGCAATTCATCTGGAGGAAGAAAATCTAGATATTCCATTTACAACCTGTGTGATCTTGGAGAAGTCAGTTCTTTCTGGGCCTCAAGTTTCCTTTTCTGTTGTATGACAGAGTGGGTTAGATGATCTCTGAGTTCTCTTCTACACCTAACATTCTGTGAACCTACCTTGCAAAAAAATTTTCCAAAATATTCTGCTAAGTTGGTGGAGAAGTGGATATAGTGCTGGGTCTGGAGTAATAAAGACCTGAGTTCAAATCCTGCCTCAGATGCTAACTGGCTCTGTGACCATGGGCAAGTCACTTAATTTCTATTTGCCTCAGTTTTCTCAACTGTAAAACAGGGTTGATAATATCATCTACCTCAGGGTTGTTGTGAGGAACAGATGAGATAATGTTTACAAAAAGGGCTTAGCACAGTGTCTGACACATAGTAGGTGTTATATAAATGTTTATGCCTCTTCTGTTTCCTCCTCTAAATTGTGGTTGTTAAGAAAAAAAAACAAAAATGAGACAGTCTGTACGTATAGTTGTAGTCATACCTTCTGTTATTTATTTGCTATACATTTTCCATGTCTATTGATTGGGAAGAGGTGAGGAGGGTTCCAGAAGGAAACAAAAATAGCTGTTCCACCTTTGGTAAGAGGCTTTTCCCAATCTCTCCTTCCTTCCCTTCCCTTCCCCCACTGCAAGTGCCTTCCTTCTGAGCTTACCTTCCTTTTGTATTGCATACATCTAGCACATGTAATGATTTTCATTTTTTCTCTATTAGAATGTGAGCTCCTTGACAGGGACTCTCTTTATTTCTTTCTTTCTTCCTTCCTTCTTTCCTTTCTTTTTTTCTTTCTCTCTTCCTCCTTTTTCTCTCCATCCCTTTCTCTCTCCCTCTCTCTCTTTCTTTTCCTTCCTTTCTTCCTTCTTCCTACCTCCCTTCTCTTTCTTTCTTTTATTCCTTCTCTCCTTTTTCTTTCTTTCTCTTTCTTTCTTTTTCTTTCTTTCTTTCTTTCTTTCTTTCTTTCTTTCTTTCTTTCTTTCTTCTTCTTTCTTTCTTTCTTTCTTTCTTTCTTTCTTTCTTTCTTTCTTTCTTTCTTTCTTTCTTTCTTTCTTTCTTTCTTTCTTTCTTTCTTTCTTTCTTTCCCCCTGGCACATAGCACACTCTTAATAAATGCTTTTTAACTGACAGTAGAGCCATATACTGGTTTAGAAAATTGAAATGGATGATTTTAGGCTTCCACATTTCAGTGAACCTCAGAGGCTTCAGGATTCTTGACCACAGAGAGGAAGGATCATAGCTGATGAACTCAACAGTCTGAGCAGCTCTGGGAAATGGGATGTAGGTTGTGCTAGCTGTTCCAGTAGGTCATGTGACCCGGACTTTGGATGAGGTTCTGCACTGTGGTATTTGGCCTTCTTTTCCTTCCCTGTGAATCCATACTTCAGTCCTCTTTTGGTGGTAATGCTACATGAAAGCGTTCTTGTTTCCCTTTTCTTTTCCCAGAACCATAGCTCTCCCTTAGTCACCTTTGGCCCATAAAGCCAGACCACCACCATATGGTCCCAACTACAGACTTGGGCCCCTGTGTCATCATAGGGCAATCCATCAGCGCTGCCCTGGCTGCCCCTGACTGCAGTCCTTATTGTTGTACCTTTAATTTTCCCCCTCATACATGATTCACTTCTTCCTGCCTTTGTGAATACCATCCCCTATCAGAAATTCTCTCCCTTTCTCTGTGCCAATCTGGGTACATTGCCTCCTTTCCACTTCACCTCTTAGGGAAATAGAATTCAGGGCCAGAAGGCAGCTCAGAGAGCATCAAATCAAGGGGTTTTTAACCTGGAGTCTGCAAACTTGTTTAAAAATATATTTTGTTAACTATATTTCAATATTATTGGTTTCCCTTTTCATCATATGAATATTATTTTATGCATTTAAAAATATTATTCTGAGAAGGGGTCCAAAGGTTTCACCAGACTGCCAGAAGAGTCTATAACACACAAAAAAGGTTAAGAACCCATGATTTTATTCCAATGTTTTCATTCTTATTTTTTTTCAGTTGGGGAAATTGAGGACTAGAAAAGTAAAGTGATGTGGTAATAATAGCATTTATACACACACAATTTTTAAAAAATCACTTTAATGTTTCTAAAGCACTTTACTTTAGAGCTACATTAGTTAACTTGAGCTGCTTTGCTTTAGTTAATTCAATTGATCCTCACAACAACCTTCTCTGATAGATGCTATTATTAACCCCATTTTACGGATGAGGAAACTGAGGCACAGAGAGGTTGAGTGATTTGCCTAGTCATCACACAAATAATAAATGTCAATGTGGAATTTGAACTCAGGTCTTCCTGATTCCAAGTCCTGCACTCTATCTACTGTGCCACCTAGCTGATGTAAGTAACAATAATAACTAGCATTTATGTAATTATTTTTATAATTTATGTATCTTTATATATTATATAATAATAATATAATTATTTACATAATTATATTTAAGTTTTAAAAGCACTTTACATGTGGTATCTCATTTAATCCTCACAAGAACACTAAGAAGTAGGCACAACAGATTATTGCCCCATTTTGCAGATAAGACTGAAGCTCAGAAAGGTCATGTGACTTGCTCATGCACAGCTAGGAATTGTTAAAGGCAAGGATTTGAACTCAGGTCTTCCTGGTCCAGTGTTCTTTTTACAGTACCAAGCCTGGATTCAAAGCTACGTCCTCTGATAAGGAATCTAGTACTCTTTCCACTAAACCATATTCTGCCTTCCTTTCCTCCAGTAAACTCAGCTGAGCCCCAATTCAATGTGACTGCACATTAATCTGGAATCTTCTTAGAACTTTTACAATTTATTTTCTTTCCCTATATTACCTATATGATAATGTTCTTTTTGTACTTTGGGGCAATTATCCAGTAAACAGTATTTATTAAATGTTTTTAGTGTACCAGGCACTGTGCTAAGCACTAGGGATACAAACGAAGGCAAAAAACACTGTCCCTGACTACAAAGAACTCATTCTAATGAGGGAAACAGTATGCAAAAATTGTACATACAAAATATATACCATGTAAATGGATCTAGTCTCAGAGGGAAGGCACTAGCAATGGCGAGGAACTAGGAAAAGCTTCCTGCAGAAGGTGGGGTTTGAGGTGAGTTCTGGATGGAAGCCAAGAGGAAGAGGTAAGGAGGAAAGCACTCCAGGCATGAAAGACAACCAGTATTCTCTGTTTGTCTGTCTGTCTGTCTTAGTCTCTCTTTCTTTGTCTCAGTCTGTCTCTGTCTTTCCACATATATACAAATATCTATATCTATATTTTACCTATATCTATTCTTTTAATTTCTTTTTCTTATTGCTGTACTTAGGATTTCTAGTACAATGTTAAATAGAAGTGGTAACAGTAGACGTATTTCATCCCTGATTTTATTGGAAAGGCATCTAATTTATTTCCATTACATATAATTATGGCTTTTAGTTTTAGATATATTATTTAGGTACACTATTACGTTAAAGAAAAGACCAATTCATTCCCTAATTCTCTAGTGTATTTAACAGAAATATTTAACAGAAAATTTAACAGAAATTTGGCAGAAACTTTCTACTTATATAATTATCTGATGTTATATACTGATATACAATTTTCTTTACTGATATAATTGTATGATTTTTGTTGTTTTTGTTAATAATAGGCTTAATTAAGTTTATAATTTTCTAATATTAAACCAACCCTGTATTCCTGGTACAAATCCAATCTGGTCTAATCTGTGTTATATGTTATTTTAGCCTCTTTGCTAAAATTATACTTAAATTTTTGCATTAGTGTTCATTAGGATATTGGTTTTTCTGCTTTGACTCTCCTTGTTTTAGGTCTCAAGATTATATTTGTGTAATAGAAGCGATTTGGTAGGGTCCCTTCTTTTGCTATTTACAGTTTATGAAATATTGAAATTAATTGTTCTTTAAATATTTGATAATTATTACTTTAATAATTTGATAATTGTGTGATTACTTATAAATTCATTTTTTTTTAGGAATTCATCTGTAACCTGTTCAATTTCTTTTTCTGAGATTAAGCTATTTAAATTCTCTATTTATTGTTCAGTTAATCTGCTCATTTGATATTTTTGTTATGTTTGTTTATTTTATTTAAATTGTCAGTTTTGTTGGCATATAGTTGGGCATGAAGGGAAAAAGACTTTGGGAAGAAGTTGACATGAAGAACTTTGATCATGTACCCATACCCAGCTTGCTACATTAGAGCCTGGGGAATTTCCTCATGGGTGAGATCTGAGACTCTTTTTTGGTTGAGCTGTTCTTTCATTTCTAATGGTAGAACTCCTTCAATTTGTATTGTCTGGCATATGCTCTTTTACATAGGCCTTCTCTGATTTTTGTTTTATTATTGACTTAGACAAATTGATTTCTTTGATACTATGTGTGTTTATTGGTGGGAAGAGAGTTAAGCCTTGGATATAAAGCTCAGGCCCCTCTTTCCCCATTAAGAAATGGTGATCAGCAGTTTAGCTTGAACCTAAAAATTATAACCCTTATTTTAATGTATCTAAAGGAGCAGATAAATATAATTCTAGCACAGTATCTCCTCTCTTTGAGCAAAGCAGATTGGCCCAGCTCTGGCACCAACCTCCTGCTTCTCCTCTTGGCAGGAACTGAATCTTCCTTGGAAAAAAACAGGAGTAGGAGATGCTAGAAATGTGTTCATTCTTGCCTCCCTGTGAGCCACACATACCTCACTTGCTATACTATTTTAATGTTTAATTGGGGCTTTGTAATTTATTGTTTTTCTAGGACTTTTTTCAAGTTACATGCCTCATTTGTTTACCTGCTCTCTCTCTCTCTCTCTCTCTCTCTCTCTCTCTCTCTCTCTCCTCTCTCTCTTTCTCTCTCTCTCTGTCTCTCTGTCTCTCTCTCTTTCCCTCTCTCTCAATAAAAATGTTTAGAGATAAATTTTCCCCTAGTTACTACTTTGGTTGCATCCCCAAAATTTTGATGTTGTCTCATTGTTGTCATTATCTTTAATGAAATGATAATTTCTATGAACCACCACAGATTCTTTAGGATTAAATTATGTAGTCTCCAGATGACCTTTGATAATTTTATCAGCTGCCATTTATTTATATAATTTATATAAAACACATAATATATACTTTATAGCGTACATATTTTAAGCGTACATAAATGTGTATAAGCACATGCATATTAAATTACATAAACTTATATAGTTTTTATTGCATTGTGGTCAGTAAAGGATGTTTAATATTTCTACTTTTACTCATTTGTTTGTGAGGTTTTTATGCCCTCATACATGGTCATTTTTTTAAAAACGGTGTCATGTACAGTTGAGAATTATGTATTCCCTTTATTCCCATTTAGTTATTGCCAGAGGTCTGTCATATCTAACTTCTAAAATTTGATTCTGATTCTGACTCTTAACTTCCTTTTTTTTTTTTAAATTTTGGTTAGATTTATCTAAGGCTGAAAGGGTTATACTGAAGTCTCCTATTATGTTATTCTGCAGCTGGAGAGCATCCAGATGAGGACAACCAAGATTTAGATAGCCTTTGAGCTTATCAGTTGAAAGAATTGAAGATATTTAACTTAGAGATGAGAAAACTAAGAAAGGGACATGAAAATTGTATTCAGGTACTTGAAAAGCTGCTATGCAAATGAGAGATTAGACTTGTTTTACTAAGCAGAGCTAGGGACAATGGGTAGAAGTTAAAAAGAGGCAAGTTTCAGTTTTATGTAAGCAAAAAGCTTCCTAAGAACTCAAGCTATCCAAAAATGGAATATTTTTTTTTCAAGAGGGAGTAGTCCCCTTTCATTGGAGGTCTTAAAACAGAGACTGGGTCACTGTTTGTCAGATGTGTTATAATGGGATTCTTTTTGAGACTAGATGGTGGCTGTGCTTTCCTTTACCAGCATAGCCCATGTTTCTGCAACTCTGAGAAAGTCAGAGCTTGTTCTTGGTATGGAAGGCAGTGGGGGGTCAGTTGAGGGAATTTAGTCATGAGCTGGTACCCAGGGTGCAAATGAGTGTGTGTGAATGTTTTGCATAATGAATCAACAAATATTTATTAAATGTGACAATCATTATTCCAGGCATTGAGAATAAAAAGATGAAAACAAAACATTTACCTGCCTTCAAGGAGTTTACATAAGAAAAGAACACGTAATTTCACTGACATTTTACTCTTTTTTTTCCTTTTCTTACCGACCAGTACTGAGTGGAGATGAAACACTGCCACCTCTTCTTTCCTCCCCTTTCTCATTCCTCTATGCACCTCAAACCCTCAAGTGATTCCAGAACTTCTGAGGCTCAATGTTTAGAGCCAGACTGGGATAGGCCAGTGAAATCTGCAACTACGGAGTGCTTCAAGCTAGGGTTAATTCAGTTAAGAGGGTGAGACTATTATGGATCTAGCCTCCAGATTTCTCACCAGTTTTAAGGGAATTTCAAGGTGATTCAAATTTTATTTGGTGGTAATAATCCCTCTGTAATGTTTTGGAATCTATGAGATAGTCTCAAAATAACCTCACCTCTCCCAGGACTCCTAAGACTCTTTAATGCCAACCTATAGCTAGAGTGCTTGCTTCTCTTCCTGCCCTGAAGGGCAGTTCAGGGTCAGAAAAGGTGCTATGGACTTGTTTTAACCTCAACTTGAACTCTTGGGAGATTGGAGAATCCTTCAAAACTGTATTAGGATTCATGCTATGGGCTATTGGATTCAACATCATAAAGCCACTTTCATGTATGCAAATACCTCTAGAGGTCAAATAATCAACACACATCTTAAGTGCCTGCTACATATTAGGTACTATCTATGCTCAGTTCTAGGTTACTGTTTTGTAACTAAGTAATAGAAACCATTGTCTCTGCCAGGAAGCTACTAAGGATTTTTCCTTTATATTTTCCCCATAAATTCCACAGCACTGATATCCCCTTAAATTATTCTCTAGTTATTTCATACACTCAGCCTGCATCTCCCCCAACAAGATTATAAAATGACTTTGTCATCAAGACTCTTCGGTTTTCTCCCTCAGAACTGGGCAGCCCTTCAAAAGTTTTGTGAACTTGGGATCTTTTGACCTTGGCAATGGTATATCTTGGCAAATTGTACTCAATAAAATCATGCTTAAATAGATTTTTTTCTCTTTGAACAGGGTGTATATTTATTAAACACGCAAGATTAAAGTATAGATTGATTACTTTAGGGGAACTTCTAGCTCAAAATCAAATAATATGCAAAGATAGCTTCTTAGCACGGATAATTTTCCATCATTAAAAATCCTTACATTTATTCCACAAAGGAAAGCATGTGTATGATTGCAGAGGTTTGTAAAAAGGGGCAGCTAGGTGGCAGTGGGTAGAGTGATGGGCCTGGAGCTATGAAGACTCATCTTCCAGTGTTTAAATCTGGCCTTGGACTCTTATTAGCTGTATGACCATGGGCAAGTCACTCATCATTTTCCTCATCTGTTAACATGATCTGGAGAAGGAAATGGCAAACCACACCAGTATATTTGCCATGAAAACCCCAAATAGGGTCACAAAGAGTTGGATGTGACTGATCAACAGTAGCAGTATGAAGGGTTCTTTATGGACTATTCCTAAAATTGTGGACACAGAAAGTTCATGGAACCTCAAGGAAAGCCAAAAGAAACAAAGTCAGTGAGGGAGAGGGAAAGGGAAAGGGAGAAGGAGATCCTGTGTAAGAACCTATGCACCTTCAAAGGGCCCAGGGAAGGAAGCCTGAGAAAAAGAGAAAACTCCATTTCTGCTCTAATTTTTTGGTATTCCTTTCACTTTTCATAGCATCTTCTGGCCAACATACTCTGGTACTAGATGGATGGAGAGGGGGAGAAAAAGAATGAGGGACTCATGATACAAACTTAGGGGAGAGGAATGAAGGAGAGAAAAAGATAACTAGGTCCTAAAGGGGTTGACTGGATAGGTCCTAACCCTTTTCTGCTTCAGTTCCTTTCACCCAATGCATTTCTGGTTGCTTATCTTAAGTCTGTAACGATTCTTTGATAATGTTTACCTTTTCCCCAGGAGGTTTGGGGCAAGTGAAAGCCATGTGGTTTCCACTTTTTGCATATTTCCTACGTCTTCTCAATCTAATAGGTTTGGATCCTTTAATGGAGGAGGTTAGTGGGGTCTCAGAAAAAAGCCTCCTTTTCACTCTCCTCTAATTCATTTCCTCTGTTCCTGGATACTGATCTGGATCTGGATTGTAACCTTAGTCTACACTTCGGCAGTGTTCCATTAAGCAATGCAATGGGGTGTGAAGTAATTCACTCCTGATGGAGGAGATACCCAGCAAGCTCTCTGCTGTTACCTGGCTCCTACCCCTTTTTCTGTACCATTGTAATACCTACCATAGAGATGAGCACATAGTGGCTGTTCATAATGTCTATTGAGAGAATGAATTGGGTGAGGTGGAAAGAACACTAGACTGAGCATAAGAGGACATTTGTGACCTTGGGGCAGCTATTTAATCTCTCTAGGACTTAGTTTACTCATCTTTATGTTAATAAGCATTTATTAAGTACTTATTACATGCCAGGTACTGTGCTAGGTGCTAAGAATACAAATACAAGTAGAAAGACAGTTCCTGTCTTCAAGGAACTTACAGTCTAATGAGGGAAGATGACCTATAAAAGGGATCTGAACCTGAAAATTAATGCAAAAGTGCTTGGCCTGGACAGTGGTAGTTGCGGGAAGACAAACAGAGGAAGGGATCTTGGGGGCAGAGAGTGTACTTTAAGTGTGAGAAGTCTAGGGGCAGAATATCCAAAAAGTCAGGAGTGGAGCCCAGTGAGGAATCTGGAAAATGGGGATGGGAGTACCGCATCACAGATTTGTTGTGAGAATTTAATGTCCTAACAACACGTGTGAAGTGTTTTGTAAAACTTAAAGCCTACGTTGTTATTAGAATCTGGTTACATTGTGTCAGCCGCTTAATCTTTTGGGTCTCAATTTCCTCATCTGTAAAATGAAGGGGGTTGGTCCTTTCCAGCTCTACACCCATGGTCCTATAATGTTTGGTAGACCTTAGGGAGCAGTAATAATAACTGATATTCATATAGTTTTTAAAAGAGCTAATTTGAACCTCATAACAACCCCATGAGACAGGAATTATAAGTATTATTATTCTTGTAAAATGGAGGGGGAAACTAAGGCTTATAGAAAATAAGTAATTATTGGATATGGCCACATAGGTAAATATCAGAAATGGGATTTGAACTCACATCCTGCACAGAGAAATAAAACTAAAGCATATCAAGAAGGAATCGATTGAGCCAGTGAGTTTTTTATAGGCTAAATTTCTGAGATATAGTTTTTGAAAGAATTACACAATTTTAGGAAGAAGTTTTTCCTAGACTAATTTGGAGACTAAGTCAATTGAATTGGTATTTTATTCTTCTGCAGTACTTCAACCACATCCAATTTTATTGGTTTTGGTGATCTCCAAACCATCTGCAATCCCTCCTTGCTTTAGTTCTTAAGCATTTTTTGTGTCGGGGACCCCTTTGTTAACTCTGGTGAAACCTATGCATTTCTTCTCAGAATGGAGAATTTAAATGGATAAAATAAAGCATGTAGGATTGCAAAGTAATAATAATATCAATAGCTAACATTTATAAAGTACCTAAGACTTGCCCTGGCAGAATAGGCAAATGAGAATAATTTGTTCCAATGCCCATGAAGGTAGCTGAAACAAGCACTGTGGAGTGCTTAGAGTCCAAGATCACCTTCAGACTATACTGAGGCCAGAGTAAGATATTAGTGGAGGAATTCATTCTAGGTGCTTGGTTAGACATCTAAGACAGGAAGGTCATCTGTTGCATCCTGGGCCATCATCAGTCATTGTGACCCTGTCTTACTACTAGATTGTGATGACTCTGGAAGAAAGAGTGAGGCCAATGACTTTGTTCAATTCTGCCTCACTTAAATCCACCTTATGTATGAATCAAAAGACATCAGCCATACCTTTTACCATTTTTCCAACCATCTAGTGATGCCATTTTGGCCCTCTTTGGGAACAAAGGACAAGAACCAACCAACCAATTTAATTCTCACAATAACTCTGGGAAGTAGGTGCTACTTATTACCCCTATTTTACAGATGAGGGAATGAGGCAAATGGAGGCTAATTGATTTGCCCAGGACACACAATTAGAAGTGTCTGAGGTTGTCTCATGGCTCAGTTATTCTTGACTATATAGGTCCAGTACTCTAAACCAATTATATTGATACACAGTTATCAAAATGTTAAAAAAAATTCACAGACCCCAGATTAAGAATATCTTCTAGAAGATGGTCTCTGAGTTTCTATGGCCAAAAAAAAAAAATATCATTACATAGTAGAAAGTCTTCTGAACTCCTTGAACTTGACCATCCTGGTCTTTGGATAACAGATATGTAGTCTCTCACTTGGCACAGACTCAGAGCCTTTCTATTGTCTTCTGTTCTAGCTTGGCAAGACCTGCCAGAGCTTGTGTTCTCTTCACATGACATTTGGGAATCCAAGATCACCTTCAGACTATACTGAGGCCAACATAAGACATTAGTAGAGAAATTCATTCTAGGTCTGACATATATTTACTGGGGAAATCTAAATATGTATATGTCAATACAGATGAAGTAGCTCTTAGATTCCCAGAAAACCTCAAAGAATATAGAATTCCATAGAGGATGGGAGCAATGTCAGTCAGTCAATAAACACTTACTAAGCATCTACTACAATTATCCCTTTCACATCTTGAGGTTTAGGGGGTGCAGCTCCCATGTGATCTGGAAAATTTGCACAAAATGTTTTGGCTCTCCATACCAGAGAAGAAGTCTGATTTTTTTTCTTTCTTTCATAGGGTGTTTATGACACTTTATTTTAAAATTTGGGTTGATATCATTCTATCCTATACACCTGAATTTCTGAGTTTCTAAACCCTTTCTGTTTCATCTGCTGGCCTTTGTGTGTCATCTGTGGCTTCTGCAAAATTCTCTAAAACTTCCCATTTAACTTCTTATGCTAATCTGTGAAATATCGAAACTGCAGTGGGGAAAGTCACAATGTGAAAGGGATAACTGTATATGTTAGGCACTATTCTGAACACTGGGTGTATATATATATATATGTATGTATGTATGTATGTGTGTGTATATATATATATGTATGTATGTGTGTGTGTATATATATGTATGTATGTATGTATGTATGTATGTATGTATATATAAAGCAGAAAGACTGTCCTAATAGGAGGAAGACCATACTTAAAAAGGAAGGTGGAAAAGCTGAAAAGAGTCAGTGGTAGGTGGTAGGGGGTGAAGGGAAGTTACCCAGAGAGGGATCATGATGGAGAAATCCAAAGGAGTGTAGCCAGGTGAGGAGCAGATAGCTGGCCTTGTCATGCTCCTTAAATAGAGGCCTTTGGGAGGAGGTCCCTGATCTTCCCTCAAATTGGAGATGTCCTAGGAGTAGAGAGCACTGATAAGGTGTACGTGCTAAGGCTGATGTAGCCTGGAAGGGTGACGAGTTCCTGGTGCTAGGGTGGAGAAGTGTCAAATGATTATAGCTTATGAACCCCCTACCATAGTCTTAGCCTTCTGAAAAAGCAAATTCTAGTTTTTTCTTAATGAAGTGTTGGAGAGCTGATGGTAGTCACCGAGGAAGCCATGATTAAGTCTTCAGGAAGCATCAAAGGAAGACAAAATACAATCTGAGTTCACAAATCCGGATGGGTGGAATTTGTGTATGAGTTTACAGATGTCAAGACCAAGCCTGACTCACTGACTCTTCTTCAGAGTTATGCCCTTCCATTTCCTGTTCTTCTGTTCCAGAGTTTTCCTCCTCGTGATTTCACTATCTCATGGGCTCCTGGATCTCAGTGTAATAGGATCATCCCACCAGGAAAATATTGGCATCCTGTGCAAGAAATTAGTTTGAACCACCATAGGTATTTCCCAAAGCTCTTGCATGTGGTTCACAAAGAGGTTTGGATTATTTAGGATGTAATTTCTGTCTTTTCTAATCTTTATGTCAAATAACTGATTATGAAATTAATATGATGAGAATAACAATAGAAGATTAAAAATAAACATAATCCAAGCTATCAAATACCCACACAACTCCAGTCCACTAACTGCCAACTAAAAGGTGAGATTTATTACATCACGAATATCTCACAGCCAACTCATCATGTACCTATTTCCTTTGTTACATGTGATAACAAACTTTAATCTCTAGTGACCACACAAGGGTCTCAGACTAGGAAGCAAGACTCCTCAAGAAGTCTTTGAAGATCTTTCTGGAGGGAGATGATAAAGAATGAACAAGGTGGTAGAATTCTAGAGTCCATGACATGATTAGGAAATTCTTTCCCTTAATAACAACAGCTAATTTTTATATAGCACTTGAAAATGGGCAAGAACACTTTTAGAAATATCTCCATTTAATCCTCACAACAACCCTGTAAGGTATATACTATTCTCTCCATTTTACAGATAAGAGGACTGAGGCTGAGAAGTTAGATGACTTTTCCAGGGTCATACAGCTAGTAAGTGTCTGAGGCAGGATTTGAACTCATATCTTCCTGATTTCCAGCTAAGCACTCTATCTACTATACCACCTTAGTTGCCTTCTCTTCCCTGTAGCCCAGCCCAACAACAGGGACTTGGAACCAGGTGGTTCTTCAAGCATTTTCCTACTTTTTTATTGAAAAGAGTATGAGCTGATTATCATAGCCTTGAATAAAAAATCTAAATAAGGAAAGTTTATTTGTGGAGTCCTTACTTCCCCTTTCTTTTCCCTTCCCTCCAATCCTGCCAGAGGTACCCTGTTACATGTGCCAGGACTCCCATCTGTCACAGAGGATGTGATAAACAAATTCACACTAAGGTGTTAGTGACTGAAAACAGCTTAATGTTTTACTCTTTTCAGGGGTATTTGTGCCTTGAAAGAGGATACTTAAAATAGGGCAATGCTCAACACGAGGAAATACACTCAACTCATTATCGCCAGTTCTTTATTTTTGCTAATGGTACTGCTATATTCCATATTCCCCATTTCAAAACCTTAGGAATAATTTTAGACTCTTCACTTTCCCATGTGATTAGTTGCTAGCTACTATTAAATTTACTTCTGAAATATCTCACATGCCCATCCCTTCCTTTCTATTGTTACTGCCATCATTCTAGTTTGTGTCCTCGCTGACTTTCCTGAACTACTGCAACTGCATTCTATTTAGCCTTTGTGTCTCTGGTCACCAATTTATCACAGAGCTGTGAAATTTTCCTAATGCGCAGGTCTGATTAAATGATATCCCTGATCAGAAGCTTCCAAAGATGTCCTACTGCCTACCAAATATAATCTAAACTTCTTTTTTTTTTTAGTTCTATTTTATTTTTAATTTATGGAATAAAAAAAGCATTTCCATAACAGAGTATAATTTTTTTAAAAAGATGATTGCACACGAAACTGCAAATCTATTATGTACAACTTGCTATTCCTTTTAAATATATAATAAAGTTATCATGTGAATTTTTGTTTCCTACTTTCCCCCAACATATATAGTATATGTAAAATAATTCTATACATACTTCTATGTATCATTTCTTTCTCTGGATGCAGATAGTGTCTTCCTTCCTATGTCCTTTATAGTTAATTTGAGTATTCATAATAGTCAAAATGACTTATTAGCTCAAAGTTTTTCTTAAAACAATATTGCTGTTATCATATACAATGTTCTCTTGGTTCTGCTCATTTTGCTCTTTATTATTTTATGCAAATCTATCCGTGTTTTTTCTAAGATGTCCTAGTACCTACCGAATATAATCTAAACTTCTTGCTCTGGTTTTGACTTAACTTTACAGACATAATTGAAAGAACAGTGGATTTTGATCCAGGAGACTTAGGTTTGACACTTGGCTTTGACGATTACTAGTATGAGACCTTGGGCAAGCCAGTGACCTTCTTGAAGCCTTTGTTTCCTCATCTCTAAAACAGGAATAATAGCATTTATAATGTGCTTTAAGATTTGCAAAGCACTTTACAAGTATTATCTCATGGATACTCACAATAACCCTGGGAGGCATATGTATTTATTACCCCCATTTTAGAGATGAAGAAACTGAGATTGAGTGAGGTTAAGTCATTTCCCCAGGGTCACACAGTTAGGAAGTATCTGAGTCCAAATTTGAACCCAGGTTTTCCTGACTCCTGGTCTAGTGTTTTATTCACTACACTTAGCAGAATAATAAAGTCTTATAGTATCTACGCTTCGGAGGATGTAGTTTTGAGTATCAAATGGGATAATGTATGCTCAATTCAATTCAGTTCAACAAGCATTATTAAGCAGCTATTATGTTTCAGGCACATAATAGGTCCTTAGTAACAGGTTATAAATATGAAATTGTTCTGGAAAGATATCTCAGAATAAGATTGTGAAGGCCTTTAAGGCTAAATGGAATATTTTGTCCTAGAATCAATAGGGAGCAACTGAAGTTTTTTGAGCAGGAGAGTGACAGGGTCAGATCTGTGCTGTAGGACTATTAATTTGGTTGCTGTATGGCAGATAGTTTTTAGAGGGGAATGACTGAAGGCTGTTGTTGAGTTTTATCCAACTCTTCATGACCCCATTTGGGGTTTTCTTGGCAAAGATACTGGAGTGGTTTGTCATTTCCTTCTCTAGCTCATTTTACTGATGAGGAAACTGAGGCAAACATGGTTAAATGACTTGCCCAGGGTCACACAGTTATTGTGTCTAAGGCCAGATTTGAATTTAAAAAAAGATTAAATTTAAAAATAAAAAAAATCTTTCTGATTCCAGGCCTGGCACTTTATCTACCACCCAGCTATCCAACTGAAGGTAGGAAAACTGATTAAAAATCTATGTCAGTAGACCAGAAGACAGGTGAAAGCCCCAATCAGTTTAAAACTGCTTTGTAAGTTTTAAAGATCTAGAAAATGTTAGCTGTTGTTATTTCTGTCCTACATGTACTGCGTGACCTACTTAATTTTCCATGAAAAAACATATCTTGGACTTTTTTTTGTCTTTGTTCTTTAGTTCACATTATCTTATACAGGGAATTCCCTTCTTTTACAACAACTCACCATGTTCCCTTCCCCCATATCCTCCTCAATCCCCAGTTGAAAGCTATTACAAAAAACGTCCATGCTTCCTGAACACATTGCTCTAGAGATAAGTGGGCAGTGCCAGACTGGATCTGACTCATACCCTAGCTCCACATCCTGGTTTGAAAGAAATGATGTTTGGGAGAGTGGATTAATAAGAACCACAAAATGAGACCAACACAAATAATCAGGAATGGGCAGTTGAGAATGTGAGTCTGGAGTTCTGGTAAAACTAATCAACTAAGATTGTAGGGATGGGGGGGATGATAGAGAGGCCATTCTGCTGGAGAAGATGGATCATTTGTCCATATACAGAGATTTACCTTGGCAACAAGGGCCACCTCTTCAAGTGAAATAGGGGTGAAGGAGGAGGTGGCGGAGGAAGGCATCTGAATGATGTGAGATGAGAAAGGGGAAAAGAGGGAACTCTCAGGGAATGACCTCATTTTTTTAGCAGAATATAAGGCAGCTGAGAGAGTGGTGGTGGTGGGGAGGCTGCCATGGAAGGTTTGATGAGGGATGAAAAGCTTTGGAAAAGCTTCTATGGTGCATGGGATAGTGAGTTAATTAGGCAGATATAAAATAATTATCTTGCAACATTGAGAGCCATGTGGAGATTATGTAATGTAAATTTGCAGTGAATTCAGGAAGCCTGGTTTCATGATTTTCTTCAGCTTCATTCAGCAGCGCACGAGTAGGAATGAAGCATCTGCTAGTTGGATAAATACAAGGCTAAGGTTGGCAGGACTAGATTGTTGCCAGTATAATAAGAGAGGAAGGGACCATAGAGAAGAAGACAGTAGAGAGCTGAATTGTTTCACGAAAGGCTCAAGATTAGGAAGGGAGAAGAATGGAGCTAGTGTAGAAATGATAGACTGGGAAAGAACTGAAGGGTGGAGGTTTTCATAGGTCACATTGAGGATGAAAAACAGGGTTTGGGGTTGCAAGGCTGAAGAAAAGGTGGAATAACAGATTATAATCAGGAATGGGAATTTCAGAGTTCATGAACATGGAAGTAGAATATTTATGGATGATGACCAGATGAAGGGTGATCTGGTCTTACTCACATGTAGCTCAAGTGGGATAAAAGAATAAGTTACAGGAAATGGCTAGGTTGAGGCAGGATTTGAGGAGGAGAGAAATATTGAGTGCGGCATTGAATTTGTTGAGAAAACGGAGTATTTTGGAGGTCAGTAGATAATAGTTGCCAGAATTTTGATTGGGTGGTTAATATAGATTGAGTGAGCCTCAAAGAAGGAAAGATTACTGAGTGATGATGGTAGAGGGAGAGCCTGGAAGTAGCAATGGGGAGCAAGTAGCATTCCAGATAGGGGTTCAGTATCACTGGGATGGGAGTTTGTTAATCATTGAGGAATAAGTTCAGTTAGGTTTTCAGTATCCTTAAGGTTTTAGTCTTAGGGTGGAGTCCTCTCAGGGAGTTAGGTAGATCAGGGGAGGGGACCAGTGAGGAAACTGATGGAAGGTCATTACTCTCCTTCTGTGAGGAGGAAGAGATCAGACCAGGAAACCAGCATGTGATAGAATGGTGATTCTCTCCTTCCCAGGCCAGGCCAGGCCAGGAGAAACGGAAAACCTTAAAGTAGTAGATAAGTGCTGACTATTACTTTAAACTAGATTTTAAAATTTCAGTACATAAGAATCTACTTTTTCCTCTTCCCAATCATTCCTCTTCCCCTTTCATACTTAATCAAAATAAATTCCAAAAAAAAAAATATGTCTCATTTTACACCCTGAGTTTATCACATCTCTATCAGGAGATAGGCAGCATGCTTCATTACCTGTATTTTGAAATTCCTGTTGATCAGAATTTTTAAGACTTTCAAAGTTGTTTATCTTTACAGTGTTGTTGTTATAGAATTACTCTCCTTGTTCTGATCAATTCACTCTGTATCAGTTCATGTGAGTCTTCCTGAGTTTATCTGAAACCTTTTCATCATGTCTTGGTAGAGGATCAAATGAAATCATATTTGTAAAGTGATTAGCACAGTACCGGCCACATAGCAGAGGTGTGATAAATACTTGTTCCCTTCTAACTTCTTTGCAAGGCAGGGTGCAAGATCCATCCTGGGTCTCAGGTTCTTCAGCTGTAAAATTGAGCTAATTATAGTATCTCTAATATCTCTTCTGGTTCTTTGATTCAACACAGAACAGATATGTACCAAGAGAAATTACTGCTCTGTAAAAGTAATAATGATTATTATTCTACCTACTTCATGAGATTGGTTCATATTGCTGATTGATGAAAACTACATGCATTCTGCTTTTTGCTTAGAAGAAGTCCTTTGTCCTTTTTTTTTTCAGTGCACTTAAAGTCTTGAATTCTTATGGTTTACCACTTACACATAACACTAGAAGGAATTCAATCCAGATTGATGTAGGATAATATCCTTGTCTCTTTGATTAGCTTTTGATTTGACTTATATTAACTTATATACTAAGCAGGAGGAGTCTTGGACATTTCTAACCCTAAGTCAGATGGTTTTCTGGGATGTAAAGGACTATGATTCATCCCAGCACACAAAGAGTGAAAAGAACAGATTTAAACTTAGCCTGGGGGCACTTTGCTAGCTATTTGTCCCCTTAGCTGGTTATGGTCTTTTATAATCTCCGGTTATAATAAAAGAGCTCTTAGGTTGCCCTTGTTGTGGCATGGAGAGGCTTTCTAGTCACTGAACTCTAGCAGATGGGAGGTAAGATGGCTAACAGGATTCCAGCTAGAAGTTGGTAGGACTCCATTACAATGTGCCTAGTAAAGTAATGCCTAGCAGTGACCCCAAGACTTCCCAGTAGAAATATACCCCAAGGGAGCAGGCCTAGCAGTAGCAGTTCAATGAAGTCACCAGAAGATACCAGAGGTGTTACAGAGCTAGAACCGGGAGCTGCCATGTGAATTGGCCGTATGTGCTTCCTTCTACCCACACACTTTGGGACACACTTGTTCCCTACTTGTGCATATTTCCAAACATGTTCTTTCAGGTTGTCTATCAAAGATGTATGTATTTGTGAGAGAATATGCCTGAGGTTTATGGAGAAAATCTTCTATTGTCACTTTTTTTTTTACTATTTTATTTTATTAAATGCCTTTTATTTGAATTGTGTCCTCTTTCTGACTAATAAAAGTAAATATATCAGTGGGGTTTGTAAGCTATATCTTTGTTGTTGTTATCAGATACATTGGTCTTCTGAATCAAGAGCTTCAGAATCTTATCTAACCTTCTTCCAGATCTCCCCCTGCCAGGTTGCCTTGAAGTGAGCCATGCGTCCGGGTTGTGATCTTGCATTGCTATTTAATATTAAGATGATAGTGTTGATGTTTAAACTTTGCAAAGGCCACATGTAAATGTGGCTGGTCCATATAGTTTAATGATGTCATATTTGTTAAATGTCTCTTATCTTGTGCCTTCCTACGGGCTATCTCCCCTTACTGAAAACTGCTCCTTCTTCTCCACTACTTCTTAAAATTTCTAGTTTCATCACTAATGTGAAAATACATTTAATAGTAATGTATATGTATAGGCTATATCAGATTGTGTGCCATCTTTGGGAGGAAGGTGGGGAGAGAAGAGGAGAAAAATTTAAAATTCAAAAGCTTATGGAAGTTATTGTTGATAAATCAAAATAAATTAATAAAAAAATTTCTAGCTTCCTTCAAGGCTCAGTTCACATGCTGTCTTCTATTGGAACTGTCCCCTAATTCCCTGAATTAATAGTGCTTTGTCTTTCTTCCACTTATCATGTACATATCTTTTATAAGTTGGATCACCCCTCTAGCACTAGACTAAGCTTTTTGAGGGTAAGGACTAATTTTTAGTTATCTCAGTGCCTAGCGCTGTGTTTTGCAGGGACTTGGAAACTATTTATTGAATGGGTTACATTTACAATAGGATTATGTTTGCACCAAATGAGCTGTGAAAGTTATTTTCTAACAGTTACTGTGACTTGTAAGCTCTTAGTACTTCCCTGCAGATATTTCTTCTTCTTTTTTTCTTTTTAAATTTTTTTATCTATTTATTTGTTTTTAGTTTTCAACATTTACTTCTATAAGATTTGGAGTTCTACATTTTCTCCCCTCCCTCTGCTCCCTCCTTCCCTCGGTGGAGTGCAATCTGATATAGGCTATACATGTACACTCATATTAAACATATTTCCACATTAGTCATGTTGTAAAGAAGAATTAGAACTAAAGGGAAAAACCATGAGAAAGAAGAAACAAACAAAAAAGAGAAAATAGCATGCTTGGAACTGCATTCAGACTCTGTAGTTCTTTCTCTGGACGTGGAAAACATTTTCCATCATGAGTCCTTTGGAATTGTCTTAGATCCTTGTATTTCTGAGAAGAGTCAAGTCTATCAAAGTTGGCCATTGTACAATGTTGCTGTTACTACGTACAATGTTCTCCTGGTTCTGCTTACTTCATTCAGCATCAGTTCATGTAAGTCTTTCCAGCTTTTTCTGAAGTCCACCTGCTCATTTCTTATGGAACAATAGTATTCCATTAACATTCATATACCACAAATTGTTTAAGCCATTCCCCAGTTGATGGGCATCCCCTCAATTTCCAATTCTTGGTCACCACAAAAAGAGCCCTGCAGATATTTCTACTTCTAAAATATTAAATAGGAAATTATGTTTTACATTTGGCAACTTTTTATTATGAAGATTGACTTAATTTCTTTTATTTTGCTCCCAAATTCCCCCATCTCTATTTTATCCATACCCTTTCCAATGTTTATCATTTCCATCCATCCCTCTACTGTAAACCTCAGAATATTTATTAGTCTAAAACACTGGGCTAGATTTAGATTTAGATTTTTAATTTATTTATTCCAGACCTGTGATTATTTTGGTAAAGGTAATTTCCAAATGAAGAAACTCCCTCTAACAAAGCAGATTGTCACCAACATGGTGACTTCTAGCTTTAGAGTGCTTCCTGGTACCCAAATACTTGTTGGGGGGGGTGTTTGGAGAGGAGGGAATAAGCATTTATAAGGTCCTACAACATGTACCAGACACTCTGCTAAGTGCTTTTACAAATATTATCTCATTTGATCTTTGTAACAATCCTTCGAGGTAGTTGCTATTATTACCCCCATTTTACAGTTGAGGAAACTGAGGCAAACTTGCTAGTTCACACAGCTAGCAAGAGGCTGAGGCTTGATTTGAATTCACATCTTTCTGACTCCAGGCCCACTGAACCACTGAACTACACAGTATGTGTTAGAAATGAGACTTGAAACCAGATTTTCTTAACTTACAAGTCACAGTATGTAAATCATCAGGCTTCTATCTCATTTTCATCTCAATGAGCACTGGACCTGAGGTTTGATTTTAAACCCAAGACCTCAACATCTGGCTCTACTCTCTAGGCGTCTGATTATAGCTCTGTGAAAAGAACTACATGTGTGAACTATATGGCCTCCAAGATCCCATCCAGCTCTGAAATTCTCAGCTTTAGGGTCTAATGATTGAACACAAATTCCTCTGTGGTTTTCCCCCGACGTGTAGAAGAGGGATGCTCCTTGTCTCTCGCGGCTCATGCCGGCAGAGGGCGCAGGGACTTCTCTTCCTGTGGTTTCGGGCTGCGGTGTCCTGTGCACGCACACCTAAGGCAGTAAGTTTTATACGCTTTACCCAGTAATTTCTAAACGCACGGAAGAGTCCACCCAGAGCCGCGTTACCAAACGGGCCGAAAGGCAGAGTGGCGGGTGCGCAGGTGCCCGCGGCAGCGCTAGTTGGTGAAGGCGGCTCTGGGCGTCTTTCGTTCCCAGCTGCTCTGATTTGATTTACAGGCTGCTGTTTTCCTCCTTTCAATTGTTCTTTATTTGTTCCAAGTAGATTCCCGTTGACAGGCGCCGCGTTGGGGGCGGTGAGATATAGGGGATGCTTGGCGGGCTGAAGCGTTCTCCTTTGTTCTCTTGGAATGTTTTGGTGTGAGCATAACCAATGAGTGAGCTCCTAGGTCCCCACGGTGCCGTCTGCGGCCGCTGGTCCCCACCCCGCCACCCCATCCCGCCAAGGATTCATTCCTTTCTCCTTCCCTAGCGCTTATTGATATTCCGGTTACCTAATGGGCTGAATATATATGTTCCCTCCCCCGTTTCATCCACCCCTTTCTTCTCCTCTAGGCTTTCTTCTCCCTAACTCTCATTAAAACCATTTCAGAGGCTGAGCTTTCATTGTCAGCAATCGCCCGTCTTTCTCCCCCACCCCCCCAAACAAACCCACCCAAACCAAAAAAACCTGAAGTGTAGATGGCTGACACCTCATACCACCTGGATCTAGGGCGGAGGATTAGGGCAAGGGAAGAGGACGGCTTCAATGCACACTGTATAGCTCTCTGCCTGCTTCCCTGCCTCTATTTGCCTCTCAACAAGCTTTGATTGAGACAGCGACAGAAATTTTTCCCTACGTAGTAGACAGGTGGCACAGTGTGGATAGAGCGCAGGACCTGAAGTCAGGAAGACTCTCGTCTTCCTAAGTTCAAATCTAACCTCGAAAACTAACTGGCTATGTGACACTGGGCCAGTCATTTAACCCTGTTTGCCTCAGTTTCCTCATCTGTATAATGAGCTGCAGAAAGAAATGGCAAATCACTCCAGTATCTTTGCCAAGAAAACCCCAAATGGGATGATGAAGAGTCAGACATGCCTGAACAAGTGGGAAGAGCACTGGAGGCAGAAGAGTGGGTTCAAATCCTGTGCCCACTACTTATTTCCTTTGTAATAAATCTTTTAACATGCAAATAAGCTTCAGCTTCCTCAGCTATATGTAAATAAGTAATTTAACTTCTCTGAGACTCAGTTTCTTCATCGATATATACAAAAATTCTAACTCTTCCAAGGTTTCTTCCAACTCTAAATCTATGATCTTAAGAGCTGAGAATTCAGGAGGGGCTGGTCAGTGATGACATAGTGTTCTGTTTTACTCTTTTACCTACGGAGATATGAATTGACACCCAGACTTGAACCTCTGAAAATGCTACTGAGATCAGATATACTCCAGTAACATTAAGTTCACAGTACACAAAATGACAATTTCATTACTTTGCAGTTAGAAGATGTAGCTCAAAGTCCTGGCTCAGGTGCTTCCAAGACTCTCAGAGTTGGAAGGGATCTCATTAATTTAGTTCAACCAGTGCTGAGTGGGAAATTCCCTGTCTAGTACTCTGACAAATGATCCTCTAGCTTTTGCCTAAAGACCTCTCTCTGGTAAGAAGTAACTACTGCTGGAGGCAGCCCATTTCACTTTGGAAGGCTCTATTTGTAAGAAGTTTTTCCTTCTCTCAAGCTTAAATCTTCCCCTCTCCAATTTCCTTCCAACATTCCTATTGAAACTAGGAATGAAAACAGTGAAAACTAGTTTCACCTGCTGTGTATAAGTAAAGCTTGCCTAACTCTTCATCCAAATTGCAGCTATTAAGTCCCCAGGAAGTTTTCTTTTCTTCGGGCTAAACAGTTCTGTTAACCACCCATCCTTATATAAAATCGCCTCTAGTCCCCCCCACCCAGCTTACTCTCCTATGGATATGTCCGAACTTGTCAATGTCCTTCAAAAAATGTAATACTCGACCTGCACATTATACTCCAGATGTGGCATCATCAGGGTAGAGCATGCCTGAGCCTGACACTGCCTCTCAATGCAGCTTCAGGTTTTTAAAATGCTGAGACAGATTGTTGATTCATACAGAGCTTATAATCCTTTAAAACAGGAGCTCTTAAACTGCTCAGGACTCCTTTATACTCTTAAAAATTATTGAGGGCCACTAAAGACCTTATTTTTTAATGTAGGTTATATCTATTAATATTTACTGCATTAGAAATTAAAATGTCTTAATATGAAAATAGTTTTGACCTTGTGGACCCCCTGAAAACATCTTGGGGATCCTCAAATGTTACTGGATCACAGTTTGAGAATCATTGCTCTCAAAGTCTCAAATTTTTTTAACAAGAGCTATTCTTTAGCCTTTTCACCCCTTTCTTCCTGACTCCTTTCTGAGAGTAGCTAGTGGATCCAGTGTTGGGATTTGGAATCAAGAAGACCAGGGTTCAAATCTGGTCTTTGACACCAGCTGCGTGACCCTGAACAAAGGCCCTAAAACAGAAGAAAGTGTGTCATGTGTGAGGAGGAGAAAAGGCTAGTTTGGAGTTGAGGAAGGGAAGACTCACATAGAACTGCATGTACTCACCCATGTAGCTCTGCAAGGGAGTCCATGAACAATCTCATTCCTAAATTCTTACCTCCTACTTATGGGAAGGGGATTTCATACATGGCATGATCCTGGAATTTAGACTTCTGGCCAGAAAGAGGGGATTTCTTGGGCATTGTCAGCTTTGGGGTTCGTGTTGAGAAAAACCCTAATTTAAAGAGTTGGGACTTCTGGCTTACTAGGAAGAAAAGGGGAATTCCTGAGCAGGATGTTTGATGAGAGAAGAGTTTTGTCTATTTAGACCCTGCAACTGGAGGGACTAAAAACTAAAGCCATGTTATGGGGAAACAGAGTTGGTAGAATCTTGGACTTGAAGACCTAAGTCCAAATCCTGCCTCAGACTCTTATTATATGTGTGACTCTGGGAGAATCACTTCACTTCTGTCTGCTTTAGTTTCCTCATCTGTAAAATGGGGATAATAATTGCAATCACTTTTCCAGGTTGTTATGTTGGCAGAATAATGCTTATAAAGCACCTGGCACAGTATAGGAGATGCTGTATAAATACTAGTCATTATTATCATACAATTTTATATTTAGAGGTAGAGGGTACCTCATAGGCCCTCAATCCAACTGCTTCATTTTATAGATGAGGAAACAGAGACACGGGTTCTTTGACTAAGCCCCATGGGTGGTAAGTGCCATTGGCAGGATTTGAATCCAGGACCTCTGACTCTACAGCTGTACTTACAGTACAAGTCTGAAGGGAAGTGGGTAGTCTTTCCAGTGGCCCTGCTCTCCAGGGGGTGTCCAAACCACTGGATGGCTTTATTCCATATACATTTGTCACCTTTAATTCTTGTATAGGAGCTAACTGGCAACTAGGTAGTGCAGTGGATAGAGCACTGGACTTGGAATCAGGAAGACTCATCTTAATGAGTTCAAATCTGGCTTCAGACATTTACTAGCTATGTGACCTTGGGCAAGTCACATAACCCTGTTTACCTCAGCTTCTCATCTGTAAAATGAGTTGGAAAAGAAATGGCAAATCATCCTAGTATCTTTGCCAAGAAAATCCCCAAATGGATCACAGAGAATAGGATGCAACTGAAAAGACTCAACAGTAACAACAACAATGAAAGCTTGTTATTCACACTTGTGAAGGCCTAGACATGAGTTCTGCGTATGAAGCTTTCCCAGTAATCACCAGGTTGCTGCGGAGTGAGGGGATCTGTGCTCTTCCTTACTTTCCCCTCCCAACTCTAAGCTGGTAGAATCAGGACTCTTATAGACCATGCCCATCTACACCTGCTAGGCAGGCTTGGAGGTATCTCCCTTCTCTTGAGTCAGGGCAGAGGAGGATATTCAGCCATAATCACAGGGGAGCCCTAATCTCCAGGTGAGCCACGCTGGTAACCACTCAATCACTTCCTTCTTCTAGGGGAAATCCTTGAGTTCCATTTTTTTTTTTTAGGTTCTACTTGTTGGGAGAGTTATAGAATCATTCATAAACCTAAATTGTAATTCAAAAACCCCTGGCTAAGGTCGTTTTTTGCAACTCTTTCCCCCTAAAAAGAACTAGAAGGTTCTAACATATATTCTGGGAAATATAAGAAATCCATTGAGGCTGTCTGTGATCACAAATAATGACATGCCATAGCCAGTGCTTCTTAAACTATGGGTTGCAATCCCATATTGGCAACAGTGAAAGATTTCTGAATGCTCAATGACAAAAATTTAAATGCATAATGAATTGACATGTTTCTGGTGGTGCTTGCCTGTGTTGCAGTGGGTAACTTCACTGCAGCCTTGATTCTGAACACAAATCATGGGCACTTTGCAATGCACATGCTCTCAGGCCAAGTAACACCAAGAAAGTTGCCATAACAGAAATGGAGTCTTGAGTGGAAAAAATTTAAGAAGCCTTGAAATGAGAACAAACTAATTTGTTAAAAGCGAATCACAATTACAAACTACTGTCCAAATGATGAATGATGGGAAAATAGAAAGCAGTTGGATTTTATCATTTCTGTTTAAATAGACTGAGGCAGAAAGAGAAGATAAAGAAGGGCTATGGAAGGAGCCCTCTACCTAGGCTTGGATTCCATGGCTGAGGGATTCGCCTCCCTTTCTAGTCACTGCTGCTGCTGCCTGCATTGGGTGAGGCTTGTGGGAGCCTGTCCCCTTAGTCTCCGTATTCTCTGGGCTGCTTTTCTGATCTTTCCATTTGCTAGTGCTCTCCTCTTACTTGAAAGTACTTCATATATACTTTATATTTACTTACTCCTGTACATGCTATGTGTCCTCAGTAGTACGTAAGCTCCTTAAAGGGAGGACTGTTTAATATACATTTTTTCATCTTTTTATCTCCATTACCTAGCATGGTTCCTTGCACATAGTGAGCACTTAAAAATACTTCTTGAATTAAATTGGATCACAAGTAATGAGTTTCCCCCCACATTTCCAATTTCCCAGCATATTTCTTTTTAGTGTTCAGACAGACCACTCCTGGCTTCCCCTGCCTTTTCTTCCTTCCTTTTCCCTACATTTTTCTTTCCTTCCTTCCTCTCTCCCTCCTTCCCTTCGTTCCTTCATTGCTTCCTTCCTTCCTTCCTTTGCAGGTAGACAGCTAAGGAGAAGAGAGAATACAGCAGAGATCTATCTTAAAGCTCCCCAAGGCAGAAAGGGGTGGAAGGGAGGGAAAGGTGGGGGAAGCGGGTAGAACTGACGGTAGAAAATATAAAAACCACACAGTTTATAATTTTAAGAATTTTCGAGTGACGCTACTTCCCATTTTATGGTGAGTGAGGTGTGCCTCTCTTCAAAATGTCAAATTAAAATGGACAATTCCCCGGTGCTCCCAGTGGAGAATGAAGCATAGAAGGGAAGAGGGAAAGGAAATCACTTAAAATACAGTTTTCTGAAGATAAATTCAACACAAGAGCCCAGATGATATTTTGTTCCTCTGGGGCAGCTTGTCTCCAGTTTGCAGTGAATGCATTTGTATGATTGTTTATAACTGTACTATTGTTAGTCTGACTTTAGAATAATAATAAAAAGAAGAAAATAAAAAAGACACATGGGCTGCTCTATAGGTTTCTCAATTTGTCATTAGAATAGAGTCAAGTTTATGTTTCAATAAGTGCTCTGAAAAAGCTGGATGTTTCCCCAGCCTTCATCATTGAACCCATTCACTATTTCCTGGTAGACGTGACTGAGGGAGCAGTTTGTGTCTGGGGGATTGTCTGGTGATGACAGCAAAAGTGGAAAGCCAACTGACTCATTGACCTTTCCGGGTGCCTGTGCAGTCCCAGCTTATACAGGAAAAGCCTCATTCTTAACAGAGAACTGTCTTTTTGGCTTCTCCTAACTGAAAAAATGGTCACCTCATATGTCTGCAATGGAGAATAAATGTAGTAGCTTTTTGGAGAACTTTTCAGTTCCCATGTATCTGGGAGGAGAAAACTCAAAGCTCCTTCCATTTCAGGGTCACTCACAAGGCAGGCTGGACACTTAACATCAGAAAATTGGATTGAGTTCTTGAACTTGACCTAATCCTTAAAGGAATGATCCTGGAGATGTCAAAAGAACTTGAGGAAGGCCTCTAGTATGTTGGTTGGACCTCCTGTAGGGAACTTAAAAGGAGGGTGTGGATAAGAGTTACACAGGATGGGCAGGTGTGGGTGGGCTGCTATCTGTAATTTTGGGAGGAGTACCCAAATTGATGGGATCCCAGGGCTAATGGTAGCTAATGACACAGTGGATGGTGTCAACTTTGGACTTGGAGTCAGACTTAAATTCAAATCCTGTCTCAGATATTTATGAGCTGTTCTGTCCTAGGTGAGACACTCTGTTTCCTCATCTGTAAATATAGAGATGATGATTGTACCTATCTCACAGGGTTGTTGTGAGGATCGAATGAGATCATATGCAAAGTGCTCCATAAATGCTTGCTATTATTATTTTCATTGTTGGTCAGTCAATAAACATGTATTTAGCACCTACTAAGTGCCAGGCACTATATTCAATGCTGGGGATATAAGAAAGACAAAAGGCAGCACCTGATCTCAAGGAGCTCACAGTCTAATGGGGGAGACAACAAGTAAACAATCATGTACAAATAAGTCATAGACAGGATAAGATAAAAATAGTAATTGGAGTATTAATACTCCTTAAAGGTTTAATGCCAAGCATCATGGATCAAAGACTTAGAGATGAAAGAGACCTTACTGGCCATTGAATCCCACACTCTCATTTTATAGCTGATGAAACTGAAGTCCAGAAGGGTTAAGGGACTTGTCTTAGACACTAGATGTATTTAAGATGAGTCATTTATTGAGGTAGTAAAAAGAGTTTTGATTCCATTGTCAGTGAATAATGACACTCCTATGTGGTGTAAATGGTCACCTTGAGCTGGACTGTGACTTCTCTGGTGAAAATATACCTAAGCAATACTGGTACAGGCCCTTTTCATAAATGCTTAATACCTTGTGATAGAATAAATGTTGAATGAATGAATGAATGAATGAATGAAAGCCAGAGAGTGACTGCAGAATAAAAATAGTGAGATCAAGATAGGGAGTCAGCAGTAGGTGTGATCCCTTATCTCTCTCTTTGGGAATCTTATCTCTTCCATGAGTTTTTTTTTTTAAATCTGAAAAATGTTAATATTGATATTCCCCCCCCCCCCCACAATGGAAGTGTCATTAGTATCAATGAATACATGGGGCCTGGAGATCAGTTTATGGTCTATTCTCCACTCCGAATCAAAGGAGACTTGTCTTTTTCCCATTTCCTTCCAAACTTTCACCAGCTTGTTTGCTACCAACTTCAATACTTACAGGTACATAGACTAGGATTAGATAAGTTAAAATCTTAGACTCTAAGAGCTGGAAGATGTCAGAGGGAGGATTCTAGGCCTGCTGGGACATTAGTCATCTAGTCCAACTCATCACTGATATCTGCAATATCCCAGGTGAGTGGCCATCCGTTCCTTGAAGAGCACCATTGATGGGGAACTATCTTGAGGCAGCACATTTCACTTCTGGTACGAAGTTTTCTCTCACATGGGACAAAAATCTGTCCCTCTGTAACTTTCATCCATTTCTTTTGGTTCTGCCCTCTAGGATAAAAACTAAAGTAAAACAAGCAAGCAAACACAAAAATCCCCACAAAGTCCAATTTCTCTTCCGCATAGCCCTTCAAATACTAGAAGACAACTATCATATCCCCTTTTTTCTTCCCTTCCATCCCAAACTTCTCTTCCTCATGCTAAGAATCTATATTTCCTTAAACTAGTTCTCATAGAGTGGGGTTTCAAGTCTCTTAGCCATGTTGTTCCCCCTTTTTTTAGTACAATCCAATTTGTCAGTATCTTTTTTTATTTGATAGTCTATTATTTGTAGACTCTAATTTCTTTCCCTTTTTGAAAAATGGTATGTTTGCTCATTTTTAGTACTGATTTCTCCCATATTTCAGTGCCTCTTTCCTCATGTAGCATTCTAATCTTCATTTACCTCTCACCTACATGTGAGTTAAACTCTGTCTTCTACTCTGTGACCAGTCCTGTCCCCAGGTACGAGAAATATGGAGAACCTTTGGCCAATAGCTCACCATCACATTAGCCTTGCTTTGACCTTGTGCCCTGATTCTAATAACTTGGAATATTTCTTGTTGCCTTTGACTAACTCTTTGCATTGTGTATGGGTACTTATAACTGGGTTCTTGTATTGGTCATTATTTCTGAGTCCCTGCCTTGGCTCCATGCCCAATTCAACAGCTCTTCAGAGATTGGTGTCGTAGTGGGCCCTCTTGGTAGATTCAGAACCTGTTGGATGACTGCAAGGAAAGAATATTAATTAATTGTTCAGTTTCAACTTGGAGGGAAATTTTAGTGGAATACCTAAGGGATGTGGGATTGGAGCTCAGGAGAGATGTTTGAGGATGGGGAATTGCATTAGGTTTAGCCCTTTGTTCTATCATTTTATGATGCTGACTCTGTCTTTCAATATATTAGCTATCGTTTCCAGGTATATCAGCTACTGATTTCATAAGCATATCATGTATGTCTCATACCATCTATGCCATATCATTTAAGTCATTATGTATGCAACCCTAGCCTTTTTCCTGAGCACCAGTCCCACACCTCCAGTTGTTGAGGTAGCTGTAATGAAACACATCTAGAACAAAACTCATCCTCTTTCCTTGTAAACCCCACCTCTCCTCCTAATAATCCTCTTGCTGCCAAGGATATCAACCTTTTTCCAGTCGTTCAGGTTCACAACCTGAGAGTCATCCATGACTCTGTACTTCTCACTTATCTCACTTCCATATCTAATCAGTTGCCAAATCTTATTAATTCCACCTTCACAGCCTCTCTTGTATCTATCCCTTCCTCTCTACACACATCACAACCATCATCTTTCACCTAGACTATTGCAACAGCTTCTGAATTGATTTCCCTATATCTAGTCTCTCTCCCTCTCCCATCCATTCTCTATGTAGCTGCCAAATTGATACCCAAGTGTGGGTTTGACATTGTCATTGCTCATGAAGTTTCAGTGATTTCCTCTTGCCTTTAGAATAAAATAGAAACTCCTCTTGCTGGCTTTTCAAATTTCTCATAATCTGTGTTTAGATTATCTTTCCAGGCTGATTACATGTTGCTATCTCTCACGCACTTTACATCCTAGCCAAACTGGCCCATTTGTGTACAACATCCTATTTCCTTGTGTACAGTATCCTATTTCCTTGTATACAACATCTCATTCCCCATATCTTTATTTTCTGGAATTTCTCTGTCCTCACCTTGACTTTGTGCTTCTTTCAGGATGCAGCTGTATCAAGAGGACTCTCTCAATTTCTCTAGTCGTTAGCACCTCCTCATTGACTGTGCACTTATTTTGTACATAGGCTGTATTTACCTACTTTTGCACATGTTGAAACTCTCATTAGAATGTAAGCTCCATCTCGTTACTGCATTTTCATCCCCAGTGCCTAGCACGGTTCCCAACACATAGCAGATGCTTGATAAAGTTTATTTATTGATTGAAGATAAAGTTTAATAGAAATAAATGTAAAATACTAGAGTTAGGTTAAAAGAATCGACTTCTCAAGAATAGGAGTGGTGAGGTGTGGCTAGACAAATAACTGGGGGTTGGGGTGAATCTGGGAGTTCTGCTTGTTGCTAACTTAATGTAAGTCTAGTGTGACATGACAACCAAGCAATAAGGCATTTGTGATGTCTGGAAAAAGGGAGGAATAGTCCTGTTGTGTTCTGCCCTAATCCAACTATATGTGGAGCATTGTGTTCAGTTTGTGATCCTCAAATATTTCAAAGCCTGCGTATGCTTCTTTTATTTGTGCTTGTCTCCTTTTCCCTTTTGTAATATGTATTTGTATGCTTGGGCAGGTAGCTGGCATGGAGCATAGAGAGTCAGGCCTGGAGTCAAGAGGACCAGAGTTCAAATCCAACCTCAGACACTTACTAGCTATATGACCCTAGACAAGTCACTGAATCTTGTGTCAGTTTGCTCATTTGTCAAATGATCTAGAAATGCCAGACCACTCTGGTATCTTTGCAAGAAAACCCAAATAAGATCACAAAGAGTTGGACATGACTAAAGGACTGAACAACATTTGTTTACTCGCCCCTTTCCTTATCACGTTGTAAGCTCTCTGAGAGCAGGACCTGCATCATACCTAATATCTTTCATTCATTTATTTAGGACGTGCTGTGTACCAATAATGGTGCTGGGTGAAGGGAATACAAAAAACAAATAAAAAGCCAGACTGAACGCGGATTGCCATGGAATGTCTCATGCAGGAAAGAGTGGGGCTGGTGAATTAGAAACCAACATGGAGCCTGCTTTCCAGCAGAAGACAGCACACTTTGAATTGAAATTTGGATTCCACAATTAAATACTGGGAAAATTGGTACTATTGGTATTAATAGTTATATATATCAGTTCTCTAGCTAATGGAAAGCCTACGTACCAAGCTCTTAGGCAGCAATTTATGTCTATTCTATCTGTATTTGTACGTATCTATATCTATATCTGCTTCTCTTACTTTGTGGGCTATCTTCTGTGCCCAACTGATTTTGCCCTGAGTGTAACAATAGGGGTACAGTGGTAAGGTAGGGAAGGCCCTAGGAAAGAGATACTATGAGAATGAAACTATGAAGGTGATGAGGGTCCTGGCCTGGGAGCAAAGGTGACAAAGTGTAGTCAACTGTAGGAGTGGTGGACTAGGAGACTTTTGATGGGAGGAGGCATATTCTCTCCATGTTGGCTTGTTGGGCAAATTTTGTGGCTAGCTTTTGCTTGAAAACGTCCAGAGACTAGGAGCCTACTACCTCCTGAGGCAGTCCATTCCACTTGAGGCAATTCAGGAAAATTTTACATATGCCCCTTGGTAAATTCCCCCCAGTTGTCCTTAGGGGGCAATCAAAACAAGACCACATGAAGAAAATACCATGGTCCATAAATCTTTTCTTCTTGACTAAACACCTCCAGTTTGTTCAACTTGGCCTTGTATGAAGTATGTTGAGCCCTCTCACCACACCATGTTCTCTGGACATACTCCAGTATATCTCTTAATAATAGGTAACATTGATATAGAATTTACCATGGGCCAGGTACTGTACTAAGTGCTTTGCAAGTAGCATCTCCTTTGATCCTCACGACAATCCTGAGAGGCAGCTGTTGTTATTATCTCCATTTTACAGATGAGGAAACTGATAAGTGTCTGAGACTAGATTTGAACTCAGGACTTCCTGACTTCAGGCCTGGAGCATTATCCACTGAGCCACCTAGTTGCCTATTGGTACTTCTTAGAACTCATAATATCTATATCAATCATCCATCCATCTATCTATCTGTCTGTCTGTCTATCTATCGATCCATCTATCATTTCTTTCTAAAGCATAACTCAGGTGTTACCTCCTATGGGAAGTCTTTCCTGGTTACCCCCATTTAGCAATGCTTTATCCCTCTTGGAATTATGTTGTATAACTTTTTATTTACTTATTTGTACATATATTGTAACCTCCAAGGAGAACGTAAGTTCTTTGAGTTCAGGGACGGTTTTATTTTTGCCTTTGAATCCTGAGAGCCCAACACAATGTCTTGTAGATAGTAGATGCTTATTAAATCTTATTTAATTGAATTCCCATGGAATGGTAGGGGTCTCTAAATAAAGATAGTCTCCTCTCTCAAGCTGATTGAGGCAGCTGGTGGTATACAGTGGGTAGAGTGTTGGAGCTAGTATCAGGAAGACCTGAATTCAAATCTAGCCTCAGACTCTTACTGTGACCTTGGGCAAGTCACTTAACCTCTGTCTGCCTCTGTTTCCTTAACTGTAAAAAAGGGATAATAATTGCAAAGGGTTGTTGTAAGGATCAGATGAGATATTTGTAAAAAGCACTTAGCATGGTGCCTGGCACATAGCAGGCACAATATAAATGCTTATTTTCCCCTTTACAGTCATTATTTACCTTACATTGTGATTGGGGACATATATTCACACACGCAAATATGATATATGGCACCTAGTAGCTTATTGCTTACTTCTAGTATTTCTAACATACAGTTTTTTTAGTTGTTTTTCAGTAGTGTCTGACTCTGTGTCCCCATTTGGGATTTTCTTGGAAAAGATACTGGAGTGTTTGCCATTTTTTGAGACAAACAAGATTAAGTGACTTGCCTAGGGTCGCAGGGCTAGTAAGTGTCTAAAGTCAGGTTTTTCTGACCCCTCTAATATACATATACATGCATTTTTTTTTCCTTTTTAAAGGCCTGTTTGGGATTCCTTTTACACCACTCCCCAGATAGTTTTCTCCTTGTCTGCTCCCCTTATGTAGGTGTATGTATGTATGTACATACACGCTTAGCTTCTTGTGTGTAACCTCTAACCTCCCTGTGCAAAGCTGTAGCATGGCTCCCATGTCTTTCCATTCATCTCACGCCCTCTAGTGGCTCCAGTTCACCAAGTCTTAAGGTCCACCTGGACTTCCTTAATCACTTCTGTTGAGCTCAGCTCATTCTCCCTTCCTCTACTCCTCAGTGCCAATTTTTAGAGCTACTTTCTGCCTGTGCCAGAGTCTTGCCTCAGAATTCAAGTTCCATTAACTGCCAAGGCTTAGAATCCTTTCTATGGATTGACTTGTTCATCCCAGTTACACTCTGCCCCTTTGGTTTCTGTGCATCTCCTGAATAACTGACTGGATTGGTGACCATCTGCCATGCCTTTGGCTTCATACCATGGACCTGTAAAGGTTTCAGTCTTTCTGCCTGTCTGGTTTCTAAACCTATCACTTATTCTGGCATATGGCATCTATGCAAGTTTTGCTTTCTGCTTAGTTTCCAGTTGATGTTTTGTTTTGACCTTTGTTCCATATAAGTTGGGCTTCTTCCTTAGTGGACCCATTAGATAAGGGGTTTTTAACCTGAGGTGTGTGAACTTGTGTTTTTTGTTCTATTAATAGTATTTTATTTCCCCTCTAATTACATGTGAAGAAAGTTTTCAACATTTACTTTTATAAGATTTTGAGTTTCAAACTTTTTTTCTCCTTCCTTCTCTCCCTTCTCCCCTCTCCAACATGGCAAGCAATCTGATACAGGTTATGCATGTACAATCATATTAAACCCATTTCCACATTAGTAATGTTGTAAAAGAAGAATCAGAACAAAAGGGAAAAGCCACAAGAAAGAAAAAAAAAGAGAGGAAATAGTGTTCAATCTGCGTTCAGACTCCATAGTTCTTTCTCTAGATGTGGATAGTATTTTCCATCATGAGTCTTTTGGAATTGTCTTAGAGCATTATATTGTTGAGAAGAGCCAAGTCTGTCAAAGCTGATCATCGTACAATGTTGCTGTTACTGTGTACAATATGTGAATTTGGTTTTTAAATACTTGTATAACTATATTTTCATATAATTGGTTTCCTTTGTCATCTTTTGTATTTTAATTTTGTGCATTTAACACATTCTGAGAATGGGTCCATGGGCTTTACTAAATTGCCAAAGGGGTGCTTGACACACACACACACACAAAAGATATAGAACTCCTGTACTAGATGACTAGTCCTCCCTTCTCTATTGTGGTTAGGGCTTCCGGTTCCTTGACTGGTCTCTGTAATCCCTGCAATTTACACAGTCTGAGAACAGACAAGGGGAAAACCAACCGAGGTGTGGTACAAAATGAACTCCAAAAGGGCCTTTAGAAAGAGGAAAAAAAAAGTGCAAAGTGTGACATTAGTAGGGAATCCAGTTCACTTCTGCATCCCTTCTACCTTCCCTGAGAACTTCTACATTCTAGTGGGCATTTTATGCTTACTGCTGCTGGATTAATCTCATCTCTCAGTCATGAACCCTGTGGGCTGAGGAAGCCACTAGGGAAAGTCAGCTGCTGGGAACCACTGTGGAAGGCTGGGTGGTTTGTTGGAGAGTGAGGAGGACACTATTTCATGTTGTCTTAATGATTTACAGGTGAAGCCATTCTGCAGTAGTCATAAAGAGGCCATAAATTCAGGAAAAGACATAACCACCTGGCCTTGTGGTCCCTGAAGCCTTGGTCCTTGGCAGCTTAGCCAGACCCAGGGGATATCTCCTTTCCCAGGGCTAACCTGAATCACTGCCTTCATTATAGGATTGCAGAAATGAGTACATCTGCCCCTGATGAGGATCAGTCCCACAGTGCTGAAGTTTAATTACCCTCCTCATCACTAGCAGGGCCTATGCCGCTGAGCAGAGGTCCTGTACTGCCTTGTAAGACCTCAATTTTTAATTGGGTCCATCTTTACCAAATAATTTGCCTATTTAGGGTTGTTTTTTTTTTCAAGCCTCATTTCTGTTCCAATATTTGACAATACATTTGAAATTTGCAGATTTACTAGTGTGGCAAAAATTCCAAGTGTGGACCTTTTTTCTTTTTAACCCTTTCAGTGTTTCTAATTCTAGGTTCTTGGGAAATGCCTAAAAGGAGGCAGCTATAACACAGTATCATCACCAGCAGCAGCAGCAGCAGCAGCAAGCCTTCCCCCATCAACTCACATGGTGGCACTGATGGCTATCGTTGCTATGACAACATATAACCCTTTCTTCATTTCCAGAAAGGGCTGTGAATGCATGATGGACAGCAACATGCGAAACAGTTTTGTGAGGAAGTGGTGGGCCTTGGGGATGGGGATGCTGCTCCACCCAGAGAGTTCATTTTCTTCTCTCTTCATTTCTGTTCTCTGTCTGGGGTCTTGAGTCTCATGTTTGTCATGCAAGTCACAGAGCAGGTGGAATAAGAGCTGAGAGCCTGAGAGAAGAGAGGGGTCCAGGCTGTGTGGGCAGCATCCTATGTGAACATAAGGTATTTTGGATGTAAGTTTTTTTAGCCCTTAAAAAAGTAGGTTTGCCATTCTGTTTCTTATCTTAAAGAGGCCTTTCAGAACAGAGATGGAGGGACAGCTAGGTGGTACAGCAGATAGAGCACCAACCCTGGATTCAGGAGGACCTGAATTCAAATCCGGCCCGAGACACATAACACTAGCTGTGTGACCCTGGGCAAGTCACTTAATCCCATTGCCTAGCTGGGAAAAAAAAAAAGAACAGAGATGGAGTTAATGGAAAAATGTGAGTTCTGCCCTTTAAGCAACCATTTTTCAGCTTCCCCATTTTACGTTTGAGGAAACTGAGGTAGAGAGATGTTAAGTGACTTGCCCAGATCACATAGCTAGACTCTAGAGCCAGAACTCTACTGCACTAATAATAATAATAGCTAACATTCATATCACACTTAGTATGTGCCAGACACAGTGCTAAATGCTTTACAATGATTATCCAATTTAATCCTCATAACAGCTTTGGGATATAGGTGCTATTATTATCCCCATTTTACAGATAAGGAAACTGAGGCAAATAGCAATTAAGTGACTTGCCTAGGGTTGGACAGCTAGTACGTGTCTGAGGCTAGATTTGAACTCGGGTCTTCCTATCTCCAGGCCCAATACTCCATCCAGTGTGTCACCCAACTGCCTCTAGGATAATTTTGATCAGTCACACAGCTTATGGCTTAGGCAGAATTAAGACTCTAACCTAGATTTCCTGCTTCCCAGAACGCATTCCTCTTACTCTTAACTCAAACTTCCATGTCCAAAGCACCTGCTTACCAGAATAGATGCTACTCATTAGCACATTATGTGTGACTTTGGCCAAATCACTTAACCTTTGTTTGCCTCATCTGTAAAATGAGAGGGTTGGGCTACTGAGTTCTCTTTCAGCTTTCAATTTATCATCTTAGAGTCTTATACCCTGGAGCTGGAGGAGGCTTCCTCATACATGCAATGGTTTGACACCATTTAAACTGAGTGTGATGGGTGAGGTGGGCTACGTGTAAGTGTCCTGATGCTTCTAGGCTATACCCACCTACACCCTGGCTTAGTCCCCTGCTTTTTGCACTCTACAGAGAGAATTCAGGCAACTACATAACTAATTATGTAACTAACCAATGAGCTAGGAGGTATAGTAGATAATTTAGAGCCGCCAGATGGTGCTATATTACATCACCAGCCCAGGGGCAGTATTTGCAGGCAGTCAATGTGCTTGCATGGGTTTCCCCAAAATAGTTTATTTTTTGTCCTAAGCCTGCTAAACTTGCATAAGGAAATCTTTTCAAGGTCAAAGGAAGTAGAAACTTAAGAACTCTGGGAAATGTGTGCCCACATACATTTTCTACCTTCTACCCTACTCCCTTCTGGGAACCATTAGAAACACTTGTTTATGTCAGATTTTTAGCATAAGTAAAAATGGAGGTAGAAGGGGAAGATGTGTTTGTGTGTGAGAATGATTTGAACCATTAAACAGAAGAAATTATCTTTGATTCTCTGCATATGGGCAGCTTAGAAGTGATCATTTTTATAGCCAATTTATGTTACTATCTCTTTATCAAACTGACCATGCCATCTCTTGCTTTGATGCATCAAGTGGTAATAGAACCTTGTCAAGAAACCTAATGTTTGGGGGCCACATTTCACTACAGCTCTTTGTTGACCTGCTCAGAAAGCTCGGATGTGTCTTTTCACCGTATCTCTATTTTTTTACCCAAATTATTTTTATTGTAATGAGTTCTACTTCAGTGTTCAAAGCTGCTGAATTCATGGACTCAGCAAAGGGTAGGACCACAGCCATTAATCCCTCCTAGTTCTCACAGACTACCAGCTTTAAGCTACTCTGAGTTCAGCATTGGTTTACTGGAGGACCCAATACAAATCAATAACCTCCCCTAGTCTCAGGAAGCTCCTCTCCAAAGCAAGGATAAGACTAATGGACTTTCTTTTAGATTAGTGCTGCAGAAGAGCATCTAATGATTTTAAAATGTTTTGCCTGATAAATACCAAAGTTTAAAGTTCAAAGCCTCAGTAAGTCATGAGGTTATAAACTTGAATCTAAATGTTGTAGCAAATTACAGTTGGAATATATATATATATATATATATATATATGTATGTATGTATGTATGCATACATACATATATTTATTGAAAAAATGACAAAGCTATTTCCAATAAACTTTTAAATTTACAAATTGGATGAAGGTTATAAAATGAATTAACACTCAGTTTGAGGAATCAATACATTCTCCAGTGCTGCAGTGAAAATGTTAATTCCTCTGCTCCTTTCTTGTTACATGATAGGCCACTGTCTCTCATCTCCTATTATTTCTTTTCATGGAATAAAATAATAACCTACATGTGTTGAAGTTTCAAAAAATGTTTTTTTTTTTACAGCAACTTTGTGAGGTTAGGTTGTACAAGTATTATTATGTTCCGTTTTCAGATAAGGAACCGAAGGAGAAATCTAGTCAAAGGGCTATTCGAAAATTTGAAGAGGAAGAGAATACTCTTTTTCATCCTTTCCCCTCTCTTCTCCTTCTCTATTTTCCCTCCCCTCTTCCCTTTCCTTCCACTTCACTTCTCCTTCCCTTCCTCTTTCCTTTTCCCTCTTCTCTCTTTTCTCCCTCCCCTCTCCTCTTCCTTTCCTTCTCTCTTCCTTTTCCTCTTTCCTTCCTTTTCTCTTCCTTTTCCTCCCCTTCCCTCTCCTGCATCCTAAAATTGGATTTGCAGTTGCCTTCAGATTAGCTCCATCTGAAACTCTCACCAATATCTTCTCAATGTCACCATGTTCCAAACTGAATTCTTCATCCTTAGTCTTCAACCCTTATCTCCTTCTTATTTCTCTTAATGGCACCATCATTCTCTCAGTCTCTTAGGTTTGATACCTTAGGCTCATCTTTAATTACTCCCTCCTCCTTTCCCTTCATATCTAACTAGTCACCAAGTCTTGTTGATTCTATCCCATCTGTGCCTCTTACATCTGTCCCTAAGGTATATCCCCATGGTTACCATCATCATTTAACACCTCATGACCTCTTGTCTGAACATCAGCCTCCTAATTTATCTGTCTAGTTGCCCTCCCACCCTCACTTTAATCCATCCTGAGGGATACCACTAGACTAATCTTAAACTACTGCTCTGATCCTGTCACTTGCCTGCTCAACAACCTTCAATGGCTTCCTGGTGTCTACATGATAGCTATCATGCCACTATGTGCATGTGGTGCATAGTAGACATTTAATAAATGCTAGTTAATTGACTGACTCTGTCTTATCCTCAACAACCAATCTTATTGAACCTTCTATTCCAGTAAAACCAATGGACATACTGTTATTTAAGCATGTTTCAGATTTTCCTATCTTCTTGTTTTTGTTTTAGCGTTCTTTCTACCTGGAATTTCTTTCACTTTTCTATTTATCTATCCAAATCTCCTATCTTTTCTCTCCAGCTTTGAGACTCAGGAGAAAGTCTTCCTTTCTGAAACTATAGTACTCATTATCTATATACCATTCACAGGATAGACTTACTTTTTATGTGATCTTGGACAAATCACTTCTTTGAGCCTCACTTTCCTTATTTGTAAAATGAAGGAGTTGGACTTGATCATCTCTAAGTCATCTCTAAATCTATGATCTGATAGTCTAATGTTCCTTGGAATCCTGAATCTGATTCACATACCATCAGCTTCTTCAGGGCAGGAGTTTTGTTTTTTACCTTTAAAAATCCATCCACAGTGCCTAGCAATGTGCTTTGCACAGAACTGCTCAGTGAGTGAGTGTTGATTTTACTTAACACTTTTCCAGAATTTGGGTGAATCCAGTTAATTCTCAGGAGGTAGATGATTCCTCTTGCAGGTGCCTTCACTCTTGTAGACTTTTAAAATACTACATATATGTTATTATTCCATCAATCCAAATCCTACATTCTTTCTGATGAATAAGTTGATGGCATTAGTGGTGAGCAGTTTCCAGTTGGCTACCTGATAGAGTTATTTGAACGCTCAGCTTTAGTAATAATGCATTTGGGGCTCCTGTGAACAGCTAATTAGGGGGAGCTTGTTCATTATTGTAAAGTGGCAAGTTTAGAGCAATTTAAATAACAAGATTAAAGTATTTTTTAGGAGAAGCATTTCACGAGATATTAATACTTTGGCTGTTTACAATGTAAGATAATGAGAGCATTAAGTTCAGGGAACAATATATTAACAGCAAGTGTATAAATTTGTAAATTCATGTTCTATTTCTCCTTAAGTTGTTTTCCCATTTGTTGAAAGTAAGAGTGAAAATAGCTCACCGAGGAGCCAAGTCCTTCTGTCCAGTGTCACATATATGAGGAAATACGACATTAAGAAAAGAAAGCAAATTTGGGCATCAGAGAGATTTAGTTTGAATCCTGGCTTGGCCATGGAAGTTGTATCATCTTGGACAAGTCACTAGACTCCCCTGAGCCTTTGTTTCCTCATATGTGAAATGAGGATAAGAATACTCTGAATACTCTGAATAATACTTATATCTTGGGCAGCTAGGTGATACAGTGGAAAAAGTCAGGAAGACTAATCTTCCTGAGTTCAAATCTGGCTTCAGATACTTCCTAGTTGTGTGACCCTGGGTAAGTCACTTAAACCTGTTTGCCTCAGTTTCCTCATCTGTAAAATGAGCTGGAAAAGGAAATGGTAAATCACTCCAGTATCTTTGCCAAGAAAACCTCAAATGGGGTCACAAAGAGTTGGGCATGATTGAAACAATTGAATGAAAAACCATCTTGTATGTACCTATTTTATTTACATGTTTTGTCATTAGAATGTGAGCTCCTTGAGGGCAGGAGCTATATATTTGCCTTTCATTGTAGCCTTACTGCCTAGCACATGGCAAGTGCTTAATCAATGTCTTCCAATTGACCATATTACATTTCAGAATATTAAGTTAAGTTCTGGGGGGTCTTATTTTAGGGAGAACATTGAGAAGTTACAGTGCATGCACACTAGACAAACAGATGGTTTAGAAAACTCAAAAAGAAAGGAAGGAAGAAGAAACATACGTGGCACCTGATTTCAAATTTTTGAAGGATGTAGAAGAGAAATTGGATTTATTTTCCTTGGACCCAAAAGGGGTAGAAAGAGGAAGTCATAAGAAGGCAAAAATGGTCTCCATATAAGCAAGAACTTTTTAATAGTTACTGCTGTCCAAAATGTCGTGGACTGTTTTGTAATGAGCTTATTATTCAAATTTTCATTGCATATTTCCACAGGGCTAGAACTAATTATTATGTTTTACATAACTGTAACTTTGAATAGTGCAAATATGATTACATGGGACTGCTTCAGGAGATTCATTACTCACCTAATAGGAACCTAGCTGTAGTGAGTTCCCTGTTTCCAGAGATCTTTCACTAAATGATCACTTACTGGGGACGTTGGAGAGACAATTTCCACTTCAGTTGGGGATTGGACCAGATGACCTCTGATATCCTCTCTAGCTCTAAGATTCAATAATTCTAAATGAGATAATGTATATAAAGTGCTCTCTAACTGTAAAGTGCTATATAAAGGTGATTTACTGTTATTATTTTATAGCTGAATTGTGTCCGGCTTAACATAAAAAGAACAGAATGTGTTTGGCTAAGAATGTCACCTTTGGGCTCTTTTTGCAATAAGCAATCAACCCACCTCAGAGGGAGTTAGGAAAGGACTTTTGGAACAATAAAATGCCAACTTTTTTTTTTTAAAGCATTGAAAAGTGATTTGATAGGAATGATTGTAAGTTCAAAAATGAATGATAGCACCCACACCTAGAATGACGCATGAAATGTCATTTGCCTGGTCATTGATTTTCCTGACAGAGGAGGCATATTTTGGGTCATATTTAGAGATGGAAAAAAAAGAATGTGTCTTTGAGGAAGAAAGAAAACTTCCCGTTGGTTTCCTTAAGGATCCCAATGACAGAGAAGGATTTGAGGGGCAATGGAAATGGTCTGGAAAACAGATAGTCAGGATTCTGTTATTCTTCTAATGGAAAGAACCTGAGTCTTGGGGCCCTAGTCCAAATTCCAGCTCTTGTATTTAATATTTATAAAGATTACCTGACCTTGGACAAGTCAGTTAACCTCTTTGGGCCTCAGTTTCCTTATCTGTAAAACGGGATGGACTTGATGATCTCCAAAGTCTCTTCTAGCTCTCACTCTGTGGTCTGTGATCCTAAAAGGCACAGATATGAAATCTTGACTGTTAAAAATAGTGTTCCCAGCTCTGGAGCCCATTACTAAGGGATGGATGGAGTGACTACCTACTTCATGGCATATCCTAGGAGTAAATTCACAAACACAGGCTGCTGCTACAGGCAAGATGCCATAATTCTGGGGGCATATGCTTGCAGCTAGGTGCAATAGTGCAGCAGTAGATAGAGGAATCAGGAAGACTCAGCCTCAGACATACTAGTGATCTTGGGCAAGTCACTTAATCCTGTTTGCCTTGGTTTTCTCATCTATTAAGTGAGCTGGAGAAAGAAATGGCAAACTACTCCAGTATCTGCCAACTCCAAAGAGGTCATGAAGAGTTGGGCATGACTGAAATGAAACACTTGTTAAAATACAACAAACAATAATAAAAACTCAAACTCTGCATGTTACGATCATTGAATTAAAAAAATTAACCAACTATTATGTTGTAGGCACTATGGTAGGCACTGGGGATTCAAGGACAAAAAGGAAACTGTTCTTGCCTTCAATCAGTTTATTCTCTATGAGAGAGAGAGAGAACACACATGGTGGAATGCATACTTATTGTTCAGTCATTTTCAGTCATGTCCAACTCTTCATGACACCATTTAGGGTTATCTTGGCAAAGACACTGGAGTGGTTTACCATTTCTTTCTTCAGTTCACTGTACAAATGAAGAAATTGAGGCAAACAGAGTTAAGTGACTTGCCCAGGGTCACAGAGCTATTAAGTGTCTGAGGTCAGATTTGAACTCAGGAAGATTACTCTTCCTTACTCTAGGCCCAGCGCTCTATCCACTATGCTATATAGCTATGGACATAAACACAGATAAGTAAATACAGCATACATAAAGAACAAAGGCAAAATAATTTTTTTTGTGGGAGGAAGAATATCTTACAGTTGTGGCCCCCTTTAAGGTTTGCAGAACACTTTGCATATATAATTTCATTTTACCTTTATAACATCTATAAGCAGGTGTTATTTTTATTGGTTTACTTTCTGAATGGGGCCTCCTTTCTATGTAGTGCAGCTAAGATTGCTTAATATATTCCCAACACTAGCCTTTTTTTTTTCAATACAGTCAAAAACATTTATTAAGCACTTATTATGTGCCGGGTGTTTTACTAAGTACTGGGGATATAAAGAAAGGAGAAAAAAACCCCACGTTTCCTAGATTACAGGATCATAGATTTTCAACCTTGGAAGAAACTTAGAAGCCATCTGCTACAATGCCCTCATCTAACAGATGAGGAAAATGAGGATGAGAGGTTAGATGACTTACCCAAAGTCTCTTAGTCTCTTAGAGGTAGCATTCAAAAGCAGGTTCTCTGACTCCAAAACCAGTACACTTTCCATTGTGACATGCATTTTTCTTATCACAATTTTACAGGAAGAGAACCTGGGTTTATGTGATGTTATAAGCATTCAGGTAATGGTTCGTAGCTAAGTGTCCAATGATCTATACATAATCATTAACACTTGGTTTCATTTAGTGCTCTTGATTTTTTAAAAATAATCTTTATAGATAGCCTTTACTTTCATATAACTTACTTTTTCACCATATCCTTTCCTCTTCCCCTTCCCAGAGAGCCATCTATAATAAGGATAGAAAAGAGAAAAAAATAATTCAATGCAACTAACCAACTTACTCAAAAAGTGTTAACATTATATACAATGTTCTACCCTCATAGTTCTCTATCTCTGCAAAGAAATAGGGAAGGTGCCTTCTCTTCTTTGAGGCCGTGCTTGATCATTGTAATTTTACAGCATTTAGTTTTGATTTAAAAAAAAATTCTATTGCTGTAATTGTGTGTGTATGTATATGTATATATTACCTATATATGTGTGTATATATATATATGTATATATATATATTTACTGATTCTATTCATTTCATCTAAGTCTCCCATGCTTACCTGTGTTGAGGCAGCATAGTATAATGGATAGGGAGCTGGCCTTGGAGTCAAAAAGAACTGTATTCAAATCCTACCTCAGACAATTCCTAGCTATGTGGATCCTGAGCAAGTCACTAAACTGCTCCATGCCTCAGTTTCCTTATCTGTAATATGGAACATTAATGTCTAGGTCACAGCTTGAAATCTGTGATCCTGTGACCACATTCACTGTTTCTTACAAATCAGTAATACTCTATTACATTTATATACCATAACTGTTTAGCCGTTCCATACCTAATGAATACCCTTGATTTAAAAAAAAATCCACATTATTTCTCAAATTCACAAAAATTAGAGTTAGAAAGATTTGGTCCAATCACTAAATGTTACAGGTGAAGAAACTGAGGACCAGATCGCTGAAGGGACTTGTGGAAGTTCTGACCGTAAATTGGTAGCAGAAACAACACTAGAACTCACAACTTAGAAAGCCCAAATCTTTGTTCTGTTAGATAATACTTATTCTCAATGAACAGCTCGTCGTATTGCAAGGTTATCTTGTAGTCACAGTTACGATGCATTGTTCAATGTACAGTGAAGAACACTTGGCCAAATTCAATGTCCTTGATTTTAAAAAACCACATTATTCCTCATACCAACCCATAAAACTTTTCAATTTGTTATGAGTCTTCTAGTCAATTAGGGCAAATTAGCAAGGTCTAACAGACAATTGAATTATTTCCTACAATATTCTGTATGATGATTAAAAGTCTAGTTTCAGTCAATCTTGGCAGAAAGGATGGCAATTATCTCATTTCCATGGGATGACCTCACATTACTATAATTCTTTTGCTAGATCTCCAGAAAGTTGGAGGATCATTTTTCAAATGTCAAAAGGCATCCTGTGAATTCCACATGTCCATAGGCATGAAAACAAGTGGAGTTAGCAAATAGTATCTGACTATGGAGCAGTCTACCAACTCCCTACACCAGATCCATAAAGCTTCAATATTGAACAGCCAGGGCAACAAGGAGAGGAGAAGACTTGCTTGCAAAGCCAATATTGAATTTTCCTTTGTACAGAAAATCTTTGCTTTAATTCCTTCTATAATCAGAGTTGGTCAACACATCCATATTAGACTCTCAGAAACATTTTTTTTTGTTTGTTATTAATGTGTTTTCTGGCTGTTATTGTGTCTTTAGGTAGACAACACTAGGTAGGGTACCCTACCTTGAGACAGTGTGTTCTGTATCTATTACAGCATTGATACTACTCAGAATACCAATGTGCAGGGTTCAACATAATTAACAATGGGTAACTATGCTTTACAGCCTTTGGAAATTGACATCCTGGGTAGACAGTTGGGCTGTTCATCAGCTGGGTAACGTTTTATAACAAGTGCCTGTAATTTAAGGGCAATTATGAATCTATCCATGTGTGATTTTCTAATGAAGTCAAATGAAGAAATCAGCAGTTGGGAGACATTTTTTACTTCTTAATTAGGAGACTCACAGCAAGTTCCTATGTCTTAATTTTCAGCTAATCTTTCCCATTGTATTGTGCTTACAAAAGTAGTGGGAAAGTCATATTGGATTTAAAGAATGTATTTAAGAATTCTTTGAGCCAATTTTCTTATGGGATGCTTTTCAGAGATAATACTTGGATGCATTGATGGATTTGTGTTCTCATTGATATGGGCATTTCCCCTCCTGGAGAAGAATATAGTCCATCCATGCGTTCTCAACCTATACGATTCTTAACACTTGTCCATGGCCTTCCATAAATTCTCTATGGAAAAATTATGAAACATGTTGAAGATCTTCCTCCAGGTATTTTACTATTTCATGCATATCAGTACAAGAATATACTATCCATGTACTACTCCTTTTTCTTGGCTCACCAATTTTTCTTGTCCTCAGTATCTTTAATGATGCTTTTTACATCACATCTTGTGCACAAGTCATTATTAACAATGTACTATAGACATTTTATATCCATTATGCATCTTTATATTGCTCTTTGCATCACCTGGAATTTATATTTCACTTTATTTTCCATGATTTGCAACCGTATAGCATCTTGAGTAGGTGGAGCTAGAGACATTGATGCTAAAAGGATGGGTTTTTGAGTCAGGAGGCTTGTTGGAATCATGGAAAGTGCTTTAGAGTTTCCTCAGTGCTATTCATTCTGCTCCCTTCCTCCTATTTAATTAGGAACCCAGTTTGTACACTTGTATAATTCCTGCTTAAGCTGTATTTACCCCTTTCTTTTCTCTTTAAAATTCCTCCTTTGGCTAATTAATAGTTTGAACCATCCCATCTATATATCTATAGACCTCATTTCTCTTCTGAGCTCCAGATTCACATCTCCAACTCCCTATCTCCACCTGTATGTCTCATTCTACATGTCTAATATAGATTTCATTATGTTAACTTCCTTAGCCTGCTTCTTTATCTGACTTCATTTTTTTAGCCTGTAGTACTATTCAATTTAATTAAACAAATATTTATTAAGTATCTTCTATGTGCAAGGTGCTGTATTTTGGTCAATGCTAGGAGACACAAAGAAAAAAATAAAACAGTCTTTCCTTGCAAGGAGCTTCCTTCTATTTCACCCAGTCTTTTATTTTCATAATTTTGGGTTTATCTTAATTGTTTTTCTTTTCCTCACTTCTCATATCTAATAATTTACAAGTTCCCATTGATTCCATTTCTGCAACAACTCTTAAATCCATCATTTCCTCCCTATTTCCATTACCATAGTATAGGCTTTGATTATTGTAATAGCCTACATTCAATACGTTTCATTTTTATATTGAACATCATCTTGAAGGTCATGTAGTCCAACCTCCTAATTTTATAGATAAAGAAACTGAGGTTTAAAGAGAACTGTCACAAGTCACATAGGTAGTTAAGTAGTAAATATGGGATTTTTAAATCCAGGATTTATAACTCCAAAACCAATGTTCTTTCCACTGCACCACCATGTTGCCTCTCTGCCTTTGTTCTTTCCATCTTTCAATTTCTACTTTATATTGCTGCCAGAGTTACCTTTCTTGTGCATAAATATGGTCATGGAACTCCGCTGAAAACTTTGGTTGCTCCTTATTGCCTACCAGGTGAAGTTCAAATGCCTTGGCTCCTGCTGTCATTCTGCCTTTTCACTTTATATTAAATTAGTTCCATTTACACTCAGTCAAACTGGGCAATTAATTACCTTACCTGAATACACATTCCATTCTCTTTCTTCCTTGCCTTTATTCAGACTGTTCCTAATACATTCAGTAATCTCTTTGCCTTTGATATTCCTATCTGTCCTTTAAAGCCTAATCTTAATATTATATCCCATGTGGAGCCTTCCCTAATCCCTATGGTCGGTGATGAGCAGCCTCACTCAGATCTCTCATAAAACTTTGTTTTGTAATTCTATAATACATTTATTTGGAAGTGCTAATCCACAGGGAGTTGCCTCCCTGGGATATAACCCTACAGTACGAGTTGAAGGTTTGGCATCTCCAGAGGGGTGTTATAGAACCTAACCCATGTACTCCTTTATTTGCTTCTCTGGTAAGAACGTTTGAGATAGCATCCCACTTAGCTGCTATTTCCTTATGACTACATTGATGACGAGAGGTCAGGATTTCTCTTTTTCTAAATTTAATTTATTTTTTATATTTTTATATTTAAATTTATATACACATTTTGTATTTTGTATTTATATTTTTTAAGTTTAATTTATTTATTTTTAGTTTTCAACATTCACTTCCATAAGATTTTTAGTTTTAAATTTTATCTCCCTCCCATTTTTCTCCCCCACCCCTACAGCATATAATCTGATATAGGCTCTACAAATACATTCATGTTAAACATATTTTCCCATTAGTTATGATGTAAAGAACTATTAGAACTAATGGGAGGAACCATGAGAATGAAGCAATAAAACACAACAAGAAAGGAAAAGAGCAAAAAGTATGCTTCCATCTGCATTCAGACTCCATATTTCTTTCACTGGGTGTGTATAGCAATTTCCATTATGAATCTTTTGGATTCTTTTGGATGTCTTTTTGGAGCCGTGAAGAGCCAAGTCTATCAAAATTAGTCATCCCATACTGTGGCTGTTACTGTACAACGTTGTCTTGGTTCTTCTCATTCCATTCTGCATCAGTTCATGTACGTCTTTCCTGATTATTCTGTTCTTCCTGCTTATCATTTCTTACAGAACAATAGTATTCCATTGCATTCACATACCACAACTTATTCAGCCATTCCCCAATTGATGGGCATCCTCTCAATTTCCAATTCTTTGCCACCACAAAAAGAGCTGCTATGAATATTTTTGTAGAGATGGGTACTTTCCCCATTTTTATGATCTCTTTGGGATACAGACCTAGAAGTGGTTTTGCTGGGTCAAAGGGTATGCACAATTTTATAGCCCTTTGGGCATAGTTCCAAATTGCTCTCCAGAATGGTTGGTATCAGTTCACAATTCCACCAACAATGCATTAGTGTGAGGGACTGACTAGAAGTCAACAAGCATGTATTACTGTGCTTACTGTGCCAGGGACTGTGCTAATCATTGAGAATACAAACAGAAAGAAAGCCAGTTCTTGCCTTCAATGAGCTTACATATTCTAACAGGAAGACATAAAAGGTAACTGAAAAGCAGGGTGGAAGAGGGAGTTACCCATGTGGGAGTGATTTCCTTAAATGGAGGTTCTTAAAGGAAACTCATTCAGAGAAAGGGGTGGCCTGAGAAGAGCGTACTTCCAATTGGAGAAGTCCAAGAGTGAAATGAACTTCCAGGATGAGGGGACCTCTGTTGGCCATGGAAGAGAAAGTCCCAAGTCAGGAATGAGGTCTGGAGATTATGAAGTTACAACATATTGCCCACAATAACAGAGGATTCAAAAATTCAAACACCAGTTTTCACATAGTCAATCACTCAATAAACATTTATTAAGATCCTACTATGTGCCTATACCTAGGTGCTAGAAGGGAACTGGGTCCAACCTTATCTTAGTTCTCCCCTTTCTTGTTGGACTTAGCCCATTATTTCTATTTTCCCCCTATGAGTCAGTTATACTATTACTTGGTTTTGATGTCCTTTTAACTTTGGGTCTTTAGGCAATGGATTTGCTTTATGAAATCTGAAAGCCTTCAGTCTTCCTGGAACCTCTGTCTTCATCCCTTAGTGCTCCTCTTCCAAGCCTTGATAGGCACTTTGTTACCAATGGTATCTTTAGGTGATTCCTCTTCACATCCTGTCTGACCATGGGTAGAAATCTTGTTTAGTCTCCAAACTGTGGTTGAGAAATTTCTTTTCTCTCTGGTTTCCTCAAGAATTGTCATGTTTCACGCTGACATATTGTGATCCATGTGCTTGAAAGCTGTTCTGTTAAGTCATATGCTTTTAGATTCATTAAATAACTAAAAATCTCTATGAGTTTGCAACAAACCTGCTTTTTTTTAAATATTTTTTTCTAATAATTGTTCACGAAATTATTTACCCTTTATATTGACACTGTTCCTTAACTACTGCAAGGACAAATGAAAGAGGACTTTTTTTTCCCTTTGAACATTTTCTCCTATCTGTTTCTTTTCTTTTTGAGGGAAATTCAAGGCTTCTCAGACCTTCTTCCTCTTCCTGCTCATTTTACCTCCTAAGAAGCTTCATTAACATCTTCCTTCATTTACATTCTCATTTCTTGGTCTCCTACCTGAGACTGAGGCAGATTGATTAACACTTCAAAAGGCGCTGGATCTTACTAGGTAAGTTTATTCTTTCCTAAAGATTGCAAAAAAGAGAAAGAAATCTGCTACTTCTTTGGAAAGCTCATCTATGCATCAAAGTGACAAAACTCAGCGTGTGTAATCACTGGCCCTGCTTTCCAAGGTTGAAACTAGCAAGTTTGCTGATTAAGGACAAAAGAAATAGAAATATTTCTTTCTTTTTTATATTATGCACATATATAGTTATTTATTTATTTTCAACATTCATTTTTATAATATTTTGTGTTCCAAATTTTTTTCTCCCTCCCTCTCTCCCCAAGACAGCAAGTAATCTGATATGGGATATACGTGTACAATCATATGAAACGTATTTCCACAAGAAATAGAAATATTTCAAACCCTCAAATCAATTTCAGTGCAACCAGAAGTCCTGAAAGAGCCTCTGAAACTTACTAGCTGTATAACAATGGCTCCAGTTTCTTCATCTGGAAAATGAAAGGGTTGGACCTTTAAAATTCTTTTCTAGTTCTCAATCTTTGAACTTTGATTCCACAGGGAGGAGGTCATTGTGAATTGTGCATATAATATTAGATATTTTCCTTTTGGGAGACAGCCTGGTGCAATGGTCTCAGAGCCATAAAGATCTGGGTTCAAGATCTGCTTCAGACACAACAGGCTTTGGGATTCTTGGGCAAGTTACTTAACCCCTCATTTACCTAGGCTGTTCCCTAAGATTTTAAAGATTATAAACTTCTCTACAGAAGAGTTGCCTATCTGCATTCATTAGGAGGAGTTTCATTGGTAGTATTTTCTTACATCAATTAAAACATAGATCTATTAAAAAAAAGGTTTTCCTGTTGGATTATCTCATTTTTATCTCTTTTAGATGATACTGGAGTGTCAATATATATATACCCAGCTGGATCACAATTGGCAGAGGAATCATCAAACAATAGGTCAATTCCTTGCTGCAGTTGAGTCCTTCAGTTTCCATGACAACCTAAATCGTTGGACTTTGATACTGCCAATCCAATTTTTGTGGCCATCTTAATGGCCAAATTGAATTGACTGCCTTGATCCAACAAGTGCTTGGGAATTGGTGGTTAGGGTTTTTAAAAACCCTAATTAACCAGGTGTTGGCTGATTCAGTAGTGGAAGAAATAGAAACCTGAAGGCAAGGAAGGCAAGTCCTCTTTGCCAGCCTCGCCTTCAGAGAAAAAGGTTCAAGAAAACCTATTCATCTACATGTGAAAAGTCCTGCCATTATAACTCTGCTGCAGCTTTTTCATCAGTATTGCTATCTGGGAAGTGAATTTTGTAACAGCCTCTTTTGTGACAGATTTCTTGTATAGTGGAAATGCTCGGGGCTCTCTGATTCTCTTCATATTTCCTGAAAATGGATGAGGGTAATACACAGACCAATGCACACTGGCTTCCTTTCAAAATGTAACCTCTCAGCAAAAAGACATTACTCCAAATAGATACCTTCAGATCCCATTTCCCTTTTTCTTTTGCCCAGCCATGTACTATGTTTTCAAAAGACTTCATCCTTCTAGAGATTGCTTCGCCAGCAATTTTCTCAGGGATCCCCTGCAGTTTAGCCAGGGAGCTACCTGTTTAGGTCCAAGCTGGGCAGCTGCTGCTGGGTGATGAGGGGCTTTTACTAGCTTTCTATTTCCACAAATGGATCCTGTCCTGCACTATTTTCTTGTGAGATAGCCACCATCAGTCAGTGATGCTCTGTACTTCTCCACCTCTGCTCTCCTGTCTTTGCTCCTGTCTCTGTGACTTTAACTCTTCTGTTCTCAGACTTAGCTACTTAGCTCCTGCCCAACCCTCTGCCTTTGGCCATGGCTTGGCTTTCTATTTATCTGCTTAGATCTGGTGTTAGATCTTGCTCCTTCCTCCCTCCTCCATGGTCTCTTTCTCTGGGTTTATTATCGCCATTGGCCTCTAATCTTTAATTCTCCCTCCTTTGGAGATGGAAACATCATTCTTCTTATATTCCCCAAACCAAATCAGACTGCCCAAAGCCCAGTTCAAATAAGAGTGGAACCAGTGTAGGCTCTTGGAGTGGTGGGCACTGAATAAACATTCCAGTAATAGCTGAGCCAGACTGTAGAAAAAAGAGTCATACTTTGAGAAGCCTTTGAAGCTCTGGGAGAGAGATAGAGGTGAGCTGTCTTGCTGACCAGCAATCTGCTTAGAATCCCCTGCTCCACTACACTGTTAAAGCATTTCCTGGGGTTTCTGATACAAACAAAAATCGTTGTGGCTCTTAATCCATAAAAAACTGCGCATGGCCTTGTTTAAGGTGACTTTTTGTAGTCGTACCTGTTGTAATAGGCTGTTAAAGGGGTTATTCCCTACCTCATAGGAAACAACCCATTCTGTTGGACTGTGGAAATGGGTTACTCTGAGAGCTCAAGGAACCTTTAGAAATACCCTTGAGAGAAAAGGACCTGTTTGTACAAAAATATTTTTAGCAGTTCTTTCTGTGGTGGTTAAGAATTAGAAATTGAAGGGATGCCCATCAATTGAGAAATGGCTATGATGGTGATAGAATATTGTGCTATAAGAAATGACAATGATTTCAGAAAAACCTAGAAAGACTTACATGAAATGATGCAAAGTGAAATGAGCAGAATTAGGAGAGCATTATACACAGTAACAGCAATATTGTACAATGAAGAATTGTGAATGATTTAGCTATTCTCAGCAATACAATGATCCAAGACAATACCAAAGGACTCATGATGAAGCATGCTATCTGGCTCCAGAGAAAGAACTGATACTGTCTGAATACAGACTGAAGCATTTTCTCTCCTTCTCCACCCCCCCCACAACCCCAAGTTGTCTTGTACAAAATGACTAATATGGAAATGTTTTACATGATTGCATATGTTTAATCTATATCAGATTGCTTACCATCTTAGGGATGGAGGAGGGGACAAGGGAGGGAGGGATAGAATTTAGAACTCAAAACTTTAAAAAAAGTTTAAAAATGATTTTAACATGTAAATGAGGAAAAATATATTAAAAAAAAAAGAAATACCCCTGAGGTCTGAAAAAACTGATACCTGGTTTTGCTGTTTCAGAGAAAGGTAAGAGATGGTTGTACAAAGCTAATTATTTATGCTGAGTCAGTCTGAGTGACTCCATTAAAAAAACTGAAAACAAGCAAACAACCAAAAAACCTTATTTAGACTTTGAGTACATGGTACCTGGAAGGCATGAGATGGTAGCATGTGCACTAATATCATCTCTTTATGATGCTGTAATAGGGAAGGATCTGGGGCAGCAGCAGCCCCATCTCCTCACTAAAACATGTACCAATCAGAATCATCTTTCCCTTATATGGAAGTTGTTGACTCTTGTCAATGAAAGCAGATAGTAGTTTTAATTTGAGGCCTGGTGGTACACAATGCTTCAGCCTTGGTGAGCTACAATAAACTACTTTTCTCTTATTTCTTGAGTTTGCTTTATTAATCAGGGTGAGGCCCAAACTTTTAACACAGTAGTAGAATTGATTAATTTCTTTGGGATTGTAAGCCAAGATTTGTTACAGAACATAACTGCTGTTTGCTCAAGTTTCATAGTGATTGATGTGAATCCTTATACATGGGTTCAACAAAATCTATATCATAAGCACAGGATGGGTGAGATGTACCTAGATCATTCACATGGAAAAAAAAAATCTGGGGATTTTAGTGGACCACAAACTCTGTTCAGCATGAGTCAACGGTGTGATGTGGTAGCTAAAATAATGATTACCAAAATAATGGCAAGGCCCCAAACCAGATCTTATTGAATCAACATCCCAAAAGGAAGGAGGTGATAGCCCTACTGGGCTCTCCTCTGATCCAACTAGATCTGGAGTAACGTGCTTACGGTTTTCAGGCTATAGGCACACCTCTGTCAGTGACCCAGAAAGTCTGAGGTAGCATTCAAATCTAAGCCTCTTGACTCAAAGCCATGTACCCTATCCATCATACCATGCAGGCTTATTATAAGAGAGGTAAGAAGACAGTCTCTGCGCTCAAGTAGCTAACAAGCTAATTTGGAATAAAAATTAATTTACCAAAAAAAAAACCCCTTAGAAAGCATACAAATAGCAAAAAATTATACAACATGCTAAATTAGACAGTACTCATTTATCATATGGATATGTGAAACCTTAGATACAGTGGGCTGCTGTTCTTTTAAGAACCTAAAAATTGAGGCTGCTAACCTGTCCAGGCTTGCCAGCATACTGTCTGCCTTCACTGAGTTGCATCAGTATGCAATTGACCTCCTCTGTTGCTACTGGCTACTCATTTGCATTTATCTATTCTGTCCCTGTCTCTGACCTTGGCCTGTTCTCTGGCTCTCCGACCTGTTCCCTCTCACCTGGCTTTGCTGAATATCTGCTCTGCTGGCTTACCTATTATATCTCTTGATTCTGGCTTATGCTCAAGCTACGCTCTCATCTGACTTAGTGTTATAGCCCCTTTGCTTCCCTCTTTGACTGGACTCTTAGATATGTGACTCTTGTTTACAGATGGTAGACTTCTTCAGAGGTTATCTCTGGAAGTTATCTCCAGAAGTTACCTGTATTCATGGAGGATGTGACATATGAGCTAGAATTTGAAGCAAACATAGGATTTGAATAGGTGAAAAGAACGAGGAAGGGCATTATAGATGCCATTATAGAGGCAACTACATGAACTGTGACTCAGAGAAAGGAATGAGTATGGCACATGGCGGAGAAAAAGAAATCGTCTCTGGCTGGGACAGAAAAGTCTCTGGCTGGGATAGAGATTACAGTGGGAGAGATTTCATTCCCCACAGCTTGAATTTATGAGGAATATGGCCTTGGTACATCTACACTAAATAGGGTCTGCAAACTTGGGCTCCACTTTCAGGTTTACTTAGTGTGCCTCAGTCTCTCCCCTCTTTAAACAATCTTCCTCAGAAACTGCCGATAATCTTTCCAGGGTGCTTCCCCCTGTTTCTTTGCTGAGGTGAGAAACTATGGGTGTGGAATACTGTATCTAATGGTAGACTTCTTCAATATTCTGTTTGTTTTGCTGAACTGCCCCCCACTGCCCACACTTTTAATGTTTTATTATAAAGGATAGTTTTCAGTATGTGTATGTGGGAAGGTTAGAGAGTAAAGAGAGGATTACAGTGTAAACATAGCTGAAATAAAAATAAAAACATCAATAAAATTTATATAATCTTCTTCTGACCATGTCATTTTCTAATCCCAAAATTTTCAGTGGCTCCCTACTGACTTTCAGGTGAAGTACAAACTACTTAGCTTGATGTTTAAAGCCCTTCACAGTTTCTTCAGCATTTTTAAAAGCATGCTTTCATATTATTCCTCTTGGAATCTCTATCTTCTAACCAAACCGTCCTAGTAGGTATTTTCTAAACTTTTTATTCTGTTTCTCCATGTCTTTTACAAGAAGTCCTCCTTGTCTGGATCTCATAGGTTCATGAAATTCAGAAACAGAAGGGACCTCAGAGATTACCTAGTTCATTCCCTTTATGTTGCAGATGTAAGTGGGAATTTAATTATTAATTTGTTTATTGAATTGTTAATTGATTGATTGTAACATAAATAAGGGAAAATCTCTCCTGAAAGGAGACATGGGTTCATCTGCTCACCCTTGCATTCAAGTACTGAATTCGTTATGACATGCTCATTCATGGTTGGTATGTCTGTGGACAGAATTTAGTCCAGTCCTGGTGCTTCCACACAGATCATTCAAGAAGCCAGGTCTTTGCAAAATGAATCATGGATTATGATAAATTGATGAGAGTGGTGGAAGAGATTTTTCCTCAGAGTAGACCTGGGGTTGTGTTGTTATCATTATTATTAAAATTATTATTAGTAGCACTATTTTTATTTTGGTTCAGACCTGTGATTTTATCCATTTAGGAAACTTCCGATGTGGAAATTCCCTCTGCAAATACAAATAGACAACTAGTCTGTAGTTAATGGTTGAGATGGCCTAGGACACTGAAAGGTTGTGACTCACCCATGGTCATACAGCTATTATGTATCAGAGAGAGGATTTGAACCCAAGTTTTCTTTACTCTAGTGATAGCTTGCTATCCATACTTAAACAAACAGAAACTGTCTCCTCTGATCTACTACCAGCTTTCCAACAGTCAGTGAGGGCAAAAGAAAATAAAGTGGAAGTTAAAGGGGTTACTGACTGGCAGTGGTTCACTTTCTTTCTCCCTGGGTAGACAAAAAAGGGAAAGGAATGAGCTGCTAGCCAGGTCAAGGGCCCTCACTTCCCTTGGCTGCAGGTCACTCTCTCATACTCCTGCTCGTGCTTAGTCAGCAATGAAGGCTCAGCCCAGTCCATAGTTCACAATATGAACATGCACTGATTCTGATAATGTGACTGTGTTACATCCAAATGAGTCTCTGTCAGCTCTGATACTTCTCCTCCAGTCACCAGTGATTGGCTTCTCTTCAGACTTCCATGATGATTTCATCATAGTTATGCTTCCATGACTCTTTCCCTCTTAAGGTCAAGGTGAAAAGGCAAGACCACAGGAACTTGGGGAATGCTGAGTAAACTCCTTGGCTAGTAGGTAGGTCCCCTTCCTTGAGGTTTCGGTGCCCAGAGCTGAAAAGTTCAGCTACATTCATAAGCATTCACCAATTCCATGAGGATTTTACTGCTGTTGCTGTTGTTTTATTTCTGGGGATTATGCAGGTTTGCTTGAGGGATGCAGTAGTAGATGGAATCCAGGACAGAGACTTGGGGGACTTCCACTGTTAGTGGGCATAACATGGATGAAGATCCAGCAATTGAGATAGAGAAGAAGTGGTCAGATAGGTAGGAGAACCAGGAGAGAGCAGTATCATGAAAACCTACAGAGAAGAAAACTTACAATCATCAAGGAGATTGGATGAAGCACACCTAGCAAAATTCAAGTATACTAGTGTGAAATTTGGGTCCTTTGATGACCATAGAGCTTGAGCTATGATGATTTCACCACTAGCATGTACTAGTAGCATTCTTCCTGGAACCAGCTTTTTTGATTAAATTTGACCTTTTCTCTAAGAGTTGACTTGATATAGTAATTGGAAAACTAGCTTCGGAATCAAGTTCTGTCTCTGATACATACTGTGCAAGTTTTTTAGCCTCTGGTAAGGTATGTGTAGTAGTGGGGTTTTCTTTTGTAACATGGTTACTCTGGCCTTACTCTCTCAGGGTCTGCTCTATCAGCTTGAACCCCCACTACATGTATTTATGCATGCATTTGCTACATGGGAAGCTAACGACTAGCTCTCAGTTCCATTTAACCACTTAACATCAATTAGCTTTTACAAAGTAATATTTACTTCAAAGTTTTAGCAAGAACAAACACATAAATACTTCTAGTAACTCCAACATACCTCTCACTGACCTCTGAGGGTGGGTCTACATAGTATAGTTGTTGATTATAAAGAATTCAATCAAATGGACAATTATTATTTCTTAAATTGTCAAGGTGGGTCTATTTTTGGAATATAGAAGTGTGTACTGTCATCTATACCACTGATCTCTGAGAGAGTATGCTCAGAAGATCTTATTTTCTACATACCATTGATCTTATCAAGTCCATGTCCAAAAGCAGATGTTGAAGGATGAATCCTCATATCCTCCACTGTTGGACTGGGATTCTGAAAGTCACTTCTAGTGGTTGCTTTCTTGCTCCTTGGAGTCTCATTCCTGGGCTGGCTTTGGAACCTAGACCTTAGAATTCTAGAACATTGGAGTGCCTTCCTAATACCTTTTCAACATCTCTAGGTCTCAAGTTTCCACCTCCTTCACCTAGAAGAGAAAAGAACAAAGGAAAAACCCCAGGACAGAGGTATCTTTCTTGGGGCCATGTGGCCTCAGAAGGGAAGAAGCCCAAAGGCCTCTCCCCTTAAAGCTTGGTCTCTCACCAAATGCCTTGAATGAAGGGAGTCACCAAATAAAGCCGTAAGAGTGAATAAAGCCAGAAAGAGGTAGGTGATGATGACAGGTCTTCTTGAATGCTCCCCAAACTCCTCAAAGAACAGCCTTCTCAACACCTAGCCAGGTGGAACCAGTTATAGAATGTCTATGCAGGCTCCACAGTGTCTCTAAGGAATTTCCAATATACTCTATCATGATTCTTCCAGAAGCAAGCTCCCTAATAATCTTCATACAGAGAGGTTACATCTGCTGAGCAAGCTTGTGGGGTCTGTGCATGTACTCAATACCCATTTCACTTCATTGGGATTTCTTTGCAAAGAAATCACAGGTCCAGAACTTACCTCAATCTCTAATCTTCCCTCTCCCCAAATTTTAAATAACACATCTGCATAGCTGAGAGGGTGGGGTGGATGGAACAGTGGCAAGTAAGTCTCTGAGAATGGCCTCCTGGGAGAAGAATTTGGGAAAAGTTTAGAGACCATAGGATCATAGTTCTAGATCTAAAAGGAAACTTAGAGGCCACCTACTTCAAACTTCTTGTTGTACAAATAAAGAACTGAGGCTCAGAGACCTGGAATGATTTGTTTAAGGTCATACTGATCATAGGTAGCAGAGGCAAGATTCACATTCAGGCCTTTCACTTCTAAGTTCATTGTGCTTCCTATTGCCTCCCAGTCATCAAAAACAGTATGAGCACTTGTCAGGGATCCTATAGGGGTTATTCTATTTCAGCCCTAGTTGAGATGAGATGACCTCTGAGATCCATTCTGTCTTTGAGATTCTTCACTCTCCTGGAGGCATTGAAAGGGTGGACTTAGTTGCCTGCAGAACTTGGAAGGGATTGCTAAGCCCATTATTATTTATTGGGACAAAATCACCCAGAATTCTCTCTGTGCTGATGGAATTTTCTAATTTTAGGAAGGGGTTAGTAGAGTGAGTGCCCACTTCTTCTGCTTTGCAAGAAGGTTAGATTCAACCATAGCCAGGCTACAAGAGCTACAATCCAATAAAGAGCATGAATTAAAGAAGAAATCCTCTTGGGTCACAATCAAATTTCCACTTAATTGTATAGTTGAAATGCATGCTAGATTTCTATCGATTTTCTCAATGGGTTTGGTAGTGTCTATCAAAGCTATTTTAGCTCAATGAAACTCTCATTTAACTTGCTCCCATGTAGCAAGGGCAGTGTAAATGAAAGTCCACATAGACGTTGGCTTCAAGCCTAATTTCATATGGAGCCAGGAGAGCTACACACCAGCAAATCGAGGGTGACCTATCATCAGGGCATGAACAAAGCAGTTATTCGCAGTATCTCTATCTACAATTTCCTTAAAATTCATAAATGGATAATTACATCCTAATTCTTCTGTCAATGACACAATATCAAGGAGCTGGAGCCAGAGGAAAGCTGAAATATACTGCTCTGAATCTTGTGAAATGCTTCAGTTAGCTCCCAGCACTGTGGTTAGTAACCAGAACCCCTGCCTTACTCTGTTTCAGACATTTCAAGACACCTCACTGACCTCTGAGGCTGTATCTATATGACACAGTTGTTATTGATAAAGAATCCGATCAAACAACAATTTATTTATTTATTTTTAAATTGGTAAGGTGGTCCATTATTAGAATATAAAAAGGGCTTCACAGAAGAATTAGATGGGCTAGTGGTACAAAACAATGGATGTTTGGGTGTATTCTAACCTCAAACAAGGGGAAACTTGTGGCTGAACCCTCAGTGATGCAAACATGGGAAAGGAAGGACGACAAAGGAAAGATATGACTGAGTGGTCAGTGACAATTTTAGAACATGGTACAGTAGTGGACAGAGCTCTGAACTTGAGATAAAGAAGACCTAACTTCAAATCCGGATGTATAAGCTTGTGTGACTCTGAGCAAGTCATTTAATCTCTCTGTGCCTCAGTTTCCTCATCTGTATAATGGGGATAAAGAAAGCACCTACCTCACAAAAGTTGAAATGAGATAACATGTACAGTGCTTTGCAAACCTTAAAGCACAGCTATCATTGTTATTATTGATTGTGGTTATAATGTCCCAAAGAGGAAGGGGTTCAAAACACTAAGCCTACATGTAAATCAGGAAGAAAGGCACAGAGCTTTCATGGGGATGGGGTTTCACTTATGTATTTCTTATCCACTTCCTATCTCTTATATCATAGGTAGAGGGTAACCTGGTGGGGTGGGGTAAAAAGAGGAGGGATGATAAAATCCTGTGGGAGGTATGAGTTACAAAGTTGAATTCACTTTGCAGAATGATCAACTTCTTGCAGATTCCCTGTGCGCTCTCTTTAAATGGTGGAGTATCTGGGAGGAGCTCTCTAATACCCAACCTCTATTATCTACAGTCAAGGGGCGGAAGATCCCAATGGTCAGGCGAAGAGGTGTAAGGAGTATGAGGAGGTGTAAAATTATTGTTCTATTGAATATTTTGTTTAATTTCTAGAGTTCTCTAAGTAAACTGTCATATTCAAATACTTGTTGATCTATTTCTTTCAATGATTCAGAATATAACCAATCCATGGCTACCCATCCACGGCTGCCTATCCTCATTGCTTGAATACAAAGCAACCATGAAGAGCTCCAGGGGTGATAAGAGTTTTGGCTGGTAGATCACAATCATTGATCCATCCATACATTGGAAAGAGCTTCACTCAGATGAATCAACTGAAGGTATCCTCAATGTGTGTCCACCTCTCGTGTTCAATAAACTATGGTGGCTCCCTATTGCATCCAGGACTGTTGTGAATATTTTATAATAATTGAGGAAACAAAGTCTGAGCCATGCAATTTATTAGCAAAGCATGCAATTGCAGAACAGATTGGGTCCAGGGCCTCTCAGCAGGCAAGACTTACAAGGTTTTTTTTTGTAGTATTTTAGAGCTACTATTTTTAGATTTAGGGATTTTCCAGAGTTTCAGGGACTTTGGTTGCATACATCTGCATCTTACAAAAAAAAATAGTTGTACAATAATAAGTGACTTCCCTGAAATTATGTGACCTACAGGAAAACAAAACTTAACCCAGAAAAACAAGACTTAATTCCAGCAGCCATACAAAATGTCAGCCATGATACAAAATGGAATTTGGTTCTCTCAGGATCAAATACAAAATCCTTGGTTTGGCTTTTAAAACCCTTAGAAACCTGGTTCTTTGCTATCTTGCCCGGCATCTTACACCTTATTCCCCCTCAGGTACAATCCAGTGACACTGGCCCTCTTGGCTTCCTTCAAGTACCAGATGAAATCATGAGGTATATAAAAAGTCTTTCCTAGCCTTCCCTCCGTTGATTATCTCTAATTTATCATACACACCCACACACCCACACACCCACACCTGCACCCACATATATCTTGTTTGTACATCATTGCTTTCATGTTGAATCCTCTATTAGACTGTGAGCTTCTTGAGAGCAGGGAATGTCTTTTGCCTTAGCTCAGTGCCCAGTGCACAGAAGTGCATGACAAATGTTTGTTGACTGACTGTTTCACTGTATCCTGTTCTCATGCTGCCCTTTCTCATCTTAGTGCTTTTGCTTGTGCCATAAACTATGTCTGGAATGAACTCCCATGTCATTTCTGCCCTGTAAAGTCCTTCTTCCCCTATAAGGTCCACCTTAGGTACCACTTTCTCAATGATGACTTCCTTTATCCCACCAGCTTGAAGTAACATCTCCTTCTTCATTTCTGCCTCCTATCTTTCCTGGCTTCCTTCAAGTTTCAGCTAAACTCCCATCTTCTGCAAGAGGTCTTTCCCAGTCCTTCTTAATCTTAGGTGTCTTCCTCCTGAGGTTATCTCCAACTTATCTTGTATATATTTTGTTTGTACATAGTTATTAATATGTTATCTCCCCAAAAAACTGTGAACTCCTTGAGAACAGGGATTCTTTTTTTTTTTTTTGCTTTTCTTTGTAACACTGTGACTCACCTAGGAGTTCCCTACATCAATGAAATTACTGACTCTGTGCCTATACCTAAAGGGTTAGGAAACTCTTCCTCCTATTGAGCTGAACTTGACCTTTTTGTAATTCTCTAATTCTTTCCACTTGGAAAAAGTGGGATGATTCTAATTCCTCATTTACATGATAGGTCCTCAAAAATTCCAAGACAGCTTCCTTGCTTTCCCTGATCCTTTTTTTTCTCCAGGATTTGTGGAAAGAAGGAAAGGCATGGAACTTGGAAACCTTAGCTGCATGATTTAGTAACTGCTTAAATGAAGTGAGAGCTATCAAGCCTAAAGCCAAGGCTTTGAACTGAAATGACCCTGCCCCTGGTGCTCATGGCCCGCAGTGCTTTGTTAAGATCTGGAATGAGCAAGGCCAAGGGCCAGAGAAGCAGAGGTTCTTCACCAGTTAACTTTGGAATGATAATGAAGAAAGTTGGACTTTGTTAAGCGTATAAAGTGGCACATGTAGAAATGAAAAAGAATGAGTGGAAAAGGGAAAATATTTTCAGTCTCAGGTTTTTCTTTTGAATGTAGTTACAGTGAGATGAAAAGTCAATAGATCATACAACTCAATCCTTCAGCAATTTTTTTCCTAGGCAATCCCAAAGTGCAGCAGCAATATCATTGATGGACAACCTGACAATCCCACACTCAAAAGAGAGGCAAGAATATGTATCATACCTGGAATATAAGTTGCCTTATCATGATGGATCACCTTATTAATGAAGAATTCCTTAGCTGTTTTGTGTGGAGATAGTGATACATAACTTGAAATATTCACATTAGATTTTGACATTAAATGATCAGTCAATTAGCATTTAATAAGTACCTAGCATGTGCCAGGCACTGTGCTAAGCTCTGGGGATTCAAAGTCACTTCTTTCAAAGACCTTACAGTCTAATGGGGAGACAATACGCAAACAGCTATGTTCAGATAAGATACATAAAGGCTAAATTGGGAGGTAATCTCAGAAGGAGGGCACTGGCATTAAGAGAGATAGGGAAAGTCTTTTTATAGAAGGTGTGATTTCAGATGACTTAGAGAAAGTAAGGGAAGCCAAGAGGCAGAGAGGAGGAGGGAGAGCATGCCAGGTATAGGGCTCAGCTGGTGAAGTTGCTCAGAGCTGGCAGATGGGGTTTTTTGTGGGAGAAACATCAAGGAGGCCAGGGTCACTGGTTCACAGGGTACATGGAGGGGAATTAAGGGCTCTGAAAGTAAAGGGAAGATTTTATATTTGATTTTGGATGGGACAGGGAAGAGGGTGATACGGTTAGACCTGCATTTTAGGAAGATCAATTTGACAGCTGAATAGAGGATAGAATGGCATGGGGAGAGACTTGTGGCAGGGAGAACAACCACCAGGCTATTCCAATAGGTCTGTATAAGGTGATGAGAGCCTGCATTAGGAAGGATATAGCAGAGATTTTAGGAAGGTAGAAATGACTGGGCCCCTCATTGGATACGGTGAGTGGGTGATTGTATGAAATTGAGGATGAGACCTAGGTTTCAAGCCAGGGTGACTGCTGGGAGGGTGGTAGTATCCTCAACATAACAGAGAAGTTTGGAAGAAGGGGTATTTGGGGAAAAGATAATGAGTTCAATTTTGGATTTATTGAGATGACTAAAAGGCAATTAGAGATACAAGACTAGAGTTTGGGAGAGAGGTTAGGGTTGGACAAGTAATCCCCTCAGTGAAAATTACTTTCGCATTGTTATTCTCTGTAGAACACATTTGATCAAGATAAGAAGTTTTTTTTTTCTTTTTCTCAGGCTAGTACTATATAGTACTAATAAAATATAGAGAGGGTTAGGGAGTGCATAAAATGCTGGGCTTGGAATCAGTAAGATGTAGGTTCAAATTTCTCCTCTGACTCTAGCCATATGACTTTGGGAAACTCACTTAACCTCTCTGATCCTCAATCAATTCTCTAGGACTTAAGTTTGAAGTGGGGGGGGCATCTCTAGTCTTACGGATCTATATCTTGCCCCTAGATCCAGATAGCTATGGAGGAGAAAGTGAGGCTGGTGACTGCATAGCCCTCCCTCACTTAAATCAATTCACTTGCAATCATGACATGACCTTTCTGAAATCATGGTCGTCTTCAAGAACAAAGAACAAACAGCAACAAACAAGTTGGAAATGAGACAGGCTAGCACAGTGGAAAGCATGCTGGATTTGGAGCTAAGGGATCTGGGTTTAACTCTCAGCTCTACAACTTACTATCTATATGACCTTGGGCAAGTCATGTAACTTACCTGGGTCTCAATTCCCTCATCTATAAAATGAAGGGATTGGGATAGATGACCTTTAAGTCCCTTCTTGCTGTAAATTTAGGGGCCTTTTGAGCATGTAATTATGCTACACACACACACACACACACACACACACACACACACACACACACATCTCCCTTTACAGGGAACCTCCTCTGGTCCCCTCAGCTGCTAACATCTTTCCTTCTAAGGCTGCAATTCATCTATTCTTTGTGTATCTTGTATGTACTTATTTGTTTATATGTTATGTCCTCCATTAGAATGTAATCTCCTTGAGGGTAGGTAAAATTTTTTTTCCCCCTTTCTTTGTAACGCCAGCACTTAGCCCAAGTTCTGGCACAGAGTAAATGCTTAATAAAATGTTTGTTGCTATGTTCCACTCTTCCTCTGCAAATACTTCTCACCCAAGAAAAAATTACAAGTTATTAAGGTTCTTCTGGCCACAATTCTTTATTATAAAAGGAATCAAGTTTGTATCCTATTAAGTCATTACAATGTCAACAAGAGAGACATTCATTTTAGTACAATGATGTTAGTCTAGTGCTGGGACTGGAATTAGGAAGACTTGAGTTCAAATCCAGCCTCAGACACTTGATACTTGTATGACCCTGGGGAAGTCACTTAATCCTAATTGACTCAGTTTCCTCATTTGCAAAATGAGCTGGAGAAGGAAATGACAAACTATTCCAGTGTCTTTGCCAAGAAAACCCCAAAATAGGTCATGAAGAGTCAGACATGACTAAAAAAGTGATTAGATAATAACAAACCTGAAATTAGCCACAGCAGAACCTAATAGATAGAAAGCTGGACTTTGGATCCAAATCTTACCTTTGATACATACCAGCTTGTGATCCCTGGGCAAGCTACTTAAACCCTCAGCACCCTAAGCAAACTCTTTAGGACCACCAGTTGCGGAAGATTTGTTAGTCTACATGGGAAGAAGGAATTCCCAGGTCCGGACAATCCTTCTTTGGCTTCCCCATAGTCTAAACAAGCAAACAAAGAGACAGCAGCCACCACTAGGATTATCAAAGGATAAATCCAATTGTGTCTTTCTTTTTTAAATAGATAAGTCAGGAAAGATGTTCTGACTTCGCTTCAGGACCTAGAATAGGTTGCTTTAGTTCATAGCAACCTGGAGTTTGGTGCATAACATATGTATCATTAATTAACTGAAGACTGACTGTAAAAGAGGCTATATATATTGACAGTGTTTGAAATTTCTGAATATTGCTGGACTGGGCATTTGAGCTGATGCTTGATGCTTGTCTCCACTCTCTAATGGGAATCCTTTATTGAATGCATGAACCTGTTTTTACAGCAGGTCATGAAATTCAGGAAAGAAAAATAAAGTCTTTTTTTTTTTTTGTCTTAAGATGCTTTGTGTGAGTAACTACATGCAGATTCATAGATAGGGTCCAATCCCCTGCAGCCTTCTACTGCTTTGTCTGGGATTCTTTACTTAACTGTGACCTTAGTGGGAAATGAGAAAAGGGCATTTAAATAAGTCTCTTATCTATTATTACAGAAAGATCAGCCCCATATTAAAAATTAAATTGGTGTAGAAATGAATCTATTTTTCTATTTCAGATAATTTTGTAGCCATTCATCCTCATATAGTTTAGTGACTGGATAACAGTTTCAGCAAATGTTGAAAGGAGTATTCAAATATGAATAATAATTCACATTTATATAGCATTTTATCATTTAATCAGTGTTTCTCTCATGACCACAGTGTAAGGTAAGTAGACTCTATAAGTTACGAATGGTATGAATAGTAAATATTTATTTCTTCAAGGTATGGTTATAACAATGAGGCTCATGGATAAGATATTTGTGCCAAATGGATATGGTGCGCGTTGAAGAGAGAGAGAGGCAGAAAGAGACAGAGAGAGATAAAAAGACAGAGACAGAAACAAAGAGAGATGGAGACAAAGAAACAGAGAGATACACAGAGAAAGACATAGATAGACAGAGATAGAGACACACAGACAGACAGAGACAGACAGACACATAGGGAGACAGAGATATGACAAATATGATTTAGATACCTCAACCAGGGAAAGCAAAAACAAAGAAAACTACAGAATAATTTACCTAATAAATATTGATTCAGACATCTAAAATAAGATACTAGCAAGGAGATTACAGCAATATATCACAAAGATCATATACTATAACCAGGTGGAATTTATACCAAGAAAGCAGGACTGATTCAATATTTGGAAAACTATCAACATAATTGACCATATCCATAACAAGACCAACAGAAATCATATGATTATCTCAATAGATGCAGAAAAAGCCTTTGACAAAGTACAACACTCATTCATATTAAAAACATTAGAAAGCATAGAAATAAATGAAGCTTTTCTTAAAATTATATCTATCTAAAACTAAGAGCGAGCATTATCTGTAATGGGGATGAAATTGAAGCCTTCCCAATAAGACCAGAGGTGAAGCAAGGACATCCATTATCATCTCTATTATTTAATATTGTACTAGAAATGTTAGCTATAGCAATAAGAAGAATAAATTGAAGGAATAAGAATAGGTAATGAGGAAACAAAGCTATCAGTTGTTACAGATGAAATGATGGTATACTTTGAGGACCCTAGAGAATCAATTAAAAAAAAACTAGTTGAAACAATGAACAACTTTAGTAAAGTTGCAGAATAAAAATAAACCCAGCATTTCTATATATTAACAATGAAACCCAGCAGCATGAGATAGAATTCTACCTGCCAAGACAAATCCAGGAACACAATTACAAAAGGCTTTTCATGGAAATAAAGACAGATCTAAACAACTGGAGAAATATTAATTTCTCATGGGTAGACCGAGCCAATTTAATATGAATGACAATTCTACCTAAATAAATTTACTTACTCAGTTCCATACCAATTTAACCACCTAACAAAATTTGTCTGGAAGAACAAAAGGTCAAGAATATCAAGGGAAATGACAAAAAATGTGAAGGAAGGCATCTTAGTAATACCAGATTTCAAACTTTATTACAATGTTGTCATCATAAAAACAATCTCATACTGGCTAAGAAGTAGAGTAGTGGCTCAGTGGAATAGATTAAATACATGATTGTTGCTGTTTGATCATGTCCAGCTGTGGACTGTACTGTCCCTGGGATTTTCTTGACAAGGATACTATAGTGCTTTGCTATTTCCTTCTCCCATAGATGAAAGCAAACAGAAGTTAAGTGACTTGACCAGAGTCACATAGCTTGTCTTCTTGACCACACTTTCTCATTCAGAACGTTGTTGAACCAATGAGGAGAATGTTTTTTTTCTTAATTTATCCTGACCAACAAAGTGATGTAGTGTGGAGAAACATCAAAGGGTAATGGAAAGAACATTGTACCTATAATCCTGAGTCAAATGGTGATTCTGTCTGTGTGATCTTGTCTTCTTTGCCTCAATTTCCTTGTTAAGTTTACTTGAAATGACCCTTAAGGTCCCTTAGAAGTTCTCAGTCTATGATCACAATATTTAATTAATAAACTGAAAGGAATGAGAACCTTGGAGAAAAGTGACCCTGTAATTTGGGAATTCATACTTACTAAGAAAGACAGTGCAAGGCAGGCAGTTAGAGAAGATGTGGAGACAAAGATAGAACCATTCCCAATGCTTTAGGAAACCATATTTTAAAAAATGTTAATTTCAAGTGAAAGTGACTTTCCAATGACAAGATATGTATGATCCTATGGTAAAGGATTATGAAAGGAAGGCTAATCTCTCAAATATCTATTAAAACCTAAAAATAACCTAACTTGCCAAGACCTTTGTAAATCTTGCAAAGGTGAATTTTGAAAACAAAATAAGTAAATATTTTAAAAAAATTTCTAAGGATAACAAAAAGAGATTTTTAAGGAAAGTGTGAAAAGAGAAGATCAAGATGAAGTTAGGCCTATTTCATAGGGCAAAAAGTACAATGTCAACAGATAAAAAAGAGAAGGTCGAGAAAACTAACCTTCACATTGGAAAGGACAAAACAACCACAGTCTCTTTTGCTCAGATATATTGAATTATAAGGTAATGAAAGAATCTATTAAATGTAATCTTCTAAGAATAATGGAGACTTGGAGAGATACAGGAAGACTAATGGGCAGATATCTTGACTTTCAAAAGTGGAAGAAAGTTGACATTACAAATTTTGCTGTTGAATCTCTGGAAAGTAATGGATGAGATAATTAAGATAATGGAACATGATCACATAGAAAAGGAAATAGTCTTATAAAGAGTCAACCTAGGTTCACTAAGAACATATCATTTCAAACTATCCTTATTTTCTTTGTTGATAAGATTCCCAGATACTAGACTCCCAGAAGTCAGAGGAATGATAAAAGTGTGCTATATGTCAGCAAAACATTTGAAAAAGTCTCTCATGATATATTTTCTTGCGGTCAAAATGGTGGCTGATTGATAGCACAGTTAGGTAGAATTGAAGCTAATTGAACAGTTCTACTCAAAGAATAGGAATTCACAGATCATTTTCAACCTGGAGGGAGATCTTTGGTTACATACTCCTGATCTCTGTCCTTGATCCTATTCCATCAAATTTTTTCAGTGACTTGGATGAATACATGGAAGGCACACTTACTACATTTGTTAATGACATGAAGCTGACAGGGATAGCTAATGACAAAATCAAGATTTACAAAGGTCTTGACAGGTTAGAACTAAAAATTAATATAAAAATGATATGGAATGTGCATTTAGGTTAGAAAATCAATAAATAATTATTTATAAAAAATACCATATTATACTAATGTAATAAATCTTTAGAAACACATTTTGGGCACAATGAAAATACTGATATGGTATTTTCAAGCACTTGAAATGTAAAATATGCTATACTTCTAATTTTTAATTTTTTTAATTCACATTATTGATCTTGGCAAAAGTCTAGTAGAACCCACTGGTAATAAACTTGCTCATTTAGCAGATAAAAGGATGGAGGGATGAGTTTGTGATTTAATACTGTCTCTGTCAATGATTCTCATCAAGAAATATTTTTCACTTTAGTTCATAGTCTGTACTAATTTTCATTTAAAATTAAAAAGGAAATTTGAAGGGAAAATAAATTAAGTCTGGATTTTAAAAAGTTTATAGGATCTTAGGTTTTAAAGAAGCTCAGCATGTTAGAGATCATCCAATCTGGGGATTCTTAACCTGGAGTCCATGAACTTGATATTTTTTTAAATTTTTGATAACCATTTGCATATGATTAGGTTCCATTATAATTCTATGTATTTTATTTTGTGCCTTTGAAGACATCATTTTGAGAAGGGGTTAATTGGTTTTACTGGATTACAAGAAACAGAAAATATTTTAGTTAATGAAATGAAAGGAATGGCAACCTTGGAGAAAAGTGACCCTGTCATTTAGTAATTCATACTTACTAAGAAAGACAGTAAAAGGCAGTTAGAGAAGATGTGAAGACAAAGACAGAACCATTCCCAATGCTTTGTAACATTTTAAAATGTTAATTTCAAGTGGAAGTGACTTTCCAATGACAAGATATGTATCATCCTATGGTAAAAAATAACACCAAAATGGTTGAGAGGTCCTGATCTATTACAACTTTTCTGTCACATGTGTGAAAAATAAGGATTGAAGAAGGTAATTCATTAGTTCAAGCTCACACAGGGGTAGTAAAGCTGGGATTGGAACCCCAGTCCCCTGACTCCAAATTCTGCACTCTTTCCATTATACTATATGAGCACGTATACCGTTAGGACCATGAATATATTCACTTGGGAATATGTCAATAAGATAACATTTAGTTTGTACATCTTGGTCACAAAAATGGAAACTGTCAAGGATTTTAGAAAAAAATACATTAATAAAGAGAGATATTTTCTTTACAATAATATTCAATTCAATAAGCATTTATAAAAGACACTGTACTAAATGCTAGGGATGGAAAGGCAAAAATAAAATATTCATTGTATTCCAGGAACAAATATTCTACTGAGATAGAATTAATGTGCACATGTACATATAAAATGTATGCAATGTTAATTTTGAGGAAGGGAAAACACTAACAATTAGGGGAATCAGGAAAAGCTTCACGAAGGAGGTAATGCTTGAGTTGAACCTTGAATGGAATTCAAGAATTCAAGACATCCAAAGGAGGTAGACTGAAAGAGAGCAAGTATTCCAGGCTTGAATAAAGATTTGAAAGGATGAAATGTTACTGGCAAAAGCAAAACACAGGGAGAGGAGATCATGGGAAGTTTGTTTTATATTTATATGGAAATTTATTAATCTACTTTAGTTAGTGCTCATAGCTCTTTGGGATTAGAGAAATAGAAGATGTGATTCCTCTCCTTGGGGAGCTTGCAGTTCAGAGGAAGAGGAAAAGAACATAAATTAAAAACCTTTTGGTAATGAGCACGTTGTTGTTTGTCCTGCATTTTCAAAGAGGGCCAATGACATCATGGAGTGATGTCTTGACTTGCACGTGAATTGGATTTAAGTGAGGCCAAGTTGTGAGAAGTTGTCAGCCTTGCTCTCTCTTCCTGAGTCATTGAAGTCCAGTGGCAGGACAAAATGGCTCGAGATGCGGTGGACGACCTTGGCATCAAGATGTTGGTTGCCCTCCACCTGGTTTGGTTCATCTACTGAGATGGTTTTCTGGGATATGGTTGCTACATGCTATAGCTTCTTGGAATCACAGGTGAGAGTTGGGTGATAGGTAAACACCAAATGTGGATAAGCATCCCTGAAAAGGGCTACTCAAGTCCTCATACTAGACATACCAGTACTTCCTGAGCACCCCATACACCCTGGTAATGATCATAAATCAACATATGACATTATCTTATCTTGAATGCTCATAGATCCTCTATGAAATCTCTCTGGACTAGATCCACCGGATTTAAGAGCAGCAGGGGTTTGGTACATGCTCAGAATAGCTTGGATGGTTCTTCTGGAAGCAGCCTCCCCAGTACCTCCACCCAGGCCCCCATTATATCATTTACTTTTCACCTGGACTATTATAACTTAATTTAACTGGCATTTATTGAGTTCCTATCATAATAGAGGAATTGTTCTAGGTACTGGGGATAAAAAGACCCTCTGAATCAGCCTCTAGTCTGTCTTCTCCAAACTGTTTTTCACACATCTGCCAAGTTAATCTTCCCAGTGTGTATTTCAGCCTGAGTCATTCCTCTCTTCAAAAACTTTCTGTGACTTCCTTTTGCCTTAATGTAACCAGAAGGTGGTACTATGGGGCCATGTATGGAGATTTAGAGGTGAGGGAGTACTCCCCCAGTTTAGGAATTTTTTGTATTTGTCCCAGGGTGGGGCTACTCTTGCCAGACCAAGTTGTCCTCCTTGGGCATGACCTTTATTGGTCCACATCTCTAATTTGCTGGTCCCTACAGAGGCTGGAGCTTCTATAAGATTCATGCCCCTCCCAAACACCTGAATTTGGCTTACCCATTACTTCATAGCCTAGTGGAGAATCATTGGAGTTTTATGGTTTATTTGTCTCTGATGCTGGGGAGCTTTTAAGGGGGTATTAATAAATCAAAATTGTAAGATGCTTTCCCATGGTGGGGGCTGAGAAAAAAACTAGTTTTTTTTTCCTCTGCTACTATGTTCTGCAGTTTCTATCTTCACAACACCTCTCCTATATGTTTCCTTCTCTCCATTTACAGAGCTAGCCTCCTTGCAAGTTTTTATTGTTTTTATCACCTCACCACTGGCTGTTGCAATAGCCTTCTAAATGAACTTGTTTAATATTTTGATGATAATTGATTATGCCCTGAGGATGATAATTGATTTAAATTTAATTGATTTTCATTATGATCTCCATACTTTATTTTAAACATTTAAGAACATTCTAGTAAAGGGTCTCTGGGCTTCACTCTATTTCTAGAGGTCCACTACATAAAAGAATAAATAATTCCTTCTCTGAGGTATGTGGTCAGTTTTATTTCTTTTTTCTTTTTTTTTTATTAATTTATTTTGATTTATCAACAATCACTTCCATATGCTTTTGAGTTTAAAATTTTTCTCTCCCTTCCTCCCCACCACCCTCCCCAAGATGGCACACAATCTGATATAGGCTATACATATACATTCCTATTGAACATATTTTCTACATTAGTGATGTTGTAAGTAAGAATTAGAACCAATAGGAAGAACCACCAGAAAGAGGAAACAAAACTTAACGGAAGAAAAATAGCAAATAGTATACTTCTATCTGCATTTAAACTTCATAGTTTTTTCTTTGGATGTGGATAGCATATTTTGGATTGTGGATAGGCCTTTGGAGATGTCTTAATCCTTTTATTGCTGGGAAGGATTAAGTTTATCAATATTAGTCATCACACAATGTGGCTGTTATCATGTATAATGTTCTCTTGGTTCTTCGCACTTCACTCAGCATCAGACCATACAATTCTTTCCAGGTTTTTCTGAAGTCAGCCCGTTCATCATTTCTTATAGCATAATAGCATTCCATTACATTCACATACCACAACTTGTTCAGTCATTCCCCAATTGATGGGCATCCCCTCCATTTCCAATTCTTTGCCACCACAAAAAAAGCTGCTATAAATACTTTTGTGCATGTGGGTCCTTTTCCCATTTGTATGATCCCTAGAAGTGCTATTGCTGGGTCTTGATAATCATTTAAGATCAACTGAGCCCCAATAAGGGCCAAAAACCTGAATTAATCTTTTTCTCTCTGAGTGAACTAAAAACACCTCTTCCTGTGTCCGCAAATTCCAGAACCAGATAGAACTGATCAACATTCTTCCTGTTCGTTATCACTAAGTCTGGGATATCTGGGACCAAATACTCTCTTGAATAATGGGACTTTTCATATCTTGAGTTTCTATTGACACTTTGACATTCTTCTATTTTATTGTATTTACAACCTATGCAATTAAGAAAATTCCTTTCCCATGCTATATGTTAAACAAACATATGGAGGCTGTATTTTTTTTTTTTTGTAACACAGATATCCTGAGTCTGATCACTTTAAACTGTATAAAACCCTTCTCATTTTGCTTAATCTCGGAGTCAGAATCACGTTCTGGCTTCCATGTCGACATGATTCGCTAGCTAAAAGGGAATAAACTCTATAATCATGTATCACCTAACTTGTTTGCCTTCTTTAACCAAACTTTCAGATTGACAGTCTAAAGGTATGCACATTTTTATAGCCCTTTGGGCATAGTTCCAAATATATTTCAGTGAAGAGTTATGCCCTACTAGAGAACTATTAAAAGTCAATTGTGAAGTGAAGGGAGACAGGGTAGTTTAGTGGTTAGCATTCAAGAGCCAGAGGAGAGAAAGATCAGTTAAGGAGAGAAAGACCAGTAATATAAATGGAGAGACAAAAGTGCTTGTTTATTTCTTTGGAAAATTAGGAAGTGTTAGAAAAATAAATCTAGTGTTTCTCTCTTTTGTTAATTATCTCCAAATTTATTATGTCTATAGTTTGTACATTGTTATTTGCATGTTGTCTTTCCCATTAGAGAGAACTCTTTGAAAGCAGGGATTTTCTTTCTATTCCTAACACTTAGCATAGTGCCTGACACATAGTAAGCACTTAAATGTTTATTGACTGACTGAACCAGAGACTGGTGTTCAGAGAATAAGGTATCGGTATAGCATGTTGTGATGTATAACTTTGGGTTACTCTTGGGCCCCTGCGTATGGGACAGATGTATAAAAAAATGGCCTGCTTTTGTAGTAACTGAGCTTTTAAGTGTCATGAAATGGTTCATGCTTATGTAAAACTCTAACAGTAGGCCAAAGGGTTGAGCCTTGTTCCAAGAAAACTTACTCTTTCTTGTGCAACTCTGACAGCTGTCCTGTTCCTTAATGATTTGAACAAAGGGTCACCAATCAATGTAAGGACAGGATCAACTATAGGTGTTTGTGAGACACGATTAAATCTGTCAAATGTGTGCTTTCTTTCCCTTCTCCCTACCTCATTCTCTCTTCAGACCTCCACAATTTCTCAATATACAAGAGGTATCCTCTGTCTTCCCCTCTGAGGGTTGTTAGTTTTCTCTATTCCCAAGCTGGGAAAAACTACAACTCTCAGATTCTTTGCCAGAGGTTGTTACTTACAGATGTGACAAATTCATCCATTTTGAGCCAGGTAAGAGGCTGGGGTCCAAAACTGTAAGACAATGAGCCTTACCAAATTGATTCCTGGCAAAATCCTAGAATGTACTATTAAAGGGATTTAGAAAAGGAAACAACAATCTCTAAGAACCAGCATAGTTTCAGGAAGAATGGCGCATGCTAGACATATCCTTTTCACTTTTTTTTTAATAAGCTTGTTAGTTTGCTGGGTCACGGGATGGTGCGGATATAGCTTACTTAGGTTTTTGCAAAGCATGTGCCAGGCCCTCATGCTCTTCTTGTGGACAAGATAGAGGGATGTGGGCTTGGCAATAGCAAAGTTAGTTGGTTATGGAACTGGCTCGGTGATCAGACTCAAAGAGCAGTCATTAATGGTTTGATGCCACTTGGAAAGAGATCTCTAGAGCAGTTCCCCTGGAATCTGTTATGCCCTGTTTAAAATCATAATCCTTCACCTAGATAAAAGCTTAGATGGTATGTTCATTCAGCTTGCAGATGACAAAAAGCTAATGGGGTCAACTAACACGTTGAATGACAAAGTAAGGATTTGAAGTTAGAACAGGGGGCAAACCTAATAAGGCAAAATTTAATTATGTAATATTCCAAGTCTTACCATTTGGTCTTAAAGAATCAACTTCTTGGGTGCAAGATGGGAAATTTGAGACTAGACAGCTTTTTCCCAGGAAAAGATCCAGGGTTATGAGTAGATTACAAGTTCAATATAAGTAAACAGAATGATAGAGTAGCCAAAAACCTTTACTCTTGAACTATATTAAAAAAGTCATGGTATCTAGAACTGGAGAGGTGACAAAGTGTACCCTGGACAGATCACATCTGGAGTATTATGTTCAATTTTGGGTGCTACAATCCAAGAAAGGTATCGATAAACTAGACATTACCTAGAGGAGGGCTGTCAGGCTGGTAAAAGAGCCTAAAAATCATAACATACAAATGGGAGGAAATGGAGAATTTTAGCCTGGAAGAAGGAAGTTGTAGGGAATTACATGATAGAGATTTTCAAGTATTTGAAGCACTGTTTTTGGCTATGCTATCATTCTGTTTGTTTACTCATATTGAGTGGAAGATGGATTAAACTTGTTCTATTTGGTCCCAGATGGTGGACGTAGAAGCAATGGGTGGACATTGAATAGGGACAGATTTAGGCTCAGTCTATAGAAAAAAAACTCTAATGGCAGCACTGTCCAAAGCAGAATGTGCTGTCTTAGAAGATCATGAATTGACCCTCACTGGAAATCTTGAAACAAAGGCTGGATGATCAAGCTTGAATAGGAGCATAGAGCCATCGCTGGAAAGGACCTCAGGGGTCCTCTAGTCCAACCCCCTCATTTTTTGGATGAAGGACCTGAATCTCATAGAGGCAGTGTACATCAGAGGTTAGATTTGAAACTGGGTCCTCTGACTGGGGAGCCTGTGCTGTTCCCACTATACCACCCTTTTGGTGGTTTTTCTTACATGCTTATTTTGGTACAAGTTGGACTCATTGGTTTCTCAGGTCCCTTCCACCCCTGACATTCTGTGATTCTAAGCTCCCAAAAGCCAGTCATTCACACAGCTGTTTTTCATACTGTTTCTATCAAGATGAAATTTTTTAGCATTCATGAGTTAATTTGGCAGAATAACAAATGCTTCTTCTGACCATAAAAGAAGGTAAACATTCCACAGTAAATGGACCTGAATAGGTCAAACAATGTATATTGGATTCCTCTAAGGTTTAACCTAAGGACCTTCTCCTTCCTAGCCAAACATATAAATCCTTTCTTGGTGATGTGGAATAGTCCATTCCTATGTTCCCGGAGGAAACTTTTCACATTATACTCAGAAATGACAGTCTTATTGAGCTAAGCAGAAGTGGAACAAGACCAAAAGGATCATTGCCTTTCTTAGAGGACCTGAGTGGCCAAAGACAGAATGACAAAGGGCCAGAGGCAGAATCCTCTGGTCTTTCCATCATAGCACTAAAGTACCAATCAATGGTAAGGCAGCACAGCTAGCTGGGTAGAAAGGCTCATGGGGGAAGTTTGCCTTGGAGTTTTCTAAGCCATGCTTGTCGTGACTGTAAAGTAAAACAACTGCATACCCTTCAGTCTCCAGGGCTGTTCCCTGTGTGAGCAGGAAATTATTTTCTTCAAGAAAAAAGTGAGTGGAAATTTATAGTAGGCAGAGCTAAAGCAGGATACTGTTTTCATCTAGTCAGCAAGGTTTGTTTCTTTTGCGGGGTGGGGTGGGGAAAGCAATGTATGTTTTTTGGGCTCAGCTTAATTAAGGGGAGTCCCTAGCTGCCTTCCCCATGGTTTTCCAGAAACTTTTTGGTTCACTTTGTAATCCACTCAATTTTACGGCATTAGCAGGGATTTGAAGTACCAGATTTAATCAATAACCATTTCTCTCACATCAGCACTTTTGCCAGTGCTCCATATTTTAAACAGTATTTTTAGCACTTTATCTGACCTTTTCCTTCTAATACTGCCTTCGTAATTATAGCTCCTCTTGTTTTGCTATGATATATATCCAAGGTCAAGGGCTGTTAATAGCACCTGTGATTTTTGCCTACAGGATCATGCACACATTCACAGAAAATAGTCTATTTTATATAAACGAGGATTGTACATGCCTTTGGGTCTGAGAGTTCTGCACTGATGGTTAGGAGGGCTTGGGTCCAATACAAGACCTGACATGGTTAGATTGCTTGACCTGAGGAAAATCTTTTCATTTCTCCTCATGTCTGTGTTTCTGCAACTGGAAAATTTGGCTGATTGTCTTTGCCATCTATCTGCTTTTCAAAAAATTGATTTAGCGGTAGAAGCTTAAATTCTGGGTCCCCAAACCAAGATTTTAGAAAGGGCTCATTACCCTGTATGGATTTTTTAAAAAATCACAACTTGTGTGTGCATGTGTGTGTGCATGCATGCATGTGTGTGTGCACCTGTATGTGTGTGCATGCTGCCATGAGGACATGGGATGGGGTAAGTGTCATTTTTGTTGCAAGTTCTGGGCTAGTTGGGCAGTATCTATACCTCAGAACTGCGAAACTCTTGGGTTAATACTATATGCTATTCTAAAGGAAGATCTATGAGACCATTGGCTCAGCCTCTTTATAGGCTTAGATCCAGATGGAAATAAAACTCTGGGTGTGGGCTAAAGGATGAGGCATTTGACCCCAGTTGTCTATTCCTCTAGCAGATTCTCAGTCTGAATAATCCCCAGGTGCTTCTCAGCTCACATCACTTTTAGTGGCTCTGGAGCAAATTACTAAGATCTTTCCTGAGTCATGATGTTTGCACATCACATTTTGCCTGTGAGTGAATATCATTTGGAGAAAAGTAGCAAACTTAGATGATGGAAATGTGCTTCTTATTCCAGTTCAGGAAAACATAAGAAGCAGGCAGTTGAAACTGAATTACCTCCATACCCTCTGGAACAGAGGAAAGTAGAAAAGGGCAAAATTAATCTGAGCTATGGCTTAGAAAAAGGAGATCCAGGCAAACTTCAATTTACAAAGCGTTATTCCCTTAAATACCATTTGTAAATCAGTTGGATGGAACTGAATACATTTCCCTATACAAACAACATTATAGCTAATGGTCAAGGCCAGAGAGCCCTATTTAATTCAACATACACTGATTTGGCATATTCCACACGCAAGGCACTGTGTAAGCATGGGGAATAGATTAAAAAAAAAAGCAGACACTGCCCTCAACAAGTTACATTTCACTGGCGTATACAACATATAAACAGTTAAGTACATACAAGAAAATTTAAGGAGAGGGAGAATATTAAACAATTAGAGTAATCAGGAAGTTTCTTGTAGGAAGTGGTGCCTAGACTGCCCCTTGAAGGAAGCTAAGGATTCTAAGAGGTGGAAATGAGCATATTCCAGGCATAGAAGACTGCTTTTGCAAAGGTATGGAGGTGAGAGATGGAATTTAAGTTTGGGGACTGCAGTTGTCTAGTTTGGCTGAAAAGTAGAATTTGGAAAGGAGAGAAGTATGAGGTAAATCTGCAAAGGGAGGTTGGAACCAGATTATGAAGGTTTAAAATGACAAGTAGAGGCAATTACAATTTATCCAGTGACAATAAAGAGTCACTATTTTTTGAGGGGAGGGCTGGGGTGTGGCACTGTTCTACCTGTGCTTTAGGAAGATAATTTTGACATGTATTATGAAAGGAGAGATCAATTAAGAGGCTTTTGTGATATTCCAGATGAATAAGTTCCTGATCTAGGGTGGTGGCACTGAGTAAAGAGGGAGACTGATCTAAGGGAAGTAATTGAGGTAGAACCCATAACTCTTGGCAATTGATTGGAAATAAAGGATGAAGGAGAGTCTAGGGTGATTCAGAGGCTGGGAACCTGGAACAAGTAGTTGAAATTTTCTAGAATTGAATGGAAAAAATCATAGTCAATAATACTGTTGTAATGCCAGCAATTAAAAACAGGAAAATGTCATTGAATGACAATGAAAAACACCCTTTTCATTTTAAGTAATTGGAATCTGAGGAAAATTGATTCTAATTAGAGGACCATGAGAACATAGATGGAGACTTTGTGGACATTGTGAAGAGAATAAGAGAGACAGCATGGTGTGGCAGAAAGGGGACAGGATGAGGATTCAAAAGACCTGAACTCAAATCCTGGCTGTTGTTGAGAGAATTTGGATGAGCCACTTCACCCTCATTGGGCCTCTGAAACAGAGCAGTACCTTATCCTGACAGCCTTGAGGCTCTTATGAAGAGCAATCAATCAGTCAACATTTATCAAGCACCTCCTACATGCCAAACACTGGGCAAATCATCAGAACACGTGGAATAATGGATATGAAAAGACATAGCCATTATGAAATGGACATAGTTACCATAAAAGTGAAAAGATGTAGTAACCATAAAACCCTAGGGCAAATTGGAGTTACTAATAAGGGATAGTTGAGCTCTCTTTCCAGAGCCTTAGGGTTTGGCAGTGATGATGTAAGTTCTTTATGGTGTCTCATTTTATTTCAAACTTATAACTTGTTTTCCCCCTTGATACAGTTGTATTATTCACCCTACATTTGAATTTATGTGGAAGAAGGTAATTTTCTGGTTCACAAGTGGAAGAAGAAAGGGCCATGTCCAAAGGAGGGTGACCAGAATGGGGAGTGACTCATATCCATCCCATGTAAGGATTACTTGAAGGAATTGGAGATATTTAGCCTAAGGAAGATAGGATTGGATACTTGGGGGAACTTTATTCAAGTATTTGAAAGGTTATCATATAGAACATTTGTTTTGCTTAGCCCCAGAAAGCATAACTAGGACAAGGAAGTTGAAGTCAAAGGGCAGTAGAACGTCCTGACAATTAGACCACTCTAAATAGCAAATATCTTGCTTTGGAGATAATGAGTTCCTTGTCACTGGACATGCTTAAACACAGGGTGGGTAAATGTTTATCAGGAATGTGTTATCAAATTCTTATTTCAGGTTGGATAGTTTTCCAATGTCCCTTTCAACTCTCAGATTCTGTGATTCCTGTTCACTCATATCAACCTACCAATATCCAACACTTCCATAAAGACTTGGGCCAAGATACCTTTCTCAAAATTAATTTAAGCCATTCTAATAATTCCTTATTATTCCTGAACCTCATCCCCTTAATTTGGTGTTTTATGATTTTTTCATTTGCTGATATAAATTATATGTTTTTCAAATTTTCTTGAACTATTTAATGTATTTGCCCATCTTTTGGTCTTTTTGAATAAATTTTAAGCTCCTTTAGGGCATAAAGTCCTATGCCATAGTTCTTATCTTCTCATCCCTCACAGTTGGTGACTAACAGAATACTTTGGAGTCAGTAGATACTTAATAAATGCCATTGGTTTCATGACAGAGGAATGATAAGAAAAATAGAGTGCATAGATGATCTCTAAGGTTGAATTTCAACACTCATTAGAAGCTCTTTTCCAAAAGTCCATAAAGTGAGCTGCTGACAAAATGAAGTCGTTTGGGTTTTTCATTTCTCTCTACCCTCTGGGAGAGGAATCATTTTATTTTTCTTCTAGCCTGAGCTAGAATGATAAAATGGCTGGTCTTGTGAGAGAGAGAGAGAGAGAGAGAGAGAGAGAGAGAGAGAGAGAGAGAGAGAGAGAGAGAGAGAGAGAGAGAAGAAGGAAGGAATACCACTAATCCATATCCAAGGTCATTAGCATTCAAGGGTTAATATAAACTCAAGAATGGCTGTGCTCCTTAAAATCAATAGCATTCTATATAATAATGACAAACCCCAAGAAGCAATTATAGAAAGGGAAATTCCATTCCAAATAATTGCAAAATGCATGAAATATCTATGGATTGACTTGTCAAAACATACAAAAGACTTACATAGATTAAATTATGAAGTACTCCTTAAAAAAAATGAAAAGAATGATTTAAATAGCTGGATGAATATTTCTCATGGCTCATTATTTCTCAGTGTTCATGGCTAGGCAATGCCAATATAATAAAAATAACCATATTACCAAAGTATATTTATACTCGTAATGCTATACCGAATTAGCAATGGGATACTGTATAGAATTTGATATAATAATAACAAAATTCACCTGGACAAACAAAAGATCTAGAATGTCCAGGAAAATGATGGAAAGAAGTAAGGATAAAGGAGAAATAGCATTTCCAGACCTCAAACTACATTATAAAGTGGAAGCCATCAAAGCCATTTGGTACTGCATTTGTTTAAAAAATAGAGAGATAGATCAATAGAACAGACTAGACAAAGGAGAGTTAGAAACAATGGAACTGAATAACTCAGTGTTTGATAAAGTGGAAAACACAAATTGCCTTGGGAAAATTCTATATTTGATAAAAATTGCTAGGGAAAAACATCTGGAAAGCAGTCTGAGAGAAATTTGACTTAGGCCAACACCTCACACTATATTCCACAATAAATTCTAAATGGATGTATAACCTTAATATTAAAGATCATACTATAAAAAAATTAGAACAGAAGCAGATCATATGCCTCCCATAGCTATGGACAGGGGATGTATTCTTACCAACCAAAAGATAAAGGCAATTATGAAAAAACTTTGATTACAAAAGATAACTGATAAAGTGAAAAACTTCTGTGCAGACAAAATTAATGCAGCTAGAATAAGAAGGGAAGTGGTTGAATGAGACAAAAACCTTTGTATTAAATTTCTCTGAGAAGGATTTGGTATCCAAGATTAATAATAATTATAATTATACATATATGCATACATGCACACACACACACACACACACACACACACACATATATATATATATAATCCTTTCCCAAATAGGTGATCAAAAGATTTAAACAGTTCTCAAAAATTAAATTATTCACAATCACATGAAAAAAATGCTCTAAATCAGTAAGAAGAAAAATGAAAATCAAAACAATCTTATGGTTTTACCTCATACCCTGAAAATTGGCAAAAAATGACAAAAATGGCAATAGTCCATATTAAAGGGGTTGTAGAATGATAGGCACAATAACACTTTGTTGGAAGAGCTGTGAAATGTGACAACCACTTAATTTGGCATTATGCAAATACAGTGACTAAAATCTTTATATTCTTTGAACCAGATGGGGTTATATTTCAAGAGAGCCATTGATAAAAAGAAAGTCCTTATACATACCAAAATATTTATAGTAGCACTTTTTATGGTAGCAAAGGGTTGGAAATAAAGTAGATGCTTTATTGATTAGGGAATACCTGAACAAATTATGGTACATGAATGTAATGGAATATTGCTGTGTTGTAAGAAATGATGTGTGTGATAAATACAGAGAAGCATAGAAAGATCTACATGAACCAATGCAGGGTGAAGTAAGCAGAGAAAAGAAAAAAAATATGCAGTAATTACAACAATGGACATGGAAATAGCAACCATGCTAAAAAAAAGTGTAATAAAAATTAAATAGGACTTGAATGAAGAGAGATGAGAAGACATCCCAAAGCAGCCCTTTTGTGGAGGTATGAAGCACACAGGTGTTAACATTGCACATGTTTTCAGACTTTTTTCAGTGCATTGATCAATTATACTTTTTTTCTCTTTAAAAATATAATTTTTGTTATATGAGATGACTCTCTTGTAGGGGAAGGGATACTTAAAATAACAATAGTGATGTGAGAAACAGAAGACATCAATAAAAGCTTTTTTTTTTTTAAAGAATGACTACACTCATATTTTCCCCACTGCAAACTTCCAGAATCCATGTGAATTCTGTAATGAGAAATGTTCAACTCATCCCCCAGAGGTTCAAATCTCTTGCTTTGAAACAAAGTATAGGAGGGAATTCATCAGTTATTGGAACCCAACTGCTCAAAGTGTGGGTCAGTCACTTCCCATTGTCTGGATTTCAAGGAGAAAATCATTTGGTGGGGGTCAGGAAAGAGTCACCAAGTAATGATGAAGGGGTAAATTATAGGTTGTAGGATTAATTCTCACCTCTATCAGTGGTCCTTTGTGTGACCCTGGGAAGGGCTTTCTACTCCTTGGTGACTCAGATCCCTCATCGGCAAATCAATGTGGATTCTGCTTCAGGCTTTAAAGAATGCTGTGAGGTGGAAGGAGCTCATATGGAGGGAATGAAAGGCACAGGAGGTCAGAGAGATATTATTATAGCAACATTTTGTATTCATAAGGTTACAGCTTGAGGTGGCACTCTGTCAGGTTGGTTGGATTTTTTTTCAAGTCTCAGAGCAAGTAATGAATAAAAAAGTAATAATATATTGTGTCCCACCTGCTGTTCTTTAAACCATAGTTAAATTTCCCCTGCTGATTTCTTTTCCATTAATCCTCATTTCTGTGTAAAACTATCTTTGGGAAATTGCTGATATAGCAGTTAAAAATATTTTCTTGGCAACTCCTTTTGAAATATAATTGAATTAAAGTGCCCTTTTCTTATCTTATGCCTTTAAAATAATTACTTTTTGTGAGGAGGGGTTTCCCCTGGTCTAAAAAAGAGAATAAAATAAATGACTTGTCCTTTCCCTCAACACATTGTTATTTCAGAACAATGTGTGTGTGTGTGTGTGTGTGTCTGTGTTTGTGGGTCAGAGGAGGGAAGTGAAAGTCTGCAGTTGAGAATTTTAGCATTAAATGAAGAGTGTGTCAAAAGTATTACTGGAACAACATGGTGTCCATGTGAATGTGGGTCTGTTATCTTACAGCTGGTCATCAGGCATAGAGGAGATACTGAGAAATAAACTTCAGAAATAGATGTCCTTCATTTTCCCTGAATTGAAGTAAGCCAACAGGTTGTTCAATAAACTATGAATTCTGGGCACTTGGCTACAAAACGCCACTTAACCTATATAGGGCTAACTCCAACTTGTCAAGAATATGTCGTTACCTATTACATATCTTGTGGGTTACAACAGTTCAAAATGGATTTTTATTTGGCATTTATTTATGACTTTTTTCCCTCCTTTAGAAACTTGGGGGTTCTAAAGAAAAAGGAATTTTTCCTAGCCCATCTCAGGGCTGATTTAGAACATAATGGAAACTCTTTTTTTCCTGTGGCTCTAGGGACTTTTTCTTGTATCCAGGACTCATTATATTCCATTCCTTCACTTTCTCTACATAGTACACAGACATGAGAATAGATAAGCAGAGAATCCTAGAATTGAAAATTGCTTCAATAAATTTGTGAGTCATCTCTGGAGCAATCAATAAGTATTTATTAAATGCCTACTATGTGCCAGGTTACTGTATGCCAGGCACCATGCTGCATGGTGGGGATACAAAGGCAAAAGCAAAATAGTCCCTGTCCTCAAGGAGCTTATATTCTATTTTGGAAGACACATACACATAAAAGTATGTACAGAAAAGTGTACAGAAGAAATACAAAATGATTACAAGCACTTCAGCACAAGGTGGTTAGAGAGAGAGGGCACTAGCAGTTTGGGATCAGGAAAAGCTTTGTGTAGAAGGTGGTACTTGAGCTGTCTCAGGTTAAGGCATCATGAATGAGATGAAAGGAAAGACTAGGATGTTTTTCTCTGGGCATCTCTAATTCAGTGTGAGGAAGTGAGAGCATATTTTTCACAAGTGACCTTAAGCTTGCACTTAAATCAAAGGTCTGACAAAACAGGTGCCCAGAGGAAGCCCGGATAAAATCCACCAGAGCTTGTGTTTGTTGCAAAAAGCCAAAAGGCCAAATGCCAAAGAAGATTTCTTCTTCAGCTTTACAGTTCTAGATTTGCCTTCTCTAATTCATGGACCAAGAAATTGTCCTAATACCTTTCTATGGTCAAGGCCCTACTCTAACTCCAAACCTCCAGTGGTTCTCCATTGACTAGAAAATCCATTATAAATTAATTATCCTGGAATTCAGGGCTCTCCACAATCTGGTTTCATTCTACCTTTCTAGCAGTATCTCGTTCTTTTTCCTTATCTCTTTCTTCTCCTTCTTGCTCACTCCTTTTTCTCTTTTTCCTCCTCCTCTTTTTTGTCCTCCTCTTCCTCATCTTTCTCCTTCTCTTCCTTCGCCTCACAGAATAGTGACAAAGTTTGAACCCAGATTTTCTAGCTCCCGATCCAATACTCTTTCCATTACAAAGTACTATTTTAAGTGTACCATTGCCTTCTACCTAGTACGTAATCCATAGATATTTGTGGAATGCGTGCATGCATGAAAGTGCTTCCTTATCTTTCTTTTTTCTCACTTGGAGCTACTGGTTAACTTTATAGATTTCGGTTCCTGAAGTTGCAAGAAGCATTACTCCCAAGGGGTGTTTTTGTAAATGTTTAACAACTCCAAAAAAATGCTCTACATACTTTTTAGTTTAGTGTCCATTATTATTTTCTCTATGACTTTCTTAAGTCTAGAAAGTCAAGCAAACATTAAATCATGCCCTGATTTATAGTATTTGCCAATTTCCAAGGTGCAAACACTCACATTGACAATTTAATGATCAGCTTGTGACAGCTGGTACACCTTTACACACTCCCCAACCCTAAATAAAGGGCAAAGCTCCTTGCCTTGATTAGTTGTTCTCTAGGCAGCTCTGCTCAAGTTTAAGAGGACTATGTCTTTGCTAGCACTTAGTCTCCTTTTTCTCCCTCTCTACTGACTCTGAGGTACCACCAGTTTATAATGTTTAAAACTCCTTTGTCCTGATGAAAAGACCAGAGCTGAATAGAAAATTTGACATTCAAACACAAGACTCAAGAGAAGCATAAAAAGGTAAACATGAAAGAGCAATCACAAGGGACTCAATAAAGTTAAACTGTTTACACTCCTATATGGAAAGATGATACATATAACTCCTAAGAACTTTCTCATAATTAGGGCAGTTAAAAGGAGCATACATAGACAGAGGGCATGAATGTGAGTTGATTATGTTGGAATGATCTCCAAAACAAATGAAGGTGTGAGAAAGAGGGATGCCCTGGGAGAAGGGGGAAGAGATAAGTAAAATGGGGAACATTTTCTCACATAAAAGATGTGTGCAAGGAAAAGCTTTTACAATAGAGGGAGAAATGGGAGGTGGGGGTGGGCAATGCTTGAACCTCACTTTCATCAGAATTGGTTTAAAGAAGGAAGAATACACACGCAGAGTTATATATAGAAATTTAACTCACCCAACAAGGAAATAAGAAGGAAATGGGATGAGAGAAAAGGGGGGAGTTATACAAGGGAGGGCAGATTAAGGGAGAAAGTGGTTAGCAGCAAAATAGACTTTTGAGGAGGGTAGGATAAAAGAGAGAGAGAGAGAGAGAGAGAAGAAGAAACAGAAGAAAATGTGATGGAGGGAAATACATAGTAATCGTAACTGTGAATGTGAATGGATGAGCTCACCCATAAAATGGAAACAGCAGAATAGATTAGCAACTAGAATCCAACAATTTATTGTTTACAAGAGACATACTTGAAACAGAAAGACACACACAGGGTTAAAATAAAGGGCTGGAGCAAAATCTGTCATGCTTCAGCTGATGTAAAAAAGGCAGGGGGTAGTAATCATGATCTTAGACAAAGCGAAAGCAAAAATAGACCTAATTAAAAGAGATAATCAGGGAAATTATATAAATTGCATATACTAAAAGGTACCATAGATAATGAAATAATAACATAACTTTTTAAAGCAAGTTTCTCTGATAAAGACCTCATTTTTCAAATATATTCTGAGTACAGAACTAAGTCAATTTTGTAAAAAATAAGAGCAATTCCCCAAATGATAAATGGTCAAAGGATATAAACAGGCAGTTTTCAGAAAAAGAATCAAAGCTATCTATAGTCATATGATAAAATTCTCTAAATCACTATTGATTAAAGAAAAGCAAATTAAAATATCTCTGAGGTATCATGTCACACCTATCAGAAATGACAAGTGCTGAAGGGGATGAGGGAAAAATAAATATACTCATGAAATGTTGGTGGAGTAGTTAACTGGGCTAACCATTCTGGAGAACAGCTGGGAACTATTCCCAAAGGGCTATAAAACTGTGCATACCCTTTGACTCAGCAATACTTCTACTAGATTTGTATCCCAAAAAGATAAAAGAAAAAGGAAAAGGACCTATATGTACAACAATATTTATAGCATCTCTTTTTGTGGTGGCAAAGAAACTAGAAATTAAAGAGATTCTCATTAATTGGGGAATGACTAAACAAATTGTGCCTTATAATTGTGATGGAATACTACCATGCTGTACAAAATGATCAGGGGGATGGTTTCAGAAAAAGAAAAACAACAACATGGCAAGACTTATATGAACCAATGCAAAGCGAAGTGCGAAGAAATGGGAGATCATTGTGCACAATAACGGTAATGTAATGATGATCAGCTGTGAAAGACTTGTATACTCTGATCAATACAGTGATTCAAGACAATTCCAAAGGACTCATGATGAAAAAACACTTTCCACCTCCAGAGAGAGAACTGATTAACTCTGAGTATAAATTTAAACATAATTTTCTTGTTCTCTTTCTTTCTTTCTTTCTTTCTTTCTTTCTTTCTTCTTTCTTTCTTTCTTCTTTCTTTCTTTCTTTCTTTCTTTCTTTCTTTCTTTCTCTCTCTCTCTCTCTCTCTCTTTCTTCTCTTTCTTCTTTCTTTCTTCTTTCTTTCTTTCTTTCTTTCTTTCTTTTTTCTTTCTTTCTTTTCTCTTTCTTTTTTCTTTCTTTCTTTCTTTCTTTTCTTTCTTTCTTTCTTTCTTTCTTCTTTCTCTTTCTTTCTTTTTTCTTTTCTTTCTTTCTTTCTTTCTTTCTTTCTTTCTTTCTTGTTTTCTTTCTTTCTTTTTCTTCTTTCTTGTTGTTGCTTTTTTGTGATAGGGCTAATGTGGAAATATGTTTTTCATGATTTTGTATATATAATTGATATCATATTGCTTGCCTTCTCAATGCATGGGGGATAATGTGGGATGTGGGGAGGAATTTGGGAACTCAAAAGTTAAAAAGAAAAGAATGTTAAAATAAATAATAAATTAAAATGAAAGAAAATTCTTTACTACCAACCACTCATTTTAGGGGGGTGGGAATCTCCAAGCCAGGGTGCAGTAGAATGAGTGATGGCCCCAGAGTCATAAGATAATAGATCAAGTGTTGGATGTCATTTATTCCTGTCCCCTCATTTTACAGTTGAGGAATTGAGGCCAGACAGGTGAAGTGATTTGCCCAGGGTCACCCAGGGAGTATGTAGCAGAGTCTTAGTTTGAGATCAAAGCCTCTGCCTTCAAATCCAGTGCTCTCTACTGCACCATACAGAGGATCTTGAATTCCAAATTTGCCATTTATTGCCTGCTTGTGTTGCCTTGGACTTCTCCTGGTTTCTTGGATTCAGTTTCCTTATTTATAAAATGAGGGGATTGAACTTAATGACCTCTGAGGCACTTTCCCATTGTAATTCTATGACTCTTCACTTTAATGTATATATTTCCCAATTGTCTTTGTTAGAAATGGCACTAACATCTCCTCAAGCTAGTTCTGAAAAATGTCAACAAGTAATTTATTTACCCATTTACTTGGTCCAAAATCAGTGGGTAGCCTTCTTTTGTCTCAGGCTGTCCATTTTTAAAGGGGTTAATGAGGTACTTACCCAAAGTCTGACAAAGCCAAACACTGGCTTCTTCCTCATCTATTTTTTGAAATCACAACTTGCTCCTCAGACCATATGTGAAATCATCTTCCTCCTGACAACAGCTGCAACTAGCTCTTACTTATGCTTATCTATCCATCCATCCATCCATCCATCCATCCATCCATCCATCCATCCATCTATCCATCCATCCATCCATCCATCCATCCATCCATCCATCCATCCATCCATCCATCCATCGATGCAGCCATCCATCTAACTGTCTGTCTGTCCATCTGTCCATTCATTCGTATGGCCATTTGCTCATTTCTATAATTTATTTTCCCTATTGCATAAATACAGCTTCTCATGAATTTCCTAGCAGTCCTCTCTCCTAACTCACCCAAATTAGAAGATTTACTATAAACTTGAAATAAAACAATTCTTTATGTGAGCCTCTAGTCTCAAGGGGACAATCAGACAATTCTAAGCAACAGAGCTGATGAGATTGTTTAGGTACTCCAAGGGATCATTTAAGCTAGTTTATATATAAGGGCTGCTTCTGGGTGCCTTTGGAGTTTGGGACATCAAGCCAGAGACCATGAGACCACATGTTATGATTCTTTGAGTTCTCCAGGCATTATGTGATATGCCTTATTTCACCACATAGTGCTTTTGCTGTCCAATCCATCACCTGATCACAGCATTGTTCACAGCATCATAGAATCTCTGAAAGGGACTCTGATGGCTATAGAGTTCTGCAGTCAGAGGTTCTATAATTAGAGGAGCTAAGTTAGGATCCTAAGTTAAGCCTACTTCCTGTATGATCTTGGGCCATTCTTTCACCTCCTAAAGCCTCACTTTCCTCATCTGTAAAATGAGGACTAGATAATCTTTAAGATTCCTTCTAGCTGTGGATCTAAGATTCTATGACCTTGTAGTGTAGGTGAACATGTGTAATGTAGATGAATCAACGGAAATCTTCTCTACAACATCGCCAGTATGTGATCATCTAGTACCTACTTGGAGACCTCCAGTGTCTTCAGTCCATTGCCTACAAAGCAAGCCCATTCCACTTTTAGGAAGCTCTAATTTTTAGCAATACCTTTTCTAACAACAAACCTAAACCTGCCTCTCTGAAACTTTCACTCATTGTTTCTAGGCCTGTTCTTTGGGCCTAGATGGAATCCTTCTTGCTTATCACAGCCCTTCAAATATTTAAAAACCTTGGAAACCATTGATTCAAACCTCCTCAAACTGAGGCCTAAAGAAATTTAGTGCCTTGTCCATAAACAACAAGGATCAGAGGCAGGATCTGAACCCAGAGAAATAGAAAAGATTCCTTTTACATATGCATTGAACTAGATGGATGTGAAGTCTGTTCCAACTCTCAAATCCTGTGACTCTTTGGAAAAGTTGCATCATAAAGAGAATTCTGTCTTGAGGGAAAATTGGATTGGAGGTGATAGTGTTGAGTCCCAAATCTAAGAATAAAAATTCAGAGATTATGAGGCACTACTTGGTCCCAAGGAAATCCAGGCCCAGGTGAGACAGTTCCAATGGGAATCAGTGAGACGGGTCTGGATTTCTAATAAGGATATCAACAGAATGGGAAACCAGGATCCGGGCCAAGAAATCAGACCCAAGGGAATCATTCATATCAGAACTTAGGATACAGACGCTGGTGATTCTGATGGCCAATTTGCATGACTCACATTTGTATCAGTCCCACACACCAACATCTTTGTAATTTTCTATGCCTGCTGATAAGTATGGAGGTTGGACAGAGGGGACTCACAAAAGACAGAAATGGAAAAAGCTGAAAAACAGTGAAAAATGGGGATTGACACAAAATTTGTAAGGGCAATAAATTTGTGCACTTAATGAATTTTGAAAATTACTTGCAGGGTTGGATTACACAAATTAAATTAGCCTCCCAAATGAGGCTTAATTTATGCTAATATTGTACAAAAGGTGAAATGCTTAACAAATACCAGTCACCTATGGATAATTATAAAACATAAATTAATTTTATGTTTCCCTCACTTTATCATGCTTCCTGTTACATTTTTAATACAATGTGAGTGAGAATGGGATCTGACAGAACAAAATCCATTTTGTTCCATTAGGAAATAGAAAGACCACTGATAGCAAAGAGCTTACTATTTCCATTAACTTCTCTCGTTAAACAGATTGAGTTAACTTTATCACACATACAGTACAGAAGAGAGGAAGAGGGGTATAATTAATTGAGTATAGGCATTGTTTTCAGGAAGACCTGGGTTCAAATCCAACCTTTGCCATTCTATTAGCTGTGGACTTGTTAATCACAGTCTCTCTCAGTCTCAGTTTCCTCATCTATAAAATGGAGATAATAGTACCTGTAGTAGGTAAGGCAACTAGGTGGCACAGTGGATAGATCATCAGGCCTGGAGTCAGGAAGTTCAAATCCAGCCTCAGACATTTACTAGCTGTGTGACTCTGGGCAAGTCACTTCACCCTGTTTGCCTCAGTTTCCTCATCTATAAAATGAGCTGAAGAAGGAAATGGCAAACCACTCCCGTATCTTTGCCAAGAAAACCTCAAAGGTCTCATGAAGAGTCAGACATGACTGAAAAACAACTAACAAAAAGTGTCTACTTTAACAGGATTGCTGAGGCTCAACCTTGATAATAAATGCAAAACTTAAATATTGTGTATTGTAAATACCTGTTATTGTTATTTATGTTTGACAGTTATGAAATAATAGCTGACAGACACATTTGAAAAATAAAAATACTGTCTGTGAATGAACATATTTTTTCATAATTGTATAATCCCAATGTAATATTTTTTTAAACTGGGAGTTCTTATTTCATTGTTATTTCAGCAGTGACTATTTACACAGACACTTGGAGCATTTTCTCTGTAATATGATCAGAATAATTCAGATCGATTTGATGTAAATAATTCAGAAATGCAAATGAAACTTCCAGCGTGGTAACATTGATAAGATATGGATGTATTCTTTATGGGGCCCGGCTGCTTTTTAGCACAGTGAAAAGATCCCTTGAAATGTGTGACAGCTTCCTGAATAAATAATTTGGTTTGTGGCCATGTTGTCTCCATTCAGATTTCTTGTCCTACCCCAGAACTCTAAGGAAATTGGGCTTATGGTGAAATACTCATTAGGGTGTCAGCCAATTAACAGTGTCGGTTCTCTAACAGGCCCAGCCATTTACAAATGATTTCCAACTGAAAAATTCACATGAAAGTGAAGATTTTGAGTTTTTCATGATCTCTATAGTATAGTTTTGATAGTATGTCGACACATACTAATAGTGACATAAAGTTGATTTATACACACATTATGAAGCAAAGAAAAATGCTAAATCAGACAGGTCGTACTCATTTTAATGTGAATCAGTCTTGGATGTACCAGAAGGTCTAGGGAAAGCATATAAGAATTTAAAGCACTTTGTTAGCTAAGGATCATAGATTGTAGATTGTAGAGCTGGGAAGGGCATTAGAGGTCACCATCTAGAATAACCTTCTCATTGTATGGATGAGAAAACTGAAGCTCAGGTGCATTTTGCTCTATAATATGATCAGAATAATTTAGAGAAATTGCATGTAAATAATTCAGAAATGCTAATGAAACTTCCAGGCTGGTAATAGTCGCAGATATCATTGTATTCTCCATGAAAGAATGCATGCAATGGGGACTAGCATATGTGCAGAGTACTTCCGATGCAAATTTCCTGCAAAGAGGAGATTTAGGGAACCTGCTTCCAGGAGAGTCATGATGGTATACAATGGAAGTGCCTTAGAGAGAAGTGATTTACTCAGGGCACACAGATAGTAGTTGGAAGAGGAGGAATTAAAATACTGACTCTTGGACTAAAAAAATCCCATATGAAAGAGATCTTCAGTGCTATGGGGTGGGGGATGAGGAGAGAAGGGAGAGAATCACCTTCTTGTCTCCTTGTTGCTGCTTCGCTCAGGCTTTGCTACAGCCCAGCCGATGGAATCACTATTATCATCTTCATCTATATTGTCATCAATAATGCCCATGCCCATAGATTGTTGGTGTTCAGTCGTTGCAGTCATATCTGACTCTTCATGACCCCATTTGGGGTTTTCTTGGCAGAGATACTGGAATGGGCTGCCATTTCCTTCTCCAGCCCATTGTATAGATGAGGGACTGAGGCAAACAGGTTAAATTAATTTCCTAGGGTCACATAGCTAGTAAGTGTTTTTGACGCTAGATTTGAACTCAGGGAGATGAGTCTTGCTGATTCCATGATTGGCCCTGTATGCACTATGGCGCCATCTAGCCGCCTTCATGTCGGTATGACTATCTGTAGATAGCCCCCCAAAAGAAGCCTCTTCCAGATGGATTCCTGTTCTTGCTGTCTTGGGTGTTTTTGTTTTTGTTTTTTTGCCGCTGTCTCCAAGACGACCAAAAAAAAAAAAGGAGGAGGGTTATTTCCTTGGGATTTACAGCCATTTCTTCAATCCCTGTTTATTCTTGTTAAAAATGATTTCTCTTAGTAACCTGTGTCCTGGAGACTCAGAGCTCCACCCTGCCAGCCTTCTGCTTCAAAATTCTTCAGAGGAACATCTCTGATAATGAGATTGCATTGAATCTTCTTATCTTGGTCAAACTCCAACCCAAGCCTGAATTGATTTTATCTACTCAGGTTTTGATGGAGACAGACTTCCAAGATTAGGGGTGGCACTTCCTGTAATGGTGGGCGATATCGGCCCCTGTGGACTGAGTGATCTAAGGAACCCACCCACCTCCTAGTATGTTGACCAATCATGGTTTATTGGCACCTCCTTGGGAACACCTACTCTTTGAAGGGCATAGAATGCTGTACCCCAAAATACCAAACCGAGCCAGTTCTGAGCTGACTCCTTTGGGGGCCCAGTTTTGGATGAACACCTATGCAGTGCATGTCAAGCCACTTTGAGAAATTAAACTGTGTACACAGGTACCCCAATTTTGTCTCTTTCTTAGAGCAAACTGTTCAAATTGGGGTTTGTGGGGTTCATGGAGTTTGGGGTTTACATTCTTTGGCAATCTCATTCCCCCACTCTCATGGCAGTGTAGTGCATGTGTGAATAGAGTTCATGTATATGTGGAATAAATTCTTTTACTGCAGTGGGAGTGACCTTCTCTGAGTCAAATACAGATTCCCAGTCCTGGAATACTGAGTTAACTTGACCCAGGTTTAAGCCTTGTGCTCTTTTCTGCTTTCACTTCCATTCAAGTCTTTGGCTTCTCCTCTAGTCTTCATCCTTGGGGTCACTGTCCCTTCATCCATTTCATGAGATGGGACTAGACCTGTGATTTCTTTGAAATGGGGAACATCTATTGAAGTAACTCTCTTTGCCAGTGAAGGTTGACCACCTTCCTGCAATTTATAGTGTGAGAGAGTTGCTTGAGGGATTGAGAAATTGGGACTTGCCAAGGATCACAGCCAATTTGTGTCAGAAGCCACCTAGAACCCAGGCCTTCCTGACTCCAGGCCAGCTCTCCATCTTTACTACACTGCTGCTTTCCCAGTTACAATCCTATTTGTAGCTCACACTTATACAGGACTTTAAGATTTGCAGAGGGATTTCAATACCCAGCCCAAGGTCAAGGTCTCTTTCAACCTCTCCAGGTATCTTGTAAAAGCAGGTTTTTGGGCCCCAGATCTATCCTCTAGGTATTAGGTAGAAATAACTTTCCACAAATCCGTCTGCATCACTCACACAGTGGTATTCCCTGGAACTTGCCTTTAAAAATTCCCTGACTAGTGATTTCTTTGTTGCAAGCACAGCAGGCTGTGCTCAGCTCTCTGAACTGAGGTTTCAATCTCCATCAGCTCCTCCTGGGTTCTCCACAGTACTCCATTGTTCCTTCTTCTTTTTTAAACTTTTTCCCCTTCTGAATTCATCCTTCAATATGTCAAGGATTTGTGATTTCTACCAGGGTAGGTACTCCCCTGACGTAGACAACAATCCCTCTGTAGTTCAGTAGATGATCTTTAAAAGTTGCTCTGGTTGAAAAATTCATCACTCCAGCACACCTGGGGATGAGCCTTTCCAAACAAAGTCAGCTAGTCTGGCCCTTAGACAGCAGAAATAAAATCCTTCACTAGGACTGTCTTTGGAGGCTGTCACTTCAGCAGAACCTGCAAGACCTTATGATTCATTGGTGCATTCTTTGGGATTTGAGGGTCACCTTCACTCCATCATGAAGTCTTGGAGCAAGGCTTAAGTTGAAGTCTTCTGAATTCACATGATCTACTCCTTAATCCCCCTGTCCCCCATCCATCCCCATCCTTGCCAATTTACCTGGGTAGCCCAGCCCTTCCAACCTCTAACCATAGAGCAGCACAAAATCCCATGTACTGCTTCCCTCGCCTGCTATTCTAAGGAAATGTCCCCACTCCTGCCTCTTTTTGAGAGGCACAGTAGATAACAGAACTGGTCTCTGAATAAGGAAGATCTCAAGTCAAGCCTCCTTTCTGATGCATCCTGGCTGTGTGACCCTTGGCAAGTTATTCATGTCCTCAGTGCATTAGGCAACCCTTTAGGACTCTATGTTGCAGAGATGATATGGACCTGCACTAGTAGAATGATCTACTTGACTTGGGAGTTGTTCAGGTACGTCTGACTCTTCATGACCCTGTGGGGTTTTCTTGGCAAAGATAATGGAGTAGTTTGCTATTTCCTTCTCCAGCTCATTTTACAGATGAGGAAACTGAGGCAAGCAGGGTTAAGTGACTTGCCTTGGATCACACAGGTAAGTGACTGAGGCTGGCTTTGAGCTCAGGTCTTTCTGCCTCTAGGCCTAGCACTCACCAGTCCTTATATCTCTACATTTCCATGTCAGCCTTTTGACCGAGCAGTTCCTCATTAACAAGGATGTCACAGCTGACACCCAGGCTTAGCTTTGAAAGCCATTGACCTTAGAATGAGGCACTTGATTCGGTCAGTTACTAGTGACTTTTTGGTCTTATCTTTCTATCTGCATTCACGCCTCTGTTGGCTGGGTTCTGGTAAGGTTGAGGTTTGACTGTGCTCTGGCTCATCATGGCTTCTTGCTCCTACCCTTGCCTTTGCTCCTGATGTGCGCTTCAGTACGTTTCTGGCTCCTGATTGTTGTCCTGATTGATTGTGCCCAGCCCTCAGCTGGAATACTGTGACTTCTAACTTCTGTGTTTCTCTTGACCTAATCTTGTCCCACTCTGTACATATCTTGTCCTTGGCTGTGCTGCCCTGAAGCGTGGCAAATGGAGAGGGTGCTGGATTTGGATTCAGAGGGTCATAGTTCAAAACCTGACTCTGCCACTTACTAACTGTGTGACCTTGGACAAGTCACTAAACTTCTCTAAACCTCATTTTCCTCATTTGTAAAATGAAAGGATTAGACATCTAAACTCTCTTCTCTGCTCTAAACCTAAGATCCTGGGAACCTGAGGGAAAACTGGGCCCCTGGGCAAGGATATGAGAGTTTCTGGATACATATTTCTCTTAAATAATGCTAGCATAAAATTATGGCATTGCATTTCAATTATTCTTTAATTCCTTTGTCTCTAGCAAGGACGTGTCTATACCCAGAACCCAGTGGTAGAGTCAGCAGAGGGATATACCTTTCCTATCCTTAGTTGTGATGGTATTTTGAATTGTATCTGTCCTATAATCTATACGTCTCCCATGATAGAATTGGAGATCCTTTAGGTCAAGCAATGTTTTATTATTATCTTTGCATATTTAGCATTTAGCACAGTGCCTGGAATGTAGCTGGTGCTTTATAAGTGCCTGATTGATTAAAAACCAGTGGGTTTGGTGTTTTTTTTTTTTCAGGGAAGAATAGAGACAGATCATACCTCATATCATCCCAGGCTAAATTGTAGTCAGTTAGTCAATCAATCAACAAATAATGATAATAATAGCTATTTTTATATAGCTCCTACTAAATGCCAAGTCTTGTGCTATGTGCTTTATAAATAGTATCTCATCTTCTCTTTACAACAACCCTAGGAGACAGGTGCTATAATTAACTTTATAGTTGAGGAGGCAAACAGAAGTCATGTGATTTGTTCAAGATCACACAGCTAATAAATGTCTGAGGCTGGATTTGAACCCAGGTCTTCCTGATCCCGGGCAGCTAAGTGGTGCAGTGGCTACAGCACCACCCTTGGAGTCAGGAAGACCTGAGTTCAAATCTGGCCTCAGACATTTACTAGCAGTGTGACTCTGGGCAAGTCATTTAACCCTGTTTGCCTTAGTTTCCTCATCTGTAAAGTGAACTGGAGAAGGAAGTGAAAGATCACTCCAGTATCTTTGTCAAGAAAACCCCAGGTGGAGTCAAGAAGACAGACATGACTGAAATCACTGAATAACAACAACTTCCTGACCTCAGGGCTGCATCTACATAGTTGCCTCAAATTAAATGACTATTATGGGCAAGACATTCTGCTAGGTGCTAGAAACACAATCAGTCCCTGCTGTCAAGGAGACAACACGAATATGTGTAAGTTTGTACAAAATGATGTAGCAGAAGGATTACAGAACTGGGAGGCAAGATATCTGGATTCTATCACAGCTTGGGAAAATTCTATCACCTTCAACTTTCCTACCTGAAAAGGTAGGAAAGGTTTCAGACAAAAGTGCTAACATTCTATGAGAACTTTGAAGTAAACCTTTCTGATTTTATATCATGATGTTGATAACCCTCTTGTCCAGCTAAAGTCAGAAGTCTTTCAAGCCTTGATGATAATTGGCAAATTATCTATATATCTATATCTATATCTATATCAAATGGGAGTATATTTCTTATGGATATGGACACAGGGCAGGGCTGGGCAAATTGTTTTTCTTCCAGATTTCAAGGTGTAGTGGGGTATTCTCACGTCCCACCTTCCCTGAATGAGGCCAGGTATATTTCTCCCTTAAGATTAATCCTACGGGGCTGAGGTTTTCTATCTTTTCCAGTTGTTTCTCCCACTGGTAGGTGCTAATGTCTATTATTCCAGTCCCATTTAATGAATTGATATTATCTTTTATAAAGAGATATTTAATTTGAAGGTATAGCAAGAACAGAAATATAAACATTTTGCCCCAATACTTCCGGGGCACATTCTTTCTTATTCTAACTCTATCCTTGCAGACAGTGGGCTCAGGCTTAATGTAGTTTCTACATGGCTCAAATCTCACCAAGTTCACAGCCAAAGGTGGAGTCACTTCTGAATCAATCCTCCTCTTAGCTACTGCTGTGCTGTGTCCTAAAACCTCTCTAATCTGTCCCTTGGAGAATCTTTAATGGGATGGCTGCAGAACATGGCACGCTCTACTCCCAGACTCCAAGACCTTAGGTGGCTCACTGTCCTGACCTTTCGAAAATCACAAAGTCATGGTCTCTACTGTCTTACGGAAAATTAAAGAACAAACCACAAGGCAGACAAAGAACAAAAGTCAACTGAAGAGGAGGTCATAGGTTAATAACAATTTTTTAAAATGCACCTCCAGTTCCATCTATTCATTGATCTTTCGACATCTGCTCCAAATCTGTCCAAAATATTTTGCTTATGTATCCCCATGAGTCTCCTGGAAACAGGTTTCCTAGATTCTTTGCTATTGGAACTTGCACAGGCCTCACTCTACTCATGCTCCGTGGCTGGTCTCCATTACAAAAGAAAGAAAAACAAAAGAGGGGATGGTTGGGGTGTTTATGGGAGAATATCAAAGGCTTCGGTCGAAGAACTCAGAGGGAGCTAAGCGCAGTTGACTAAATATTTATCAGACCATAGAGAGGGTAAGTGGGAGCTCCAATCATTAGTAGCCTGATCCATTGTCTCTGGCCACAGAGATGGAGAAAATGTGGTAGTAGCTAGGAGGACAGAGGATCCTGGGGCAGATGTCTTCTTTCACTGCCCATATCCAGTGTTACTGTAGCAGGCTGTGGAATGCTTCTTTTTGAGTGATTGTGACTATTAACTACCATTTTAAAAATCGGTAGTGGTGGGTGGGGTTGCCTGAATTTGTGATTTCATGGATGCAAGAAACTCCCAGTGGGCAATTCGAGTCTAATTTATAATCTTAGAAAGTTTCCTGGGGAATAGAGAAGCCATGTGTAACTTGGCCGTAGTTACCTCTTCTTAACTTCAAGATCGCTCTGCTATCCACAACCCTCTCTGAATGCAAATATATAAGAGAGGAAAGAATATGCATCTGGCAGTTTTCAGTATTTGTAATGTCCTGGAACTCTTGAAAGACATTAGTGAAATGGAAGCTGTGGGTACGACTGAGTACTGCCAGGAGAGAATGATGTTTGGACAGTAATGGCTGGAATAAACATGGTTAAACATGGTTAATAAATTCAAGATAAGGGAGATGAGAGTAAGGCATTCCTCTTTCATTCTTCTTTGGGCTCCATTCCCATTTCCTTGACTTCTTCTCCCATCATTCCCCAGCAATCTTCTCATCTGGAAGATCTCTCTATGTCAGTGGTGTCATGGTCCCTTTGGTCCTGGAACCTCCATTTAAGGAAGGTTAGTTATATTCACTTCATTCTTCTCTGGGCTGTACTCCTGACTTTCCAGACTTTTGTCTCCAACATTCCACCCTCTTTCCCCCCTTCCCCCCAAATGGATATCTTTCCCCTGCCCCTCACTTTTCAGCTTCCTTTTGGGTATACTCTTCCCCTATTAGAATGTAAACTCCTTGAGGGCAGGTACTATCTTTCTTTTTGCTTCTTTTTCTATTCCTACCACTTAGTATAGTGCCTGGCAAATAGTGAGCATTTAATAAATGTTTATTGACTTGATTTGTATAGTTCTGGATAAGATTCCATCCAAAATAATTCACTCTTGGATATAAATGCTAGGCATTATCCTGATACTGGATTTGGAGTCTTGGACCTAGCTGCTATACCCAGTTCTATAACTAGCCACCTGTTTGGGACTCAGTTTCCTCATCTATAAAATAAGGGGATTGGACTAGATAACCTCTAAGGTATCTTCCAATTCTAAATCTATGATTGTCTGACACAATGTGTCAGGCTGTAGACTGGATTAGAAAGCCTTTTCAGGAGGGGTGGAGAAAGTGGAACCAAGGGGGAAGAGTCCCTTTCTCAGTTCCATCTTCATATAAAATCCACCACCACCCCCATCTCCCTCCATTGTTAGGCCACAGTTCTCATTGTTCTCTGGGGGCTCCTTTATTCTTCCCAGAAGATCTAAGAACTTCCCTACTTAGAAAAAGGCTGGCTGCCCTCTGAATTCATCATTTGCACAGATTCTGTACAGTATATTTTGGGTTCTGTTGTTCTAGAAGGCCGAGATTAACTCATCCCCTTAACTATGCCATTTGATTTCCTTTGAGTTTACTGTTGTAAAGCTTTATTCCTTTCTACACTGTAAAAAAAAAAAAGTGAGGAGGGGCAGCTAGGTGGTGCAGTGAATAGAGCTCTGGCCTTGGAGTTAGGAGGACCTGAGTTCAAATCCAGCCTCAGACACTTAACACTTACTAGCTGTGGGACCCTGGACAAGTCACTTAACCCCAATTGCCTTGCCAAAAAAAAAAAGTGAGAGAATTGGTGACAGAAGCTGTTTGACGGACCCCAAGGTCGCTCATTTAGCATCCCAGTCACACAGCCGGAAAGAATTTCAAGATCATTTGAAGTCTCTTTGGGCTGGTGCCTGCTCCTCCCATTTGTATGTGTCCTATATCTTTATCTGTTGTCGTCTGGCCATTTCTAAGGAATGATGATCATATAGATTGTATTTCTGGCTGTTTTCCGAACAGGCAAGGGCTTTCGCATATGAGGTCATAGTCAGCCCAGATTAGATTGGCTTCATCGGTGTCCTTCCTCAAGTTATTGACAAAGTGTTGACGACTAGAAGATTGAAAAAGTCACGGTGCAGCTGATGAGATAGAAGCTACCTGCTGAGAGGAATGGGACCGTTATTTCTTCCAGAGAAACAAACGCCACAAATGGATTCATGCTTCTCTTTAGATTAACTATTTTCTGAAACTTTGGCTTTTCTTTTTTCTGGGAGTTGGCACAGAGTACAGCTCACTAGTAACTGTGGCTTAGGACTCCTGGCCCTCCTACCCTTAATTGTGACTCAGGGAAAGTTCTATCACCTCTCCTTACCTTAGTGTCTCCATTTATAGAAGATGATAAAATTGAATTCTATGGAGAGGTAACCTTTTTAAGGAAACCTATATTCAGAATAAGGAATTTATGAAACAAATAAAATTAGGGATTTATTATAGAAAGACTCTTTGTTTTTTTCAAAGTTATTTGGTGATGTTTATGCTGATGAAGAAGGAAAGCTAAGTGGCACAGTGGATAGAGTGCTAGGCTTGGAGCTGAGGAAGACTCATTTTCCTGAGTTCGAACCTGGCCTCAGACACTTACTAGCTGTGTGACCCTGGGCAAGTCACTTGACCCTGTTTGCCTCAGTTTCCTCATCTGCAAAATAAGCTGGAGAAGGAAATGGCAAATCACTGCAATGTCTTTGCCAAGAAAACCCCAAATGGGGATACAAAGAGTCAGACATGACTGAAATAATTGAATAACAACAACAGCAAGGTTGCTGAAGAGACTTAGGGATGGAGGCAGCAAGATAACTGTCTTCAGGCATTTGAATGCCAGTCACATGGAAGACAGATTTTACAACAGCTCCAAACTGGGTCCCTCTGCTTACAGTCTCTCCCCTCTCCATTGCTTCTTGCACACAGCTGCCGAAGAGATCGTTCTAACATACAAGTCTGACCCTTGTCATTCCCCTGCTCAGGAAGCTCCTCTTGAATAAAATAAAACACCATCGTTTGGTATTTAAAGTCCTTCACAGTCTGGTGTTAACCTACCTTTCTAGGTATTTCACACATTTTCGCCTTTCTGGCCTACTTACTGTTCTCAATAAGTGATCTTCCGTTTGCCATTTCTTTTTGCCCAGACTACCCCCCATGCCTGGAATACTCTGCCTCCCCACCTTTGCCTATTAGAATCTCTCATTGTGGTTGTTGTTTAGTTGTGTCCAATTCTTCGTGATGCCATTTGGGCTTTTCTTGGCAAAGATACTGGAGTGGTTTGCCATTTCCTTCTCCAGCTCATTTTGCAGATGAGGAAACTGAGGCAAACAGGGTTATGTGCCTTGCCCAGGGTCATACAGCTAGTAAGTGTCTGAGTCTGGATTTGAAGTCAGGTCTTCCTGCCTCCAGGCGCCATGCTCTATCCACCTAGCTGCCCTATTAGAACCTCCAGCTTCCTTCAAAGGTCAACTGAAGTGCCACTTTCTGTATTTTCCCCCAACTACTAGTGCTCCCCAATTACCTTTAGTTACTTTTTATATATTATAAACATTTTTTGTATGTGTATATATTATTTCCTTAGATAGAATGTAATCTCCTTGAGGGTAGACACTGTTTTGATTGTGTGTGTGTGTGTGTGTGTGTGTGTGTGTGCACATGTGCTCGTGTGTGTGCCTCAGTGTTCCCGGAACCTAGCACGGTGCCTGGCAAATAATAGCTGCTTAATAAGAGCTTATCGGTTGATTTTGTTTAGTCTGAGAGGAGTAATAGGCATCCCAAAAGTACAGGTTTGGACTTGACGTAAAGACAATCAACCTGACAATTACAGCTATTCCAAAATAGAATGGGTTACCTTGGAAAGTAGTTGGTCCCCTCAACCAAAGGGTGTGGGACCACTTGGAAGCTGAGATGTGGAGGGATTCTGTTTAGGTTTGAGTCAGACTAGTTGGACGCAGGGGCTCCTTCCAACTCTGAGATTCTATGAGATTTTCCTCCACGGTTCATTTACATTACAATCTAAATCGTGTCTAGTACCTTTGTGCATTTATTTACAGAAAATCAAATCGTGTAGGGAGTGAGGGTTAGGCTAGAGAGAAGGGCAGACAGATGCAGACTAAGCATCTCTGACCCTTGGGATCAGTCAGAAATGAAGGAAAAACACATCTGAGACAATATTCGTGGTGTGATTTTTGGCTCACAAAGATTCATTTTAGGGTAAAGTAATACATATCTGTACTTGTTAGAAGTGTTGCAAAAGTTTGTTAGTCTATACGATTGAGATGCCCCTTCAAGCACATGAAAGGCCTGATGCTGTTCATTATGGAAAACATGACATGCCCTGAATCTCGAGGGATTCCATTTCATCAAGTCTCAGAGCACAGAGCTTTCAGGGGAAGATAGCTCAATAGGAAAATAGCCTCTGTGGGAACTATCATCTATATCTATATCTATATCTATATCTATATCTATATCTATATCTATATCTATATCTATATCTATATCTATATCTATATCTATATCTATATCTATATCTATATCTATATCTATCTATATCTATATCATCTATATCTATATCTATATCTATATCTATATCTATATCTATATCTATATCTATATCTATATCTATATCTATATCTATATCTATATCATGTATCTATACCTATATCTATCTATATCTATTTATCTATCTATCTATCTATCTATCTATCTATCTATCTATCTATCTATCTATCTATCTTTCTTTCTTATAATGCATGATTTGAAAAATCAAATATCATTGTGTCGCATAAAAAATGATCTTTTCTTCTGGGAAGAGGAAAGAATGTTTGGTACAGTGGAAGTACTCCTGGATTTGGAGTCAGAAGCCTGGGGTTTGAATCTTGGCTCTGAGCCTACTTCCTATGTAACCTCAGGCAAATCACTTCTGTCATTTTAATTCAGTGCAATTTAATAAGCACTTATCAAGCATTTACCATGTGACAGGTAGAAGCAACATGTTGATGGTAGGTACAAGGCCTAGAGCAAGGAAATCCTTGGTTCAAGTCCAGCCTCTGAAAAATAACATCTGTGAGACCCTGGGAAAATCCCTTACTGTTCAGTGTTCCTGTCAATTCCATAAATTTATATGTTGCAGATGGGCCATCTTCAGCCTTCCTGATCTATATCTTGCCACTGGACCTAGATGGCCATGGAGGAGAAAGTGAGGCTGGTGACTTTGCACAGCCCTCCCTCACTTAAATCCAATTGGCTTGCATGTCCTGATATCACCTCCCTGATGTCATGGTCCTTTTCAAGAATGAAGGACAAGCAACAGCATTGCAGAACAATAGCTAGCCTGCATCAGTAGAGGGAGTTTCCTCATCTGGGGCTCCCAATAACAGTTAGTCAATAAACATTTATTAAGCACCAGCATTGTACCAAGCACTGTGCTAAATGCTACGGATACAAATATAGGTAAAAGGAGTTCACAGTCTAGTGAAGGAGATAACATACAGGTCAAGGGGGGAAGGGTTGAGTTTCAAAGACAAAAAATGAACAGACTTTTCCCTCAAGCAGCTTACCTTCCACTAGGAGATTAAAAATGTATATCAATAAATATATATAAAATATACCTATATTTTTACAAAAATATGTATATACATATTTATTGGTATACACAAAAGTAAAGAGGTATATTTCATATATATGTGTATTTTTTTGGTATGTATTTATTGGTATATACCTTGTAAACCTCTCTGCCCCAGTAGAAAATAGGCTTCTTGAGGGCAGGGGCTGTTTATTTTTTGTCTTTGAACTCTCCCCCTCTCCCCATATACCTTGTTTTATATGATGTCTCCTTCATTAGACTGAGGACTGTCTTTTACCTATATTTGTATATATTTGTCAGTGAGAGGGAAGAAAGGTGTAAACAACTGGTGAGGCAGCAGGGCAGGAGATAGAGCACACCTCTTATAAGATATGGCATCTGGGCTAAACTTAGAAGGAACCAGGGAATGCAAGAGGTAAGAGGTGAGGAGGGAAATCATTCTGGGAACAGGAGAAAGATGGCACAAAGGTACAGAAGTGGTAGATTGGATGCTAGAATGTGGAATGAGTGAGAGGGGCGTAATGTGGAATAAGCCTGGGATGGTAGATTGGAGCGAGACTGTGAAGGACTTTAAATACCTAACAAAGGAGTTTCAATTTGATAAAATGGCCGGTGTCTGGTGGAGGGCATCTGGGATAGGGAAGGGTGTTGAATCTGTCATCTGAGGATGACTTCAAAGGAATGGGTTGCCTCTTCTGGAGAAGAACCAAGGGAAATATGAAAGCCATTTTCAACTATTTGAAGGGCTGTCTTATGGAGAAGGAATTAGATTTGCTCTATTTGGCCTCAGAAGGCAGAACCAGAATCAGGAGCAATGAGCTGTAAAGAGACAAATATTGACTTGACTTCAGGAAAAAGTCCCTAAGAATCAACACTGTCCTAAAATGAAATTGGCTTCCTCATGGGCTCACTCTTACTGGTGATTCTCAAGCTGAAAGGCTGATTGGCCCCTTGTCAGGTCCATTGCAGATGGGATTCTCGCTCACTTATGGGGTTGGACTAGATGGCCATGAAGGTCCCTTCTGATTTCGAGATTCTATGCTTCTATTTCATCCTAGAACTGATAGGGAGCCTCAGAAGCCTCTTGAGCAGGGGAGTGACGTGGTTAGATTTTGCTGTAGGCAGAAAAGGCAGTGCTTGCCAGAATGTGAACTTCTTGAGAGTGGAGGATATTATGACCCTTCGTGTATGTCCACAGCTTAGTTTAGCGCCCTGCACGTGGTATTGATTAGCCCAGAGGCCATATCTGGCTGGACAACATGACCCCTGCGTTTTCCCCCAGCTCCAAATCCATAGTCAAAAGATGCTAACACCTTTTTTTTTCAAATTTTTATTTTTCTATTCCTAACCCCAAAAATAAAAGAAGCATTTCCAAAAACAGTAGAATAGAAAAAAGATGATGACATATGAAACTGCAAATCTGTTATGTACAACTTACTATTCCTTTTAAATAGATAATAAGTTATCGTGACTTTCTTTTTCCCCTTCCACCTCCCCTGCCTTAAAGATGGCTACCATTAGACATAAATATGCATGTACACACACACACACACACACACACACACACACACACACACACACACACACACTTACACACACATATGTAAAACCATTCTTTACATACTTCTATGTATCAGTTCTTTCTCTGGATGCAAATAGCATCTCCCTTCACAGGTCCTTTGTAGTCAAAATGATTTAGTCACTCAAAGTTGTTCTTAAAGCAATATTACTGTTACTGTATACAATGTTCTCTTGGTTCTGCTTATATCCCCCTTTATTATTGTGTGCAAGTCTTTCCAAGTTTTTCTAAGATCCTCTAGCCTATCGTTTCTTATAGCACACTAGTATTCCATTACAATCATATACCATAACTTGTTCAGCCTTTCCCCAATCGATGTCTTTTTCAGGCTCAGTATTTAAGTACACCAAACTTTTACTTTACCTTACCGGAGGTATAAAACAGCTTATGCTGTTCCCAAAGCTGTCCATGGTGGGGCTCCTCTATTTCTGTCTGTTTCTTGGTCAGCACTGTGGCTGAGATTTAGCCCTTGGAAATCCACTGCTCTTTGTTAATTGTTACCCCTACTCAGCTTTGTGAGGAGGCTTAGAGAAGCAGGATGCTGAGTGAAGTGGAGAGTCAGAATGCAAGTTCCCCAGAAAGCTGAGATTAGAGCTCCGGGAGCTCAGACAGATCATTGCATGGCCCTGGAGTCCAGCCAGGCCCTTAGGAGAGAAAAGCTGAGTCTTGCCCTATCTTTGTCCTGCCTGTCCTGTATCAGAAGACTGGTTTTTTTCTTAACCCGACTTTGGTCATTGTCTGGCAGAAATTGTATAAGCATAGAGCTTTGAGGAGCCTCAGAGGGCAACCTCAGAGGGCCCTCCCTTTCTGTCACTGTATTGCTGTTAATTATGTGGATTGTTTTCTCGGTCTACTTGGCCAGCTGAGGATCTCTATAATCTCCTTTCTGGTTCCTGAACTTTTCCTCATGATAATAGTAAAGCCCCCCACTTACACAGCATTTCATGGTTTCTAAAGCATTCTATCCCAACACTCTTGCGTGGTTGGTAGCACTGTTGTTATTATCCTCATATTACACAGAGCTGGGGGCTTATTCTGGGGAGATTAGCACCACTGATGTGAGGGCTTGCCGAGACCTTTTCAGGGCTGCTCATCCATCTCTGGTGTTTACCCAGCTCTCACCTGTGACTCCAAGAAGCTGTAACATGTGTAACAACATAGGAACAACAGTTTAATAGAACTCAAATGCCTTGTCCAAGGTCATCCCACTCTGATCTTTAGGTTCCAAGTCCAGTGTTCTTTATATAATGCTTCATAGTAGTAATATTTAAACACACATAACATTTGGTAGTGTTACTTTCAAAATGACCTAAATGCCATCCCTTCATGTAGCTCTATGGTGGTATACACAAGATAGTCTAAGATAGAAAGGTGATAATTTCAACAGGTCTGGAGTTATCTGTTATTATTTTGTTGTTTCCATCTCTTTGTGAACCCATTTGGAGTTCTCTTGGAAAAGATGCTGGAGTGGTTTGCCATTTCCTTTTCCAGCTCATTGTACAGATGAAGAAACTGAGGTAAACCGATTAAGTGACTTGCCCAGGTCACACAGCTAGTAAGTGTCTGAGGCTGAATTTGAACTCAAGTCTTCCTGACTCTAGGCCCAGCAGTCTATCCATTGCACTAGCTAGCTGGGGTGTATGGGGTGTTCTGGGAAGAGCAGCACCTTCAGTGGGGGGGCTTGCCGAGCCCTTTTTTAGGGCTGCTCATCCGCCTTTGGCGTCCACCTATCACCCAACTCTAAGAAGCTGTAGCATGCATAGTGGCCACACCCTGGTATGATCCACTGCATTCTGGGCCATCTTGCTACTAGACCTCAATGACTTTGGAAGAGAGAGTGAGGCTGAAGGCTTTTTGCAACATTGCCTCACTTAAATTCAATTCATGAGCAAGTCAAGACATCACCCAACAGTATCATTGGTGCTCTTCACAAATGAAGGATGAATAACACCACCACCAGATGCTCAGTTGCATCAGAGGAAGTGTGGTACAGTGGAAAGGGCACGCACTAAGGAGTCAGAGAACTTAGGTTCAAATCCTGCATCTGACGCTTAGTAGGTAGGTGGCACAGTGGTGGACCTGGAGTCAAGAAGACCTGAATTCAAATCCACCTCAAATACTTACTAGCTGAATGGCCCTGGGCAAGTCACTTAATCTGCCTATCTGAGTTGCCTAGTTTGTAAAATGGGGATAACAATAGCACCTACCTCCCAGGGTTGTTGTGAGGATAAAATGAGATAATATTTGTAAAGCACTTTTCAAACCTTACATAAATGCTAGTTATTACCATGCCTGTGTATATTACCTGTGTCATCTTGGGAAAGCCTCTTAATCTCTATAGACTCAGTTTCCTCATCTGTAAAATGAGGTAAGTGACCTCTGAGGTTCTTTCCTGGTCTAGGTCTTTGATCTGTGATTTCAGGCAGAAGAACTAATGAATGCAGAGTACCTTCTAATTTTGTGTGACTTTTGACATTCCCTCCCCCCCCCCGAAAGCTGCCACAGGGATCCACCCAATTTTCTGGGGGGCTTCCTTTAGAACTCTCGATATTGCATAGATAGCAATAGGACCCAGAGAAGGATAGTGTCCATTCACTATCCCTCTCTCCTGCTACATGATCTTTTTTTCCCCTACAGTTATGTCTCTTTCTGTTGACCTTTTTTTTTTTACATGTTTTCTTGTATGATTCTTCATTTAATGTTGCAGGCCACTTGTGTCCACCATGCATTTCTCAATTACCCTTTGGTTGATCTACAATTTTAATTCCTCAGGGACTATAGTGTTATATGACTGATAGACCTGGAATATCACCAGGAGAATATTACTGTTAAAAAAAGAAGATGGGCTTTTGTTTCAAAGAGAACGTGAGAGTCATTAAAAGTACTACACAATTTTCCAAAGATAAATCATTCTGCTCTTCTCCTGTTCAGTTCTGGGTCTAGCTATCATGGCATACTCCTGGGAAAATGGTCTATAATTTTGTTAGACAGTAGCATTTCTTGAGCATCCATTATTTCTACGCTATTCCCCCCCTCCCCCCAACAAATTCTTCCTCTAGCTGGATGTATTTACTCTGGAAACTAGGAAGAACTGGAGTTCTTATGTGAAAACTTAAGTTGATTAAGTCAATGATTTCCCCTCAAGTTAATGTGCATTTTCCCCTTTCCTAGTTTTAGATCCGGATCATGAAGAATCAGTTGAGTAAATCCATAAATATATATAGAATAATCTTGTGGTTTACTCACATGAATTCTTGATTTCATCTGTATGGATATTCTCTTTAGTGACATGGAGTGCAAGCCTTCGCATTCTGTATGATTCTTATTTGTATCATCTTTCAAAGTTGATCTAGAGATGGAAGGTGTATTAGAGGCCATCTAGTTAGAGTAATACATTTACAGATGAGGTAACTAAGGCCCATGGAGGCTAATGGACTTTGCCCAAAGTCATACAGGCAATAAACCTCAGAAGTGGGATTTGAACCCGGGTCCTCAGTCTCCTAATTCAGTGTTCTTCCCAGTATGTCACACTGCCTGCCTCCAAGCTCAGCATTCTCCTTCTATCATATCCATTATGGATATCAAATGTGAAACAGAGGCAGCTTATCATGGATAGACTGCTAGGCTTTGAGTCAGGAAAACCTGGATTCAAATCCAACCCCCAAACTAAATGTGTACTTTACGTTTATGTGCCTTAAGCATCTCTCAGGGATTTATTTGCTGAATTTGATAGCCTTACAATTTATCAAAGAGATGGAAAGACTAGTATAGTAGACACATTGGATGGTGTTGTCCATTTGCCTGCACCTTCTCAAATGCATAAGCATTTGAGAGAATTGCTTCCTAGGAGAAACTCTCAGGATTCCTTTTCTCTAGAAGCAGAATGTTTGGGCATTGACCAGCAAAATCACAACGTGAGGATTTTGGTAGATAAGGAATCCACTGAAAGGTGAGGAGTTCTAAAGGTTGCTGTACCAGAATGTTCATTGCTCCGGATAGAAAGTGGCATGCTGGGGTTTCATTTGGGACAGGGAGATGGAAGAGAAGTGACTGGGATCGCCACGGGATTAAACAACCTAGCATCCTAGTCAAAACCCAATGACTTCAGAGATGATGTAATAGGCTTCAGCAGATTTCCAGCCTGCCCTCAAAGTCTTCAAAAAATTTCTAGTTTCTATGAGCAGAACAAGTGAATGCCAGGTCAGCTTCTCTCCTCCCAAGAGGCTTCTGTAGATTGCCATGAAACAGATGGCACCAAACCCGAGCTTTCTACCACCAGGTGCAGCAACCTTTTAGGTGACTAATTCCCTTCCTTCAGTACTCTGGGACATTAAATTATAATCTCTTAGTAGCCTGTAGTGGGTTGTATCAATTCACAACAGGGGCACTGGGAATGATTTTCCAATTATTTTTACTAGTTATTTACTTTGCAATTATTCAACCTCAATACATTGCTGTTGAATTTGTAGTTCTCGCCTGGGCTGTGAGTATGGGCTACACTGGAATAGGGATTTGAGCTATAATATGAATAATTTTGATTAGAGAGGCAGAGTGATATGGTGGCTAGAGGGCTGGTTTTAAAGCCAGAAAACCAGGAAGACCTGGGTTTAATACCTACCTCTGACTCTGTGTGATGCTGAGACAGTCCCTTAATCTCTCAGGCAACTCTCAGTAAGTATTACAAACTCGGAAAAGATGCCAACCTGCATGGTTTAAGAAAGTTTTCTCACCTGTGAGTTCCCCATATCAATGAAATCACATGTCCACTTCTTATCCTACCCCTAATTATGATTACTCCCAAACAACTCATAATGAACTGGAGGTGAATTTGATCTCTGTTATACCAATAATCTCTAAATTTTCTTCAATCTCTAATATAATAATTACAATAATGACAATAAAAACAGTTGACATTTATATAGCCCTTCAAGATTTGCAAAGCGTTTCTAATATGCATAATTTCATTATGTGAATCTATTAGCAATTTTGCTTTCTTTCTGGTCTGGGTCAGCCTTATGGGTCTACAAGTATTTATTAAATGCTTCCCAAGTGCCAAGTTCTGTGCTAAGTGTTTGGGATATTCAGCTATAGGCAAAAACAGTCTCTGGCCTCAAGGAGCTTACATTCTGTGAATACACACCTGAAATTTCCCTCTCTGTCTTCCTTGAGTTACCTTATTCCTTGGATTGGAGGAAAAGGATGGAGGGTCTAAAGATGGATTGTATCAATCAGTAACTGATCTGACCCTGGTTTATCCTTGACATATCAGCAATCCTCTGTCTCTGTCCTATCTTGCTGCCCTGCTTTGGATTTTACACCTACTGAGCTAGCCCACTGTAGACCTGACTAGAAATGGCTGAGACCCATTCTGCCATTTGCACACTCCTCCTCCCCAATTTATGATAAGCAAGAGTACCCTGCTTCCATATTCTAGCAGTTTCTGGAAGAGGTTGCTCTTTCTCCTCCACTTATACCTCTCAATTTCTCTGCAACCCATGCATATCTGAGGCTTTGTATTCTGTGCAGAGGGGTCCCAGCATGCATACCTTTAGTTTCTTTTGTAATAAACTAAGTTGCTCCTTGTCTTGGTTACAGTCTCATTTGGACTTTTGAAGGCTAGTCCACAATTCTAATGGGATCCGTAAGTGTCAGTGTGGTTTCAAGTGGCAGGGAAGACTCTACTAAGTCTCTCTCCCCCTGCTTTACCACTTCATAAGGTCAGAAAATTCACAATAAGAATTGTTTTTCTTTGGCTGAATTTGAAGAAGGGATTTATCACAGTAAAGCAAATACTTCTGGGAAAATTCCTGAAGCCTTATCATTCATTTACATTTCAGTGAATGAGTTTCATGGGTTTAAGAATGAGAAGATGATGGAACAGTTTCATCTGACCAAGATTATACAGAGCAAGTCCCAGCTGGAGGGGGAAGAATTTTAAAGATATGTGAAAGATTTAGGAAAAAATCATAGGTGTTGTTATCACCAAAAAAGGTGATTGGGAAAAATGTCAATAGTCAATACTACCAATAGTCAAAATGTCAATACTACCAATCCATACGTCCATCCTTCCTATCACCACAAAGTCTTTCTGAGAGTAATCTCTAGATATAGTGAGGTCATCTTTGATGAAGGTTCGCATGTGATGACAGGAGTCCTGTAGGAAGGATCCTTTTCCACTTCCAGGTTCTTGGGTGAATTCCTAGTGAACAAAGACACAAAGTCACACAGAATACAAAGGCATGGATGGCTTGTCATCTGCACTGTTGGCGGAGGAGTTAGGTGGCACAGTGGATAGAACTCTGGGCCTGGAGTCAAGAAAATATAGTCTTAGACATTTACTAGCTACATGACTCTGGGCAAGTCACTTGTCTCAGTTTCCTCAACTGTAAAATGGGAGTAACAATAGTACCTAGCTCCTAGAATTGTTGTAAAGGTCAAATGAGACAACATTGTAAAATCTTTAGTACCTATGTGCCAGATAGATATTATCTTAGTTGTGCCCTAGGAATAAGCCGATGGCTAGGGCCTCCAAAGGGTTTTTTATGCATAAAAGTATGGATGTGCCCAAGTTGTTAACTACCTAATTTAATTAGGAATTTACTACTTGAGGTATTAATGAAATTGTTTATAATATTTTTACATTGGTGATCTGTCTTATCAGAATTTCCACTTATGTTTATCAATCATTTAAGAGGACACATATGTTGTTTACTATATCAAACCACACAAGTGCTTATCTTATTGAAAAAAAATCTTACTTCAAAACAACTGAATCACAAAATGGAGGCTTAAACCAAGATAACATCAGTTAGACAAAGAAGACAAACATTCTTGTTGTCTTATTTAGGCACTAAAACTTATTTTCACTATAAATTCCCTATACTCCTTGTCTACCCTTATCAGAATGTAAGCACCTTGGGGGCAGTGAATACTTTGTTTTTTTTATTTGTATCTTCAGCTCAAAGCCTGGCACATAAGTACTTAACAAATGTTTTCGTTCATTCAAATGTCGCTCAAGCCTTCTTCCCTTTCTAATCATTTCTTCCTCCCTCTATTCATATTGCTTCCCCTCACTGGTTCTAATCCTTTCGCCTAGAACTGGGCCTACTTCTCTTTATCCTCCCAGGTTCTATTATTCCCCTCCCTACTTCCTCCTCTTATCCCTTCGAAGGGCAAAGTGGAATTGGGGCATCGAGGACAAGGTTATTGTATAGAGATTGTGGCCATCCTGACTTCTTTGCCCCTCATCTCTGGGCACGTGCTTTGAGTTTTTGCTTCAGCTCCTAGTTTTTGATAATTCTGTTTCTCCAGAATTCAAGGCTCTATTACGTCTCTGGAAGGCCTCCTGACCTGCCACCTTACTTTTCAAAGGCAATAAAAGACAGAATTTTTGTTGTTGGTACTGTTAAGACCCAATCACTGTTCTGTCACTCAGATCAGTCCGAACCTATACTGAATGTCTTATCACAGTTGTGTTTCAATTTAGATTGACCGATCTGGAATCTCTTTCCCCTACCCTCTCTTTCCGGCAGATCACAGAGAAGATGAAGTGACTTTCCTCCTTGTCAAGCATCAGTCTTCCCCCTTTGTCCTTGATGGTCTTATTCTCTTCTGTCTTTTACTTTGCTCCCTCGGTAACTCCTCTTCTTCACTTTCAAGCTTATAGAAAAATGTAATTTATATTTATTGCCTACACTACCTCACTACACACTTATTCCTCAACCCCCTTAAGTCAATTTTCCATTCCAGCCTAAGAAATGCCTATAAGCATTTATTAAGTGCTTGCCTGTAGTAAGGAGTGCCAGTTGCTCTGCAAACAGTCCCTGCCCTCAAGGACCTTACATTTAGATGGGGGACTCGGCATGTGAATAACTAGGTACATTCAAGATATATACAGAGTAGATGGAAAATAAGAGTGGAGGGGGAGATATGTAGCAGCTGGGAGCATCTGGAAAGGCCTTCTGCAGGAATTGCAATTTGAACTTAGTCATGAAGGAAGGCAGGAAGCCAAGAGGTGGTGTCAGGGAGTGAGAGGATTATAGTTCACTCAAACTACTTCAACCCCACCCCAAGATCATCAGTGACTTTGTGACTGCAAAATCCAGTAGCTTCATTTGCTATTATTGACTGTCTCCTTTATGATAACCTTTCCTCCCTTAGCTACAGTGAACTTACTCTTTTTTGGTTCTTCTGCCTACATGGGCCTGTGTCCTGGTAGCCCTCTCTCTCTTCCATTGTGGGGTTGATGCATTTTAGGAGTTCAGGGGTCCTGGGACCCCAAAATCACAACACACTGGTCCTGTCTAAAAGAATTCGACCCAAGCCTTCTTTCAACCAAAGACAAGGTTTATTAGAACATCCACCATATTTGTAGTATTTTCCAATTTTCCAGGTATAAATGCTCGAACTAAAAATTTAACAGTAGATTTTCATGATGGCTTGGAGCTGGCTCCACCACATCTCTGCCTCAGGCAATAATAATATTGCGGATTTATTTGAGTTTTAAGTTTTGCAAAGTCTTGCAACAATCCTGTAAGAGAGATGATGTGAGTTATTGTGTTTCTCAAATATGCCTCCAATGTGGGTGTTCCTTCTTTTATCTGTCACAGAAGCACTGAGATTAGAGAAGAAGAAAACCTCCTTCTTGTTCTTCCAGACTCCCTGTATGTGACATGCCATCTCCTATGGCTACTCCTTCATATAGGTGTCTTCCATGTTTGGAATTCATTCTTTCCTCCCCTGGACTTCTTTGAATCCTTATTTTTCATCAAAGTTCTGACCAGGTGCCACCTCTTACACAAAAACTCCTGATCTCTTCAGGTATTTCATCCCTTTCCTTCTTAAAACTATTTTGTGTATCTTTCTGTAGGCCTTGTATTCATTTATCTGCAGGGATGTAAAGGAGCCTGCTCTTTTGGGATGGGGGCAGGGGTGAAGGAGGAGGGGAGAACCCATTGTTAAACTTTCATTGTATTTATGTCTTGGAAATAGCAAACCAGGGCTCCATTGATTGTTTTGTTGATTGTCTAGACTTAAGAAAGTGAACATTGTTAAAAAAAATTAGATTCAATTTAAAAACATGTCATGTGGTTCAGACAACAGTTCTTAAACATTTGCCCCAGCGGCAATGCTTATTTGTCTACATGTTTTCTCCCACTGAGGGCATAAACTCACCAAGGGTGTAAACTCACTGAGGGCAAGGGTTGTTTCATTTTTGTGTTTGTAATCCTAGTTCCTAGTCCAGTACTGAATCTTTTTTCTTGTTTGTTTGTTTTTGTTTTTGTTTTTATGTATGGTGGTCCAGACAAGATTTCATCAGTGTAGGTGTCAGTATGGAAACTCACCCTACAGATACAGTTCAGTAAATGTTCTACAATTTATAGTCTTAGAGAATTTCTGGGGATCCTGAGAGGTTAATTGCCTTTCCCTCAATCCCTGTCAGGTTGAGTATTTATACCTAAGTTTTCTTGACTCCAAGGATATCCTAATGTATATCACACCACACTACCATTTGTGTTGAACATAGAAAGTGCTCACTCAGTGCTTGTTGAATTGAAATGAATAGTTATCTCCATTTTACAGATGAAAATTGAGACTCAGAGAGTTTAGATGGTTTGTCTATGATCACACAATTAATAAACACTGGAGTCAGGATTTTAGGTCTTTTAGCTCATTATTGTTTTTCTGGCAATTCTGTACATCATGCAGTCTCTCACTTCACCTCCCAAGGTCTCTGTTTCCTTCTCTGTAAAATGAGGTGGTAGGGCCATATAAGAGGAGCTGGGTGGTTCAGTGGATAGAGTGCTAGGTCTGAAGTCAGGAAGACTCATATTCCTGAGTTCAAATCCAGCTGTGTGACCCTGGGCAAGTCACTTAACCCAGTTTGCCTCAGTTTCCTCATCTGTAAAATGATCTGGAGAAGGAAATGGCAAGCCATTGCAGTATCTTTGTCAAGAAAACCCCAAATGGGGTCACAAAGAGTTGGACGTTACTGAAGAACAACAACAATAGGCTCATATGTATGTTCTTGTGGGCCCCTTCCAGCTCTAAAACACTGTAATTCTAAGGTAAATGGTGTGCAGATGGAGAGTCCAGTAGGAAAGAGTCTATTGTCTAGGCATGAGATAAGCAACTCTATACTAAGAGACTATAGTTGAGGCTGCCTGGCTTCTGCAGAGTACATCCATAGGATGAATGGAAAATTACCTTGTGGTACTAGGTAGGTGAGTAGGAGTGCAAATGAAGATCATGTCCCACTCTAAGAGAGCCATTAACTGTAATCTGGGGCTGTTCTGAAGATAATGTCTTCTGTGCTTTAGGGGGAAAAAGCAAAATTAAAATAAGAATCGTTGCTTTGCTTCTGAAACTTTCCATATCACTTTTTTTTTTTGAGCCAAGAGCCCAGTAACAGCAGTAGTGATAAAAATCTTGGGAGAAATTATTTACTGTGAACACATTTATTGCAGAGAGTTGGGGTGTGTGTGTGTGTGTGTGTGTGTGTGTGTGTGTGTTTGTTTTAAAAATCTTTTCAGAATACAATGGATCCTGCTGTCCCTTCTGAGCTATAAAAAGAGGAGGGGAGAGGAGGGAGGAGGAAAGTCCAAGCTCCTGGGGAGATAATTGGAGCTGAAACATTTCATATGCTCTTGAGTAGAAAATGCAGAATGTACATTGTAAAAAAAAGAGAACAAAGAAAGCGATACGGAAGGTTGAGTTTCCTTCTCCTCTTTTGGCTTGGTACCTGCTCTGTAAGCTCACGTTAAGCTTTGCCCCAGCAACAATGAGAGGGAAGAATTTTTTAACTTTAAGTGTTCCTGCCAATGACAGGCCTCTCCTTAGTCTTTGGGAAATGGGGGAAGGGGGATGTGTTCATAGTGGTGGAACCCCCTGGAGAAGATGGGGCACCAAATAAAGGTTTAGAACTTCAGACTCTTTAGCATCTAGTTGAACCCAGGTCTTGCTGATAAGGCACCAGCAACCGGGAAAAGGCTCATGAAAGAAGCGCCACAAAAACTAGGATTTGAAGGAAGCTTCATGATTAAAAGAAAGAAAGTTTAAGAGTATATTGTGAAGAAGACAGTGACATACGTATATATCTATATATATACACATATATGTATATGTAGATATATGTGTATGATATTATGGTTAAAGTGCATTCATGTATATTATCTCATTTGATTTCCAGGACATTCTTATGAGGATAATCTCATGCAGTACTGTTATTCTTACTTTATAGATGAGGAAACTGATCCTCAGAGAGATTGAAGTGATTTGTCTAAGGCCCCAGAGTTGGTAAGTGATGGAACACAGACTCAAATCCAGAAACATACTCATATATATGAATTAGTTTTATAGGTGGGCTATTAAGTACATATCATAATGAGCTCAATAGGTACTCTTCATCCATTTGTTTTTTCCTGTTTGGTTAAAATAGTTAGTGTATTACAGAGAAAAAGTCCTTTTTTTCCCTTTATGTCTGCCCCTTCTCTCCGGCAAGCTGCCTGGGAATGACTATGATTGCATGGGGTAGATCATAGATAGGTCAGACCAAGTTCATTACCACTACAGAGAAAGCAGTTTAATTCCCAAGGATGCCTGAATGTGGGTCACTATTATGATCTTGGTATAAGAAGGGGTTGGTACGATGATTCTTCAATGTTGAGAATGAATCACCAATTAAAAAAGAGAGAGAGACTCTCTGGGGAGAGGGCATCCTCTGCTTTGCCACGTTAATCCTGCTGCTGGCCCCACAAGAGGGCCTAAAACAAAGTGTTCTCTGTTGTTTTCGAAGTCCCACAGGACAAATATGAAATGAGGTCTGATTGGCATTCTTGGATGGGAAGGAAGCATGGAATGCATTTGGCACTTTGAAGGACATACAGAAGGATGAATAACAAAAGGAGCAGTTCTACAGAACAGTTAGTCTTTAATTGCCCCGGAATATGGATGCATTATTTATTAGGTAAGGATGACACATATTTACATAAATATAGAAAGTACCTGCCAAATGAGCATATCAATTTTACAATACATGTCCTGAAGAACAGAGATTGATTTCACATTTTTCCGGAGAGAACAAAAGTCCCTTCCCAGGCTGTGATGGGGCCTGTTGTTTGAAGGTTGCAGCCTATAAGTGATACACATCTGAATGATAAAACACACGGCCATATCATTTATAAACTTTTTTTTTTCTGCTGCTGAAAGTGTTTATGATTAACTGCATTGCTTGGATTAGATCCACCCCATCTAGCAGCATTAGCTGGGGCCCGTATGTTAATGACAGCAGTACCTATCTAGTGAGTCAAGGTAGGCAAATTATTTATTTGGAGAAAAACTTCCTTTCATAATAGATGCCTTGTCTTGGAAGGCCCTGATGACCAATTCACACCCTCTCTTTGTTCTTGCCGTTCACTATGGATGAGCAATGAGTATCCTCTTCTGAGAATTTATGCACTTGCTATCTTCTCCACAATATACTCTTAAACTCTCTTTTTTTCAATCATGAAGCTTCCTTCAAATCTTAGTTCTTGTGGCACTTCTTTCATGAGCACTTTCCCAGTTGCTAGTGCCATATCAGAAAGACTTGCGTTCAAGTCCTGCCTTAGCCACATACTGACTGTGTGAGCGTACAGAAGTCACTTAATTTCTCAGTGCATCAGATGACAATTGTGGAGAAGTTGTTTATCTGGATCTGTTGAGGGAATTTCTTGTGCCAATGTAATCACAGGTCTGAACCACAGCTTTATTTTTTTTTTTTTGGTTACATTTATTCTTATGTGTACAAATTGTTTCCTCCCAACATAATGAAAGCAATTGAAGGCATAAGTTGTTTAATTTTTGGCCTTTCCCCTTGCACCTCAGTACCTGGTGTATTTTGAAGGGCCCAGACCAGCTATCTTTCATTCTTTGGATTTTGCCACCATGCGGCTGCTGCCTTCTCTTTCTGCTCCTGCAGACACCCTTTTCCCATTGCCAAGTTCTTTTCAGAACCTTTATTTTGAGGAAAGTCCCCTTTCATTCTCTGGATTTTATCACCATGGTTGGTGAGGGTATCTCCTTCCAATCCCCACTTTTTCAGCTCCCTTTTATGTGTTGTCTTACCTGTTAGAATGTAAGCTCCTGGAGGGCAAGAGCTGTCTTTCTTTTTGTTTGTATTTCCCTTTACTTCACACAGAGCCTGGCATCTAGCAAGCCCTTAATAAATGCTTGTTGCCTTGACTTGGCCTGCCTGGCTCATAGTGCATAAGCAATAAATGCTTGTTGAATGAATGAGAATCACCAAATCCTCTTTCCAGGACCTAGCTACTTCATTGTACCCTCCTCCTTGCTTGTCTCTCTAAGACCTTATGACACTTTTCCCCTTCCTCCCCTTTCCTTGTGGCCTTTAGTGACTTTGAATTTCTAAGCTTCTTACTATCTCTTTAGTTTCTGTTATGTTACATTGTTATGCACCTTCCTGTATGTGTCTTCTGTCCTCAACTAAACTGTAAAGACCTTGAAGATCCAGGATCTCATACTTCTTTTATTTTCCCATTGTTTAGACTAATATCTCACAATAACCCTGTGAGGCAGCCTTTATACGCTCTTTTACAAATAGGGAAACTGAGTTTCAGAGAAATTAGAAGACTGACCTGTGATCATTCAGCTGGTAAGTGTCATGGGCCAGAGTTAAATCCAATTCTTCCTGACTTCAGTCCAACACCCTGTCCACTAGCACGTTCCTTGTTTGTCCACAAGGCACTGTATTAGGCTTTGGGAACACAAGGAGGACATATTGCCTTTTGTTTTAGAAAATTTTACTCTCTGATAAGTATTATACACACACGTTGCTGTAGTTGAGGATAAACAGTCTTCTATACTGTTACAGGGGTACAGGGGTACAGGGGAAAGTTATTCTTTGATGATTGACTGCAGCTGATGTTCCAAATATTTTGGAGAACAGTCCCTGGAATTCAGTGTCAGCCCAAATCAATTGCCTAGATGAATAACTCTATCCCTTATTTCTTCCCTTTGCCATTAACACATAAACTCTTTGATTGCACAAATGATGTCTGCTTACTAATATAGAGTACTTGCATAAAGTGAATTCACAGCTTGAATGTTGATGAGACACTTAAAAAATAAAAAAAAAGTATTGCAAGCCTTTTTCATTTGGATATAGAATACTCCAACTGTGTTCCAATATGTCTCATACAGAGGTAGCTTACAGAGCAGAGACGGAGCCCATGGTGGCAAAGCTTTCTTGTTACCATCTTGTACTTTTGTCCCTATTGGATGGCTTTTTTTCTCTTTAAGAGGTGGAGGAACAAAAAGGGAACATTTTATTTGGGATCTGAGACTCAGAAACATGGAAGAACTGGTTGTTGGGGTAGGAATGATTGGAACTTTGCAGGGAAATAAGCACTGTCATCTAGAGTTTATGATGGAAATGGAGAAGAAAACCAGGCATAATCTGACATGCACTCTGGATTTGGGAAGATCATATTTCAAAGCGTTCAGGATCATTAAGTAAACAAGTATTTGTTAATCATTTACTATGTGCTAGGTACTGTGTTAAGTGCTAGGGATAAAAAGAAAGGCCACACTCCCCCCCCCCCCCACTTCCACAGCAAAAAAACAACAAATTAAACATCTGCTGTCATGGAGCTTACATTTCAATGGAGGAGACAATATGTAAACAATAAGATAGGTATATAATATGTACATAGTAGATAGAAGGCACTCTTAGAGGGAAAAGTTTTAGAAGCAAAGGTTGGATGGACTGGGGAAGGTCTCCCAGATTAGGCAGTATTTGAGTTGAGTCTTAAAGCAATTCCTGGGTGTTCTGTAACTGGTTCCAGTTGGCTAATCATGTGTGTAAGAGGAGGCTCTTTTATTAGCTGCAGAGGCATTTCCCAAGGCCTTCCAACATCAGCCACTGACTCTTGCCTCATTCACCCTTGGAGGATCTTAGTGACTCTCTCACAGCATCCAGTGAGAAACTATGATGTAAGGGAAAAGGCTTTTAGGTAGGGGTTTGCTGGTGAGTGTTTGACAATGAGTTCTTGCCACCCCTCCCCCTAAATGTGCGCTCAAGACACTCTTTCAGTGTCATATACATCATTATAATCTTTGCCATCAGTTTAAGTCTAGAAAATCATCAGAACAATAAATCCGATTCTGGCTTGAAGGATTTGTAGATTTCCAAGGTGCTAAAACTCATACTAAAAATGTAACATTGAGCTTATTCCAGAGCATTTCTGACTTGGGGTCTTCTTATCCCCTTCCCCCCTATTTTTCTGTAAGATAAGATAGATTTCCCTACCTAATTGAGTGTGGATGGTATTCTCTCCTTAAGCCAAATCCAATGAGAATAAAATTCACTCATTCCCTCTCACCTTCCCCCACTTCCCCTCCACTGTAAAAGCCCTTTCTTGTCTGTTTTTATGTGAGATAATTTACCCCATTCTACCTCTCTCTTTCTCCTTCTCCCAGTATAATCCTCTCTCACCCCTTAATTTTATTCTCCAGATATTACCCCTTCATATTCAACTCACCCTGTGCCATCAATCTATCTGTCCATCTATCTATCTATCTATCTATCTATCTATCTATCTATCTATCTATCTATCTATCTACCTACCTACCTATCTATCTATCTACCTACCTACCTGTCTGTCTGCCTATCTATCTACATATATATACATATAATTTTTTCACCTCCAACTACCATAATACTAACAAAGGTCTTATGGGTTACAAATCATCTTTTTGTGTAGGAATGTAAATAGTTCAACCTTAATAAGTCCTTTATGATTTTTCTTTCCTGTTTACCTCTTCCTGTTTCTTGTGAGTCTTGTATTTGAAAGTCAAATTTTCTATGCAGTTCTGGTCTTTTCATCAAGAATTCTTGAAAATCCTCTATTTCACTGAATGTCTATTTTCCCCCCTGAAGGATTATACTCAGTTTTGCTGGGTAGGTGATTCTTGGCAGTAATCCTATCTCCTTTGCCCTCTGGAATATCATATTCTAAGCCCTCTGGTCCCTTAATGTAGAAGCTGCTAAATCTTGTGTTATCCTGATTGTGTTTCCACAATACTTGAATTGTTTCTTTCTGGCTGCTTGCAACATTTTCTCTTTGATCTGGGAACTCTGGAATTTGGCTACAATATTCCTAGGAGTTTTCTTTTGGGGATCTCTTTTGGGAGATGATCAGTGGATTCTTTCCATTTCTATTTTGCCCTCTGGTTCTGGAATATCAGGGAAGTTTTCCTTGATGATTTCTTGAAAGATGATGTCTAGGCTCTTTTTTTGATCATGACTTTCAGATAATTCCATAATTTTAAAATTCTCTCTCCTGGATCTATTTTTCAGGTCAGTTGTTTTACCAATGAGATATTTCACATTGTCTTCTATTTTTTTTTTCATTCTTTTGGTTTTGTTTTATAATGGCTTGATTTCTCATAAAGTCACAAGTTTCCATTTACTCCATTCTAATTTTTAAGGAAGTATTTTCTTCAGTGAGCTTCTGGACTTCCTTTTCTATTTGGTCAATTCTGCTTTTTAGGGCATTCTTCTCCTCATTGGCTTATTGGATCTCTTTTGCATTTGGGTTAGGCTATTTTTTAAGATGTTATTTTCTTCAGTATTTTTTTGGATCTCCTTTAGCATCACTCTCGGTTTTTCCTCCACTTCTCTTACTTGCTTCTCAAAATCCTTTTTGAGAATCTTCCAAGGCCTGGGACCAAGTCATATGTTTCTTGGAGGCTTTGGATGTAGGAGTTTTGGCTTTGTTGTCTTCTTCTGGTTGTATGTTTTGATCTTCTTTGTCATCAAAGTAAGATAATATAGTCTGACTCTTTTTGCGCTGCTTGCTCATGATCCCAGACAATTACTTGACTTACAAACTCTTTGTTAAGGTAGGGGTCTGTTTCCAGTGTGGAGAATGTACTATCCCAAGCTTCAGCGGTTTTGTGCAGCTGTTTTCAGAGATACTTGTAAGGACCTGAACATTTTTAGTTCTTCCAAGGTGCTGTGATCAAGGGTGAAGTGTTTACTCCTTTCCTGGCCTGTGCTCTGGTCTATGAGTTAACACAAGCACTCTTTTCTGCCTTGGAACTGAGTTAACACAAGTACTCTTTTCTGCCTTGGAACTGTGGGGAGTATTTTCTCTGCACCACCACTACAAGCTCCACCATGCCAGCACTCCTCCTTGCCCCAGGACTGCCACCCAGAACTTTGACCCAGATCTAAGCATGGGCAAAACAAGAGAATCCTGCCTCAGCATCAGCAAAGAGACCCCTGCAATCCCCCTCTGATGAGCCACTCGATTCCACCTCTGTGTCTGTGGGCCAAAAGCTCTGGAAGCAGCCGCCACCCCGGGGCTGTGCTGGGACTGGGACTGAGCTTCTCTCTCACCTTGGTCACAGACCTTTCCTACTGTCCTTTTAAGTTGTCTTTGGCGTTTGGGGGTTGGGAAGTCTAGAAGCCACCGCAGCTGCCTTTGATTCAGTTCTCCGAGGCCTGCTCCAGGTTTGTTGAGGCTTGATCTTGGCCTATGTGCCCATGCTGAACTGTGTTCCTCTCCCAGCCTGGCTCAAGAGGTCTTTCCAATCATCCATCCAGGTTGTCTTGGGCTGGAAATTTGTTTCATTTTGTCTTTTTGTGGGTTCCGCTGCTCTAGCATTTGTTTAGAGCTATTTTTTAGGTAATTGGAGGGCTTCGGGGGAGAGCTCAAGCAAATCACTGCCTTCACTCCATCATCTTGGCTCCACCCCTGACTACAGATTTAATATTTGTTCTACTGCACCATGCTGCTTCCCTGTTAAATGACGGAGTTGGAATTGGTGACCTCCAAGGTTCCCTCTAGTCCTAAATCTGTAATCTCTGAAATTTTCTCTGCTGAAAATTCTGACTACTGGGGAATTCGTGTAATGCATTTTGAAGTGCAATATGTTTTCCCCATTCACTCAAATCCATTTTCTCTGTAATGTTTTCATCACCAAACTCAAATATTGTGGGAAGAAAATGTTAGCAAGCTTAACATCTCATATAAATGTGCTGTTAGTTTTTTTCCTATTCTTTCAACACAATGAACATAAGGATCCAATGAATACCAAAGTTAATTACTCTATCTTTCTTAAAAGTTTGTTATTAGTACCTAGATTTTCTTTTATTATTGTTGCATAATAGGAACCTGACCCTTTCGCAGAATGCTTTTCGTAGCATCTCTGCGCAGAGCCACTTGGAAGCCTGTTCTCTGCTTTGGGGAGAGTTGCAATTGCATAGAATGGAAATGACTTGAAGGGACTGGGGAGCATGAGTGCACCTTCTATAAATGGTTCCAGTCAGCTAGCCAGTTGGTGAAGAAGAAGCTCTCTGATTGGCTGCAGAGGAATTCAGAAGATCTGTCAGCTTCAGCATTCTGTCTCTTTGCTCTTGAGGGAGCTCAGTGACTCCTCTGCTCATGATGACTAGAGAGGGGAGTATAGTTTATGATCTTGTGAGTTTGAAAGGTCCAGAGGACTCCTTAGCGTCCTGGTATTCTAGATTTTGGGCTTGCAACTATTGAAGCCTTGATGCCCCAAGTTACAAAGGGATGAGAGCCTTCCTTGGCATCCTGGCATTCCAGAATATAGGTTTGCAGTCAGCATGGCATCAATGTCATGAGCAGCAAGGAGTGACCTTCAGAAATGGCCTTTAGGATGTATTTCATCATTATCATTCAGGGAAATGGAGATGATAACTGTATCATCTCTTTAACAGTATATCAGGGAGGACCAAATGAGATTGATGATACTGTAAAAACACCTTCCAAGCTTTGAAGTTTCTATAAATGTCAATTATTGTATTATATTAAGGGTACTTTCTGCTACTAGGGGGTAGTTTAGATCCCTTGAGTCAGATTCAGAAGAGCCAGAGTTCTATGGATAAAAGCATTGCTTGGAGCTCAGATTTGGAGACTGTTGACTTTACTCAGATTGATCTATTAGGAGTTTTGTAATTTTTAAATGAAACTAGAAGATGCTTTCTGTCCTCTTAAAGGTCATGAAGTCGTGGGAGACAATCAATCCACCAATCAAGAGGCATTTATTAAGTGCTTACTATATGTTGTGTACTGTGCTGAGTGCTGGGAATACAAAGGGGGGGGGAGTCTCTGCCCTTAGTAACAAACAGTCTAATGGAGAAGACAACATGGAAATAAATAGGTACCCATAAGACAAATATAGAGTATATGGAAGGTAATCTGAAAGGGGAAGTGCCTAGCAGAAAGGGAAGATAGGGAAAGGCTTTTTGCAAAAAGTGGAATTTGAGCTAAGACTTGCAGAAAGCAAGGGAAACCAAGACCGAGGGTGCATTGTGGTATTATAGCTGGAAGAACATTAGACTGGGAGGCTGGAAACATAGATTATTGTCCTTCCTAGTCCCCCTAGATGGCTGCATCACTTTGAGCAGGTTATATAATGTCTATGGTTCTCAGCCTCAAAGGTTAGGGATGTGTCCTCAAACACCCAGGTTTCCCTTAATAATCTATTGTCGCTCTTGTATCCTAGAAATGGTCTGAAGCTTTCCTTTGCAGCTATTTATATTTTCAATCTAAGCCACATGTTGGGTTGATGAGTTTTCCTAATTTACTGCCTGCTGTATTTAGCAGTGTTTCCTTTCATAAGCCCTTGATTTACTTTTTCTCAAGCTCCGAAGGGATGCTTCTTAGTCTAATCTGCCAGGATTTGGGGAATGCCACTTTCTTCATGAATGTATTCATGCTTTTATAGAGTTGGATCATGCTCAGGGTTGGAAAGAGGATCAGATTGGGAGCCAGAGAATGCTGGTTCAAATTCTAGCCCTGGTTGGAATGTCAGGCCTGCAACTTGTTACCTGTGTGACCTTAGACAAGTCACTTAACTTCTTTTAAGAGGCCCCAGTCATCTCATCTGTAAAACAACTAGGTAATCTCTGATCTGCCTGTGGTTCTGGTTGTTCTTAAACTGCATCATGGACCCTTTTGGCAGTCTTGTGCAGCCTATGGATGCCTCAGTATGATGTTTAAATCATAAAATAAAATACATAGAATTACGAAGGAAACTAACTATATTGAAATTCAGTTATTAAAATATTGAGAAAACAAATTCATAGACTCAAGGTTAAGAACTGCTGCTTTAAGTTCTAAACTTGTGATCCTCCTTAAATCTCCATCTTTCTGGAAGCTGGTTCTTTCAGAATGGCTTTCTATGGTGTCTCCCTCAGAGGCAGCTTGCTGGTATAGTGGATAAAGTGCTGGGCCTGGAATCAGGATAGTTCCATCATGAGTTCAAATCTCACACTTAATAGTTGTTTGACTGTGGGTAAATTACTTAATAACTCTATTTATCTCAGTTTCCTCAACTGTAAAATGAGGATAATTATAACACTTACACACCAATGTTCTTGTGAGGATCAAATGAGATAATATTTATAAAGTGCCTGGCATGCACTGGGAACTATCCTAGCTATTATTATTATTGTTATTATTATTATTATTATTATTATTATTACTATACTTCTCTCAACTTTACTTCCATCTATCTTTAAGGAGCTGTGGTGCCCAGAATCAAACACAAGATTCTAGGGCATCACGTTTTTGTATAAAGGTAGAACTTATTTCCAACACCATTTTTGCTAATGTCCGGAAAAGTTTCTAGAGCAGATGAGTCTTGAGAAAAACTTGGAAAGAAAAAAGAACACAATCTAATAGCAATGGAGGGGAGTGTTGTGTAGGAAGATTTCTATGGTTCTGAGTCCTAATTAACTGGCATACATTGTGTACTGTGTGACACTTCATGATTTCATCAGTGATTGTTGTGACAGCAAGAAGACAGGCTGGAAATATCCATACAGAAGCTAGGTAATTAAGGTAAGAATGAAATTGGTGGGTTAGATGGTAAGGAGTCCATTCAAGTCCCACTTTGATGCCTCATCTCATTGGGATGTGGAAGTGATCTTGGGTCCTTTAAGTCTATGCCAATGCAGTACAAACTCTGGTATGTTCTATCAAGCCAGAAAGGCTTCGAGTTTGATCCTGGTAGAGAGTAGAGTATCTATGCCTATTACCCAAGGACCACCCCAGCTATGTTGGAAGAGACTTATCACTAGGTTAGCTGCAGGGGATTGAATTTTTCAGCCATAGCTTTTAAAAATCTGTTTAAAAAGGAATATAAGAAGAATATAAGTACAACTGACATTCACTTTGAATCACTTCACTTCATTTCACCTCCCCAAATATTCATTCTTTTTCTCTGCAAGGCAAGAGGCAGCAAAGACGAGAGTAGCCATATGTCATAGACAGAGAGCTGGCCATGTAATTCAAAAAGACATGGGTTCAAGTTCTACCTCTGACATATATCAATCAATTAATTTACATTTATTAAGTACCTGCTACATGGCAGACATTGTCCTTGGTGCTGAAGACACAAATAAAACAAATGAAACAATCTCTACTCTCAAGGAGCTCACATTCTAATGGGTGAGACAAGGGCACATGTGTATACACACACATACAATAAGTATGAAGAGAATAAATTCATATACTAGCTATGTGACCCTGGATAAGTCACAGGATCACAGAATTTCTGAGTTGGAAAAGTCTAGAGCCAGCTGTTTAGACTAATCCATACATAAAAGGAATCCTTACTACAACTTATCCAGAAAGCAATCATCCGTTATCTGCTTGAAGACCTCTAAGAAAGGATAATCTGCAAATTCTTCAGGAGACTCCTGCTACTTTTGAACAGTTCTAATTGTTTGGAAGTTCTCCCTGACATCAAAGTCTATTTTTTTCCCTCTTTTCAGCTTCTACCCATTGCTTGTGGTTTTGCTGTCTGGGGCCAAAGAAAACACTTTTATTCCCTCCTCTGCATGTTAGCCCTTTATATACTTGTGTACCTCCTGAATACTCTTCTTCTGGCTTAAAATGTGTAGTTCCTTCAATTGATATTCATATGTCGTGTACTCAAAGCCCTTCACCATCTTGGTTGCTCTACTCTAAACGCTCTCTAGATTATCAATGCCCTTCTTAAACTGTGGGCTCTAGAACTTAGCAAAATACTCTAGATGAAGTCTGATGAGGGCAGAGGACAGTGGGATTATTATCACCTCCCTATTACTATAAAGTAGAGTATACAGGGTATTCCAGGAGGACTAGCACTCCTGGTATGAAGGCTTGCTGAGCCCTTTTCAGGGCTGCTCATCTACCTTTGGTGTGTACCTTGCACTTAATGCTCACCTATGGCTCCAAGAAGCTGTAGCACACATAGTGGCCATACCCCAGCAAACCATCTTGGCAGATGGGCTAAACCAGGTTGAGGGTAACAGGCCTCAAACCCACTGGTGAGTTAGGGTACTCCCAGTGTCTACTCCCAGGCATGTGAAGTCTTCCACTGGTAGAATGGGTGGATGACAACAATTGTTTCAACTGATGAAGCAGTCACTGGAGGGCTTAGAGCTTGGTCAGACATTGAAGATGTCAAAGTCATTTGCATATTTTGCAACCCAGGCAATATCCAATCATCTTGACTTTTGTCTTGCCACTGGACTTTGATGACTCTAGAAGAGACAGTGAGGCTGAGGACTTTGTGCAGTTCTGCCTCACTTAAATCTAATTCACGCGCAAGTCAAGACATCACCCAGTAATATCATTGATTCTCTTCAAAAACAGACAAACAACAATTATTGTAAAGTGGCATGATGGTTAGAGTACTGAGCCCAGAGTCAAGAAGACCTGAGTTCAAATCTTGTCTAAGATACATACTAGCTGTGTGACCCTGGGCAAGTCACTTAGCCCCATTTGCCTCAGTTTCTCCATCTGTAAAATGAGTTGAAGAAGGAAATGGCAACCACTCCAGCATCTTTGTCAAGAAAACCCCAAAAGGGGTCATGAAAAGTCAGATATGACTCAACGATAACAACAACAACAACAACAACAACAATATCCCTCTTAATGCAGCCCAATATCACATTAGCTTTTCTGACTGCCATATTTCACTATTGACATATAGGACTTGTGGTCCATGAAAACTCTTTGACTTTTTAATTCTAGATCAACTATGTTAGGTCAACTAATTGAGATTAACTATGTCTATCCATGTCTTTTTCATCTTGCACTTGTGAAGTTGATATTTTGTTCCTTATGCAAGACATTTATACTTATTGAATTTCATCTTACTGGATTTAGCCTAGTATTCTAGCCAGTCAAAATTTGTTGTTCACTGTATAAACTATCCCACCCAGCTTTGTGTCATCTGCAGATCTTATGAACATATAATACTTTTATCCAAGTCATTAATAAAAATGTTAAAAAGCACAAAGTCACACACACAGACCCCTAGGGTACTCCACTGGAGACTTCCTGCCATGTTGACATCGAGCCATGAATAACTCCTCAGAATGTAGAATCCATATCAAATGATGCGAGATTTTCTGTCCTTCATCACATACTCTAGGAGTTATCTCTCTTCAAGGTTGTCGACACTTCTGCTGCAATCAGATCCATAGCAGAAATCCCTCTTACTGTTTTCTCCATCTTTGGAAGGATGAAATTATTTCTAAGGCAAATCAAGAAGTAATTAGTTTCTCTGCTTTTGAAAGAAAGAAAACTCCAGCAGATATTTGTATAACTGAAGTTTCCCATCAATACCATATCAAGCCTTTGTCTCATGCTTGTGATCTCTTTCCTAAACTTAAGCAATTGCCACTTTCTGCCAGGGTGGACTATAATACACTCCAGACATTTCTGCTTTCTTTCTCCCTGCCCTTGACTTTTACCCCAATAATCTCCAGCATGAAAGAGCTATCTCTTCTTTTCTATTTGTATCCACAATCATTTGCTCATAGTAAGTACTTAATAAATACTTTCTCATCCAATCTTTTATTAATTAATATACAATGCTATTCCTGTGTCACTGCTTCCCTCCCTCTTTACCTATCCTGTTTCTTTTGAATAAGGTTCATACATATTCCAGTGATGGGTTTCCTCTCTCCAAGTCTCATTGATACTTACGAGTTTAATAAATTCTGCCTTTTTTATGAAAAGGGAGAACCTTTATTTCCCCTTATGGGACAACATCCTATATTTATTAGTATATGCAGTATGGTGAGAATGCTTCCATTTGAAATATACCTAATCTAATAACTGGGACCAAAAATATGGGGCACTTGCTACTTGGGGGAAAGATCCATTCAAGTAATCAAACCACAAATTAAAAGGTGCCTTGTGAAACACATATTCAAAATACATACATTTAAACCTGGAAAGGACCTTTGTGGCTAATTTTAATTTAATTCATTCCCATTTCCCCCAGCTTTACAGATGAGGCAACTGAGGCTCAGAGAAATTAGGCAACTTGCCTGTGATCACACAGATATTAAGTGTCAGAACCAGCATTGGAAACCATATTCCCTGGCTCCAAATCCAGAACTATTTACATCGTACCATATTGCATCCCAAGATAATCAAGTGATTTGTCTATTCTGTTACCATCTGTTAGCAAGATGAATCTCCTTTCTCTATTTGGAGAATTTTGTGTCTAACTTTTACTGGTGTCTAAAATCAGTGAACTCATTTTCTTTGATGAAAGTGGGAACACCAAAAAAAATTCTCATATCCAAGTTCCTGCTTTGTGAAACTTCCAGATTGATCCACATTTCTCACATCCCCCATAGCACCTTCACAGCAATTTTACAATTTCAATATCCAATTTTACACTGAGTACATTTTCAATGGGGCATCTCCTAATTGCCTCTGGGAAGATTTCCTGTAGCAGACTGATTTTTATTCATCTGTTATGGAATCCTGTTTCTCTCATAGAATATGTCCTTCTGACCTTGTTTCTTTGATCTTTTCCTTAATTTCTAAAACTTTCATTTTATTTTTTTTCAATCCACAAATATTTATTTTTCCTCTTCTACCTCCTCTGCCCCCAACTTGAAAAAAACTCCAAACATCTTGTAACATAGATGCTTAGTCAAACAAAAATAAATCTGCATATTGGCCAAGTCAAAAAATATGTCTTATTCAGCTTATTGAGTATATCATCACCCTGTTGGCATTCTTCATCATTGGTCCTTTGGAATCATGGTTGATTATTGGATAGTTCAGAGTTCTTAAGTATTTCAAAGTTGCTTGTATTTATAATGTTGCTATTCTATAAATTCTTCTCTTGATTCTCCTCACTTCAATCTTCATCAGTTCATCAAATCCTACCAGGTTTCTTCAAAAGGGTCTTTTTCATCATTTCTTATAGTGCAATAATGTTCCATTATATTCATGTACCACAACTTGTTCATCTTTGTGGACATCCATTTAGTTTCCAGTTCTTTGCCACTATAAAAAGAGCTGCTATAAATATTTTTGTACATATAATTTGGAAGATATTCATCCATTTAACTGCAGCTACCTTTTTTATTCTGACTTTGGTTAACATGAAAATGTCAACACCAATATGCTTCAGTTCTTTCAATAATACATCAATTCATTGGGTACTGGATGAATACCTCCCATTTTGAATGCCAAAAGTTGTCAGTGTTTTCAAAGAGTCTGAATACTTGGCACTTTCTTTCCCCAAACTACTGGTAATTAGATTCTACATCACTAGTTAGTTTGTTGGCAGAATCATGTCTGAATCCCTCTCAGAATGATAGAATTTAACAGATTGATAATGAGTTCTGCTGGGATAGCTCTGGTATGACCCAGTAACACCCAGACATCCTAGTAAAAGATCCAAGTAGAACTTTGGAGGGTTATACAGAGTAGGCACTTAATACATATTTGTTGAATTTATGAATCCCATTGACGATGAATTCCTTATCTGGCAAGTGTTTCACTCTGATTTTCAGTGCCTGGTTCCCTTCTCTCTAAATATCTTGACTGATTCTGTACTGTATTTCTAAGAGAAAGGGAATACGATTCCTTCTCAAGTAGTTAACATCTTTGTATGATACTCCTGTGCCACAGTTCAATGCTTCGCCTGCATATAATCTTTGGCTTAAAAGATACCTCCACTAAGTAGGCCTGGTCTATACTTTTCTTACTTGGGGTTGCTTGTATTCTCTGGTACTATTCTCAGATCTCTCTTGAATGTAGATAGCTAAGTCTAAGGTGGTTTTATTATGCTGGAGAATAGATATAGCCATCTTAAATATTTTTGCTATTGTCTATTTTTAGGGTACAAAGCTAAGACAGTCCCTGTACTCAGTTTACAATGCTTGATCAGACCATTCAAAATTTTTATGACAATAATAATAACTCACATGTACCTACAAGACTCACATAACTTGAGTTCAAATCCTAGTTCTGAAACTATAACCCATGTTATAACCTCAGGTAGGCCACTTAAACTGATTTGTGACTCAGTTTCCCTATATGTAAAATGATGGGGTTAGACTAGATAACCTTCAAAGTCCCTTCCAGTTCTAAACTCCATGTTCTTATACAGTATTTTAAGCTTTACAAAGAGCTTTCTTCACTTGATAGCACTGATTTCAAGTAACCTGAAATGTGATGTGTGCCCTGAACTACTTTGCTCTTCGCATGGAGGCAGACACAGCTTGTCTTTCCTTTAAACAGACTAGCATTTATGAGACTTCTAAAGGATAATATTAAAAAATCCCCAACTAGAAGGTGATCATTTAGACCTGCCCTCCAGGAGGAGGAATCATTGCTAAATCTAAACAATAATATTTCATGGGCCATCCAGGCAAGTTTCCCTTCAAACAGTAAATATTTTAGCATCACCCTGTTGGGAAGCTTTTGATTCAAAACAAGACTGTAGTATTGAGCACCAGTTCTTGCCTGGATTCCACACATGCCTGGGGAATAACATTGCTTATTCATTATTCAACATGTAAAATTTTATTGATACTTTTGAATTAGAGGAATAGAAAACTAACTCAAAACAGTTGCAATTTGAGAGTTACCCAAAGGCTGTATAGAAGAGAGCAAGTGAAGATGTTGGACTGGAAAAAATATTTGGATTTCATTGCATCCTCTAGCTAAGCAGATATTTATTTACATGCACAGTTTAGCTTTTAAAGCTCCACTTTTAAATTGAACCAAGAAAAAATTTTTTTAACCCTACTATGCCTGGATTGTATCAATCCACTTGGAAATGGACCTCCACTGATAGGATTCAGCTGGGACTGAAGCTGTTCAGCTTGCCCACAACCTGACTGTATTGTGGGAAGCTCTTGAATCACTCTTGTCAATAAGACCAGTCATCCCTATCTTACAATAGAAATTAAAAAAATCAATGAGCCATACTTTGCCTGCTTGTCAAGCAGCACAAAAGATTTGTAAGTCTATGACAACAAGAAAGAAAATAGAATTGTTCCCATCTCTCCCCACTGCTTCACCCCCTCATCTCTTTCAGCTGGAAGTACCGAACCCTAGAGGTGTGAAATCACTTTCAAGGGAGGGGAAAGGTGAAAGAGAGATAGGGGAGAAGTCACAGGAAAAACATGGAATAAGGACTCAGGTGAATATTATTAAATATTAGTTGTGCAGAAAGCTAAATTAGAGGCATGGACACTGGGAGGTTTTTGGTCAATTAATAGAACTGGATTCACCAGGTGAGACTGATTGATAGTTCTTTCACTCTTCCTATCCTAATGCACTCCTTCACCTGGAAGTATAAGGAGTGGGGGAATTTAGGTAGGGCCTCAGAATTTTTAGTTCTTGAATATAGGGAAGGCATTGACTTTGTTACTAACTGGGACTTTTCAGTACTGCCCCGGAGGTGATTTGCATGGACCAATGAGGCCTTGGCCTGATAAAATAGAAAGCAGTTGAAAGGATTTTTACACATCATGACTAGAGCTAGGCTGAGCTCAGGGCAGCTAGGTGGTGCAGTGGATAGAGTGCTGGACCCCAAGTCAGAAAGACTCATTATAGAGACTATCAAATCTAGTCTCAGACACTTAGTAGCTGTGTGACCTTGGGCAAGCCACTTAACCCTGTTTGCCTCAGTTTCCTCATCTGTAAAATGAGCTGGAGAAGGAAATGGCAAACCATTCCAGCATCTTTGACAAGAAAACCCCAAATGGGGTTGGGAAGAGTGAGACAGGACTGAAATGACTTAACAACAATATGGTCCCTGAGACTGTCCTTAAAGATCTGAGATTCTTCCCCTATAGGATTAGACAAAAATCTATATCTATATCCCATCATCATCTATATCATCATTTATATCTATGCCATCATCTATCTACTGAAATTGAGTGGAAGACCAGTAGATGACAGCAGAGAGCAACACAAACAGCCCAGTTGCGGAGGACTAACAGAGGACAGAGCAAAGGAGGGAATAGCTGAGCAAGGGTGCTCCACTTAGCCCGACAACTTAGAACTTAGTGAGCTAACCTCAGAGCCCTGTCTCTGAGGGGGACGTGATGTGTGACAGAGATATGGAAGGTGGTGAGTTGACCTGCCTGTGTACGTGCCCTACAGTGATGCCTTTTCCTATGATGTATTCCCTGGCCATTCATAGTGCTTTTACTACCAGTGTTACAGGAATCTGTGTGCAAGACTGCCCCTGTGTGGATAGGGAAGTGGGTAGGAGAGATTTCCTTATCATCCTTTTTTGCTATGCATTTCATTAAATTCATTTTGCTGTGAACAAGTGCAGTTCTCTGGGTGGTTTGATAAAAAGATCAGGGAAGGCCTGTGAGCTATGGTTTTGAGTAGAGGATGACCTAATGTACCTTGAGTTTGGGGTAGCTATTCAGTCTGTCCCACTAGTGAAAGGTCCTTCAGCAACATATTAATTCGTTTGTGGAACAGTTTTCATACTAGGTCACAGACTGATCAGGCTCTGATTACTCCTTTTTGTGCCAATACCATCTGGAATCCACACATGAACCCTATTCCACTGGGTATATGGAATAAGTAACATAACCTCCATGGCTCAACAGAATCCCTGCTTCTAATGAGCAGACAACATAGGGGTATAATCCCTGGGGAATTGAATCCTCTTAAAACCTGCTCTCAATGTTCCTAGAGCTTCAAGCTCAGAAGTGTGCCTAACAGATTCTGAGGGATACAGCAGAAGTATATAGTAGTGGGAGGTGCTTCTTACTTGGTTTTTATAGCAATTACTTACCTGAGCAATGAATTAGATAAATGGAGCTGCTGTCCTACTAAAGTAATCCTCAGGGAAAAAACAAGTTTCATGCTGCCAACCATTTGTTTTCCTTTGGGATAAAAGAGCTAAAATCACTGACATAGAAATAATGAGAAACTTCCAAAGAAATGACTGTGCCATCTTAGATTTTCTGATAGATAAGGAGAGGAAAGCTGTGTATGGTCTGATGTGAACCTTAGATTTTGGGAAATTAGATTTCAAATTGTTTAATGAAAGTCAAGTCAGGTCAATAGTCATTTTTAAGTGCCTGCTATTTGCCAGGCCCTGTGCTAAGTGCTGGAGATAAAAAGACAGGCAGAGTCCTTGCTTTCAAGAAGCTTACAATGTAATAGGACAGGGGTGGGGGCAGCCAGGAGGGGGGGAGGGATGACATGCAAACAACCATGTACAAACAAGACAGAAACAGGATAAAATGGAGGTAATCTCAGAGCAAAGGCACTAACATTAAAGAAAACTGGGAAAGCCTCCTTTTAGAAAACAGGATTTTAGCTGAGGCTTGAAGGAAGCTAGGGAAGATAAGAGGCAGAAGTGAGGAAAAAAAATTTGATACCGTGACCTAATATTCTACAGGAGAAGTAGCTCATGAGGGTTGATAAGTGCTCAACCAGATCACTATGACATGAACATAAAGAATACCGATGAGGAGGAATTTGCTTAAAAAGCCTAGTGTGGGTACAGAAGGAACTCATCAACCAATTTCAATTTGATAAAAGACATATTCAGAGTAATGAATTATAAACAGGAAAGGACAGTTTAAAAGAGTAGCATCAGGAGTGCTAAAGCTCGGAGTGGCAAATAAATAAACAAATAGGGTATTTCTGGCTAAGTTGGGGCAAGAGAAAGGTCAAAGACATGATAGGACCACTGGATGGGAGTGAATAAGACACTCAACAGTGAGAAGATGGAATTATTTAATTTTCATTCCCCCCCTTTTATCTAACAAGGAGAATGATCTTTGGATTGAGAAGGATAGAACAAATGTGGTTTAAGGGCATAGACATCAAAATGAAAGAGAAGGTGGTAAGTGAGCAGATAGCTGTTCTCAAGCAATTCCTGCATTCAGCAAGTGTTCATTACGTGCCTACTCTACACAAATTGTGCCAAGGGCAAAGACAAAACTGAAGGTTTGTTCTGTTTGGCATTTAAAGCTCTTGACAATCTGACCCCCTTTCTACCCTTCCAGTCTCGTTATACTCTCTATGTACTATACAGTTTAGCTATATTGTCCTTCTTGGTGCTCAGCACATAAAATGATACATGTCTCCAGGCCTTTGTACTGAAAAAATGATTAATAAAAAAGTCAATTGACTTATTGATTCACATTTTCACAGATGAAGTGAGTCATAGAGATTAAATTATTTATGTAAGACCACACAGGAATAGAACCTTGATTTCTTGTGCTAAAACAAGGATGGAATAGAGAATTATAGAGAATTTGTGAATAAAAAGACAATCAAACATTTTTGTGAACTGCCTGCCATGTACCAGGCACTTGGTTAGACACTGAGAATATAAATAAAAGGAATGAAACAATTCCTACTCTCAAGGAACTTATTATCTGTGTAAGTATACACAGTAAGTATATACAGAATAAATGTGATAGAATATACGTAAAATAGTTAAATGTATTGGGGAGGCGAAGCAGTAAGAGCTGAAGGGATTATGTGGGACAGACGCCACTTATTCAAAACTAAAAACAAAGACTTAGATACCTTTAAAGTAGAAAGGAGTTTATTGTTTTCTCATGAGAAAGGGTACCCTCTTAGTCGCTATTGTGGGCCAGGAGAGTACAAGTTCAATACAGAAATCAAGGCTTATTTATACCCTAATGTGAGCTCCTTCTCCCTACCTCCCTTCCCCTTATCCCATTGGCTGGGCTTTCAGTGGGTACAATCTATACACGGAGACACAAATTTGCCCAGAGACAAGACAAGGTGGGAAACTTTTCAAGGGCAAGCAGTTCAGGTTGGGGGTGGGGCTATTCTTTCTGCTAAGCACTTAAAAACAGGGTCTGAGTGAGGGAGGGTTTTGAAAGCAGCAACAAGAACCATTGATTCCCTGAGCAGGTTTCACTTCTGAGAGATCATCTCTCACAGGATCAAGAAAGGCCTCATGTAAAAGACAGCTCTTGAAGGCCATCATTGAAGGAAGAGAGAAATTCTACAAAGTAGAAATGAGGGGACAATGCATTCCATGCACTGGGAATTGCCAGTGGGTGTAGTGCCATGTGAAAAATTAGGTGAAGACCAGTTTGGCTGGATTGAAAACTATAGGAGAGAGACATTGGGAAAATAGATTGTGTCCAGGTTGTATGGGACTTTAAAAACTAAACAGGAATTTATACTTTATCCTAGATCAGGGATTCTTAACTTTTTTGTATCATAGATTCCCTTCTCAGAATAATGCTTTTAATTGCATAAAATAAAACACATAGGATTAAAAAGGAAACCAATTATATGGAAGTGTAATTATCAAAACATGCAATATATATTATATACATATGTGCATGTATATGAGTGTATATATATATGCATGTGTGTGTGTGTGTGTGTGTGTGTGTAGAGATACAAGGCAACTAGGTGCTACAGTGAACAGAGAACTATGTTATATACCATTATTATTATTATTTTTTTGCTTTTTTTTTTTGGTGAGGCAATCAGAGTTAAGTGACTTGCCGAGGTAAGTGTCAAGCGTCTTGAGGCCAGTTTGAACTCAGGTTGTATACCATTATTATTATACCTATTTTATAGATGAGGAATTTGAGATTAAGGGAGGTAATAATAATATAATAATAATAATAATAATAATAATAATAATAGTAATACTGGCAAACATTTGTATAACTTATAATGTGCCAGGCACCATTACAAATATTATTATATCATTTGAACCTTAGCAGTACCTTTAAAGGTAGGTGCTATTATTATCTCCATTTTACAGATGAGGAAACTGAGGCAAAGATTTAAGTGAATTGCCTAGGGTTACATAGCTAGTAAGTGTCTGAGGCAGGATTTGAATTCGGGCTGAATAACTCAGCTACAGTCATATGCCCGATAAGTGTCAGTGGTAGTTTTTGACCTTGGCTCTCTTGGCTTCAGGTCTAGTGTAAGTTCTGTTACCTCACTGTACTTCTCATAGTAGAAAGGCAACACTCTGTAGTTGCTTTCAGTGGCCTGCCTTCTTGCAGTGTCTCCTGTGGTCAGCACACACCGGCTGATTGCTGGAATTCTCTGTTCACAGGTTGTCAGGGCATTCTGTGTGCAGCAAAGTTTGACTGTGTGGGGATATTAAATTCCCGTGCAGTTAGCACTCTATCAAACAACAAATGAGAGTGTCGGAGGAAGCTTTTTAAGGCCCTGTGTTATTATATTGAATGATAAACTACTTGCAAGTGATTAAACTGCTTCTACAGGCATAGGCACTCTCTTCTGCTGCTCTTTAGGTAATGCTATTTATCTTTGTATTCCTGTTTTTACCAAAGAAAAACTGCACACATATGGTATTGTTGCAAAGCAACTCTACCAGAGAAAAGTGCTGCATGATACAGTGGCTTAAAGCCAAACCAGCAGAGTCCTGCCTGTGCCTGCTTCCTTGCTGAGTGACCTTGAGTGAATGATGACCTCTCTGAACCTCAAGTTTCTCATCTATAAAATGGAGATAATAATACTTAACTAAGTAATTCAGAGGATGACTGAACATCAGCTAAGCTAATGCCAATTAACAAATTTTGTGCTCATAGAGTTCTTTGTAATTCAATCAATCAATAAACATTTAAGTGCCTACTAAACCCCAATTGCTTCCCACTGCCTCCAGGAGCAAATATGAATTGCTCTCTTTGGCATTCAAGGTTCTTCATAACCTAGTTCTCTCCTATTTTCCAGTCTTCCTCCATCTTACTCCCCAACACATGTTCTTTGATGCAGAGACACTGGCCTCCTGGCTGTTTCATGAACAAGACATTCCATTTCTCAGCTATAGCCATGTCCCGGTGACTGGAACTCTTTGCCTCCTCAACTCTGACTACTGACTTCCCTGGCTTCCTTAAGTTCCAGCTAAAATCCCACTGTCTAAAGGAAGCCTTCCCTACCCTCTTTTAGTTCATTTGCCTTCCCTCTTTTAATTATTTCCTATTTATCCTATGCATAGTTCACTTTGTATGTATTTGTTTGCATGTTGTCTCAGCCATTAAGATTGTAAACTCCTTGAGGGCAGGGAGTGCCTTTTGCCTCTTTATATCCCTAGCTCTTAGTACAGTGCCTGGCACATAGTAGTCACTTAATAAATGTTTATCAATTGATTGATTTTTAATTGCGGGTTGAAATTATGAATGGCACCTAATAAAATATTTTCCTGTATGTTTCCAGGGTCATACAGAACTGAATTAAGCCAATGGTCCTAGTCACTTAAAGAATTGGGCAGGTGTAAATATGTCCAACCACTTGATTATGCTGGGTATTGAGATGTATTTTCAGTTCAGTTGTTTTTTTCAGGCATATATGACTTTTTGTCACCCCATGTGGGGTTTTCTTGGCAAAGATACCAGAGTGGCTTGACATTTACTTTTCCAGCTCATTTTAGAGATGAGAAAATTGAGGCAAATAAGTTTAAGTGACTTGTCCAGGGTCAAGCTGTTAGTGTCTGAGGCCAGATTTGAACTCCTGAAGATGAATCTTCCTGACTCCAGGCCCAGAACTCTATCCACTGTGCCACCTGGTTGCCTTCAATTGAGATCCTAATTGAGGTAAATAGCTCTGATTTTCCAGTTGTGTTTAAGCTTTTATTATCAAAGGGAAAAGGCATAACAATATAGTTATAGTCTTGGATGCAGATGGAGTCATTTAACTTCTCCTTTGTCTCAGGATATTTTGAGTGTTTAGATCTCCATCTGAAAAATGGGCATAATGATGTTTTCTACTTATTTCAGAGGAGACTGCTCTTTTAGAATGCTTCGTATTATCACAGGTGATATGCTTGGCCCTGTTGTAAGTTGGCCTCAGAAATGTTTATTTCATCACAATCCGCTATTTGATTGGCCAAGACACTAGTATCAAATGATGGTTGATATTTCCAGAGAGGAGCTGTTAGAAGCCCCAAATTGTAGTGATTTAGGTGAGCTGAATTCCACAGTTAAGGAGAGTATGGGGCGGGGAGAACAAAGCTCAATTATTTCCACCAAGTATACCCATAAAGGAATGACAGCTTCTGTATATCTGAGCTGTTATTTTGATAATTGTCACTATCCAGAGAAATGGAAAAGATGCATTGACTGTTGTAGCTAATGTCCTATGGTGCTACTTTCAGAGGTGATATATTTTCTGATTACCTCTTAGCTTTTTTATGACTTAGGTTTGGTTTAGAAAATTGTTTCTGAAAAATATGTTCATGTCATCACAGTGACTATGAAATTCAGAGAGAAGGGCAGTGTTTTGTGTTGTCCAGAAGAGATTAGAAAATGTCTAGGGCTTTGTTGACGGCGGATATGCATAATGAATCAAGGCATGTAGCTCAACTTTTGGTTTTGCCCTGATATCATTTTCAATCCAAGCAGATCTTTAGAGTGAGGTGAACTTAGCCTCTGTAGGCTTATTGTGGGGTGGGATCAGTGAGTCATAGGCCACAAATCAAGGATATAATAGACGTTATAAGGCATTTCCTAACCTTAAGTCAGAGAGTTGTCTAAGATAATGGACTTCAAGTCAACACCAGACAAAAAGACAATAAAAAGAACAGATTCAACTTCAGCCTTTAATCCTTAGCCTTAAATCTTTAATCTGTGGGCATTCTGCTGATTTTTTTGGCTACTCTATGCACTAATAGGGTTCAGCCAGTAGTGGTCAAGGAAAGACTATCTAGACACTGCACTACAGTAAAAGGGAGTTGAGGACTACAGATGGCTCTGAAGAGCTGACACCCAGGCTAACGGAAAGGGCTTGCTTACCACATGACAAGTGAAGACTAGGGAGAGATAATAAGAAAGAGAGCACAGATATGATGCCAAACAGATCAGAGAGCTAGTATTTAGCAGGTACCTGCAGTGAAAAGTGTGTGACATTACAAGAAGATAGTGGTAGTGAAGAAGCATTAGGGGGTTTGAGCTGCCCTGCTCGTGTATGGGCCCACACACTTGTAGCTGTGCATGTGCCCTCTACAAGTATGCCCTGGCCACTGGGGGTCCTGATGTATGATGTCCGCATGTGTGCTTTAGCCATACATGTTGTTGCCATGAGTGGCAGAGCCATATGATGAGGGTCCTGACATATGTACCCTCTACCCATATTCCTTGGCCATAGAGGTTACTGGTATGTGTCTCTTCATACATGTTTCCTGGTCATATCCCACTATCCTTTAAAGTCTAAAAATTCACATACCCTCTGTGTGCTCCCTTTCCCATTGGTGGCATGTCAGCTTGTGAGAGAGTGTTCCCTATGTGTGCATGGGAAGATTTTTATTTAATTAAATGTCTTTCATTTTGAACTAGAATATTCTTTGGCTGGTGTCCTTTTGCTGACTGGTAGAGAGTAGACACATCTTTGGGGTGCTTGAGCTATGATTCTGAATACATCAGCCTGGAGCAAATTATCTGGGAAACCACATTTTGGTGGACAACATAAAGGTATCAAGTATTTCTGAGCAAGGAGAAGCTAAATGTGTGTCTAGCTCAGATTGTTCAATGAAAGAATCAATAAGCATTTATTAAGAGCCTATAAATGCCAGTTACTGTGCTGGGTGCTTAAGGATACAAATGCAAAGAATGAAACAATCCTTACTGTCAAGCAGCATATAGTCTGATAGGAATTTATGCTCTTGTATTGTTGCCAAGGTTCAGCTTTGTGCCTGACTCAGAATTCCATGAATCAAAAGGAGAAACCTCAGGGACAGAAGCATCCATCTTTTACTGGAAGCCTTCTTCAAGCCCTCTTAATTCTAGTGCCTTGTTTCTGTTAATTATTTCCTATTTATCCTATATTTGGCTTGCTTTGAATATATTTTTTGCATGTTCACTCCCTTATTTGATGATAAGCTCCTTGAGGTCAGAGACTATCCTTTACCGCTTTTTGTATCCCTAGTACTTAGCACAGTGCCTGGACTTAATAAATGTGTGTTGATTGATTGATTAAGTGGTCTAACATAGCTGGGAAGATTAGGAAACAGATTCTGTGGGGTCCTCTTTTCCCAGAACTTGTCAAAAAAAAGCAAATATTTATACATGAATCTCGAAACAAATAAGTGAAGCTGGTGGGTATTACTTTGGATTATGACATTCTCATTAGAAGAGAGATGTCTCCTATTCACTTGGTAGGATGGGAAAAAAATTACCTTTTTCCCATAATACAGATGAAAATTGAGAAATGAGATTGTTTAGGGAGGTAGTGTAATGTACAGTGGATTTGAATCATGTTGGCCATTTCCTTAATGTGTAATCTTAGGCAAGTTGTTTAATCTCTCTAGGCTTCAGTTTCCTGCTCTGTCAAATGGGCCACATAACCTATAAGAACCCTTGTGACTTCAAATCTATGATCCTTGGATTAAGTTCCCTTTACTCTTGATATTTGGGAAAAAGCAGTAAAGTTATCCCTTCCCTCCTTTTTTGACATTTTAGAAATTTGTCTTTTTTTCTGAGATCAGGACTATTTTGTATCATGTACTAAGGCCATGGAAATCTGGAATTTATTCAAAAAGCTTAATTTAATTAGTCCTAGAAATCTGAATTAAAACCACCTACCATATGTCTTCTGGAATCACACCAGTTCTCAGTAGACATTGATTGTCACTTGGTGCCCCAGGCATTTTGATAGGAGTATTGCCTAGAACAGAGGTTCCCCAATTTATTTGGCCTATGCCCCCCTTTAAAAATTATTCAGTGACCCCCTGGAAATCTACTTTCTTTAACCCTTCAACTTTTTAAAAATTTGCATCATTTAAAAAAATAAAATTTAAAAAAATGACATCTTAAATTTAATAATTTATTGTAAATTTGTGTTTTTTTCCTCCATTGAAATTTTGATAATGCAATATTGCATCATGTAACCATATAGTATCTCAGTGTAAATAAATCATTACATGCACATGCTGGACTTCCTGACAACGTGCATGCTACATGCTTGCCTGCCAATACTTGCTTGTTAAGACCTGTCAGCAGACTTGACCACTCATGGGTTATAACTTGTATTTTGTGTGTTTATTTGGAAAATAATGTAATGACTACGACTTTAACTCTGTTACACAACAGATGAAATATCTATGAACGTTTTTTCAAAACTTTCTTCATTTCTCTTTTTTCCTTATGCTTCCACCACCCCCTTATTTTTACTCAATGCCTCCTAATTGCAACTGAGGCTACTACCTCACCCCTTTCCCCATCTTTCCAATGCCCCTTAGGGGGTGGTATTGCCCACTTTAGAAACCTCTGGAGAGTTTATATCTGAAGCTTTTGTAAAGGAGGGAGAAAGGATTCATTGTTTATTTGTTTTTGCATAACACTTATATTCTTCCCCATTCTTTCTGCTCCTCCTTAAATAGGTAAAGCCATATAGTTCTTTTCTAGGTTTTAGCCTTGGTTTCTTTCAAATGAAATGAGAATACAGTTCTTTGTACCACCTGGTATATTTATAGAAGGCAGTAGCTATTAGTTCCAAGTGCTGAAGGTAGAGTCTAAATCCAGTGGATGACATCAGAATGGAGCTATAGTTGGCTCAGTGAGCTGCAGGAAAATGGAATTTCACTAGAACTGTAACTAGCATGGAGGTGAATTGGGATATTGTTTCATGTGGCTCATGAGAGGAGCTCACATGGAGTGGTTCTGTTCTTTCTCCCATGGATAGTGTACTTCCATGCTCCTTCCTCAATGTGACCATCATTCCTGTACCTTGTCTGATGGTCCTCCATAGGTATAGGATGCAACCATGGGATGCTGGGGGATGGGCCTGCACCCAAAATGCAATGGTCATCTGCCCAGCTGGGTGTTCTGCACCACCCAGCCACTGTGCTCTAGGCACAGTTTTAGCTGGTTGCAACTTTAAGCTCTGCAGAAAAAGAAAGGAGCCACCAATTTTGCCATCTAAAGAAGGAAGGAGATTAGTGTCAAAACCAAGTGCTCTACCTGCAGTTGTGTAGCTATAGCCTTCAGTTTTTTTCAAAGTTTCTAGATAACTTAAGCCAGAGGTTTTCTTTTCTTTTCCTTTCCTCCCTTCCTCCCTTCCTCCCTCCCTTCCTTTCTTCCTTCCTTCCCTCCTTCTCTCCCCTCCTTCCTTCTCTCCTTCCTTCCCTTGAATCATTCAGGTAGTTGCTTCAATTCTTCAATTTTTTTGGGTATGCATAGATATAGACTTATGTCCACATAATCTTGCAATTAATTCATTTAAATATGTTATTGTATTATTTTCTCACAGATTATACATCAGAAAGTCACACTGAGATGGAGCAAATGAATAGTTGTCGAATACTGGTGGCTAAAATAGAAAGCTTCAGGTAGTAGCAGGAGATAGTATTAAGGAGAAACTTTGCATATGCACAACTGTCCTTTTTTGGGGATTTTTTTCTTGTGGGGATTACCATTTCATAAATGCTTCATGTCGGTACATAGGATACATTTTTAATAAGTTAGCTATTTATTTAAGAAGCATCCTGATGGTGTAAGTGTTGGGATGCAGGCCCTTGGGTTTCAGGCTAACACCCACTGCCTTCTTTTGGTGGCCTGCTAACCTCTTGGCACCTTCTGCTTTCTGTCAAACCTACTGCTACTTCTTGGGTAATACAGGAAGAAGCACTTAAATCTTTTTCCACAAAAGGTCAAGAAAAGAGTTCTGGGTACCAGTCTGGTAACAAATCACCAATTATCCTGGCCAATTCATCATGAAAAATCACCTCTACAAAATTCATCTTTATTCATGTTCCATGTTTATTTATTAGCTTCCCAGTGCTTGGGAAAACAGAGTTTGCTACTGAAGCAAAGGCGTTGGATGTGGGGTGTCCCCATACAGTGGGTGAATGACTTCTTCTCTTTATCATCCCTCAGAGATTCCCTGATAACTAATGCTCACTGGTTGGAATTGATCCCTGGTGTTATTGTGAATGGCGTCCATTATCTGGCCCATAACTTCATATTTTCCAGCGACTCCTCAGCTTGTGGGCTGTAGCTGCGCGCCATCATTTCATATTTGCTGCACACTCCATCAAGCTAATAAAGCAGCTGTTTATTATGCATGACCTGCTCTGGAGTGTGACTGACTGATAACTGCAGCATTTTAAGCCTCACACTATATTCTCAGACCTACTGCCAGCTCTTCCATTATAGTCCATAAAAATGTTTCTGGCTACAGAACCTCGGAAGGGAAAGTTAGTTGTTTCTAGGGTCTGAGCCAACTTGAGTCCTGTGAAGTACTGCCAGATGATGAGTCTGGGGCATGAGAAGGTAGTGTCTGCAAGAAGATGCATTTTTTTTTTTTGGTTCTATCAGAGGTACCAAGAAATGATGCTGACTTTTTGTTCCTGGATGAATGATAATGAATCAAATAAGGTATAGGGTTCAAAATGGGAGTGAAAGGTATTCATCTGTATTTAGTTTGAAGTCTGCAAAAAGGCGACATCTCCATCCTTAGAAAAAAACAAAAAACAAAACTCCGCTAGACCCTATCATCCCCTCAAGTTATTATTTTCTATTTCTCACGTCTTTCTCAGTTAAACTCCTTGGGGGGAAAAAGCTTTCTACACACATTGCCTCTCTATTCTGTCCTCTCACTCACTCCCTAACCCCTTGCAGTTTTGGCTTCTGACCTCATCACTCAACTGTAACTGACCTCTTCAGAGTTAGCAATCTAGTCTTTTCTCAGTCTTTACTCTTCTCCACATATTGCCTACATTTAACACCATTGACCACTCTTTTCTCTTGGAGTATCCCTCCTCTTGGTGTGTCTATGGCACTCTCTTTCTCGGTTTGCCTCCTACCTGTCTGACTGCTCTTTCTCAGTAACCTTTGCTGGTTCATCATTAGTATCACACTCCACAAAGTGTATCCTAGGTCAAATTCTCTTTTCCCTCGACCTTCTCTCTCCATTGCTTCATTAATTTCCATGGTTTTAATAGTCATCTCTATGCAGATGGATCATGTATCTTTATATCTAGCTTCAGCCTCTCACCTGAACTTCCATCCCACCTCACTAATTGATGTTCTGAAGGCATAGCAAACTCAATATGCACCAAGTGAGGGCAACTTCTTTCCTTCCCTTCCTTTAAACTTCCCTATTTCTCTCTGTGTGTGTTTCTCTCTGTGTCTCTCTGTCTCTCTCTCTCTGTGTCTCTTTCTCTCTGTGTCTCTCTCTGTCTCTCTGTCTTTCTCTCTGTCTCTACATACACACACACACACACATATATAATTTTCCGCAATTACATGTTAAAACAATTTTTAAGCATTTTTAAAAAAAAGTTCTGAGTTCCAAATTCAATCCCTCTCTCCTTTCCCTCCCCCTCCCTGAGCTAGCAAGCAATCCAATATAGTTTATCCATGTGCAATCATGTAAAACATTTCTATATTAATCTTTTTGTACAAGAAGACTCAGAAAGGATCCTTATTTCTTTTTAAGGCACCAGCATCCTTCTGGGATCCTAGGTTCATAACCTTGGCATTATCCATGACTTCTCACTCCACTTATCCAACCAGGTATCTAATCTTGACTCTTCCATGTTCTCTTGCATCCAGTCCCTTGTTTTCACTCACATGCTAGCAGTCATAGTTCAGGACTTTATTCTTTCTCAACTAGATTATTGCAGTGGCTTCCGTATTGGTCTCTGTGCTTCAAGTCATTTACCGTTGTAGTCCATTCTATTTGAAAGATGCCAACATTATTTTCTTTAAAAATAGTTCTGCCCATGTGACTCCCCTACTCTATCAACTCTAGTGGCTTTCTAATGCTTCTAGGAGAAAATATCAACTTCTCTGTTTAGCTTTTAAAGCCCTTCACAGCCTAATTCCCACCTGTCTTTTTAGCCTCACTGGACATTACTCCCCATGCCTGCAGTGTGCAACTTAATCAAATACACCATTTTTCTATTTCTTATATACAACATTCCACCTTAAGCTACATGGTGCAGTGCACATAATTCTGGACCTGGAGTAGGAAAGACCTAAGTTTGAATATTGACTAAAACACTTACTAGCTGTGTGACCCTTGTCAAATCACTTAATCTCTGCCTGCCTCAGTTTCCTCCACTGTAAAATAGAGATAATAATAGCACCTGCCTCCTGGAGTTGTTGTGAGGATCAAATGTCATAAAATTTGTAAAGCTCTTTGCTAAACTTCAAGTTATATATGAATGATGGTTATTATTATTACCTTCCAACTACACTCATTCATAATGGCTGTCTTCTATGCCTGGAGTACATTTCTTCCTTACCGCCTCTTTATAGAATCTTTCTCTTCCTTAAAGAGGTAGCCTATTCCAATTTCCCCAACTGATAAAGCCCTCCCTCCAAAATTCCTTTGGATTCAACTACATAGGATTTATTAATTTTGTATTAGTACTACATATATATATGTGTATATATAATATATATGTGTATATATAATATATATGTACTTGTCTTCTCCATTAGAATGTAAACTCTATGCAAGAAGAGATTATTTTATTCTTTGTAGTTAAATGCCCAAATCCTAGAACATTTCCTGCCACATAGTAGGTGTTTAATTAGTGCTTGTTGACTGATTGAAATGCTTGGTTTCATGTTTCTATGTCCCTTTCAAAACCCAATGTGCAGAATGATTCTTAGTCCAACTCTGATAAGGATAGACCCAGTGGAAGTGCAATATCAATTCAACCTTCAGAGTTCCCAGTTTATACACTAACAAAATAAACAGTTTTATTGGGCAGATGACTTGAATTAATGTTATATGCAGGTCAACAATGATTATACATTGGAGCATTTCGTTTTTTAAAAAATTTATTTATTTTTAATTTTCAACATTCACTTTTATGAGATTTTGAGTTCTAAAATTTTTTCTCTTCCTCCACTCCCTCCTTCCCAAGATGGCATGCAATCTGATATAGGCTATATATGTACAATCATATTAAACATATTTCCACATTAGTCATGTTGTGAAGGAAGAATCAGAACAAAAGGTAAAGTCCGCAACAAAGGAAAAAAAAAGAGAGAGAAAATAGTATCCTTTGATCTGCATTCAGACTCCATAGTTGTTTCTCTGGATATGGATAGAGTTTTCCATCATGAGTCTTTTGGAATTATGTTAGATCATTGCATTGCTGAGAAGAGCAAAGTCTATCAAAGATGGTCATCACACAGTATTGTTGTTACTATGTACAATGTTCTGGTTCTGCTCACTTCACTCAGCATTAGTTCATGTAAGTCTTTCCAGATTTTTTTGAAATCTGCCTACTCATCATTTTTAATAGAACAATAGTATTCCATCACATTTATATACCACAACTTGTTCAGCTATTCCCCAATTGATGGGCATCCTCTCCATTTCTAATTCTTTGCCACCACAAAAAGAGCTGATATAAATATTTTTGTACACATGGGTTCTTTTACCTTTTTATGATCTCTCTGGGATACAGACCTAGAAGTGGTGGTATTCCTGGATCGAATGGTATGCACAGTTTTATAGTCTTTTGGGCATAGTTCCAAATGGCTGGATCAGTCCACAACCCCATCAACAATGCATTAGTGTTCTAATTTTCCCACATCTTCTACAACATTTATCATTTTCCTGTTTTGTCATGTTAGCCAATCTAATAGTTGTGATGTGGTACCTCAAAGTTGTTTTAATTTGCAATGGGCAGACCAACCAAATTTATATTCCCACAGCTTGGCTGGATTTAGCTCTGTCTCTTTGGGATCAAAGGCATTCAGCATCTGTATTATAAACAACATATTGTTGGATTCTGGTTTCTAATCCATTCTGCTATTTGTTTTCATTTTATGAATGAGTTCATCTCATTCACATTCACAGCTATGATCAGTAACTGTGTATTTCCCTCTATTTGATTTTCTTCTATTTATCCTTCTCTTTCTCTTTTTTACTTAGTCCCTCCTTAAAAGTTTATTTTGCTTCTGACCACTGTCTCCCTTAGTCTGCCCTCCCTTTTATCACTCACCCCCTTTCTCTTATCCCTTTCCCCTCCTATTTCCCTGCTGAGTATGTATATATATTTTCATATTTTTTATTTCATATATTTATTTCATATATGTCATATACATGTACATATAATATATCATCCATATATTCATATTTATATTATTATATATCATTTATATATTCATATTCATATATATCATTTATATATTCATATGTTATTTCATGTGTGTGTGTGTGTGTGTGTATTCCTCCCTCTTTGAACCAATTCTGATGAGAATAAGGTCTAAGCATTGCCCTTCACCCCTTCTCATGTTCCCCGCCACTACAAAAGCTCTTTCTTTTATGCTTCTTTTGTGTGAGATAACTTTTCCACTCTTCCTCTACCTTCTACCTTCTCCCAGGGTATCTTTCTTTCTCACCCTTTTATTTATTTTTTTTCTGAGATCATCTCAACATAATTGCCTCACACCCATGCCCTCTGTCTGTGTCGACTCTAACTGCCCTGATAATGATAAAGTTCTTAGGAGTTACATGTATTATCTTGCCATATAGAAATGCCTTATTGAATCTCATGTTTACCTTTTTTTTGTTTCTCTTGAGTTTTGTGTTTGTTAAATTTTCTATTTAGCCCTGTGTCTTTTCATCAGGTATTCTTGAAAGTCCTTCATTTCATTAAATATCAATTTTTTCCCTGAAGGATTATGCTCAGTTTTGCTGGGTAGATTATTCTTGGTTGTCATTCTAGCTCCTTTGCTTTCTAGAATATCGTATTTCAAGCCCTCTGCTCCTTTAATGTGGAAGATACTATATCTTATGTGACCCTGACCATGGCTCCATGATATTTGAAGTTTTTTTCTTTCTGGGTGCTTGCAATATTTTCTCCTTGAGCTAGGAGCTCTGGAATTTGGCTATAATATTCTTGGGAATCTTAATTTTAGGATCTCTTTCAGAAGGTGATTGGTAGATTCTTTCAATTTTTATTTTATTCTTTGGCTGTAAAATATTAAGGCAGTTTTCCTTTATAGTTTCTTGAAATATGATATCTAAGTTCTTTATTTTTTTAAATGATGGCTTTCAGATAATCTGATAATTTTAAAATCATCTCTTTTCAATCTATTCTAGATCATTTGTTTTTACAGTGAAACATTTCACATTTCTTTGAATTTTTTCATTCTTTTGACTTTGTTTCATTGTTTCTTGATGTCTCATGGAGTCATTAGCTTCTACTCGCCCAATTCTAATTTTTAAGGAATCTTTTTCTTCAGTGAGCCCCTTTCCCCCCCATTTGGCCAATTCTACTTTTTGAGTTATTTTTTTGGTGAATTTTTGTGCCTTGTTTACCATTTGGCCTCTAATGTTTTAAAAAAATGTTATTTTCTTCAGTATTTTTGTGCCTCTTTTACCAAGCTATTTATTCTCTTTTCATAATTTTCTTGCATCATTCTCATTTATTTTCCTTATTTTTCCTATACCACTCTTAGCTTTCTCCTTAACTCTTTCAGGAATTCATGTTGGATTTGTATCCAATCAGCATTTTTCTTTGAGGCTTTGCTTGTATCTGTTTTCATCTGGCACTGTAGTGGCTTTTTTTGTGATCAAGATCTCCTTTGGTTGTTTGCTCATTTTCTAGCCTATTTCTTGACTTTTAACTTTAAGTTAAATTTGGGCTCCCTACCTGGGAGTGGGGAGGCATGGCCCTGAATTTCAGGCTTTTGTTTGCTGCTGTTTTCAGAGCTAATTCTAACAGTCTTCAAGTTTTTAGTGCTTCCAAGGTAGTGTGATCTGGGGAAATGATCTGGGAGAGAAAGCAGTGGTTACTGCTTTCTTGTCTCTGCTCTTGTCTTTACCCAGGAAAGGTCCCTGTTTCCCTGTAGCTATAAGCACCAGTGCTCCTCTTGGCCCTGGGACTGTGACCAGGGTCCTGTTCTCCTGCACTCAAAAGTGTTAGTACTCCTCTATCCTTTGGAACTGTGACCAGGGACCTTGCTCCCTTGTAACTGACCACAAGTGCTCCTCTCCACCCTGACACTGCCACCCAGAACTATATGTACAATAGAATTGCCAAGTAGCATTAAGTCTTGTACCTATTACCAGCAATGGATCTCCTGTAATCTTTTTCTCACTAGTTACCTGCCCCCCATACCACCTCTGAGCTGTGGTCTCCCAAAGCTGCTGCTGCTGCTGTTTTGGTTGCTTCCAAAGCCCACTGGTGGTGCTGCTGCATGTGGTCTAGGCCAGTCCCTACCTTAGTGTTACAGACTTCTTCTGACCTCCTAAGTTGTCTTAGGCTGGTAAAATATCTCACCTTAACTTTTTGTTAGCTCTAGATTTTGATTTGAGGCATTATTTTAAAGTTATTTGGGGGGGAATGTTGGGAGAGTTTGTCTATGTTGCTGCCTCTATTATGCCATCTTGGCTTCAATTTTTAGCATCTGTCTAAGGATATAGTTCACTGTTTTTGCCATATCAGATTTCATTGATTTCCTACTTTCGCTTTCAGAAAAGATATTTTAAATCACAATAAGAAATAAGCTGATTCTATTGGTTCTCTTTATAGAAGACAGTAAAAGTGAAATGAAAGGGGGAAAATGAAATCAAATCATAACTCTAAATCTTCATTAATTTGCCTTCTAGACTGTAGACTTTGGGTTATCTTAGAGGATATGACTCCCAGAAAGCTTCCCAAATTGCCTGTTGGAAAATGACATAAAATGTTTATTTCTCAGGTGAGTTTTATTATCCCATAAAATGAAGACTGCTGAGAAATAGCCTACTGGATGGAGCTAAGAGCATCCTAAAATGGAAACATTCTGAATGGATGTTCATTTGGCTTTCTTGGCTTGTAATATATGATGTATCAAGTGCCTTTGCTTGCTTCAAAGCTGTGGATCAATTTTGGGCTTTTCCTTAACCCAGCCCCCCAGACAAGGATCGCAGATACTTTTGCTTTTAGCTGACAAAACAAGTGAAAGGGACACTAGGATCGTATGCAAATGAACATTCTAGCACTGGATTGACAAAGCAGTTGATAATTTTCTGAATTTTTCACTAGATACTTTCTCTCAAAATTTTATAAACTATTATTTCATTAAAAGATCATGTGAGTAAGTCATAAATAGTCCATGAATTTTTCATGTTGTTGGGACTACTTCCTTGCTGTATTCTCTTCCAGGAAAAGTCTTTGCCCGCAGTATTTCTTAACAATATGTCATTCTCGAATCACATAATTTCTGAGTTGGAATGGCCTTCAGCAAACATTTAGTTTGATTTGTGCCCCAGAAACAATCACCAGTAAGCACACACACACACACACACACACACACACACACACACACACACACACCCACGTCCCATTCAGCCTTTTCTTGAAGACCATCCAATGAGGGAGAACTTCTCAAAGAAGTCCGTTTTGCTTTTGGATATCTTTATTATTAGGGAGATTTTTCTAATATCAAGCTTAACTTTATCTCTTTGCAACATTCACTCACTGTCCCTAGTTCTGAATAGGGAGGCCAAAAAACCAAAAACAGTTCCGTTGCATCTTCTTTTTCCTTGATAGTCTTTCAAGTATTTTGAGATAGCTATCATGTTCCCTCTGAGTTTTTTGCTTTCCCAGCTAAACAGTTCCTTCCATGTATCCTCAAATGACATGGACCAAAGTCTCTTCATCATTCTAGTGGCCCTGTTCTCAACGTTCTCATATGCTTCCTAAAATGTACAAACAACTGAACGTGATACTCAAGTATGTGGTCTGACTAATGCAGAACGACCACCTTTTTATTCCTAGAAGGTGTGTTTCTCTTAATGCAGTTCAAAATTGCGCTAAATTTTCCTGGTTGTCTGTACCATTATTGACTCATATTGAATTTTCAGTCCACTAAAATCTGTAGATCTCCCCCCCACCCGACAATTTCCACCCACCTATGCCTCCTCCGTCTTGTATTTTTGAAGTTGATTTCTTGAACCCAAGTGTTGGATTCATCCCTATTAAATTTCATGTTAGATTCAGCCTAATTTTCCAGTCTTGGCAGTTACTTTTGGATTCTGATACTATCATTCACTGTGTTAGCTGTCTTTCCTAGCTTTATGTCAGCTTCACATTTGAAAAGGATGCTATCATTGCTTTTATGACATTTTAGTACATTCAGAGATGGTCTTACCTTTGATCTTGCTGTTACCTACACATATTCCACTTTCATGTTCAAGAACTCCTGAATTCCTTTATCTTATAAGTTTCTATCATTCCACCTTCTCCTTTGCCTTTCTACTACCAAACATAGTCTTTATCTAAACTGTGACCTCTATTCTGTGTACCCTGAACTTTCCTAGCTATCACCCCTACTTTGGGAACACTCTCCTCATTTCCTAATTTTGACCCCTTAGTGAAACAGTTTAAATTTAAATTCTCATATCTCTCCCTACTTTGTCCTATTGCCATGCATGCCTTGCCAAATTCAAATCTCAGATTAGTACCATCATCTTCCTCCTTTATTCTTACTCATATGTTACTGGAAAGTGTTAAAGGAAGCCATGCAATTGGGCTGACTGGGTCCACTATAAGTTTATGTTATCTATTGTCAATCAGGCCCATATTGCAGCAATGCAATTGTTCTCTTCTCCATTGTTGATTCTCCAACCCACTTGTCACAGTGACTGACTGCTCCAAACATCCTCTTTCCACCTCAAGCTTCTCATAACTCCATAACTCTCAAAACTGAAGACCTTCTCTCTTTTTTTTTTAATGAAAAAATTGATGCCTTCTCTCTTACCATCTTCTTATCTCACATCCCCTGCTATAATCTCCTACTATTTCCTTCTCTTATACTCCATCTCTGATAATGAAGAAGGGACCCTTCTCCTCAACAGGGCCTACACTTCTATATGTACCCTTCATCCTCTCCTATATTATCTAACAGGTTTCCTTACTTCCTATAATCTTTTAGTTCTTCCTATCTACTTATTCCTTTCTTTTTGCCTACAAATATATCTACATTTTCCCATACTGAAAATCTGTCATTAGATTCTCTCATCCCCGCCATCTGTCATCCTTTATTGCTCCTCCTCCTTTTCAGTGAAATTCCTTAAAAATCTACAGCTGGTACCTCCATTTTCACTCTTTTTAATCTTTTCTAAATCCCCTGCAATCTGGCTTCTGACTTTATCATAGGCCTGAAACTATTGTCTTCAAACTTACCAGTGATCTCTTAGTTGTCAAATCTAATGGCTTTTTCTCACTCTTCATTTGTCTTGACCTCTCCAAAGTAATTGACTCTGTTGACTACTTTCTTCTCCTGCCCAAAATATTCAGAAAAAAACAATACAAAACAAGGCATACATAGTTACGCTCACCCCACTTCAAATATGTAGCATAATTGCTATAAAATCATCAGTCTGCATAGGTAAGGCTTAAATGATGTTAGTAGATAGTTCTCAAGGGCTCATGTGAATAGAGTACATTTGTGCCTTCTTTAATACTTCAGGGGTTCTGCAATCTCATTAATACATAAGAGGCAATGTGGCATTATTGATAAAGTTCTGGGATCCAAAAATAACTCTGGCCATAAATGCTAACTGTATGACTCTAGCTAAGACACTTAACTTTGATGAGCATAGATAGTAACAGCTATAGCACCTAACTTATTGGGTTGTTGTGAGGATCACCTAAGACATTAATGTAAATTATTATCACTTTCTCCAACTGCGCAAATCACAGCCATATTATAGGTTTAGACATGGGAGGGATGTTAGAGGTCAATTAGTTCAACACCCTAATTTTACAGATGAGGAAATTGAGACTTAGACAGGGTTAGTGATTTGCCCAAAGTCATACAAGCAGCAAAGAGCCAAACTGCAATTTGAACTCAGGTCTTTTGACTCCAAATCTAGTACATTTTCTACCACACACGTAACTTGTAATCTAGTGCTATAATAATAATGAAAACAGCTAACATTTTACAGGGCTTTCTATATGCCAGGCACTATGCTAAGAACTTTGCATTTATTTTCTCATTTGATCAACAACTCTCAGTGGTGGGTGCTATTATTATCTACATTTTACAGCTGAGGAAATTGAGGTAATTAGAAGTTGAGTGACTTACCCAAGGTCATATAGGTAGTAAGTGTCTGAGGTTGGATTTTAACTCAGTTTTTCCTGTGTCCAGTCCCAGGACTCTATCCATTGGGCCTCCTGGCTGCCTATGACTGTGTACTTCCTCTCTCATGTGCTCCAAGAGGGGTCTGCTCAACATGTTGAAGATCTTTCTACAGTTCTCCACACTGGCTACCAATACAACACATCTGATTTCTCTCACACTTGTGACAAGACTTGTTCACCTATTTTTTCCCCAGCTATAAATATTTCTTATGATGTTTTTACACCATAATCTGGGAATAATTCTTGATTCATGAGACATTGTAGACAATGTCCATCACTCATCCCTCAGCTGCCCTTTGGGTGAGCCATAGTTTTGATTCTGCAAATATTGTAAAATTCTCCAATCTTTAACTTATTCAAAGAGTATAGATGAAGTCTTCCAAGGAAATATCAGTAATGGATCACCACCAGAGGCTTTGGATCTAGAAGAAAAAAATAGTGCAAAGAGAAACTCATCCCAGATTACTATCAGTAGGCAAAGATGAAGTCTTGTGAAAGTTAAGCATCACCTTGACAGTCGTCACTCTACCTTAGCTAACAATTTGCTTAATTTAATTCCATAAGATGGGCTAATGATACTTGTGGTAGTTGTTACCTATAATCAGTCTTCCACAGAGACAGCACCATCATTTGATAATATCTCTGCTTCAATTTCAGATTGATACAGTGACAACAGGGAGTTAAGTGAGCCTTCAAGCAGAGGCTAACCATAAAAAATGGGCCTGAACAGAGATTTCAAGGGCAGAATTCATGTGTTTTCTACTTAAACATTTTGAAGGAAGCAGGAAACTCATGTAGGAAAAAAGAGACCCCACCTTGATTTGATTCAACTTAATAATTAAAAAAGCATGGTAATAAATACTGAGGACTCAAATATAAAAACGAAATAATCCCTGCCTTCAAGGAGCCTGTATTTCATGTGTGTGTGTGTGTGTGTGTGTGTGTGTGTGTGTGTGTGTATTGGGAGGATAAAAATACAGTTTAAGTGTAGTGCATGTAGGCTAGGCATATAAGCTCTGAGAATTCTTATCTCATAGATGAGATGTGTCCCCTAGCAAGGCTGCATCTTCTTCTTTGGGTTCTAAAGGCACTTCTATGGGTTTGATGGTATCTTTTCCCAATATTATTGGCTCAAGCCCCCTTCCAGTATCTTTCCCACATTAGCCACCATTGATTAGTGACCAAGTTTCATTTAACCTATTATCATGAATTAGCTTTTATAAAAAAAATTACCAAGAAGGTATAACAAGAATAGAAGTTGTAAACATTTCCCCTGAATATCCCACTAGACTACCTCAATCCCTGGGGAGAGTGGACTCAAACATTAAATATTTTCTACAAAGCTTTTGCTTACCAAGTTCACTTCCAAATGGGACATAGTCAGTGGAATATTACCAATGGGAATATTGCCACACCATACATGGTAATAGCTACAGCACCTACCTTATTGGGGTTGTGAAGATCACATAAGACATTAATGTGAGTTATTATCACTTTCTCCAAGTGAGAAAATCACAGCCATATTATAGATTTAGACATAGGAAGGATGTTAGAGGTCAATTAGCTCAACACCCTAATTTAACAGGTGAGGAAATTGAAGCTCCCTTATTTACATCCCCTAGATTCTTGGATCTATATCTGGTTGTATTGTAATTAAGCTATTCTAGTAGAATTCTATCACCATTTTATGGTTATTGTTCACTTTAATTTATTTGTGACAATAACTCACATTTTTATAGCTCCTTAAGGTATTATAGCTGCAAAGCTGGAAAAAAGTTTGAAGATGATTTAGTCCAACTATTTCACCACCTAGGGTAGCTAGGTGACACTGTGAAAACAGCACTGGTCCCGAAGTCAGGAAGGCCTATGTTCAAATCTAGTCTCAATTACTAGTTACATGACTCTGGGGAAGTCACTTAACCCTCTTTGCCTCAATTTCCTTATCTATAAAATGAGCTAGAGAAGGGAATGGCAAACCACTCCAGTATCTTTGCCAAGAAAACCCCAAACAAGGTCACAAAGAGTCAGATACAACTGAAAACAACTTAACAACAATGCAACAACTTCATTATAGATATAAAAAAATTAAGGCCCAGAAAGGTTAAATACCTTGCCTAGTGGCAAACTAGTAGTAAATGACAGAGTTAAGATTTGAAATTAGGTCCTTTGATTCCAAATCCCATACTTTCCCCATAGTATCAAAGGTGAAAAATACATATAGGGTCATACGGTCTTAGTAGAAGAGCTGGAAAGGATCTAAGAGGCCATTTAGTCTCATCTTTTAACTTTATAGATGAGGAAACTGAGGCCTGGGTTAGGCGACCCACCCAGGGTTACTTAGTAAGTGTTGGAGATAGGATATGAACTTAAGTTAGCAAATATCAGAAATGAGATTTGAGCTTAATAACTACTTATTGATTAATTAATGCTGTCTTCATTTCTTAGGTAAGACAACTGAACCTTTAATAGATGAAGTGATTTATCAATGAACATGTAATTAATTTATGTCTGAGTCAGAATTCTATCACAGGTGTTCTAACAAATATAGAACTAATAGTCATTGTCAATAACCTAGTGTCCATACCTTTTATAAGAAAGTATTAGGAAAAAAGGAAGTATCTTTGGTAAAGGAACTAGAAGCAGTGACTAAATCTGAAACAAAATGTTGTATTTCTATGGAACAAATGTTCAGAATTTATTCAGTATGTGAATGATGCCTTTGCAGGTGACTTATGGCTGAGATAGTCTTGAAGGGGCAGGTTCTGGCACCTCTTAGCCCCATCTTTCATATGAAAGTCCAATATGAATGAGATATTGGACATAAAGAACTTAAACCTCATTGTCAGAGGCTTCTAGAATAAATGATTTCCATTTCCATCAATGGTTATTTAGGATGGCAACATCAGTAGTGTGAACTTTGTACCACAATTGTTCTCCTCACCCCCAATGCAAGTTTCCAGGAATTATCATGCAGTTTTCTTTAATAATACAAAGCAATAGCTCTTTTCAGCCTGAGAAAGCTCTTCTGAGAGTCTACCTCTTTTTTCTCTTCGCTACTTCATGAGATTTTAGACAAGCTAAGATGCTAAGCTTGTTTGACTTCAGTCTCATCTTCCTGTTGGAGTGTATGGCATGACCTATTTTTAATAAGCTATTCTGGCTTTTTTTTTTTAAATGACAGCTTTCTTTTCTAAATGTTTATGAATCCCTCCTTTGATAATTCTTTTTAGAATGGTACAAGAAATTGAAGTCAAGTTCTTTAACTTATAGTTTATAGATTCTATTATCTTGGCTTTTAAAAAAAAATTGTGAAAACATTTCTTCTCCAATCTTGTATCTTTTACTTTCTTCATGTTCAAAAATCATTGACAGTGGATCAACAATTCTATCTGACAGTTCTTTCACCTGGGCCTGGTCACTTTAAAGGTCAACTATAGTAGGTGATAGCTTACCATCTCCTTAGTTATCTTGTGTTTTAGGTCACCATTAGCTGATTTTATTTTATCTTTTCCAATCCAAAGATTTTTTTTTCCCCTTGGGAAACAGAAACAAAATAAACGTGTAGTGACTGCCTTCTTTTGGCCATCATTTATGATCTTACCATCCAGTAAGTCTATATTTCCTTCGATCCTGTTTTCTTCAATCTATCCCATTAGCTTTCTGGCCTTGTTCCATTGTAAGCTCAAGAACATCTGACATTCCTGGAAGGACATGATGCCATTTTGTAACTGTATCTTCTGTTATTTTACTTTGCTTCCATCTTCTCTGTATGCCTTAATTTTTAAAAAAATTATATCTTTTGTTTTTACAATTCCTACATTTTGCAATTTATATCTCTTCCCTCTTCTGAAGACTCAGCACCCTGACTTCTCTAGGGAAAGCAGTTTCCCCTTTATTTCCTGTCTGGTTTCTCCCCATGGAGCTATTGGCTGCCTTAGATCTTTCGGTCTACTATAGAATAGGTAGAATTGTGGTTAATCCTTTCTATGCCCTGCAGCTATTTTTCCTGCTTCCCACTGCCTGGGGAAGGCTATGCCTTTCTCTCCTTATATTGAGAAACCACATTTGGAAAATTTCATAACACTCTGTTATCAACCTGAACCTCAAGAGCTAACTTAGAGTGAGGATACAAATCAGTGCCTTTTTCAAATGTGTACCATGTGGAAGTTTGGTTAAGGCCACAAGCCTGCGTCTTAACTTTGTGTAGCCTTAAATAAAGCTTATCCTCCTTCAGCCTGGCTGACGCTGAGATCATTGGTCATTTGTCATAGAGGAGGCTGACAAGTAAGGGAGACAGAAAAAGTCTTGGCCTTCTTGAGATCAAAGATAGTAGATAGTGGACACTGAAGGTTGGAGAATGTTTCCTTCATTCTTTTTTATATTTCTATTATTGAAGTATTGCAGCTTTTGTTTATTGATATTATTTTCTCTTTAAGAATCAATGCTAGATTTAAGCATTGCAGTTTTGGGGGTGGTGGGTGGATGGGGAGGAAGGTAGTCATTTCTTCAGCAGTTTAACAGTTTGGAAAATTCAGTGGTCCAAGGCTGCATATAATGCTTCTGCAATACAAAAAAAGGTTTAGTGTGCCTGTGAGGGGAGAGCTGTTTGCCTGCATGTTGTGTGATATTATTCTCAGCTCATGTGTCCCCAGACAGAAAGAATACTTTTGTCTTCACTGAGTTTGTGAGATGATGGCAATGATCAAAGCTTTGTCTTTGGAAGAGAGAAAGCTGAGCTAGTTTTATCAGGATAATTTTATCTTCAAAATGTTTCCAGATTGAAAGAGATCATGCAGGCAAATTAACTACCCAGGTGAAATAATAACAAAGAGAGATTAAAAAACAAGCCTTCTAGTGTCTAGTACGATGCTTTCTTTCTACTAGCCTCTTTGAAAGGAGAGGGAGACTCCGAAAAGTCTTATATATTTGGAAGAGAGTGGGATTGAGTACATACCAACACCCTTGGTTTAACCTAATGAATTGTGCTCATCTTTTCCCCACAGCTGAATATATACGTTTGAACCTATGGAATTCACTTTCCCCTTCAATAGCTTCTCTAGCTTCACCCAAGTTCCTACAACTAGGCTGCTTCTTTTGGATGGGCTATGGAAAATGTTTGGTTTAGGGACTAGGGAAATATTTTTAGTTTTATGTGATGAAGGGAGGAAAGAGGAGGAGATAGGGAAGCTGGGAAGGGAGATATAAGAGGGTAACAAATTCTAACATAGTGATGTGCATAGAGAGGATGTTAAACATGTTGAATTGAATTAGGAAAGGTGGGGTCACATGACCAACGAAATGGAAGATTTTATATTTTTTTCCTAGTCCCTACTAACTCTCAACTCCCTTTCCTCCCTGCTCCTTCCCAGCAAGGAATTATTCATACAATTATTTTCCACAGACCAAGAAACCAAGTAACCTAACAAGGGAACACCCTTATGAATTAACAATGGAGAAATGTTTTATTCTACAAGCCAGATTATGTTCTGGGACCTACTCAATAATTTCCTTGCTGAAGCTGTAGTCTCTACTTGCCTATTCTGGGCCTGTCCTCCCCCCCCCCCCACCATTCTGTGGCAAAGTAGACTTTAATTCTGCCCAGCCACTTGAGGAGGAAGAGGTATACAATGGGGTGGGTTACAATCTATTTGGGTAGCCTGGATAACTAGAAAACTAGGGAATGGAGAAAAATAGGGTTTGATTTGAGACACAACAATACTGAAGTGAAGGACAAACTGGAAGAATTAGGAAGAGTATGAAGTAATAGGGAAGAAAGGAGAGTAGGCATCATTGTCCTAGCAAGCTCAACCCAGAACCTAGGAAATGTTTTTAGATGCTACGGGATAGATATTATAAGCAATTTGTTCAACACAGAATTATATTTGATAAGGTTGGAAAAATAATTTCAAAATTGACTTTTTTGAAACTCTAGCATCCTGGTCATGATAAAAGTTTACTCTGCCAGCTCCAAAGTAACTTATCTTCTCCAGACACTGATAGAAGATTAACTTCTGTATGAAAGTTAATCAAATCAAGAGATATTCATTGAGATACAACTATGTTCATTGTTCTTTACTTGGTTCTGTTATGATATAAAGAAGTATGAGGTAGAAATGAATAATACAGATATATAAAAAAAGCACAAACATTTGCTGAGCCATAAACTAGCATAGGACAAATGAAGCTTTATCTAAGGGCACTGGCATCTGGGGAAGGTGGAGGGTGGGCATCATCCTTAGGGGATTCTATTTCCTCTTTGTAGAAACTACCATCTCATTTCTTTGTTTCTTGGTCTGTGGTGGAATTTAGTGCAACTATCCCTGAACTCTCACTCCCAGGATCTTGTCACTCACTTTGGTGGCCTTCTTCTGGTCTCTGGGCTCTCTCAAACTTAAGAGCAACTGTTTTCTCTAGGGGATGGGCCTCTCACTTTTCCATACTATTCTTTGCCCTACCCTCCAACTGAATTTGCCCTAGGTGCAATTATGGCTAATTATGGCACTGAACACATAGGTCACTGGACTTGGTCAAAAAGACTCATCTCATTCACTAGCTGTGCAATAATGACTCTACCACTTACTCAGACTCTGTTTCATGGTTTCCTTATCTATAAAATGAAGGGCTTCAACTCAACCTCTAAGATTTCTTCAGCTCTAAATCTATGATATTATGAGGTACTGGACAGCAAATGCCAAATAAATGTCAAACAATTTCAATTTAAACTCTGAAATAAATTTATTAAGTGCCTACTATGTGCAGAGCTCTGTACTAAATCCTAGAGGAAGGAAGGAATGAAGGAAGGAAGAAAAAAAAACATTATTAAGCACCTTGTTATGTGCTGGTACTTGAAGTGCTTTAGTAATATTTTCTCATGTGATCTTCACAACAATCCTGGGAGGTAGGTGCCATTATTATCTTAATTTCACAGATGGGGAACCTGGTTAAGTAACTTACCCAGCTGGTAAGTGTCTGAGGTTGAGTTTGAGCTTAAGTCTTCCTGAATCTAGGACCATAACTCTATTCACTGTCCAACCTAATTACCTCCATATTTAAATAAATATGATCTAAAACCCAATCCCTGCCTGTCTGACACAATGTAGGTAGTAGTGTTTCAGTAGGAGACACTCAGCTTTTTGGTAGAATCTGGAGAGAACACAAGCCAATATCCACATGACCAAGCCTCAAAATGTGCAAATGCCCACTGAAGGACAAGCACAGCTGACTGAGACAACTCTGTGCCCAGTTCCAACCCTCACTGTCTACCTTGGTATCCAACCCCTGCAGACTGAATCTAGTCATTGATTCTTGTTCTCCTTCTCAAATGCAATTGATCTTAGTCTTGACTCTGCTTCTGTTTCAGACCCTGTTTTCCATCTCTGATTCTTTAGCACATGACCTGAATCAGGATTGATGTTTTTTTCTACCTTGTAGGTGGATGACTGAATGGGCTGGCTGTACATGGATCTGGTTAGTTATACGGCCAAGTGAATGAATAGAATCTTTCAACTTGAGGCAAGGAACAGAACAGAAGGGAAATTCACTTGCTAGTGGATCAAACTAAGTATGCACTAAGCTAAAGACACATATAGGAACATGTCATCCCTACCTAGGCAGCTGACCCTGGGATACTCTCCTTTCCTACTCTCTGCAGTATATAGTAACACTGATCTTGCGGGATTATTCACCAACTGGGAAACTGAGGGGCTCAGTTTGATGATGATTATCCTGGCTGAGTCAACCCAAATTCAAGTCCAAATTCAACCCAAAATCAAGCTTTTTATACAATGAGCAACATGACTCAGCACATTCATATTAATAACAGCACCAGTGAAGAGTCCACTAGGGAACATGCATTACAATGAAGAAAAACATTAAGACTTGACCAATTGTCACAGGGTAACCAAATACTATAACACCTGGGCTGTGTAAGCAACCCTAGGAATGAAAAGTGGAACAAGGCATAAAATAATTCAAAGTGTTCAAAGAATAGCCATCTGCAACATAGTTTTGAAGTTTAAGGAGCTCTCCTTGGCCATGATGATGATTCTGCCATCCACTTGTACAGGGTCTTACCAACTGAGTCATTTCCCCAATCCTGTGATCCAACAAAACTTTAATCAGGACCATAGAACTTGCCTAGCTACTACATGAACTTTTTCTCCAAGCCCTCTCCTCTTCCTAAATTTCCTATTTCTGTCAAGATCACCATATTCCTCCTCATCACTCAGGTTTTACAACTTAGACACCATCTTCCATGCCTCACTTTCAGCCTCTACCTCCAATCAGTTACCAAGTCTTGCTGCTTCTACTTTCCCAATACCTCTCATTTACATACCTTTCAAAATCTTTTCTGACACTGTCCCTACTCTGGTGCAGCTCTTATTACCTTCCTGGACTTTTGCAAAAATCTGCTGTTTGGTCTCCCTACTTTTTTCTCTCCCCACTCCAGTCCATCCTTCACTCAGCCGTCAAATTGATCTTCCTAAAGTGCAGGTCTGATCATGTCATGACCCCTCCCCCTTAAGTGAACTCCAATGGCTCCCCATCCAGGATAAAATATACAATCCTCTGTTTGACTTGTAAAGCCCTTCATAACCTAGCCCTTTTCTATTTTTCCAGTCTTTTTATACCTTACTCATCCCCATGTACTTTTCAGTCCAGTAACACTGACCTCTTTGCTATTCCTCATGAAAGATTTCCCAAATGTCTACCTTTCCATTGGATGCTCCCCATGCCTGGAATTCTCTCCCTCATAATTTCTATCTCTTGACTTCCTTGGATTCTTTCAAGTCCTAGCTAAAATTGTCCTTTCTACAAGAAACCTTTCTGGGTCTTCCTTAATGCTAGTGCCTTCCCACTGAGACTACCTCCAATTTATCCCTTATGTATCACATGGAAAAAGCCAGTATGTCAACTAAGTGGTGCTGTAGGTAGAGTGCTGGACCTGGATTGAGGAAGACCTGAGTCCAAAAGTGGCCTCAGACACATATTAGTTCTGTGAAAAACTAAGAAAGAGGAAGGGAAAGCAGCCTGAGCAAAGGCCTAGAAACTTCAAGGGGAATAAATGCAGTTGTCCAGAATGGATCAGTTGCTTAGGTGAATCATGAAAGATTGGTGTTGAAAAGATAGTCTGGGATTAGACTCTGGAGGGCCTTGAATGAAAGGCTAAGGAATTTAGCTTTCATCTGTGGCTTTGTCCTGGCCTTCCCCCATGCCTGGGATGAGTTCCTTTTTCACCTTAGCTAAGAATCTTTTACTTCTTTTAAGACATAGTTTATGCACCATATCCTATATGAAGCTTTTCCTAGTACCTTTTCTCTTTGTGTTTATATTGCACAGTTATCCAGGATATCCCAAAAGTCTTAGTGCAGTTAAGCATAAAATTGCGCTCAGAATTTTAGGATAACCTGTATAAGTGCATAGGGTTTCCCCAAGAGAATATAAGCTTTTTCAGAGAAGGGATTGTTTCATATTTTGCTTTTGTACCCCAGTGTCTCACATATAGCTTAACAGATGCTTGTTGATTGATATTCTAGGGAATAAAGTGATAACAGTCTGAACCTTCTCTATCAGATGTAAAGCAAGGCTTTCTTGTAAGGAAAAACTAGCTTGACTTGCATGAGGGGAAGTGTTATGAAGCTGTTTTTACCATAGGAGCTATTGAGGTTTTTTTTTTTTAACCTGGGTCAGGACTATTTTAGAAATTTCCAATCTGGTTGTAGTGTGTGGGACAGGATGGCAAGCAGAAAGTGCATAACGTAGTGCCATACACTTGAGTGCTCAATAAGTATTTGTTGAATGAATAAATTCACCTTCACTGGTAGAATATTGCATTGAAAATATTTTTGAGAAGGGTCAAGGAGCAGCTAATTATAGTTGAAAGCTTTGTGTAGTTTCTCAAACACAAGCCATTTAATACTAGCCCAGCTTGTTGTCCAATATTCAGTGCCTGTGCAAGATTTACCCAACTCAATAAGTGGCCCATCCATCTACTTGTAGTAATCTGGACAATAGGAATTCTTCAAACACTTAGATGTTTGTGTTTGATTATAATGAGGTCGATCTCTTTTGAGTGGTCATGACTTTCACTGAAGAGGCCCTACAATATTCTAGGGCTTGATATAATGAGCACAGTGTCACCCATAGACCATCAATGGAATTTCCTCTTACATTTGGATTTTGCATAGAACATTCTCTAGTGGCACCTTTGTAAAATGTTTGACTAGTATACATCTTCACATTTTCTATTTAGATGAATGATTTAAGCATCACCGAAAGAAGTTATCTCTTTTTGTTGTATTCATCAAGGAATATTCTATGATGTTAACATACGCGTAGGAGATACTTTGTATCTGAGTTTTAAATATATGGAAGCAGCTAAAATGGTAAGGAATCTACCACAGAAGTAAATTCAAACAATTTTAGCTCAACAAAGTACTTATTATATGTAAGGTACTATGCTAGCTACTGAGGATACAAAAACATAAACAAGACTCCTGACCCTCAAGGAATTTTCATTCTACTGGACAGAAACAGCATGTATGCAAAAAAGTATAATGCGAGAAAAATTGAAAGCAGAGTATTAATTATGGAATATTGAGAAAAAACTTCATGTAGTGGGTGGTGTCTGAATTGAGCCTTGAAGGAAGATGCAGATTCTGAAAGGTAGAAATGAGAAAGGAATACATTTCAGGATAGAAAATAGCTTGTGGCTATAACACAGATTTTAGGAAGGGAGTTTCATGAAATAGGAATGGAGAGGTAGATAAGATGTAGATGGGTGAATGATTTTATTTGATGCTAAGAAAATCAAAAGCTACATTAATAAAAATCTTCTCTTGACTCACTCTGTTAGTAAAGAATGGTACATTCTTCTATGGGATACCAATAATGTATTGGTATTCAGCATGAATCTTCTATACTATTTCTTGTTTGTTGTAGGAGAAGACTGAGAGACATAGAGAAGGTCATGGCCTCATTACCTACATATTTTTAAAATGGTGAATGCAATGTCATTGACTTTAAAAAAAATATCCCAAAACATCATGAGATTCAGGAAGAACATTTTCAATAAGTAGAAAGAGTTGTTGGCTCAGGAGGGTTTGTGAAAGATCTGTTCTATGATTGATAGCAAAGTAATAGCTCAGATTTCTGCTGCCAGACTTCATCCTTATGGTGGCATCCCTATGGTTATCTGGAATAATGTCACTTGGGATTTCTCATCATTTATATCTGAAAGCCAGAAACAAAATGGTTTTCTGCCCCCCAGATGAGGGATATCATTGGAGGTTCTGTGTTCCTTATTTCCATCTTCTTGATAACTTCCTCTATCATAAGGTCATAGGATGATGGCATCATAAATTTAGAGCTTTAAGGAGCCTTACAGGTCATCTAATCAGATTCTAGGGGATTGGGGCACATCTGTTTTGCTTGATTTGTATCCCAATGAACTTTGTATATTATGGACACATGAGAACTCAGACAAATGCCTGGTCCGGGTTTGGGTGCATTCAAAACTCATCTGTGACTAGATCACAAGTATTAGGACAGCAAAAATAGGGGAAAAACCTACAGGGAATCAATGCAAGCTAACTTTTCTTGCAATAGAAGAACTTTAGATTCCATAATAGACTAGAATTCTCCCTGATTAAATATGTATTTTTAAAATAGGATAATATTAATTGTTTTATGTGAACAATATTATTTATGAACTAACAGATTCACAATGAGCAGCACTAGATGCATGTGTGAAAGACACATCTGGTTGAGCATCATATAATAGAAAAATATTTTCTCTCCATTGTTTAGGCTTTTATATTTATTTTAGAACATGTAAGAATTAAGAAGTGTTAAGATGGGATTCCCAAGGCTGAAAATCAATGATATTAAAGTATCCTTAAATTTACACGATGCATCCATATTGTTTGAGAGTGAGAATGTTACTCGAGAAGACAGCTAGATGGCACTGGAGCATATACCAATATCCAGCATAAATAAAGCATTGAGATGTCATTCCCCTCTTGTTAAGTAATGATTGGTATTTTTTTTAAACACTATATGAAAATGTTATTTTTAAAATGCCTGCAGAGAACTAGGCAAGCTCAAAACATTTAAGATTCATTCATTTTTTTCTCATAGTACTTACATACTGAAAATATCCAAAAATTGAATAGATGGAGTTTTCTCTATTTGTTGATAAAAAATGGAGCACTAAATTACCTAGGAGAGGCTTTCCACAAAAATAACAAATATACTTCGGGGATTAAAAGTGACTTTTTTGGATGCGGTATCTACATTTATGAATGCGATGGAACACCACTCAATTGACAACAGAAAACTAACAGCTCTTACATTTGTTAATGTTAGAAATGCAAAAGGGCACAGCAGGCATTAGGGAATTTCCTGGACCATGGATTTAGATTTGGAAGGCACTTAGAGATTATCTGGTGTAAGTCCCTCGTTTTATGGAGGAAGAAATTGAGGCCCTGAGAGTCTGAGTTATTTGCCCAATGCCACACAGGAATTAAGGGGCAAACCTAGGATCTGAGTGTAGTTAAAATCCAACTCTTTCCACTTCACATGACCATACTGGGATCATTGTAATTGTCAGAACTTACATATTATGTTTAATTGGAATTTTATCTAACTTTTAATCCTGACATACAATGTTTTGGGAGATTTAATAAAACATAACTTGCCATCAAGTTTAAAAATAGCAACAAGCACCTTAAGTGACATTCTGTTCAGCGATCATAAAAACAGCATTGTTAGCAGCATATTTAGAATCATAGTGTTGAAAAGTAGCTCTGAAGTCATTTTCTCTAATCCCTTCGCTGAAGTATAAATCCCTTCTCTGACATCCTCAACAACTAGTGGGTCCAGCTTTTGCCTGAATGGTTCCAATTACAAGGAATTCACTACTTCTTAAGGTAAACCCATTTTGGTTTTTGGAAGCCTCAAAGTCCTGTATTTGGCAAGGTGTTTTGATGTCTTACTATCTCTTCATTCTTCTACCATGCCCCTAACTCTTAATCCTCAAGCCTCATGCTAACCCTGGAATTCACACATTGGAAGTAACTCTCTGCCCCCCATGGACTTTTCCTCTGATTGTATGGTTCTTCCTAGAATCTCCATTTCAGGATGGTGCCTAGGCCAGACATGTCTCATTCCTTTCCAGTCTGTACTCAGGATTTCCTTTGCCCAGGGTACCCCATCATCCACTTTCATTTTCTTTTTGTCCTATGTGTTACCTATTAGTGAAGGCAGAGATTGCCTTTTTTCCTACATGTATTTGCATTCTTAGCCCTTAGAACTATTCCTGGAACAAAGTGAGGAGAGGCTTGAATATTTGTTGACTGACTTCATCTTGGCTTTCAATTTCCTTAAAAACATTTTTCTTCTACCTTTTACAATCCAAGAATGGTTTTTAATGGATAAGATGGAAGCAAAATAACCAGTCATTTCTACTTTCTTTTACTCCTTTAACACTGTGCCGTCTGCTCCAAATAGAGAGCCTATCTTCTCTTTAAGTTTCTTGACCTGCACGTAACAAGGTCCGAGCACCACTTTTTTTTGTAGTCCTTAACATTTTGTTTTTTCAAGCTTGATCTCATTTTCAGTTTCTGGTCTCTATTCTTGCAAGTTCATGCTGCACTATTCTATTTCTTCTAGATTATGCACCTATGTTTCCATTATTTTCTATATTCCTTTTAAAATCTGACTTTATTTGAGAATTGCATATGCAGCTACATCAGTTTCTTTGGATACCTTCTGCTTTTTTTTCCTCATCAGGATAATTGGATATGCTGTCTTTGGAATTTGACTCCTAAGAGTCTCATCCCTTTTGAGCTGTTTTCCTCTTAGACTCTGTGGCTGTGAGATCATTCCTTTCTCCCACTGAACTTTTCAAAGTCTACTTTTATGTGGTCTTGAATGTACATGAAACTATCAATCATTTACTTCCTTATTTATCCTGAGCTCTAGAAATTAAAGTCATTTCTCCCATAGTTCCTACAATTTTTTCTTCATTGACTAGCTTCTTTTTATTCATCAGAATTTGCTGCCTAGTAATAGTACCTTTCAATTCAACAAATATTTATCAATTATTGTTTGTGAGGCAGGGTGCTAGATGCTAGGGGTAGAAAGATGAAAACAAGACATTCCATGACCTCAAGGAGCTTACAGTCTAATAAGGTGCATATGTGATAACATTTATATAACTACTCTACAAAAATCAAAGCCCTAGGTAAAGGGCTTTAAGAAAACTGGAAGAGGGACAGTTCACTCTCTGCTGGTGGTATTAAAGAATTCTTTGTGGAAGAAGGATCACCCATGTAGAGCCTTTTATTAGATATTAATGTAGATGGGGTTCATTGCAAACATGAGGGATGAAAGAGAGGTAGCTTGATAGATCGGAAAGACCACTAGATTTAGAGTCAGAGGTCATAAATTTGAAATCTGGTTTTGCTATTTATTATCAGTGTGACATGGAGCAAATCACAACTTCTCCAGGCCTTAATTTGCTCATCTGTAAACTGAAAAGCTCAATTAGATGACTCTAAATGTTTTTCCAGCTTTAAATCCCATGATCCTAGTAGCTCAGTTCAGCTGCAATGAAGAATATGTGAAAGGAAAAACAATGTGAAATAAGACTGGAAAGGTAAGTGAGTTACCAGATATGGGATACTAATGAGGTTGAGTTTTATTCTACAGCCCAGAGGAACCCAGTGAAAAAAAGTTTTTGAAAAAGTTTTATTTTTAAAATTTTCATTTTTTTATTAATTTATTTTGATTTATCAACAATTGCTTCCATAAGCTTTGAGTTTTAAATTTTTCTCCCCATTCTTCCCTCCCCAAGACCACGTGCAATTTGATGTAGTGAAAGAAAGTTTTTGAGCAATCCCTTTCATGTTTCCCTCTATAGCAAGGCAAGTTAAGAAATAAGGAAGTTAAAAGAAGGAGGATTTTCACTTAGCATATTGAAGAACTTTCCAATACACATAAACTGTGTGTCCCTCAGTTTCTTCATCTACAAAATGGGAATAACAATAACTACATCTCAGGATTGTTGTGATAAAATAATATTTGTTTTGTTTTAAAATTTTTTAAAATTATATTTTATTTATTTCAATCAGCAAAAAATACACTTTCTCTGTCATGCCTCAAAGGAGATTAAAAAATGAAAAACATACCTCTATTTCAAACACATGGTCAAAATAAATTTCTGCATTGACCATGTCCAAAACTAATAATAATTTGAAAAATAACTGTGTCACTCTTTGTGAGTCACTCTGTGATACAACTATGTCCTCTTTTTGAGGAAGTAAGAAGCATATTTCATCATTAGCTCTCTGGAATCATGGTCAATATTAGGAAATATTATGATCAGAATTCACAATTCTCTCAAAGTTATTTGCCTTAACCACATTGTTGTAATTTTATAAATTGTTCTCCTGGTTCTTTTTACTTCTCTCTATATTACTTCATACAAGTCTTCTTAGGTTTCTCTGAAACCAATGAAATAATATTTGTAAAGTGCTTTGAAAACCTTAAAGTGCTATATAAATGCTAGAGATCATTATTAGTATCATCATTGTAACAGTCTAATAGTAAAATGAGTCTCCTTAGAGATGTTTAAGCAAAGACAAGAAGACCACTTACTAGGTATACTATAGAAGGAATTCATACATAAGGCATAGGCTTGAAGTAGATGACTTCCCAGGTTTATTTCATCTCTGAGATTTTATAAAGCTATGATATTTGCTTCCTATAGCTTCCACCATTAATCTTTGTTCTGTCTTGTAAAGATACAAAGAATATCAAATTCTTCTTCCATATGATAGTCCTTCAAATTCTTAAGGGCTGAACATGTCTCTAAATCTCTCCTCTAGGATGAATATTTCTCTTTTCTTCAAATGATCTTTATTTGACACCACCCCATCAGGATACAGTGTTTTTTTTTTCTTCTCCAAGCCTTGCCTCTACCTTCACAGCATCTCTCGCCTCTATCCCCTTTTCTCCACTCATACACCACCAGCCTGGCTCAAGCCTTGATCACCTTTCACCTGGATATTTGCAATCACCTCCTGATAATTCTCCCCATTTCTCCAACTTCCATAGAAGCCCCTAAATGGATATTCCTAAAACAAAGTTCTGACCATGTAACTCTTCCACTCAGATAGGTCAGATGGTTTATTTCTAGGATAAAAGACAAAATCCTCTGTATGGCATTTCAAATCCTTCACTATCTAACTACCTTTACAAATTTATTGCACATTACTCCCCTCCATACACTGTATGTACTAGCCAAGCTGGCTTATTTGCTGTTCCCCATGCATAACATTCCCACTTCCATCTCTGTATCTTTACCAAGGCTGTCCTTCATACCTGAAATGAACTCCCTTCTCATGTCTGCCTCCTAGAATTCCCAGCTTCCTTCAAAGCTCGGCTAAACATGAGGCCTTTTGTGATTCTCCTAGATGCCAGTGTCCCCCCTTCTTCATTGTTATTCACATATATTTATATGCATATGAATATATTTACATATTTGTTTCCCTAAAGAAAATGCACTCTATGCTCTTTGAGGATAGAAATAGTTTCATTTTTGTCTTTTTATCCCCATAAGCAAAGCACAACGATTCCTGGCATGCACTAGGGGCTTGGTGAATTGTTTGTCCTTCATTCTTGAAGAGGACCATGACATTGGGAAGGTGATGTCATGACTTGCAAGTGAATTGGATTTAAGTGAGGCAGGGCTGTGCAAAGTTACCAGCCTCACCCTGTCCTCTGGAGCCATCTGGGTCCAGTGGCAAGATATATGTCAGGACAACTGGAGATGGCCCTGGATGCAGTGGGAGACCTTGGCCTTTTTAAGCTAAGTTGTTTCCCAGGTCTCAGTTTGTCTGAGGAAGCACCTATTTAGTAATTAAGGCTAGGTTAGAAATGAGGCAAAGAATGGCCTCTTTTACCTTGATAAAAAGAAATCAATCTGGGAGGGGGAGAACTCAGGGTTTCTGGTCAAAACAGAAGCAATTGCTATTTACACTCGCTCTGAACCCTCAGAGCCTAAACAATGACCAAGTGAGGCTTGGGTTGGGACCTATTGTTGGCCAATCAGTGACAGCCAGAGTGATTTGAGTTTAAAGCATGGTCTTTAAAAAAAGAAATCTAGCCTTTAAACCCCAAGATATCTTGCAAGGTTTCAGTGGTTAAAATTTATATTACCTTCGGCAGAACACCTACAAGTAAGGGTGTGATTCCCTATGTGGACAGAGGGAGAGAAGGGAGGGAGGAAGGAAGAAAGGAAGGAGCTGCATTGTCCAACTGGAACTGGACAGTTGAGTCCTCAAGTGGGGCAGCTACTAATACTCACAGATTGCTTGTTGTTGTTTGTCCCCAGTTCTTGAAGAGGACCATGACATTGGGAAGGTGATGTTGTGATTTGCAAGTGAATTGGATTTAAATGAGGCAGGGTTGTGGAAAATCAGCAGCCTCATTCTTTCTTTAGGGGCTTAGTAAATGCTTATTGAATTAAGGAATGGTTTAAAGTTCCTTAGATATACTGTTCTTTCTTATCTGGACAGTTTCCATGTTTTAAATGTCTCTCCTAATATAAGAGGTAGCATTTGGTAGAGGAGAAAGTACTGTTCTCAGAGGCAGAAGAACTGAATTCAAATCCTTCCTTTGACACATACTGACTGTGTGACCCTGAGGAAGTCACTTAAATTCTCAGAATTCTGGGCAACTTTATAAGCTATGGAGGTGCTGACCTTCATTGGTAGAAGGATTTTCCTTATCCAGGAATTTCTTTTGTCAATAAAATCATAGGTCCATTCCTTAACCCTGTCTTCTTAATATGTGCCCAGAATGCAACAAATCCTTTCAGAGTAGGTCGAGCAACACAGAATAGAGTGGGGTTATTACTTCTCTTTGTCTGCAATTCAGGGTGTACATAGCTGACAAGAAATCCCTTGAGTCTCAAGAAGACTGGTATAGCAGGATATAAACATGCCAACCTCATTTGGTAGGAGCCACACCCAACAACTGGCAACTGGCAACTGACCTTGACAGTCACAGCTGTGAGGACCAGAGGGAACAAGGACAACAGCTCAGAACAGCTGGGAAGCAGCCTTGCTTACAGCTCAGTTGGAAATATAGTTCTCATTAATCCTTGCCTTACCTGGCAATACTAAGTTATTAGCAGTACTTGGTTGGTCTATTCCAAACAGCATCGGAGAAGATGCTGATGGTGGTCGCAAGATCTCCCCCTTCTGCCATCCCACCCTTCCTCACCTTGTCTTTTTCTGAAATGACGACTGCCTAATTCTGTGGCTAAGATACTTGGGCACTAGGCAGTTCCACCATCCCAGTGTTTGGAGTCCCTTCTCCAAACGAGTTTTTGCATTAGTTTATTTATCTCCCTATCTATCGAAGCCTGGGGGAACTGATGGAAAGGATGCCATGCCATTCCATGTTGTCTGAGGAAAATGAGGACTACTGAGTGGTAAACTCTAATGGTCTGTTTTGATCTCTGGGTGAAATAGTAGGCATTTAATAAATGTTTAATGATTTTACGTAATTACCATTTTTATGCTACTGTAAGGTAGAGTCTATCATATATATATATGTGTGTATATATATGTATATATATATATATATATATACACATATGTATATATACAAATGCATACACACACACACAGAGGAGTCTGTAATATATATTATATATATGTATATGTATATATAATATGTATATATAGTAAACCATCTCCCTATTCCTCCACACTTTCATATCTATGACTCCAATACTGACTGCCTTGCTTATATTCATTGTTGGTAATAAAGGCTATATGTCCATTATGTCCATAGTGAGATCTTATGAATATAAGATTGTAGATCAAGGATCATAATACCACATGGTCATAATTTTAGAAAAGGAAGGGGCTTCAGAAACCATCTAATCAAACCCCCTAATTTTACATTTGAGGAAATTGAGGCTCAGAGAGGGTGAATGACTTATCCAAGATCACATAGGTGGTAAGTGGTCTTAGAACCCAGATTCTTTGAGCCAAGATATGTTTCTAGAACACACTTGTCAACAAATACTTTGTTCCCATATGCTTCGAATGAGTAGTACTTGATGATGTCATTTTTAAGAACCATATTTATTACATGGAATCTACATAAACTGATTTTGTAGATTTTTCATGCTAGCTCCTAAGTTAACAGTGATAAATAGGGCTGGGAATGAAAATGACTGTAATAATGATAACGAGCATTTATAGAACAATTTAAGGGTTATAAAGTGCTTCACAAGTGTTAGCTGATTTTATTGTCACAACAACTTTGGGACATAGAAACTATTATTATCTCCATTTTATATATGAGGCAATTGAGGCAGACAAACTTTAAATGACTTGCCCAGGGTCACACAGCTAATAAATGTCTGAGGTTGGATTTGAACTCAGGTCTTCTGACTCCAGGTTCAGCTTTTTATCCACTGTACCACCAAGTTAACCTACAAACAGAATATATTGAGGATGGACAGTGAAGTTGGATAGAAGATTATGGTAATCTGTGTTCTAGTATTCCAAGCTTTTGTCTAACTTGGTCTATATTCAATTTTAAGGGCAAACCTAAAAGAACATTTTGTCTTAGGCTAAATCCAGAGTTTATTCTAGGCAATTTCTGAACATGGTTTATATCTAGGTTTCCACAGAAGGGAAACCCAGTCATCAACACCTTTATAAACTCTAATGGATACTCTCTTTCTTTCTTTCTGTCTGAATAGACATATGGGTATGTGTGTGTGTGCATGTGTGCATATATGTGTGCATGTATATATGTATATGTGTGTATATGTATACATAAATATACACACACACATATGCACATATTTTAGCAGCTAGGTGACACAGTGGATAGAGAAAACCTGAGTTCAAATTTGGCCTCGGATAGCTATGTGCCCCTGGGCAAAGCACTTCACTCTGTTTACCTCAGTTTCCTCTTATGTAAAATGAGCTGGGGAAGGAAATGGCAGATACTCCAGTATCTTTGCTAAGAAAACCCTCAAAAGGAGTCACAAAAAGTCAGACATAAGTGAAAATGACTAAACAAAAATATACACATACACCCAGTGGGAAAATCTTCATTTCATACCATAGACAATACATAACATGCGAAGGATTCAGAAGATCCAGTGAACAATGCAGAAAACACACAAGTTTCTCTGTCTACAGTAGGTCCCAATTTCCCAGAAAGTGAAATATTTGCAAAACCATAGAGTTTGAGAGTTGAAAGGGATCTGTGGGGTCATCTAGTCCAGTGCATATATGAAAGGAATCCCCACTATACCACAGCCCAACAAGCAGCTATTCAGTATTTGGTTGAAGCCCTTCAAGGAGAGGGATCCCACCGACTTTTTAAAATTACATTTTATTGGGGCAGCTAGGTGGCACAGTGGATAGAGCACCAGCCCTGGATTCAGGACCTAAGTTCAAATCCGGCCTCAGACACATAACACTTACTAGCCACGTAACCCTGGGCAAGTCACTTAACCCCATTGCCTAGCCCAAAAATAAAATTGCATTTTATTTTATTTTTAAATAAAGATCCAACTTACCTCTCTCTCACTTCCTTTCCCCTCTCCCCATTCTACCTTGAGAAAGCATAAAACAAAACAACAACAAAAAACCCTCCAAATCCCTATCACAAACATGTATAGTCAAGCAAAACAAATTCCTTCATTGTTTATGTACAAAAAAATAATGACTCAATCTGCACTCTGAGTCTTTCACCTCTCTGTAGTGAGGTGGGCAGGATATTTCATCTTGATTTCCTAGTCAATCAATAAACATGTATTAAGTGCCTATGTGCCAGGCACTGCGTTAAGTGCTAGGGATATAAAGAAAGGTGAGAGATAGTCTCTGATCTCAAGCAGTTCACAATCTGATGGAATGATAATAGCATTTATATATTGATCTTAGGTTTGCAAAGCACTTTATAAACATTGTCTCATCTCATCCTCACGTTAATCCTGGGAGACAGGTGCTATTACTATCTCCATTTTTTCAGAAGAAGAAATTGAGGCAGACAGAAGTTAAGTGACTACCACAAGGTCACACAATAAATGTCTGGTTGGATTAGAACTTGGCTTCCTGACTCCAGGCCCAGCACTCCATTTGCCATGCTACCTAGTTGAATGCAACAAATTGAACTTTCATGTAGCCCATATCTCTTCATTTTTTCAATGCAAGGAGCATGAGAGATGTTATTAAACACTTTGCTGAAATCTAGATAAATTATAACTATATCATTCCCTAATCTACTAGTTTAGTAACTCTGTCTGGTAGACCTGTTCTTTATATAACCATACTGTCTCTTTGTAATCACTGCTTCCTTTTCTAAATTTTTCATAACCGTCCCTTTGATAATAATTTTTAGAATTGTACAAAAAATTTGAAGTCAATTTCCCTGACTTACAGTATATAGACTCTATTCCTTCTAAACATTTTGTGATGACATTTCTTCTTCTCCAGTCTTGTGGTATCTCTTCTTTTCTTCATGATCTTTCAAAGTTCTCTGACAGTGGATCAGAAATTCTACTTTCTTCTAGACCTGGTCACTTAAATGCATGAAAGGCAGCTGTAGCAGGTGAGTTACCTTGAGTTACCTCGAGTGTCAGTTGCTTTTGTTCTGTCCTTTCTAGCCCAAAGATAATTTTTTTTTCTTGGAAAAGAGAAACAGAATAAACATGGCAGAGACTCTGCCATCTTTTATGTCAACATTCATTATCATGCCATCCACTATGAATGAGAGTCCTATACTCTGCTCCTTTTTCCTTCAGTATAGCTACTCCTCTAGCCCAAACAACAGCCACCACAACCTCTCTTTGTTGTCCTTACCTTTCCAACCTTGCTTTATTTTGAGCTCTTTCCCACATATCTGATATTGCTTACAGGATGCAATGCCCCTTTTGTAGCCATAATCCATTATCTGACCTTACTTTCATCTTTTCTGCCTGTGTTTTTAAAAAATAAAGAAAGGATGTCTTTTATTTTACCTACATTTCTCAATTTAGCTCCCTTTTCTCTTTCAGAGGCAAATCAGGTCTCTTTCCTTTTGATCCCTTTGTGATCTTGGGCCTGTTAATGGCAGGTTTTAGTTTCTTTACCTTTAAAGTAAAGGAATCAGACTAGATGGTCCATTGGGTCACATCTAGCTGTATATCTGTTATGCTGTGACCCAGCACCCTCTTTCTACCTGGCTTCTCCACACTGGAGATGTTCATGGCCTTAGATATTTTTCCTTTTTGTGGAAAATAGGTGTTATTGGAGTTAGTCCCTTTTGTTCTTTGGGGCTAACTTACCTGTTTACTGCTACCTAGAGGCTTCTAGGTAGGGCAGTGGATAGAGTGCTAGTCCTGGAGTCAGGAAGGCTCATCTTCCTGAGTTCAAGTCTGGCCTCAAACACTTTCTAGCTGTGTCACCCTGGGCAAGTCACTTAACTCTGTTGGCTTCAATTTCCTCATCTACAAAATAAGTTGGAAAAGGAAATGGCAAACCCCTCCAGTATCTTTGCCAAGAAAACCCCACGTGAGGTCACAAAGAGTTGGGCGTGATGGAAATGACACAATAATAATAACAACAGTGACAGCCACCACCGCCGCCTGGGAAAGGCTGTACCTCCTCATTCCCTGCTTCTTGACACCAGAAATTAAATCCTCAAAGTTTGAATGGCTAATGCGTGCCAGTCATGGAATTCCAAGGTTTAACCTTTGATGTTATTGTGCTTGTTTTTTGCCAGTGTATGAGGCATATCAACATGGAAGTTCCACACTTTGTGTTCAAGTAGTCAATCAACTCATATTTATTGGGTGCCTGCTATGTGCCAGACCCCGTGCTAAGCCCTGGAAACACGAAAAAAAGCAAAAAAAAAACCCCACAAAAAACCCCCAGTCCCTGCTCTCAAGGAGCTCTATTTAAAGATGGCAAAACCAGGTGACAATGTGTACGCCCAATCGCCATGTCCTTAAAGTAGTAGGTGACAGTTTGTACTTCTAGTAATAATATTAACTCATTAATATAGCTCTCTAAGGTTGACAAAGCACTTACGTCACAACACACCTGAAAATTGGTGAGAGCAACAATTATTCTTACCTCCTTTTACAAACGAGGAGACTGAGGCTCAGAGAAGTCAGACAATTTGCTTAAGGTCACCCAGCTAGTAAGTACCTAAGCCAGGATTCAAACCCCGGATTATCCTGGCTCTTTTCCCCCTACCATACAAGGCTTCTTCATGCCTTTGAAAATACTGCTGTTGCAAAAAAGCATTAGATGTGACAAGTACAGCTCTAGCTGGGATGCAGGCCAGGGCAGGAGACAGGTGATGCTTAAAAGACAAGTGGTCATTTTTCTCAGAGAGCTGTTTCAGGCCACTGGGTTTTACACTTTTCCAAATGCCCTGGCAGAGAGGAAAGAGGCATCCTTAGTGAAATGTTGGAAAGGCAATTCTGCTAGCTTGGCTCACTGCCATTTCAAAGCTAGTCATAAGTGACTCAGAATATGCAGTGGATTTCACGTTCCTCACCTTTCTTGATAAGTGAACATAAGTTGCTGTCCTTTTCTTTGTCAAAAGTGAGCATAGTATGGGATAACTTTTTGTTAGTCTAGGAATACTGCTAAACATTGGTGGAAGAATTTTGAAAGTGTCAGTAACATGCCATTGCTCCTGGCTTCTCCAAGTTTATAGACAGCTTTGGGCATAATATCTAAGTTTATGGTTATTTATATAGGTCCAGACTTACATGAGAGAAACTCCTTCCCATTGTCCATCTTTCACCTTGTACTTCACTTGTGCTTTTTGGGAAGCAGGATGTCAGATGTAAGTAGGGAAAGTAGATTTATGTTAATTCTTCTCATTCTTTGCTTCCTATTGGATACATTAGTAAATGCTAATGGAACAGCTTGGCCAGATGCAGTTACAGTGGAAATTAATGACCCATTCAGTCTTACCATGTGTGCTGATATTGGGGATAATAACTGTTTGCTTTTTTGGTAAATAGTAGCATCAATTCAATTCAATAAACACTTATTAAATGCCTGCTTTGTACAGATGCTTATGATAGAAAGATTGAAACATGTTATAAGCCTTGCCCTCGAGTCTAAAAAGGGCCATGGGATGGTACAGAAAGGTATGCTGCACAATAGAATGGGATAAAGCAACTTACATTCACCCATGCAATAAAAATGACTAAAAAAGAAAAAAAAAACAATTGTATTGGAGGTTAGAGGAAGGTCAGAGAAGGAATAGCACCAGTATTTGGGCTAGATGAACCAATTAGAAGCAGCTAGGTGGCAAAGTGGATAGAACTCTGGATCTGAGTTCAAATCTAGCCTCAGACACTTCCTAGCTGTGTGACCATGGGCAATTCAATTCAATAAACATTTATTACGTGACTATACTGTACTAAGTGCTGGAGATACAAATAAGAGAAAAAAAGATAATTTCTGCCCTCAAGGAATTTACAGTCTAATGAGGGAAGACCACAGTCAAAATAAAGCTGAAAGGTGGGGTGGGGACCATCAGGCAGTACCTGGAGCTGGGAGCATGATGTTCTCTGTAATCAAACCAAGCTGAGCTGCTGATGGAAAATGGAGAGTTCCTTGGAAAGTTCTACAAGTCCAGAGCCCTCTGTAAAGGAAGGCAGTGGGAGGAGTTTAATCATTTAATCACTTAGCCTCTTCATTTTTTCAGTTTTCTCATCTGTAAAATGAGGGACAATAATAGCACCCCCCAGGTTGTTGTGAATATAAAATGAGATAATACTTATAAGTGCTTTGTCAACTTTAACACACTATAAAAATGCTAGCCATTAAGATTAGCTGGGAAGATAGAATGACTCACTCAAATCTTGCTTTTCTTTCTTCTCCCTTACCCTCCCTTCTTATTCCCTTCTTTTTCCTTCTCTTCCCTTCTCTTCCCAAGGTGGATGATGAGGTCAGAACAAAAATATTTTACAGGCAGTTGAAAAACCAAGATAAGTGGAGAGGAGGTAAGAGAGCACTGGGATGCCCACCAATAAATTTGAGTCATCAGGTCTAGATTAGTTATGTTCTAGGCTATGGAAAGAATTGGTTGATTGCTACACAGTGTGGGAGGAATGCAGAACTGGGGGAAGGCAGATGCTCTCATTTTCAAAAAAGGGAATGAAATAGAGACTTCAACAGTAGCTCAGTGGACCTGATTTCTATTAGAGGATATTTGTAACCCATCTTCCCCAAACTGGACAAAGAGTATAAAGTTGGAATTGATTGAGTAAATCAATCCAGTCAACCTGATGCAGTTTTAGGGGTGCAGGGACCCCAAAACTATCACGCTTCAGGATGGAGTTATCTGGAAAGAATTCATGGACTCAAGCAGGCTTCTAGTCAAGTGGCAATAAGTTTGTTGTAAAGCTATATAGAGGACAGAGCTCTTTTAGGGAACTCACAACCTAGAGTTGTCTAAAGCATATATAGGAAAAACTTAGTACGTTGTGGGCCAACTATGCTAATTAGGTGGTACAGGGTGGGATCAAGGAATGGCCAGCTTCTAAAGGAACATATAGTTTCTGTACCTTGGGCACAGGCATCATTTTCTAATGGTAACTCTGGGGTGGGGGGAGTTCTAAGGGGTCTGTATGTTTGTACTTCTACTTCTATACTTCTGCATTTGTAAAGAGATAGTCTCAGGAGTTGACATCTATAGCTTCACCTCTGGGTTGCATATGTAACTGTGGGAATCAGGACATAATAGTTCTGCTGGTACAAGATAGTCCTGTTCATACAAGGGAATTTTTTTTTTCATTTGACTTTATTTCTTTTTTTAAATTTTTTTTCCCAATTAATAGTATTTTTTTCCAGTAACATGTAAAGATAGTTTTCAACATTTACTTTTATAAGATTTTGAGTTCCAATTTTTTCTCCCTCCCCCTTCCCAAGACAGTATGCAATCTGATAAAGGTTATACACGTACAATCCTATTAGACATATTTCCACACTAGTCATATTGTGAAGGAAGAATCAGAACAAAAGGAAAAAAAAAAACACGAGAACTGTATTCCCTCCATCCTATTCCCCCCTTTCAATTTATTCTCTTGTCTCTCTTTTTTCACCCTGTCCTTCTTTATAAGTGTTTTCCTTCTGACCACCCTCTCCCCCCAATCTGCCCTCCCTTCTATCACCCCCCTCCCCCACTTCTCTTATCCACTTCACCTCCTATTTTCCTGTAGGGTAAGATAGATTTCTACATCCAATTGCATGTGTATGTTATTCCTGAGCCAATTCTGATGAGAGTAAGGTTTACTCACTGCCCCTCATCTCTCCCTTCTTCCTCTCCACTGTAAAAGATTTTTCTTACCTCTTTTATGTGAGATAATTTAACCCATTCTACCTCTCCCTTTCTCTTTCTCCCAGTACATTTCTCTCTCACCCTTTATTTTTATTTTTATTTTTATTTTTTGATGTCGTCCCTTTGTATTCAACTCACACCTGTGCCCTTTGTTTATATATACTCCTTCTAACTACCTTTGTTTATATATACTCCTTCTAACTACCTTAATACTCCGGTTGTTTCATCAAGAATGCTTGAAAGTCCTCTATCTCATTGAATGTCCACTTTTTTTCCCCTTGAAAAATTATACTCAGTTTTGCTGGGTAAGTGATTCTTGGTTGTAATCTTAGCACCTTTGACTTCCAGAATATCATATTCCAGGCACTCCAATCTTTTAGTGTAGCAGCAGCTAAATCTTGTGTTATCCTGACTGTGACTCTACCATATGTGAACTTTTTCTTTCTGGCTTCTTGCAATATTTTCTCCTTGACCTAGGAACTCTGGAATTTGGCTATGATATTCCTGGGATTTTTCATTTTGTGGTCTCTTTCAGGAAGAGATCAGTGGATTCTTTCAATTTCTATTTTACCCTCTTGTTCTAGAATATCAGGGCAGTTTTGCTTGATAATTTCTTGAAAGATGATGCCTAGGCTCTTTTTTTGATCATGGCTTTCAGATAGTCCAATAATTTTAAAATTATCTCTCCTGTATCTATTTTCCAGGTCAGTTGTTTTTCCGATGAGATATTTCACATTGTCTTATATATATATTTTTTTGCGTTTGTTTTGTCTTTATTGTTTCATGGTTTCTCATAAAGTCATTACCTTCCATTTGCTCCATTCTAATTTTCAAGGAATTATTTTCTTCAGTGAGCTTTTGGACCTCCTTTTCCATTTGGCCAATTCTGCTTTTTAAGGCATTCTTCTCCTTATTGACTTCTTGGACCTCTTTTACCATCTAGTTTAGTTTGTTAAGGTGTTTTTTTCTTCAGTATTTTTTTTGTGCCTCCTTTAGCAAGCTGTTGACTCATTTTTTTTGTGTTTTTTTTTTTTGCATCACTCTCATTTCTAGTTTTCAATTTTTCCTCTACTTCTCTTACTTGATTTTCAAAATCCTTTTCGAGCTCTTCCATGGCCTAGGACCAATTCATATTTTTCTTGGAGGCTTTGGATGTAGGAACTTTGACTTTGTTGTCTTCTTCTGAGTATGTGTTTTGATCTTCTTTGTCATCAAAGTAAGTTTCTGTAATCAGAGGTGTTTTTTTTTCAATTATTTTCTCATTTTCCCAGCTTATTACTTGACTTTTAACTGTTTGTTAAAGAAGAGCTCTGCTTCCAGGTTGGAGGGTACACTGTCCCAAGCTTTGGGAGTTTTGTGCGGCTCTTTTCAGAGATACTTATAGGGATTATATGGTTTCAGTTCTTCCAAGGGGTATGATCTAAAGAGGGGTGTTTACTACTCTCCTGGCCTGTGCTCTGGTCTGTGAGACACAATAAATACTCTCTTCTGCCCTTAAACTGTGAGGAGGATCCACCCCTCCACTGTGTCCATAAGCTCTGCTATGTGAGTGCTCTTCCTTGCCCTGGGACTGCCACCCAAGACTGTGACCCAGATCTGAGTATGGGCAAAGGAACAGAGTGATGCCTTAGTGCTAGCAAAAAGACCTCTGTAATCTCCTGACAAATTGTTTGACCTCCTTATCATCTGTGGGCTGAGAGCTCCAGACCCAGCAGGTGTGGCTGCTGCCGCTGCTGCTGCTGATGCAGTCACTCCCAAGGCATGCTCCTGGTTTGCTGGGGCTGTGCTGGGGCCAGGGCTGTACTGGCCTGGCCTGTGCTGGACTGAGCTCCACCCTCACCCAGGTGGAACAGACTTTTCCTGCTGACCTTCTAAGTTGTCTTTAGCCTCTGTAAACTGAGAGGTCTGGAAACTGCCACTGCTGCCAGTGATTCAATTGCCTCAAGGTCTGCTCTGGGTTTGATGTGGCCAGGTCTGTGCTAGTGAGGCCTGTGCATCTCTCTCACCCTGGGGCAACAAACCTTTCTTGCCAACTTTAAGTGGTCTTGGGCTAGAAATGTGTTTCACTCTATCTTTTTGTGGGTTCTGCTGCTCTAGAATTTGTTTAGGGTCATTTTTAAGAGGTATTTGGAAGGGTTTATGGGAGAGCTCAGATGAGTCCTTGCCTTTACTCTGCCATCTTGCTCTGCCCCCTATACAAGGAAAATTCTACAGAGGTCAGCTTGTTCTTCTAACAGGGAGAGATATGCCTCACTGGGGCCCACTCATGAGTTATTGCCAGAGACAAGGTCTTTGGGCTGTAGAGAGAAATGGTTCTATGGCTGGGGTCTAAGCATCCCATCAATTGCCTCCCACATAAAGTCTCTGACACCTGAATGAAGTGAAAATAAGTCTCAGTCTTCCAATCAGGAGTCATGTCATACACAGTGCATAGCACCAGGCTACCTGTTGGGATCCTGGTTGTATATTATTAAAGGGACGTTTTATGAATATTTAGTGAGGGAAATGATATTAATTGCTGAGAAGCAGCTTGACTGTATTTAAAGTGAATCATGGCAGATTAACAAGATTTCCTTTTTAGCAAGATGAGAGGCTATGAGACTGGTGAGAGGTATTGTGGTGTAGTAGATAGAGTACTGTCTTCTAGGACAAGAAGACCTGGGTTCAGGTTCAGCCTCTGCCATGCACTGGCTGTGTCACTGTAACTCAGAAGTCACTTAGTCTCTTAGTATCAGGAAACTCTATAAAACTATATACATGGCAGAGCAAATGATGACTTATATTTGTAGAAGGAACATCTTACTTACTGTTCTCTACAGTGAAGGAACAAAGGTCTGGTAAGAAAAAAATTAAATTAGTGGATCAAGTGACTGCTATAGATATAATAGAACTAGATGTCAGTGAAGTATTTTACAAAATCTTTTGAATTATTCTTTTGGACAAGATGAAGACATATGGGATCATGATATAGGTAAACTTGTTAAAAGACAAGATACTAAAAATAGTCATAATGAGTGGATATTACTGGGAAGGTGGTTTCTAATGGAGTAGTCTAAGGATTTGTCTTTGGCCCTATGCTGTTCGACATTTTTATCAACGATTTTGATGAAGGCATAGCTGTCGTGCTTACCAAATTTACATACACACTTAAAAAACCCGATATTAGAAATTAAAAAGGATAAATGACATTTTAGATGACAGAATCCAAAAAAAGGAGATATTTTTGAAAGGATAGAAAGATGAATACAATTGAATAAGTTAAAATTTAGTAGAGTTAAATGAAGCATTCCATCCCTTGGTTCAAAGAAACAACATTACAAGTACATAATAGAGGACAAAAGTTCATATGAAAAAAGATATGGGGGACTTCAGGCTCAAAAGGAGTCAAACTGTGAGTTGTGGCCAAAAGGCCCAAAAGACTAGTGTTATCCTAGGCATCTTTAGTATAAAAGGAAGAAAAATACACAGATCAGACCACATTTAGAGTATTGGGTGGCTACTACATCTTAGCAAAGACATTAACAAGTTGGGGGTGCTCAGCATTCCTTGAATAATGAAGGATGTTTAATTTGGAGAAGAAAAGGTTTATGGGGATAGGATAGCTGTCAAAGTATTTAAGGTCACTTCCAACTAACTGGCTGCATTGAAGATGACAATATCTTTCATACTTTCAAAGCTGTTTTCCCCCCCTGCCATTAAAGTGTTTGCTTTGTACAAGTGATTGGATTGGAGACCCTACATCACATGCTATCAGTTCTCCAATATGTCAGTGGTGCTATCATGTCATCATTGTGGGTGTACCCTATACCAGTGCAGGTTACAAGTCATTACACTTTCCCATTCTGTAGAATCCTTGTTGTCATTTCCAGAAATGATCCAGAGGATCTGCCCAAAATATTCAGTCCTTCTAGGTCTTTTTATTTTTTTTTAAACACCCTGTGGGTTACAGTGCAATGCTGGGGCTTCCCATCTGTTATCTTTGGTTCTTTCCACAGTGGGTGGCCCATTTTTTTTTTCAGTCTCATATTTCCTCATGACATCCCTTATGGCACTTTTTTCAAGGTCATTTGACAATTGCCAAGGCATAACAATATGCAGTGTAAATATAGACAAAGCAAATAAAAAAATCATCAGTATGTCATTCGAGGGTTTACTGATGTTCTCTCCAAGACAGAAGTGGCAGATTAAAAACTGCCTCAGCAGCCTAATGAGAAACCCTTGCTTACCCCTGGCAAGATTATTTTCCCCTATTCAATTTCCATGAAGTTCCCAGAAAACCTGACCTTGGCTGTTTTTATTGACTCATCCTGCTTATTGGGTTCTCACCTCAGTCACTATTGACCCTTTCTGACCTTAGGCTACCCCTACCAGACAGTATTTATACTCCTGTTTAGTCAATTCAGTACCTTTCCACTAATGACCCTTAATGACCTGGGGCTACATGGACTTTGATTCTGCTGGAGTACTCAGCCTAAAGGGCTGGGGATTCTGACAGCTTCCTGATCAGATTTTAATGTTTTGAGAAGTTATTTTAAGATTAAAAAAAAATCCTTCCCAAAACAGATAAGATGAAAAAGGAAAAAAAAAACAATAGAGTGAAAAAAAACCTTAGTAGGTGCTAAAACTTCAAAACAGGTAAAGAAAAACAAAAACAAGGAAATAATAAATGAAAAAGAGTCCATCATTAAGCAAAACAAATGTGAGGGAGATGGATATATGCTTATTTATGAATCATAGATCAAGAGCAAGAAGGGACCTTGCGGCTGTCAAATGCACTCATTTTACATATGGGAAACTGAGGCTGAGTATAGTTAAGTGATTTGCCTGGGGTCACACAAGTTTTTAGGTATCACATGTGGGATTTGAACAGCAGTCCTCTGCCCTTGCTATAGTACCCTTTCCCGTAGTGCCACTTCAGAAATATCATTCAATTAGACTCCATTCAATTGACATTTAGTAAGCCCTGCTATGTACCAGGTATTAGAGAAGGCTCTCTGGATATGATGGCAATTGCCCTTACCCTCTACTCCCAACAAATAACTCTGAACAGCCTTTACCCTCAAGGAACTCACCTTGGGGAGCAAGAAGGAAACAAACACTTATCAAGTGCCTACTCTGTGCCAGGCAGTGTACTAAGTGCTTTCCAAATATTTTCTCATTTGGTCCTCCAAACGATCTTTGGAGGTGGGTGCTATTTTGTACCCATTTTACAGTTGAGGAAACCAAGGCAGACAGAGGTGAAGTGACTCGCACATGGCTAATAAGTGTCTGAGGCTGAATTTGAAACTCAACTCTTCCTGACCCTAGGCCCATGGCTCTAACCATTGTACTACCTAGTTGCCTTTTACTGGGGGGAATAGCCATATACATAGATAGAAAACTAAATAGAAAATATGTGCTCAATATTTTTACTAGGGAGAATTTAGCCTATTCCTTACCCCCTGAGGGTAAACATAACCAGGTAAAGTCAGGAATACATTTATCAAGCAGATTACAAAGTTAGGTAGAAAGTAAGTAAGGACAGCTAGGTGTTACAGTGGATAGAGTGCTAGGCCTAGAGTCAGAGTGACTCATCTTCCTGAGTTCAAATCTGACTTTAGGTACTTGCTGTTTGACTCTGGACAAGTCACTTAACCTTGTTTGCCTCAGTTTCCTCATCTGGAAAATGAGTTGGAGAGGGAAATGGCAAAAGGCTCCAGTATCTTTGCCAAGAAAACCCCAAATAGGGTCACGAAGAGATTGCCACCCTCAGCAACCCTCATTCTTCCAAGGGCTTTTAAATTATGAGCCCACTGCCATGATTTGTCTTTAGCATTCTAGAGTGTCACTGACACATTATGTTGGTTATATATTGGCATTATTAATAAAAAGATGAATTACCCAGAGACTTTGTCTCTCGAACTTTTTAAAGGTCACAATAAGGACTGTCCACAAAGCCCAGTCCTTATGAGCATGTACATGATGTAGTCTAGGGGTTCTAGGAACCCCCAAAATGCAAGGGTTTAGGGTAGGTCTGCCTTGAAAGAATTTGACCACTCAAGTCTTCTTTCAATCTAAGTAGAGAGTTTATTATGACACCGGTTGGGTGGGCAAGATTCCTAATGAGTATGCAGTATTTGTGACATCAATACAAGCTGGCCAGATTTTAAGAATCTGCACAATTTAATAGGGGTAAGATTGGTATTTTTATACAGAAAGGCTGTGAGAAAATCTGAATGGGATCAAGGAGTGGCAAGTAGCCTGGGGTGGTATGGAGGTAACAGAGAAGGAGTTTAGATGGGATTAAGGGGTGTCAAGCAAGCTAATTAAGTCATCAAGGTGTACTGGAGTGTACCAGATGCTTTGGGTGGAGGCACCAGTGATCTGAGCTACTGAAATATATGGGGAAAATTCAGGTATTGGGTTGCTTTCAAAGACTTGGTCTTCTCCTTTTAGGGGTTCAGATCCTATCCCCCATCAGTACAGAGTAGCACCGATGCTATTACCTACTTGGAAGAATCTTGGAAGCCTGCTTCTGGGAGAGTAGAACATGTGTAATAGAAGTACCTTGGAAAAACTTCTAAGCATGTTCATAGTAACACTATAATTGGTTCCAATACATTTACCACATGATGAAGAGGAGCCTCATTGACTGGTTGTGGCTGCAGAGCTGGACCAGGGGGTGCATTAAAAGGGCAGTAGTTGACCTTCTCTTCACTGGACTTCTTGGTTATTCCTTCTCTTGGTTGGACCTCTTTTCCTCCAGTGACTTTTTCCTAGTCCCCTAGTATCTGGGGACAGACACTGCTATAAGGGGAGAGATCTCAAGCCATTTTCTAGAGCCTTGGTTCCTTGTCTCCACATTTGTTCTTTTGATTTAGCTGAAAGAGATAGGAAATTATGACTTTGTGAGTTTCAAAACCAAGCATCCATAGTCATTTTTGGGGGGGAGGGGGGTTTAGGAGTCAAGTCCTTGTTGGGTTTTGCAGCCAGCTCAGCCTAATGCCCCTAGTAATGAGGAGGCTAAGACCTTTTGAATTTTGAAATGTTCTGCCTTATCTATGCCAGATTTTGTAGTCCAGCTCTAACTGGGAGGAAAGATCTTTGGGAAGCAGTCTAGAAGAAGCAGGGACAAGGGCTCTTCCACCAGCAATGCTACATTTTGAAATGAACTTGGTAGAACCCATGCTATGTAGAAACTGAATTAAGTGTGAGTACTCTCTCTCAAGAGACTGAGGTGGTATAGGGAAGAGTGTACTCCCAAGTAGTGGGGAGAAATGTTTATACTTTTGTTCTTGCTTTAGCTTTGAAGTGAATATCCCTTCCTAAAAGCTAATTGATGTTAATTGGTTAAATGGAACTGGGGTCTGATTAACAGTTGGGAGAATATACCTAGAAAACCAGCTTAATCTTGATCTGACAGCATTAGAAAAGAGACTTAGGGGTCTTGGGGTACCCCCTAGAACCCTGAAGGAGAGATGTAGCAGGTGTCTGAATGAGACCAGACTATTCGCTATATATACATTATCTTGTTTTTTCCTTGTTCAACTCAAATGTCATAGGTCCCTGCTGTTACTATCACCATTTTACACATAAGGAAGGAGATTTTAGGTTAAGTGAATTGTCCCAAGTCACACAGCTAGTAAATGTCTGAGGCTAGATTTAAACTCAGGTTTTCCTAACTCCAGGCCCAGTGCTCTAGGCAATGAGCCAACTAGCTGCCTCAAAGTACTATATAAATGTAGTAGTAGTTGTTTTTTTCATTACAAGATAGGATGTAATAAGGGCAAAGAAGAGCCACGAAAAGTGCTCTAAGAAGTATGAGTGAAGAGAGGCTAATTTTACGTGGGAGGGGCTAGAAAGGCTTCATAGGGTTAGTGGCACTTTACCCCTCGACCTTTCAGGAAGGGAATGAAAGAATAAATGAATGAATGGAAAAATCATTTATAAAGCACATACTCTGTGGCAAGCACTATGCTAATTCCTGGGGATATGATTACAAAAAGCAGAGACAGTTCCTGCCCTCAGGGTACTTTGGGGGAACTTTGGACTGAAAAGTTTCTGGGATGGAGAGCGCTGAAGGCGTAGATTGATACATCCCATCCAGGAACCATGGCAGAGTAGATTTGATCATGGTTCATGATTCTAGAACTGAGAGAGAGGAGAGGGTGAGGAAAGGGTGCCAGTAAAGTCATGGAAGAGATGGCCAGAAAGTTGGGAGCAAAGTGAAGGACAGCTGGGGCTTTTCCTGAAATGATGGTCCAAGAGAGACAGTTATCAATTACTCCAGTAGATGCAGAGGCTGAAGTTTCTTCCAAACTTGAAGGTGGCTGGTAAGGCAATGAAAGAGAGATGATCTGAGAATGTATAGTGATGGATTTAGAGTCTGTATCTCCAGATGCTCTTGTGACCATCAGTAAATCTAAAGTGTCCTAGCATACATATTTTAGGGAGGGAGTGGTCCTTTATTAAGTCACAACATGGTATATCCCACTTGGCAAGATCACAATAACTTCAAACTGTAAAGAAAGAATGGGTGGTGGGTTTTTTTTAACTACCCTAAATCCATTAAAACAACAACAAAAAGATAAGATCTAGGTAACCTCTCACAGTACTCACACTGAATTTGAGACTGCTTAAGAAAGATCTCTTCCTCAGTTTCATGCCCTCTTTGTGCACATTTATTTCAGAATATAAATATGTTGCATTGGAATGTGTTGCCAATATTTAAAATTGGGGCTTGCATTCCTGTATCCAACTGAATATACTAATAATGTTTAATCAGCAGCAATATTACTTTATATTAATGTTTTGTGCTGCTCCCAGCCACAGCGATAAGCGGCCGTCCCTATGTTTTTCATACATCAGCACTTGGCAAGAATCCCAGCTCTTGCAACAGTCATTTGATTCCAAAAGATGATAGAAATCCTATAATCTACCTCAGGATTATTTCAGAGTTTTTAGGAGATGTTAAATATTGCCTTTATCTCAAATAGGGCTGCTTAGTAGCTGGCTCGCCATTGTGGCTGTGTGGGGGCATTGGTATTCTAATCAGTGCTTTCAGTCAGTCATTGCAGGCTGTCTGGGTGAAACAGCAGGAAGAGGCTATAAGAACATCTGACTGGCAATGCTTTGGGAAGAAAAAGCTGAAGGCTACTCACGAGTCTGATTTGGGAGTATTATATGGAGAAAGGCAGCAGTCAAACTTCAGAAGGCATGTTATCCAGGGGGAAAAATATAGCCTCAGTTTTATTGGTAATATAGATGGAGAGGGTCTGGGCTAGGTGTCACAGTAGATAGAGCACTGGGTTGTAGAAGCAAGAAAATCTGGGTTCCGATCTAGCCTACGACATTTACTAGCTGAATAATTTTGGCAAGTCACTTAACCTTTGTTTGCCTCAGTTTCTTCAACTGTAAAAATGAGGATAATAATAGCACCGATCTCTGAGGGTTGTTGTGAGGATCAAGTAAAATACACTTAGCACAGTGCTTGGCACATAGTAAGCACTATATAATTATTACCGTTGCCTTGAACTCATAAACAAAACGTTCATACTTGTTCGTCTGGAACCAGAGACATGAAAAGGAAGTTAAGGAAGGAAGGTGACAAGCATTGTGAAGTGTCTACTACCAGTATAGTGCCAGGCACTATGCTAAGCACTTTATAAATACTATCCTTTTTTTAAAATTTTAAACAAGAAGTTTATTTAAACAAGATGTTTGACTTGAAGGGAAAACTACCTAGGATCAATTTTTTTTATCGTAATTTATCCCTACTAAGAGACAGAGATTGCCCTACGTGTAATAGCTACGTACAAAAAAGTTATAAAATTGTCCTTGATTTTACAATGATAAAAGAAAAACATTGAAATTATCCAATCAAACAAAGTATGCAAGGATTTTTGTTTGTTTGTTTGTTTGTTTTTGTTGTTAAACAGTGAGAGTGAAATAACTTACTGGAATATAAAGATAAAAGTAGAATGAGCATACCACTAAGGGACTAAGGGAGAAAAGGGATATTTTCACAGAACCAGTTTGTTTTTTCCCCTCCCCATCTCCATTTGACATTGATCATAACATCGGCCATTTAGTTAAAAAAAAATACGCATTATACCTGTGCACACACACCAGTTACTTTATGTACAATAAAGGAATGGGGGAAGGGAATCAAATAAGAGAGAAAACTATACTGCAGTAGTCAGGATGTGGATGAACCCAATCTTGGTTTTCTAATTGTGAGTGTATTGTTTTCCTTGGGAGCACAGTTCTGGAGTAGAGTTGCATGTTCTCTTTTTAGTAAGCGCCTCCTGTCTGCTGCTGGAATACATCAATTGTATCTTCATCCTCCATTTCCAACTCTGTAGGTGTGTCTGTTTCATTGATTGGTTGCCCATCAAATCAGAATCTGATCTGCCTCATTGACAAACCCTGTCGTTCACAATAGGCTTTCGTTAGTTTATTAAGTGGTATATGCCTCTTAATCTTAAATTGCACCACCGAACCATCTTGCCCTGCCACCTTCACGTTAATGTGGTCGTTGTTTTCAGTCTTGACGCCTTCCTTCGGCTTTTTGTCGACCATGGCGAGTCCGGGGGTCTCCTCAGCCGCCGCTTCACAAAAAGAGGCACCAGGATGGTCTGCTCCAAGGGAACGGGGGGAGAAGCAGCGGCAGCAGGAGCAGTAGGAGGATGAGGAGGAAGTTGATGGGGGTGATGGTGAGGAAGAGGAGGAGGAGGCAGTGGTGGAGGTACTTATAAATATTATCCTTGATACAACCCTGGGAGGTAGGAACTATTATTGTCCCTATTTTACAGTTGAGGAAACTAAAGCAAACAGAGTTTAAGTGACTTACCCAGGGTCACACAGCTGGTAAAAGCTTGAGGCTTTTTTTTTTTTATGTAGGCCTAGTCTTCTCTCCACTGAACAAACTACCTACCTAAAATCATCATAGATTTAGAGTTTGAGGAGACCTTAGAGGTCATGTAGTCTAATACCCTTATTTTACAGGTGAGGAAATGGGGGCCCAGAGAGGCCTGAGGATGACTGAGTTCAAATCCAGCAGAAGAGGTAAAAATAGAGGATTGCTTCTGACTTTGTTCCTAGAGTTGACCAAGAACAAGACTGGGTCATTTAACAAGATTAAAAGATGAGGAGGCCTGTATAGGTAGGTCCCTAGGAGTAGAAAGTAAGGTTCACCAGAATGGGAGGGGTTGACTCCTGAGAAATTTGCTTTCAAGAGCATTACAAACCCTCAGAGTAGCCCTATGAGGCTGGAGGCCTGCAGAGTTCCATGGGGTGGAAAGTAAGACTCCCAGGAGGGCAGGGAGTATTTTGATTGTTCTGGGCCCCTTCGAGTATTGAGTGCTTTTTTTCATCATTTATGAGGCCTTTGTACTATTGTTGGTTTTGTCTTGTTTCGTTTTTAAACTCTTTCTAGGGGATGAGGTAAAAACTGTCATACTTCAGATCAGCAGTTACCTTGAATATTTGCATGTATACTGGGGCAGTTTTCCTCTATCTGAAGAGGCCTAGATATGAGCTATATTCTGAAACTCTTGGGGCAAAAGAGTCCAATTTTGAGGTTGTCAGGGAAAGCTAGCTGGGAGTAAAACAAGTCAAAGGGAGTGATTTTTGAGAAGCCCCTGACATTGGATGCGGTGATTGTGAATCCAAAGTTGTTGTACCTAGGTCATATGTGTCATTATGGTACAAAACATCATCCTTTCCTCCTACCCTTCTCCTCTGCTAAAAAAGAAAAACAAAACAGAAAACCAACACCACACCAAACACTTAAATCAGCCTAACTCACCCCTAGGGATTTTCTAAAATATACTTACCTCCTCAGTCTTTGGAATGTGGATTCACAAAGTTGGGAATCCTTTTTATCCCAGCAAATATGTGAGCCTCGTGCTCTTGACAGAAACACAACAGGCACTAGTAAACATTGCATGGAAAACAAATTATGCTTTGCATGTTTAACCTTGTTAGACTATATCAAAATTCTTTCTACTGCTTCTTCTCACAAGAGACATAAAACATTGCTGTTCTTAAACACTTATGGTTAGATGCCCTGCTTGAGATGAACATGTAGCTTTCGTTATTGCTAATGGGAATTATGTTTATGCCCTGGGAAAGGGATAGTGTACGTTTTAGATTAAGCTTGATCTACATCTTCCAGATGGAATAAATTACTGGGGGCTGGAGGGGGAGAAGGGTACTAAATATTGCCCAAAGCCAAGTTTAATAGCAAAGCAATTCTTCTGAGTAACCAAAGTGGAGTCAACAGTAATAGTTGTGCTGCTATCACCATGTTAAGTAGCTGATATTGACTCCTCAAAGCCCTTATTGGTTTCAAAATGCACTGAATTCCATTATTTCCCAAAGGCTTGGGAGATATTCCTCTATCTTATTAAAATGGATTCCATTTGGTTTAGTTTTCAAGGCCGTTTGTTTGGAGTTCTGTAAATTTCCTAATCTGCAAGCAGACTGTCAAAGAGATTTTCATTTTTTCTTCACATTAATCCTCATTGTACCTCTATGACAGTACTGGGTCTTCATTCATTGGTTGTCCTCCATTCTCAAAGAGGACCAAAATGGCATCACTATGCTAGAGTCAGGTTGCCTTGTGTCTGACTGTGGCTAATTAGACCAATATGAGCTTGGAATGTCCTACCACAGGTCAGGCATAAGTAGTTCATGTGAACGTTTGGGGTGGATTCTCTAAATCTGCTCATCTCACATTTTTTTTGAGTTACTTCAATTCTGCTTTGTTCAAAGGGCAAAACACATCTTTGATGAGGGCACGCCATGCTGAGCGGTCCTGTGCCAGTGTCTCTCATGTCACACAATCAATTCCAAAGTTTTTAAGAGAGACCTTGAAAGTGTCCTTATATCACCTTTCTTGACCACCATGTGAGCACTTGCCCCGTGTGAGTTCTCCATTAAATAGTCTTTTTGGCAAGCGTACATTTTACATTCAGACAATGTGGCCAGCCCATCTCAGTTGGGCTCTCTGAAACAGAGTTTGAATGCTTGGCAATTTAGTTCAAGAAGGGACCTCAGTGTCTGGTATCTTGTCCTGCCAGGTGAACTTCAGAATCTTCCTAAGAAAATTGAAATGGAAGCGATTCATTTTCCTGGCATGACAGTGGTAGACTGTCCAAGTTTCACAGACATACAACAATGAGGTCAGCACAATGGCTCTGTAGACCTTCAGTTTGGTAGTCAGTCTAGTACCTCTTCTTTGACTACCACACTGAAGGACCTTACACAGAGAAGGGGTGAAAAACAGTTATGTTGTTTTAATTCCTAGTGCTTTTAGAACTGAAGCACCACTGTCCTTCTTTGCTACCCGTGATAATGCTCAGAGCTCCTACCAATTAGATTACTTTTCTTTTAGCTGGTTAAAATTTCTGATTCAACCAGAATTTATCACGTGGCCTTGTGCCATATTCAAATAATGTGATCTGTAATCACTGTAGATATCAATGCAGATATTTCTTCTAATTATGAAGATCCAGGCCTATTGGTATCTGCCCACTCTTGGCTGCAATCCCTGTATAGATCCACCACCAAGATAGAGGGTTTTCACACATTGAAGGTGAGTGTGAGTGGAGAGCTTTTCTTGCCTTCTCTGAATATGTTAAGCACATCAGTGGAGCAAATGGACTACCTATTGATTATCCTATTGATTATTCCTCACTTTTAGCATTATAAATTTGATGATTATAAATTTTTCCTAATCATACATTTATATGTAGGAGTTCTCATATCACACTGAGAATGAGGAAGTTTACTTAATACTAGCAATGTAAAATCAATGAAATTTATGAAGAGCAAGCACATATAACAGCCATGACTCCAAGTGAACCACCTTGTCTCCTCCACATTCTCCAGGGACTGAATATTCCAAGTCCATCCTAGTCCCAATCCTGTGGCTTGAGCCCAGTCACAAAGTCAATCTGTTGTTCAATCATTCAGTCATGTCCAACCCTTCATGTACCATAATTTCCATGGAGTTTTCTTGGCAAGAACACTGTAGGTGGTTTGCCATTTTCTTCTTCAGTGGATTAAGACAAACAGAGGTTAAGTGACTTACCCAGGGTCACACATTTGTAAGTTCTGAGACTGGCTTTGAACTCAGGTCTTCCTGACTCCAAGCTCAGCAGTCTATCTACTGAGCCATCTAGTTGCCCCATAGTCAATCTAGGGAAGCTTTAAATGCTGACATAATAACTTAACCACTGGATGATTACAGCAGATGGCATGAGGAGAGATCTGCCCAGGGTCTTGGAAGTATATGACTAAGCCAGGCATGGACAAAAAACTAATGGCTGCCACCTCTGTTATCAAAGAGTTTACAGTTCAATGCAAAAGGTAAGCCTACAATTTACCAAACCATTCTGGATTAGACACAGAATGGAAATAAAGTCTCCAAGCCTCAGCAACCGTTTTGTCCCCTCTATTACTTTTGTCTTCTTCCCAATTTCGTCCTCAAAATATCCCTTCCCTATGAATGTAAGAATGCTCCTTTGGCTTCCCTATGAATGTAAGAGCATCTTCAAAACTCACTTGAGATAATTTGGAGAGCCCACAGGAGTACCTTAAATCTAGCATTAGGAATCTATTCTTAATTCTTTGTACACACACACACATGTATATTTGTGTATATGTGAGTATATATGTGTGTGTGTATGTGTGTTTGTATACACACACCTCAAATAGCATTAGGAACCTATTCTTAATTATATATACATACATACATATATATACATATACACACATATGTATATGTGTGTGTGTTTATATATATATGTATATATATGTATATGTATGTATATATGTGTATATACACACACACACACACACACACACACACATATGTATATATATATATATATATATATATATATATATATATTTCACTATTCATTCAGTTTCTAGGATTCCGGGGATGGACATTTTTCTCATGCTTAAGATTTGTTATCTATATATGCAAACAGGAAACAGCAGATATCTTGAACAAAATTATTTGACACTACCCAGAAAATCATATTGCTTCTGGCTTTTTGGATAAAAGCACAGTCCAGTTAACTGAGAAAGACAGCAAAAGAATGAGTAGGAAAGAGACAGACAGAGATAGAGACAGAGAGACAGAGACAGGAAGGGATAGGAACAGAGAATTTTATCATTCTACTTGCAAATTTCTGCTAGGAAATTCAGTATCTATTCTTCTTTAGCTTTTAGCATTGCATTTAGATTTTGTTTGGGTTACTCTTTTGAAAGCTTTAAGTGGTTCCCCTACTCTTATCTTTTTCTTCTTTTCTGTCTACATTCTAAATTGTTCTTTATTTAAAGTTTTAAAAGTAGTTGAATCAAAACTTGATTTAAAATTGAAAAGTAGATCAATTGAAGCAACTAGACAAGGGAAAATCAGAAATAATTGAACCAAAAAACCCAGTGTTCAGTTAACCAGAAAACACAATTTACCTTGGAAAGAAACTCCTTGTTTCTTATGATCAAATGAGATAACAGTTAGGTACACAATGCTTTGTAAACCTTAAATTGCTATCTAAATGCTGCCACTGCTGCTGCTGCTGTTGTTATTATTATTATTATTTAAGGTCTAAGCCTAATTTTTGCCAATCTGCTTTCCAGTTTCCTTACTACTGCTACTACTACTGTTTATTCTATGTTGATTCACAAGAATCATTCCTCAACAGAGAAGTGGGCAAAGGATATTAATAGTTTTTAAAAGAGTTGCCAACTATTAATATCCATGGGAAACCACATTCAAAGTCACTAATAAAAAGAGAATTTTAAATCAAAACACCCTGAGGGTTTTACCTCATACTTAGCAAGTTGACAAAGATAATGAAAGATGTGAATAGTGAATGTTTAGGGTTTGTGGAAGAATGGTCACACTGATGAATTGTTGATGGAGTTATGAATTGATTTAGCCATTCTAGAAAGCAATTTGGGAGTCATGTGAATAAAATGACTAATACTTTAGTTTATATTCCTTGACCCAAAGATTGCATATCTAGGCATATATCCCAAAGAGATTATGTGCCAAAAAAAGCTTCATATTTATCACAATATTTATAAAAATACTTTACATGATAGCAAAGAACTGGAAACAAACTAGATGCTCAGAAAATTGGAGAATAGCTCATCAAATTGTGATAAATGGATATAACAGGATATTACTGTGGTATAAGAAATGATGAGCATGATGAATATGAAGGAGCATGAGATAACTTACATGAACTGAAGCAAAGTGAAGTAAAGAGTTGGGAAAACAATATGCATAATGATTCCAAGAAAATCAGTGGAAAGGATAACCACTATGAAACATTTGAAACTCAATGTTGTGAAAATAGAAAAAACAAAAAAACTGAGCTTGTGCCCACCCTGAGTTCCCTACCCTCCAAGAGATTACAAGATCTGTCCCTCTCACTTTTTGTTCCTTTGCAGAATAATGTGGCATGGATGTATAATATTAATATCAGATTTTTTTCAAAGCTTGATCAGTTTTGCTGAATTTTCTCTCTGTTTTTTTTTTTTAAATGAAATTATTTGTTATAAGGAATGGCTCTCTGAAAAAAGGAGTGATATCTAGGAGAATCTAGGTGATGCAAAACAAAAGACACAAAAACCTATTAAAAATAAAATTTAGAATTGTTCTATTGCTGCTTTTTATATCATTGTCATTTCTGAATACAAGCCATCTTTTTCTCTTTTCCAGATATTAAACGTTTTCTTGTAACAAAGAAAGAAAATAAAGTCGAGCAAAAATAACTGTGCCTGATGATGTATGCAGTGCTGCCTCTGTATTCTCTGCCTGTCTTCCAAGAAGAGAGTGGTATGTTTCATTATCTGTCCTCTTGGACCATAAATTGTCATTAATTTAGTCTGAGCTCAACTTCCTTTTCAGGGCTCTCTACATTTCCATTGTTATAGTCATTGCACATATTGTTATTATGATTCTGCTTAATTTCACTTTTTGTCATTTCATAGAAATCGTCCCATATTTCTCTGAATTCCTTCTTAGTGAGCAATAATATTCCATTACATTCGTATGCCAGTCAGTGTTTACCTGCTTTGCCTCTGCTTCTCTACTGCCACAAAAAGTGCTGCCATGTATATTTTGATAGAGATAGGGCCTTTTTTCCTCTCTTAGTCTTCCTTGGGGTATTGGTTCTCTACTTCTATAACTAGCTGGAGAAAAATTCCAGTATATGCCTCTCATGCTTACCTCCTTCCCCCTTTTCTTTGTCATTTTCTCTTTTTTAGTTTTCTATGTCCCATCTCTTTTCTCATTTGAGGCACCATACAAAGCAGGGATGGTAGCTGTTGGAGAAAGAGGAAGGCTAACAGTTAGCATTCTTGAGGGGGAAGAGAGCACAATTCTAATGCTTGCAGGGTTGGTGAAATTCACCACATTTTTAAAATAGGAATGTTTTTGCCAGCCAAAATTTTTCTTGATGTTTCTTTCATGCGCATTAGCCATGTAGAAGTTCAACTTACTATGAAGGTATTTTCTGCTCCCCAAGTAACTGAGTCCTAGGATTTAAAAGCTCTATTAGACATTTTATGTGACATGAGATGACAGCTCTGAAAATCCATCAAACAGAGACAGCTCTCACTGTTTCTGGAAAGAGAACATTTGGAATGTAAGCAAAGCCCAATCTCCTCTCTATTTTTTTAAAGAATACAAATGGACAGCTCCTCATATTCAGAGATGCTAAGGTTAAATGAGCAACTGGGGACCTCTAGCAGCATAGGAATGGGGCAGAATGCCTGGGGTACCCGCACCTCACATTGTAGGGAGCCATCTATGCTATGGGTGAGGAAGGAAAAAAATGGCCAGACCAGCTGGGCTACTATTCTGTCCCTGACACAGGAGAAGCTGTTAGGCATCTATTGACAGCTGTGCCTTAAGATAAAGGAAAAGAAAGTGAGAGAGCACAGGCAGGCATGGCTTCCTACTGTTTTATTAGCATATCCATCACAAACAACCCTGTCAAACTTGTCTACCCCTCCACCTTCACTGCCCTTTCAAACTTTGGTAAATATCCTTTCTGGAGAGAGTCTGTCCCTAAAATCACTGGATGAGAAATAGTTGGTATAACAGATTAATAACAATTTTAAAAAGAAACAGAAAGGTTAAAGTGATGGTTTTTACAGACTCCCAGGTTACGATGTTCATTTGTTTTGCTCTTATGATAATAATTTTAATAGTAATTTAAAATAGCTGAAGTATAAATAGCACTTTAAGGTTTATAAACTGCTTCACATTCATTGTCTCAGAGAATCACAGGATTTCAGTGCAAGGTAGGATCCCAGCAGCCATTTAGTCCAAATCATATTTGAAAAAGAATTTCTAGAGTGTGCCTGATAAGTGATTATCTCGTCTTTCTTTGAAGGTCTCCATTAGAGAAGAATCTGCCCTGTCCCTAGGTAGCCTCTTACATTTATGGGTAGCTACAATCTTTGGTAAATGCTCTCCTTCACATCAAGCCTAAATGTTTCTCTTTGTCTCCTTGTTCTACCCTCTGGGACCAAAGTCTCTTTGCTCCACATCACAGCCCTTCAAGTACTTGAAAATCGTCACATCTTCCTGAAGTCTTCTCTTCTATAGACTCAAAAATCCCCAGTTATTTCAACTGATTGATAATGACTAAAGGTTCTTCAGTATCATGGTTACATTATTCTGGATGCTTCCAGCTAATCAGCAAATACCTTTCTTAAACTGTCAACCAGGTTTCATTTGAGACTCCCAAACATCTAGTGAAGTAGGTGGCATAAGCAATTTTTGTTCCCAATGTATTTGCACCCAGATTACTTGGGCTTTACATAAAATCATAGGATTACATATTTGGAGCTGAAGGGACTTTAAAGATCATCCAAATTAACCTCCTCATTTTACAAGTGTGGAAACTGAGGCCCAGAGGGGTTTAGGGGAATGCCCAAAATCACATGGCTAGTGAATAGATGCCAGATTTGAACCCATGTCCTCTGATTCCAAATTTAATATCCTTTCCTCTGCACCAATTGAGTAGTGTCATTGAGACCTTGGGCAAATCACTTAATCTCTCTGGGATTCAATTTATTCATTGGTTTTCTGGAATATATGATCTCTAAGGCTTCTCGTGACTCTAAAATTTCTGTGTTTCTTTTTTGTGGAGCTACGTGTCAGGGTCCCACAAATACCAATTGTCAGGGTTCTATAGGAATGCCCACGAGAATAAGAAAGGACACAGAAAGTGTCCAAAATGCAGTTGCTGCTACTGGGGGGGGGGCTGTGCCTAAGATCTCAAAATGCTTATAGTTCAGTCCAGTGTATACCACTTTCCCAGGGATACACACAGCATGGGAGAATGTAAGTAGACAAATCAAGGAAAATTCCTAAGAGATCATAGGATCATAAATCTGCAGTTGAAAGGGACCCCAAAGGTCATCTCTCCAAATTTTCCATATTATGGATCAGGACACTGAGGCACAGAAAGGCTAATGCTCACTCAAGGTGTCATAGGTAGTAAGCAGCAGAGCTGGAATTCAAACTCAGTTCCTATGACTACAAGTTCATTGCTCTTTCTATTGCTCCAACTTTCTCACCTGGCTTTTCTTCTTCTCCAAGCTGGCCTTTAATCTTAAGGCCTCTGCAGAACAGCCATCTTAGGAGGACCAACCCAGAAGCTAGGGCACTCTCTGCTTTTTTACATGCTGCTTATAGTCAGTCTCAGAATGAGAGAGATGCTCATGTCCCTGTAGAGGTCATCAGCGGCAACAGCTGCCTTCTTGTTCCTACAGCTCATTTGTCTTCTCTCCTTGATTATTATAACACCATGACTCAAACCTAAGTCTCCTAATTCCAAAGTCAGTGCCCTTTCTTCTGCAATAAGTTGGAAGGTAGCTTTGATCCTCTCTTCCCATCACTTCTTCCAAAGGTGCATTATCTCCTCCCATCCATTATTTCATTTTACTATAAATTGTTCTTCATGGCTTTAGTTGACAAGGCTGAACCCTAGAAAACCTAGGATTGCTACACTTGGGAACATATTTTTCCCCCAGTTATGATTAGTAGAGTCCTCTTCAGATTGGTGCCTCAGAAGGTGTGGAGGGGGAGAGTTGATGAGTACTGAATAGAGGTTAAGGTTTCTTTCTTTCATTGTCAGCAAACAGAGCTTAATTAACCCCTGCTGACAACTAGCAGTCCATAGGGAAACTTTAAAGAGAAAGTAATTTTGCATTTCCCTCAGAAAATATTAGGGAGGTGTAGATAGGGTAAGAAGTAAACACAGTATGCATATCAAAGGCAATTTCCTACTTTTAAAACACTATATTTAGCATTTTCATGCATGTATACTTTTCAATGTTTTTTTTTACTCATTTTATTATTAAATCCATTCACAATTGCAGCACAGCAAATCAGAGCTGTTGTATTTATTTTATATATAGCATTCTCTCTGGGAGCTACCTTCCTACTCAACATTTACAGGTTTTCAGGTTGGGTCACCAGGATATGAAAATAGTTCTTATAAACTCCTGGGAATTCTTGGTTTGAACTCGTAAAACTGTAGCTTAGAAGTCCCCACTGGTGGACTTCCCATGAATAGTCATCCAGTAGTCACAATTAGTTCTAAGCAAATGCATTTTCTAAAATGAGGGTTAGAACAACAGCCACAAATTATTCCCCCATAAACCTGGCTCCATTCTTCACAAATAGACACTGCTTCCATGGAAAGAGTGGGCACAGAGTTGGAGTTCAATGGTAATTGCATTTGACCCTGGCCACTCAAACCTTTGGTATCCCAGGGCCTTTAGTTGTCACACAACTGTCCCCTCAGGAGCAGCATCTTTTCTGGGAAAATTGCTTAGCTGCCTATCAATGTCTGCTCCTCACTGAAGCTTGCTGCTCACTTGATGGGGCTAGTTTTACCTTGAATCTGTGGTCAACTCTTTTCTCTGGTGCCAGGGATCACTCTCATTGAAGCTACCTTCCTCCTTCAAGTAAATGCTTTTCTTTTTTGTCTGATTGGAGAGCGTGTCTCTACTCTTGTCTGAATGTGGCTCAACTCTGCCTTGAACTCTCTCAAACTGACTCACTCTAGAAATGCTGGATAAGGCATTTTCCATTGGGTTCATTGTTTTGCTACTACATGCCAATGACCATTATGATAGGGAAGGAAAGAAAATTTCTTCCTCTGCTCATTGCCCTTTGGTAAAGGTCCAGATAGGTACCAGGGTCCCTACTACACAAAGCTGCTTTTGGTCTGGGCTGACTTCAACTGACCAACCTTAGAATTGTTTGTCTTGTAAAGGCCATGGCTAATCTTTTAGAAAGTCAATGGCAAAGTTCCCCTTCTAATTTAACTGGGGTAAACTTGTTCACACTCAGCAAATGGATCTCTGGATATGGGCACATCTTTACATGGAGGTTAATATCTCATTATCTGCACTGTTCTTTCTGTGATTACATTTTGGGCTTTCTGAATTGTAGACAGGGCAGGGAGTTGGTCAAAGATCAACTCTTTTTGGCATAAACACATCAGTGATAGCACAGAGTGCTTAACTCTAATCATATTTCAAGCTTGAATTAGAATTTATCAGAAGTTAGAGAATTAAATCCTGTCTTTGTAATTATTAACTAGCTTATGTTCTCATGGTTTTCACATTAATTGTTGAACTAAGCAGGAATACTGAGGCAGCTAGGTAGCCCAGTAGATGTGCAAGATCTGGAGTCAGGAAGACCTAAGTTCAAATTTGGTTTCAGACACTTACTAGCTGGGTAAGTCACTTGACCTCTGTCTGCCTTAGTTCCCTCCCCTATAAACTGAGAATATAGCACCTAACCTCCCAGAATTGTTTTGAGGATAAAGTGAGATAATGCTTGTAAAACTCTTTGCTAAGCTTAAAGTACTATATAAATCCTATTATTATTTTACTATTATCATTACTGATTGTGACTATAGGTGCTCACCATTAAAATCTCCCAATAATGATAGTTGATATTTGGGCTCACAGATCATAGATTTAGAGGTAGGAGAAATTTTAGGTTTCAATTTCCTGAGAAATTTCAGAACATAGTTCATGTCCTAGCCTCCGCAGATATGGTTTAAAAAAGTAATCTCTTCTTCTCATGCAAGAACTCAAATTAATAGAGCATACTGGATATGGGGAAACCTTTATTTCTCCCCACAGAATTCAAACTTCACAAAATGCTCATAGTAACTCATAAACAAGTAATCTGATTCTCTTTAATCTGTAGGAAATCTCTTATTTACCCCCATGAGCCCATATGCTACCACATATTAGGCAAAAGAGGTTCTGATATCTTTGGTGCTAAGGGAGATTGGTTGATTGTGAGGCAGTGCAGATGCCCCAAGGAGTCAAAATTTCTCAAGTATTCTTTCTAGATCTTCTGAAAGAAATGGGTGAGTGTGAGTATATATATAAACATATGTGTGTATGTGTGTGTATATATGTATATACATATACACAGATCTATCATCCATCTATCTTTCTATCTATCTATCTATCTATCTATCTATCTATCTGTCTGTCTGTCTGTCTGTCTGTCTGTCTGTGTCTGTCTATCTATCTATCTATCTATCTATCTATCTATCTATCTATCTATCTATCTATCTATCTATAGGTCCAGAATAGTCTTGGCTACAAGACTATTCAAGTAAACATTTAGCATCTAGCTCTCCAGAAAATGTATGCCACACTTTTAATTTGCATTAACACTTTCTCCATCACTTTCTTAAGTCTAAACAATCAAGGAAATAATAAATCTAACCCTTATTTTGTAGTGTCTGCTGATTTTGAAGGTGTGAATGCTTTCTGAAAATTTAATAATCAGCTCCCAGCTGGCTCAAGTAGTCTCTGGCATACCTCTGGTTGGCTATATTCCACAAATGCTTAAGCCAACTGCATTATCCCCAATAACCGAGGCTCAATTATTCATTCTCAGTGCAGTGTTATTAGACAGTTCCCATATAAAATGAATTTTCTCTTCGATGGGAATTTTCATTAGATGTTTTCCAGTCCTCTCACTGAGGTTACAAATGGAATGTATCCCTGTCTAAACCATTAAAAGTTCTAAACAAAGGCTCACCTCCATATGACTTTAAGCTGATCAGTAAACTTTCCGTCAACTAACTCCCTACACATATAGGGTGTCCCAAAAATTTTAGTGCAGTTTAACACTGTAATGGATTAAATAATAAGCTTTAGTAGCTTAAAACTTGACTTTTGGACCCCATTGGGTACCTCAGTGGATCCTCACAATAACACCATGAGGCAAGTAGTGCATTTGTTATTATCTCCAAATTCCTCATGGGGGAACTGAGGCTTTGAAGAGTTAACTAACTTCCCCATGGTCTTATGGCTAGCAAATAGCAGAGCCAAGATTTTGAACCCAGATCTTCTGATTACTCAGTCCAGGGCTCTCTTCATGACTTCATGCTGTTTATTTTAAAGAAAGAGAAAAGAAAAATAATAAACTTAGCTACCATCTAAACTTTTCCACAATAGGAACCTGAAATCTGTATGGTCTTGAAAAGCAAAATACTTGAAAAACCACCCTGACCAATATATATGAATTACCGCTAGGTGACAGTAGTGAGCAGTGGTGCTCCCTCTATCCAGGGAGGATTGATTTACATATTCTAAAAGAAAAGGAATGAAACAGTACAGATGGGGCAGGTTCAGGAAGGTGCCTAAATAAATGAGAACCATTTTTCATAGTCTGATAGCTTCCAAGTCAGTTGAATAAAGTGACACCTTCCTCAACCCGACATTATTTCTTGGTTTTCAGTGGATAAACCAGGCTGTTTTAACAAATGACATTCAGGTATGGGGACAGCAAAGTTAGCCTTTCCCATGCCACTCTTTTCATGGAGATTCAGGATGTCTTTTTAAATCATTCATTTTATATACTTTTTTAAATGGAGGACATAATGTACTAGAGTGCTGAATGCAATTTAATTCATTACAGCTGTCAAATGGCTAGTCTGACACTATTTGATTTGTTTCTCTGTCCTTTGGGAAACATGTGAAAGGAGGAGCTAGCCATTACTTTTCCCTCTAAGAATTAGCCAGATGGTGAAAACAAATAAAAATATGGGTTATCTGTCTTAACAGAAGTCCTCTTCCTTTTAGCTGATCAAGTTGGGGAGGGAATTCACTCATAAAGAAATTTATATGAATTCTTGTCATTCTTTTGTGATATATGTAGTACACCAAAAGTCTTAGTGTAGTTTTAAGCTACTCAAACTCTTTAAAAAAATCACAGACATTTAAAAAAATCATATGATGGTCTTGTGTTAGAACAGCATGAGGGAAACATACTAAATTTGTTATTGTCTGGGAACATGTTGAGTAAGAGTCATATTTAGGGGGACAAGGAATTCTTTAAGCAGCCACATATCATTAGCCCCTCCAAAACAACAACAACAACAATGAGCCACAATTTCAATTCAATTCAGTAAACATTTATTGAGCGCCTATTGTGTACCAGGTAGGGCAGCCAGTTGGCACAGTGCTGGGCTTGGAGTCAGGAAGACTCATCTTCCTGAGTTCAAATCTGGCCTCAGACATTTATTAGTTGTGTGACCCTGGCCTGGGCAAGTCATTTAATCAGTTTCCTCATCTGTAAAATGAGCTGGAGAAGGAAATGCCAAGCCATTTTAGTATCTCTGCCAAGAAAACCCCAAACGGGGTCACCAAAATTGGACATGACTGAAAATGACTAAATAAAATGTGCCAGTCACTGTGCTAAGTGTTGTGGATACAAATAAGAAAAAGAAAGACAGACCCTGTCCTCAAGAAGAGAATAATCTAATGGAGGAAAACAACACACAAAAGGAAGTTGAAAAGGGTAAAATGTAGGGGGAAAGGACACTGTGAGGCATCTCGTTTGGTGGAGTGATCTGGAAAGCCCAAGTCCTGCTCTCTATAAAGTAAAGCTTTGAGTAGAATTTAGTGTTCCACCAATTTGGTGTTCTTTCAATCAGAGGGGAGAAAAGGCTAAGGACACTGGGTAGGTGTTGAGAATTCAAGGCTGCATTAAATAGCATGATAAAGGAGATTTCAGATGATCAGATTATCCTGGGAGGTAAAATTGGCTCTTTGGAGTTCAGACCAATTAGAGCCATGGATGCCAAGGTGAGTGACAACAATGCTGACATACCAATGGTCTTCTTCAAGACTTGCTGTGTTAGAAATGAATAGGAAAAATGTTTCTGTTGTTTTCTGGTCAGGTCCAACTCCAAACCCATCTGTAGTTTTCTTGACAAAGATGCTGGAGTGGTTTTGCCATTTTCTTCTCCAGTTCATTTTTACAGATGAGGAAGCTGAGGCAAACAGGGCTAAGTAACTTTGCCAAGATCACACAGCTAGTAAATGTTTGAGGACAGATTTGAGCTCATGTTTTCCTGACTCCAGGCCTGGTGCTCTATCCACTGTGCCATCTGGATGCCCCTGAAAAAGCCTTCTTTAAAAAAAAATCTACCTTCCATCTTAAACTAACTCTAGGAAAGAGATCTATAGTCTATGGATATTGTTCATACTTTCAAAAAATATGACAAAAGGAATTGCCAAAATGGTTCATTGCATTTGCTGCCAATCATCAGGATGACTGAACTATCCCTACAATGTGCTGCAACAACTGTCCCAATTAGTTAAATGGAATCATTTGTTTTCTTCAGGCTGTTGGATTAGTGTTTAGGCTGATGATCTCTTTTAGTTTTTTGTGCCATTGACTTTTTTTCATGAGGTCCATTGTCTTGCTTTTGAATGCCCACAGTTATCCATAAAATTTTCTTTATGTATCTATCAGATTATACTTTCAAACTGCATGTCATCACTTATCTTGTCTTTTCTGCTCCCTTGACAATTGCTTATTTTCTAGGTGTGCCCAATTTGAGGGACAGAACTAATCCAAAATAGCTGAAGGTTCTTTTTACCAATTACAAGGGATTTTACTCTAGCTAAAAGTTTTGATTGGCCAGAAGGGGATCTATCCACTTCTCATCAGAAAGAAGCTTTTCCTGAGAGCTTAAGATGACTCTTTGCAAATCACAGAAACTTCTAACAAAGTTCACTTCCTATCTGGCAGGAGTTCTATCTCGTGGGTGGATCTTATGACTGGTTTTCACTGGTGTACTGAAGTCGAATTCTAGAGAAGCTCAGCAAAGATATTACACTATATCTTAGGGTGAATTTCTTGAGTACCCCATGAATGGTAGAAAAAGGAGTTTCAGGAGCTGTGAGTTGTCTCTTTGTCACATGTGTTCTCCAAGCATGAACCCACTTTACCCAGATTCTACATGTAATCATGAGAAAATATGTCATAGACCTTTGGGGGGTGTTTTGTACCTATTGTTCTTATTATACCACCTTGGTAACTACTCTTTCTAAAGGCTTTTTAAGACTGGGTAACTAAATATTCTTCACTGACAATCTTGGGGCAAGAAGAAGCAACAGGAGGGGACTGAGCCAATAGCATTAAATAAAGTTAATTCTAATCCTTTAGGTGCAACCCTAGAACCCTGAGGGATAAATGTAGCTAGCCAAGTTCTTGGGACCCAACTCATCAATGGGAATAGGAATTGGGATAAGGATAGGTCAGAGACCTGAACAATCATCTAAGTAATTCAGGCAAAATGCTTTTGCAACTCAGGGGCATTTAGATTTCTTATTCTATGGACCCACTACTCTTGCTTATGCCACCTACGTTAGTTCATGGTTGAATAAGGATGGACTAGCTGTTGTCACCTTGTCCATTCTCACTCTGCAGTCTTTGGCTCTCTCTTTTTGGATATCCTGAGTCCCCTCTCTGATGATTTTGTAATTGTAATTGTAGAGAGCCTAAGCCCTTCTAAACTTTATCTAATTTTAATGAGACTCAATTCAAATAGGGATGGGGAGCACATGTGGCCCTCTAGGTCCTCAAGTGCATCCCTTTGACTGAATCCAAACTTCACAGAATAAATCCCTTTATTAAAAGGATTTGTTCTGTAAAACTTGGACTCAGTCAAAAGGCTGTACCCAAGGACTTAAAAGGCTACATATGGCTTTGAGGCCAAGGTTTCCCCACCCCTGAACTAAACTCAATGAGTATTTACTTATTTTTTTTAAATGTGTTTATTTTCAGTTTTCAACATTCACTTCCATAAGATTTTGAGTTCCAAATTTTCTCCCCATCTCTCCTCTCTCCCTACCCCAAGACAGCATGCAATTTGATATAGGCTTTACATATACATTCATATTGAACCTATTTTGACATTAGTAATTTTGTAAAAAAGAATTAGAACTAATGGGAGAAACTACAAGAAAGAAGAAACAAACATAAAGAAAAAAAAGAGAGAGCAAATAGTATGCTTTGATCTGTGTTCAGACTTCATAGTTCTTTTTCTGGCTATGGACAGCATTTTCCATCATGAGTCCTTTGGAGTTGTTGTAGATCTTTGCATTGCTAAGAAGAGATGAGTCTATCAAAGTTAGTCATTGCACATTGCAGCTGTTACTGTGTACAATGTTCTCCTGGTTCTGCTTACTTCACTCAGCATCAGTTCATTCAAATCTTTCCAGGTTTTTCTGAAGTCTTCCTGCTCATCATTTCTTATAGCACAATAGTATTCCATTATATTCATATACCACAACTTGTTCAGCCATTCCTCAGTTGATGGATATCCCCTCAATTTCCAATTCTTTGCCACCACAAAAAGAGTTGCTATAAATACTTTTGTACATGTGGATTCTTTTCCTATTTGTATGATATTTTTGTGATACAGACCTAGAAGTGGTATTGCTGAGTTAAAGGGTCAACAAGCATTTATTAAGTACCTCCTACATGTATGGCACTCTGCTAGGTATTGTGGATACCAAGATGAAACTAAAATAGCACTTGCCCTCAAGAAACTTATATCCTACTGGGAGAGGGAACAATTTACATACAGATTAGTTAATGCAAATTATACACAAAATAAATGCCCATAAACTCTAGTGTTAAACCAGTAATTTGCAATTTGGGACAGCATTAGACAATCAATGTGCATAATTCATTTCTGAATCTCCATTTTTACCCATTTTGTGGGCCAAATTTATCTGAAAAAATGATTCAGTTCTGTGCAGTTGGATATGAGGAGTCTATAGAAAAATAAAAAACTAACCTGTTTCCTGATTCTCTAGGCTTGGGCTCTATTTGACTTTACATGTTATCTTTTAGAATTTGGAGAGCTTGGATCACTTCAGTATAGTCCTCAACTTCTAAGATGCTACTACTATTGGCATGTTAGCCATCATGAAAAACAATCTGATCCCCAAAGCTATGAAACCACATTAAAAGAATATAATGTGTCTCCTTAGGCAAAGTCTAATGAATGCATCCTAGTACATGGTGAGAAGGCTGATGTAGGAAAGTAGACTTCTGGACACATTGGTCACTGATTGTCACTTTGTAGAACATAGGCCAATAAAGAAAATGGTCGTCTTGTCATATGCCAGACAGAGATAACTTGTTTTCCGAGGACCCAGTGAAAGGACTGATTACAGTATCTTAGGGCAATCTGTTCAAACAGTTGCTCCAGATGCCATTACTTCTGCTACTAGCAAAACAGCTTTTCCAACCTGCTTACTTCTCTGTTGGTCCAGGTGATTCTTGAATGATTTATCATGGGACACACTCTATCTTTATGTGCTCAAATGAGAACCAATATTGGATTTTACAAGATGGAATGGGGCTGCCTATGTAAGGTCACTAGCTAACAGGGTAATAGTTGTTTTACGATGCTGTGACTTCAGAGATGAAATCCCACTATATTTTGAGATACTGGGTAACTCAGACACACCTGGGAGGCCTAAAGGTTTTAAAGAGGCTTTTAGATTTTCTTGAAATCCTTGGCTTTTTTTTTTTAAAGCGTCAGAAAATTTCTAAAGATCAAGTCAAGTCAATAAGTATTTCTCAAGTGCTTCCTATGGGCCAAGTACTAAGTTACTTGAACATATGCTAGAGAGGCTCAAAGCTATATAAAATGATTTTTAGATTTTCCTGAAATGCTTTGCTTTATTTAGACCATCAAAAAGTTTCTGAAGATCAAACACAGAGAAAATGGATTTGCAAATTAGGATGCAAGGCATGACTCAAATGTGCCTTCATTTTTCAGATAAGGGTATTGAGGCCCGGTGATGTGAAAAGCCTTCTCAAAGGTTACATGGGGAATTAGTAACAGCGCCTGGATTAAGTCCTGGACCTCCTTGACTCCTAGACCATTGCTCTCTAATGGTTTTTGCTATCTTGGTGAATACATAATTTTATTGGTTTTGGCACTTCCTCTGGTGATGTAGATCCTTTATGCCTTCTTATCGTGTCTGAATCCCATCCTTGTTCCCCATTAAGTCTTCCAAAGGGAACTATCCAAGGTTCTGATTGTTATCCTTTGAAATACTGAAGAGGTTGACCTCCATTAAAATCCACCTCCAATGATTTGAGAGCAAATTAGAGTTCTCTATTTCCAGTGGAGTATACCTCTGATAGGTCTTACTAAGTTGAAAGGTTTTGGGTATAGTTCTAGCGATAGACAATACACCTTGTACCAGGATCTGCCTAGCAAAATATATAGAAGTTCATCAACAGAAAATTGGCCACCAGGTGTTTTTGTTTTGTTTTTAGAAAAACACATAAAAACTATCTATTAAGGTGTGAAAGGGTGGTGATCAGTGGTCAGGGAAAGATTACCCATACCAACAATATCATACATCTTATGGAATGTTTGAAAGTAGTTTCAGCTGAGCAATGGGGTCGGAAGACAATTTGTAAGGAGTTGAAAGGGAAGTGAGTGGTGAGGAAGTAGGGGTATTATCCTTTACATACCAAAAGAACAATGTTGTACAAGGCTTCCTTTATACATTCTTTGAAAAGGTGGACCATTGCCCAACCCAGGAGAACAAGCTTATCCTTGTGGCTGTAAAGACAAAAAAAAAGAAGGGCATTCCAACTCATTGGATTCCTTTGAAGTATTAGCATTGAAAGACTAAAGGAGAATGGACTTATATATTCATATCACAAAGCCTTACATTTGGAAAGAGACAAGCCATTTTGCTTATGTTTTATTGTCAGCAATTTGAAGCTATTACAGAAACAGAAAATATGACTTGTGAGGTTTCATAGCATATGTAAAAACTGACTCATTTTTTCAGATAATATTCATTTGTTCAACCACGTATTTTCTTTTCTTTTTCCTTGGTAACATAATCCCAAATATTTATTTATTGAAATTCAGAGGTTGATTTCCCAATCATTTATTTACAAATTTGGAACTTGATTACTAGGTTTATTATGGCTGTTTCAATCAGTATTAGTTGCTTATTGAATAGGTGACCTTACAATGTAGGCAATGCGCAGAGTCAGATTATTTGTCTTGTTTTATTGAATCATTATCTTACTCAACTTGAAGTATTAGGGAACCTGGTCAAGTATATGCTCTTATAATTGCATTGAGGTTCTTTATACAGTGGGCACGATTTCTGCTATATAGGAAAGTTCTGGGCACAGCACTAAGGTTTTTACATTGGATTGACATTGTTCCAGTAAGACTACTATCAGGAATGTAAAGCTAAGAATAGTGAGTATTTGTATAACAATTTAAGTTTTATAAAGTACTTTATAAGTGTCATTTCATTTTACCCTTACAACAACCCTGGGAGGTAGATGCTGTTATTACCTTGGTTTACAGACAAGAAACTGAGGCAGATAAGAGTTCAAGTGACTTGCTCAGGATCAAACAGCTAATAAGTGTCTGAAGCTAGATTTGAACTCAGGTCTTCTTAACTCTAGATATAACACTTTATCCATTGTACCACCTAACTGCCTATACTTTTGAGCTAAGGTTGGTGAGGAAACTAAGGACAATAAAAGACATTTTTCCCCCTTCTTCTTCTTCAAGCTGTATAGAGGGAAGAAAGAAAATTTAAAGAGGGATAGGACCATTGCTCAGATTGGAAAGGATAATGATCACAAGATGATTTGCATCATATATTTAGAGCTGGAAGGGATCTCAGAATCCCTCTAGTCCAATCTTTTCATTTTCCCTCTGAGGATATTGAGGCCCATAGAGGTTAAATGACTTGCTGCCTAAAGTTGCAAACATAGGTTAAGTGGCAACATTTGAACTCAGGTCCTCTGACTCCAGGGCAGATAGGTGGCTCAGTGGATAGAGAGCCAGGCCTAGAGTCAGGAAGACTCATCTTCATGAGATCCAATCTGGCCTCAGATGCTTACTGACTGTATGATCCTAGGCAAGTTACTTAACCCTCAGCTTCCTCATTGGTAAAATGAGTTGAAGAAGGAAATGGTAAACCATTCCAGTATCTCTGCCAAGAAAATCCCAATTGGAATCACAGACTCAGAAATGGCTAAAAGGACCGAACAACAACCACCTCTGACCCCAGAGGCAGTACTCTTTCCACTGTGCTCTCCTGCCTCATGATAAGTGACACTTCATATTACACCTTTGTATTTTTACTTAAGGAGAATGATCTTTGAAATGGATGAAGCAAAAATTGATAAGAAATAGTTGATGCCTAAGTTAACTAAGGTAGAAAATAGTAAGAGAGTATCTAGCTACTCTGTATGAATTTATATGATGAGGCCAATCATATCTGAGAATACTGAATGAATTGACAGATGTGAGAGCTGTGTCATTTCGAGTTGTCTTTAAAGAAGCTGGAGAAAGGATGAGATGCCACAGGAATGGATAAAGCCAAATGATGTTTTAATTTTCAAGAAAGGAAGATGAATAGACTCTGCAAACTGGAGCTCAGTGAGCTTGGCTTTAGCTCTTGGCAAAAACTGACAATTTTTTTTGTAAAGGGTGTGACCATGAAGAGCCTTTTAAGGAATGATTAGTTTAGAGGAAGAGGCCTTTTTTTTCCCTTTCTTGAAAGACAGATCCATGTATATATTTCCATAGTTGTGAGAAGATTGATTATGGGTTTCCTAGTCAAAGTCAAGTTCCTAGACCTGACCTCTGGGAGGAAGTTAAGGAGATTTGCCCTGGACAGCACTTCTACACCCAGTATTTGGGAGAGATGAGGAGTTCTACTTGTGCTCTTCAACCAAGTCCTTTGGAAAGAAAAGAAATAAACACTGGACCCAGGAACTGGAAGAACAAAAAGGCTCTATCACAATGTGAAAAAGGCAAATCTGGACCTTCCCCTCCACTACTACCATGGTTGTTCTTTGTTCTCAAAGGGCACCAAAATGACATTAATTACTATGTTAGAGTCAAGTTACAGTGTGTCCAATTGTAGCTGATCAGACCAATACAAGCTCAGAATATTCTACCACATGTTGGGCACCAATAGTCCATGTGAACATTTGGGGTAGATTTTGTGCTTTTTGTGTTTCTTTCGAGCTACAACAATTCTACTTTGCTCACAGAAAACAGTGCATTCTTTGATAAGGGCATGGCCTGCTGGGCAGTCTTGTTCCAGTATCTCCCATGTCACACAGTCAATTCCAAAGGTCTACAAAGAACTGTCATGAGTTATGTAAACTGTGCAGATATGTTAAGATGAGGGCTTGCCTTACTAGCTATCTCAAGTGCAAAAGTATTCTTTTTTCAGGGGCACCCCAAATCATAGGGAAGCACTTTAAGTCTGGAGGAGTGTATAGTTCCCTAGGGGAGGACAAGGCCCATTGAAGATGGAAGTAATGTTATTTTGACAAATTATAGGCTCCTATGGATTCTTTGTGCTTTGTTGATTCCTTTTTATGGAGTGAAATAAAGGTGTCTGAAATATATTGTTAGCCTGAGTAGTCAGATAGGAGCTAAGGGTCCTTTCTTGTCATTTTCTTTAAAGACATAGACACTAGTTATGTTTTAATGCTACCAGGGAAAATCCTGAATAGGGGAAAAAGCTGAGGTTTCCAGGGAATATTCTTGGTGGAACATGAACCAAAGAATGATTTGTGAGAATTTGGTCCATCTAAATCCAGAACTTGAGATTCTGGACCTTAGCCATAGCCAGGGCATTTGGGACTTTGGCTCAGAGCCTGGCTTTGGTGTGGAGAAAAGTATGCCATTCCCTTTGTGGGCCATAAGCTACCAACCCAGTATATCACAGTCTTCCACTGGTTGATGTCCCCATGGAGGTCAGATAATGGGGAGAGCTCAAGAAGATGTTGAAGGAGCAGGGTTGCTGATAATAAGGAGAGGAAAAAGAGGTGGGTATCTATGACTCCCCACCAAAGACTATACCTGTGGTCAGACTGATTTTGGGGGTCTATATCCTTTCCTCTCTAAACCTCATGGAGTAAAGGCTGGTTTTAAAGAGATTCTTCCAAAAATGCCAAACCACTACAACCAAATTTGCCTTCAGGGCTAGAGTTCCTAGTTAGGACTCTTCTGGGCCATAACTCCTCTTTCCTTCAAGAGGTTGTATATAGTAACTCTCCAATAAGCAAGAAATCTCTCTTCTCTCTAGGATGCCTATCACTCTGCTGCTGCTCCCAGCTGCTTACATTTCTTTGTCTACTTGGTTCCCTTCCCTCTTGGGGCCATGTGATTCCCCTTTCAGGAATTCACTGACCATTCTGCCACTGCATTTGTACAGACACCATCTCTGGGGTTGAAGAAATGTTCTGTGGAGTGCTATTTTTGCAAGTATACTCTTCCTTTTTACAGACCTAACTCTAAACACTGACATCATGTCTTTAACAATGCTCTGCTTTCCTTGTCTATCTGGCTTCTGCCCAATGATACAGCTCAGATCTCCAGTAGTTCTGATATATTCTATCTCTGAAAGCCATGATTCAATCGATCAATCTCCTGATACCAATGGGCCTGGTGTCAGGCTAAGCAGACTCCTTGGATCTCATCATATATCTCAATACAGTGCTAATGGGGTTATCTACATATTTAATAGGAAGATATCTTCAAATGCAGGAAAAAATCTACATTCTTTAATGTAATTAATCCCCACTAATCTATTTCTGGTTTCATCCTTTACATATGATTAAAGTGATAGGTAGCAAACATCTCAAAAAGAAAGTAGTAATCATAAAGATCCAATGTGGTTTCACCAAAAATAAGTAATGTTAGGTGAACATAATTTCTCTCTTAAAGGGGTATTATACAAATTGTCTTATGGTATTACAGAAAATATTGAGAAATGTAGTGAAGTAGATCTGGAACTGAGTGAATGGCCAGACCCAAAGAGTCGTCATTAGTTGTTCAGTGTCACCTTAGAGATCTCTAGTGGAGTGCCCCCTTCATTTAAAGATCCCTCCTGGGCTCTGTGCTATTTAACTTTTTTTTTTTAAATCAGTGACTTGAATAAAGGTATAGATGAAAGGCTTACCAAATTTGCAGATGACACAAAGCTAGGATGGTTAATGTACAAAACATCTTAACAGGCTAGAATGATAGTTCTCTGAGGTTAGATAGTTTGATGGCTTTGTGTTCTCATATAGGTGGACCATCCACTTATACTTGCTTGTCCTGTATAACTCTGATCCCATGTCTTCTCATAACATTTTCATAGGAGGTCCATCCAATATATTTGGACAATAAGCATTTAACTTCCACTTGTACTTTCTTGTGTAGATATTTAGCCTAATTTTTCTGAGTGATGACCAGTTTCCTCAAGGAGGTTATACAATGTTCTTGGTCTTGATACATTAATATTGTCTACAAATAGGAGAATCTGGAGGAATTCACTATGCAGTAGACATATGTTTCCTTGTTTTATGCTTCATTTGATAGTAATTATCAGAAGATTATTGAACTAAGTTATCTGTTATATCTCTGAAGGAATTATATAATTATAATCTTGACATATTCAGGGGAGAGTCATTTTGTTATATGGAACTTTATAAAGCAGCATTTGTTAAAATGGTTTTTTTATAGTTAACTTTAATAAACACAGTGGGAACTGCTATTTTTGACATTTTTCAGTCATTTGGATGACTGTAGATATGAGTAACTGTGATGACGTGATCTGCTGAAGAATATCATTTTTAAAAGGCTGCCTGTTTCCCTTTCATGCCCTCAACCAGAATTTCCTCAATAAGTGCAGATTATTGCTACAAAAATTTTGTAGAAATGGGAAAGTAGGGATATGTTTCATTAGTTATTGATATTTTCATAGTTGCCTTTTTTGGACTGGAACTTACTCTCTCCCCCCACCCTGCCCTGTACCTTTGCTATACTCTATATATCTATCTATATCTATATCTATATCTATATCTATATCTATATCTATATCTATATCTATATCTATATCTATATCTATATCTATATCTATATCTATATCTATATCTATATCTAATCTATATATCTCTATCTCTAAATCTTTAGAATCAAACACTAAACACTCCCCTCCTCAAATTGTAGTACTTCTAGTACAGATCTCTTCCATGAGAAGTGGGTCTAGTCTAGATATTCTTCCCATTTTTTAGTCCTACATGCTGTTACCATTTCCTCCAAGCAGCACCTTGGGGATTGTAATGTTAGAGTCCGATTGTTGTGGCTCTTCTGTTACTGAAGATGAAAAGAAATTGTTCTAAAAATCTTTATAGATATTTTCCATTTTGCATTTATTTGGTGCTTTCCATTTCATCCTTAAATGCCTTTGGGATGCCTTTGGTTACTTGAATCTCTTGACAAGCTATCTTTAAACTTATTTTTCCTTCTACTGACTGTTGTTTTATGAGGCAATTTTGCTTATAATCTTTGCCGATTCTTTTCAATAAGATTTAAAAAAATTATTGATGCCATTTACTTTTATATCACATTAATTTCCAAATATATCCTTCCCTTCTTTACTACCCAGTAATAATTCTCATGTAACAAATTTTTAGAAACTAAAAATAATAAGAAAAAGGCCACATTAAGCAAACTAACATGTTACCTGTGTTTGATAATACATATAATGTTCCATGCCCATTGTCCCTGTCTCTTCAGTAAAGGGAGGGAAGTGCCTTTTCTCAACTCTTCTCCAGAGTCAGGTATGGTAATTATAGTTAAGCATTGTTCAGTTTAATTATATTATTATTTCCATTTATATTGTTGTTTTCATTGTAAAAAGTTTTCCTGGTTCTGATTACTTCACTCTGCATCATTTCACACACACACACATACACACACACACACGCACACACACACACACATGTATTTTCATGTTTTTCTCAATTCTTCATATTTGCTGTTTTTTACAATACAGAGTAATATGCTTACATTCATGTACCACAATGTGTGTAGTCATTCCCTAAATCATAAACTCCCACCTTGTTTGGTTTTTGTTAAGATGAGAAATGCTATTGTGAATATTTTGTTACATATTTTACCACAAGGATGCTCATAGGAATAAATGTAATATCTTACATTGAATATAAAAAATCAACTCTACAAATACAAAATAGGTAAGGTGTCGCTAGTTCATGTGAAAAAGATCTGAGATGTTTAGTGGACTGCAAGCTTAATACATGTCAACAATGGGACATAGCAACCCCCAAATGTGACTGGGGATGTTTGGCCCTGAGAAACCAAAATTAGAGGTAGGACATGATAGCTGTCTTCTAGTACTGGAAGAAGTGTCATGTCAAATGCCTGGAATAGGTTTCTTGGAACCTATTTAATGGAATCAGTATGTCTATCTGGGACAAAAAATGCACCTGGATAAATTAGGTCCAGAACCTCCTTTAACAGGAGGAGGAGAACAGGCTAGATTGCTTTCAGAAAGTAGCAAAACTCCTTTGCTGACTCCAACTTTCTATGTAAATAAAGGTCCACTTAGGACAGTAAGACGTATGAACTATAACTGTCTCCAAATAATTAAAAAGTGAGTAACACTTGGACAACAGTGAGAGGTGCATGACAGATGTGAGCAGGAGCCAATATATAATGAATGAGGAACTCTGAAGGCAGAACAGGAGTAAAAGATGTCATCAAAGAATTGAATGATAGTAAGAGAAGATGGGCTGGTCACATGAGAGAGGAAGGGATGTCAGGTAGATAGCTGGAGTGTTCCCACTGGTGCCTTTGTGATTTCAGGGGGTAAGAAGGAATGCTTTTAATATAATGGATGGAATTCTTGTAGTGAACTTATGGGAGGATATGGATGAAAGTTGCACAGGATATTCAAGATTGATGAGTGATGAATGAGTGATTGATGATGAATCTATAACAGATTCATCTCTGGGCTCCACATAGGCAATCATCTCTTATCTCCTCGGATTCTGAAGCCAAAACTATCCTAGACTCTGGTAGTTGAGTTTTTGTTTAAGCTTCCCTGGAAACAGATCTCCAATTCACTTCTGGGATATTTCTCTACCTTGCCATCTTTATTCCTCCTACCTGCTCCCCAGCTCTCCTTTGTGTTGTCTTCTTCCTCTAGAACGTAAACTACTTAAGGATAGAGATTGTCCTGCTTGCTTGTATTTGTATCCTTAGCTGCCACATAGTAAGTACTTAATAAATGCTCTCCTCTTCCTCTCTCTCCTTCCTTCTCTTCTTCCCTCTCCATCTTCTTCCTTCTTCTTCCTCCCCTTCTCTCTCCTTCCCTCCTTTTCCTGCATCTCTTGCCTTCTTTTTTCCATCTACCTCATCTTCCTCCTTTTCCCTCTCTTCTTCCTCCTTTTCTCTCTCTTCTTCCTCTCTTTCTCTCCACCTGTCTGTTTCTATCTCTGTGTCTCTGTCTTTACCTCTGCCTCTGTCTATCTCTGTTTTTCATCATAATGTGCTATAAGTGCTCTAAGTATTGGACTTTTTTGCTTCTCTGCACAAGACAGAACTAGGAGCAACAGTTGTATTTTACATATCCAGTCTATTACAAATCTTGTCATTTCTACCCACACACCATTTTTCATCTGTCAGCATTCTGGCCAGATTCCCCATCAATTTTTGCCTAACCTATTGCAGTAGCCTTCTAATTGGTCTCCTTACCTCAAATTTCTCTCTATTCTAATCCATCCTCCACATGACTCCCCAAATGATGTTCAAAAGTGTAGGACTGACTGCATCATTCCTATTTTTCAATAAATTCTAATTGTTCTCTGTTACTTCCAGGTTAAATATAAGTTCCTATTTCATTTAAAGTTCTTCACAACCCAGCCCTTTCCTACTTTTTCAGTCTTCTTACACTTTATTGCTGGCCTTCTCTCCCCTCCCCTCCATGTACTCTGTGATCAGGGTATAGTCTCTGGTCCAGGAAGCAAGGTAATGAATAAGTTGCAAAGGGGGCATATGTAAGGGAAAACTTCTAAACAATTTGTTTGCTTGTTTTTACAAAAGGGGAAAAGAAGCTTTTTTAGTAGGGCAATAGTTCTTTATCCTTGCACATCTTCCAAGGAGGGTTGGGGACCATTTGCTGGGAATGCTGTTGTGATTTTTGTTGAGTTATGTGCTGGATCTGGCTTCAGAGACCCCTTCTCACTCTTACTCCTTGACTTTCTAAAATCTTTAATACCATCAATAGTAGACCTAAACTTTAATAGTTCTAAGTAAGTTTGGCTGCCCAGGGTAGTCAGTCATGGTCCTGAAGGTGCTCCATGATCACTTGGCCAGTCTTTTCAACCATGGGAAAAGAAAAAATAGAAATTGGGCTTTTTATCTATTTTAGACAACAATGCTTGAAAGAAAAATGTGTGTTTTCCTAGTTCTTCTGCAACTTAAGTCTAGACAAAGAAGTTCACCAAATATCCTAAAGGGCACTGATATGTTAATGATGTCCCTCTTAGTTTAGCACAGGAGAATAGCAATCATCCACCCCTCTTTGGGGCTTTACTGTCAACATTGATACTCACATAACCCTGGGATGCAGGAAGTGAAATACTATTATTCCCATTTTTTAGGTCAAAGAAACTGAGATACAGAAGAGTTAGATGACTTTCTCAGGAGCACATGACTAGTGATTTTCAGAGTCAGGAATCAAATCCAGGTTGTCTGACTCCTGGTCCAGTCTGTTCTCCCCTACATCATGCAGCTTCTCAGGGAGAAGACATTACCAACGTTTAGATACCACCTCAAAGGGTTCACATTGCCCAGTGAATTAGCAATAAGTCTGAAGGAGACTAAAAATCCACCATAAGGAGGCAACAACAATAATGATGACCACAAAGACAAGTATTTCTATAATAATAATTAACCATTGATAATGATAAATCATTAACCGTGTTTTATCCATTAATTTAAAAAGTGGTATAGCATACAGGAAGGAAAAGAAAGGAAATGGCAGACCACTCCAGTACCTCTGCCAAGAAAATCTCAAATGAAGGGTCTTACAAAGTAAAACAAGAAGTTGGTCTGGTAGATAGAAAGTTGATTTGAGGGGGCAGCTAAGTGGCGCAGTGGATAGAGCACTGGCCCTGGAGTCAGGAGGACCTGAGTTCAAATCCAGCCTCAGAAACATAACACTTACTAGCTGTGTGACACTGGGCAAGTCACTTAATCCCAAGTGCCTCGGCCCCCTCCCCCTGCCCTCCAAAAAAAAAAAAAGAAAAAGAAAAAAGAAAGTTGATTGGAAGTCAGGAAGGCCAGGATTCAAGTCTAGCCTCTGAAAGATGCTGACTACAAGACCCAGGGCAAGTTAATTAACCTCTCAGTGCCTCAGGCTCCTTTCTCTAAGACAATATACAATGGACCAGACACAGATCCTCACTGGTAGAGGGAGTTTCCCCACTAGGAGTTCCCCATGCTAATGAAATTGCAGGCAACTAAAACTCAACTCAATTATATAGTGATAAATAGCTAACATTTATGTAGATTTTCCTGTGTGTCAGGCACTGTGCTAAGTACTTCACAATAATCTCATTTGATCTTCATAATGCTAGTATTATCCTCATTTTACAGATGAGGAAACTGAGGCAAACAATAGTTAAGTGACTTGCTCAGGGTCGTGCAGCTAGTTAACTGTCTAAGGTCAGATTGATCTCAGGTTTTTCTGACTCCAGACCTGGCACTTTATCATTGTGCCACCTAGAAGCCCCTAATAACTTGACTTGGCCTAGTGCTTTAAAAAAATTAATGAGTTTTGTTCTTATGTCATAAACATTTACAAATTGCTTCCATTTTGTGAAAGATCCAAGTAAAATAGGTAAATAAAACTAATAATGGAGTATAGTACTTTAAGATTTGCAACCTGATTTAGGTAATGCAAGTATCATTCTCTCCATTTTGCATATAAGAAAACAGTTTCAGAGAAGTTGAGGGACTTGGCTGTTAATTCCAACTACTGTTGAAAAAAAAAGAGAGAGAAAGAGAAAAGAACAGCAGATTATCTCTGGAGTAAATGAGGACATCATTTCTGTTATTCCAAGGAGCATGATTTTAGGTTGTTTCATTTTAGGGGTGATCACTTCTGTGTAGACAGCTGTGAAGGCCTTTTCTGAAAATGGCCTGTGAAAGGCTTATTAAAAAGCTTGCCCTGACTCCAGTCCATACAAATAGCTAAAAGCCAGGGAGAGATCACTTACTTCATCTTGTCCAGTGATTTCAGGGGTAGATGCTGTACTATCCCTGTTAGGTGAGCTTTGAGGACCTATAAAAAAAATTACCACTTTTATATTTAGCTCTCTTTTCCACATGCATGATTATTGAAGGCTGTTAAATTCTCTGCTTCCTGAATCTTTGACTGTTGGACTGTTACAGAGGCTACTGCAGACTTGGAGTCATTATTGGAAGCTAAAACAAAGTTGAAAAAAACTTTTTTTTTTGGTTCCAGTAAACTGGCAGATACTACACGTGTAGTAAAAGCAATAGATGATAACAGATGTTAACAAACTACTTTGCAGTTCATGATATGAAAAAAGTGGATGCTTTTTCCAAATAATATACTAAATGGAGGTCTGATTTTGACTTCACAGGTACTCTTGTGCCATTGTATGCTGTAAGAACAGAAAAGAAGGTGAAGCAACCAAGGGCTTTATTTCCAGGGTGGGAAATAGTTCAAAGATGAAAATTTTTCCCCAAAGGTGAGAATTTTGTCTTGAGGCAAGATTTTTTTTTTGTAAATTTTTAATTTTGTACTTAAATACAAAATGAGAAAAGAAAAAAAATTGCCATGTAAACAGCAGATCATGAGAGGATTCAATATAAAACAATAAATTTCAATTTCAAGAAAACCTATATAATAAATACTAAGTATTATTTTCAGAGCTACCTAGCTTTTCTTTGCTTCTCTGTTGGTTTTCTTTTGTTCCCTGCTGTGTACTTTTTAATCTTATTTTTTTCCCCTTCCGTCTCCTCCCCATGCTAAAGAAGGCTACAGTTAAGTGTGGAAATTTTATAAGCACAAACACATATGCATAGATATCTATAAAAATACATGCATATACACACACATACTCATACACATGTATGTAAGACCATACTATGCTTATTTCCTCCTATCATCTGTGTCTCTAAAGGTGGATAGCGTCTTCCTTCATAAGTCCATGTCTTTCCCTGTTTTTTCTAAACCAACCAGCTTATCATTTCCTACACAACAATATTCCTTTTCTGGATTCAAACAGTATTTTCCTTCATAGGATCTTTGAGGTTAATTTGGGTATTTATAATAATCAGAATAACTTGGTCACTCAAAGTTGTTCTTAAAACAATACTACCACTGCTGTATGCAATGTTTTCTTGGCTCTGCTCATTTCACTCTTCATTATTTTGTGGAGGTCTCTCCATGCTTTTCTAAAATCATTGAGCTCATCATTTCTGATAGCAGAGCAATATTCCATCATGAACATATACCACAATTTGTTCAGCCATTCCCCAATTGACAGACATTCCCATAGTTTCCGGGTCTTTGATGTCACAAAGAGAGCTGCTATAAACATTTTAGAACATGTAGGTTCTTTTCCATTTCCCCTAATCATCCTGGGAAACGGACCTAATAGTGGTATTGCTGGGTCAAAGGGTATGGGCAGCAGTTTTATAACTCTTCGGGCACAATTCCAAATTTCTCTCCAAAATGGTTAGATCAGCTCACAGATCCACTAACGAGTTAAGGTCCCAATTTTTTCACATCCCCTCCAACATTTGTCACTTTCCCCTTCTATTATTTTAGATAATCTGATAGGTATAAAAAATTATCTCAAGGTTGTTTTAATTTGCATTTCTCTAATCAATAATTATTTAAAACATTTTTATATGACTTTAAATTGTTTGTTTTGTTTTGTGTTTTTTTTTAATCAGAAAACTGCCTGTTCATATCCTTTGACTACTTATCAATTGGGGAATGACTCACATTTTTATAGATTTTAAGAAGTTCTTTATATGTTTGAGATATGAGACCTTTATCTGAGGAACTGTCTATAAAATCTTTCCCCCAATTTTCTGCTTTCCTTCTGATCTTGGCTACATTTGTTTTATTTGTACAAACCCTTTTTTAAATTTAATGTAGTCAAAATTATCCATTTTATATCTCACAACACTCTATCTCTTCATGAATTCATGAATTATTCACCTATCCATAAGTCAGATAGATAATATATTTCATGTTCTTCAAATTTTCTTGTAATATCTCCCTTTATATCTGGGACATGCATCCATTTTGACCTTATCTTGGTAAATGGTGTAAGATGTTAGTCTGCGCTCAATTTCTGCCAGACTTTTCCAGCTTTCCCAACAAATTTTACTAAATAATGAATTCTCATCCCTAAAACTTGTCTTTGTACTTATCAAACACTTTGTAACTATATTCATTTGTTGCTGTGGATTGTAGGTCTACTCTATTCCACTGATCTTTCTTTCTATTTCTTAGCCAATACCAGATAGTTTTGATAATTACTGCCTTATAATATAGTTTAAGATCTGACTTGGCGAACCCTCCTTCCTTTACATTTTTTCCCATTAGTTCTGCTGCAGTTGGGGATGGTGGGACTCCAAAATGTAAGGATACAGGGCTAGTCTGCTTAGAAAGAATTTGAGCATTTCAAGTCTTCTTTCAAAGTAGAGAGATTTATCACAATGCCAATAGCCAATAGAGCAGGCTACATACCAATAAAGCAGGTTAGATTCTGAGTAACTCTGAAGCTTCATGGGGGTGAGAATGATACTTTTATATAAAAAAGGGAAAAAAGAGTCAGTGAAAAGATCTTGATGGGATTAAGGAGTGGTAAATAGCCTGGGGTGGTCCAGGTGTGGACAGTGAAAGAAGTTAAGTGATCTAGAGTGGGTCAGAGAGCCATAGTGAAAGGGCTGTTAAAAGGATTATTGAGTGTCTAGATGGGCTGGCAAAATCACCAATTATCTGGGCTGCTGAAATATGTGGGAAAGTACAGGGACTGGGCTGCTTTCAAGACACGGTCTTTTTCCTTTTAGGGATCCAGGACCCATTATCCCATCAGTTCTGTTAATATAATTGACCTTTTGTTCTTCCATATGAATTTTGTTATTATTTTTCTAGCTCTGTAAAATAATTTTTTGGCAATTTAATTGGGATGGCATTGAATATGTAGATTAATTTTGGTAAAATTGTCATTTTTATTATATTGGTCCTGTCTACCCATAAACAATTCATATTTCTCCATTTATTTAAATCTGATTTTATTTCTGTACAAAGTTTTTTTTTTTATGGTTTTGTTCATATGGATCCTGGGTTTGTTCTGGTAGGTGTATTTCCAGGTGTTTTATACTGTCTAGAACTATTTTAAATGGGGTATCTCCTGTTTCTTCTTTCACAACTATGACTAATATGGAAATATTTTACACGATAGATTATGTATAAACTATATCAACTGCCTACCATTTTTCAAAGAGGGAAGGGAGCAAGAAAAATTTGGAACTCAAAATCTTGTAAAATGAATGCTAAAATTTTTCTTGACATGTAACTAGGGAAAAATAAAATACTATTTAAAATAAAATACAATGATGAGGATGATTAAAAAAAAATAAATGAGGTATCTCTAGCTGTCTCTTCCTGCAGGATCCTATTGGTAATATATAGGAATGCTGATGATTTATGTGAGTTTACTTTATATCCTGATACATTGTTGAAATTATTAACTATTTTAATTAACTTTTTAGTTGAGTCTTTAGGATTTTCCAAGTATATCATCATATCATCTGAAAAACTCATAGTTTTATTACCTCATTCCCTATTCTGATTCTTTCTATTTCTTTTTCTTCTCTTAATGCTATAGTTAGAATTTCCAATTCAATACTGAATAATATTGGTGACAGAGGGCATCCTTGTTTCACACCTTATCTAGCTGAGAAAGCTATCCCTAGTGTTAGGATGGTGGGAGTGGAGGCAGGTGCAAACTCTTCTTGTGGAAATGACTCAAGTTTCTTGTTTGGTTCCATTGACAGAGGCTGGGTATGAGAGGACTCAAGCTGTGGTTTGGTTTATAAGTGGAGAAGATTGGAGAGCTAAAGGAAGGAACCTCAAACTTTATTTAGTGTAATTCTTCTTATTTTACTAAAGAGGAACTGAGATTTAAGGAGGTTACAGAACATATATAAAAAGGCAGAAGTGAGATTTAAACCTAAGTCCTTCTACTTACAATCTAGCACACATTTTTTTTAGAATGTGTGGCATGTGCTTCCTCTTACCACTCTCCTACAATGTTGATGATCATATCAACATGAGTTTTAATGAAAACCATACAACAAAATGGAGGTCTTTAATCAGGGAAAGTGAGTTGCAGCTCAGGGTACCACAAGGCAAGTGCTGGGGTACCCAAGGAAGGGGCTGGTAACAGGCTTTATATAGGGTACCAAAGCAGAAAGAGTAATGACTAGGCTGCAGGTGGGAGGGTTTAGGCATCTCACAATTTCACAAGGTATGCTCTTTTACATAACAAGCAAAAGTCCATAAAGAAAGCTTGGGAATCTCTGGAGGGGAGAGTTTGGGAGATCTACAAAATAATCAGACTGGAATTGCCAAGGTCTAGTCAGCCTCATTGGCTGACCTTATTGGCATAATACATTGGCCTGGGAATGGAGACTGGGGCAGCTTCAGTCAGCTCTTAGTCAACTGAGTTTGTCAATCGCTTTTAGGCTATTTTCATATTGTGTCCTTGAGCTCTCACAATCATCCCTGGTTTCTCCATACCCCTTCCCAACTGAAACTTTGGATTTCATTCCCTATTTGCTTTCATGCTTTATTCCAACTCTCCCCACCAGGTACCTTATCCAGCATTCCTGAATAACCAACATTTTCATCTCCCCTTATTTATGTTCTTCCTCCATTAAAATGTAACCTCCTTGAGGGCAGGGACTATCTTGTGCTGTTTGTATTTGTGCACAGTGCCTGGCACATAGGAAGCACTTAATAAATGGTCTAATTATCCATCTCTCTTTTCCATCCATCCATAATCATCATCATCATCCTCCCTCTCACTCTCTCCATGCCTATCTATCCACCTATTATAATCTCTGCCTATCATCTATTTAACAACCTATTTGTTATCTATCCATTTCTCTCTCTCTCTCTCTCTCTCTCTCTCTCTCTCTCTCTCTCTCTCTCTCTCTCTTTCTTTTTCTCACTCACTCTCTCTAGTCCTCTTTCACTGTGGATGCCTCAAACCATTTCTTACCATCCCAAGGGTGCAAAAACAGTCTAGGAAACAGCTACAGCCTGGGAAGAGCTTTTACCTTCCTGACCACAGTACTTTGCTTATATATCTATAATCAGCCCATGGATGGGAAGTGTTCTTCAAGTAGGGGAAAAGAGACAAAGCTTCTTCACCTGGAAGCCCATAATTTCCTGTTGATCTCTTGGTCTCGTGTATTCTGAGGATCCTTTATTTTCACTAAATTTTATTCTTCCTGGTTTCTCACATTCCCTTAAGGCTGGAGATTGGATAGGAGAAAGCCTGGTGAGTGGAGTGGGAGAGTGGAATTTCAGGGATCTTAGGCCCTTGGAGGGGCTGGGCTTTTCCTAGCAAAAGGGAAATGTGTATCCTTGCATAGGTGTGTTCTCTGCTGTCTCGTGGCGTATTTGATTGTAAGACAGGGGCAGTGAGGGAACCTTAGGCAAGAAAAGGCAGTGGAGGAAGTCATCCCCATAGCTCAGCTGCAGAACCAGGCTGTCTAGGGAATGCCTCTACTTCCCCTACCCCTTGGATTTTTCTTCCTATTTCCTCCCCTCCACCCCGCCCCCCAACTACCTATGGTTGCTCTCCTATGCCACTTACATTTTCTCATAGAATCGATGGAGACTGGGGTAGCTGAACTAGAGGCCACTACTGAAGGAAGAACTAAGGAAGGTCAGTGCTCTAGAAGAACTGGTGATACTGCCTGTCAACCCTGAGTGATGCCAAATTTTGACAAAGGACAAAAAAGTGCTATCTTGGGAGTTGAGAAAGCTAGTTCTAGTTCCTGATTGTAAAAAAGCCCTGGATCCTTGTTTATTCCTTTATAAAATGCAAAGATAATAAAGAGTGGTCTCTAAGGTTTCTTGCAAGCCAAACAATGTGAGCCTAGGAGATATAGTTCATTGGTTTCTTCAGCTGCAAAAATTCCTAGATATAGCCCTTCCCATAATGATTACTGATGGAAAGTCAATAAGGCAAAAGTCTCCTGTGAAAATGTAAGCTACATGAGGGCAGAGATGGTTTCATTTTTGTTCTTGTGTGCTTAGTTTCTGTTACATATTTAATATATGTTTGTTAAATGATTGAAATGAATTTGATTAATGTCAAACTGGGCATTATAGAGTGGGTTCCCTTTATAATGCTTGTATTGAGGGCCAATGTTGACACACTCACCCTCCAGACCAGGAGTAGGGAACCTGCAGCTTAGGTCTCTAGGTCCTCAAGTACAGCCCTTTGACCAAATTAAAATTTCCCAGAACAAAACCCTACTTCAGAGCTATGAGTGTTATACTTCCTCTTTTAAGGATCTTCTCTTATCATAGATGAGTCTTGTGGGAAATATTTAGGGTACTTAAACTAGGTTTAGTGGAACACTGCAGCATACCCTTCTAGGCAGACACTGAGGGCAATTTCTCCAGTTGTATGGTCAGCTTGCTTGAATTCAAAATCCAATGCAGATTTGATTCACATCTTTTCTAGTTAATAGTTGTGTTTTCTTATTGTCTTCCCTAATCTTGAGGTAGGGTCTGTAGAGCAGGACTAATTAGCTAGTAAAGAATGTATCTTGCTGATCATTGAAATTTAATAATGTTATAAATGCTAATAATGTTATTAAGGGACCTCTGAATGCCTTCTTTCTCCTGGTCACTGTCTCTCACATTTACTTCTAGCTAGATGGTTTTTTTAGGTGTTGTTGGTAATATCTATTTTTTTTTTATGCACAACAGAGAGAAAGAGAATGGATCAGTAAATCTCCCCAAAGTCTTTTCTTCTGAATTTTAAATAGCAAATTGGGATATAGAAGAGATAGGACTTTGGGGAGCAAAACCAAAAAAGGGGTAAGGGAAGGGAATAAGCATTTATGTAGTGTCTACTAGCTGCCAGGCATTGTGGTAAAGTCTTTATAAATATTATCGCACTTGAAAAGTAGAAGGCAATCTTTTTTTTTCTAGAGAAGGAAGTCCTCCTTAATTTTCAATTAATGACTCCTAACCTAGAATGCAGTATTCAGAAAAGAGCCCTTTCACAGATGTGAAAAGTTCATACAAAGCAAAGGAATTTTATTTTCTTTTTTTCCCCTGTAACAAGCATTTTTAAAAAATTTTTTATTAATTTATTTTGATTTATCAACAATCACTTCCACATGCTTTTGAGTTGAAAATTTTTCTCTCCCTTCTTCCCCCCCACCCTCCCCATGACGGCGCACAATCTGATATAGGCTTAACATTTACATACTCATTAAACATATTTTCACATTAGTGAAGTTGTAAGTAAAAATTAAAACCAATAGAGAACCATCAGAAAATGAAACAAAACTCAATAGAAGTAAAATAAGTGATAGTGATTCGACTTCCATATTCTTTCTTTGTATGTGGATAGCATTTCCATCCCGGCCTCTGAATGTCTTAATCCTTGTAACGCTGAGAAGGTTCAGTTTAACAATCTTAGTCATTGCATAACGTGGCTTTATTGTGTACAAATCCTCGTTCTGCTCACTTCATTCAGCATCAGACCATAAGTCTTCCAGTTTTCTGAAGTCAGCCTGTTCATCATTTCTTATAGCACAATAGTATTCCATTACATTCATATACCACAACTTGCTTAGCCATTCTCCAATGAGCATCCTCCAATTTCCAATTCTTTCCACCACAAAAAGAGCTGCTATGAATATTTTGTACCTGTGGTCCTTTCACATTTTTTGATCTCTTTGGATATAGCCCTAGAATGCTATTGCTGGATGAAGGTATGCACATTTTGTACCCTTTGGGCATATTTCCAAATTGTTCTCCAAAATGTTGGATCATTTCACAACTCCACCAACAATGATTAGTTTCCAATTTCCACATCTTCTCCAACATTATCATTTTCCTGTTTTGTCATGTTGGCCAATCTGATAGGTGTGATGTGGTACCTCAGAGTTGTTTTGATTTGCATTTCTCTAATCAATAATGATTTAGAGCATTTTTCACATGAGTATAGATGGCTTTAGTTTCTTCATCTGAGAACTGTCTGTTCATGTCCTTTGACCATTTATCAATTGAGGAATGGCTTGTGTTCTTATAAATTTGTCTTAATTCTCTATATATTTTAGAAAGGAGGCCTTTATCAGAGAGACTGGTTGTAAAAATTCTTTCCCAATTTTCTACCTTCCTTCTAATCTTAGTTGCATTGGCTTTGTTTGTGCAAAAACTTTTCAATTTAATGTAATCAAAATTATCCATTTTGCTTTTCATAATGTTCTCTATCTCCTGTTTAGTCATGAATTCTTCTGTTCTCCATAGATCTGATAGGTAAAGTATTCCTTGTTCTCCCAGTTTACTTATGATATCAGCCTTTGTATCTAAGTCATGAACCCATTTTGACTTTATTTTGGTATATGGTGTGAGATTTGGGTCTATGCCTAGTTTCTGCCATACTCTTTTCCAGTTTTCCCAGCAGTTTTTTTTCAAAGAGTGGGTTCTTATCCAGAAGCTGGGGTCTTTGGGTTTATCAAATAATAGATTACTATAGTCATTGACTACTGTCTTGCATATTTAACCTATTCCACTGATCCACCTCCCTATTTCTTAGCCAGTACCAAGCAGTTTTGATGATTGCTGCTTTATAATACAATTTAAGATCTGGAATTGCTAGGCCACCTTCCCCTGCATTTCTTTTCATTAGTTCCTTTGATATTCTGGACCTTTTGTTTTTCCAAATGAATCTTGTTATTATTTTTTCTAACTCTATAATAATTTTTTGGTAGTTTGATTGGTATGGCACTGAATAAGTAAATTAGCTTAGGTAGGATTGTCATTTTTATTATATTAGCTCAGCCTACCCATGAGCAACTGATGTTTTTCCAATTATTTAGATCTGATTTTATTTGTGTGAAAAGTGTTTTGTAATTGTGTTCATAGAGTTCCTGGGCTTGTTTCGGGAGGTAGACTCCCAAATATTTTATAATGTCTACAGTAAGTTTAAATGGGATTTCTCTTTCTATCTCTTGCTGTTGGGCTTTGTTGGTAATATATAGAAATGCTGATGATTTATGTGGGTTTATTTTATAGCCTGTAAGTTTGCTAAAGTTGTTTATTATTTCAAGTAGTTTTTTACTTGATTCTCTAGGATTCTCTAAGTATATCATCATGTCATCTGCAAAGAGTGATAGCTTTGTTTCTTCTTTGCCTATTCTAATGCCTTCAATTTCTTTTTCTTCTCTTATTGCTAAAGCTAAGGTTTCCAGTACAATACTGAATAAGAGTGGTGATAATGGACATCCTTGTTTCACCCCCGTTCTTATTAGAAATGCTTCTAGCCTGTCCCCATTACATATAATACTTGCTGAAGGTTTTAAATATATGCTATTTATTATTTTAAGGAAGACTCCATTTATGCCTATGCTTTCTAATGTTTTTAATAGGAATGGGTGTTGTATTTTATCAAAAGCCCTTTTCTGCATCTATTGAGATGATCATGTGGTTTCTGTTGGTTTTGTTGTTGATATGCTCAATGATGCTGATAGTTTTCCTAATATTGAACCAACCCTGCAAGGAATTTTATTTTCAAAACAACTTATGATTGTTTTTTCTCCATACTTTGAACCAATATTATGATTCTTTTCCTTAGAAATTTTGAGATGATTGTGTGATAGTTTGGGATTTTGGGAGAAATACATGCTTTCATGCTATGCCATCAGATAGGAAGAGAACAGAACTAGAGCTCTATTTGTGTTGGGTAGCTATCTTGTCAAGAAACTAAGACTCATGTAAGTACAAGTGAGGTGAGCAAGGTGACTTGAGTAATAAGCATTATAGGCAGGATTTGTACCCAGGTTCTCTGACTTCAGAAACAGCATTCTTTTCACCATTCCATGCTTCTGCCTAGGAAGATGGTAAGGCCAAAAGAAAGTCTATAGAAGATGATAGACTCAGCTAGATGGTGCATTGGAGAGAGTATTGGAGTTAGAGTTAGGAAGACCTAGTGAAAATCCAGTCTTAGGTATTCACAAGGTATGTAACCCTATGTAACTCATTTAACCTTATTTAGCTTTAGTTTTCTCCTCTACAAAATGGGGATAATAATTTTATTAGTCAGTAGGTTATGTCCTGTATTACTCTTAATGACCCAATTTGGGGTTTTCTTCACAAAGATACTGGAGTAGTTTGCCATTTCCTTCTCCAGCTCATTTGACAGATGAAGAACTGAGGCAAACAAGGTTAAGTGACTTCCCCAGGGCCCACAGCTAGTAAGTGAGGCCAGATTTGAATGTAGGAAGATGACTCTTCTTGACTTTAGGCCCAGCAGTGCTGGGCCACTTAGTTGTCTGGAGATAATAAAAGCAACTACTAAGGAAGATTGATGCAAGACTCAAATAAGGTAACATGTGTAGAGTACTTTGCAAATCTTAAAACACTACATAATTGCTTATTATTATTATTATTATTATTATTACTATTATAGACAATAAGTATGTCTATTCAGTGGTTACTCAAGAGTAGTCAAATGCTTCAAAGAATTTGAGGACTTTCATTATGTATGTGAAGAAACCAATTCTCTTTTTAAAAATTTTAATTTATTTAATTAACTGAAATCTATTTGATTCTTCTCACCTACCCCACTGATAGGGAAAAACTCCTTGTAACAAATATGAATAGTCAAGCATAATGAACTCCCTCATTGGCTATGTTTAAAAAAATGTATATCTCGGTTTGCACCCTTAATTTGTCATTTCTCTGTCATGGGGTAGATAGGTACTTTGGAATCATGGTTGGTCAATGCATCGACATTTTTTCTTATAGATTTCAAGCTTTTTTGCTTTTAAGGTGTTATTTTACATTTTTGTTCTACTGATTCTGTTTATTTCATTCATCAATTTATATAATTCTCCAAAATAGTTTTGATAATACCATTGTTATAGTACAAATTATTTTTCTGGTTTTGCTCATTTCATTCTATATCAGTTCACGTAAGTCTTTTTATGTCCTTTCAAAGAATTTATTTTCTCATTTCTTGCGGCATAACAATATTCCATTACATTCTTAAAGTGCAATTTGTTTAGCCATTCCCCAGTTAATGGGCACCCTCTTAGTTTCCATTTTTTTTTTTTGCTACCACATAAAGAGCTGTTACACCTATTTTGTTCACATAGGAGATTTTTCTCTTTCTTTTATCTCTTTTGGGAATAAACCTAGTAATTGTATAGCTGGGTCAAAGGGGATGTGTGGTTTAACAACTTTTCCTGCATAATTCTAAGTTGCTTTCCAGAATGACTCTACTCATTCACAGGTCTACCAACAGGGCATCAGTATTTTTCTTTCCCTCAGCCCTTCCAACATTTGTCATTTTCTTTTTGTTTTTCCTCTTCACCAATCTGATGGGTATGAAATGGAATTTCATAATTGCTTTAATTTGCATTTCTCTAATTACCAGTTATTTGGAGCATTTTTTTTTCATATGACTATAGATAGCTTGGGTTTCCTTCCTTGAGAACTGCTTGTTCATATCCTTAGACCATTTGTCAGTTGGGAAATGGCTCTTATTCTTAAAAGTTTGGCTTAGTTTCTTATATATCTTGGGAATTAGACCCTAATTAGATAAATCTGCTGTAAAGATTATTTCCCTTTTTTTCTCTTTTAATTTTAGCTTTATTGCATTTGCTTATGCAAAAAAAAAATTGTAATCTGTACTATTTATTTTATCTTCTGTGATCCCCTCAATACCTTGTGTGCTTGGTCATGAATTTGTCTTCTGTCCATAGAACTGACAAATAATTTTTTTCACATGTTTCTCTTAATTTATTCATAATGTGACCTTTTATACCTAGGTCAGCTACTCCTTTGGAGTTTATCTTGGCATAAAGTGTGAAATGTTAGTCTAAATCTAATTTTTAAAATACTGCTATACAATTTTCCTAGTAGTTTTTATCTAATACTGATTCTTTCTGCCCAAAGCTGGGGTTTTTGTGTTACTAGTGTTTATTTCTACATGTTGTGGTCCTAATCTGTTTCACTGATTAACCTCCCTATTTTTAAACTAGTGCTAAATTGTTCTGAGAATTGTTGTTTTGTAACATAATATGAGTTCTGGTACTGCTAGACCCCCTTCATTTCCCATTAAAAATAATTTCCTTTTAGATGTTTGCTTTTTTTGTCTTCATATATTATGTTTTTATAGTCCTAAAAGTAATATTTTGGTAATCTGATTTGTATGACATTATATAAGTAAATTAATTGAAATATCATTGTTATTTTGTTATGTTACCTTGTCCTACCATGAGCAATAAATATTTTTATCATTATTTTGGTCCCTCTTTATTTCTGTAAGCAATGGTTTGTAGTTGTATTTATTGTGTGTCTTGCTTAGTAGACACCCAAGTATTTAATATTTTATGTTTTCTTTGGTTATTTTAAATGAAATTTCTCTTTATGTCTTTTCCTACTGGGTTTTATTGGTATTATATAGAAATGCTGATGATTTATGTGGATTTATTTTGTATCCTGCAATTTTACTGAAGTTATTATCTCAATTAATTTTTTAGTTGACTCTCTAGGGTTCTTTAAGTATACTATCATATCAATTGCAAAAAGTGATACTTTTGTTTCCTCTTTACTTGTGGTTATTCACTCAATATATTTATGTCTTATTACTATAACATAGCCAGCATTTCTAGTAAAATCTTAATTAGCGTGGTAAAAATGGATATTTTTGTTTCACTTTTTCTTGATTTTATTGAAAGGATTCTAGTTTACATATAATAGTAGTTCTTAGTTTTAGATACATATTATTTATTATTTTAAGGAAAAATTTCCCCAACATTATCTAATGTCTTTTTTTTTCAGCAGAAATGGATGTTATATTTTGTTAAAAGCTTTTTCTGTATTCATTAATGCTTACTGACTTAACTTGAAAAGTAGTAATGGATGTAAGGGAAGGAGGAGGTACCCCTAAGGGATGAGGTGGGGAGGAGCGGCAGGGTAAATAAAGTTTGGAGAGTCAAGAGCGGAGCCCAGAGAAAAATGAAGACATTGCCAGACTGGACCCTTTCCTTAAAATGGAAGTTCTGGGAGGAACCATCCAATTAGAGGAAGGGGTATACTTCCGCAGGGACAAAGTGTGCTTCTAGTGTGAGATCAGAGGTGAAGTGAACTTGCAGGGTGAGGAGGCAGCTGTGGCATGGTAGAGAAAGTCTGGAGCATCAGGAATGCTATTTTTTGGTTTTTTATTATTATAGTTAATTAAATTTATAATTTCCCTAATACTAAAGCAGCACTGCGTTTTTGGTCCAAATGTATAGTTTTTATGATATGTTGTTTTAGCCTCTTTGCATATATACGTGTGTGTGTGTGTGTGTGTGTATGTGTATATATATATATATATGTATATATATATATATGTATATATATATATACATACATACACACATATACATATATACACATACACACACATTATATATATTTATTTGTATCAATGCCCATTAGGATATTGACCTACTTTTTTTTTTCTCCCTGATTTAATTCTATTATCACATAAACTGTTTGCAAAAATAGTAAAAGAAGGATCCTACCAAATTTCTTTTATGACATAGATATTTGTGGTCTTGATTCCTGAACAAGCCAGTTTTTATGTAATGAAGGTAGATGTGCTGTTAGATGCCCTAAAAAACAAACAAAAATGAATCCTAATCCAAAAGGGGAAAAACTTTTAGGTAGGATAAAGAATTTTAATAATGATAACAACTCACATTTACAGAATGACAGCTAGATAGTATAGTGGATAGAGCACTAAATTTGGATTAAGAATTGAGCCCAAATCCTGTGTCAGATGCTTCCTACCTGTATGACCCTAGGGAAGCCAACTGACCCTCACTCTGAGTATCTTCATCTATAAGATGGTGACAATAAAAGTATCTCACAGGATTGTTGTGACCATCAAATTAGGTAATATCTGTAAAAGGCTTCACAAAATTTTAATCACTCTATAAATGTTTGCTATTATGAAGTGCTATAATGTTTGGAAAACACTTTATTTATATATACCATGTAAGCAGCAAGTATAATTATTATTATTATTCCCATTTTAGGCTCTAGTTAACTACCTTGTATAGGATCACAAAGAGGATATGTCATATAGAATTCCAATCCTGTTCTCCTAATTCCAATTTTAGTACTCTGTCTCCCATACCAGCTTCCTCATCTGTGTCCTTATATTTGAACCATTTGAATATATGAAGTGTAGGTTAAATTTCAGTGATGATTTTTCTAAACTTATTTTCACTTTAGGTATGGTGCACCTAAACTACTAACCTCATAGCATTTTCTGACTTGTTCTATTTAAAAGTTTTAATTGTTGCAAGGTGCCATGGCACAAAAGAGTCAGCAAAATCTAGTGGGAAGAGCATTGAGTTTGGAGTCAAAAGACAGGTTCTAATCCTGCCTCTAACACTACCTGTGTGACCTTGCTAAATCATTTAACCTCTTTGGCTGTGGTGTTTTCTTATGTAGAATGAGGGAGTGAACCAAATGATCCCTTCAGTTCTGAATCTACTACATAGCAGTAGATACTGGTTGTGTCCACACCTTGTGTTTCTTACTCAGCAAGAAGTGGGTTGGATTGATGCCATTCTTAGGTAACTTAGACCTATTAGGAGTTTGAAAGTAAGATGCTCAGAAGGGCAGTCACCATACTGGGACAATTTTCCTACTTATTTATATTATAGAGTTCTTATCTGGCCAATACTGTTCCAAAACCATAATCAGCCCATTCAGGGATATTTAAGTCCCAGGTGAAAGAAACTCCATGGACCTCTTCTTTCTCCTACCAACCCCTTTCAATAGGGGCTGAAAGAGAAATGAAGCAATAGCAGAAGGATTTGAGATGTTTGAGGTTGTTTCATTTAGAGAGCAGTGATTCGTACTTTTCATACTCAGAATATTTCTTGTGACTTTCTTCTTATGTTTAGTTAGCAGAAAGGCCCTCCCTCCATCAGAATTCTGGTATCTCCTGCCACAGGCTGATGAATTGTTCATGGAATGATGACCAATTAAGACCATCACTGACTGGCCTGAAAGTGATTGGCTCATAGTTTTTAACAAGTCAATGGCATTGATAGAAAGGAGGTGATGGAATAGTCCCTCCTTCCTAAATTTTTTTTTATTTTTTTTTGTTTTTATTGAAATCTTTTGTTTTTCCGTCACCTTCATTTCCCAACGTGGTTCTCTCCTTCCTCTCCCCAGAAAACAAAACATTGTAGCTACGCACACACACACACACACACACACACACACACACACACACACACACACAATATCTCTTCCCTTCCTTTCCCTTCCTGTCACCTGAGTAAAAAGAGTAAAGTGGTTTGTAAACTGCCTCCTCCTGGTCCCCATATGATTAATTCTGTAGACTAATGGTGAGAGATTCAATTATGTTCAACAGGACAGATGCCAGTCATGACTGGTTTTTAGCTCACTGATGGGTTGTTGCAATTGACATTTCTTGCTCTGTTACTCCCACAAGGGATTGTCAGCCTAGAGATTGTTAGGCAATTGTACAAGACCATGTAAGTAGATGTCATGAGCTTGCATTTTCTTTCTTCCCCGGACCCTTTTTTTCTCCCTACTTTGAAAGGTACTGTCATTGAATGAAATGTGAGGCTGTTTTGTAAGATATATATATATATATATATATATATATATATATATATATATATAATATATATATATATACATATATATATTATTTGTAAGCAATTATCAGTATTACTTATAAGTAATTCTAAGTCATTTTGGCTCAGATATGAACCTTTTTACTGAAACAGAGCATCATTGGACTTAGGGGCTAGGTGACTGTATTTTTTTCCTTCAGATTTTGCTTATTTTTGTTTGGGAGCAAAGAACCTGAATAAAAATTTCTGGGAGTAGCTTTTTCTCACTCCCTTGGATCACCCAGCTGCTGAGTGCCAGAGGCCTTAGTCTCCAGCTAATTATAGAATTTTAATTGACAATTATGCAGTATACATCAATAGGGCATGTGTTTCTAGGCCACCGGTGCATATGACAGGTGCAACAAAAAGGATGAGGCCAAATGCAGACAGCATCAATTACCTGGAAACATATACTTTGGTGTGTATTTTTGCTAATGGAAGGGAAAAAAATCTTGATACAATAAATCCTATGGGGCAGGATGGGAAAGCTATACATAAGCTTTTACGATATCTAAATTTTACTGAGTTTTGTGAATGATCTGGAAGGATTTAGAAATACTTCTACTATTCATGGTATTTCTCCATAGGTTGTTTGTAAGGACATTTCTGTATATTCCCTATCCATTCTGAATATCACTGTAGAGTTATAACAATAGTCCTCTCTGATTCTTGGCTTTCCTGGCTTCCTTCAAGTCCTAGTTAAAATCTTAGCTTTTGCATGAAGCCTTTTCCATTTCTTTTTAATATTAGTGCCTTCTCTGTAAGACTACCTCCAATTTATCTAGTATATATCTTGCTTGCACATAGCTGTTTGCATGTTCTCTTCCCATTAGACTGTGGACTCTTTGAGACCAGAGATTTGTTTTTATCTTGTTTTTTTTTTTCCTCTTAATCCCTGGCATTTAGCATGGTGCCTGGAACACTGTAGACACTTAATAAATGCTTATTAACTTGACTTGACTTGAAGATGAACCTATGGGGCCTTTAGTTTTCCAATGTAGAAAAAGTGACCTTTTAGAAGTGATGATATTACTATGAGCATTAAATTTTGATAAATACCTTGCTCTTCTCCTCCTGAATAATAATAATTTTTTTTGTTTTTGTAAATGGGGCTAAATTACCCTCTACTCCAATGATTAATTATGGCAAGGATGTGACTATGGGTTCTCAAGAATATATTAATTGAATACCAAAGCTCTGGAAGATTCCACAAAGTTCAAAAGTCTTAATTTTAGTGTTGGCAATAATGTCCATTATCTGAGAAGTAGTCCAATAAGTATAAAGAAGATTATCAACAGTAGGCTTGCAAAATGGCCTTTACTTCTGCATGCATCACTACTAAAGTAGTGATGGTGACAAGGTGAGTACCAAGAGTCATAGTTTTTGTTCAATTGACAAACATTAACTTAGCTGCTGGCACTCTTAATGTGAAATCTGAATGTCCATTGATGAAAAGATGGATGTCCTGCTGAAGAACTGGGTTAGATCGACCTTTATATTCTTATTATAAATAAAAGTAGAAGAAAAGAAGGAAACTGCATTTAAATGGAAGAATGACCTGTGGGTTCTGAATAAAGCAACTGGTAGAGTTGGTTTTACCATTAATCCAAGAGGTCTTGGTAAGCATTGTTAAAGATCATCATAAAAACACAATAATAACAGCTAGCATTTATATAATGCTTGAAGGTTTACAAAATACTTTATATATATTGTTTTTCCCTTTCTCTCCCCTCCTTGCATGTGGTTTCATTGGTGTTTTACTTTCATTTGTGTTTGAGTTCCATTGGTGAGTTACTAAGGGATACTGAGAGTTGAAATGCTTTATCCCTGGTCTCACAGCAAATATATATGTCAAAAGTAGGAAGTGAATTTGCTTCTACTTCACTCCATCATCAGTTTCTCTTTACTCACAAAGCCACACCCTATTTAAGGACTTCATTGTCTCTTGCCTGGTCTATTACAGTATACTTCTAGTTGTTTTCCTTGTTTCCAGTCTCTTCCATCTTCATTCCATTCTTCACACAGTTACCAAAATAATCTTCCTAAGGCATAGGTCTGACATTGACAGCACCATATTCAAAAATCTCTAGTGTTCCCTTTGATGTGTAGAATAAAATACAAACTCCTCAGCTTAGCATTTAAAACCCTCTCAAATCTACATGCCACTTATATTTCTGGTATTTTTTCCCTCATGATTCCCTTTTAGGTACCCTACACTTCAATGACATTCAGTTATATTCTGCTTTCCAAACTTGATATTCTACCTCCCACCTCTGTGTCTTTACCCAGGCAGTGTCATATGGCTGATTGTCTTCTCGCTTCACCTCTATGTCTTATAATCCTTAACTTTCTTGAAGGCAGTAGCTCTTGACTAATATTTTTCTTTCTTCCTCAGGTGTTAATGCTTTTTCTTGCTGAAAACAAACAAACAAATGTATTTTATTTGTTATATATTTACCTGTGATACCTACCCTCCAACCTGCTCCTAGTGCAACATAAGTTCCTAGAGGGCAGGGTCTATTTTATTTTTGCCTTTGTGTTCCAAGTGCCTAGCATAGTATCTTTTGAAGAAAAGCACTTGCAAATATTTGTTGAATTGTCACATTCCATTGTAAGTCTGAAAAAGGACTAATTTAGTAAAACAAAAAAAGAAACATGTTACATTGGTAAGGTCATTTATCTCAACTGATTCTGAATGATCAAAAGAGGAAAAGGTCTTTGTTGTTAAACACTTCCAGGCTTATACTCTATTCAGCAGTCTTAAAGAAACTTTAGCAGAGAATTGTCTGGCATATCAGACTGCAAAACAGATGCCTCTGTTTCAGAGTTTTCATTTCAAGCTCGCCAGGGGAAAGCAAATAAATATAAATCTCATTATCCAACTTCCTGTGGTCCTCCTTGATGCTTATGGGAAGGGGTCCTCTCTTTCCAGAGTTCCTCTGCACTGCTAAGCTATCTTTGTAAATGTTTCTACAGGTTAAACAAAAGATAAGAGTTTATTAAAATAAAGATGATGGGGGGGTGACTTGAGGGAGGACTTAGAAGGAACATTAGCACTCCAGTGCTCATATTTTTAATCTTAGGGTGGGAGTCTGTCTGTTAGAGCAGTAGGAGAGAATATATACAGTATGATCCTGACATCTTAGAACTAGAACTCATTGGGGTGTGCATACACATCTATTTGGACAATTGAAAGCTAAGCACTCTTTTCCCATCTACTCAGTTCATAAAAGTAGACCATTGGAAATAAAAAGCAATAAATAACAAAGTGTTTTCTTACTTAATTTATGCCCCCAACACTGCAAACAGAACACAGAATGAAAACACTGTTTGTTAGACTGCTTCTAAATCAAATCTGTATTAGCTGAAAGGACTACATGGAAAATGTGGTTTGGGTTGACATGCAGACTGGACGGAGGAATGAATTTTAATTGGGACTTTACTTTGACAGTTCCAGGTTTCTATCACTGTGAGCTTGCCTTCCACTGGTGCAGGAGATTTACCCAAACCTCTAGAAGACTTCCTCTCCTTTTAATATTTTATAGGCACCAGGGAAACATTTGGCTTTCCATCTGTTATCCTGCACTCTTGACACATGGCCAATCCCCCTCTATGTTTGGTAATACAACTCTTTGATGATGTATTTCCCCCCACTTTTCCTGTGAAAATCATCTTTGGTAATATGCTGTAGTCTATTTACATCTATCTTTATTTTCCATCACTTCCTGCAAGACACAGATCAAGTATGACTTTATACATGATGTCTTTTTTGATCCTTACAACTGCTAGTACCTTTACTAACAACCTTGTATTCAACTACGTAGCATTTATTTCACATTCATATATCCACACATGAGACTTTGAATTTTATTATTTTATTCTGAACCAAGTAAAATGAACATTTCCATATAAAAAGTGGAGTTATACATGAAAAAGAGGGTTATGCATGAAATTGAGAATATCATATACAGCTTGTTTTTCCTTTTAAGTATGTAACAAATAAAATGCATATGTTGTAATTCTTTTCTGTCTTTCCTTTTAACATTCCTTTTATTTTCCTCTGCGCATTAAAAATGCTTCAATGAACCTCGTTTCTTTCTTTGTATTTTGATAACCCAATCACTAGCCATCCCCTTTATGGTCAGTCCCTTGCCTATTCTTCGTATCTATATTTCATCACAATATAGTTATATATCTACTTTCCCCAAGAGAATGGAAGCTCCTTGGGGGCAGGGGTAATTGAGGTTCCTATTGCTTGGCACATAATATGTAATAAATGCTTGTTGATTGATCACCCTTTAGGTCATCTATAATTTTAATTCTTTTAAGATCATGGTGTTTCGTGAGCGTCACTTACATTGCAACACTGGGAGAATACCGGTATTAAAAAAATTGAGCTTTTGTGGAAGTTAAAGGTTTAGGATGAATGACAGCACCATGTGATTTGACAAATGAGATCCAGCCTGGTCTGTTCATCCTGATCAATTCTGAGCCCAGCTCATTGGCTAGTTATAACATCTATTTGAGCTATATAAACTAATAATCTACTTTCAATTTTATAGATAAGATTGAGGCCCCCTGGGATGTGAACCCCTTCAGCTTTCCTCCTTCACTCTTCAAAATTTCTCAGCATCATCAGATACTTGCTCCTCTTTTCCTCTCTTCATGGAAAAGGAGTTATCTCTCATCCTCCTTAAGGTATTCTAACCCTGTACTTGCACATTAATTCCTTTGCCTTCCTCTTCCTCCAAGACCTTCCTTTAGCAATGATTCAATCTCTCTGACACCTTCAATCTCTTTCTACTAGCTCCCTCTCTGCTACTCAAAAAAAAGTACTCATTTCCCCAATCCTATTTTCTCCTACTTAGCTAAAATCTACCTCTCTCCTTCATTTCAGTGATAAATGATTTTTGTACTTAATTTTTTTTATTGTGAACTTAACAATTGTCAATAAATATGAACATTTTGACATACAAAGAACAAGGAAGAGGCTTGTATAAGAAACTGAGTGTCTATTACATTTAGCTTGTTTTTAAGAACTATGTATTGAATTGAATAAGGAACACTGCTCTACTGAATTAGCTTCTGTCCCCCCTCCTTTTTTTTTTGTTTTCTGCTATGTATTAAAATTTTTTTATTGATGTTCTTTTTAGAAAAGAATTAAACAAAATGGTTTTTTGGTAGGTAGCTAGATGGCATAGTGGATAGAGTGTCCGACCTGGAGTCAGGAAGTTTCATCTTCCTGAGTTCAAATCTGGCTTTAGACACTTACTAGCTCTGTGACCCTGGGCAAATCATTAAACTCTATTTGTGTCAGTTTTCTCATCAAATGAGATGGAGAAGAAAATGACAAACCATTTCAGTATCTTTGTCAAGAAAACCCTAAATGGGATCACGAATAGTCAGACGTAATTGAAAATAAATACTGGCAGGTGAAGGAACCAAAAAAGAAAAGCCTCCTCTAGAAGGTAGCACTTGAGATGAACCTTGAAAGAAGCCTGAGAGTTTAAGAGGCAGAAATGAGGAGGGAGGATGTTCTAGGTATGTGAACAAACATTTCCAATGCAAAGATACAGACATGATAGATGATATGTCCCATGTAAAGAACAGCAAATAGGCCAATGATACTGGATGATTAAGCACATGAAAGAGAGTAAAGATAAAAAAATGGAGAGAAATTAGGCCTAGAAATTGTAATTTGAGAAAAGACTCAAATGTCCCTTCATTTTACAGATAAGGAAACTGTGGCCCAGAGACATAAGAGACTTACTGAGATCCGTGTTGAAGAGTATGCAGGTGAAGAGATTCATTAAGTTACAGCTCTTCGAAACTATGAATGGTTCCAACCATTCTGCAAAACAATTTAGAATTATTTGAGAAAAGTTACTGAATCATTTTTACCTTTGCTGTAGTCATCCCAAAGGTGGATTCATACTCAAAGCAGATGAGTGACAGAAATAAAGTTCCCATGTGTTCCCAAAATATTCATAGGAGCACTGTTTATAAAAAAAAGGTCAAAAACAGAATACTCCATGAAATAAATATATTACACTGAAAGAATAACTATATGAAAGGTTTATACACACATAGAAAAACTTGCATAGGGTGAGGAAAGCAGATACAAAATACAATCATGTAAATGTTGACAAAATTAAGAGGAAATAAAATTCAAGCCAAATATACTGGATAGTACTTGTTTGCAGATTTTTTTTTTGGAGGAAGGGAATCTACACCTGTGATTTGATTGGTATAGGAAAATTCAACTGTGGAAACTCCCTGCACCACAAGCCAACACAGATCTGCAAGTCATTTGTAATATGGAGAGTCGTGTAAAGTACTGAGAGGGTCACATGCTTCATCTGTGTCAGAGGCAGGATTTACACCTAAGTTTTCCTTAACTCCAAGGTCAGCAATCTCATTACTATGCCAATGTGTCTCTGGTTCCAGGTTGTTGAGATTATTAAGCCTTAACAAATGATAAATTTGTACAAGAGCAAAAAGGTTTGTTGCTTTCAGTCATTTTCAGTCACACCTGACTCTTCATGACCCCATTTGGAATTTTCTTGACAGAGGTACTGAAATGGTTTGCTATTTCCTTCTCTGGCTCATTTTACAGATTAGGAAATTGGGGCAAAGAGAGTTAAGTGACTTGCCTGGGGGTCACACAGCTAGTAAGTATCCGAGGCTAGATTTGAACTCAGGAAGATTAGTCTTTCTGACTCCAGTCCCAGCACATTATCTACTGAACACCTGGCTGCTCCCCTATCCTGTATGCACGTAAGCATTTTTATATTGTCACTCCCATTAGAATGTAAGCTATTTGAGGGCAGTGACTATTTTTGCCTTTCTTTTTATGACCCATGCTTTGCACATTTCCTGGTATGTAGTAAGTACTTAATAAACGAATGTTGACTTGATCTTATGAACTTTCTGATGCCTTAAGTGAACAAGGGGTTTCAAGAAAAATTAAAAGCCTCTTCCAAGCATTTGAGACTTCCAGGCACATGTGTGAGTTACCTAACAACCCAAAATATTGAAAGGGAATGGGATTTCATCACTGAAGCCATGGCATCATAAAACAGCTGTTACTATATTAGTCAGTGACCTTACATAGACAAACCAATTACCATCTTGTAAAATCCAAATTTGGCTCTCCTCATTTGAGCCCATAAAGATCCAGTGTGTGTCCCATGATGAATCACTCAAAACCTACCAGGCCAAACAGAGTAGTAAACAAGTTGGATCAGCTGTTTTGTTAGCAGCAGAAGTGACAGCATCTGGAGCATCTGTGTGAACAGACTGCCCTGAGGTACTGTAGTTTGTCTTCTCGTGCAGTGTTGGAAAAACAACCTATCCTTGTCAGATATGTGACAAGGAAGTGATGTTCTTTATTGTTGTATGTTCTGCAAAGTGACAGTTTGTGACTTATTTGATTACTAACAAAGTCTACTTTCCCACGTCAATCAATCAATCAATTAATCAACAAGCATTAATTAAGTCCTTACTATTGTATTCATGAGACTTGCCCTAAGGAGATACGTTGCATACTGCCATGAATTTTCATGGACTTAGAGAGTGATCTTTTTTTTTTCCCATCGATGGCTAAGATACCAACAGTTGAAACATATTGGAAATTGAAGATTATGTTGAAGCATCCAATAATAGAAGCTTTCCAAATTCTGAGATGTCAAGTATACCCCATGACTAGAGAATCAAGGAATAACTTTACCTAACTTTGCCTCTGAATCTTGATATGCATCTACACAGAACTGAGGCATTGTTTTTCAGATACCGTATGAAAACAGTGATAGATTAAGTATTTTTACTTAAAGACAGAATGTCAGCATCTGCCTACTTTATTGTTATTTCAATAATGTGATATATCTGTGATTGCACTGATGTGGGTATTCCCTCCCATAGAGTAGATTACACATCATCCATGACCTTTCGTCAAAGGTGATTCATTCGCTTTTTCCTGTAAATCTTTAACAAAGGCTTCAATGCTTTCTTTAATTCTTAGTATTATGTGGCAACTCAAGAAATACATAAGTTTTCTGCATATGACAAATTTGCCTTCTTTTCATAGAACTACAGAATTTGGGAGTTGGAAAGGATTTCTCTCTGCAGGCTTTCATGCTGTAGTTTTCTCTCTTCTCCTTTTTCTAGGGTTTTTTTTATACTTCTTTCTCCTGGTTTCTACCTTTTTGACCATTCTTTCTTAGTCTGTTTTGCTGGATCTTCCTCCAGGTTAGTCCTGCTAACCATGTGTGTTCCCTAAGATTATATTGACCTTCTTTTCTTCTTCTATATTTCACTTGGTGACCTCATCAGCTTGCATGCTTCAATTACTAACTCTAGGCAGATGATCTTGAAATCTATTTATCTAGTCTTAACCTCTCCTGACTTCCAGTCATATATTCCCTTAACTTAGATGTCCAATAGACATTTAAACTCAAAACATCCCAAACTGAATATGTTATTGCTCCTCAAAGCTTTCCCCTTTTCCTAAATTTTCTATTACTGCTTAGGTTGCTCAAGTCACCCTGTCTCATTCTAGGTATCATTGTTGACTCCTCACCCTGTCATCCTCCATCTCTAATTAGTTGAATAGCCTTGTCAATTTTACCTTTGAAGTATCTCTTATATAAGCCTCCCCTCTCCTCTGAAACTATTAACTCCACTGTTTAAGCCAGACACCACCTCAGGCATGGAGTATTGTGATAGGCTTCTGCTTGGTCTTTGTGATTCAAGTCTCCCCTCACTCCAGTCCATTTTTCACTCAGCTATCAAATAGATCTTCTTTTCAAGTGCAGATATGACCACATCATCCCCTATTTTATAAATTCTAGTGGCTTTCTTGTCTTCAGGATCAAATATAAAATCCAGTGAAACTCACTTTATTTCTGTTCAGTGTACCAGACATTCCATCTCTTGACTCCAGGCATTTTTACAGGATGCTCCCCATGTCTAGAAATCCTGCCCTTCTTGAGTCTACCTCCTGTCTTCTTTCAAGTCTCAACTAAAATCCCATCTTCTGCAAGAAGCTAGTCTCCCTTAATGTTAATGTTTTACTTCTGAAATTATGTCCAATTTATCTTGAATATGTCTTATTTGTATGTAGTTTTTTTTTTAATGTTGTCTGCCTGATTGTATTTTAGAATCTTTGAGGGCAGGGATGTTTTTTGTCTTCCTTTGTATTCCAGCACTTAGTGTGTCCAGTGGCACATAGTCAGTACTTAAATGCTTGTTGTCTTGACCTCAGTGGTCCTCTAGTCTGAGCCATTCAAGAAGGAATCCTTACTATATTACACCAGATAATTGGTCATCTGGCCTCTACTTGAAGAAGATATCAAAGAGAGGGAATTTACCACCTCACTAAGCAACCCACTCCTATTTTGGTTTGCTTTAGAGGTTAGAAAAATTTTCCCGAGATCAAGCCTAAATTTGTTTCTTTTGTGGTCATGTGTCTTAGACCTCACCATCAACAGTCATAAAGGCACAGGAACCCTGGGAGTGGCAACACTTCCTAGATCTCTAGTTCTGTTTTATGCCCAGCCCTCATAGCCATCATTTGGGGAGGGCAACTCCTGTGGGTAAGGCGTCAACCATCCCTATCACCTTCCAACCAACTTCCATCCACAGAGCAGGCAAGCCAGACTAATTGAAGCAGCAAGCATCCTGATGGAGAGAAAGGAGGCCGTCAAACCTCCACCATCATTTTGACTACCATTTCTCAGATCCTGGTGACAATTCAGAACCCTGAACCCACAAACTTTGGGAATGGCAATGTTTCAGCCTACTACTGTCAGTCATCATTGAAAACAACTGCTATGGAGACACAACTCTGGGCACAGCTACCCAGAAAAGAAAGGTCTTGCCACCAAAATCCTTGACAATGTCAAAAAGTTCAACAGCAGAAACTAATTTTTTCTCACCTCAGAAATGACACTGACATTGATATCTGTTTGTTGCTGTATCCTGAGGACCATGGGACTTGAGGCTGAAACCTTTCACGCATGTTGTCTCTCCCATTATAATGTGAGATCTTTGAAAGTAGATACTGTTTTGCTTTCCTATTTGTATTCCCAGCTCTTGGCACAGTCCTGTGCATGTAGTAAATGCTTAATACGTGCTTCATTCATGACACATTGCTTCTCCTATGTAGGTCTTGGTTGGTCATATGTTATAGCCTACTCATGAACATCATGAGTTTCTTCATTATCCTTTGAATGATCTTCAACTTTAATAACCCAGTAATTATTGAATTCCATCATTCATAACCATATAGAACTACTGAAAGTATGTTGGTGCAAAAATGGTGGGCTCTTTTCACCCCAAGGAGAACTTTAGGCCACTAAAAGCATTGTTCAATTAGGCAAAGGTAATCGAGTCTCCTCTCTTCTCCGTCTTTATTTCTGTGATCAACTCACTGTTTTACCTCAGTGCCTATTGAAGGTAACTATAGAGGCAATTAGATGGCACAGCAGATACAGTTCTGAACCTGGTGTCAGGAAGATCTCAGTTCAAACCAGCCTCAGCCAATGACTAGATGTGTGATCCTGAGCAAATCTCTTAATCTTACATGTAATATGTAAAAAAAAAAAGTAAAAATAAATAATAATAGCATTTACCTCTCAGGACTGTAAGAATAGGATGCAATGATATTCATAAAGTACTTTGAGAATCTTTACCACATCTTACCTGGTTTATCACAATGGTCTCTTAATTGGTTTCCCTCCCTCTCTCCCTTAATTCATAATCTACACAGCTACATATACATTGTATGTACATGTTTGCACATTGTCTCTCCATTAGGGTGTTAGCATCTTGAGGTTAAGGACTGCGATTTTTGCTTTTCTTTGCATCTGGAGGACTGAACACGGTGCCTACTACATTGTTGTTACTCAGTCATTTTAGTCACTTCTGACTCTTTGTGACCCAGTCTGGGGTTTTCTTGATAAAGATGCTGAAGCAGTTTGCCATTTCCTTCTCTAGCTAGATAAGGAAAAGGAGGCAAAGATGGTTAAATGACTTGTCCACAGTCACAAGCTAGTAAGCGTCTGAGGTCAGTTTTGAACTTTTAGGTCTTTTAGACTCCAGGGCTGCTGATCCATTTACTGTACTACCTAGCTGTCTAGTACAGGGGTCTACAGTCTCAAGACCACATATAGGCTTCTAGGTCCTTGGGTGTGGCCTTTTAACTGAGTCCAAGTTTTACAGAACAAATCCTTTTATTAAGAGGATTTGTTCTATGTAGTTTGGACTCAGTCAAAAGGCTGCATTGAGAACCTAGAGGGCCACATGTGGTCTTCAGCCTGCAGGTTCCCCACCCCTGATCTAGTATATAGTAGGTACTTAATAAATGTTTGCTGACTAATACAGCTGTCAAAGTGATTATCCTTAAGTAAAACATGACCATGTCATTTCCTTGCTCAATAAACTTCATTGACTCTTGTCTTTAGAATCAAATACAATTGGTTTGACTTTTATAGCCCTTTACAACTTAGCCCTACCCTATCTTTCCAGACTCATTATTTCCAGACAAGAAATATTTGACCAAACTGTTTCCTCACAGGGGACATTCCACCTTCTGTCTCCACTGGCCTGGATTCTCCACTCCCCATGCCTAGTATTTACTCTTCCACCTCATAGACTCCCTCACTTCCTTCAAGACTCAGGTTAAGCTCCATTTCCCCTAGGTGCTTTTCCTGATCTTATCAACTGTTAGTTGCCTCCCTTCCTAAATGACTACTTTGTATGTATTTTGATTTATTCTATGGGTACTTACGTATGTGCATGTTACTTCTTGAGAACAGAGATTTACCTTTTTTGCCTTTGAATCCTCAGCGTCTAGCACGGTGACTAGGTATATAGATGACAATACATGCTTGTTTACTTAATTGATTGTAATCTATAAATAGAACTCTCTTCTTCTTCTTACTTGTTCTTCTTCATTAAAGACCATTGTTGAGTTAGTCCTAAACTATTTTTTCCAGGATGAATAATCCCATGTCTGAAAGCCACAGAATAAGTACTTTAGTAAAAGGCAAGCAAAGTTGAAACTAGTACCAGGTATATTGGGCTTTTGCTCCTGACTTATAGTAAGGTATGCTTATTTCTCTGGGAAGCATTTCCTCCCTCATACCTTATGATCTTCTATCAGTGTGCTAGTGTATTTGCTCCCAGGCCACCATAACCTTACATCCACAATATCCAGAGGGGCCATGGGTCAGGCTACTTCCTCTTCCAGGACAACTACACATAATTGGACTACCGCCAACATCACTACACACCCCAAATTGTTTTTTTTTTCCCCAGGTGAAAAAAAAAATCTTAGTTATGTGTCAAGAGCAAGGAAAGGTGAGGTTTCAAAGTATCTTTGATTATAAGAAATATTCCCTGGAAGTTACCACCTATACCTCATGTATATGTATATGCATATGTATATGTATATACACACTATGTATGCATGTGTGTGTATACACACACACACATACACACACTTTTTTTCTTATTAATCAGTCCCTAGAATACTTTAGTTTCATGGTTTTTGACTATTTGTCTTTTTAGTTTTGTCATGGCTTTATGGTTTTTAATCTTGTACCTGTACCTGTACCTGGAGGCCTTTGAAGCTCAATGAGTGCTTTCTTAGAAATAGTAAGTAAAATTGCTTGAGATTCCTTTAGTTTTAATCAGATACAAGGTATAAAAGATATTGCCTTTACAGTAATTGTGGCATATCACAGCTTCCTTTTATGATTTCTAGAATTATAATTGCTATTCTAAAATACACAAACTTTGTTTCTTTAACAAAGAATTCTTGACAAGGAAACAAATAGGTCTAGATTTAGTTAAGATTTTGTGTTTGGTGAGAGGAAGTGACTCTTTCAAAGAAACACTAGACTCTTTTATTCTATGCCTCTAATGATAGAGAGTCTGCTGGGCTTTCTTGTGTCCAATTCTCATTGTCAAGGCCAAGAAATATAAATTCCTCATTCTCAGATTCCTTTCTTCACTTCTGACAGACATTCATAAGTCAAACTGGTGGCTAGTTGACATAATGGACACAGTGCTGGGCTTGGAGTTAAAGAAGACCTGAGTTGAAAACCTACTTCATTCACTTAGAAGCTGTGTGACATTAGACAAGTTACTTAGCCTTTCTCAGCCTTGGTTTCCTCAATTGTAAAATAAAGAAGTTGGGCTCAATGACCTCCAGGGTCCCTTCCAGCTTAAAATCTCTGATCCTATGAATTCATTCAGAGGAAAGCTATTAGACTGATGACCAGACTGGAATTCATGCCAAATAAAGATCAATTAAAGGAACCAAAAAGGCAATATACTTGCCCTGTTTGATCCCAAAAAGTCGAACTAAGAAGTAGGTTAAAATTTCAAGGAAGTAGATCAAAGCTCAGTGTAAAAGAAAAGTTGCAAACAATTGGAACTATCCAAAAGTGGAACTGGGCTTCTTATCACTAGAGATATTTAAGAAGAAATCAGGTTAACACTCCTCAGGAACATCATCATAGAGGTATTCCTTTTCAATCTCTGAGGCTGAATTTCCTCGGAGGTTCCTTCTAATCCTGAGCCTCTGCGATACTTTAATTTAGACTCCATGGTCTTAACACCTTAACATGCAGTCATGAATGAAAGGCATCAATAAACTTTTTCTAAACTGGTGTTTTGATGCTTCTGCCCAATTATTAGCTTTGTCTTTGGCCTGCCCTAGAAAATGTCCTTCTGGGTCATACAGTCAGCCTTATGATTGGGCACAATGTACTTCCCATGCAACATATTAGAGTTTGGGGGAGGGGAATAGATTAGGTTCTCTACAACTGTTGAATACATATATTCATGAAAAATCATTGAAAACATTTCTCATTGTTTTTTGATCACCCTGTTGTCCATGATGAATTTGGATTTTTAGTAAAATTAAGTGATCTATTTGGAAGATGATGTTTCCATCAAAGGTATTTAAAGTAAGCCTTGTTCCAAGTTATGTGGAATATATGTATCCCAGACTTCAAAATGATAGAAAATGATTATTTAGTTGACTGCTGAAATTTTTTCTTAATATTATTTCCATATCACCTTTATGATAGTGAAAGAGAAACAATAAGAGATTAAGTGCTTTGGATCAATACAAATATGACACAATTTGCTTTTCCTTTTCATGTGAAGGAAGACACGGTTGTTCTATGTTTATAGTTATAATGAGATTTTGGTTCTAACTATGGAATGTCAAAATACAAGGATATTCATTTAATCATTTGACTAATTTCAAATAGATATTTTTAATCATAGGAACATAACTTTAGAACAAGGTTTAGATTAAGAAACTCTTGGATAAAATTTCAGTTTTAACTTAGAAAAAAATCAGTAAGAATTAAGGCATATCTATATTATATATATAAATGTATATATTATATATTTTATTTATATATATGTATATTTTATATATATGTATGTATATATGCCATATTAACTACATTTATATAGAGAAGCATAGATCCATATGTATAAAAATATTTAGAATGGTTTTTTTTTTGTGATGGCAAAGAATAGGAAATTGTAGGGACATCCATAAATTGGGAAATGCCTGAATGATTTATGATATATGAATGTGATAGAACATTATTGTGTTATAAAAAATGATAAAGAGGGTGGTTTTAGAAAAACCTGGGATGACTTATATGAATTGGTGCAAAGTGAAGTGGGCAGAATATGAGAACAATTTATGATATAACAGACTTAATAACTCTATAAACACAACGACCCACCACAATTCAAAAGGACTCATGATAAAAAATTCTATCTTCAGGTAGAGAACTGACAGATGCAGAGTGAAGATTGAAGCAGATTTTTGCCTTCTGCTTTTTATTGTCTTTTTTTCTTCCCTGAACTTGGCTAATGCAAAAATTTTTTTGGCATGACTTCATATTTGTAATAACATTTGTACTTCTTGTCTTCTCAGTGGGTAGAAGAGGGACAGGTAGAGGGTAGGTAGAGAATTTGGAACTGAAAATAAAATAAAATTGAATTACAAAGAAAAAAATGGACTACTCAGTTCATGTACCACACAAAAGACGACTGAGGCTAATGGATGCTTTTTTGGGGGATTAACATTCTCAGCCCACATTACACATAAGTCAAATCCATTTCTGTGACTCTCACTTCCTTTTCTTTGGCATTCTAATAGTAGTCTCTAGAGTAGTTATCTGTTTCAAAGCCCATACATTCATCCTAGCTGCTTGAGGGAAAGGAGACCTCTTCATCCTTCAACATGGTAGCTGGAACTATTAAATAATTACTCTCCCACATTTGTTTTATTGGTGTTTCTTTTCATTCAGAGAGCCCAACAAACCCTAGCCTTCTGAGTTACTTATTTTAAATCATAGAATGTGGTAATTCTTTTCCATTAATCAGTGTGTGGTAGGAACAATAGAAAAGGGTAATGAGGCATGCTGTTTACTTTGATACATTGACTAGGAATACTCATCTTGGAAAGAAATGAACTGAAACCTTAAAGCATTCTCCCAGGGAGCACCTATTATGCATTCCACTGAATTTGCTTTTTTGTTCTCTTCTCCCTTAGGAGAGTTTTTTTTTTCCCCTTCCTCTGGTCAATTGAGTATGGCACAAGGGTAATAACAAGTCTAATAGATGCTGTAAACCACTACTTTTTAATGCATAATGTAATTGAGTGAAAATATAGTGTCTGTACTGATGGAGTCCCTGGTGCTTTAGCTGCTGAAATTATGATTAGAAAGATCTAGATGATATGGACTTCTATTACATTAAGCCATAGCATTATACAATTTCACTGATATGGTGTATCCATACTTTTCTTCTGAATTATGCAGTGCTATCTTAAATAGTTTAATACTACATTGAAATTGAATTCTAAAGCTAAAGAAGAGATTTTTAGCATCTTGGTAGAAACAGATAAAGGGTCAATTTGTTAGTCACCTTATTTGGCTGACATTTCCTTCCAACAGTTTTCATATGAAAATGCCCCTTTAAAGTTGCATCCAGAGGTTGCAATGGATTGGAATGGTATTGAGAACAGTTGCTCTCCAATGTCCTGAACATGGAAAGAGCATTAACCTGATTGCTGTATGTGTCTAGGGAGCCACACTGTTCACCATATTTTGCAAAGTCACAAAACACTTCTAGGATGGTAGTGGTAGTGGTGGGAGGTGCTCTTAAAAGAAGTCATGCTATACAACTCAGGCATAGCAAGATGTTAGTGAAATATGTGGTTTTTCCTTTGTGAATAAAGATCAATTGCCACTATTGACTGAGATGTCTTTATACATGATCTAAAACCATCTAGGGTCATCTGTTAGAAATGCTAATTTCATTTATATATTCACTTGATTAGCACCCCTTTCTTCTCGGAAGAGTGCTGATCATTATTGTCTATGTAGTTTATGGCAAATACTATTTTTTATTATGATAATCTTAAAATTAGTTGAGAGTTGTAGAGACCTAAGTAATCTAATTACAAAGACAGCTACTAGTATCATTTAAAGAATCCCAGGATATTTGGGACATTTGCCTGGGACCTAGATTATTTTTCTTACTCTGCCTGAGTCAGACCACGTCTGGAGCATTGTGTTCAATTCGGGCCTCTCTAATAGAGTAAAGGACATTGTCAGATTGAGGCTTATTCAAAGAAAAGTGAGCAGGATGATGAGCCGACTAGAGACAAAAATATATGAGGTCTAATTGAAGAAGCTGGTGATGCTTAGCCTGGATAAAATAAGATGATTGTCTTTAGTTGTTTGAAAGGATGTCATGTTTGAGAGGAATTGGACTTTTTCTACTACATAGAGAACACAACTAGGAACAATACGTGTGAGTGGCAAAGTAGATTTAGACTTTGATGTCAAGAAAGATTTCCTGACAATTAGAAGTGAAGAAGATTTAAAAGATTACTTTGGGAAGTACCCCATCAAGAGGGTAACAGTAAGCATGCATGCTTATTGATTTGACAATCATTGTGTATCTTCAAGTGGAAGGTGGATGAACACTTCTTCAAGGTTTTGTCAGAGGGGATTCTGATTCAGGTAAAGCTTGGGAAGGATGACCTCTGAGACTCCTTCCAACTCTGAGATGCAATGATTCTAAATGAAATACTCAAATGTGATAGCTTAATGCTTGGCACCAAAAGTGCCCAGGGGAATGGACATGACTATACTACTAAAAATTGAAGGTGAACAATGTATAATTGAATTTGTCAAGAAAAGAGTTTCTAAATTTGATGTGAAAAAGGGAAAGAATGTGCCATTAATTGAAGTATAACACTAAATATAGTTAGATATTTATTAGGTAGGAAATCACAGAAAAAAACATTTTTAAGAGTCAGATCAAAAAGCTAACTAGTGCTAGGAATACACTTCTATGATAAGGACAAAAAGAAATGTGTTGAAAATCATCTTTAAAAGAGAAGGCCAAGTGATAACAATCATAGGAATTAACAATCTGAAGGTATTTTATGCAGAAGTAAATGACATAGTAGAAAGAGCACAGAATTTGAAGTCTGAAGACCTGGTTCATTCCCTTATTCTGTAACTTCCTAATGTGATCTCGGGCAAGTTCAGCTTCTCTGAAAGCTAATGAAATAAAGTGAAATGAAGATAATAATACTTAGACTATCTATCTCAGAAATTTTTTTGGGGGTGCAATAAGGATAAATTATAAACTGTATAAGTACCATATAAAAATTGACAATAGTTATTCCTGAGTCTGATCTTGCTCTAAAGTTGGGGCCACAAATTTGTAATTGGACAATGATGGTGTAGGAAGGATAGGTAGAATTTCACAGACGATACTACTGCAGGGAAAATGAACCCAGTATGGGAAATTCTGAAGACACAAAGAGAAACAATTTTGATGTGAGAACAAAAGGTTTGTTTCCATATATGTGTGTATATATGTATGTATGTATGTGTATACACACATACCTATGTATACATATACATATATATGTGTGCGTGTGCGTGTGTGTGTGTGTGTGTGTGTGTGTGTGTGTGTGTGTAATGCACATGCTATCCCCAAAGTGTTAGTGCAGTTTTAAGCCTTAAAGCCTTTTAGAACACCCTACATATTGATATAAACTGGAAATCAGGTTGCCAGCTTTACAGTGATTTGGTTACTAAGGAAAAATAAGGCAAAAGTTGTCAGTTTTGCTAAATCCACCCACCTCTTTTCAGTCATGGTTTGCATATGCTAGCTAGAAACTATGTATAAGAATGAAAAGGTTTTAAAAATAATCCCCATACCCAGCTCCACCCAACTTGGCCACATTTTTTTTATTAGTAGGACATTCTGCATAATTTGCAAGGACCTAGTATTACAAGAGGGCTTAGAAAATATTTTTTGACAAACTTAAATAAGAGTTTAGCCTGGAAGTCTTCAAGTTATCAAGGGAATTCACTTCAAAATTTAGACAAATGCTGAAGAACTTACCTAACTAGGGGGAGGTTTGTGATTGAATGGAGTCTGGAATAATAAAAGAACCAAATTGCCCCCTTGGAAATGATGTAAATGAGTTGGCAAGCCCTTTCCAAATAACAGCTGAAGCTGAGCAGACGATAGCAGAGCTGCAGCAACTCAGCAGAGATGTCCAGCACAGAGGAATGGAAAGCCAGAGGAGAACAGTTGAGATGACAGCATAGAGCTGCAGGGCAGAGAGAAAAGCCCTTCAGCCAAAACAACTCTTAGTCTTACACCTCTGGGAACTATGTGTTTCTGTGGATAACCATGGAGTAGTGGCACCTGAATCAGAGAAGGGTTGTAACATGCATAACACCTTAAGAATGTGAATTGCTCAGGCTGTGTGGGTTCCCTGGCTACAAATTTTGCCTATACTTTTGCTCCTCCATTGTTAATACTCAGTCACAGGAAGTTCACAAGCCAGAAAATTCTCAGCACCTGTTCTCCCAATGCTGATGTGGTCACCTGAGGGAGAGTCTACTCATACCCTGATGTGTATGGGTAGAATGTTTCCTAGCACTTATTTTGCCATGCTGCTTAACTGAATTACATTAAATAGCAAGAGCACTAGTTCTACATTCAATGGACCTGTGTTCAAATCCTAAGTCTAACACTACCTTGGCTAAGTCAATTAATATCCTCCACCTCAGTTGCCTCATTTGTAAAATAAGAGGTTGGATTAAATGACCTCTGAGATCTCTTTCAGCTCCAAGGTTATGGCCTTGTGGAATGTATTTTTCTTTGAACTAATGTGATCCATAGTTGATTGGTAAAAGAAACACATTAGTAGGGGCTCATGAGTTATAGTTTTGTATTGATACTGACTCACACTGTATCTCTATCTGGATTAGCATTCAGAGAACTCATATGTCAGGGTTTTAGGCACTACAGTTAGATATATGTTGGAGAAAAGAAAAAGGTTAAGGAAGGAAATAGTCTACTATCTATGGTAGATAGAAAAATCATAACTGATGATGGAGGGGAGGAAGAACTACTCAACTCTTTTTTTTACTTCTGTTTTCTTAGAGAAAATAATCTTTGAGCTAGAGGTGAAGAATAGAAGTCTCATAAGGAGATGAAAACCAGGACAAGTAGAAAGATAGAAAGAAGGTACCTATAGCTCTTAATAAATCAAAGTCAAAAGGCCCAAACAAGCTATTTAGGGCCATGAAAGAATTGATTGTTATGATTGCTTGATCATTGCTGATGATCATTCAAAGATCATAGAAAAGAGGAGAAATTCTTCAGGGCTAGGGTAAGGCAAATGCTTTGATTTTTTAAAAAATGAATAGAATGGAGTCTGAAAACTACAGGCCAGTGATCTTGACCTTGATTGTTTGCAAAATTCTGAAACATTTCCAAATAGCTGTCTTGTTAACATATAAAATAGGGATCATGAAAATCCAGCAGTTTAATTTGAAACAGGTTGTGTATCCTAGTTCATTTTCCTTTTCCTTTTGATAGGCTTACTAGGTTGGCTGATCAAGGAAATGCTACAGGTAAAACTACCAGGATATCAGAAAGCAATTGGCAAAGTTTTTCTCATGTTCTTATTGTGAAAACAATGTAGAAAAGATAAGTAGTTTTGGGACTGGTTGAATAACTCAGCCTAAAAAAATTGTTAGTCTGTTTGGAGTGTGGTCTTTAGAGGAGTGCCCTGGGAACCTCTCTTTGACCTGTATTGTTTTAATATTTTATCAGTGGCTTGGATTGAGACATAAATGACATGCTTATCAAATTTCCAGATGATATAAAACTAGGAAGTGTGGTTAGCACACTGGATAACAGCCTAGAACCCTGGGATTATTTAAAAAAGATGAAATTTAACAGGGATACACATAACATTTTATGATTGGGTTCGAAGATAAACTTCTCAAGTGTAAGATAGGAAAATATGGCCAAATATCACTCTATATGAAAATGAACTGGGTGTTTTAGTGGATTTCAATCTCAATATGAATCAACAGTGTGGTGACAGGCAAAAAAAGCTGCTGTGACCTTCGACTGCATTAAAAGAGGAGGAGTATCCAGAATTAGAGTGGCATTAGTTCAACTATCATTTAATGTGGTCAGACTACATCTGCAATCTGTGCTCAGTTTTGGTTGCTACATTTTAGGAAAGTCATCCATAAACTGAAAAGCCCCCAGAAGAATGCAGTCAAGATGGTGAATGGCCTTGAGATCATGCCACATGAAGCATTACTTGAAGAAAGGTGTAATGTTTAACTTGGAGAAGACTGGGTGCCTCTCCTAATTGCCAAATTATACTCATCCAGGAGTCACCTTCACAGTAGGGAGGTATAGATTTGAAGATACATAAAAATCCATACTTACATAAAAGATCAATTAGGGCATGTCTGTTCACTTTACAAAAGAATTATTCTCTTTAGAGAAGGATTCATCAAAGTTTTCCTTCCATTAGCCAGCTCTCTAGCTACTTCACAATGACTAGATTCACAAAAATGCAGCTTATATAGAACTTTCCAAGAACATAACCACTACCTAAAGGGAGGAGTCCCATCCATTTTGCTTATGGATGGAAATTACAACCATCAGTTAGGAGTCTTTGAAATGGCAAGTCTCAAGTCTTGAAGGACTGATTGCTGACTTTGAATTGACACAGACACAATGAAATTACTTCTTAGGGAAGTGAAAGTTAGATGTCATTATTGTACAAATATAGTGTAAGCAAGGGCTCTCATGCTATATAGGCAAATAATGCTTAATAAATACTTGTTGACTTGATTTAAATGTGACCCACAAAAGGCATACCATCCAGCTTTCAAAAACCCAATGCCTCAAACTACTGTGCTGTTTAGGTTTTAAATGTCCTTATGTTTTAGGGGATGTCTATTGATGTTGTAGTCTTACTATGATGTATTTTTGTAGCATCATTATATTCACTGTGAACGATTTTGAAATGGAGAGGAAAAATGTGTCTTCAGTTTGATGAAAGTATAAAATTGGATTTTACAATGCAAATAGTTCAAAGGCTATTCCTACAAATGTATGCATTTATAGATACCCGCAAGGCCTTGCTGGGTTGATAAGTTCACAGTTACTGATGGACACCCACGAAACACTTAAAAGCAGCATAAAACAGAATATTCCTAGAGGTATGTGTTTATGCCTGGAATAGATCTCCTCTGAGGCAGAGTGGAAAGCTTATTGAAAGCATTTGACCTCAGTCTTCACAAATTGTTTCCTTTTGGGTTGTAGGGTTTGCTCTTATATGGTGAAAGCTTGTACTAATTTTATAGGGAGTCCTGGTTATACCAGAGTAATGACACAGTGTGGCAGTCCACAGAGAGGTGGAGCTGGGGAACAGAAGCTCATCCAATCTCTGAGAACCAAAGGAAGTTTGGCATGTATCCAAACTTTTACCCTCTGTGGGGTGGTGGTCATGGTGGTAGTGGAACCCTTAACTGCTATGGTGAGTATGAAACTATTTAGTTTTTTATCCTTCCTGAAGAATATCATCAGGGATATTAAAAGGCCATTGGATTTAAAAACAGAAATTTAGTAATTCTTTTAAAAAATAGCCTAGTTCATTTTTCAGACAAAGAAACCAAAGCAACTCTATGGTCATATGAAAAAATTCTCTAAGTCGCTATTGATTAGAGAAATGCAAATTAAAAAAACTCTGAGGTATTACTTTACACAGATCAGATTGGCAAATATGACAAAAAAAAGAAAATGATACATATTGGTGAGGATGTGGGAAAACTGGGACACTAATGCACTGTTGGTACAGTTGTGAACTGATCCAACCATTCTGCAGAGCAATTTGGAACTATGCCCAAAGGGCTATACAACTGTGAATAGCCTTTGAGCCCAGCAATACCACTGCTCAGTCTGTATCCCAAGGAGAAAAAAAGGGGAAAGCATCTATTTGTACAAAAATATTTATAGCAGCTCTTTTTGTGGTGGCTAGAATTGGAAATCAAAGGGATCAATTGGAGAATGGTTGAACAAGCTATGGTATATGATTATGATGAAATACTATTGCGCTATAAGAAATGATTTACAGAATGGCTTCAGAAAAACCTGGAAAAAATTACATGAAGTGATGCAAAGTGAAGTGAGCAGAACCAGGAGAACATTGTACACAGCTATAGCAATATTGTATGATGAAGAACTGTGAATGATTTAGTGTAGAGAATGTGTATTCTCAGAAATACAATGATCCAAGACAATCCCAAAGAACTCAGGATGAAACATACCATTCTTCTGTAGAGAAAGAAGCGATCTTGTCTGAATACAGACTGAAGCATGCTATTTTTCATATTTCTTTCTTTGCTTTTTTAATCTGAGTCTTCTTGTACAAAATGAATGATACAGAAATGTTTTACATGATTACATGTGTATAACCTATATTGGATTGCTTACCATTTCAGGGAGGGAAAAACGGGTAAAGAATATGAAACCCAAAAATTTAAAAAAAAAACCCAAATGTTTTAAAAATTATTTTAACATGTAATTAGGGAAAATATTATTTTGAAAAAGACAGCTTATTTTATGACAGCTGAGAGTTTATACAAATACTGTGTTTATATAGTAATTTCCTCACAATAACATGGTGTGGTAGGCAGTTCAAGCCTTATCATGTTATGCATTTTTAGATTGGAAATCTGAAGCTCAGAGAAGTTATGTCAATCAGTCAATGAAAATTGATTAAGTTCCTATTATGTGCCAGATAACTCTTCTAAGGACTGGCAATACAAAAAAGGGAGAAGAAAGTCCTGGTTAAACGCACATGGGGGAGACAGCATGCAAACACTGATGTACAAATAAGTCACTATACAGAGTAAATTTAAAATAAGCAACAGAGAGCAACACTAGAATTAATTGGGGATCATGGAAAGGCTTCCTATAGAAATCGGGATTTTAGCTGAGACTTGAAGGGAGCCACTGAAGCTAGGAAGTAGAAATCAGGAGGGAGGGCATGAGGGACAGCCAGTGTTAAAATTTAGAGTCAGGTGATGGAATCTCTTGCACAAGGAACAGCAAGGAGGCCGGTATCACTGCATCACAGCTGAGAGTTTATATAAGCAATTAGTGTTAATATAGTAATTTCCTCACAGTAGCATTGTGTGGAAGGCAGTTCAGGCATTAATTATCATACTCTCAATTTTATAGATTGGAAGTCTGAAGCTTAGAAAGGTTTTGTCAGTTAACAAAAATTCATTAAGTGAATACCATGCATCAGGTGTTATGCTAAGTGCTGGTGATGCAAGGACAGAAAAAAAAAAGACCATGAACTCTGCCTTCAAGGAGCTCACTTTCTAATGAGCAAGACTTCATACAAATACCTATGTATATGCAACATTCGCACAGAGAAAATGAAAGAATGGAATCTCAGAGAGAATGAATGGGGGGGAATGGGGGCCTCTTGCAGATGGCAGGATTTGACTGGAGTCTTGATGAGGAGGGATGACATTCCTAGCATGGGGAACATACAGTAAAAAGTCAAGTTGGGTGATGGTGTATCATGTGGGTGGGAAGACCAGCAGGAAGGCCAGTGTCACTAGATTATAAAGTATATGGAAGGAAGCAAAGTATAAGACTAGGAAGGTAGAAATGGACCAAATTGTGAAGGGCTTTAAATGAGAACAGAATTTTACATTTTTCCTAAGGGATAATTGGAAGCCACTGAAGTTTATTAGGTGGAAGAGTGGCATGGTCAGACATTAACTTTAGGAAGATCACTGGTATGTGAGTGAAGGATAAATTAGGATCAAGAGAGACTTGAGTCAGGGAGTCCAACTAGTAGACTAATGTACTAGTCCAGGTGAAAGATAAGGAGGGCCTGTACCAAGATGGCAACTGTGCAAGGAGAGGAAAGGTGACATATAAAAGAGATATTGTGAAGGTGGAAATATCAAGGCACAGCAATGGATTGCAGGCAGGAGGTAAATGTGAATGACAAAGGCTCATTGAAAGTCCTACAGCTAGTTTCAGAATTGAAATTCAAACTCATGTCTCTTGACTTCAACTCTAATATTATTTCTACTACTATATATAACTTTTATCTTTTCATTCCCATCCAGAAAGGTGTTCTTTTATGTAAAGCTTTGAGACCTCTTTTAACCTAGGAAGATTTCAGTTTTCGCCATCTGCTTTGCTGCTACACCCTAAGGACCATGGGTGCATTTCTATTTGTCTCGCAGTTAAAACCTTCTACCTGCATTATTTCCACTTTATTAAAAGGAGAGCTCCTTGAGAGCAGGGAATGTTTTCTTTTCTACACGCATTCTCAATGCTTAGTACAGTGTTTGGCACATTGTAAACAATAAATGATTTTTCTTTCATTTATACTTTCATTGATTCATTCATTCCTTATACCTGTATGCTGTGTTCATGATCTATTTTTAGAACTTCATCTATTTTCTCATTTAGTACAGTATTAAAGTGTACTTTGTCTTTTATTATTTATTTATTGTATATGTTATTTATTACATTTATCATTAAAATAAAAATAACTTATTTTTCCTTCCATTTATTTCTGCCCAAATGATTTCTGCTATCCATTCCCTTTTGGATTACTAGATTTTCTTATACAATTACACATTCTTAATATAAAATAGTGTCCTGTTCCCCCTTTCACTTATGCTGTTTCTTTTGAATAAAGTATATCCATTTGGAGCCATGTTTTAAGTAATGGATTTCAGCTCATTGATATGTATGAGGCAAAATTTGCTTCTTGAATTCTTATCTACAGTTCATATTCCTTTTTGCCTAAACTTCAGGCTTTTGTATATAGACACTTGAGCCCATGGGTTTTTACTACTGGGGCCTTTCTTTGATTATGTCTCCTGTTGACTATGTAGATGCAAAGTCAATATGAAGCTATGGGGAAAACATAGAGGGTATTAGCAAGGGGATCAAGATAGACCTCATGTGAGAGACAGGGAATATTTCTAGTTCTGGATATAAGCCTTTGCAAAGATACGGAGAAATGATTTTGAATATCATGTACTGCAGCAAAGGACAGGTTGGTTGCATCATAGACTGTGTAAAAAGAAATTATATGCAAAAAAAAAGAAAGAAAAGGTAAATTGAGGATAGGTTATGAGGGGAACAAAATAATTTTAATTTTATCCTAAAAGAAATTTCTTTTGTATTAAGCCCTCTGACTTGACCTATCTGTTACTCACTCTGGTCCTACTTGAAAGCCTAATATTTCCCTTCCCCTTTAGCTCTTTCCATATATCCCCTCCTCCTGGGTGTTGACCTTGCAGCTATCACTATCGTCTACCAGAGTCTGGTCTGACATTTACCTATCTCAGTGTACCTAGAGTCAGTTAGAAAACTTCAGAAATTTAACACTGAAGAGACTTTGAATTTGCAAACATTCTAACCCCTCATTCATGTCCTAGTGAATTCACAAAACAAGTTATTTACAGGAAGACATAGACAAGAGTTTCATAGGATGGATAGGCATGGATGAGTTCTGAGCTGCTTCAGTTAGCAAGAGTGCCCATATCAGTGAGATTACAGATCCATCAAAGTATCTGTTACTGTAAAACAGAAATTAAATCTAAGACTTGTACTTCTGATATCCTCAAAAACTGTTCCAAATATGTCTAACCTGGGTCAATTTAAGTAAACCATCATGGAAGGGGGGCATATGTTGAGGGTTGGTAGTCAGGTCTAGAGTTAAGAAAATTTGGTTCTTGACCCAGCTTCAAATCAAGTAAAGATAAAGGCTTCCAGAGTATAAATATAATTTTTGAAGTCCTTTCTCAGACCCATATCCCAGGAAAGATAGCCTGATTTGAATGAAAATAGGCTTTCTAAATCTGAAACAGCTATTAGAACACTTGAGGTTCATTGTCAACCATGAAGACTTAGCATGTCTACCTGGATTCTCAATGCCAATCATATTATAAAAACAGCAGCAGAACTCATGGGTTTTCTCTTCTTTTTAAAAGTTATCTTTGTGAAGTTTTTATTCAACAGCCATTTCCAAATATACTAATTTGCTTAAGCAGGATAGACACCCAAAGATATTTGACCCATGTCAAAAGCAATTAGTTCAACAGCTCTCTGCAGCAAGCTGATGAATTGTTCATGCATGCTGTGGTTTTGTAACTTGAAATGATTCTTAATGGAGTGACAATCTCAATTCCTCAAGTAATTGATGGAAATAAAGGGTAGTACCCCCATGTTCAGAGTGCAGTGTCCTGGGATGGCAGTAATAATGTATGTGTTTGCAAATGGATTCAAATCAGTATTTTGTACACTGGAGGATAACTGCTACACTCACATGATGGCCATCAATAGGCAGCACAGAGGCTATTTAAAACAAGAGACAATCATCCACCCCAAACAAGCTCTCCTTGGATTTGTAATTCATTATGATTTTTGATTCAAGACATGAATCTCAAATGATTTCTTTTGTGAATTTTTCTTGTTTTTGTTTCCTGGCAGCTTTTGTTTCATTGCCGAAATGAACCCCCTTGGCACCAGTCTAATTTGGATACATAAAATATAAAGTTTTTGAGTTCCATTCTTTTGGGGCTTCCCCAACTTATAGCAGTTTTTTATTTGTCATCCTATTGAACGTAAGTGGAAAAGTGAACGATCACGGTTTTTGTTCTATTTCCTAGTTCTATTAATTTGGTCAAGTTTTAACCTCCGTTGTCTCATGTTAAAATATAGCTATTGATTCTTGAAATACCTACCTTATGGTGTTGTGAGGATCAAATGAGACAATATGTCTCAATATATTTACCATTAAAGGCAGTTGCTACTGTTTTTGTCCTCAAATCCCATGATTCTGTGGACCTGAGGACATCCTAAGACACTATCCTAAAACAGTATGATGTAGGACAGGCCACACCAGTGACTGAGGTCTAAAGTCATGGATTTGGTAGGTGACTATATAAAAAGATAATCAAGGCCAGAAGGCCTGAGGTTGGGAGAAGTTCCAGGGGAAAGGTAGAAGCTGTATTCTACTCCTGCTTCCATGGGAAAAGGACCAGGGCAGAGAGAAGTACTTGAGGCAAATAGGAAAGAGAAGAAATTATGTGATTCTGAAAGGTTTGGAATAGTGAACTTGGTCAGAGGTTAAATTTGAGAAGGAAAGCTTTGGAGAAATTTGTAAGAATTTGAGGAAAATTTGAAGGCAGATCATCTCTAGGCTAGATATTGATCCAGATTTCACTTCTAGTTTAAAAGAAGAGTATGCTGAAGGATGATTTACTACTACTACTACTACTACTACTACTACTACTACTACTACTACTACTGCTGCTGCTATTACTACTAGCATTTACATAGTGCTTTAAGGAAGCCATAAACATATTAAGAAGCAATGTGGCATAATGCATAGGAGAGCTAGTCTCAAATCCAGGAAGTATTGTATTTAAGTTTTCCCTCAAATATGAACTGGCCAGGTGACCCTGGGCAATCCATTTAAACTCACTGTGCTCTCAGCAACTGTCTATAAATTGTAGAAATAGTGCCCACCTGTGTTGGAAGAGTTTCATCTCGTGGGAATTCTCTAAACTAATGAATTCAAAGTTCAAATCTCTATCGCTCTAAAGGATTAAAGACAATTAAGGAAGGTCAAGGAGGATTGGGGAGTAGAACCTAAGAAGAAAGACTGAAGAAGGAAGAGTAGAAGGAAAAATAAGACAAAGCAAGTAAGAAAAGGTAAGGGGCAATAAAGGAGAAAATTAAGCTGTTTAAGTGGATTGGTGGGTTAGTCAAATTAGTTAAGGTGATGAATGTTTAAAAAGGAGATGGTATGGCTCTGGGGTTGTTAAGACCAAGGAAAAGAAATTCGGTGGGTTTGTTCAGCTATTAAGAGGTCAAAATTGGCTGGAAAAGTTTTACTGAGGTGTAAACACCCACAAATACTTTAAAAAACAAAAACAAAAATTAAGGCTAGACATTTCAAAAAAGTACAGAGAATAGGGAAAATTGTGCAGTGATTCCTATAACCTGTATGATGTTTGTATGTTTATCAGAGCCAGTGACTAAATATGGCTTTGAAACATAGGCTGATCTCCTTCTGGAAGGAAGTAAAAGGGACCCAAAGAATACCATTCTATACTCTGTGTTGTTAAGGAAAATGAAAGTGTTCCCAAAGGAAACAGGAGAAAGTATTAAATGGGTTGGGGAGAGGGATCTGAGGTGGAGGAGAGACTTGATTCTTGTCAGATGTTGAGTGGAAGAGTACAACATAGAGGAGAAAGGGAAGAAAAAGGACAGATACTACTACTACTACTACTACTACTACTACTACTACTACTACTACTAGCATTTATATAATGCCTTAAGATTTGCATAGCACTTCGCAAATATTATTTCATTTTATTCTCAAAAAATCCCCTCAAGGTAGGTGATATTGTTGTTTCTATTTTATAGATTTTAGAAGTAAGAAAAGTGAAGCTGAAAAGGGTAATTTGTATAGGGTTACATAGCTGTTATGTACATGAGGCAGAACTAGAACCCAGGGCTTCTTGACTCCAAGCCTAGCATTCTATCTACTGCATCACCAAACTCCCTGCAATCATATAATTAGATCTTAAGAAGAAATTTTAGTCTCTTCTTGAAGAGAGAAGCTGTATGTTTTGAACAGAAGGGAGCTCCCTGTCCTCCCAAGAATTATAGAGTAGAGCAGCAGAAACAGTCAGGTGAGAGATCATCTAGAGCAAGGTCAAAGGAAGAAGAGGAGTAGTTTTTGACGATTCTGTCCTTAGGGGTGTTGAGGCAGCTGTTTGTCAGCATGATTGCACAAGAGAGTACTATTATTTTTCTGGGGCCTATATACAAGACATAACAGAGACCCTCTAGGCTTATCAAATGGGTAAAAACTATTCACTTCTGCTGATTCATCTAGACAAAAACATCAGCATTAGAAAGAATCTAAAATATATTGGCAATAAATTATGAAGTTTTTGGGAAAAACTGAAGCGCATGAGGGCACAGATTGCCGTTTCCTCACTGTTGCCACTGAAATCAAGGGCTGAAGAAGAGAAAAAAAAATAATTTGGGAAATGAACAGCTGGCTCCAAAGGTGGTGACAGAGCATGGTATTTTGACATCTGGACCATAATTTAAAATATAGCTGTGACAGAGTCCTCGCCAAAGTCAGAATATACTAACAAAGTCTTGGAACAACGTATTTTCTGGTATCTCAAAAATCTGACCAAAAAGAACTTAAATGAAAAAGGATAGGGTAGTGAAATGGCTGTGTATGCACACATGCCAAGCTGGGCACAACAGAGAATAACTACAAAGAAGCAGTAATAGTAGCTGAGACACCTAGATGTTCATAAGATACAAAAATCCAACAACAGACAACAGTAAAGCCCATGGCTTCAAATATTTGTACACAAACACCCAAAGTGTGTTTGAGAATAAAAAATAGGGAATAAAAGTCATAATACATCAAATTTGTCCATTAAGGTACCATTGAAGCTTAGTCAGATGAAACCAATCACTAGACTATGTTTTCAGATGGGTATTCCTTATTTAAAATAACAACAACAAATGAGAAAAGGTAAATGAGCAGTAAGGTAGCATTTTATGCTAAAAAAAAAGTATACTCATGGGAGGAAATCCAGGAATGAAAGGCAGGAACCATGATAGAGAATATCTGGTTAAAGGTGAATAAAAGGGAAAACAAGTTATTTTTTTTATTGGAGTATACTACAGACCACCTGGACAGAAATTGAAAATAGATTAATTTTAGAACAGAGGTATGATATAGTAGTGATGGGGGATTCAATTATCCAGATACCTGTTAGAGCTGTCTCTGTGCCAAAAGAAGAGAAAGAAATAACTGTTTGAATTGTCTTAGAAATAATCTTATCCTTGAAAAGGTGGAGAAACCAATAAAGGAGAAATTCTATTCTGGATCTGATATTAACAGAGGAGAACTCACTTCTGCAGTAGAAAGGATAGGAAGTTTAGGACTCAGATTTTGTAAAAGAGAAGAGGAAATTTATACATGATCTGACATGCTCCCTAGCTTGGGGAAAGCACATTTCAAAAAGTCCAGAGGAAAGATAGGTAAGGTCTTGTGGACTAAAGTGCTATAGGGGATGTATGTCTATGGATTATAGTAGCTACTCAAGAAAGAACTTCTGAAGACAAAATGTTCCATCAAAGAAGAAGAATTGAATTTATCTGAAAAGAATGGTCCAAATCCACAGGGAACTTATAAATCAACTGAGATTTAAACAAAAAAGAAATATACAGAAGATAGGAGCAAGACCAGATAAGAGAGGATGAATATAATGGCATGTCACCATCTTATAGAGATAGTGTTGAATGGTAAAGCTGAGAATGAGCTGAGCTAAGGCTGGGAAAGCTTAGGATAACAAGAAAGGATTTTTAAAAGTTATATTAGGAGAAATAAAAGAAGATTCAGGAAGGGACAGGGTCTTTTTTTGTGGTGGATAGAATTATGGAAGTTGACAAAAGAGACAAGGTAGAGCTGTCAATTTTGATTTACTCTTTTTTTCTTCTGCCAAGGAGAATGACCATCACACTAGAAATGACAGACCAAAAATGACTACCAGAGAGTTGATATCCAAGATAAGTAGGAAAATATTATGCACCTAGTTTTCCTTGATGAATTCAAGTCACTTGGCCCAGATGAACTACATCCTCAGATACTAGAAGGCCTGTCAACCATGATAGTTGAGCTACTTTCAGTAATGGCTGAAAGAATTGTCATAAAAAATGGGAGAAGTACCCCCAAAATCAGAGAGAGGTAAATGTCCTTCTTTTCATGAGCATTAACCCCTTCCAACACTACTCTCTATCTCAACCTCCACTCACACTGGCAGGCTGGGTCTCCAGAAGATGGCTGACTATTTTGCCCAGGGTTCTGAAGGATTGGGAAATTTCCTAATACTGTTGCTCATGCCCTATCTGATGTGTTCCCCCAGTAAAACACTTAGCACAGTGCCTGAAACATAATAGGTGCTATATAAATGCTTATCCCTTTCCCCTTCTCTTCCAATATCAATTGACCAGTTAACATTTCCTCAGTATCAGTTAACCAAGCTATGTCATCAGCTTTTACAAAGGAATATTTACTGAGAGATTGTAATAAGGAGCTAAGTACAACAACATCTTGTTAAACTGGGAGGTTTCCCTCTGTACATCCACTCAGTCCCTGGAGAGAATGGACTGGAATTTAAAATAGTTGCTACAAAATATTCTCTATTTCCACCCCTGATGTGGGGAGCAAGGGTCTTCCTGGCCCTGCAAGTCCTTTTCTGTCTTATTGGAGATCTCATCAAGTGCATGTGTGGCACAGCTGATGGATCAGCCTCTCCCTTGCTCAGCTAGTCTAGATCACTCATTTGCAGTTTAGCAGCTGATTAAAAGATTTTTCATCAGTATGCAGTTATTTAACAAGAAACAGCCAGAAAATATGTGTGTGTACTCTGGAGTAGGGGGAAGGGCCCCTTCATTACATGCCTAGAAGAAGGCTAACCATAACATTATGTGGATTGGACCCAGAGAGCACATGCTCGAAAGACTGGCCTCTCATTGGCTAATCTCTGAATTTCTCAAAAAATAAAAAAAGGAAGAGAACAGAGTATACAAATTATATACTGATGAACATGACATGATTTCTGGGAAAATTCTAGAATGCATCATTAAAAAGATGGTTAGCAATCAACTGGAGTGGAAAGTGTTGATTACAAAGAGCCAGCATGGCTTCATCAAGATAGAGAAAGAGTCAAAATCAAGAGCAGGTCATATCAGACAAAAGTCATCTCCTTTTTTTGAAATGTTTACTTGATGAGTAAATGAGACCAAATGCTATGGATCTTTGTTTATGTTAATTTTAGCAAAGCTTTGACAAACTATCTCCTTCTAAACTTGTAGAGAAGATTAGTGAGATGTGGATAGATGATAATACAATTAGATATATTCTGAACTGGGTGTAAGGCTGGACTCAGAGTGATCTGTTAAAGGTTCTATGTCATTGTGGTCAGAGGTCTCTAATAGAGTATCCCAGGGATCAGTGAGTCATAGTTCTAAGATGTTATCCAATAGTTCTTAATTTGGATAACACTTTAGAAGACATCTAGTCAAATGTTCTCATTTCACAGATGAGGAAACAGAGGAGAATAAGTGATTTGTCCAAGGTCAAACCAATCCAATTCATTAAACATGAATTAAGTGCCTAATATGTTCAAGGCACTGTACTAAGCACTGGAAATACAAATAAGAAAAAGAAAAAAACAATCCCTGCCCTCAAGTAACTTATAATCTAATGGGAGAAGATCATTCATTAAAGGAATAGGTCATAAGAGTCAGAGCTGGAATTTGAATTCAAGTTCCATGACTCCAAGTTTGATGACAAAGTTTAACTCCTTTTCTGCAATACTACGCGTTCATATCTGTATTCTACATTATTTAACATTTTTTGTTAATGGCTTAGACATGTGTGTCATATTTATCAAATACAAGATGATGCAAAGCTGGAGTTTAGCTAGCACAATGATTGGTAGCATCTGGACCTAAAAAGATCTTAACGGGTTACAGCATTAAGCTGTTTCTAATAAGATAAAATTTGATGGGAAAAATGTAAAGTTTTGCACCTTGGTACAAATGCCTCCCCGAAACTTCACAAGCAGAAGATGGAGGAGGAATAATGGGACAGCAGTTGCTTTAAATAGCTAGCATTTATATACTGGTTTACAATTTGCAAAGCACTTCACATATATCTCTTTTTATTCTCACTACAACCTGTGAGGCAGGTGCTATTATTATCACATTTTACTGATGAGAAAACTTAAAGATGAAGTGACTTGTCCAGGTTCACACAGCTAGTAAGCGTCCAGATTCATTAATGGACAAACAGGTCTTCTAATTCAAGAAAATAATCCTTCATGGAGGTGCTCCATCAACAACATGAACTGAAGTGAGGAAGAAAGGAAGAAAATATGAATTAGTTAAGCTCCTGCTATGTGTCAGACACTGTATTAAGTTTTTTACCAATATTATCTAATTTGATTATAACAGGTGTTTAGTAAATGCCTGTTGATTGATACAACAATCCTAGGGGGGTAATTGCTATTATTATCGTCTATGTTGTACAGATGAGGAAACCGAGGCAAACAGAATTAAGTGACTTTTCCAGGGTCACACAGCCAGTAGGTGTCTGAGGGTGGATTTGAACTCAAGTTTCCCTGACTTTAGGTCCAGTGCTGTATTACCTGTTCCTCCCAGGTGCCTATTTATTCCCCTCTTTCCACCTTCTCTGAGCTTGGACAACAAATCCTTATTTCTACACATTTAGAATTCTTTCATGTTAATGGGTCCCAGTTGCAGTTGCATTTTTGGTACACTTCAATAAATACTTGTTAAACGGATGAATGAATTCTATTTATCTTTGCTCTTTTCCCTTGTAGAAGGTTACTCTGTGGGAGGTAGTAGTGTTTACCACCTGGGGCTTCCCAAGGAAGCAGGAACAATTAGAACAATTGTTTGAAAGGCAAATGGAGTAGAAGGTACCTCAAGCTTGCCCTATTGCTTTGGAGATGAATTTCCATTAGGCCCTTCCTCCTCATGACTCCTAAACAAGACCACACCAAGCCAATTGGCTATGAAAATGGTTGACTTCACAGCAGAGTTGGAAGTAGCCAGTTATGCACCCAGAGAAAGCTTCACAAAAATGCTCCCAAGGACAAATAGCCTTAAATGGTCCTTAAATAAGGGGCATCAGCCCCCATGGATGGAGATCCTCTCATGTCATCATCTCATATTGATATTTCTCCACGTCACATGAGATGCAATGGCTGTATGGAGGAAGAGGACCATCTGATAGTTTTGTCTTTTAAATAGTTAGTCTTGTTAACCAGATGCAAAACTTGATCATTTCTTTGCTACTGAAGGAGAATATGGTCTGTCAATGCTTCTAAATTTCAGTGCTCCAGTTGTCTAGCCCTAGTTATGTCTCTAAGTCTCAGTACTCAGAGAACTAGGCCCCCCAAAGCCACAACTTCTAGCAAGTTTTATTCAATGAGCTACTGTATATTCATAAACTGAGTCACTGAGATTTCGGAGAGCAAAGATGTATTTCTTCAAGGTTAGCTTCCCCCAAATCCATAGATGTTTCTCCCCTGAGAGTTGCTCCAGGTTCTGAGAAGGGCAGAGATACTACTACTTTCTTATTGAGTTGAGATGAGAGGACAGGGAACTTACATTTCACATGTTCAGAGCTTGCTGCAGTGATGAACACACTCAGTGCATGTCATCCAACCCAGGCAAAGTTTGAAGAAAGACAAATAAGTTGAAGAAAGACAAATGATGCACATACGTTTTTGTTGTTCTAAGAGAGCTCCGTCAAGGTATATTGCAGGGGCTCACGTTTTCTTTTTTGCTGAGGATGACTAAGTATGATGACGTACATAATCAAAAGAAAAACACAAAAGTGAGCTGCTGGATCCTTCTCCTTCCTCCCACATATGGAGTATGTTGGAGAATTATTTTAACTCTAGATATAGAAATTTTCTTGAAGGACTCTAGTATACAATAGTGCATACCAGAGGTATCAAACTCATGGCCCACAGGCCATAAGCAGCCTATAAAACTCCCTAGTAAGGAACCAGATTAAAATGTAATTGGGGAATGTTTAACAAAATAAATAAAAAATACAGTGCAACATAGATAATGCTAATTTGCAGTTTTCTAAGTTAGCATATGGCCCACAGGCTTACTTTTCTATTTGAATTTGACAGCACTGGACTGTATATTACATGAGTAAAATTCTGACACTTGGGTAGGTTTCTAGAAATTTTTGGTAATCTCAGGGTGATTTAACATCTGACACTTCAGCTTCTGCGTGGTTTTGCATTGCTATTAACATCATGGCTCTTAAGAAATATACAAAGATATTGCCATACTTTGTTGTGAGGCAGGGCAGTCTTTGGAATGTGAAGTGACCAACCAGCAAGTATAGATGCTGAACAGATGCTGAACACAGCAGGGGCTATTATTGTCGCCTTGAAATTCCAATCGCTACTAGCAAATGTAGCTCATCTGCAACTTTTGCAAGAAAACCTTTTCAGATTTAATTATAAGTATTATAAATAGGTTTGGAATCTAAATGAAGGGGCCCTGTGGTTAATGAATCACAATATGCCAGCAGTATCACCGACATTTTTGCCTCATCAGACAGAAGGATTCTAGGTTAGAAACATAAGCATTTCCTGAGGACATGACTCAAAGTTAGGAGGGATAATTAACACAGTGGGTGACAGAGTCAGGATCTACAAAGACTTTGACCAGCTAGAACATTGGCATAATGTAATGTGGTTGAATTTCATAGGGAAGTAAAGTTGATGTTAAAACCACCCCACCCCATTTTAGCTTTGACATTTTAACTAGTTGAGAACATATTTCAAATGATCAATCACTCATAGATCTTGGACTAAGTGCTAAAAGGCCTTTGACTGGAATGACTTGCATAAAAGTCATATTTGGATTGGCTGGGAAAATTTGGTCATGCCTTATAGGTTTGGTTGGTAAAGTATCAAAGGGATTGAGAAGAGGATTTTCTCTATAGGTTTCACCACTTCTAGTTCTGCCCTGAGGGACTGAAATGAATGAGTCGGTAATTCCTTTTCCTCATGACATCCCTTTATAAAAACTATATTGTTCCTACTGTGACTCCTCTTTTCCAGAAATTTGAGCAACTGTTGCTTTCCAACATACCCCTAAAAAGAAACTATCTTGGTGGAAGAAGGAGAAGCCAAGTCTCTTTTACTACTCCCCTTTGGCCAGAGAGGGGCGTTATAACCTTTGAGGAGTCCTAGCAGTGTTCCCAGAATATCTGATAACAGTATCTGCATTGGAAGCCAAAGACAGATAGATGGATATTAACCATGCTTAAGGTGGACTTCTTGAGCACCCCATGGATGAGGGAAAAGCACTTCCAGCACTAGGAACTGAGTTACTCCTTTGCCCCATTTCATTTCTCAGCTTGAGCCCACTCTCCCCTGGACTCTATATGTATGTGTGGAAGAGTGTGTCACAGACTTTTGTGAGATTATTTTGTACTGATTATGCTTACTTGTGCTACCTTGCTGTTTAAGGCAACTTGATGAAATGATTCTCAACCAATAATCTTGAAACAAAGTACTCAAGTAGTGACTCCAGCTGATGGTATTAAAGAATCACCCTTGACTTCCACTCTTATAACACTGTGGGGAAAATGAAGTCAAGCTGTAGAAATCCTAAGATTAATCAGTGGAAGTGGGAGTTGGAATAAGGCTCTTGGGAGCATATATAGGCTCTAAAGATAAACGTAAGGTATTGATTGGAACTAAAAAACCCCCAACTCTATAAGTATAATATAGATAAGATATTGTTAGACAACAGTTTATCTGAAAAAGATTTAGAGGTTTTAGTGAACTACAAGCTCAATATGGGTCAACAGTGTTATATGGGAACTGGAAAACTAAAGTGATTTGGGGTTGCATTATGGAAGGCATGGCTTCCAGGAATAAGGAGATGATATTTCTACCAAACTCTATCCTGGTCAGACCACAGCTGGAGTATTATGGTCAGTTCTGGGCATCACATGTTAGAAAGGACCTGGATGAGCTGGAGAGTGTCCGAAAGATAGTATCCAGGATGGTGAAGGGCCTTGAGTTAGTGTGATGTGAGAATCAGTTAAAGGAGCTGTGGATGTTTGATCTGGAGAAAAGAAGACTTAGGAAAGGGGGGGTATGATAGATATCATTAGGTATTTAATGGTTTGTCAGGTGGAAGAGGGATTTGATTTGTTTTGATGTTCCCAGAGGATAGAAGCATCAACCAAGGGTTAAAGTTTCAAAGAGACAAATGTAGGATTGACATCAGGAAAAAAATTCCCAATAGCTAGAGATCACCATAAATGGATGGGTTTTCTCTAGTGGAGTAGGTTTTCCCTCTTGAAAGATTTAAAGAAGAACCTTACTACCCACTACTTCCAGAGCCAACCCATTCCATTTTGGGGGGCATGAGTGGGTTTGTGTGGTTACTGTGGTCATTTCAAATAAAAATATTCTGTGATTCTCTGATGTGATAAATTGACACACCTAACAACTGAAATATATTTATAGTAAAATGGGCTTCAGGGTGAGTTGGTGTTCAGTTTTTGGTTTTGAATACTTAAATCTGTGGCCACTTTCTATAGTGTCTGTGATCTATTTCTGTCTCATGAATCTCAACAGGTTCAAGTATGGTGCTGTTGAAGACAAGGCTGTGGGTTTGATTTCTATTTGACCTATGGTTAACTTCCCACAAAGAGAAACTCTGTTCTGTGATTACAGACTGAATTCCCAATCAAAGCAGCTTGATGTAGTAGGATCTACACTGGACCTTGATCCTCTCTGCACCCCCCCCATTTTTTCCCCTTGAACTCTGCTATTAACTAGTTGTGTGACCTTGAGCAAGTCTCTTACCCCCTCTGGGTCTCAGTTTGATCATCTGCAGAATGAAGCTAATGATAGTGTCAGTACAACTACAGAGACTCACCATCTCATGCCTGCACCATTTCAATAGCCTTCTGGTTGGTCTATCTCTGCCTCAAGTATTTTTCTGTTCCTGTCTATCCCTGACTCATCTGCCAAAGTGATTTTCCTAAATTTCAAATCTGATGTATAAGAGCTCTCTGTCACCTTCAGGATCAAATATGAAACCATCTGTTTGGCATTCAAAGTCCTTGATTACCTGGCCCCTTTCTACTCTTCTTAGATACACCCTACTCCCTTCCCTCCATCCTCCATATACTCTGTAATCCAGTGATACTGACCTGCTTCACTGTTGCTCTTGCAAGATCATCATCTCCCAATTTCAGGCGTTTTCACTGGTTGTCCCTTATGTCTGGAACTGTCTTCATGTCTTCACTGTGTAGATTACTTGGTTTCCTTCAAGTCCTACCTAAGGTCCCACCTTCTACATGAATCCTTTCCTGATCCGCCTTCATACTAATGTCTTCCTTCTGTTATTTATCTCAATTTGCCCATATATGTCTTCTTTGTTATCCATTAGACTGTATGCTCCTTGAGAGCAGGGACTATTTTATTTTTGCATTTCTTTGTATCCCCAGTGCTTAACACAATGTTGGCACATAGTAGGCACTTCATCAATGCTTGTTGACTGTCACCTAATTTAGCCTCGATAGGACTTCTTTCATGGGAGACTGCCCCATCTGGCCGTGGAGATGCTCAGCTGATTGTATTGAAAGCATTGCCTATGTTTATGGTAATGCCAATAGTGCTGAATTCCAAAGCAGTGTCCATTCAACTCATCCAGGTGTTGTAGAGGCTTTCCTGTTCTTATGTGGGCTCAATTAGGTGACCTCCAAGGTCTCTTCCAACCCTTAGCTTCTATATAAGCTTCACTTATGCTATGTTATGGTGCACCACATTGGTCAAAATCCATCCATTCCAAGTTGGTGTCCCTGGCTATGGACTTGACTTCAAAGATGTAATTTTCTATAGTGAGGTTGGAATCATTAAAAGTGTCATGGCTGAGGGTTAAAGATCAGCACATATCTCTTAGTCTGTTGGTCTGGGTCTGGCTAGGGCACAGTCCTACAGTTTTGTCCCCTTTATTATCAGTAACATTTATCAACAATTAGAACTTGGGTATGAGTTAATGTAGAGGGTGCTGGTCTTGAGGTGGAATATAGCTAAGTATAAATCCCAGTTCTATTACTTACTACTTAGGTGACTTGGATCAAGAAACTTCTCTTTTTTGGGATCTCAGTTTCATTAACTATAAAAAACACAGTGGCTGTGTCACTCTAGGTAAGTGTCACAGCTTCTCTGAGCCTTATTTTTAGAATCTGAAAAATGGGCATAATACTTGTAAATCTGCTTCAGGTTTAAGAAACTATTTAATAAGCATTAAAGTATGATACCAATGTTATTTTTTATTAGCATATAATTGTTTTGTATGGGGCATTATGTTGGGTGAAATTCATTTTTAGCACCCTCAGAGACCTCTCTCTGCTCTATAGCTACCCTTATATAAGCTCCCTAGAACCTTATCCCTAATGACCCCCTTTCCCTCCTCCCCCCGCACACACAAATTAGAACCTCTTTCAGGAAAGTGTCTAAATCATCCATACTTCGGTGTGAAAAGCCTGGAGTTCTTGCCGTATGAGGATAGGTTGAAGAATTGCCAACATTAGCTTAGAAAAGACATTTAGCGGAGGAATGTGATAGCTGTCTTCAAGTGTATAAAAGGCTAGCAGATGGAAGAGGAATGTGATTTGCTCTAGTTGGCTCTAGAGTGTGGAAGGAACAATGGGTAAAAGTTTCAAAGGGGCAAATTTGGGTTTGATGTCAGGATTGCATTTCCCAATGATGAGACCCGTCTGAAAGTGTACTGGGTTACCTTAGGAGATAATGGGTTGCCCTTCATTGGAAGTTTTCAAGCAAAGGATGAATGATCAGTTATTGGTTATGATCTTTAGAGTTTAAAGCTTTTCATATTCTTCCCCTTCCCCACCTTTCTAGTCTTCTTATTCCTTTGACTCTACTCCCACAAAGTAATCTATGACCCAGTGAAATCGGCTTTATCTTCCTTACGCAAGATACTCCATTTCTCACTGCTGGGCATTTTCACTGGCCCCCATGCCTGAAATACTTCCTCTCTTCATCTCTACCTACTTGCTTCCCAGGCTTCCTTTAAGTCCCTGCTAAAATCTCACCTCCTATATTCTTTATCCATATCACCTCTTCAGAGCTCCCTTAAATCCAGTGCCTTCCCTGTCTTGATTACCTCCAATTTATCCTGTACATATCTTGTCTGTATACGGTTATTTGTTGCCTCCATCCAACCATAAGGTCCTTAAGGGCATGGATGGTTTTTTGTCTTTCTTTGTGTTCCCAGCCTGTAGCACAGTCCTTTCATGTAGCAGGCCATTTAATAATTGTTTATTGGCTGATTGACTAGCTGACTAGGGGGGATATTTGTTCAGGTGTGGGTTGGATGAGGTGGTCTCTGAGGTCCCTTCGAATTTGGAGATCTGTGAATAGAAAAAATACGCTTTGCTTTTGTCTTTCTTTTTTATCTGTAGTACATAGCATAGTGTTTGGTACGTGTTGTCGTTCAATGGTGCCTGACTTTTTGTCACCCTGTAAGACCAACTGTCTATGGGGTTTTCTTGGCGAGGATACTAGAGTGGTTTGCCATTACCTTCTCTGGTTTTATGCAGGCAGGGGTTAAGTGACTTGCCCAGGGTCACAAAGTTAGTAAGTGTCCGAGGTCAAATTTGAACTCTGGTCTTTTTGAGTCCAGGGCCAGTGCTCTTATCCACTGCACTACCTAACTGCCCTATTCTATGCCTGAAACATAGTAGATTCTTAATAAAGGCTTCCCGAGTGAATGACTGAATGTTACCTCAAAAAGAGGTATTTGTACTCTAACTATGGAAGTGAATAGCTTTGCCATTAAAAAGTTTTATGTTCTGGAGACATGTGGTGGACACATTTTGGGTTTGTAGTTTGGGGAAATGACAGGCTGAAATCATACTAGGAAGGCAGCTCCTTTCTTACCCTGCTTTTGTGTAATGACAAGGCTGATGCTGATAATCAATGGCATAGCCTCAAAAGGAAGAGGGTGGAGAGTAATCTACAAACTGGATAAACACATCCTGTCTACTGAAAAATTGACTCTATTTACATGTAAATTGACATTAGAATAAAGCTCAGGTTCATGACAATGGCAGGATTCCAAAAATATCTTGTGAAACCTAAACATTTGAAAGGTAGCCTTGAGAGGCTTTTTTTCCCCATGCTTCACATGGACAGAGCCAGGGCAACCTGCTTCCTGCTCTGCTTCCAATACTTATTGGGGAAAATGCTCGGTCATCTTCAGACCCAAGCTGTAGAGAGCTGCATGTGATCTATGTGTATGTGATGGCATCACGCAGATTCTAGAAACAAAACAAAACATGTTCACTTCATATTAGGCTGGAAATTACATATTTCCGATCCATGTTCCTTTCTGGGCCTTCATTGTCCCCAGCAAGGCATCTTGTCTATCTGCTTCACCAAGTATTTTCAGTGTTCCATTATTTTCAGTTTACTTCTGATGACCTTTGTCACTCTTTGCTTTCACTCTCTGGCTCTGGGTGATGGAGTTTAATGCTTGTTTGCATTCATGATTTAGGAGAAAAAAACACAGCCAGCAACCAACAGCAACCTTGCTCATTTCATCTGGGATAAACTACAAGTCTTTTCCCCTTGGCCTATCTTATTAATATTGGATAGCATTTACTTTCAAAGTGACTTTGCAGAGTTGCCCTAAGGGTGCTGTACAAAGGAGGCTTTCTAATGCAAATTGGATTGGATTGAAAGTTCTGTAAAAAGCAGGCCCGAATGACCCAGCTCTCAAAGTCAAATCCCAATCCCCAAAGCAATTGTTCGATCAATTGATCCATCAACAAATATTTACTAAGCACTTCCAATGGCCAGAGTGCCCAGACTATGTATGACATGTGGTTGGAAAAATAGCCTTTTGCGCCAGTCCATCAGGAAACATAGTGTGGACAGATGCTGTAGATGGACGATGAGCTGGGCCTAGAGTTGTATAAAACTAGGAGACTGGGCTAGATTGTATTTGGAAAATTAAAGTGCATTTTTCTATGGTCTCAGTCTACAGCCTGAAAGGAAAAGCCCATCTTATTAACCCCAGGATGCCCCTAATGATCTTTAGTCACTGCCAAATACTGAACTCTGATTTCAGTATAGTCACAATTGTGGGTGAAGATAGAGCACAATGCCAAGGGGCAAAATAATGGTATTTTAACTCAATTCTGTTCAATAAATAATTATTAAACACCTACTATGTGCAATGTCTTGTGCTAGACTCTGAGAAAACAAAGACAAAAATGAAATAGTCCTTGTCCTCAAGGGACTTGCAGTCTACTGCTGATGAAAAGCATCTGTGTAGGCAAGTAAATCCACATAAAATAAGTGCAAAGTAACATAGTAGTGGAGGGGAGAAACATTAAAACTAGGGTGGGAATGATAAGCAATGATCTTGTTTAGGTGGTAGTTCTCGAACCAAGCCTTGAAAAGTAGTAGGAATTGTGAAAGACCAAGGTGAAGAACAGTATTCCAGGCATTGGCCAGGCCTGGCCAAGGGCACAGAGGTGGGAAATGAAATATTACATACGGACAGTAGGAAGTAGGCCAGTATGGCTAGAACATAGTGATTATGGTACAGAGTAGTGTGAATATTATGTATTCTCAACAAAGACTTAAGCAAAAGTGTTGCAATAGGCATTGTCAAGACCTTGTATAACTAGAAAACACATATGGCTCAGTTATGTAGCAAGAGTGAGAGAAGGACAATGGATGGTATTCATGAAAGAAAAAAGAACTTTAGCAAAACCTTCAGTGAAATGAGAGGCCATGCAGGAGGCGTGGGAATCCTATATGAAAAATTTATGGGAGACATGGACAAGAATGAGAAGGTAAAAATGGATTATATTCTTTCCTCCTGTTGGGAGCAACCATATCAATTAGAACAAGGATTCTCTGTGTGGAAATATGAACAAAACGCTATGCTAAGTACTAACGGGGAAATAAAGAATTAGGAGACGGTGTGGATGCCCTCAAGAAATTTATTATCTAGTTGTAGGGTGATATATAGAGAAACTTCAAGATACAACTAACAATGCCAGGTAGTTATTAGTTTCAAATAAGAACTTTAGGCATTCAGAGACATAAGAATAACCATGGTTTAGTATAATCAAGGAAGCATTCACAATAATAATAACTCGCATTTAAATTTTTAAAATTTTATTGATACCTTATATTTACATAATTTTTATTTTCTCATACATCCCTACCTTCTGGATCCCACCCCAGCATGCCATCCCTTGTGATAAAGAATAAAAAAGAAAGAGAGGGGAAAAAAAGAGCTTAGGAAATCATTCAATAGACTGCTAGATCTGGAATCAGGAGGACATGGGTTCAAATCTTGCCTCATAGTTTCTGTATGACTTTGGGCATGCCACCTCTCCCTGAGACTCAGTTTGTTTGTAAAATGAGAGAGTCGGATAAGAAGACTTCTAATATCTCTTCCAGCTCTAAATTTATGATCTTAGGATCAATTAAATCAGAGAGTAAATACAGTATTTTACATCCATAGTCCTCTACTTTTATAAAAGAATGGAGGAAGGTGTTTTTTCTCGTCACTTCTCTGGGACCAAACTTCATCATTTTTGCAACTCCTATAACATTCACTATATCTACAGGCAACTTTCTGGGTGGAGGATGAAACCTCAAAATCATTTTAATTTCTATTTTTTTATTATTTATGATTTGTACCATCTTTTATATGCTTATTAAGGATCACAATACTTCTTTGAGAGGTGTTCTTCTGAGTGTTTCTTCATATACTTTGACCACTTAATCTTTGGAGAGTATCTCTTGGTCATATAGTTTTATGAAGTGGACTGGATTGCCCTTGGGAAGTTACTCAGTGCTTTGAATGACTTCAAATTTTTCCTCAGAGCAAAAGCTCTTCTTTTTAATACAGGTATTCTTTGGTTGATACTATTTGGGCAGGAATATCATAGTCACTAAAGAATTAAACTTATGAACCTCTCATTGGGTGGTAGAGATGTACGTGGTGGGTACAAACAAGCTGCAACATATCAGTAAAGAACAAAAAGGATGTTATCAGAGACATGTATGACCAGAAAAGATGGGCTAGTTACTTAGTGAGAATGAGAGTTAATCAATGTCCCATCTACACTGACATCCATATAATATCAAGAGAGGTAGAAGAAGCCCCCCAGAATATCAATTAGATCCATGGTGGAGATTTTTCAAGGCACAGACAAGAGTTGCATAGGTCAGAGCACTATAAATAAGTTGTGATCTGCCATGTTGTGCCCATATTGACAAGATCCATCAAAGTACATAATGACTGGTGTATGGTTATTGGTGAAGGAAAGTTGAATCTGGCAATTCCTTTGAAAGACTGTAGTGGAGACCTAGCAGCCCATTACATTCTCATGGTGTCCTCAAAATTGAGTATTGGCTTGAAAACATAGGCCCAGCCATTCCATCTGCAGGATGCCCCCAAACTGGTGCTTATGGCTATACCAAACATTTCTTTTAAGAAGTGTTAAAGCATTTTGTGCTCTCGAGGCCACGAGCATAGAATGGAAAGGGAGCTCATTTGCAGGAATTATATTGGCAGAGAAGAATGGAGAGGCATTTGAGGCCAATGGTTAATAATGACTGTGGGTGGCCATGGGCAGGTAAAAGAAGTATGAACAAAGGTACAGAGATAGGAACACACAGTAAATGTACAGAGAAAATTTAGATCTGGTTGGTTGGAAAGCAGGTATAATTATTTCTTTCTCAGCTCCTCGTCTGATCCATATTACTCAGCTTGATCTCATTTGAGCTGCAGGTTAAACCAGGTACCTTCTGATAAATGCTGACTGTTTAAGGGCCATATTATGGTTGTAGCCCTCAAAGACTGGCCTTGAGTCTCTCACATATTTTGGCAAGGATCCTTTACCTGAGTAGGGCCTTTCTCAGTCTAATGGGTTGTTGAAATGAACATAATGAAAACAGGAAATGGCAATGATAATAAAATAACAAATCAATAAGAGAGTTTAAGCCAATGTCACCCAACCCCGCAGTGTCATTAGTCATTGCCTGGAGGCACCAAGGGGAATTGGAACATATGTAGTATTCTAACATTTCTGGGCTATTCAGCCAAAAGAAACTAGGGGAGAAGAGCTTGAAACCATGTTGTCCATTTTCATAAATGTAGCAGTTATTAGCATCTTCGGTGCTGGGGCAGTAAACCTTTTCTATCACTGAACAAATCGATAAGGTGGTTAACAATAATGATATAGCCACTAGAACCATTTGCAGGCCCATTATCATTTAGTATTTTTTGGAGAGCCTGTGATATGCTAGGCACTGTACCAAATAACAGTACAATCTCTGTTCTCTTAAGGTCTGAGATCCAACCGTAAACAAATAAGCAATCTTCACTATCAGGATCATGGAAAGAGTTGGTGTGGGGGTGGGGGATAGAAAAAAAGGCACTATGAAAAAGCAATAAGGAACACAGAAACAAGTTTGGGAAGTGCCTGCGTATTGATTGATACATACATACTAACATAAGTTGATCCTCAGTTCTATCTCCACTCAGTGCTGGGTTTCAATGCTAAGTTTTCAAGAGGTCACATCTAGTTGTACCATTCTGCCACTGATAAAATCATTTCTCTACTATTCTGAATGCTTTAGGTAGGCCCACTGACTGGCTTTCTGACACTGTTCTCTAGCCCTTTGGAACTGGAATGTCTTATTGTTGATTGATTTGTAATTATGTTTGTCTTTTTAAAAATACTATCGAGCACATATATTACAACCTCCCTTTAAAATCATTGGCCGCAGAGTAGAATTTAGGCTTCGCTCTAGACCTCATCAGATTGAATTTGGTTCAGGGAACCAATCCAATGGTGGGGTGCAGCGGAAAGTATGATGGATTGGAAATCAGAGATCTGAGTTTGAATTCTTGTACTGTCACCTGCTATTATCCATGTAACAATGGGAAAATCACTGAACCTCTCTCGGCCTCTTCTTTAGACTGGATAGCCTTGGGCTCATTTTGCTCCAATTCTATGTGCGTGGTCCTATGATCCTTTGAACATTTATGCAAGCATCTAAGTTATGTGGCTTTGGGAATGAAAAGATGAAAAATGGCAATCTTCACTCTTAGGGAGCTTATAATTTAATAGACAGTATATAACAAATACATAATATGCCCAAATTGGTATTCTCTAAATTAGAAAGTTCAAGACACAGAGGAGACACCAGACAAAGTGCTATAAGAAATGGAAGAGATCCCTTTTAACTGTGAAAATCAAGGAAATCTCAACATGGATCTTGAACACCTTTGTGAGCTAGGTTTGTGCACTGGGAATAAAAGACCTTCCAAAGTTGGAGATGAAGATGTTTTAGGCCCATTCAGGAATATTATGTTTTAGGTCTAGATAAACCTTTTAATTATGTGACTGATATTACGATCAACAGAAAAAGAGAAGTTTGAAGGAGGGAAAGATTTTAGGGAGAGATTTAATTCCACTCAATCTTTTTTAGCTATTTACTGTGTGCTAGGTGGCACAGTGGATAGAGTGCTGGGAAGACCTGAGTTCCAATCTGGCCTCAGACACTTACTAGTTGTGTGACCTTGGGTAAGTCATTTAACCCTATTTCCCTCAATTTCCTCATCTGTAAAAATGAGCTGGGGAAGGAAATGGCAAACCACTCCAGTATCTTTGCCAGGAAAACCCCAAGTGGGTTCATGAAGAGTTGGACATGACTGAAATGACTAAAGAGCAAAACTTTGTGCAAGGTATTGGGTTTTCATTTTTTTGGTTTTCCTATAAATTTAGCATTATGGGCAACTCCTAGTGTGAAAAGTCCTCTCTTTGATATAGACCAATAACTTCTCTGAAACTTACAGTCTAAGAGAGTTGCCTGGGAGTGCTGAAAAGTTAAGCGACTTACCTATAGTCAGATAGCTAGTCTGTGTTAGACACAGGATCTTGAACCCAAGTATTCCTAACTCTAAGACCAGCTTCCTATTCATTTTGCATATTGTGTCTCTGGTCCTAGAAAGAAGGCTAGGGATTGGCCTTGTGATTGTATTGATACAGAGAACTCTCAGATGAGAAAATTTCATCTACCAGTGTAGTCTGGCACATTCTCTATAACTCATAACTGTTGATAACTGCATAGAGCAGGGGTTCCTAAATTATTTTTTTGTCATGGACTTCTTTGGCAGTCTGGTGAACTCTTCTCAGAACACTTTCAAGGGCAGCTAGGTGGTACACTGGATAAGACACTGGCCTGGACCTGAGTTCAAATCTAGCCTCAGACACTTACTAGCTATGTGACTCTGGGCAAGTCACTTAACCACAAGTGCCTCAAAAAAATTTTTTTTAAATGCATCAGGTATATTCATAATATTATAAACGAAACCATTATATAGTTATCTGAACACTTCTTTAAAAAAGGGTTCAGAACTCTTGGTCTAGAACACTGAGAGGCTAAAGTATTTGCTGAGGGTTGCACAGCCAAAATTTGTCAGCGGGACTTGTACCCAGGCTGTCCTGGCTTCAAGTCTAGCTCTGGGTCTAATATGGCACTACAGCTATAAAGAAAACAAACAAAACCTGTGCTGGAGAGACTTTCTTTCTATTGACAGATATAATATATACATATTGCTGGGGAGTGGTGGAGGTGGTGGTAATGAGGTGTAGGGGCACCTCCATTACACCTCTTCGTGTGTAGAAACTCCATTTCTAGAAATAGAGCCCCCAGCTTCTTCCATGAAGGGATGGCACTCTGTGCATGCTTATCATCTTACATTATTCTCTATAATTTAAAGAGGGAGAGACATTCCCAGTTACAGGGCTCCATGCAGGAAGCGGCTCCCGGGCTGATCTTTGTAAGATGACAAGGCTTCTGTGGGGCATCGATGAGAAAATGAGGAAAGCATGCATTCCTGGCATGGGGGAATTTACAGGAGATGAAAGTGTTCATTTTGGAAAATAGATTTGTTCATTTTTAATTTCAGGTCAGGGAGATATGCAGACTGAGATGTTCAGAAGGCAATTGGAGTAGTTAACCTAGAGGTCAGGGAAAGATTGGGACCAGATATACAGCTACTAATGAAAAGGAAATCAAACTAACAAATAACACCTGCTCTATGTAAGGCGTGAAGATAAGCAGTGCTGTGGATCCAGACATGGATAGAATGTGGTCCCTTTCCTTAAGAATGCTTTATCTTCTACTAACGAGGGAGAAAAGACATTAACATTTCAAATGTTAACATAAATAATTCACCTAAGGACTTTGTTATAAATGGCCTTAAAGTCAGTCCTTCTATAGCTCCTTGAAGTCAGTAAAGGACCCTGCCAATACCAAGAAATAAAGTGGATCACAGCATACTATCCAAAAATGAGACATAAATTGTTAGTTTTACCTAAATTCCAGCAATCTCCTTAGCACGGCCCTATTTTCTCTCAGTCTCTATCCCTACAGGAAACTTGGCTCTCCTTTTGTATGCTAGCTTGGAGGCAGTTAGGTGGTTCAGTGGATAGAGTGCTGGGCCTAGAGTGAAAAAGACGTGTTTAAATCTGGCCCTAGATACTTACTAGCTGTGTAACTCTGGGCAAGTCACTTAACCGCTACCTGTCTCAGTTTCTTCAGTTGTGAAATGGGAATAAAATTATACCTATCTCCTACAGCTGCTGTGAGGATCAAATGAGATAGTGTTTGTCATATTTGCAAACTGAGGCCTTGAAGGCCAGGTTCTTCTCAACCGTAAAATAGGGATAATAATAACACCAACCCCCCAGCATTGCTGTGAAGATCAAATGAAAAATATTTGTAAAGCATTTAGCATATGCTTGGCACATAGTAGGTCTTATATAAGTGCTATTCTTGTTGTTGTTGTTGCTGCTACTGTGTCTTGCCCAGGTCAGGCTTTGTGAAACTTTGTCTGTCCTCCTTCCTGTGCTCCCAGCGGGCATGTGATCATCCTCTCGCCTCCAGTGCCCTTTAATGAATTGTCTCCTCTTATCAGAATATATATGCCTTAAGATCAGAGAATGTCTTTCCTGCTTGCTTGTATTTATATCCCTAAGGCTTAGTTCAGCGCCTGGCACATCATAAATGTTTAATAAGGGCTGTATCAAACCAGATAACTATCTTCTAAGGCATATAAAACTATGACGTAGCCCTTTAAACATCTTTTGAAGTAGGAGGAAAAAATTTCATAAATCTTTCCGCATTTTACAAATGAGAAAACAGAGGCTGAGAAGGTTAATTGATTTACCCAAGATTAATTGGCTGCCTAAGGTAGTAAGCATTAGAATCAGAATTTGAACCCATGACTTCTGACTTTAGAGCTGGCTCTTTTCCTCCTGTATTGCTCTGCCTCAAACACAGAGGAGAAAATTTTCCTGGGCAAAGAGAAGTGATCTAGGAAAAGGAACTGAATTGCAAGTGTTGGAAACTAAGAGAAACAAAAGATTGAAGGTGAGAAGCGGCCTGTGATCATGGGGTGTGTTACCTGAACCTTAAAATACCCAGTCCCAGTTAATTCCGTGGTACATAAGAAAGGCATGTATAGAATTTTTTTTCTATAAAAATGATATGCATGGTAAGCAACCCTTTTTGCTCTGTACTCCTTGCTCTGCCCCTATGCTATTTCAGATCTCTGAATTATGGGAATACTAAAGAGATTTTTTTTTTGAAGCTTTGTAGATATGACTCAAAAATACCTCATGCAATTTTTTGGAAGAGATCTTAGAGATTTTTTTTTAACAGATGAGAAAAATGAGACACAAAGGAGTTAAGTCATTTGCCAAAGGTCACACAGCTATTTAGAGTCAGAACCAACATTAGAATAAGAATCTGCCAACTCCTAGCCCAGAGCTCTTCCTTCAATATCAAGCTTCATCACTGTTATGGGGAATCAGAAGTGAATCTATGCTATCATGGGGATACCTACTGGAGAACTGGATACATTATCCCTCTGGACTTCATTTGTAGGATACTTCTTATTCTAGGGTATATCCAATAGCCTCACATTTCTCCAAGTCCACATCTTTGTTGACTTTTTTGGGGTATCCATTCTGGTGCCAACTTTGACAATAAATGAAAATCTAAATTGAATTTTGCTCAATTCAACAAATGTTAAGTGCCACATACACACACACACACACACACACATATATATGCACACACACGTATCTACATGTATGTATATGCACATATACAAACTTATATGTATATATGTATATCTCTCTCTGTATATACATATATATATATGCACATATATACATACACACACACACACACACACACACACACATATATATACACACATATATATGGTATTGTGTTAGGTATTGGGTATACAAAGCTAAGTAAGACAACCTCAGCTCTCAAGAAAATTACAATCTAATGAGAGAAATGGACAAATGCAGAAATAAATATGATATAAGGAAAAGTATAAAGAGAAGGAAGACAAATTTTTATGAGAAATTTAAGGAGAGAGTACTTTCACTTGGAGGAGGGATCAAGGTCATGAAGGTTTTCCTGAAAGTATGATCCTTGAGTTGAATCTTGAAGGAAAGGAGGCACTTTCACTGATGGAGTCTGAAGGCAATAGCAGAGTACATTATAGGCATAGGAAGCATTGGGAACATAGGAATGGAGATGGGAGGGGGCACAATGAAAATAAGGAACAGAACATGACTGAGCTTGGTGAGAACCAAACTAAGGGGGGAATAATAGGGGGTTTGTTGTAGGGCACTAAACTTTAGAATGTGGTGAGATCACTAGCAACTCTTGAACTGAATATACCAAGCTTAGCATTTAGTTAGCAAAAATATTTAGAATAGGAAGCTACCCTATAGTGACCACTTCCTTCCTCATCAGTCACATCTCGGGTGAGTTCCTTTCAGGCATAGGCCTGCACTAATGGCTTTCCACACCTAGCAGCAGTCTCATAGTCTCCTGGTGTCTCTCCAAGACTGCACTCTACCCTCAGATTGAGGATGCCTTTCATGCCACTTGCCTGGCTACCTTTTTGCTGCTTGTTCTGGGTACAAAGCTTGCTAGCTACAGCACTAGATCGATTATAGAATATGATATAAGGCTGGCAGGTCAGTTTGGAATCAGATTGTGAAGGGTCTTGAATACCAGAGTCAGGAATTTATACTTTATTTCATATGCACTGGGGAGTCATCAGTAGTTTTTGAGTGGAAGAGGAGATATGATCGATATGAATTCTTTAACCTAACCTTCAAGGCCTTCCATGCTCTGACACTGGGGAACCATCAACAGTTTTTGAGTAGAAGAGGAAACATGATCAATATGAGTTCCTTATCTGACCTTCAAGGCCTTTCATGCTCTGGCCTTAATCTGACTTCTCAGTCTTATCTCTCATTTTTATGATTGTCTTTTCCTTTTATTCCATCCAAATGAAACTACTTTCTGACCCATGATTAGCCTTACATTCTCTCATCTAGGCTCATAATACTCCCTGAGTCTAAAATGCTCTCTCCCCATTTTTACTTCTTTGAATTTTTTCACTGTCTGAGGCTTCAAATTGTATGTAATTTTGGAGCTTTCCACAAAATTCCAAATGGAGGTAATCTCTATTTTCTGAATCCCACAGAGCTTTTTGCTCATATATCTCTTAAGTTACTGAGCATATTGAGGACTTAAACTGTGATTATTTATGCGGTTGGCTCAACTTCCCTAGTCCTGGAGGGTAAGGAATATTCCCTCTTCATTTTTGTGGTTTCCACAGTACCTACCGAAACATGTTCATAGAGATCTACCAATAAATATTTTATCAATTAGTAAATGAACAGATACTTATATATTAATAAAACCTATTCTAATAATCTCATATAAATATTTTTTTCTTGAGAGATCATAAATTATAACCACCATGGTCATACTTCTGCTCTGAATAATTTTATATTTTTATGATCAGTGGTAATTGCCTTTGAAAATAAGCAAAAGAAGTTAACATTCTAATGATACATCTGGAATTGGGAAAAAGTCCATTTTATTATGTATTTTCCATGGTAAATAAAATCACCCTGCCTTGTGGTTAAAGTTGTTGTTTATATATGGTCATAAGTTGTAGTGTTCTCTTCTTATCCATCTTTCCCATTAGAAGGCACTGTCTACATATATTGGCATGCTCAATAGAAGCTGATAAAAGAATGGATAACAAATCATATTTATAGAGCAACCCTGAGGGTTACCAAAGACTTTATTTACAACAACTCTGTTAGGGAGATATTGCAAGTTTATCGTTCCCTTTTTATGACTGACAGCACTGAGGTTCAGAGGTCAAGTGACTCACCCAGGGTCATATAGCTAGTAAATTTCAGAGCCAGGCCATTTGACTCCAGACCTCTATCTACTACCCCTCACAACTTCTTTTTGGACTGGGACCAATCAGTTTCCATAACAGTTACTGAACTATCAGAACTCGTCTACTACTGAACACATAGGCACAAGCCAAGTCAAGTTTTGTTCTTCACCATTGACTTGGATGTCTGTTCATTTCAGATCATAAATCTAAAACTTAATGTGGACAAGATGATGCCCATCAATTTATGTTAAATGCATTTTGGAGAAATAGCCTTCTAAAGCAATAAGAAACTAGAGAATGCAATAGTGAGCCTCTAATATACTATAAATGCTCCTAATAGGATATGAAACTCTTAAATCATGCAAATTAAATAGTAAACTCACATTTTGCAAAGCACTCACTATTATGAAGAAGCTTTTATTATATGATTCTGAGACATATCCTAAGGCAACGCTTATTGAAGGCAACTTTGAATTTAAGATGTGCTGTTAGCAAAATCATCTTCAAGCACAAAAGAGAACAATGTGTAAATACCCTCACTTTACCATTACCTTTGTAGAGCAGAATGTCTGAGGTTCCTTCCATCTTGCCAATCACTCAAGGCAGAGTCTATCATTTTTGCTGCAATTGTACCTTATTTCAAAACTTTATCTCCCCTTGGGTGAAAAATAATTTTCTTTTGATCTCAAGAAGAGTTACAAAACTTTCATGAATGGCACTCAAGATTCAAACTTACTTGAGAAGATAAAAGACTTGAACCACTATCCCTTTCATTAAAAAACAAAAACAAACAAATAACAACAAAAACCTTTATCAGAAAGCAAAACAAACACAACTGTGCCCTTTCAGAGCTTTTGAGAAGAATAATTTCAATTTGATCCTTGTTAGACACATGGTGAGTTGGTAAGGAAGTTATAGGCCCCAGATCCCAGAGCATGGGGCCTGGAGTCAGGAAGACTCATCTTTAGGAGGTCAAATCCAGCCTCAGATACTTACTAGCTGTGTGACCTTAGGGAAGTCACTTAACCCTGTTTTCTTCAGTTCCTCATCTGTAACATAAGCTGGAGAAGGAAATGGCAAACACGCTAGTATTTTTGCTGAGAAAACTCCAAATAAATTCACAAAGACTCAGACATGACTGAAGCAAGTCAACAACAGCATTGTGTGTAAAATGAGAAGCAGCTTGGCACAGTGAATAAAAAGCTGGCCATGGAGTCAAGAAAATTTGGGTTCAAACTCTTCCTCTGAAATGTATTATTTGTGGACCGAAGAGAAGCTTTTAAAATTTTTAATATCTCAGGCAACTTCCTAACATAATTTGCTGGACAGTTGTTGATATGCATTGGTGGAGGGAACTTCCCTTCTAGAAGTTCCTTATACAAAAGAAATCACAGGTCCAGGCCTTCTCTTTCATTTACTCTCTGTATCCATTTTGTAAAAGTGTATAGAATCATAACTATGACATAGGAAGAAGTGTGAGAAAGGTGCATAGTAAAACCTTTGGCTCCTAGAAGGTTGGTACTAGAAATGACTTTAAAGATCACCTTATCCATTGTAATATAGATGCAGGAACAAAGAGCAGAACATTTCAGAGATTTGATTGTTCTGATTTTAAAATTGTTTCCCCAATCTCTAACAAGCTTAAGAAAATTTGGTTGTGAAGTAGCTAGAACCCTTTGAGATTGATTTTGCACACTTTATAATTTCCTTTCTGTAATTAATAAAGGCTCCAAACAAAGACTCATAAAACAATTTTGTTTGTGTCTTAATAAAATAAAGGTCTAAGTTAGTGTTTCTGTGATGCTAAATTTACCTCATACTTTCCCTAAATTAATTAATTTAAAATTGAACTTGACCCTGAAATAAATTCCTGTGCATTAATATAAGCAATCACTTCCTTGTACCTAAATCCATTACCATGACCTCATGCTTATCCAACCATTTTCTGGAAAGCTAATTTTAATCTTGATATAATATATATGAACAGTTAGGCTGTACCTATATACACAAATCAATTAAATTAGCATAAGTTAAATTTAATTGAGTGACCTTTAGTGTATTCAATACCTGTTTGTACCCTCCCCCTTTTTGGTTGTAAGCTAAGCTTTAGTGTCCAAACCTCACTTTATTTTAATACAATACAATTCAATCCAACAATTCAATTATATTTATTAAGCATCAAACAACTTTTGGAAACCAATGACACTTCATGATTCATGCTTTGGACTTCCTTCATTATAGTTTGAAAATTTCCCCACATTTGTCTGGAAAGATTTACTTTTTATGAAATTGTGCTGGCTAGTTTTTATCACCTCATATTTCTCCAGATGTTTTGCGATTTCATCCTCTATTAATTTCTCTAATGTCTTACCTGCCACTACTACCTACCGTTGGTAATTTACGGTCTCCACTATAGATATTTCTTGGAAAATATGACTCTACTGGCTATATTTTAGTCCATTTGAGGAGACTAAAAAAAATCTTTGTTAATAATGTAGTTATTTTGTTAGCCTTTTATTTTGATATTCACAGCCACGACTTGGGTGATATGGACCTGTGTATATTCTTGTGGGCTTTAATTCAAGGAAAAAAACTAATTTTCCTGAGATGGTTAATGCCTACTTCATTAATCTTGAGTTTATTTTTGGCATCTTTCTGTTTTCCCTCGTGAGCTGGAAGAATTCACAAAACAAGTTGACTGGGCTCACGATAAATGTACGTTATTTAATTTCAACTGAGCCATCACTACAGCAATGGCCTCCTACTCTTCTCTAATTAATTGTCTATTCATCTCACCATAGTGGCTGCTCTGAACCTCATTTTCCCTCAAACTTCATATAGGACTCCTTCCCCAATACTCTCAACTGAGGATTTTGCCTTATACTACAATGAGAATATTGAGATCTTCATCTTGAGCTCCCACTTATCTCCTGTTCTAATCACCTGGAAAAGATCCCCTATAGTCTTCTTCACACTAATCTCTAATGAAGATATGATCCCTTTCCATGACAAGGCCAACTATCTTATCTTTGACTCTATCTCCTCCTGTCTTCTCCAGCAGATTGTCCTGCAATCATTCCCTCCCCTATTCCTTATATCTTCAGTCTCTCTCTATCTATTATTTCCTTCCCCATTATCTATAAACACACCCAAGTCTCCCTTATCCTAATAAAACCTTGCTAGATCCTATATAGCTGACCAATAGCTGTCATCTATCTCTTCTCCTCAAGTAAACTCTGAAAAAGCTATATGCTTTCAGTGCTATTACTTCCTTCCTCTGAATTCTAAAATTTTATTTTGTTTTCAGGTCCCCATTTTCTCCCTCTCCCCTCCTTTTTCCTCTTACATTGAGAAAGTAAGAAAAAAAAAACATATCAAACATGTATAATCAAGCACAACAAATACCTGTATTGCCCATGTCCAAATATATATGTAAATGTATATGTATGTATGCATGTATGCATGCATGCATGCCTTTATTGTTTCTTAGAGTATTTCTTCACATTCGTATATCATAACTTGTTCAGCCATTCTCCAGTTGATGGCCTCCCCCCTCGGTTTCCAATGCTTTGCCTTCACAAAAAGAACTGCTGTAAGTGTTTTTGTATATGTGCATCCTTTTCTTTATTTGAGCTCTTTGGGGGTATAGACCTGCTAGTGATATTGCTAGGCTAAATGTTGTGTACAGTTTAATAGCTTGTTAGGCAGGATTCCAAATTACTTACCATAATTTCTGGACCAGTTCACAGCTCCACCAACAGTGCATTAATGCATTGTTTTCCCACAGCCCACGCAGCATTTGTCATTTTCCTTTTTGGTCAAACGAGATGGTTCCTGCCCTCAGTGAGCTGCCATTCTACAGGGGAAGTCAATGCACAGAGTACACTTGTGGCTGAGAGGAGTATGGAATAGGGGCAGGAAGGGAAAAAAATTTGAACTGGATTTCTAGTATCTGACATACTGGCTCCAATTTGTGACTGATATAGCAAAGACTGATTAAAAGCTGCCGCTTTCAGCAAATAAATTCGTCAACCAAAGTAGTGAATGAAATAGTAGTTATAAACAAACAACAATCTTACACTAATGGTTTAAAATCAATCAAAGGATTTGTTTGATGTGCTACAAGCTCCTTGATAGTCTGATTGTGTCAGAGGTTCATCAGTTCCCTGTTTGTATGAATTATTTTTTGAGGGGGTTATAAATCCTTCCATTAGTTAAGCGTCATGAGAAATCATTCTCAACATCAAATACATTTAGCAGAATCCTGTCTATGACTGGTTCTAGGCTACGTGCCATACATGTAATATGAATTAGGCGTTCCTTCAAGGAGTTAACTTAAACACTCCCATGCACTTGGTGAGCCAGGCCTCGTCAAGATAAGGGAATTATCTCAGCCAACGCAGATATTCTGGTCTAGACAGAACTGGGGGCACAAGTTATCATCAACCAATTGACACCATCAACCAATTCTTCCAAAGATATAATCTGTGTCTGAACATTGGAACATCACAACACAATGGCTACAGAGCAGTGCAAAGAACTCAAAGGACCCGAACATGTTCCTTGTTCCCTTTGAGACTGGGTGACCAGTTGGGTATACGTGTGTGCATGCATACTCACACACATGCACACGAAGGAATCCCAGACTTCTGGGCTCCTGTAAACGGGAGCCAACATATTCATGTTCCCAGGAGAAATCCAGTTCAAAGGTGCAGCTAAGTGGCACAGCAAATTGAGCACTGGCCTTGGAGTCAAGAGGACTTGAGTTCAAATCTGGCCTCAGACACTTGACACTTACTATATGTGTGACCCTGGGCAAGTCACTTAACCCCATTGCCTAGCAAAAAACCAATAAATAAATAAATAAAAAGAAATCGAACTCAAATTTGGCTTTTCTCAGGCCCTGTTGCACACTGCTTCCTGGTCACCACTGTCCCACGTGTACCCAGGTTGTCTCTCCCTATTAGAATGTAAGATCAGGGGCAGCTAGGTGGAGCAGTGGATAAAGCTCAGGCCTTGGAGTCAGGAGGACCTGAGTTCAAATCCAGCCTCAGACACTTGACACTTACTGGCTGTGTGACCCTGGACAAGTCACTTAACCCTGATCGCCTCACCAAAAAAAAAAAAAAGAATATAAGATCAGGAATCCCAGACTATTGAAACTACTTCTCTGTACTGTCCTTACCTGGCTCCTCAGTCTCCTCACATTTCTCTCTGATGTAACAGCAATGTACTGGCTGGTTTGGACACACCAGTACTATTACAGAGCTAGCTTGAATAACTTGCTAATTATTCATCTTTAAGCTTTCAGGGCAATCTCTGGTTGCTGACGTCTCATGCCTTTCTGTTACCTCTGCCCCAGTGCTCTGTGCTTACTCTTGTGATTTAAACAAGATAATGCTGACAGCCTCAGAAGTAAAGGGAAAAAAGTAGCCACGCATGTGACAATATACCTTTTAAGAACTTTAATTAGAAGTAAAATGTCAAGTGTGTTTTCTGTGGTTGTGAAGGAAAGAAATGTAAACTACATGTTAAAGAGGGAAACTCGTGGAAAATTGCCATTCTGTTATCAGAGGAAATTAGACTCAGTGGGCTGACAAAGCCAGTCAAGTTGAACACAGGTTGGCCCAGTTATACATTCCAAGTGCTATCCATTTAGGGCACTTAGGCTTTTCAGGGAGGCCTCCTTGGCGAGTCAAGGAAAAGATAATTCAATGAGCAGATTTCCTTTGTGACAGAAAAGATATTCCCTGTCAGAGGAGCAGAGAGAAAGTAGTAATAGAAGAGATGAAAACAGAAACTGTCAACTTTCATGAAAAGATGTAAGCAGAGATAAATGAGAACAAAGACCTTTGAGAATGAGTAGGTGAGGTAGCAGTGTTATAAAGTGAAAAAGTAGGGTAAGCAATAGAGAAGTAGGAGAACTTGTCGCAGATAGGGTTAAGCTTTGGGTAGTGGCATCAAGACAGAATCCTGGGATCCCAGGGCTAGACAGGCTCTCAGCAGCCATATTTTACAACCCATACCAGAAAAAAGGATCCTTTCTACACGATACATTATAAAAGGTCATTTAGTCTTTGCCAGAAGACCTTCAATGAAGGAAAGCTTACTAAAGGCAGTCCATTTTACTTATGGATAGTTCCATATTGTTAGGAAATTTTTCCTTATGACACATCTAAATTTGCCTTTTTGTAATTCCTACTCCATAATTCTGCCCTCTCGGGACAAAAGAGCATATGAAATTCCTCTTTAACCTAAGGGCCCTTCAAATACTTGAAAACTATTGTCATCTCATTGGGGGTTACCCAATTATCTCCCTCTCCTGGCTAAACATGCCCAGTTCCTTTGACTAATGATATGACAAGTTATTTACTATCCTGACCTCTTGACCCCTGGAATCCTTTTAGCTTATTGATTTTCTTCCTTAAATGTGGTACCCAGAACTGAATATAGAACTCTCCATGTGGTCTGATCAGGACAGATTAGTATGCAAGATGGAAAGATAAATGATAAAGCATTTATTAAGGGCTTAGTATATGCCAGATACTGTGCTAAGTACTGGTACAAATATAAGGAAGAAACCTGGTCCTTGCTCTCAAGAAGCTTATGTTCTAATGGGAGAAGGCCACACACAAAGGGGAGCAAGAAAAGAGGGGGAGGATGTGTAGAGACATGGTGTGGAGATGGTTAGGAAGGGGTGGAGAGGCATGATTCTAGGAAAGTTAAGGTGAAAACTCACTTATCAGAACCTGATTTCCTAAGACCACAGCCTAGAGTTGTGGTAGAAGGGAATGAGGATGATCACTGCAGTGCTTCGCATCTCTTAGTAAAGCCTAAGGTTGCATCAACGTTTTTAGTGGCCGTATCACAATGTTGATTCATACTGAACTTCTGGTTCATTAAAAACCCCTGTCTTTGAAGTTGAAAAGATGAAAATGTAACACTAGGATCAAGAGGAGGAAAAGAAATTGAACGCGGCAGCATTATTTACCGGCGCCTATTTTAAAATTGTGCATAAATTCATGACACACAAAGACAGATTACTTGGTTTACCAAATTGTTGAGAATAGACATTGACTTATGTGTTCAGCAGAAATAGAAATGTTTCTAAAAAGTATTCACTAATGCCATAGATATTTTTCACAGTATGCAAGTTCTATAGACTGTGAGACTACCCAAATGCATCTATTTACAGGTGACACTGTATTGATTGCATTAAGTCCTACAAAGCCTATAGAATAAAATTCACAGTAATAAAAAAAAAAGAGTTTGATCTGACTATTCACAAAGGAAAAACAAAATGGATGAAAAGCTTTTTTTTTTTTGGTCTAGATTCTGAGACTCGCCTGGATGGCTAACTCTTAGGGCTGTTCTACTGTACATAATCATTGTAGATGAGTGCCTCTGACGGATGGAGAACTGTGCCAAGAATTGAACAAGAAAAGCTTAGTGTGGATCACAACTGAGGAATTTCACAATATTTTCTTTTATCCCAAACTATTTGTAATGCAAAAGGTCCTCCATATTCTCTTGTGGATGTCATATGTGAATCATAAAACACAACGATAAAGAGAAGAATTAAAATTACAAGCCACTCAAATACAGTACGGAATCATGATGGGAATAAAGAGGCATGTTAGCATTGTGGACTCATGGGTAGGAAGTGGAGTCAATGATCTCATCCTGGACATATCTCATAGGTTTTATAGCTCCTCCAATATCCATACACATGGCTGTATAAAACTGATTTTGTTCAATGCACGTTCTGTATTATGGCCACTTGGTCACAACTTTTCTCTAAGTAAATTTGAAAAAGCTGCTGTGGCCTCGGCTAACATATAAGAAGCTTTCATCTGGTGCAAATTGGAAAAAAATGAAAATAGAAGTGTTTTAGATTGGCTTGTGGTGGAGAAAGAGTGGAAGGTTTTGCTTTCCTTTTTAAGAGAAGCAGGTTTTATAGGAAGGCAGGGTTTGATAGAAAATGATACAAGGAATCCTAGGACAAATGAACAGAGGCTGATCAGTCTAAAATTGCAAGCAAAAACTCGTTTCTCTTATTCATTTTCTTCTCCTGGAGGCTATCTACTTAGCACTCTGCTGACCATGAACAATTTCTTTGCCAATTTCATCAGCCACTTAACAAAATGGCTCTTTTTTAAAGAAAAAAAAAACATCCTTGTAGCAATTTTCCTCCTATACATGCCTTATCTGTTTGGGTATAATCGGTCATCCATTTTTGAAAATTCAGGCCAGAAGCAGTACTTGGATTTGGGGAGCAGCAGACCTTCCCTTCAGAGAAAGAACACTCAGGACTCCTTTGAAGATTCCACTTTTATTATTTCTCAAACTGCATTGGATGAAAGCCGACTGTATGCTAGTTGAGGTAAGCTGTCACAGCAGCCTTTTTAGATTAACTCAGAGAAATGTTGTCACAAACTGGCCCAAATACAGAATGTGCATTGAACAAAATCAATTTTTTTTTTTGCAACATGGACAGCCTGCCAACTGTGTGTACCAAAATTGGAAGAGATATTCCTCCAAAAAATGATAGATTTCGGAGGTAGAGAACTGAAAAGTGTTTCAGGATGGCTTTCTTCTCTACCTTCATAACAGTTTCCTGTCATTTGAAACCTTTGACCTAAGATTAATAGCTATAAGTTGGGGTTAGCATGAGGTGGTAAAAAGGTAACATTGCTTTCTAAGCTGTTAGCTTGGAATGTTAGGCTGTAGGATTTTAACCACTGGCCTTCACAGCGTGGCAGAATGGAGACAACATGGCAGAATAGAGAGAGTACTGGCTTCTTAAGAGGCAGAAGCTACCTTTCCTGCATAGCAGTCAATTCTCAACAACTGTGTTGTTATTTACTCATTTTCAGTCATGTCTGACTCTTTGTGACTCCTTTTGTGATTTTTTTTGACAAGGATACAGGATTGGTTTGCCATTTCCTTCTCCAACTCATTTTACAAATGAGGAAACTGAGGCAAATACAGGTTGAGTTACTTGCCCAAGGTCACACGGCTAAGTAAGTGTCTGAGGCCAGATTTGAACTCAGATCTCATGACTCCAGGCCAAATACTCTATCAACTGTGCCGACTAATTGCCTGATTATCATCATATTTTTCCTGTATGTATAGTGACAAGGATGTTCAAGTTCTGATTTTACTCCTACTTGGACAATGTTGAGCCAACCATTCCTCTTCATCTGTTTCTAGTCTATACCACTGACTTGCCTCTACCATGCCATAAAAATCCTCTTCACCCTGGAAGCTCACTCCACTCCTGGACTACTTTTCATATTGCAAAATTCATCCAGCCCTAAGCCACCTTTTCAATAATCTTGCGTTTGTTTCTGAGCTAATTTAGTTTTAAAAGGAAAAATTGAATCTCATTAAAGTCGTACTTGTGCTTTGCAAGCACCTCCCACAACCTCCAGGTCAAGGAGGAGTCCCAGGCCAAAGACGTCTTCATCTCTCTAGGCTGCATTGCTATGTCAGCTCCACAGGACTTTCTCTGCCATGCCCCAGCGCTTGACTCCTGCTTCTCTTCTCTGACCCCAACCTTTCCAGATACCTTTTATGTGTTGTCTTCCCCCCATTAGAATGTAAGCTTCAGGAGGGCAGACATTGTCCTTGTGCTTCTATTTGTATTCCCAGCACTTAGCACAATGCCTGGCACATACTGAGTGCCGAATAAATGCTTGTTGATTGACTTACTGATAGCAAGTCACTTAACTGCTTTAGTTCTGCTTTACCAACTTTAAAATGAATGATCTGACCTCTAGTATTGTTCCAGCTCTAAACCTGCAGTCCTAAGTCACAACTCTGCCACCTATTAGCCAAGTAAGCTCAGGCCAGTTATTTTCTCATATTATCCTCATTTTCCTCATCTGTAGAATGGGACTAAATAGTTTTTGTACTACCTATTTCATAGGGATGTTGTAAGAAAAATGCTTTGTGAGCCATTTTCTTGACATTGATTTAGAGTTGGAAGGGACCTGAGAGGTTATCTAAGTGCTTCATTTTATAGATAAGAAAATTGAACCCCAGAGAAACAAAATAACTTGCTTAAAGCTAAACAGGTAGTAAATGCTACCAGGCTTTGACTCCAAAGTTAGTAGTCTTTCCACTGTCTCCTATTACTCTAATATATCACCAAATAAATGTGAGCTGCTATTATTATCATTACAAGATTTAAACATAGTTCATGGCTGACTCATGTGTGACCTTTCTTTCTGGCCTTACTAAAAGGAGAGCCACCTGATTCTTGGTTTTTTTTTTTCCATAGCGTCACAATTCTATCTCCTTGTTGGCAAACTTTGGTGAAACTATAAGCCTCCAATTTTTTCACCATTCAACTGTCACCATCTAAATTAGCAAGAGAAAATATTTTTAGCAGAACACAACGTAGTCACTCTTTCAAGAATCTTGCTTTCAGAGAAGGATGCAGGTGAATAAATTTGTTCCTGGATAATATTAGGTTTTTTTTTTCAGTCAAAGACAAAGTTTATTAGAACATCTGTTATATTGGCCCAACTCTTAAGGAATCTAAGCATTTGTATCACTACTGCAAGCAGGCCAGATCTTAAGAATCTGAGCCCTTGGCTAGATTATAAGAATCTGAGCACCTTAATGGAGACAAGATGAATCTTATATACAGAAAAACTAGGAGGGATCCAAGAGGGGCCAAGTAGACTGGAGGAGGGGTCTAAAGAGGATCTGGATGGGAGTGGCTAGTAAGCTGCTGTGAACAGCCACATGGCCAAAGGAGAATGGAGTCTAGATAGGATTAAGGGTGGGAAGTGGCCAGGGACAATTGGGAAGTAACAGAACAGAATTGAGAGACTGGGTATAGACACAGTGAAAGGCCAGTAGAGTGGATTACAGCCTCAGACAAACACCAGAGATTTATGAAAAGTCCAGGGATTTTCTTTTTTGGGATCTAGATCCCAAAGACATGTTTTTTTTCCTTTTAGGGGTTCAGTTTCCATCCTTATCATTCCCTCCTGAAACAGATGGGACCCAAATTATTTTGGGGTAAGGGGTCAAATGTCTTGGATTTTGAAACTGCTTCTTGCTGGCAAGGGGTATAGAGCTGTCCCTGCCTTGAGGGGTCCCTGCTTCCCAAAGAAGAGGTTTACTAGAACTGAGCACAGGCTGCATCCAGGGGATGATGGGGGATATTGGCTGGTACCTGCTGTTTGCTGCCAACTGTAGGTGAATAGCCTGTAGTCTGGAAGACATAAATCTGACAGAAAAGACTGCAGGGCCCAGATATAGGGAAAAGTAAAAGTGTAAGAGCCCCATCAAAATCATTAATATTTGACCTGCAGGATTATCTGATCTTGTTATTTTTTCAGAAGTTTAAGTAATACTTTTGCAGTAGAAGTTTTCTATTCCTGGGTTCAATAGTTAGACAAATGAATTTGCCAGAGACTGACTTTGACTACAATTATCACTGAAATTCTCCTCCTGAAACCAAACTGAAGATGTTTCTGATTTAATTTCAGTTGTTTAGGGGTATTGAATGACTACACATTCAGGTCGAAACAGCAAGATCACACACACTTGCATTAATCTTTTACTGACTACTTGCTCTGATTATAGAACTTTGCTATAAAAGGATAAAGCAGGGACTAGATTTAGGGTGCAAATAAGACAGGACAAAAATATCCTTAGCTGTGTTTGGATTCAGATAATTCACAGTTTTCCAACTATGCAGTATCAAATCCACCTCATACCCAGAATCAGGAATAGCCAGAGGGGTAACATTCCTTTTCAAAGGAACATAACGGGAAAACTGAGCCAGAAGGATCCCATCTTAGACTAAGGCTAAAATTGTCTTCTCAGCTTTTCCTGATTCTGACTTCTCATCAGTATCATATTCTCTCTGAGTAGCTTGTGGCATTTCTCTCAGATGGTGGATTATTGATTATCAATGGATTATTATGATCTGTCAGACAACTCAAAATAAAATTCCAAGAGCTTTTACCTCAAACAGCAAGTTTCACTAATCACAGCTTAGGAAAAAATTTTCCAGGATTTACATCTCAAATTTATGTTTGTCCTGTTGTAAAAAGCCAATCTTTAGAGATTATTTCTATATACTTGCAAATTCTCAGCAAGCCAAAACCCAAACAAGCTTTTTGTCAAGTTTACATAGTAAAACAACAACCAACGATAGTGAAATTATTTTAGGGGTAACCAAATTATGAAAAGTTGCTTGACATAACTGATACAAAAAGTTAACCAATTTGAAACTTGAAACAAACTCATTACCAATCAGGTAGCTTCAATTTTGTTATGCATTTCCAAATTACTTACAAAGAGAATCAACATTCATTATTAACAGTTAAAATTATAACTTTAAAAGAGCATGCTTAACCAAGTTCAGAGGCTAGCTTCTTTACCTTGACCCATCCCCCTTCCCTCTCTCCTCATGGCTGCTGGGGGTTGATGTGGGAGTGGGAGGGTGAGCAGGATGTGCTGAACCTGGGTGATGCTTCCAGGAAAAGTTTGCCCCAGGGCCCAAGGCCATTGCCAGTGGGGACCCAAACTGCAGCTACTGTCTTGCCCCTCTCCTTCCTTTGGCTAGGTCGGAAAGGGTGAATTCAAAGGTGGGGGTGGGGAGGGTGAAGCTGTCTTCTAAGAGAGGGATTAACAGATACCCTCTTGACTCTAGAAGGGAGTAGGATAAGGGAGTGACCAGGGTTCTAAGGAGATATTTCAGAACTTCTTAATGATCAATCACAAAACCTCTAAAATCTGCTAAGATGTTTTTAGCTGTTCTAACTTTTCCCTGTAGCCTCCTTGAAGGAGGATTCAGGGGTGTAGAGGGAAGGGAGCAAGTAAGCCTCAGGGAACCAAAAGGCACCTGCAGTTTTCCCAATTCCCTAGTACTGAGAGAATTGATAGAATCGGGCATATGCTTCCAGATAGGGCGTCCATCCTCGTCCTCTGCTGCAGAAAATGTATCCAGGTCCATGGCCTTGAACTGAACCAGTGGATCAAGAGCCTGAGAGCATCAGGCTGAGTGCAAGACAGTCTCGTTAAGTGTCTGCCTGAAAGCACCTCCAAGCTTTCCTAGGTTCTTGGAGAGTGACTGCAACTGCAGGGCAAGAAAGAAGGGAGGAGGCCTACATGCCTTCGAGTCTTGACTGGAGAAGAGCTTGGGGTTAGGCAGCTTTTCTGTATGGGCCACCAAAATGTTGAAGTTTAGGAGTTGAGGTGCTGGGACCCCGAAATCAAAACTCGTGGATCCTGCCTGAATGAATTAGATCCAAGCCTTCTTTCAGCCAAAGACAAGGTTTGTTAGAACATCTGTCATATTGGCCAGACTCTTAAGGAATCTAAGCATTTGTTTCACTAATGCAAGTGGGCCAGATCTTAAGAATCTGAGCCTTTGGCTAGATTATAAGAATCTGAGCTGATAATATTAGTTTTAAATGGAAAAATTGATAATCTTATTGAAGTTTTACCCTGGGCTTTGCAAGCCCTTATTGTAATGTCAATTTTAGAATGTCAGGAAGCTCATTGGGTCATATAGGTAGAGCTGAAAAGGAACATAGAGATCATCTGGTTCATTGTCACAATTTCCTAAATAAGGAATATGAGGCCAAAAGAGGTAAGTGAGGTGATCAAGGCTGCACATAGAATAGGTAGCAGAACATGGATTAAGACTCACTTTTGGTGACATCACCTTTAGCCCTCTTCTCTTTATGCTGCATGGGAAGGTCATCTTTGAATAAGTCTTATATTGAGATAATGGCTTCTGCTTCCCCCTTCCCCCTCTAACTTTTGGCCCTTTTAATATGACAGGATTTTTTTTTTTAAAGAAAAGATTCTTTTCCAAGCTGAGTAACATTAGTAATTTGATTCATCGTGGATGGAGTATCTGGAATGAAGAGTTTTCAAATCAATCATCATTGCCTGTGCATGACATGCGGTACACCATGAAAGTTTGGATGCACAATTAGTCACCTAATTGTGCTGAAAATTCATTTGAATATATGGCTACAATCCCAGCTCCACCCACATATTTTTATTGCTCCCATTTAGATACTGAATAAAATTTAATACTCACTTTACAGAGATCTATGGGCTGAACAACACAGCCTGGATGTAAAAGGAAAATGACGTATATATGACATCCTAGCATCAGTGTTTTTGTCAAGGACCTATATCCCCCATCTTTTATCATGATCAATAGAATGCTTTCTGTGTTTTGACAAGCAAATTACAGTTTTCAAATCGTATAGTATAGATAACTCTCTTTCCTGGTAATATAATATAATATAATACAATATATTAGTATCTCTGTAGTCAGACACTACAGGTGAATCAGTGACTCTTTACTGGCAGATCACAAACAAGAAGTTTTTGGCCACATGGAACCATCAAGTTCCTTAGTTCTTGACTGTGTTTAAATTAAACCTCAAAGATATGAAAGACAGTACTTCTAAAGTACCTTAATAGATTACATAAAGTAATCAGTTTGGTAGATCCCCATAATAATTTGTGGTCAATCAATCAGTCAATTAACAATCATTTTAAAAGTGTTTTCTATATAGCAGACACTGTGGTAAGCACTGGGGAAAGAAAGACAAAAAAGAAAAAAATACTACACAACCAGTCCCTGCCCTCAAGGAGCATACATTTTAATTATGGAAATGGTATCCATCCATCCATCCATCCATCCATATATACATATACACACACACACACACACATATATATGTGTGTGTGTGTGTGTGTATGTGTATATGTGTATGTGTGTGTGTATACATATATATGTGTGTATACATACATACATATATATATACATATATATATATATATACATATATATATATATAATATATATATATATATATATATATTTGTAAAACACATTCAGAGTATATTGAAATAATAGGAAAGGGGGAGGCATTCATACCTTGGGAGACTTGGAAAGCCCTCCTGAGGAAGGTGGGTTCTGAACTGAGTTTTGAAAAAAGTCAAGGAAAACTAAGAGGCGAAAGTGAGGGGGCAGAGCATTTATCGTATAAAGGAAAATGACCCCATTTGCTAATTATACTTACTTTACTTGCCATGGTTATCCATTTAGGGTTTTTTTATGTCCATGGAAATAACTTCTGTCTTTTGGAAGGAGGGTTAGACTTTTCCCGCTTGTCCCCAGAAGCAGAACTAGGAGCAGTATTTGGTTGTCGTCCTTCGTTCTCGAAGAGGACCAAAATGGCATCGCTATGCTAGAGTCAGGTTACAGTGTGTCTGACTGTGGCTGATCAGACCAGTATGAGCTTGGAACACTCTACCACAGGCCGGGTACAAATATGCCATGTGAGTATTTGGAGTGGATTCTCTACATTTGCGCATCTTGTGTTTCTTTTGAGCTGCTTCAATTCTGCTTTGCTCATAGAGCACAGCACCTTCTCTGATGTGGACATTCCAAGCTGAGTGGCCCTGTGCCAGCGTCTCTCATGTTACACAATTCCAAAGTTCTTAAGAGAGAGACCTTGAGAGTGTCCTGGTATTGCTTCTTCTGACCACCATGTAAATGCTTGCCCTGTGTGAGTTCTCCATAAAATAGTCTTTTTGGCAAGCGTACATTTTGCATTTGAACAACGTGGCCAGCCCATCGGAGTTGTGCTCTCTGAAGTAGAGTTTAATGTTTGGTAGTTTAGTTGAGAAAAGACCTCAGTGTCTGGCATCTTATCCTGCTGGGTGATCTTCAGAATCTTCCTAGACAATTCCAATGGAAATGATTCAGTTTGCTGGCATGGCGCTGGTATACCATCCAGGTTCCACAGGCATACAACAAGGAGCAATAAGTAGAAGGTGCAAAGAAGCAAATTTAGCATGCTAGGGGTGAGGAAAAAGTGAGTCAATCTAGCCCAACCCAAGAATCCTGTCTCCTGACAGAGTTGTAACATCTCAAAGTGGAAGCAATGGAAAGACCATTGGAATCTGAGTTGGAGAAGCTGGATTTAAATTCTAATTATGATATTTACTACCTATGTGACCTTGAGCAAACTATTTAACCTCTTGGGGGTTTCAATTTCCTCATCTATAAATGAAGGAGTTAGATTGGATGACCTCTAGGATCTTTTCTAGTTCTAAATCTATGGTATCAAATAAATAATTTACAAAGTTTCCTGACCCCAAAGAAATACCAGGAGTTAGGTAGTAAAAGCATTATTTACTCCCATTTTTCAGCTGAGAAAACTGAGGGCCAGAGGTAAAGTGGGTGGTGGTTCAAGGTCACATGGCTAGAAAGTGGCAGAGCTGGGCTTTAGGTTTAGAAATTTAGAGACAGAAGGCTAAGTCATCCGATTCAACTTCCTCACTTTACCGATGAGGAAACTAAGGCCCAAAGATTGCTTTGTCCATGGTCACACTAATAATATTTTCCACCTTATTGGAGGTTCTGAAGCAAAGGCTGAATGAATATTTTTCAGTTAGATTGTAGAGGACATTTCTGATCTGTTTTGAATTAGACTAGAAGCAATTTGAAGTCCCTTCTAACAAAGATTCCTACAATTTTGCTATGTTGTTTAAGGTAGAAGATTGATTTAATAGTTGGATGAGAATCCTGGCACTTGAGGATGATAGGAGTTAGAAGAACTCTCTTGAAATTTCAGGTAGTCAGATACTGTATGAATAGCTCGTCAGCCTCTTTAAACTTTCCTACACTTCATAACTTTAGCCCTATGATACAAATGGTTGGGTAAAATGATCAAAATTGAAATTCCAAGATCATTTCATACCACCACCACTCTGGTGCATTGTCCCCATCTGCTACTCTTCCAGAACCTTGGAGTCCATCTCTATCTCTAACTCACTTAACAACAATTATGATAAGGATAATGCTATTATTAAAAACAATAACAATTTTCTAATACTTTAAATGCTTTGTGTTTGTTATCTCATTTGACCTTTGCAACAACACTGTAAGATGGGTAATATTGTTACCCCTATTTTATAGATTAGGAAACTGAAGTTCAGAGAGATTAAGTGATTTGCCTGGGGTCACACAGCTAATAGGTATCTAAGTAATGATATGAATTTACATTATCCTGACTCCAAGTCCATTGCTCTATTTACTATGTCACCTAGCTGTCATCAGTTCTCAACAGTGAGCATGTAGGCCCCTCCCCCTTCCAGTTCAAATTCATGTGTCATTTTCCTCTATTAGAATATAAGCTCTTTGAGAGCAAAAGACTGATTTACTTCTTTGTGTTTGTATGTCTGGTAGTATTTGTATCCTATAGAGTCAACACATAATAAGTACTTCTGTCGGTCTATCTATCTACCTATGTCTCCCCCTCACTCCCTAGCTAGAGGCAGCAAGGTGGCACAACATGTAGAGTGCTGGGTCTGGAGTGAGGAAGACTGGAATTCAAATTTGATCTTAGACACTGGCTATGTGACCTTGAGCTTGTCACTTAACCTTTATCTGCCTCAGTTTCATCAACTGTAAAAGGGGAATAATAATAACACCTATCTCCAAAGTTTGTTGTAGAGATCAAATGAGATAATATTTGTGAAATGCTTAACATAGCGCTTGACATACAGTAAGCACTGAAATGCCTTTTTTTTTTCTATTTGGAGAATCAAATCTCCCTTATTTACACAAGTTGCTTTTTGAGAGACCAGGAAAAAGAATCTGATTACTAAAACAGCTTCTGCCCTGAAGAAATTCTTACCTTACTTCCACAAAGTAAGTGGAGACGACACTAGTAAGTAAGAGCAAGTAGCTAGTAATTAAATTTGTACCTTTTCAGTTTTCCTTGGGCTGGTCAATGAAGGAGAAAAGAGAGAGGAGGATTTGCAGGTTTGGAGCACCACGGTTTTATTCTCCACCCAAATGATAGTTGTCTTTCCCTGCTCTATGACAAGAATGGAAATGAAGTGGAACATGAGCCTGTGCTTACTGATGAGGCAGCATAGATAGTGTAGGAGGGGTCTCTATTCACCAAAGTCATTGATGCCTGAAGTAAGCAGATGCCTCTTTATTTCCATTTCTAAGACACATGCTTATTAGTCCGCTTCTAAATTGGACCAAGTTGATTGAGAAGGATTTGCTACCACAGCCAGAGCTTGGCCTTGATAGATAAGTTACTATAGAGGAGGGAAATGTCTGACCTGAGTGAGCTCACTACGATTCACTTAGCTCAGGGTGGAAACCTTTTGTACTGACTTCTAGGTTATGAATGGGGCATGGAAAGCTTGATAAACTTTACGTGTTAGGTGAATAATTTAATTATATACATAATAATTCAATTACACACATAAAATGAGTGTCGCTAACTGCTTGTTTTTACAGCCTTGTATGGCCAACATAAAAATAAACAAACCTAAGGCATACTATTGATGGTAGCTAAATAGTGCTAACAAGTACCACTTATACTCATTAGTTAATTATAATAAACAGGATTCAGGGATGTCTTTTGAATCAATTTTCAAACATTAATGGCCTCATTCATTTGCAACATAAATTCTTATATGAAGTGATTATAGGATCATAGACCTAGAGCTGAAAGAGACCATTTAGGTCCACTCTTTCATTTTACCAGTAGGAATACAGAGACCCAGGGAAATGAAGAGACTTACCGAAGGTCACAGAAGCAGTAAGAGTCAATATGAGTTTGAACCTAGGTCCTTTGACTCCAGAGTCAGTCCAAATAAAAATGGCTTCATATTTTTTGTACTTGTATCTCCAGTTCCCAGCGAGTGCTTGGCACATAATAGACACTTAATATGTACTTGTTGGTAGGTTAATGTTTAGACACATACAGAACAATAGGGTGATGTGAGTTTATTTTTCCTCTATGCATTTGACAACTATATGTAGGACTCTCAGTGTCTTCAGTGATGGGATAATAATAGTTCCACGTGTAGAATTACTTCTCAGTTCCATGGACTTTAATCTTCCTTACTTCTTGATTGTTTTTTTTAACTTACAGTTTGTGTTCAGTGCAAATCAATTCCATAACATGAGTTTTCTTAGTATGCGTCTATGATATTCTATTATAATGGAACCTTCTGTTCATCCATTGAACTGATTTTTAGTACTTATTTTCCCATCACTGACAATTAAGGAGTTCTTGTGTCTAAGTAAGAACTGGATCTTTCCCAACTGGGCTCTTTCTCTATCTCTGATAGCTTTAACTCACTAAGGTGATTTAAATGGATTTCTTATCTTCCAGGAAATCCCACACAATTTTAATCAGGAGCACTTACCAAATCTCTTTTATGATCCATTATTGTAATAGTGATTGGTGAGAAAGTTTGTGGGCTTTTCCTCCAGTATTCATCCCCTTGAGACATTATGTTCTGTTATTGAAAATGGATGTAGAGGATTGAGAACTTACTTACATTCAAAGTTTCTTATGTCTGTCTGCATTTCTGATTTTCCTTCTATATGTGTGTATTTCATATTGCCCTTCATTAAGATGGATCTCTAGGGTATGTACTTTGAGTCTCATATGTGTCATCCAGGGAATGCTATATATTCTGAGAAAGAGAGAGGTTGCTATGACTTTAGAAAGTAAGATTCTAGGTCAATCTTTTAATGATAAGAGGCATTTTCTCTGACCAACCTTTTGTTCCTTGAACTTCGTATTATTATGCTATGGAAGAGTTAAGCAAACTGGATCAAAATTAATGTAAGAATCCAATCTTTTTTTTCCCCATGAGTTAAACTCTAAGAGTTTGCAGTTTTTATTTTTCTGCTAAGACATTCACATCACTTACATTCTATCACTCTGATAAATATAATCAATCAACAGAGAACTTGCACTAGGAATTAATTGTTGTCAGTTGATGTATTTAATGGGACATCACACTTCATTAACTTAGCTAACTCATTAAGCTTCATCAGACATGTAAGAGAAAAAGTTAATGATCAAAGTTACAAAAGTCTGAACTCTAGAGAGTCTTCATTTGCAGAACAGAAACTTGGAGCTCAAAATAAATAGCTGATTTATGATAGAAAACACCTTTCATCCAATTTGATTGTGTGCCAAAGAAGGAAATGGGGCATCACCCTACTTTGGGGTCTGGAACACATGCACTATTCTTGTGTGCTTCATGGATTTTAACTTTTATTGGTATGGTTACCTCCTTCCTCACTCCTCCTTTGCTGACATTCAATTGATTCATATTGACAAACAATTTAAATACTTTCCACATACAAAAGACTGCCCTAGGCACTGGAGATACAAAAATAAAACAAAAATAGTCCCTGACCTCAAGGAGTTTCCATTCTATCTATGGGCTCTACCAACTTTATATTCGTTTTACAAAGAGTAAAGACTCTATGCCTTATGAATGTTCTTTGGGAGAAGTTAGCCACCACAATTTGTCATCTTGTAGCCAAGCTGGTGATGAGGCTGTCCAAACTTAGCTAGACTGGTTCTCCCTCAATGATAGACATTCAATAAAATAATTTCTGAACCTGTACTTGAAGCTTTTCCAGCTTGGCGGAAACTGCTGGAATCCGAACATCATTAATGTGGCCTTTGAGAACCTAGGGCTACTTCTAGCCAGAATGAGGGAATACGTTATAATTTGGTAGAGGACAAGTGCTGTTAGTGAATAAAAGAAAAAAGTCACAATTTTTATATATAGCGTTCATATATAGTGTAATTATTAAATCTTGCGAGTTGGCAAAGAGGTTTAGCATAGGCAGAAGAAAACCCACAGGATCTTAGGGTTGAGAGGAAACACAAAATCCAACTAATTCCACTTGAATCTGAACAAGAAGGCCTTCTTCAGCATGCTGGACAAGTGGTCATCCAGCCTCTGTCTGAGCACCTCCATGGAAGGGAAACCCGCTACCTCCTGAGGCAACCTGTGCCACTTTCAGATAGCTCTAATTGTTTAAAAATTCTTCCCTTACTTCAATTTTGATTTGTTTATATTACAACTTTTACCAATTGCTCCTTGTTTGGCCCTTTGGAACCAAGCAGAACAAGTTGAATACTTCTCGTCTATGACCTATGACCAATCTTTCCATGAGATCATAGATTCAGAGATGGAAGGACATTTGAGGACATCAAAGACAATCTGCGTTTTCGAGATGGGAAAACTAAAATCCAGGAAGGTTACATGACTTGCTAGTGTCACATAGCTAGTAAGAGTCTGAGATTAGATTTGAACTCATCTTCCAGACTCTTAGTCCAGTACCCTATCCGCTATGCCATGTTGTCCACCCATTTTTGTAACTCCTGCTCTGCAGCTGTGGTGTTCTGATTGGCAAGTGAATGGCAAACTCACAGCCCACTATATGTAGCTGCCCCAGACCATACCATGCTTCCCATCTCATTTAGCCATACACCCTGACCAGCTGCACATTATCTATCCTGTCACTGCAGGTATACTTCTTATCCTCTGGGAATTGTAAACAAAATAACTGTTCCTAGAAAGGGTATGTCAGTGATCTTCCCAAGACTCCATGCAGCCCTGTGACTGCTCAGAACAAAAGTCCTTCCCTCACTCTTACTTGGGCAGTGAGGTGGTACAGGGATAGAATGCCAGACCTAGTATCTGGAAGACTCATCTTCCTGAGTTTAAATCTGGCCTCAGACACTTACTAGCTCTGTGCCCCTGGGCAAGTCACTTAACTCTGTTTGACTCAATTCCTCTTTTGTAAAACAAGCTAGAGAAGGAAATGGCAACTCACACTATTTTTGCCTAAGAAAACCCCAAAGGAAGTCGCAAAGAGTCAGATATGACTGGAATGACGGACAGCAACACTACCACGTCTCTATGTGTGTTGTCTTTCCTATTTGAAGGTAAGCTCCCCGAGTTCAGGGAATATCTTGCTTCTGTATTTGTATTTCTATCCTTTATCATGGTGCTTGGCATACAAGAAGTGTTTAAAAATACTTTCTTTCATTCATTTATTCACTCATTCATTCTTCCATGTTTACAACTCTTCAAATATATGGAGATAGCTATAATGTTTAAATCTTCTTTTCCCCAGACTAAACGTTCAAAGGTCTTTCAAATGATTTTCATATGGCATAAACTTGAGACTTTTCACCATCCTGATTGTTCTCATCTGGGCACTGTGAACTGGGTTCCTTATCAACGTCCTTCCAAAAATGTGGTACCTAGAACTGAATAAAATACTCCAAATGTGATATGAGCAAGGCATAATATAGCAGGCATATTGCTTCCTTAGGCCTAGATGTTTTTTTGTCTTGGATCTGTGATTTTATTGGTGTAGAAAGCTCCTGGCAAGGACACTCTCTACAAATAAAGAATGGGTACCTTCTGCAATTTATAGAGAGTTGTCAAAGGTTATATAGCCTATATTTTTCAGAGCTAGAACTTGGATCCAGGTTTTCCTGAATCTGAATTTGACTTGCCATCTACTTACCCATGCTACCTCTTACTACTTGACCTTATAACTTTCTTAGTCTAACCTAAGGTTTCTCAATTGTCATGCCTCATTATTATTTTGGTATAACTGACTCACTCATATTGAGACTGCAGCACATTAAAACCTCGACATCTTTTTCATACCAATTGCTATCCAGTCAAACCTTACCTACTTAAGACTTTTGAAGTTACCTTTGAACTCAATTGTAACATATTGCATTTATTCCATATTAATTTTTTCTTCTTAGATTCAGTCCATTGTTTTAGCCTGTTAGAACCTGCCAATTCATATGTTCACTAGCCCTCTATTTTTGTATCAATTCCAAATATAAAAAGTGTGTCATCTCCGTCTTTATGTAAATTGTTGATAACAATGTTAAACATCAGAGATGGAAGCATAGATACACTGGGAAATGCCTTGAAGATCTCCTTCTAAGTTGACCATCGAACCATTAACACCTACTACAACAGGTCTGACCATTTAAATTGTTTTAAACCTGCCTAACTGTACTATTATGTAGTCCTTATCTATCTTTTCTACAAGAGAAGCAAAGAGAGACTTTAGAAAATGTTTTGTTAAAATTCAGGTAAGCTATATCTATAACATTCCCCTTATTTACCTGCCTGGTTGTATAGACAAAAAAGAATTTATTTTAGTCTGGTACTGCATATATCTTATTGCTATGTCATTTTTTTTTTTTTGCATATCATGTCCCCATTATATTGTAAGCTTCTGGAGGACAAGAGCTGTTTTTTGCCTTTCTTGTCATTCCAATATTTAAAATAGTGTCTGAGACATAGTAGACACTTTATAAATGCTTGTTGAATTGGTTTTAGCTGTTATTGATGAAGCTTATTGACTTTTTATGATCACTGACTGGTTCCTTTTCTAGATAAAAGTTTTTAGTCCAGGGAAATATAAGGATTGTGGGTGGTTGTTGATGAGTTAATTAGTGCTTTGTTCTATAACATTTATATGGTTTCTCATTTTTTCATGCTTTCTCTTATAATCTCAATCAAGTTGATACTCATCTTTTTAAGTATCTTTCAATATTCTTTTTTTTTTTAACATAAATATATCCAGTAATGAAATACCTTGGGGGAAGTAGAGATGCTTCCTAAGTAATTTAGCAATTTTTTCAAATGTGCGTCATGATCACAGCTCTGTCTTGCACACAGTAGGAGAAAATAGTAATGAAATCCATCCATAGAATCCCAGGAACAGAGATTTAGAGTTAAAAGATAATAGAAGATACTTCCACCTGGAAAGTTTTACTACCTTTATTTCCACTGACTCAATACATAGTTATTAAACAGCAGACAAACACATTAGTGCCAAGCATTATGCAAATAAATGACTGAAACAATCACTTTTTGCAAGGAGCATTCATTCTCATGGGAAGCACGCACACATATCTATATACATATGTATATGTATATGTATATATGCAGAATAGAGAATGAATACAAATTAAAACGAGTTGAATACAAGGTGGTTTGAGAGGGAAGTCACTAGAGATTGTGGATATCAAAAAGGTTTCATGTATGTAATGGTGCTGCAACAATACCTTGAAGGAAGAGATACTTTGAGTTAGGTTGAGGCGATGTGAGAATATTGTCCAGGCACAGAACTGTGTTGCTATTGGTGAAATTGGTTTTACTTTTTACTTGATGGTGAAGGGATAAATGCTAGTTGAATAGGTTCTAAAACACTTCCAGTAAGAATTCTATATGACCTGGGAAGCTCTGTAAGGGTCGAATTTCCTTCTTTGTTTTTGTGTCAGAGAAGGCCTTTGTAGGACCAAGATAGGCCCTTGATAAAAGGATGGGGAATGGCAAAGGAGAAAGGCAAGGTGGATCTTCCTGCTGCCCATGCTAGATGAATTATTGGATTAGACTGGAGTCAGAGGAAATGAAAAAGAAAGGAATAGGGGGCAGGATGCCCTAATTGGTGGCAGATCTTCCTGCCACCCATCTTGGATGGATTTTCTTAGAAATAAAGTAGATGAAAGGTGATTAGGGCAAGAAGTGTGGTGGTAGTTGTGTGAATAATGAAAATGGGTCAGAAGTGAATAATGCTAACTTACTGAGTCATGGCATAGCTAACTTGATAAATCTCATTGCAGGAGAGAAATCACAATGTGGTGCTGTTATATCATTTTAACTTTGAGTTATGTGTGCAACTGAGCTTTTTTTAAAACATTTATTTTTATTTATATCTTTTGTAGTCACATCACCAAGATTCCCCCAGTATCTCTCCCTCCCTATCCCAGAAAACTAATTTTTATAACAAAGATTAAAATAAAAAAAGAAAAAAGAGGAAGAAGAAAAAAATCAGTAAAACCAATCAACATACTGAAAAAAATATAACCTCATATGCAGTGATTCACATCTACAATTTGTTCAGTAATTCCTCAATAGGTGGGCTTCTAATTTGTTCCCAAATCTTTTCTGTCATAAAACTGCTACATAAAGGAGCCACAGGCAGCAAATCAATATCAACATGAAACATATGCTCCAAATGCAATGGCATCTAAATTCAAAAAAGAAAAAACTGAATTACAAAAAGATAAAAATTGTAACAATACTTTTAGGAGACTTTATTGTCACCCTCTCAGAGGTGTACATACCTTAAAAAAAGTTAACCTAAAGGGAAATTATAGAATTAAACAAATATTTTTAGAAATTACAGCTAAAAGACTATCACAGCCTTCTTAATGGAAGCACTAAGGAGTATACATATTTAAAAGTACCAAATAGCACTTTTAAAAAGTGAGCGTATATTAGGGTACAGAGAATGTGCAAATAAAAATGTAAAAAGGCATAAATACCAAACACATTCTTTACAAACCATAACATAATAAAGATAATGATCAACTTATAGTACACAAAAGATAGAGACCTAAATTGTGATTTAATGATAAAGTCCTTAGTAGCAAGTGTGTTAAAGAACAAATCTCAGAAACAATAATTATATAAAGCTTAGTGATAATAATGACATGCCACACCAAATTTTCTGGGATGTAGCAAAAGCAATTATCAGAAGAAAAATTACATTCCATAAAAAACATATATCAACAAAAATAAGAGAGGTTTAATGAACTGAGTATACATTAAAAATAGAAGAGGAGGGACAGTCAAGATCACAGAACAAGAGTTAGCATTTTTGCTTAGCTCTCCTAACACACCTCCTCCACAATAACCTATAAACAAACCAAATGAAATTCTGATTGGAAAATACAAGAAAAAGTCACAGTGAGTCATATTTCCAGTATAGGGTAATTTAGGAAGACAGACAGAGAGATCTGGGGACATTGGATTTGGAGGTAGTAAGGAGCACAATACAATGGCAGTGGCAGCAGAAGCCACAGTGATGGTATGAACCAGGAGTACTCCAGCACCCAGTGACATAAAAAGAACCAAATACCAGGCAGGAAGCACTGGGGAAGAGAAATTCCAGGGGACTTCTGAACTAGCTCTGGGAGCAGGAAAATGGATGTGTCTGGCAGCTCTGTTACCCATTACCCAGTTAATGTAGGTTCCCAGTCTGAGTTGTGAAAGGCAAAACATCCCTATCAAAAGTAACTATAGCCCAACATTAAATAAAATCCAAAGTCAAGAAGTAGACTGGAAGAATGAGCCAACAAATAAAAAGAACCTGGCCTACTGTGAGCTACTATGGTGACAAGGAAGTTTAAGCCACAAACTCAGAAGGAAATGACCTGAAAATATCTACAAGCAAGAAGTCAAATAAAAATGTAGATCGGACAAAAGCATAATAAGAATTCCTAGATAAATTAAAGCAAGAGCTAAAGAAAGAGATAAAAAAGAGTAAAAAAGAAAAAGATTTTAAAAAGCCCAACAAATAAACCCAAAATAAGCATAAAGGACAAAGTCTTGAAAACAAGGGTAGATAGAGTGGAAACCCAAAAGACTATAGAACTGATAAGCAAACCTTGAATGCTAGTTCTTTAAAGACTAAGAAAATTAGGTAACCTTTAGCCAATATAATTATAAAGACGAGGGCAAAAATCAAATTAGTAAAATAGAAAGATAAGGTTAAATCACAATAAAATTAGAAGAAATAAAATGAATTATCAGAACTTAACATATACAGTTATATTCCAACAAAATAAAGAATGTAAAGTGAATATACTACCTTCAAAAACATAAAATTATCAGACTTACAGAAAACCAAATATAGAGCTAAAATAATCCAATATCAAAACCAAGCCTTTTCTTGTGATTTGACCCAGTTCCTGTTATTTCACAATGGCCACTTGTCATAATGTCTTATTTGAAAACAGTGATTTAGTTGCTGCCAAGTTCATCTGCCTGTGCTATTAATTGGCTGGTTCATCATTGTCTGATTAGGAAAATACTATTTTGTTATATTTTCTTATATTCTTTTCTGTACTTGGGCAAACAAATTAAAAAAAAAAAGAATGCATTTAGCTTCTACCATGTTCAAGGAGCTGTTCTAAATATTAGGCATAGAGAAATGAAAATTATAAAGCTCTTGTCCTCAGGGAGCTTACATTCTACTGAAAGTGAGTATTGGTGGTACAATACAACTCATGTACAGACAGGTAGGCATAATATGATATAGGAAGTGATGGGAACAATGAGTAGATTTAATAAAAATATTTTAAGAAAGTTAAAAAAAATAATCAACACTTAATAAGCTGCTACCATGTGTTCATCATGGAGATACAAAATAAAAAATGAAACAATACTTGCTGTATGAGGGCTTAATTTCTACAGGACAAAAGGGAAAACCCCTCAAAGTTTAGATAATATAGTGCATCATAATAGATATAGTGCACCTTTTTCAAGGATACAAATGATCACATTGGAACCTTAGATGGCACTTGATTTGATCCATTCTTTTTAAAGACAAGAAAGCCAAGGTAAGATTTGACTTAACAGACAATTCAATTCAACAAACATTGATTAAATGTCTACTATCTTTAAGGCCCTGCTTTAAGTACTGGTGATATGAAGTTGAAAGTTAAAATGTCCAGAACATCAGGAAATTTGCTATTAAAGAAATCTACAATCTAGTAATACATTCAATTGCTTTATCAAGGTCACAAAGTTAGTTTATGGAGGCACTAGAGCTAGGATATAATGTAGGAATATGCCAATAAATGTTTAACAATTGACTTTCTGGAAAAAAATGTACCCATGATACATTTTCAGCTTTAATCTACATTATTAAAAATTTCTCTATCACTTCTTAAGTCTAAACAATCAATAAATCAAGCCCTGATTTATAGCATTTGCAGATTTCCAAAATGTAAATGCTCGCGGTGAAAATTTAACAATAGGCTCTTACAAGCTAGTATAAAGTACCATCAGTACACCACTCATACGGTTTCCTCCCCTTAAGTTTAGCATACTTTTCATCATATCATAGTACATCTCTAATAATTTAGACATCTTTTTACATTATTAAAATTTGTCTATCAGAATTTTTGTTTTTAATATTATAGTCACTTCACATGTCTTTCTTTACCTACCTAGTGAATAGGTCCCTTGAAACAAAGGTACAAAAAGAGTCAAATTCATCTAAACAACTAACATTTTAATTGTGTCAGTATATACAATATTTTACTCCCATAGACCCCCACTATGTTGGTTGCTTGGTTAGTTTTCTTTCTTTCTCAAAGAAGACCAAAATGACATCACTATGTTGGGGGCAAGGTATGATGTGTCCAACTCTGACTGGTAAGACCGATATGACATCAGGCACAAATAGTCCAAATGAACATTTGGAGAGCAGATGTCACTAAATTTGTGCATCTCATGTTTCTTTTGAGCTACTATAATTCTCCTTTGTTCAAATAGTACAACACCTTATTTGATGTGGGCATGCCATGCTGGGTGGTCCTGTGCCAGTGTCTCCCTTGTCTCACAATCAATTCCAAAATTCTTCAGTGAGAACTTGAGAGTATCCTTGCATCATTTCTTCTGATCTCCATAGGAGTGCTTGCCTTGTGTGAGTTTTCCATAAAATAGTGTTTTAGGCAAACAAACTTGTGGCATTTGAATAAAGTGGCCAATCAATTGCAGTCGTGCTCTCTGCAGTAGTGTGAATGTGTGCAGGTCAACTTGAGAAATGACCTCAGTGTCTAGTATTTTATCTTGTTAGGTGATCTTCAAAACTTCCTATGACAATTCAAATGGAAGTGATTCAGTTTCCTGGCATGACCCTAGTATACTCTCTAGGTTTCAAAGGCATACAATAATAAGGTCAGCACAATGGCTTTGTAGATGCTCAGTTTGATAGGCATTCTAATATTACACACTTTCCTTTCAAGCTTCCCAAACATTAGGCCAGCTCTGGTAATGCATGCATCAACCTCATCATTCATGTGGACATCCCTGGAAAGTATACTGCCAAGGTAAGTGAATTTATCTATAGCATTTAAAATTTCTCCATTTGTTGTAACCCATGGTTCCATTTATGATGATTGGTACTGCCTGGTAGAGAACCTCTGTGTTTGTTGTTGTTGTTGTTGTTGTTGTTTTGCATGTGTCCATGGTTTAATTTGCCTCAAGCTAGCTTAACATGCATTGCATGGGAGTTCAGTCCAAAGATAGACCCCCCTAAAAGGGCCAGTTAAGAAGTGGCTTGATTTGGGATTTGGGGGTACAGAGTTATATGACCTTTGAAGAGTAGATGTTCCCAAGGATTAGATAATCAACCATGATTGGTCAACATACTGGAGAACCTCTGTTTTCTTGGTGTTAATTGTTAGGCCAAAATTAGGACAAACATCAGAGAACTGATCCATACTTTGTTGTATCTAAGCCTCAGAGGCTACATTGGGTGTACAGTCATTTGTGAACAAAAAGTCATACACTGACTTTCCCTCCACTATAGTCTTGACTTGTAGCCTTTTTAAGTTAAATAATTTACCATCAGTGTGGTAGCTGACCTTGATATCATTTTTGTCTTTGTTGAAGACATCTGAAAACATTGCAGAAAACATTATGTTAAATAGCATTGGAGCAAGCACATAGCCCTACTTAACTGGGTGACTGGGAAAATGCAAAAGCATTGTCCATTATTCAGAACCCACACAAATAGGCTGTCATGAAACTGATATACAATACCGATGAACCTCTTTGGGCAACCAAATTTCAGCAAAATTTTCTACAAGCCCTCACAACCTACAGTATCGAAGGCCCTTTTTTAGATTAATGAACATTGTATACAGATCTCTGTTCTGCTCCTGGCATTTCTCCTGGAGTTGCCAAGCAGCAAACTCCATATCAACCATTCCTTGGTCCTTTCTGAAACTACATTGGTTCTCAGATAGATCTACTAAGAAGGACACTGGCAAGAATCTTGCCAGCAAATAAGAGAAGAAAAAGAAATTGAAGGCATTAGAATAGGCAAAGAAGAAACAAAGCTATCACTCTTTGCAGATGACATGATGATATACTTAGAGAATCCTAGAGAATCAAGTAAAAAACTACTTGAAATAATAAACAACTTTAGCAAAGTTGCAGGCTATAAAATAAAACCACATAAATCATCAGCATTTCTATATATTACCAACAAAGCCCAACAGCAAGAGATAGAAAGAGAAATCCCATTTAAACTTACTGTAGACATTATAAAATATTTAGGAGTCTACCTCCCGAAACAAACCCAGAAACTCTATGAACACAATTACAAAACACTTTTCACACAAATAAAATCAGATCTAAAGAAGTGGAAAAACATCAGTTGCTCATGGGTAGGCTGAGCTAATATAATAAAAATGACCATCCTACCTAAGCTAATTTACTTATTCAGTGCCATACCAATCAAACTACCAAGAAATTATTATAGAGTTAGAAAAAATAATAACAAGATTCATTTGGAAAAACAAAAGGTCCAGAATATCAAAGGAACTAATGAAAAGAAATGCAGGGGAAGGTGGCCTAGCAATTCCAGATCTTAAATTGTATTATAAAGCAGCAATCATCAAAACTGCTTGGTACTGGCTAAGAAATAGGGAGGTGGATCAGTGGAATAGGTTAAATATGCAAGACACAGTAGTCAATGACTATAGTAATCTATTATTTGGTAAACCCAAAGACCCCAGCTTCTGCGATAAGAACCCACTCTTTGAAAAAAAACTGCTGGGAAAACTGGAAAAGAGTATGGCAGAAACTAGGCATAGACCCAAATCTCACACCATATACCAAAATAAAGTCAAAATGGGTTCATGACTTAGATATAAAGGCTGATACCATAAGTAAACTGGGAGAACAAGGAATAGTTTACCTATCAGATCTATGGAGAACAGAAGAATTCATGACCAAACAGGAGATAGAGAACATTATGAAAAGCAAAATGGATAATTTTGATTACATTAAATTGAAAAGTTTTTGCACAAACAAAGCCAATGCAACTAAGATTAGAAGGAAGGTAGAAAATTGGGAAAGAATTTTTACAACCAGTCTCTCTGATAAAGGCCTCATTTCTAAAATATATAGAGAATTAAGACAAATTTATAAGAATACAAGCCATTTCCCAATTGATAAAGGGTCAAAGGATATGAACAGACAGTTCTCAGATGAAGAAATTAAAGCCATCTATACTCATGTGAAAAAATGCTCTAAATCGTTATTCATTAGAGAAATGCAAATCAAAACAACTCTGAGGTACCACATCATATCTATCAGATTGGCCAACATGACAAAACAGGAAAATGATAAATGTTGGAGAAGATGTGGGAAAATTGGAACACTAATACATTGTTGGTGGAGTTGTGAAATGATCCAACCATTTTGGAGAACAATTTGGAACTATGCCCAAAGGGCTACAAAAATGTGCATACCCTTTGATCCAGCAATAGCACTTCTAGGGCTATATCCCAAAGAGATCAAACAAATGGGAAAAGGACCCACAGGTACAAAAATATTCATAGCAGCTCTTTTTGTGGTGGCAAAGAATTGGAAATTGAGAGGATGCCCATCAATTGGGGAATGGCTAAGCAAGTTGTGGTATATGAATGTAATGGAATACTATTGTGCTATAAGAAATGATGAACAGGCTGACTTCAGAAAAACCTGGAAAACTTATATGGTTTGATGCTGAGTGAAGTGAGCAGAACCAAGAGGACTTTGAACACAAAAATAGCCATGTTGCGCAATGACTAATATTTTAAATTGAACCCTTCTCAGCATTACAAGGATCTAAGACATCTCCAGAGGCCTCGGGGTGGAAAATGCTGTCCACATCCAAAGAAAGAACTATGGAAGTCGAATTGCTATCACTTATTTTTACCTTCTGTTGAGTTTTGTTTCATCTTTCTGATGGTTCCTCCTATTGGTTTTAATTTTTACTTACAACTTCACTAATGTGAAAATATGTTTAATGGGTATGTAAATGTAAAGCCTATATCAGATTGTGTGCCGTCTTGGGGAGAGTGGGGGGGAGGAAGAGGGAGAAAAAATTTTCAACTCAAAAGCATATGGAAGTGATTGTTGATAAATCAAAATAAATTAATAAAATTAAAAAGAAAAAGAAGCTAGTGAGTGAGTTCTAGGCCTTCCTTATAGGCAGTAGTACTGCTTGGAGTGTGGTTGGACACTAAACAAGTACTATTGATTTCCATAAAGCAGGGGTTGTTAACCTTTATTATGTATATGTGTGTGTGATGGGTCCTTTTGGCAGTTAGTGAAGCCTATGCACTTCATTTCTAAATAATGATTTAAACACATAAATCAAAATAAAAGGATTTCAAAGAAATAAAAAAAAACAAAAAAAAGAATCTTGCCAGCAATAACCAAGAGAGAATGCCCCCCTATGCTTGGCATAAGACAACCTATTTCCTTTTCCTTTATAGAGATGGACAATGGAGGCATCCTTGAACTCCTAGGGGATATTCTCCCCTTGCCATATAACCTAGAAAATTTCTGTCGGCTTCTGTATGAGCAGTGGACCCCTCTGCCTTGTAAATCTCAGCAAAGCACCAGGTGTTTTGCCACATGAGAGGAGCCTAATGGCATTCAAAGCCTCTTTTTTAGTTGGAAGTTCAGCTAGAGAGAGGGACTGACTTTAACCTTTCGTATATGGTCAATGGCTTCAGCATCAATTGATGATGGTCTGTTGAGAACACTATGGAAGTGTTCAGCCTATCTCTTGAGAATCATGTCCTTATCACTAATCAATGTGACTTCATCAGTACTGAGTAGTTGAGATGCACTAAAGGTCTTTGACCCATAATTAGTCTTCGGGACATCATAAAAGTGCTTTAGGTTGTTACTATGAGTATAAAACTGAATTTCATCTGCCTTCAGACTAAGCCAAGAATTCTGCATCTCTCTAAACTTCACTTGCACTTCATTTTTGATGGAATTAAATGCTATCTTCTTAGAGACAGAAGAACTATCTTGTTGGACCTATGGAGATTTTGTTTTTCACTTAGCAACTTTCAATTTCCTCATCATTTTCATCAAACTAATCTTGATGGTTGACAGTGTTCTGGACCAGATGAGCAAATGTAGTGCTGCACACCAAATATCCAGAAGCTGCCCACTCCTTTCTACTCCACTGTTGCGAACCATGTGTCAGCTCTGCTTTCACCCCATTAGTAACAAACATTCATTCTCGGAGAAGTGTTATAATCTCTTGACATAAAGTCTTCTGGTATTCATCTTGCCTTGAGGCCATTTCTTTTGTTGAATGTGAATGTTTAGAGAGGATAGGTCTATGATTGGTCCAGCACTCTGCACCACACATCACCTTCATTATTCTCACGTCCTGAGTGAATCTTCTCCTTACAATGACACAGTGTGTTAAGTGTCAATGTTTGCTTCCAGGGTCCAAATAAAAAACAAAGTTTTATTGTGTTTAGATAAAGAGAAAACAGTGTTAGTGATGATGTCAGGAGATGCACAAGTCCTCAGTAGTAAGTGACTATTGCTGTTTCTGACTCCAATCCTTCCAAAGATTCTCTGCCATGTCTAATAGTCTGTGCTTACTCTGGCATTAAAGTCACCCAGAATTATAAGCTTGTCCTTTTTCAGCACACTGATGATGATGGTCTCTAGGTCTTCATAAAATTTTTCTTTGACCTTATTATGATTTGTCCTGGTGGGAGCATATGCACTGATGATAGTGGTGTGGCACTTTTCTGCAAGTGGAAATTACATTGTCAAGAGTCTGTTGTTCACTCCATTTGGGAGGCATATAAGTGTGTTGACTAGATTAGTTTTGATTACAAAACTTATGCCAGCTTTACTGTGCTCCCCATCACTGCAGCCACTCCAGAAAAATGTACATGCAGATCTGACTTTGGTAAGCTGGCCTTAACTTGCCAGCTTTGTTTCACTCGGTGCTGCTATTTGGATGTGATACCTTTTGAGTTCTCTTGCAACAGGAGCTTTTCTTCTTTCAGGTCTTCTATTTTATGTTGTCCATAAGTGTGCACGTGTTGCACATTCTGATGGTGAGTAAAATCATCTTCACAAAAGTTTCTGTACGTTTATTTGTATTTTGACCACAGAGTGGGATCCCCACCTGCCACTACAAGAGGCCAGGTTTGGGTGAAGCAAAAATTTTAAAGCACCTTTTCTAGTCCTTTCCTCATGCCAGGATGTGGGAAGTGTGGTCCTTTAAAAAGACTGCTCAGAAACCCAGGGGGCTGCTGAATCCCACTGCTGCTTCAGGCCAGTGAGAAGCAACCTGATGGCTTGGGCCACCCATGTGCAGGGTTGTGACTATAGCTCCCATTGTGTCTTTTTTTTTTTACTCTTTCATCACTTGCCTGTAGCTACAGGACTTCAAGGTAGAGATGTCCTTTGACTCACACACAAATTAGATTTAAGTGAGGCAGAGTTGCACAAACTCTTCAGCCTCACTCTCTCTTCTGGAGTCATCAGGGTTCAATGGCAAGACAAAAGTCAAGATGACTGGTGATGGCTCAGGATGCAGGGAGTGACCTTGACATCTTCTGTGCCTAATTGAAGTCTAAGCACTCCACAGCACCTGCTTCAGCTGCCTTCCTAACTATTGGAACAAATTGTGCTCTTCCACCCATCTCACCAGGGGGAGTCTTCATGTGCTTTGGTTAGATACCTCCCTAACTCACTAATGGGTTTGTGAACCCTCAGTTACTCTCAAACTGGTTTAGTCTATCTGCCAAAAACATTTACTGTGGCTGCTGTGCATGCTACAGTTTCTTGGAGCCACAGGTGAAAGTTAAGTGAATCAAGTGGACACCAAAGGTGGAAAGAATTCCTAAAATGACTTAGCAGCCCTTACCTCACAGGTATTAGCTTCCCTAAATGCTCCCCCCCCAATAAGTAATGAAGAGTGGGGAAGGTGTATTTTCCCAGCTGTTTTGTTCTGGGGCCAAATTTGGCCATCATCATTAGCTACTTAACTGTCATTTACAAACTTCCTTCAAATATTCAGTAATATTAGGAATAATCATTGAAACTGATCACCCTTCTCCTCTCATGCTACATAGTTTATCTGATATTTTTAATTGACTTATTACCAAGACAGATTGCCAAGCAGTTAAGCACAATCAATTGAGTTAAAATGGCCGAGGAGGCCCACTGAAGATTCCATAGCTGGTTTGGTCATTGAGTATAAACTCTGCTGGCAAACTTACATCCCATGTGAATTAGGCCCACAGGATTTATACTTGGGAAAACAAAGACAGTCCATTTAAATGACGGCCTGTAAGTTATGTATATATTCACAAATACTCAATTTTCTACAAATAAAGACAGGTCTTTTGCCCTCAGAGAAACATATGTTTCTTCCCATTGGCTATACTGAAGCATTTGACATTTTCAATGAATCTTTCTGCAGTTCTCACAAGGAATTTTTCCTCCATCTGCTTTTGATAGGTTTCATATTTCACTCTCCTATTTCTATGATATATCAATTTCATTTCTCTTTCTAGGTTATGCATAGCTCTTGTTTACACTGAAATTTTAATTTTCCATTTTGCAAATTTCTGTTGTCAGAATTCAAAAGTGCCATTTTTGCCTGTTACACCTTTGAGAATTCTGTTTTTTCTTACAGAGTTTTGACATTTTTTTTCAAGTGTGCTTTTTTGCTTTATAGGCATATTTCTGAACAATGTTTTTTATAGACATTGAATGCCTAAATTTGGTAATGTCACTGATTTCTAGAAAACAGATTACAACTGGTGTTTCTTACTCCTAAGTAAAACATATCTCAGTGCTATGCTACTTTCTTCTAATTTTGTTGTCAGGAAGAGATTCCCCCAATGATTCAGATGGTGTTAAAATGATACATAATATAAAAACATAGCATAAAATGAAATTCTCCCCCAATTTATCATCTCGTTCATCCAAGAGCTATCTTCAGATATTTCAGGTTGCTGTTCTAAATATATTATGAGGCTCATGCTGAATATCTACATCCTACAGTGTTTACATACTGATTCTCATAAGCATAGTACACAGAAGATAAATTAAATTGATATATTGAACCTTCCATTCTTCCCCTCTCCATTAAGAGCCAGCTTTTTCTGTCTTCGTTTGTGATTTTTATCATTTCCTATAGTAAACAAGTATGCTGATACAGCTAACATAGTGGAAGGTATGCATATAGATAGTATTTCAGAGGATTCTGTCACTGGCTAGTAGAAGATTGGGGAAGGTAAAAAGAGGATGACTGTTTCAGTCCAGGGTATCATTTATTGCATTTCCTGATAAAGACTTACATACAATGATGCTGTTTAGGAACAGCCTAAGGACAATCTGGCTATGTATTAGATCTTTACTTTTTTTTGTAATAGATTTACATTTAACAGGATAGTTTGTAAATGACAAAGTCTCTTTGTTGCTTTTTATAGGACAATAATACTAAGAACTGGATGGGACTCAGAATAATCTAGGTATAGGAAGTAGCTAGGTGGTAGGGAGGAGAAAAGCTGGATTTTGAATCACTAAGACTTGTCTCTGACACTTGCTAGCTGTGTGACCCTGAGCAAATCACTTGACTTTTTTTACAGTCTAAATTTCCTTATTTGTGAAATGGGAATTTAAAGAAAATGACTTAATTTAGAGGGTGGTTGTGAAGATTAGTGGTATAACCAAGGTAGGAATCCCAGACCAAAGAGAAGCCTGCAGTTCTGTCACTTTGAACCAGCAGAACTTTCCATTTGATTGATAGCAGTAGAGGCTAGCAGTAGTTCACTGGAATTTCAACCCAGGGCAAACTCACAGGTATATTGCTCAGACTCAAACCCAGGTCAGGAACTTGAAGAGATCAGACCACTTTTAGAATATTGAAAGCCAGCAGGTCAAAAGCCTGAGCTATCTTTGAGGTCATGGAATTTAATAACACAAGAGAATAGCAATAGGACTAGCCCAGGCCTTCCTTCTAAAAGTTTGCAGAGCCTGGTTCAAACATAAAATCTGAAATCAGGAAGTAGGCTGGAAGGACGAACAAAAAAAAGAACTGCATCACAAAAAGTTATTATGGTGACAGAGAGACTCAAGAAATAAACTCAGAAGAACACGATTCTCAAACATTTGTAAGCAAAGAAAAACACAGCTTGAGCACAAGTTCAACTATAATTCTTGGAAGAGATGAAACAAAAACTTAAATAGTTAAAGTATTTTTATATATAACATTAGAGCACTAGAGGAAAAAATTGGAAAAAGAAATGAGAGCTATGGAAGAAAGAATTGGAAGGGAATTAATTGCTTGACACAAGAGATATAAATCCTTACTCAAGTAACAAATTTCCTGAGCATTAGAATGGACCAAATAGAAGCAATAACTTCATGACACTAGAAAATATTAAAATAGAGTCAAAAGGGTGAAAAAATTCATAAAAACAAGCCATCTGAGAACAAAAACAACTGACCTGGAAAACAGAATGAGGAGACAAAATTTAAGAATTATTGGACTGTCTGAACACCATAACCAAGAAATCATCAACATACACAATCCAGATCGAGCCAAAGGACTAAGTAGAAATAGAAAGAATCCACCAGTCACTTCCTAAAAGACATCCTAAGCTGAAAACTCCCAGGACAATTATTTACAAAATTCACAGCTTTTATGTCAGACAAAAACATACTACAAAGAGCCAGAAAGAAAGATTTAAGATACTGAAGAATCACAGTTAGAATCACATATGATTTAGAATCTACCACAATAAGGGAGTAGAGAGGTTGAAATAGAATATTCCAAAGGCAAAATATTTTGGCTTATAAACAAGACTAATTTACTTATCAAAAATCAAAATAAACCTACAAGGGAAATAACGGATCTTTAATGAAATAGAAGACTTCCAAGCCTTCCTAATGAAGAGACTAGGGTTGCATATAAATTTTGAAATGCAAATGCCAAAGTAAAGAAAAACATAAGGTAAATATGAGCAAATAATCATGAGACTAAACAATGATAATCTGCTTACATTGAATATGGGGAAATGAGTCATCTCCTCAGATCTCTTTCATCATCAGAGGTCATACAGGGAGTCTAATTAAAGAGAGGGCTTTGGAGTGCTTGTATGATGTTTTGATGATCTCAGAAGAAGAATGGAAAGGAACAGGAGAGAGAAGAAGAGAGAGAAAATTAGGGAGACGAAGAATCTGGGAAATCATCTCACATAATCAGAGTGGGTCTTTACAGGTAGGGGTGTATACAATATGGGTGGGGCAGAGCAGGCAATACTTGAACTTGAATCTTAACTCATCAAAGGAGGGTAGAATACACACACACACACACACAGAGTTGAATATAGAAATACATTTCATTCAATAGGAAAATAGGAGGGAAAAGAAAGGAGGGAACCAGAGGCAAAACTGATTCAGAGAGAAATTAGTACTATGTAAAACAAATTCTAACTAAGGACAAAGAAATTATTAATAGCTCTTTTTGTAATGGCAAAGAATTGGAAACTGTGGGACGTCTATTAATTGAGGAATGGCAGAACAAGTTATAATACATGAATATGACGGAATGCCCCTGTTTTTTAAGAAATGAAAGAGATGGTTTCAAAGAAACCTGGGGAGACTTGTGTGAACTGAGGCATAGTGAAGTGAGCAGAACCAGGAAACAGTTTATATAATAACAATATTTGTAAAGAAAAACAACTTTACGAGACTTAGGAACACTGATTAATGCAATGATTAGCCAGCATTGTTGAGGACTCATGATGAAACGTAATACCTAAACCCTGATGGAGAGGTAATAGCTTTAGAATATAGATTGGGTCAGTTTTCATTTTTTCTTGGATTTGGCCAATGTGGGAATTGTTTTTTTTTGACTATACATGTTTGTAACAAGGCTATGTTGTTCTTTCTTTCTTATTGGGGAAGACGGAAGAGAAGGAGAGAATGAGGGTTTTTATTGACTGAAAATGAAACTTAATTTTAAATGTAGTTTTACATTTATCAGCAAAAGATTTATAATGAACTTTATTAGAGTTAACCCATTGTTCTAGCCTGTTGAATCCTGGCTCTTTATTTGATATGCAAACTAACCTTCCAAGCTTTGCGATCGCTAAAGATGATTAGCTGTTTTCTTTATTTGTTATGATGTATCACTATTGAAAAATATCTTTATGAAGTAATTAAAGATATCTATGGGCATATGAAAAATGCTCTAACTCACTGTTTATTGAAGAAATGCAAATTAAAATAATTCTCAGGTACTACCTCATACCTATTAGATTGGCTAATAGGACAGAAAAGGGAAATGACAATACTGGAGGGGATATAGGAAAAATGAAACATTAATGCACTGTTTATGGAGTTGTGAATTGATTCAACCATTCTATAGAGCAATTTGGAACTATACACAAAGGGCTGTAAAACCATGCATACCCTTTAATCTAGCAACACCACTACTAGGTCTGTATCCCAGAAGAGATTAAAAAAAAAAGCAAAAGGATATATATGTATAAAAGTATTTATAGCAGCTCTTTTCTGGTGGCAAAGAATTGGAAATTGAGGGGTTACCTTTCAATTTTGGAATGACTGAACAAATTGTGGTAGCAATATTGTAAGAATGTGAATGACTTAGTTAGTCTCAGCAATACAATGATCCAAGACATCTCTGAAGGACTTATGATGAAAAATGCTATCCATCCCCAGAAAAAGGACTGATGATGTCTGAATACAGATTGAAGCATATTTTTTTTTTACTTTTCTTGAGTTTTTTTCCTATGTTTTCTTTCACAACATGACTAATATGGAAATGTTTTACATGACTACACATTATAACCTGTATTGAACTGCTTGCCTTCTCAGTGTTGGGGTGGGGGGAGGAGAGGGAGGAAGGGAGAGAATTTGGAACACAGAGTTTTAAAGACAAATATTAAAAATTGTTTTTACATATAACTGGGGGAAATAAAATTTAAAAAAAGATTTCAAAAAAAGAAGCAAAGGTCTTTACTTCATTTTTGATATCTTGAGGACTTAATGTTTTTGTCACTCTTATACATCTTTTGTTTCTGAATTTTGATCCAAAAATTTAATTCTTTTTCAGTTCACATTTGTATACTAGTAATCTTCCTGATACATATCATCCCTCTATTCTATAATCTTTTGTAGCTGTCCATTGCCTGACAAACAAAATATGAACTCTTAACTTGTCCAGTCTTACTTCATGCTAAATCTATTCAAGTACTTTTCCTTCCAAACTGGGACTATTCATATCTCCCCATTTGACATCATGCTGTCTCCTTTCACTGTATCTTTACTCACATTGTCCCACAAACTTGGAATGGAATACCATAAATCTCCATCTTTTGAATTCTCTTCCTTCAGAGTCTGACTCATATACTACCTCTTCCACCATCTCTCCACATGGTGAAAATTATCCTAACCCTCTTCATATTTCTCTTGGTACTTTGCTTTGTAAGCTGATGTCCCTTTCAAATTTGGCCAATTTTGTTCATGCAAAGGGGCAGACACAGAAGTAGTTCTAGGACTTTGAATGTGCTAAGAAGACTTAAGAGCAAACAGCTCTTTAGAGGGAAAGGTGCTGAAGGCAATGGTAGCCAAATTGTTTCATTTCTTGGTAGCTAATTAACATATGGCTTTTATGAACATTTTGAGGTTGAAAGCTGGGAAACCCTGATAACTAGAGCTTGCTGGTGATCATGAAACAATTTCACATAGCCTACTTATATTAAAGCTGACAGAAATGTAAATATAGTTTTCTTACCCTAAGATAGAGGTAAGTAACTTCCCTCAAGAAGACCCTGCTCTGAGGCAAGGAGGCACTCAGAATGTAAGGAACAAAGAAAGAAACAAATATTATGTATGGAAATAGAGGAAAAAGAAGCTAAAGAAGTAAGTGTAATAGCTCTGCAGACTCCCCACACAGCTGGTGGTAAAGTGAAGAGAGTGCTAGGCGTAGAGTCAGGAAGAACTGAGTTCAAATCCAGCCTCAGATACTTAGTAGCTGTGTGACCTGGGACAAGTCACTTAACTACTAGTTACCTCAGCTTCCCCAACTGTAAAATGGGGATAATAACAGTACCTGCCTCCTAGAGTTATTGTGAGGTTCAAAGGAGATAATATTGTTTAAAAAACAGCTTAGCACACTGCCTAGCACACAGTAGGTGCTATAAGCTTTATTCCTTTAGTCACTGCTTTTTTTTTTCTTTTTCCTAAAAGAGCTGAGCACTGCTTTGGTTGACTGGGGCTAGCAGCCAGCAAAAAAGTGGTTTTGTCCAGCATGAGAGTTGAGCATACTAGCAGGTGATATGAAGTACAAACTGTTCCCTGAAAGAGACTAAGTCTGTCAGTTCCTGCAATCCAGCATTTTGAGTTGCCCTGGGCTCATAGGTTTCCCTAATTATGTGCCTCCCTTCTAGTTTTTTCTGCAAATTTGTACCTATTCTCCATTGGTAGATGATTGTGACATAGGTTTATGGATGGATTTTAATGTTGTCATCATTCTTGTTTTTGCTTTCTTGCTTAGAAAATGTTTCATGCTAATGGGGTCATTTTGGCTTATTTGCTTAAATGGGAAGCATCCTGATGGAGGCTTATGAGCTACTGTTGTAAGTTATAGCTGTTTACTTTCCCTAGACTAGGATTATTCCATAGAATTCTGAAAGTGAGTTAGTGCACCTTGGGTGCTCCTTTGGAGAACCACCCCAACCTGCCAGTGTAGGGTTAGCAAAGCAGCTGTAATTGAGGGAGAAAGGGAGATAGAGGGGCAGAGAGAGACAGAAAAGAAGGAGAAAGAAGAAGAAGGAGGAGGAGGAGGAACAGGAGAAGGAAAAGAAAAGAGAGGGAGTAGAGGGACAGGAAAATGGAGGAGAAAGATGAAGAATGAGTAGGGAGTTGGCACTATGTCCTTTGCTATACTTTAACCTCTCCTTTTCAATTATCTCACTCTTCCTTTTATCATAATTATTTGTTGACTTATCCTTCCCTTCATTAGATTTTAAACCACTTGAGATCAAGACCTGCATTAGATCAATAAAAAGATAGGTAGGTAGAACTAGCTAGATATTCATATAGATAGATATCTATATGTTTACGTCTATTAACAATGTTTATCTACCCCTCATCTTTGTTTCCCCATTTGTCATTATCTGGTTAAGGTAGAGCAAAGGAACTTAATGAAATAAAACATGATTGAAACAATTCGGTGATAGTATGAGATAGCATGGAGGAAACATGGAGTAGTGAATACAGGACCAGCTTTAGAGTCAGGAATCTTTGGGTTTATGCTGTCTGTCATGACCCTGAGCAATTCACTTAATTTCTCAGAATCCCAGTCAAGGCTGTCAGACTCTAAGTTGCAGAGTAGTTCTCAACCAGCATCGGTAGAGAAGATTACTCATTGAGAATTCCTTACAGCAATGAAATTACAAGTTTGGACCACGTGGTACTATACAATTGAGTGGCAAAAGATGTTTTGTGGACAGTAGGTGTTCCTATAACTTCAGAGGTAGGAAAATCGTTGTGTACTAGAACAAGTCGGGAAATGTTTCCTGGGTTGGGGATCTTAAGCCAGGGCTTCCGAGATGTCTAAAATTCTGATGGGGGAATAAAGGAGAGAAGTTTTCTTTGACAAACAATATTTCTCAGAAATACTATCTCAGAGTTGGAAGGTAGCCAGAGGCTATCTAATCTAAGCCATATCTTCATGAGATAGCCCTCTTCAACCTACATCACAAGTTGTCTTAAAGCCTTTGTTTGAAGACCCCTTGTCTTCTCACAAACTACTGCTTTCCAGGGCATCCTAATCCACTGTTAGATACACTGATTATTAGGAATTATTTCTCTACAGTGTCTCTAAATCTGCTCCTCCAAAATTTCTGCCCCTTGTTCCCAGCTCTGCCCTCTAGGGACAAGCTCAACAATCTAATTAATCCCTCTTCCCCATGATACTGTTTTAAATACTTGAAGGCAAAAAGCAAATGAATCCCAAGTACAGTGATTATATCTTTGAAACTAATCATATTAATTTCAATGTGAAGCATTTGATTGGCTCAGGGAGTTATTGAAACCAAAGCATGAAACAAATTCTGTCCTGAATTTTGCTTTGCTTGACTCACACAGAGCCTGAAGGAGTTTATTTATAATTGCAGGCTTTCTTTTTAAGATTCCAAACTCCTGGCCCTGACTTAACCAGCGTTGTTCACTCTTTGCTGTATGAGAATCAGTGGTCTTAGTCCTTTCTCATACTCTTTGCTTTCCCTATGGTGCCCATAGTCACTTTTATACCTTACTCCCCATTTTCTTTTAAAATTTAATTTCCACCAGCATGAGAAGGAGAGAATCAAAGTTCAATGCTACCCTTCAAACTTATAAGCATATTTCTTCTTAAGGCCTTCTAGCACTTCACAATATGGAATGTCTCATCCTCACTCACCCCTGTGGATGTGATAACTCCCTCTGACAGACTGTCCCACTAGTAAGGAAATACCATGAATATCCCAAGACCCTCTTTGCTCTTTATTAAAGTTCACTCTGAATTCCCTGGCACCTGCTGATTGCATATTGGCAACACAACCTCAGGGTGTATCAACTGACTGACAACACTACCTAAATGAAATTTTTGTTGAGGCAAAATGTACCAGGTAACTTTTCTCATCTATATGTGATAATCTTGAAGAAGATGAATTGAACAGGGATAGAGCACTGTACTTGAAGTCTTTAAGATCTAAATCTGAGTACTGCTTCACATACTACATATTAGTTGTGTGGCTCTAAACAAGTCACCTAATCTCTGTCTGGCTCAGTTGTCTCATTTTTAGAATGGGGATAATAATAGTATCTCCCTCACAGAGTCGTTGTATGGATGAAATGAAATAAAACATAGAAAGTGTTCTTCAGATCTTAAAATGCTATGTAAAAGTTAGTTGTGAATAGTACTAATATTCACAATATAGTACTTTTATTGTTCAGTCATTTTTCAGTTGTGTCTGTCTCTTTGTGACCCCATTTGGGGTTTTCTTGGCAAAGATACTGGAGTGGTTTGCCATTTCCTTTTCTAGCTCATTTTACAGATGAGGAAACTAAAGCAAACAAGGTTAAGTGACTTGCCCAGGGTCACACAGCTAGTAAGTGTCTGAGGTCAAACTTGAACTCAGGAAGATGAGTCTTCCTGATTTCAGGCCAGACACTCTCTCCACTGTACCACCTAGCTGTCTCATATACTGCTTTAAAGTAGAAAAAATGATTTGGTCAGTCTGCATTTATTAAATTCTTTTCTGGGCCAGGTACTATGCTAAGTACTGGGATACCAAGAAAGGTAAAACATAATCCCTGCTTTCAAGGAGCTTATTGTCTAGCAAAGGGGCAACACATATATGATCTCATTTGATCCCCATAGCAACTATGTGAGGTAGATGCTATTTTTGTTACAATTTCTAGGTTAGAAATTGAGGCTCAGATGGGATAAGTGACTTGCCTATGGTCACACAGCTGGTAAATTTCCCTTTTATTTATTTTTCAGGCAATTGTACATGTAATTTCCTTTGATAGAATATAAGTTCCTTGAAAACAGACATTATTTGATTTTTGTTTTTTAATCCCCAGTATTCAGCATAGGGCCTGACACATACAAAGTTTTAATAAATGCTTGTTAACTGATAGATAATGTATCAGAGCTGGTGTCCAAGCCAGGCCATCCTGACTCTAAGTCTAGGACAATATCTTCTATACCAGTGATTCTTAAACTTGTTGGTCTAAAGATCTTTTAATATTTTAAAAAAGTTTTGAGGACTCCAAAAATTGTTGAGTTATGTGGTTTTATCTATCAGTATTTACTGTATTGGGAATTAAAACTGTTAAAATTTTAAAGTATTAATATATTAAGATAAACAAATCCCTTGCAAGCTAATACAAATAGCACTTTATGAAAAAATTTATGAAAAAAATTAGAAGAATGGCATTGTTTACATATTTTTCAAACATATTTAATATTTGACTTTTTAGAAAATTCTAATATCTACTTCTGCATTCAATCTGTTACAATAAGTTGTTTTGGTTGCAGTACATGATGAAAATCTGGCCTCACACAGATATGTAGTTGGAAAAGGGAGAAGTATTTTTAACAGGCAAATAATTCTTCAAAATTATCATGGAAAAATTTTTTGACCTTTCAGACCCTCTGAAAGGGACTCCCAGAAATTCCTGTTCTCACCATGTTACCTCCTGAATATGAAACAATTAAATATTATTTTCTTTGTAATAAAGGTAAACTGAGGATCTCCCTGATGTAGAGGACTGGGAACATTTCTCATGGAATTGAGCCTATACCCTGGCTCCTTCTTAGTGGACTCCATGTTTGTATTCCTTGCAAAAGGACATTCAAAACCAGAAGAATGGTTGGTCTCATTTGGTCCCTATGGTCCCCTGAATCAAAGATTATTGGAAAACCGAACAGAAAGAAATTCACAGTAAGTAGGCTTTAAAAGGAGAAACAACTTCTGTTCCTTTTCTCTGTTCTCCACTTTTGGATGTGTAATTTGGAGCTTTTGACAACCTAGCTCTTCCTTGGACTTCTTGTTAAGGGGATGGGAATTTGTCTCCTCTTTCCCTCTACAGCAACAGCTATGAAGGCTACAGACATCAGCCTGTGATTATATATTGTGATTTATAGTCAATGGTTATATGTTTATGTCTTGGTGAGCTTGAGCTTGGATTGGAAGTCCCTAGCTGCTTTTGCTTTTTTTCTTTCTTTGAGGACAGGTAGCTGAACAGTGATCATGAGGTGGGTATTTTGAGCCTTGATGGTTACCCTGTGAACTTGACAGGTTGGGATTTCCTGGATACTGACTGTCATCAAAAAGTGCTTTCTGCAAGTGTGTCCTCCTTGAAGGAGATCCCTACCCTGGCTGGTCAGAAGACCCATACCTTGAATTGCTTCTAATCAGCACAGACTGTAGTGAAAGTGAAATCTGTTCTGTGGTGTCAGAAGATTCCAAGGAAATCTTTCCTTCATCTCTGAGCAATATATCAGGAATGACAGGGTACTATTTTATGTTCTAAATATTTGCTAGTGCATGCCTTTGAGTCTATCTAAGACTTTCTTTTCTGGTACAGGAAATAAATAGCTATCCTTTACCTGATATCTACTACTTTGTAGAGTGATTACCATTCCAAACAGAACCCCATTAATTCCGTTTGGGAAGACATTAGACATGAGCCATACCTAAACTTTGCTGTAAGACATTTTCCCCCAGCAATCAGTTGGTAATTGAGAGGGAAAAAGCCTTAATTCCCTATCTTTGGGGTTAAATTCACCAAGACTGAAACAGGATCCATGGAAATATAGAGAAAGGCCCCCTAGTGGGATCACTTCTTCTCACATTCCCATCGAGCTGTGAGTAAAATTTGTAAAGGAGACAGAAATAGAAATGAATACATCAACAGGATGGTCTCAAGAAATTTCAAGTTTCCATTCTTACAGCTGGAAGCTGGAAATTTTTAAATTCAGAAAGCAATAGATGCAAGAGAAAAATGCTTGTTCAGCTGTGATTGTGCATCCTTGTTAGACTCTAAATACTTCTCCTTTTATAATTTTACCCCAGCAGTCACTTAACACTCTTTTGACAAATAATGGATGTCTGGCAGTCAATGCTACCTCACTCAGGGCTGAAGAAACAAGTTCTGCTAGTGTCATTGGCTTTGGGATAGTCTTACACAAAGCTGTCGTGTATTTGATCAATTGATTCCTTGGACCTGTGGGACAGGAAATCCATGTGTTCACAAGGTGTTTTGAGGGTTGTTATGGAGACAGAAAAATTCTGAGACATCCTGTTCTCTTCATTTTGTGATTTTAACTTTGTGTAGGAAAGGAAGGAAGGATAAATGATAAAGGGTAACAGGAAGGAAGTAAAGAGAGAACAAAGGAAAGAAAGAAGGAGAGAGGAAGGAAAGGAAGGAAGGAAAGAGAGGAGGAAAGGAAGGAAGGAAAGAAAGAAGGAAAGTGAGGAAGGAAAGAGGGAGGAAAGGAAGGAAGGGAAGCAGGAGAAAAGGAAAGAAGGTACAAACATTTATTCAGCACTTACTATGTTGATGGCACTGTGCTAAATGCTGGGGATGCAAATACATGCAAAAAGAAAGATATTTCCTGTACTCAAGGAGCTTATATTCTTTTCTTTTTTTTATATGAGGCAATTGGGGTTAAGTGACTTGCCTAGGGTCACACAGCTAGTAAGTATCAAGTATCTGATCTGAAACTGGATTTGAACTCAGATCCTCCTGACTCCAGGGTCAGTGCTCTATCCACTGTGCCACTTACATTCTAATCATCCAGTGGGGGAATTGAAACCACAAAGAGGAGCTAAAATATGGTGGGGCAGGGGAGAGAAGAAAGTACTCAGTACAGGGGAATGGTTTTGAAGTCCAGAAGCTAGGAGCAGAGCTAAGTGTAATAAAGGCTGGGCAGCCTAGGCTACCACAGCCCTCCACAGATGGAGTCCCTAAGAGGAACTCACCAGTAGGAGAAGGAGGTGGGCATTGTGGAGGGATTTTTCTAGGTGAGAAGGCTTCAAGGATGATTAGATGTTCAAAGTTTGGGAGCCCTTAGGTACTTAGAGAATTTTCAGGATGAGACAATAACAAAGGTATGGTTTTGAAGTCTTGAAGTTTTTGAGGGAAAGAGCTAAGAGTGAAATGGGTAGAAAATGTACCTCTCAAATTAGAATTACAGAATTTCAGAGTTAGAAGAGACTTCAACATTCTAAACCACATCTGGAGCATGGGTTTCATGATTACAACATTCCTGAAAAGTAACTATACAACCTTCATTTATAGACTGTTAATGATAGCCACTGTTGACTGAGGCAGTTCATTTCATTTTGCATGCTTCAAGAAAGTCATTCCTTGTATTGAACCAAAGTTGACCTTCCTGTAATTTTTACTTATTAGTCTTCTGTAGTCACTCAGAATTAACATAACCTCTCTTCCACATGATAGCATTGATACCACTTCAGATATTTCAAAACAGGAAGCATGTACTCTTTCATTTCTGAATCTTTTCTTCTCGAGGAGAAATGCTCTGAGTTCTTTCAACTAATCATTTTATGGTCTGATTTCAAGTCCCCTCAACATCCTAATGGCCTTTCTTTGAACATGCTTTTAAACATCATTTCCAAAATATGACATCTAGAGCCAAATATAATGTTCTAGACGTGTTCTTGTAGGGAAGATTATAATGGCACTATCTCATTTCCCTAATTCTGGGAAGTGATGTTTCTATTACCATTATTTTTATATTATTGCTTTTGTTATTATTATAATTATTTTGGCAGCAGCATGACATTGCCGGCTCATGTTGAATGTATGGTCCAAAAAAATGCTCAGGTCTTTTGCATATGAACAGCTATTTAGCTATGTCTCCAATATCCTATACTTAATAGTTGACTTAAAAAAAACCCAAAGGATTTTATATTTATCCCTTTTTAAATTGTATCTCATTAAATTTGAACCACTTGTTTAGCTAATAAAAATCTCTTGGGATCCAAATTTTGTCACTGACTATTTCAAGTATCTTACATAATGAAAATACTATAAGCATACCTTCTATGCCTTCATTCATGTCATTGGTAAAGGTGTTGAATAGAACTGAGCTAAAGACAGACCCATGCACCATTCCATTTCTATCTAGGTTGTCCTAGATCCATTCACTAATTTTGGGAACCACAATTTTCAATCAGTCATTCAATCAATTTTGACTCTCCCTAATTGTATTAGTATCCTGGTTCACATATCTTCATCTTGTCTACAAGCACTCAGTAGCATGCTGGTAAACGTTTCACAGCCAGCTCTCTGAGAAAAAATGTACTCATGATAGACATTTTAGTTTAATTTGTAGTATTAACATTTTCTTCATCACTTTCTGAAGTCTAGGCAATCAACAATAAATAAATCAAGCTCTGATTTGTTGTGCCTGCTGATTTCTGAGGGGTAAATGCTCCCACTGGAAATGTAGAAATTGGCTCTCAAAAGCTGGTTTTAACTGCCTCTAGTACATGCCCACCACAAGGGTACAGTTACAGATTCTGGCAAATATTTTGATTTAATCTCATAACATGTATGATTCACAATTTTACTAGTCTAATAACCATGTCAAAAAGGGAACCAATGAGGTTAGTCTGGAATATTTTGTTCTTAATGAACATTGGTTGATTTGTAGTGATCATTGATTCCTCTCTAAAAGTTCACAAAGTATAATGATATATTAAATGTGTGCTCCATAAGATCATGGACTTAGTCTCATCTAAGCATTGTATTTTCCCCAGTATAGAAAGAAAACTATGCACAATCAGAATTTAATAAGTGTTTGTTGAATGAAATTGAATTTTTCTACACCAGCTTCACAAAACTATCTCTTCTCTTTTGAAAATCAGAACACCATTTGTTTGTTTCAAATTTTCTTTTCCTATTATTTTCTATGCTTCCTTCAAATTCATTTATGTTCTTTCAATAACCATATATGAAATTTTTTTCTTTACCTTGGGATAGAATTCTTCAGAGGAAACTTTGGACTAGTAATCCATAAAATCTTTGTACAAATACTACTTAGTGGTTCTGTTGCCATGGGCAATAGAACTTCTTTAAGGCTGTGTTTCCTTATCTGACCTTGGCCAATACTTGTATTACCTATCTCACAGGGCAGCTAGGTGGTGCAGTGGAGAGAGTACTGGGACTGGAGTCAGGAAGACTCATCTTCCTGAGTTCATATCTGGTCTCAGGCACTAGCTGTGTGACCCTGGGTAAATCACTTAACCCTCTTTGCCTCAGTTTCCTTATCTGTAAGATGAGCTAGAGAAGGAAATGGCAAACCACTCTGGTTTCTTTGCCAAAAAACCCCAAATGGGGTCACAAAGAGTCAGACATGACTAAGAAATGACTAAATAACACCAAAATCTATCTTGTAGGGTTGTTATAAGAATTAAGAGGAATTATGTGTATAAGGCATTTTTTTTTAACTTTAAAGAAATTTATGAATATTCTTCTCCCAGGGTAGGTGAGGCAAATGTGGTATGGTGAAAGGAATGATGAAGTCTGAGTCAAAGAATCTCAATGTGAATTTTGCCTTTGCCATTTACTAATTATATGACCTTGGGCAAGTCACATAACCTCACTAGATCTCAGTTTTCCCATGTGGAAAATGAGGCAATTGGATTAGATGACCTCTAAGCTCCCTTCTAGCTCCAGAGCTGGTCCTATGAACCCTTCTATGACAGCTGTTTACCCTTTTAATCTGTCTTCACTTGATTTTGAATTCTACATTAACCATTTTTCTTCTAGCTTTTCTAATCTGAAGATCACAGTTGTTAACAGAGCTAATAGAAGCAAAGCAGCAGGAGTTGAGTAGTTCAGCTTTCTTTGTCATCTGTTAACATACATGACCTGATCCATCCCAACTAGTAGCTTTATCCCTTCCATGTTCTTGTCCCCAACATATTTTAACTAGCCCTTCTTGTTATCCTTAGCACAGTTTTTCCACAAGCCTTGACTCATTCTGGGCTTTACCCTTCCTATTTCCATTCTAACAGAATTCTATGAGTCTTTTGTATCTATCCCTGGTTACTAGACCTTCCTTTCAATTTTTGTTCTCATCCTTTTAAATCTGAACTCATCAATACGATTCCTGTGCAATCACATTGGCTGCTTTATAGACTTCCTATCGCTTTCAAGTTCACTCTCCCTAAAGTGTAGCTCATCCATCAGGAGAGTTAGGATCAGGGAAAGGCAAACCAGGCAGCAGCTTTTCATGCAATATGCAACACAGTGCAAAGAAAAAATTTTTAATGGTACTTTTCACAAATGCTCTTATTTTCAATAGGAAAAATTCCACTGTCTGTGACATTGCATGTGAACAGTTGGAGGAGGGGAGAGGTATCAATATCTCTTTTCCTGTCTTGCACACAAATTGAAATCTGTACATTAGATGACGCATGAAAGTTTCCTTCTTGTCTCTATCAGACTTCATACCACCTTCTTTTCTAAGTTTGTCACCATGGCTTTGATGAGTTCCTCATTGGTCAAGATCAGAATTTTCCCTTATAGCTTCCTCATGCTGAAATCTTCACAAAGGAAAAAATTCGGAAACTTTACTTTTAGCAGAAAGCCCATCACCAGGTATCAGTTTGTTCACATCCATTCTGTCAATCTGTAGCTGAACGGGAATATTATCCATAAAACTCTGGGTAAGTGATAATTCAACCTCGGCCAGGAAGAGGACAACCCAGTTCCTCTTTAGACAGATAATGCTAATGGTGCACAGTTTAACTGCTAGGAAGTTTTTTTGCTTATACTGTGGCTAAATCTACTTGTTTGCAATTTCAACCTGCTGCCTTTTAATCTGCCTTGTGTGGTTAAGCAGGCAAGTCTTCTTTCTCTTCTTTGTAAATACTTGAAGACAATTAGCATGTGCCCTAAAGTCTTCTCCTCTCTAAGCTAAATATTCCCAAGTTACTTCTGGTGATTTCCCAATACCTCTCAGGCAGCTCAGTGTCACAGTGGTTAGACAGATTTGTAAACGCACTTAGCACAGTATCTGATGCATAGTAGGTGCTATATAAATGCTTATTCCTTGTGTCCCCTCCCCTTCTCACCATCTCGGCTGCCTTTTTCTAGACTAGATCTTTTCCAGTTGATGTTTATAATGACAGGTAGGGGGAATAGTGATTAGAGCGTTGGACTCAGAATCAGGAGGACTTGAGTTCAAATCTGGCCTCAGACACAAGCTGGGCACCCCTGGGCAAGTCACTTTACCTCTCTTGGCCTCAGTTTCTTCATCTTTATGGCAGAGTTGTCAAGCAGTTTGCAAACTTTAAAATGTGATATAAATTATTATTAATTATTATTTTCCAAAGTGTGTTGGCTGGGACTGAAAAGAATTCTCCAGTCTGATTATGGCTAAATACTGCAGAACTACCACAACCTTCTTTATAGGCACTTTGCTTCTCTCAATACAACTTAGTATGGCATTCATTTGTGTGGTTGTGATATCATGCTCTTGACCCACATAAAACTTGAAATCCACTAAAAACAAAACAAAATAGAACACCCAGATACCTTTCATTGGTTGATCTTTTTTGACCCAACTGATACATTTTGTACTCATCACTATTAAATGTAATCTTATTAGATTTGTCCCATCCTTTTGGCCTTCTGAGATCATTTGGCTCTTGATTTTGTCATAAGATAGGTTACCTCATTCAGCTGGTAGATTTGATAAATGTGTTGTTTTAGTCCATGGTTACTGCTCTTGGGAGACAGAGATTCCTCCAGAAGAGAGAGACCAACAAACCAGATGGTGAAAACAAAAGGAATTTATTTGCGATTTTTTAACTTACATGAGAGAAGGTACTTAACTTGACATGTCCATGAGGAAAAGTGAAAAGATGGTGGTGGAACAGTAGGCATGTGGATCCTCATCACCAGAAGGATAGCAGTACAACTAGATCACTGAAGAGGCAGGATGCATGCATAATTCATCCATCAGAGAGGAGTCCAGGCCTCCATTGAGATGATCATTACATCATGGCAGGAGAAGGAATAAAGTCAACAATTCAATGAGAGACATCTTCTAGATCCACTGTCCAGGTTGTCCCAGGTTTTTGCTACATCCTAGATCAGTGCAGGTTTGCCCAGGGTTCATCTCACATGGTATCACAGATGTAGACAAATACCAAGTGTTTCCTCAGGAGGACCTTGATATCTAGCAAGCATATCTGATTGGTTTTGTAGCTGTGATGCCATAGACAAGAAAGTGCCATTTAGTGAAGCTGGGTAGAAGTTTCTAGTGTGGAATGTTGCAGGCACAAAAGAGTTCAGAAAAGAGATGAGGATGCCAGTCAGAAAAAAAAGCACGATAACTAGAGCAGAGAGAATCTATTATAAAGCAAACAACTGAGATTCCAAAACTAGATTCAAATTACTTACATGCCATCTTGCCTTCATAAACATTACTGATAAGACTGTCAAATAGCATAGGGTCAAAGGCAGATTCCTGAAGGACGTTAGTAGAGACATAATTTTAATCTACCCATTAATGGTGGCTTTTGATTCTAAGTTGACCTCACAGTACTATCATATGGTTTACATTTCTTTGTCTTGTACAAAGAGATAGCATGAATAACCTTAGCAAATGCCTTACTGAAATATCTATAGTACTGTTTAGTCTAGTAACTCTCAAAAAAGGAAATGATGTTAGTCTGCCATGATCTGTTTTAATTTTTTTATGAAGTTATGCTAGCTTACCACTTCTTAAAGGGGAAAGTGCTTTCCCCTTATTATTATCCTTTCTTGAATATTGGGTCTTAAGAAGGACTGGTCCTTTCTACTGATCTCCTTACATTATACCTCTTGCTCTTTGTCATCAGCTTGGCAAATATATTCTAGCGATCTTGTTGTTCCTCTTCCATTTTCAATATAAAGCAATTTTTTAGTGGATTCACAAGAGACTGAATGACAAAAAAAAATTAACTCCTTCTTTGGTCCAAAGTCCCAACATTCCTCTATCTTAAGCCATTTTCCAGAAACCTTAAACCCATTCTCAGACACTATTTCTTTAAGCTTACATTCTTTTTAAATTTATCTTTCTCTCCTACTTTGAATCATCAAAAGTATCAAAAGCCTATGCCATGCTCCTAAGTATTTTAGCTTTTCCTTAGGATGTCATAGTCCTAGGGATGCAAAGGCAGAAAGAAAGGAAGAAACAATTCTGAATCTCAATGAGCTTATATTGAGGAGAACAGCATATACATATAGCAGTAAACATACAACATATAGAGAATAAATATGACACAAATACAAGGCAGTTAAATATAAGGTAGTTGGGGGTGGTGGTTCTAGCAATTGAGGAATTCAGGAAAGACTTCTTAGAGAAGTTCATACCTGAGTTATATCTTGAAGGAAGTGAGAAATTCTAAAAGGTAAAAGAGGAGGAAGTGTGTTACAGGCATGAAAGACAGCCTGTGAAAGGTACAGATAGAGGAGATGGAGTGCTGTGTCTGAAGAACAGGAAAAAAAAACTCTATCTGACTGGAAAGAGAAGTAATCTGTAATGAGGCTGGAAAAATAGTTTGGGTCCAGGTTATAAAAGGCTTTAAAAGTCAAAGAGAGGAATTTAAATTTAATCCTAGAGGCAATGGAGAGTGAACTGGTGACCTGGTCTGACCTGCAATTAAGGAAAACCACTCTGGTAGTGGTGTGGAGGTTGGATTGGAGTGGGGTGCAACTTGAGACAGGGAGACCAATTAGGAGGCCATTGCATTATCTAGGCAAGAAGTGATGAGAGTCTGAACTAAGTTTGCAACTGTGAGTAGAGAGACGAGGCAGATAGGAGAGATGTTGGAAAAGTAGGAATAGCAAGACTTGGCGAGATTTTTGGATGCTAGCTGTGTGACTCATGGCAAGTCACTTAGACCCTATCTTCAGCTTCCTAGCCTGTAAAATGAGGGTGGTAATAGCACATAACCCCAGCTTGATGTAAGGATAAAATGAGATAATATTTGTAAAGTTCTTTGCAAAGTTTAATGTGCTATATAAATGCTAGCTATTATTATTATTATTATTGTTGTTGTTGTTGTTAATTGAGGTGATAAAAAGAGGATTAAGAAAGATCAAGGAGGTAACTAGGTGGCTCAGCAGGTAGGGGACTGGGCCTGGAGTCAGGAAGACCTGAGTTCAAATATGACCTCAGAAACTTACTAGCTGTGTGACCTTGGGCAAGTTTGTCTTAATCCACTGGGGGAGGAAATGGCAAACCACTCCAGTATCTTGGCCAAGAAAACAACATAGATGGCATTAATGTCCATTCCATGGGATCATGAAGAGTCAGACTCCACTGAACAACTGACAATAATGAAGGAGAATCAAAAATGAAACAGAAAATTGGCACAGGACTTAAGGGGAGGTGGCTTTGGCTGTGAATTGTTGAGACAAAGGAAAGGAATTTGCCTTGGGTTGTAAGTGATTAAGAAGTAAGAATTGGTTTCAAAAAGTTTTCACACAAGTAATATCAAGAAACGATGGTTTAAATTCCAGCCATTATGGAGGGTAGGAGAAATTATACAGGGACTTGTCTTGAATGTCTGTTGTTTGCATTTCTGCTGTTGCTGAGTTACTGTTACCTGTGTTCCAAGTATGCAATGATCTCCCTCCTGGAAGGGAACATGAAGGTTGGAAGAACAGCTATCAACACCCCAAGTTGTTAGAGAGAATGAAATAGCAGCAGGGTTTCAATAGAGAAAGAAAGATCAGAGATGGGGGAAGGGAGACTTAATAATTGTTAGGATGATGGAAGAGTGTTACATTTAAAAGCAAATCTGAGGCTCTTCCTTAAGAGGAGAAAGTTATAATATCTGAGTAGGAAGAAACAGCTTGTTTTCCCAAGAATGATATATTAGAACCACAGAACCTATCAGATGAAAGATAATTCAACAAGGAGCAGAGGAAGAAGAGAAGCATAGTAGTTGGTGACTTGCTGCTCATGGATACTGAGACAGGTATTTGTTAAAGTGATAGCAATAATAGAATGATCTGCTGCATCTAGCAGGTAAATATATGCATATCTGTATGCAAGGCATGACAGAAAACCTCCTGAGACTTCAGAACATAACAATGACCCACTTCTAATGAGTCACTTGGTCACAAATGACACTACCAGATGGAATCTAAAAGTATTGCCAATGATTGTAAAGTCTTAGGCAAGAAAGTGAAGATCGTAGGGGAATAGGTTGTGTTTTCCTCATTGCTGCCCATTGAGGGGAAGGAGCACAAGAGAAAAAATTAATTTTAAAGTGAATAGTAAACAAGGAAGAATTTATGACCAAACAAGAGATAGAGAGCACTATGGGTTGTAAAATGGATTTAAAAATTTTTGCACAAACAAAATCAATGAAACCAAGGTTCAAAAGAAAGCAGAAAATTGGGAAAATATTTCTGCAGTGAATTTCTCTGATAAGGGCCTTATTTTTCCAACATATAGAGAATTGAGTCAAATTTATGAAAATACAAGTCATTTTTAATTGATAAATGGCCAAAGAATATGAACAGTCCATTTTTCAGACAAAGAAATCAAAGCTATCTCTAGTCACATGAAAAAGTAATTCTCTAAAACCTGATTGGTTAGAGAAATGCAAAGTAAAACAATTATTCTGAGGTACCACCTTGAACCTATCAGATTGGCTAATGTGACAGAAAAGGAAAATGACAAATGTTGATGGGGTTGTAGGAAAAATGGAACACTAATGCACTGTTGATGGAATTGTAAATTGACCCAAATATTCTGGAAAGCAATCTAGAACAATGGCCAAAGGCTTATAAAAGGTGCATATACTTTGGCCCAGCAATACCACTGCTAGGACTGTATCCCTAAGAGATTTTTTTATAAAAGGGAAAGGACCTAGATGTACAAAAATATTTATAACAGCTCTTTTCATAGTGGCAAAGAATTGGAAGTTGATGGCAATGCCCATCAATTGGGAAATGGCTGAACAAGTTGTGGTATATGATTGTGATGGAATACTATTGTGCTGTAAGAAATGATGAGTAGGACAAATGTATAACCTATATTGAGTTGCTTAACATCTCAATGAAGGTGAGTGGGGAGGGAGGAATGGAGAAAATTTGGAACCTAAATTTTAAAAACAAATGTTAAAAAATTGTTTTCACATGCAACTGGGAAATAAGATATGCAGGCAATGGGGTATAGAAATCTATCCTGTCCTATGGGAAAATAGAAGGGGAATAAATTAAAAGTAGTTGAATAAGTGTTCCTGACTCCAAGCCCAGCACTCTATCCACTATATTGCCTAGTTGCCCTTTAATTTATGCCTTTCCCCTCCTTTAATTTAGTTCAATTCAAGCATTATATTTATTAAGCATGTAGTCTTATGGGGGATATGAAGAAATGAGTTTACTATCTCACCATGGATAGAATATAACAAAAATGAAATAAAAAATGAATTATTGCCCAAAAAAGACAATAAAGAATTCCACAAAAAAAGAAAGAAATGATGAGTAGGATGGATTCAGAAAAAAAAAAAACACAACAGACCTGAGAAGACTTGCATGAGCTGATGCTGAGTGAAGTGAGCAGAACCAGGAGAACATTGTACACAGTAACAGCAATATTGTACAATGATCAACTGTAATCACTTAGATGTTCTCAGTAATACAATGATCAAGACAATTCTGAAGAAATTATGATGAAAAAATGCTTTTTAAACTTTATTATTATTATTATTATTATTATTTGGCCAGGCAAGGGGGTTAAGTGACTTGCCCAGGTTCACATAGTTAGTAAGTGTCAAGTGTTTGGTCTGAGGCCTCCTGACTTCAGGGCCAGTGCTCTATCTACTGCACCACCTAGAGAGATGCCCCTGCTTGCCTTCTCAATGAGAAAGAAGGGGAACGAGGGAGGGAATTTGGAAATCAATTTTTAAAAAAAAAAGTTAAAATTGGTTTTACATATAATTGGATAAAAATAAAAGGTTATAAAAAAGAAAGTAAACAGCTAAATCAGAAGGTAGTATGTAGATTAGGATTTGGATTTCTGGATCATGACTTAAAGTAAGAGTTCTTATTTCTTTTTCTTCACTTCATAGATTCCTTTGATGGTCTAGTGAAATCTATAGAACCTTTCTCAAAAAATGGTTTTAAGGGAGGCAGAGCCAAGATGATATAGTAAAAACAGTGACTTGCTTGAACTATCCTCCAAACCCTTCCAAATACCTGTAAAAATGGCTCTAAACAAATTCTAGAGCAGCAGAACCTACAAAAAGACAGAGTGAAACAAATTTCCAGCCCAAGACAACCTAAACAGTTGATTCGAAAGGTCTATTGCACCAGGCTTGGAGAGGAACACAGTTCAGTATGGGCACACAGGCAAAGACCAGGCCTCAGCAAACCTGGAGCAGCCCTTAGGGACTGAATCATAGGCAGCTGTGGTGGTTTTCAGATTTTTTTTTCAACCCACAAATGCCAAAGACAATTTAGAAGGTCAGTAGGAAAGGTCTGTTAGACCTCGGTGAGAGAGGAGTTCAGTCCAGTCCCAGGCCTGATATAGCTCCAGGGTGGCGGCTGCTTCCTGAGATCTCGGCCCACAGATGGAGGGGGAATCTAATGGCTGATCAGAGGAGAATTGCAGGGATCTCTTTGCTGGTACTGAGGCAGGATTCTCTTGTTTTGCCCATGCTTGGATCTGGGTCACAGTTCTGGGTGGCAGTCCTGGGGCCAGGAGGAGAACTGGTGTGGTGAAGCTTGTAGTTACAATAAAGAAGAAATCCTCCTCACAGTTCCAAAGCAGAAAAGAGTGCTTGTGGTCACTCATAGACCAGAGCCCAGGCCAGGAAAGGAGTAAACACCTCGCCCTGATTATGCCACTTTGGAAGAACTGAAAATTTAGAAGTCCCTAAAAGTGTCTCTAAAAACAGCTGCACAAAATCCCCAAATTTTGGGACAGTACATTCTCCACACGAAGCAGACCACCTACCTTAAAAAAAGAGTTTAAAAGTCAAGTAATTGGCAGGGAACATGAGCAAACAGCATAAAAAAACTCAGACCATAGAATATTTTTTTGGTGACAAAGAATATCAAAACATAAACCAGAAGACAACAAAGTCAAAGCTCTTATATCCAGAGCCTCCAAGAAAAAAATATGAATCAGTCCTAGGCCATGGAAGAGCTCAGAAAGAATTTTGAGAAGCAAGTAAGATAAATAGAGGAAAAACTGGGAAGAGAAATGAGAGAGATGCAAGAAAATCATGAAAAACAAGTCAACAGATTGCTAAAGGAGACCCCAAAAATACTGAAGAAAATAACACCTTAAAAATAGGTTAACCCAAATAGCAGAAGAGGTCCAAAAAGCCAATGAGGAGAAGAATGCCTTCAAAAGCAGAAATGGCCAGATGGAAAAGGAAGTCCAAAAGCTCACTGAAGACAATACTTCCTTAAAAATTAGAATGGAGCAAATGGAAGCTAGTGACTTTATGAGAAATCAAGACATTGTACAACAAAACTGAAAGAATGAAAAAAAATAGAAGACAATGTGAAATATCTCATTGGAAAAACAACTGACCTGGAAAATAGATCCAGGAAAGATAATTTTAAAATTATTGGACTATCTGAAAACCATGATTAAAAAAAAGAGCCTAGACATCACCTTTCAAGAAATTATCAAGGAAAACTTCCCTGATATTCTAGAACCAGAGGGTAAAATAGAAATTGAAAAAATTTACTGATCACCTCTTGAAAGAAATCCCCAAAGGAAAACGCCTAGGAATATTGTAGCCAAATTCCAGAGTTCCCAGATTATGGAGAAAATATTGCAAGCAGCCAGAAATAAACAATGCAAGTATTGTGGAAACACAATCAGGATAACATAAGATTTAGCAGCTTCTACATTAAGGGACTGCAAGGCATGGAATATAATATTCTGGAGGGCAAAGGAGATAGGATTACAACCAAGAATCACCTACCCAGTAAAACTGAGCACAATCCTTCAGGAGAAAAAATGGATATTCAGTGAAATAGAGGATTTTCAAGCATTCTTGATGAAAAGACCAGGGCTGAATAGATAATTTGACTTTCAAGTACAAGACTCAAGAGAAGCATGAAAAGGTAAACAGGAAAGAGAATCATAAGGGACTTATTAAAAATTGAACTGTTTACATTCCTGCATGGAAAGATGATATTTGTAACTCATGAGATCTTTGTCAGTATTAGGGTAGTTGGAGGGAAAAATTATATGTGTGTATATATAGATAGATAAATAAATAGAGGACATAGGGTGAGTTGAAGATGAAGGGGTGATATCTGGAGAATAAAATTAAGGGGTGAGAGATTATACTGGGAGGAGAAAGGGAGAGGTAGAATGGGGTAAATTATCTCACATAAAACAGACAAGAAAAAGCTTTTACAGTGGAGGGGAAGTGGGGGAAGATGAGAAGGAATGAGTGAATGTTATTCTCATTAGATTTGGCTTAAGGGGGGAATAACATACAAACTCAATTGGGTATGGAAATCTATCTTACCCTACAGGAAAATAGGGGGAAGGGAATAAGAGAGGAGGGGATGATAGAAGGGAGGGCAGATTGGGGTAAGAGGTAATAAGAAGCAAACACTTCTAAGGAGGGACAAGGTCGAAAGACAGAATAGAATAAATGGGGGTTGGCTGGCATAGGATAGGATTGCATGCCATTACACAAGTATAATCTGTATCAAATTGCTTGCCTTCTCAATGAGAGTGGGTGGGGAGGGAGGAAGGGAGAAAATTTGGGACCCAAAGTTTTTAAAACAAATGTTAAAAAATTGTTTTCACCTGCAACTGGGAAATAAGATATACAGGCAATTGGGCATAGAAATCTATCCTGCCCTATAGGAAAATAGAAGGGGAAGGGAATAAGAGAAGGGAAGTGATAGAAGGGAAGGCAGATTGAGGGAAGAGATATTCAGAATGCACACTGGGTGGAGGGACGAGATGGGGAGGAAATGTGGAACTCAGAATCTTGTGGAAGTGAATGTTGAAAACTAAAAATAAATAAGTTAATAATAAAATACACACACATAAAATGTTTTTAAATGTATAAAATAAAATGCATAGAATTACAAAGGAAACCAATTATATTGAAACTCAAGTATCAAAATACTAAAAAAATAAGTTCCTAGACTCCATATTAAGACCTCTGACTTAAAAAAATAGAGATAATATATTCCTGCCTAGAGAGGGAATGCACCTATTAAAGACTAACAGGAAAATATCTGCTGCTTTGCAAATATAATCAAAAGATTTTAAACTAAAAGGGATAGAGGAGGAAGAAGACTATGTATAACCTCAAAGTGCTATGTTAGCTACAAGACACTCCCAAAGAGTAATTACAGAGAAGGAATAATAGCAACTGAGACACTCAGAAATGTATAGAAGATAGACTTCAAGAAAGCAGCTGGTAGTTAAAGCCCATGGCTTGAAGTGTTCATGTACAATTTCCCAAAGCTTAGGCCACAAACAAGAACAAAATCAAAAGGATCAAATATTGAATCCAGATATGATATAGTAGTGAGAGTGACTTTAGTTACCCAAATATCTGCTGAAGCTCTCTCCCTGGCTAAAGCTGAACATTTGATAACTTCTTGACTTGCCTAGTAATCATTTCTTCTTTCAAAAGGCACAGGAACCAATAAGGGGACTTTTTTTTTCTCTAAAAAGGGAAGAGAAGAGAGTCTGTAAACTATAGCACAGTCTTTGACTTCTGTGCTAGGGAAAATTCTAGAATTGTTCATTAAAGAGGCTGACTGGATTCATCAAGAATAAGTCATGTCAGACTAGTTTCATTTCCTTTCCTTTGGACAGGATTATTAAACTAGCATATGAGGGTAATGTTGTGGATATAGTTTGGCAGTATTCTAACAAAGCTTTTGATAAAATACCTCACATGATTTTTGTGTAAAAGATGGAACGCTATGGCTTAGTTGATAAGAGCTTAGTTGAATGGCTGGACTCAAAGAGCAATTGTTAATCATTTGATTTCAACATGACAAGAGGTCTCTAGTGGAAAAGTTCGAGGATTTGGGCTTGGCTTTTTGTTGTTCGACATCTTTATCAATGATTTGGATAAACGTTATGCTTATAAAATTTGTACTGGGAAGGATAGCTAACATATTGGATGACAGAATGAGGATCTGAAAGCATCTTGACAGGCTGAGCATTGAGTAGTAACTATTTTAAAATTCTTATAGACTTATTCTTGTACTTGGGTACAAAAAAAAATCAACAGTAAGGGGGAAGCATGGATCGAAGTTATGTTTTAAAAGGATCTAGGGAGTTTAACTGAAATGCTAGTTTAGTGTTAAGTCAATAACTTGATGTGGAAGCTACACTTTTTAACAAAAGTTAATGTGGTCTTAGGTATTCTTATCCATAGCAAGTATGAGTCCAGTTGGCTATACTTGGGCCTATTATAGGCAGAACCATTCATTTGTGATGTGTTTAGGAGAGAGGTAGGAAGAAAGGAAGGAAGGAAGGAAGGAAGGAAGGAAGGAAGGAAGGAAGGAAGGAAGGAAGGAAGGAAGGAAGGAAGGAAGGAAGGAAAAGGTAGAGGGAGGGAAGGAGGGAGTAAAGGAAGAAAGGAAAAGAGGAAGGAAGGAAAGTGGGAGAGAGGGAAGAAAGGGGGAGAAGGAGGAAGAAAAGAGAGCAAAAGACAGAGAGAGGGTCAGAAGGGAGGACAGGAGTAAGGGAAGAAGGGAAGAAAGAAAGAGGAAGGAAGGAAGAAGAAAAAAAGGAAGGAGAGAGGGAGGGAGGAAAGAAGAAGTGAGGGAGGGAACAAAGGAAAGAAAGAAATAGAAAGAGAAGAGAAAGGATCTAGGGGCCAGAAGAGCAGTTAATTCAGAATATGTGAACACACTCTGGGAGCCTTGGAGTCCTGTTAGTTTATTGCATATGTGTACAATACGTATATTTAATGCGAATGGGAGAGAATGATGGAGGGAACTTCCAGGATCTTGGAGGCCTGAAACACTGGAACAAAAGGATAAGTGATTCTAAAGGTAGGGTTAGCAGCTCAATGTGATTGTGGATGAGTGCAGCAGGGTTGGTTTTTCCTATCTTCTATGTCCTAGTGCTGTACATCCCCACTGTCTGTCCCCAAACCCCACTGTACAGCAATGGCACATGTGGGGAGAGAAGGACAAGAAAATCATGAGAAAGTTTGATCAAATTCGACATTTGAATGGTGAATTTGGGAGTTCTCTTATTCTTTACTTTAGACCACTGGATGTGAGAGAGAGCATTATAACTGTGAGCAAGAAGTCCCAAACCATAGAAACATGTGAATACTTATCTATTACTATAGTGCTTTAGGGTTTACAATACAACCTTATGTTCTAGGTAGTCTAAATATTATCCTCTTTTTACAGATGAAGAAACTGAGTCTCGGAGCCGAAGTGAATTGTCCAAGTTCACATAGCTTGTGTCAAAGCCTGAAATCCAATCAACTAAGGTTATGTGCATGTGGCCTCTGAGAAAGCAGGGACTATTTCATGTGCTGTCTTTTATTTAGAGCTATTTTGCCCATAGTTGCTGCCTAATAAATACTTGTTGATTGATTGGATTGGTAATGAAGACCTGACACTGATAAACTCTCTGCAGCTCACACAAAGAGCAAGGTGCCAATAGCTTATAAATAGTAGATAATTAATTTTAGGTTTTTTCCCATGTCATGACTCTGATTCTATTGAAGCCATTCACAGGATAAATTTAGTGCAAGAAATGCCCTTTGAGTTCATCTAATTTCAACTTCTTTCATTTTTTAGATGAAGAAACTGAAGCCCAAGTTGAGGAAGTTAAAGATAATAAATGGCACAGACAGAATTTTAACCCAGTAGTTCCAGTATACCACTTCGGGTCCCTATGCTGGGGGAAAACAAAACAAACCAGGTGTTTTAGAGATAAGGAGATAATCACTTGGAAAGAAGACTACCTTGCAGGTTCCTAATGTTTCTACTGCCACATGGTTAGACTGGCATTGCTTTCCTGCTGATAAGCAAAGCGGACCTACGAGTAGACGTGCATATCAACCCAAATGGTGCTCAGGACTCGCAGATGCTCTCATACGCCTTGTATGCCATTACTAATTAGCTGATTGGTGACACCCTGAGTATGAATGTGAACACCCACAAATCCACCCAGGTCAAGTCAGTATCCAAAGTGCCAACATAATGGTAGCATCTCTCTTAAGTCTTTTGCTATAGCCTTTTAATAGAATGATATCCTAACAGTATCCTGAAAGATTCTCTGACAACTAGAAACTGTTTCAAGAGTTATTTAGTAGTTAAATAATCATTTAATCAATTTATTAAATTAAACATGAAATACCTGCTCCTATTTTTAGAGCTGGAAAGGACTTCATAGGTCATCTCTTCCTGTCCTTCACCCCTCCTCTCTATTTTATAGATGAGGAAACTGAGGCCCAGTGATTTGCCTGAGGTGATATAGGTAGGAAATAGTAGGGCTGGGATTTGAAGGTCCTTTGACTTCGATAATAAAGACAATTACTTTGGTAAATACAGGGGTTTTTTGATGAGACCAACTGCTAGAATAACCTTTTAGCTTCTTTAAGAGTTTTATTTGTTGCATTTGTATTCCCAATGCCTAGCATAATGCCGGGCATACAGCAGGTGCTTAATAAATGCTTGTTGATTGCTTGATCTATTAATATGCCTTTAAACAAAAGGGTCAGGAGAGAAATCCAGTGGTAGTCTCCAAATGCATTTCTTTCATTCCTCTCAGCTAATAAATGAAAATCTCTCTTCTGCCTCTACCTTTTTTTTTCATGTAGAAGGAGGTATATGAGCATTGAAAGAGAAGCCATATGGTACCTCCTTGGAGCAATTTCTGCTGCTTGGGTTTGGCTGTGTGCACAAGGTTATTGCAGGGCTTCCCCTGGGTACACTAGCTACAAGTGAAAATGTATCAGGAATAGTACATCATCAGCGTCTAGAATGCAACTTAGCTATTGTTGTGACACTACAAGAGGAATTACCTTCTGGTGGGATTAATTTGTGAGATGACATCCTAAGCTAGGGATCTCAACATACATATCCCTCAATTATTTTGGAAGTGCCAGGAGAGTCTAGTAGTAGTGGGGGTTTTATAGTTGTGGCTTTTTAAAAAATGAGACTGAACTCTAAGATGAATTTTAAAAAGACCACAGAGGAGAGAAGTTGGAAAAAAATTATAGATTTGGTGCAAAAAAAAAAAGTTTTGGACATAGCTGCTGAGTGTTGATTGAGGATGCTTTAGCTTTAATTTGGAGGATAAAAAGCAAGAGTGGGCTTCCAGGTCTAGTTTTTAATTGTTCCAACATCTGTATTGAAGTAGCATAATGTAGAGGATCAGGTACTGGATTTAGAGTCAAGAAGACCAAGGTTTAATTCCTGTCTTAGACATTGGTTTTGTGACCACAGACAAGTCAAGTAATCTTTCTGGGCCTCATTTTTTTCATTTGTGAAATGAGTGGGCTAGATTCAATGGTCTCTCAGGTTCCTTCTAGTTCTAGATCTATGTATGATCCTAGCATCTGATTCCAGAAAGGTTGATGTGCCCATGCCAGTGGGGAGAACAATTAGTGGAACGAAGACCTATTTAAGGAGTTGGGATGTGATTATTTAGTTTGAAGCAAAAAGAAGCTGGCTTTAGGTTATATCAACAGAGGAGCTGATTCAAACTTACTTTCTGAACTGTACATTAATTGCAAGCAAATCCCCAGTCTCATTTACCGCACCAATAACAGCAATTATGTAAGGTGAAAATAGGAAAAGAAAATCATGATTCTAACCCATAAGCAAGAGACATCAGAAATGAAGGCTTCTGCCAATAATAGGCCCAAGTATAGCCAACTAGACTTATGTACTTGCAGTGATTAGGAGAGCAACATAGTATAGTAGAGTGCTAGAGTGGAGGCGAGGGGAGCTGAGCCCTAATCGTACCTCAATTAAACTCAACAAACTTTTATTAAATACCTATCATATAACAAAAACCATACCAAATACTAGAGATACCTTGGATATTTCTTAGCTATGTGACTTTGGGGACAACACAACTGCTCTTCATCTCAGTTTACAAATCTTTAAAATGGGGATGATAATACCTGTACCACTTACCCCCCCGGGGTCATTATAAGAAGTAAATGAGATAATATGTGTAAATCACTTTTCAAATATTAGAGTATTATGTAAATGTAAGTTATTATTATATTCTCCCAAGAATTCCAAACTAAAATTCAATTTAATTCAATAATAAAAACAAATGTTTATTAAAGGCCTACTAGGTATGATGTGATGTATGCTATAGTCTAGCCCACCCCTCTTCCCTTTTTCTTCAAGATAAAATGCGATACTTTATTCAATGTTTGCTAAAATACAAGCAAATTATATCTATAGGATTCCTTCCATTTTACCCAGTTAGTAATTTTGTCAAAAAAGAAATAATGTGAATCTAATATTTCCTGTGTTCTTGCTGAAGCTAGCATTATGTGATCCCAACTTCCTTTTTTACTAGTTCATTAAACATCTCTTTAATGAACACATTCTATATTTTTTCTAGAATTTGAAGTCAAGCTCTCTGATATATAGTTGGCAAGCCACAAAAGTCGGACATGTGCCCTTCCCTAATCTTATAGTGCCTTCCCTGTTCTACACAATTTTTCAAACACCACTGACAATTGCTCAGAGATTATGTCTACTGGGTTTTTGTTTGTTTTGTAGCCAATAATTTGGTTCTGAGCCAAATGACTTAAAATTAGCAAGGACAACTAGGTACTCTTTTACTTATCTTGGTCCTTTCTAGTCTTGAAGTCACTCTTCTTGAAAGAGAAAACAAACACAAAATAAGGAAGGCACATCACTAAATAGAATAGGGTGGAAGCAATCCATTTCAAGAATGGAGAAGATGAACTATGGCGCTTAGCCTGGATGACATTGCATGGAGTAACCGAGAGCAAGTAATTGGGAGCTGAGAAGCTTTCTCAATAAAAAAACCAATATGATTGAAATGGCCCATTAGTCAGATTACATATGATAAAGGGTGTGCTTGTAAATTTTTAACACCTGGCTATCTATCTATCTATCTATCTATCTATCTATCTATCTATCTATCTATCTATCTATCTGTCTGTCTATCTATCTCTCTGTCTCTCTGTCTCTGTCAATCTCTCTGTCTGTATGTGTATGTATATAATCTCTATGATACACTTTTAAGTTGAATCTGCACTATTAACATTTTCTCCATCCCTTTCTGAAGTACAGATAATCATAAAAACAATAGACCAAGCCCTGATTTTTAATATTTGCCTTTTCTTAGGTATAAATGTTCACATTGAAAATTTAACAATTCACTCCCAAAAGTAGGTTTTAATTGACTCTACCACAATTCCAGATAGGATATCACAGAGAAAGGGTGAACTGAAGGCAGGAAGACCAAGAAGAAGGCTTGTATTATACTATAGTAAGAAGAGGGGCCAATAGACGAAGATTTAGCAGGGAAGCTAATTCCACAATTTGAAATTGGGCAAGGGAAATAGAGGTAGATGGTTTCCTCTTGGTAAAAAGTTCAGTGTTAGGAGCTACAAGTTTTGAGTCTCTGCGATTTATATCTCACTCACCAGAATGTGGCTGCCATGACTGAGTGCCCTCTCCCTCTGTGTGGAGGCCCCAGAGATTCAATGCTGTCTTCCAAGAACCAGCCACAAGCAGCATTACCCATAATCGCTTAAGGTTTCCTCCGACGATCAGACCAGATAATGGTTATCTTGGAGGCACTGTCAAAATCACATCTGAAGGTAATGTAGTTGCAGAGAATTGGGGGAGGGATATCCTTGGCTTTTGAGGTCTTGCAAGATATAAATCCTCTTCTGCACAAATGTCTCTGTTTTCAGAGCCTCCGCAGCTAAATCAGCATATTTGAGGTGTAATTACCAACATTGAGAATTAGAGTTGTCCCACACTGGCAAACTCTCTTCCTTTGGCTCTCTTCTTTAATCAAGGGCACTTTGGGGGCCAAATCTGACAGCTGCAGTGCTGGCAACAAACCCAGGAACATGGTTCTGAGATAAGTTACATTTTGGGGAGCTTTTGTGTCAGGGTTATTGGCAATCTGTTAGAAGGTTTCACTGTCAGCATCAAAGCCAGAAGGGTGTAATGCACCATCAGTCTGGCAGAAGTCACAATAGGATAAAGTGGGTTTGATAAAATCTCATTATGTTTTCATCTATTGGATCAAAGGAGGAGGAAAAGAACATTTTATAGGGAGGAAATGTTTATGTTACGCTGCCTTGTGGCCCTCAGGAGCTTAGAGGACACAGACAACTCAGAAACGTGTCACATACTGTGTTGTTTATAGTATAAACTATCATATGATCCTCTCCTTTGTTCTTTTATTCTTTCCTTTAGTTTTCTCCTCAACATCTTTACCAAACTATATAGAATATACATTGGGGATATGTCTGTAGATATTACATAGACCCAGAATGGAAAATGCAGAGGCATTATTGATTCTGAAGTCCCGAGAGCAGTTTACATGAACGATTATGCCTTGGTTTTAGCCAGGAGGGGCTTTCCTAGGAGCCAGATGATGTGGCCATCATTTCACTGCCATTCTTAATGGCTTACGGCACTTTATTTATATGCAAGGTATACTGAGACGTTCACCGAATAAACTTAACTTATCCATTATCACAGAATAATAAAACTGAGCTGGAAGAGATTTTAGAGGCCACCTTGTCCATGATAGAACACAAGACATAGTCTTCTTGAAGATAGAGACTGCTACATTTTTGCCTTTTTATTGCCAGTACCCAATACAGTGTTTGCATATTAGATTATCATTTCATTATTTGAATCTGTGATTTTATCAGAGTGGTGAATTATTGGAGTGGAAATTTCAACTGATGGTGCAGGTCAGCAATTCTGAAATTTGCAATCTGAGAGACTAGCCTGGGAAACAGGGAGGTTAAGCAGTTTGTCCATGGTCACATAGCTAGTAATTATCCAAAGTAGAACATAAGCCCAGATCTTATTGACTCCAAGGCTGGATCTCTATCCACTATGCCATACTACCTTTCACCTTACATATAAGAGGAGCTTAATTGATTCATTTTGAATTGATTTGAACACAGCCACCAAGTGGTCATCCACTTGTTTGAAGGCCTCCAATGGGTGAGGAATCTATCACATCCATAAATAGGCATCCGATTCCACTTTTGAACAGCTGTAATTGTTTCTTACATCAAGCCAGAGTCTGCCTCTGTGTAGTCTTTAGAATTAATGCAATAATCTCTATAAATTATGGTGTCTGGATATTATTAGTTTGAACTGACATGTACAGTGTTCCACTGAGGCAGGTAAGCATTATGATCTTCATAGGATCACAGCATCATAGGTATAGAGGTAGAAGATAGAAGATGATAATGAAGAGAAGGGAGCCATATTATGTATTATTAATCAGTATTCTCTGCTCCTAAGAGCCCTGGTCTATCTGGACTATAGTCTTATACTTTCCATTTTAAAATTTGCAAGATACTTTAAGAATGAACCTTTAAAGAGAACCTTTAAATAAGAACCTTTAAAAGTGGGTTCTAATTACTTTAGGAAGAATTCTGGCAGGTTGAGAGGGGACAAGATTGTGCCTGATTAGAGTGCAGCAGTAATGGAGACTGCTGTTGCCAGTTAGCAATGTGTCCTATACCAGAAGGTAATACATAATTGGGCTGTACCAAAGCTGTTCAGCTCACCTCTCTTTATATTTTACAGGAGGAGTGCTGGTAAATCAGACAAAGGACTTCTGAATTTCAGTTCCCTTCAGATAATTGAGAACTGTTCACAGGGCTTTGGGTATAGACGTGCCAGGTTCTGATTTCTTTAAGATGCCATTCTTAATATTCTTTTTTCCAACTTACAAACTCTTCATTTTTAGCAATATTTGAGACAGTGACAACGCCAGATTTTTTCCCCCAGACATGATGGGCAAGATAAGTAAAAATAGCTCTTTGGGTGAAAAAGGGATTATTTGTGAGTTTGGGCAAACAGACAGGGAATAAAATTCAGAGAGATTGAGAGAGGGCACTCACTGTTCCCTGACTTCTCATTTTCTTCTCTTTTATGAGAATGCTTCCTTAAGCTGGAAGGAGGTTAATTACTAATCTTCAGATTCCCATGACTCTGGACTCCTTATTATAATGCTAGATCACATACCAGTGTGTTCCTTATAGAACGTGACTGGCTAATTATTAAAATAGTCCAGTTTTTTCTCCAGATGTTTCCTTTCTGGGTAAACAAATTGCTAAGTTCAGTTACCTTCTGTTTGCACTTCATTGCTTCTTGACAGCAAATATGCTGCAAAAATAAGTTGCCTCCCAGTGCTTATAATCTCCAAGGATAGAACAAACAGATATTTGTTCAAATTTTTAAATTTCCAAACATATATATACCTGTATATGTATACACACATATACCTATGACATATATACCTATACCCATATACATATATGTTTTTTAAAATTGCCCTCCTTAAAACTCCAAAAACTCTTTGAAAGAATTATATAACCTTATTTCACAGACTTCTTAAACACATGGTGACCATTGTGATAACACAAGATTTTAACCTCGGTATTTTAATGCAAGGTTACATAGAATGGGTAAATAAATCATCATTTACAGAACATAAGATTACCAGGAATCAAGAATGAAACCAAGAAGCACAGAATTACGGAGCTGGAAGGGAATGTCTCATTGACACTGCTTTCTTTTGCAGTATTTTCCTTTCCAACTGAGGACTGGACAAGGAGGCTCCAAAGTCTGAAATTCTACAAGTCTGTAGTTCTGTCTTTGATTCTTGAGAGTCACATGCTTTGCAGTTGATGTTTTCTCAACACATTTTATGCAATCTAATTTCAAAACACCTCAATGAGACATTTTTAAGAATGAAAAGAGGAGAGCAGAAAGAATTTCAAAAAGAGGACATGGACAATCAAGGCAGTACAGATACAACCAAGCTGTATGCAGCAGAGATTTACAGTTTCGTTTTAAAGTCCTCTTTTTCTGTTCCTTGGATATGGACTTGGTCATGTTTCTTGATGTTTACCTAGCTCATAATTGACAAAAAAAAAACTGAAAAAAAAGAAAAAATATATAAGGAAGTGATGAAACACTATAGTTTTGGGCAGTGTAGAATAGTTTTCTGTCTTGTTGGTCATGGTTTTAGAGAGCAGAGAGACAATAATTTCTAGGATTTATTGCCTTGTCTCATTTCTTTTCTTTGAGCCATCAGAACAGAATCCATATACTATGATAGTCCGATAGTCCTCGCTCCATCTGGGGTGTTTGATGAACAAACATCATAGTATGTGTTTACAAGGCCTTTTCAAATATTATATGGTTACTTGCTCAACTTTTATATTGAGGCCCCCATTTTGGAAGTATAGATTTTAATGTTTCCATCATATGCATAAAAACCAAAAAGAGAGAAAGAATCAATAACCCACATTTGTATACTGCTTTAAGGTTTGCAAAGTTCTTTAACATGCTATCAAATTTAAGCCTTATAATAACCATGTAAAATAGATGCTGTGACAGGGATTACTATTCCCATTTTTTACAGATGAGAAAACTAAGGCTAAGTAGCTTGTTTATGGTCACATATGTAAAAAGTACCAGGAGTGGGATTTGAAATCAGGCTTTCTTTATTTCAAACCCAACATTTTATCCATTAGGCTTCACTGTCATCCCTATGATTTGTAGCTGTGAATAGGCTTGTAAAGAAATAATAACTTGGAAGTCCAACAGTAACTAGGGAAAGGTTTCCTGTTTCCTCGCAGAGTAAAGGATAAGCATGAATGTTAGGGCAAAGAATAAGGATAAAGCTTTAGCATGAAAGAAACCATCCCTTAATGACCACCACTGACAAATTTTTGCCTTTGTTTTTGAGTTCTTGAAAAAATGCCAATTCAATAGATCATTATGAGATGTAGCATCCCTAAAGAAAGAGAGGCAGAAAGAATGATTATCACTTCAGATTTTTGTTGTTTGATGATTGCAGTTGTGACCGACTTTTCATTACCCCGTCTGGGATTTCCTTGGCAAAGATATAAGAGTGATTTGCCATTTCCTTCTCCAGGTTATTTTGTAGATGAGGAGATTGAGGCAAATGAGGTTAAATGACTTGCCCAAGGGCACATAGTAAGTGTCTGAGGTCAGATTTGAACTCAGGTCTTCCTGACTCCAGGGCCAGCACTCTATCCACTGCACCACCTAGCTGCCCCATTGTTTAAGACGACCCAAGATGTTAATTGTGAAGAATCCCTCTATCAGGTAGCAGTTGTGTGGTGGCTCTGGCAAGATACCTGTTTTTCAAAAGGGAAGGGCTGACTTCTGGTACTGACTTTCTGAAAGCTAGTCCCTACCTTCTAAAGGACAACACTGTTAAACCATGGTATACAGTGGGAGTCACTTGTGGATTCTTTATCATTTTTTGTACTCTGTTCACTGGGCTTAGGCCATGATTCTGCCTTGTTTTCATCTTCCACTCCTGAAAACCTACTCAGAGTCTGATCCTCTAAATCTTTTTGGTCTTCTAAGAAGAATGTAAGCTTCTTGAGGGCAGAAAAAGTTCCATTTGTATCTTTATATCACAAAGGCCTATCATAGTGCCTGGGATGTAGGTGACTAAAAGTATTTGTTATGTTTAGGTGCCTGTACTCACAGAATTTGGATTCAACAAGTTTGTGTTTGGTGAGAAACAAAATACAAAAACCAAACACATTTTAAGTAATGTTCCAAATTTTCTTAGTGAAATTAATAATAATGGCTGACTTTGTATAGCACCAGTTTACATGACCTCATTTGAGACTTTTGACAAGCCTGTGAGACAGTTGCTATTGGTATTCATATCTCTAGTTCTACAGAGAAGGAAACTGAGGTTCAGAGATGTTAATTATGTTGTCCACAGTTTCCCATCTAGTAAGTGGAGAAGGAATGCTTTGGTGGAAAGACTTATGTTTTGGCATCAGAGGACTGGAATTCAAATTCCAGCCTTTGCCACTTAGTACCTATGTAACCTTGTATAAGTTGTTTAAACTGCATAGGCCTTAGTCTCCTTATTGGTAAAAAGAGGGGATTGGCCGAAATTACCTCTCATGTGTTTTTCAGCTCTAAATCTATGATTCTTTAAAAGCATCTGAAGCAGGAGCTGAACTCAAGTATTTCTAATTCTAGGTCAGCTCCTCCATACTATCTAAATCTATGATGCTGAGATAAGGATTAGAAGCAAGAACTGAACATAGCCCTGCACCCTATGTACTTCTTCATTTCTGCCTCTCAATTAAAAAAAATCATTTCAAATGTCAAAGTTTTCATGATAAAATGGAGAGGAGGTTGGGTAAGGATATGACTAAAGAGTGTCCCCCCTTTTCCCTACATTCTATTTGCCATGTACATTTTGCCTGGAGTTTGCCGATTGAGCCTGTGAAATCAAGGGATGAGGAAACAATTATTTCACCAGCGACAGTGGTCAGACTGTGCCAAGAAAGGTGGTGATGGATAGAGGAATCAGAATGGCAGCTAGCACCCTTGCATCCCACTCTATTGAGAGATAGTTGCTTATAACAAGTCTAGTCCAGCAGCCAGTGATTACCTCTCAAAGGAAAACTTGGACTTTGAGCCCGACCTGTTTCATGGTCTTTGATGATTCTACTGATTCTCAAGTGTCTCTGTTTGTGGGTAGAGCAGCTTGTAAACATGTCCTGTGTAGCTGCGGGTCAGAAGGTGGATGTCCGTGAGAGGTGCATGATTTGTGTTTATGTCTACTATGGATTTGTCAGGGACCTTTCTGGGACCAGAGGGAGGTGAAGCAGGCATTCTCTGTGCTCAGGAAAAAAAAAAAAGAAAAAAGAAATACTCTGACTAACATTTTTCACATGTCTCATATGTTATTTTTTCTTATGGACAGGAAGTGTACACATTTTCTTCTCTAAGTGATAGTTTTAATTCTAATTATGCATCTAGTTAATGTCTTCCCGGGAGACTGTCTGCTGACATACTGACAATAGTGCAGCCACCAGTCCGTGTAGAATTTGGATTTGGGGCCCATTTTCTGGATGTGTGCCCTTTTTATCTCTCTTATTCTGCACACTAGTACTTAGATTGGATCTTGGACTCCATCCACAAATTGGTTCTGGCCAGAGCCCTAAGGGATCCTAAATAGAGGGTTCAAGAAATGGGTGAGTTTTGGGTCAGGTGCTGGATAGTTCAAATTGTGGTTGAGACTGATAGGACTTCATAGATGGAGTCACCACTCTGTTTAATAAATGTTTACAAAATACCTAATATGTGCTAGATTCTAGGGATTAAAAATGCAAAAATGAAACAACCCTTGTCTTTGAGGCTTACGTTCTATTGGCAGGATCATATACCTATGTAAGTGATTACAAAACTGATAAAAACAAATATAAGGGTTTTTTTTTTGGGGGGGAAGGTGACTAGAAAATGGTGGAGGGATGATGGAACAGATCAGGAAAGGCTTCATGAAGAAGGTGGCCCTTGAGCTCAGCCTTGAAGAAGCTAGGAATTCTAAGAGTTCATAGTCAAGTCTTGTAAAGAAATTGCAAAGAAGACTGGCCTTGAAAGTCAGACAAGATAGCTCTCCTTGCCAGGCAATTTTATTTCTTTCTCTCTATATTTCACAGAGTACCATTCTGTCCTTTTAGATGGAAAGAATCTCTCATTACTATTTACTGCATGTTCGAGGTATTTTTTTTTAAATTGAAACTTTCATTTGAAGGAGGTGTTTGGAGCAAGCTTCTGGGCTAAGGAAAGATATGCTATGTTCATTTGCCTATTTTGACAGACGAGGAAACTAAGGTTCAAAGAGGTTAAGCAGTTCTTATCTTATCTTAGTTCTGCTGAAGAAAGGATTTTATATTTGATTCTGGGGGCAATAGGGAACAAAAGGAATTTACTGACTAGAGGTCGTGATATAATTGGATCTGCATTTTAAGAAGATCAATTTGACACGTGAGTGGAGGATGGATTGGAATGGGAAGAGACTTGACCCTGGACACCAACTAGCATGATATGGCAACAGTCCAGGTGGGAAGTTGTGAGGGCCTGTACCTGGCAATGTTAGGAGAGAGAAGAAAGATTATGAAGGGTGAAAAGACAGGACTTGGCACATTATTTTGATATGGGGAGTGGGAGAGAAAAAAGGGTTGGGATGACATGTATATTGTGAACTGGGCTGACTGGGATGATAGGGATATCTTCCACAGTAGTAGGGAATGATAATGAGTTCCATTTGGACATGTTGACTTTAAGATATCTATGAGACATCCAGTTTGAGATATTCTAAAAGGCAGTTGGAGATGTGAGACTGGAGGTCAGGAGTGAATTTAGTGCTAGAAAAATAGTTTTGAGAATCAGCAGCATAGATATGATAAGTGAAATTATGGGACCTGTTGAGATCACCAAGCAAATAGTATAGTTACAGAAGAGAAAAGGGCCCAGGAAAGAGCCTTGGGTGACACCCATGGTTAATAGGTTGGATGTGGATAGACCTAGCAAAAGAGGCAGAGAATGAGTCAGGCAGGAGAACCAGGAGAGAATAGTGTCACAAAAACCTAGAGAAGAGAGGCATGATATTTTCAAAGGCTATGCAGAGGTTAGGAAGAATAAAAATTGAGAAAAGGTCATTAGATTTGGCAATTAAGAGACAATCAGTAACTTTGGAGAGAGCAATTTCAGTTGAATGGTAAGGTTGAATGATGGGATAGGAAGCCCAACTGCAAAGAGTTTAGAAGATAATAGAAGCATTGATTATAGATGACCTTCAGGTTAGCCATAAAAGGAATGAGAGATATAGAAGGAAAGCTAACAGGATAGACAGATCAAGTGAGGATTGTTTTGATGATAGAGGAGAGGTATCCTTGATTGAGGAACTTAATGGAGCATCCTCTAGAGATTATAACATCGAAAAAGAGTTTGGAGTGGTTGGGGAAAGTTTTTGTTGGGAATAATATGTGGAAGGCAGACTTGGGATGCAGCATGGTAGTAGCCCAGACCTTGTGACTCTGAACTTATCTTACCTTCAGAGAATGGAGTTGTCTAGGTGCTTAGGACAACATACGGAAAGTGCAAGACTTCTCCTAAAAGATGGAGAGAGGGAGAAAGAGAGAGAAGAGAGGAAAGGGGAAGAGGAGAAAGAGAGAGAGAAAGAAGGAGGGAGGAAAGAAGAGAGAGAAAAAAAACCCAGAAATGCTTTCAAGTATGCAAATACAAAGCACATACACATTAATTAAAAGTAATTTCAAGAGAAAGATTACTGATGAGGGAGGTGAATCAAGAAAGCCCTCATTTTAGAGGTGCTATCCAAGCTGTGCTCTAAAGGAAGCCTGGAAATCCAGGAGGTAGAGGTGAAGAGCGTGGCTCAATAATCTAAATGAGATAGACATCTTTATCTTCATGACTGTGCACGGGCACCTACTGGGGCCGAACTTTGATAGTAATTATCGTCTTTGGGAATCCCAGATGATCATAGGGATGTGCATGTCGAGGAGCTGGGAAGGAAGAGCAAAATCTCAAATAATGTGGTTACTGGCTTCAAGAAATAAGTGATCATAGAATTGTTAAGATAGCACTGGATTTGGAGTCAGAGCACTGAAGTGAAATCTTGGCTCTGCTACCTGTTATGCTATGACCTTTGGGAATTCAGTTAACCTCTCCAAGTCTCAGTTTGGTTAGCTGCAAAATGAGAGATAGACTAGATTACCTCTAAGTTCCCTTCTGGCTCTAAAAATCTGTGGTCTATGAATTTATGGTTAAAAACCATTTCTGGGGCTAGGGAACTAAGTGATTCTCGTAGATATCCAGAGTTGCATTTCTATTTGGAAAAGCAAGAACTCTTAAACAGGCCTGATGATTCTAGGTGTGCTTGGTCAACCCAATTAATTGATACTGCCTTTAGTATATCAAGGATTTGTCATATTTGTTTGTGGTGTGTAGCCCCTTTACCAACGTAAATTGCGACTCTCTCCTCTGCCCTCCCTTCCACTCCCAGCGTGCTTTTTTTGAGTTTCTTTGGCCAAAAAAAATGACCATGTCATGACCAGCCTTCTAGGGATGAGTCTTTTTAAATTTAACTATGACAAATGGCAGACATGAAGACGGTTACTGGGCCAATGATTGAAGCTTCTTCTGCTTGGTATTACTTGCTTGTACTCTGCTGGCAGAGCATAGACCTCATGCTGTGTCCTGACATCAGAATATAGCCCTTAGTGTAATTTGGTTGACAACAAAAATAATGTCCCCATACTCTTCTAAAGCCTTTCTATCTTTATATCTATGTTCATACATAGTTGTTTGCATTTAGTCTCCCCTAGTACAGAGTGAGCTCCTTGAGAGCAGAGATGGTTTTTTTGCTTTTCTTTGTATCCTTGACACTTAGCACAGTGCCTAGCACACAGGAGTTGCATAATAAAAGCTGATCCACTGACTGGAATATGGTATAGACCAATGATTTGTCTTTTTGTTGTGCTCTTAGGCTCTAATGAAGTGATTTTTCCATTTTTTTCCTGCATGTAACTTGATTTACATAGTTATTTGTATATTGCTCCCCCACTGGACTGTGAGCTTTTCAAGAAAAGGAACCATCTTGTATCTTTCTTTGTATCTCCAGAATTTAGCACAGTGCCTGACACACAGCAGGCACTTAATAAATCTTTATTGACTGAGTGACAGATGCTTCTCTAACTTCCATGAAAGGAAACACTGAATAATAAAAAATAAGGAAATTCACCTTTGTAAGGAGTGAGGAAAGAATGCTGATACTTTTGTCAAGAAGAACAGTAAAAACAACGTAAATTTGAGTTTTCTAATGAATAGGGAGATGGTCCCCGAATCAGGAAGACCTTATTCAAGTCCTGCATCTGATATTCTGTGTCCCTGGGCAAGTCCATTGACTTCTCAGTCCCCCCAAGGAACTCTAAGACCATTAATTATAGAGCCAGGGCTTACCTCCATTGGTACACGAAATTTTCCACTTAGACCAAAAATATCACTAATCTGGTCCTCCCTTTCCCCTGCCCTCCCCCACCATGACATTTTTATTGAAGGCATTACAAGAAGCAGCTGTACGGTCTTCTCAGAGATGAAATGAGAATGTTATTGGGTCAAATATGGCCACAAGCTAACTTTTATGTAAGAATAACCTGAAATAAAGTTACTTTTAAAAAGTGACAGTGCAGAAACTTGTGGTTCCTTTTACTGTATTTTTCAGAGTTCTCTTGGACTTGGTTTACTCAGCTATAAATTTTTTAATAGAGTATTTCTTGCTTTTGCCTGGGAAACTAACAAGAATATGACACTTTAGGGGCTGTTTAATGGGAGGGGAAAGACACTCTTTACAGCTTGCTGGAACAAGCTACAACTACTCTGTTTTTTTTCTGTTGATATTAGACTGCTGCTCCAAAGAAGGCACCACCTTTTCACAGCTAAAGGGCTCTTCCAAGATCAACCTTAAGTTTTGTCTGTGAGGTCTAAAATAACCTTAAGCCCTAGTACTATTTTCGTTTTCTTAAATTTGATCCTTTCAGGGTGGTCCAAGGGAAAGATCACTGGATTTAGAATCCGAGTTCCTGTGTCTACATCTTGGTCCTGATACTTAATACCTGTGTGACCTTGGGGAACTCACCTTGCTTTTCTAGGCTTCTGTTCCCTCACTGCTACAATGAGGATGATGGCCTAGATGCCTTCCAAGGTCCCTTCCAGTTTACGATCCTACAGAATTTATCTGTAGTCTTGTCTATATCATTCATGCCTCCTAGTAAAGCTAGCCAATATTACTCTTGGTGTAAATAATGTATAGGGTTACCTGTCATCGCAATGGTGAACTAGCACTGAAATCCAAGATTCTGGACTCCCAGTTCCATGTTCCAAATTAATTCAACACACGTTTCTTAAAGGCTTACAAAGTTTAAGGCATTGTGCCAGGCACTAGTGATCCAAAGATAAAAATTAAACAATCCGTGCCATTAATCATTTTCCATTCTACTGGGGGCACTCTCCTGGCAGTGTTCTGATTGTTTTTGACTCTAACAACATCGCTTTTCCCCAGGATAAGCTCATCAGCTCATCATCCTGGAGATTGCTTCAGCTTTGGTACTCACACTTTGTTAGTATCCCCAGTTGCTTCTACCCCCAAAATTGGAGGACTATAGGATAGAGAAAAATCTCCTCCCAAAGCCTCCCTTTAATAAAGAGGTCTCAGAATTCCCAGCCATCTCTTCATTTCTTAGCTGCTTTGCTTGGTTTCAATACCAACATCATCATTCCCCTGCAATAGGTACCATCTCCCCATCCTACTTTTGGTGAATTATCTTCCTCTATTAGATTGTGAGCTCCTCGGGGTCAAGGACTGTCATTTTTTTTTTCTTATTTGTATCCCTAGACCATAGCACAGATGCCTGGTGCCTAGCAGGCTCTTAACATTTACAGTATTGTATTGTAGTGAGGGGAGATATAATACACAAAGAAGTGAATGCAAACCACTGGCAAAGTAACATAAAGTGTTTTCCAGAAAGGGAAGGTATTCATAATGATATAAAAGAACAGTATGGTGTGCTGGAAAGATCATTGAGCTTGAAGTCATGGGAGCAGAGTTCAAATTTGAGCTAAGACAGTTGACTGCAGTATTAACACGGGAAGTAAGCCCAATGTAACCTGGGGCCAAATAACATCTTTGGGTTTCAGTTTTCTCAACTGTTCACATGTAATGAGGACTTTCCTACACATGCTCAGATCATCTAATAGGGGAGGACCCTGCTTCTAGGAGAAGACATCCTGCCTGTGCCCTCCTCTTTCAATTGGCTGCATAATCCAAACAGACTGCTACATTAAAAACTAATAGATTGGGACATCTATTCTCTTTCCTTTGTTTGGCTTCCAGAGAGGTTGAAGGTCACAATCACCAGGGAGGGGGAAAAGACTACCTTCCTCCCCCCTCCCCTTTATTTTATGGGCTTAGGTTTTGATTGGTTTTGTTCCATTTTGTGCGTCCTTACCTGTTTCTGGAGAAATCCTCACTGGGTCTAGCAGCCCCAGCCCTGGTGGAATTGATTACAGGCCCCATGTGTAGCCAACCAGTGAGACCAGCAGAGAAGTCAGAGTAGAGTGCCTGCCCTGGACTTGAGTCCAAGGTGGGGAGTGGGGTGAGGTTTGACTTTGGGACTTTATGGAACTCTGCTATAGACAAATTGAGCTAAACTGTGGACCTAATCTGAGGTGGTGCAGCTCAGTTTATGCACTGGAGTGTTGGGAGGATGTTTGTATGTTTATTCTTGCTATACAAAGCTTGCTATAGCTTTGTAAAAGCTAATCTGTTAGGTTGTTAGATGGAACTAGGGGATCCTTTACAATTGGGAGAACACCATCATCAGGGCAGAGAAATTTAGCCACCTCCAATCCCCTTGTATACTGAAGAACTCTAGGGAAGAAGTGAAATGTCACATGATTGGTCCCCAGGCAGTGAGGGGACAGAAAAATCGCTGTTACAAGGATAAGGAGCTAGGTTAGATGACTACTAAATTCACTTCCATCTGTAGATCTTTCACCCTATAGAGAAATGATTTTATGAGACTAGTAACTCTGTGAGTCAGAGGGGAGGAAGGAATGCATTCCATATTGAGGGGACTACTTGGGCAAAACCACTGAGATGAAGAGGTAATGTCAAATATAGGGACCAGCTGTCCTACAGTTGGACTATAATGGAGCATGCCTGAAAGGTAGTATTAGGAAGTAAAACCAGAAAGATATGTGGGACCCAGATTGTGGAGGCCTTTAAATGTCATCCTAAAAATGAGACATTTTAACCTCCATGCGATAGGGATCCACTGAAGGCCTAAGTCTCTTCGTTTGTAAAATGTGGGGGTTGGAATAGATAGTCTCTGACATCTTTTCTAGATCTATAATCCTATGACCACAAGACTGTTGAGTTTTAGGTGACATAGATCTCAGTTGCGGGATATCAGTTTAGAAATTATGTACAAGATAGATTAGAAAGAGAAGACATTAGAAAGAGAAGGGAAACCTATTAATTCTGGGACTATTGCAATAGCTGAGATGAGAGGTGATGGGAGAAGGAACCACATCAGAGGCTATGTGAGTGGAGGGAAAATGAGAGATGTCAGAGATGTCAAGGAAATAGCACCCACAAAACTGGCCAATGATTGGTTATGGGGATTGAAGAAAAGCATAGAGTCAAAGTTTTGAACTTGAGTTCCTTAAAAGTTCTATCAACAGAAATGTGGCTAAGGAAGAGTGGGTTTGGGGAGGAAATCAGCTCGCTGAAAATGGTCATGAAGAAAATGGTGATGAATGCCCAGAAATAATATGTGGAACTGTCATTCCATTTCAATAAGCCACGCCCATAGAATCCATGGGTTACTGAAATTGATGCTGTGACAGGCAGTGTAGAATAGTGGACAGAGCACTGAGCTTATAGTCTGGTAAAACCGAGTTTGAGTCTGGACTTTTGGCCTGGTCCATTAGCTATGTGACCCTGGGCAAATTATTTTTTCATTCTCAACTTCTTTCTCTGTGTGTGTATATATATATATATATATATGTATGTATGTATGTATATATATGTATATATATGTATATATATATATGTATGTATGTATGTATATATACACACATATTTATACACACATACATATGTATATACATACATATACATGCATGCGTACACACATGCATACATACACACACTAGAAGTTGGTGGTGTTATTTTGGTGATAAGGATGAGGCCTGTGATTTCAGTGGTAGAGGGAACTCCCAGGGGAAGACGCTGTATCTAATAAATGCAGGTAAGTATCTTTCTCTACAACTACATCCTAGAGCAGGGGTTCTTAGCTTTTTTGGGGCAGTCTGGTGAAGCCTCTGGACCCCTTCTCAGAATAATGTTTTAAATGAATAAAATACAATTCATAGGATTACAAAGGATACCAATTATATTGAAAGATAATGATTAATATATATATGTATATATATTTAATATTTGTTTATATATAATATATATGTATATATATTATATATATATATATATTTAAACAAAACAAAACAAAAGTTCACAGGCCCAGGGTTAAGGACCCCTCTCTATAGAGTTGCACAGAACACCAAGCAGTTACATGACTTGTCCAAGCTGACACGGCAAGATGGCATCTGGGGTGGGTTTCAAACCTTGGTCTCTTAACTCCAACACATTCTCTGTATTAGGTCAAGTTGCTTTCTTGGAAAGGCAAAGACCAAATTAACGTGTAATAATTTTCCTGTTTACCAGTGTCTTCCCTAGTTTCATGTCCAGAGAGAGAAAGTAATTCTTAGCCAAAAAAAAAAATACATATGTATTTGTGAATTGTAGGGAAACTCAGCCAATTTGCATCCCTACTAATTGCATCATCTGCCTCTGCTGACTACTCTCTCAGGCTGAGTAACTTTACAATAAACTGTCTCCGGCTTTGAGCTTTAATCCTCCCTAAATCCGTTTGGTTTCCTCTGCTCCCTCCCACACACTGCCTTCTCTGGGAAGATACTGCTTCTTTTTCTGAGCTTCTTTCCCTGCATGGGAAGAAATGACTTTTCCAGGCTTCTTTCTACTATTCCCTCACATCAAAAGAAGCTTGTTGATTCTCTTAACTAGAGTTCTCAAAATGGAAGCAGACTCCAGGCTCACCCCAGGCCTGAGTGAAGAAGGGTGCTGTTGGCAAAAATACAGTAGAGAATTAAGATAGCTGTGTAAAGAGACCAGTGACATTTAGGTCAAGTTTTAGTGTGACGTCTTTTTGTTCCAGGAAAAACCACAGGCAATCTTACCTAGCCTCGAGGGAGAAAAATACAAAGTGGAGAGAGGGGAGTTGAACTCAATCTATCAAGCACTTACTGGGGTCCAGAACCATGCTGAATTATGTGGGGGATAGAACTATTCATCAGGGTTCCTGCTTTCCAAGAGCATTTGTTCAGTTGTGTCCGACTCTTTGTGACCCCATTTGAGGTTTTCTTGGCAGAAATATTAGAGTGGTTTGCTGTTTCCTTCTCCAGCCCATTTTACTGATGAAAAACCAGAGGCAAACAAGGTGAAGTGACTCGACCAGAGTCACATAGTAAGTGTTCGAGGTCAGATGAACTAGGAAGAGGAGTCTTTTTGACTCCAGGCCTGATACTGTATCCATTGTGCCAATGAGTTTATCTGACAATATTGTGTTGCTAACTCAGGGAACTTTTTCTATAGTGGTAGCCACTGAGTGAAATTTTTTCAAAATTTCAGTTTTGTTACAAAAATGATACAATTAATGAGTGCATTTCTTGTTGTTGTTTTCCCTATGAACTCAGGAAAAGTGTCCTGTTAACCTTTAAAGAGAGGGAGTCAGGAGTGGTGGATAAGACGCTGGACGTGGAGTCAGGAAGACTTGTGTGTTGTTGGTTACCCTCTTTTCCTTGATGCCTTCTTCTTTCTAGGTTTCTGTGATACTGCTCTATCCTCATTCTTCTCCTACCTGTCTCACTGCTTCTTTCCACTCTCCTTCACTGGATTTTCATCCAGATCATGCCTGATAAAGGGTAGATGTTCCCCACAGATCTATTCTAGTCCCCTTTCTCTCCTCCTTCTATACTATTTCACTTGACCTCACTAGCTCAATGGTTTCAACCATCATCTCAATGCTAATGATTCTTGGATTTATTTATCCATCTCTAACCCTTCCTGGCACTTCAAATCTCACATCTCTGACTGCCTTTTAAAACTCTCCAAATAGATGGCCATAGAGATGTTAAATTCAACATGTCCAAAACTGAACTAATTATCTTTCCATCCAAACCCTCCTCCCTTCTGAAATTCCTTATTACTATTGATGGAATCACCATTCTCCCAGTCACTGAGGTTTATAACTAAGGTATCATCCCAGACTTCCCTCATTCTCACCCCCCCCATATCCAATCTGTGGTCAAGTCCTATTGATTTTATCTTTGTATCAGCTCTCCTGTCTGCTTCTTCTCTCTGTGGACCCTGCCATCATCCTGGCATAGCTCCTTATCACCTCATGCTTAGACTATTGTAATAATCTGCTAGTTAGTACCCTTAACTCAAGTGTTTCCCCACTCCAGTTTATCCTCCATTCAGCTGTCAAGTCAATCTTCCTAAAGCATAGATATGACCATCTTGTGCCCTTCAGGCAATAAATTCCAGTGGGAGTAGTGTTAGAGCATGCCAAATGGTAATTTCCCTGGGTATGGATTATAAGAAAATGGGATAAAGTTCATGATCTAGTCAGTATTGTCTTTTCTTAAAGAAAATATAAATTTATCAAAATAATAGAATCCAAGCTGACTAAATACCTAAACTTTATGTTAACATTGAGAGACAGATATTTGAAACAAAATTAAACAAGAATAGCTATCATTTACATAGTTCTTTAAGCTTTGCAAAGCTCTTCACATATTATATCCTGTGACCTTTACAATTACATTATGGAATGGGTACTGTTGTTACTTCCATTTTAGAGAAGAAGCTGAGAGAGGTTAAATGATTTGCCCAAAGATGCTCAGCTAGCAAAGGACTGAGGCAGGATTTGAAGTAAGATTTTCCTGACTCTAGTTCTAGCGTTCTTTATATGCTGTGCCACCTAGCTACCTCAGCCTTCCACATGACTGGAAACTTTCTCTATTCTTCAATAACACTCCATAAGAAGTAGGCTGTACTATTTTCTTTAAGCTAAGTCAAATGAAGCTACCAAAATCCAAACATGATTTTGGAAGGATAAATAACCAACAGGAATTCATTAAACATCGATTATGTCAGACACTGCTCACACTAGGAATACAAAGACCAAGGTGGAATACCTTTCCTCAAGGCACTTCCATTCTATCTTAGAAAACAATATGTCACATACAAGTTTTATAGAAGAAAATTATTAATACCCTAGTATTCTACAAACCTTAGAGAAACTGATCTCCCTAAAACACTGGTCTGATCACATTACTTTCCACCCCACTCCATTCAATAAACTCCAGCGGCTTCCTATTTATTACCTTCAGGATCAAACGTGGAATCCTGTGTTTGACTCCTCTGTAATCAAGCCCCTTCTTACTTTGGGGGTCTCCTTATACTTTGCTGTTAATTTGGACATTTTCTCCTGACACTCCATGCCCCAGACCTGAATATTTTCATTGGATGTCCACCATTTCTGGAACTTCCTCATTCTTTATCTTTACCTTCTGGCTTCTCTCAAATCTTAGCTAAAATATCATCTTCTGTAAGAAGTCTTTCCTAGTTTTCCTTAATCTTAATCCCTTTCCTCTGTGACTATTCCCAGTTTATTTTTTGTATGTATATGTGCATACACATGCACATATGTATATATAGTCACACATATGTATGAATTACATATAATTTACATATAGTTGTGTTCATATTATCTGCTGCCATTACCCTGTGAGCTCCTTGGGCAGGGATTGTTTTTAGGCCTTTCTTTCTATCCAGGGCCAGCATATAAGAAGCATTTAATAATTATTTGTTTACTGACTTACAAATTAGACTAAGAATGAAGCTTTTATAGGAGGAAAAGAGTTTCCAAGTCTTTGTTTCAGCAAGTCATTTGCCTCATTCTGCTGGCCATGATTTCTGAGAAAGTCCCTTGCCTACCTCCTAGGGAGCAGGAAGTATGTCCTGTTCCTTTCCTCATTTATCCTCCTAAGCCTGAACACAAATAACCAAGGCTCTCAATCCTCTGAAGCAGTTTATTAGAGCTAGAAAGGACTTTAAAGATGATCTAATTCAATGTCTTTATTTTGCTGATGAGGAAACTGAGGCTGGGAGAGACAAAGTCACTTGAACAGGTCCTGGTTCATTCCTTTCACTTTCCAAGTGTAAGTGTGAGCTTAAAGTCTGAAAAACAAATTGTTCCATATACATGGAACCAGGCATGTGAATAGATACAAGGGATAAAAGATCTGGCACCTTACTTTCCCCTTTGTGCTTTCTTAGGTGAACTTGCATAGCATATGTATAACATGTTTCCCCAAAGATCTCAGATCCAGATGATTCTGTTTGGCTTCCATGACAGATTTTCCTTCAAAATGAATATGAGGGCAAAGGACCTTTATTAAACAAAGAGCCAAAAGGAATTTCCATCCTAAGTTAGAGAACGATCTGTGGAGGAAATTTATACCCAAGTGATCAGGTTGTACTGTTTAAAGTAAAGAATGGGCCAGAAGGTAATAGGAGTAGCCTAGTTTTGTGGTCTTAGCTTCTCAGGCTGTGAGATAAGGAAGCTCCATTTTAGCCAACCTCAGAAAAAACCAGCCTCTCCAATATGTTTCCTTTTTTCCACTTGCACAGATACTGCCCTAGTATACATCCTTGTCACCTCCTTCCTGGACCACTGAAGCAGCCCTAGTAACAACAGGTGTGCTTACCTCACATCTCTCCACTCTCCACTCCATCCTCCACTCAGCTGCCAAAATGATTTTCCTAAGGCTTAAATCTGACCAGATCACCCCCCTACTTAATGAACTCTGCTTTTACTTCTGTTTCAAATATAATGCCTTCTGCTAGGCGTTAAAGACCCTTTACCACCTGGCCCTTTCCTATCTTTTCTTACATTGTGCTAGTCACCAAGGGGCAGCTAGGTGGCACCATAGTGCGTAGAGTGCTGGTCCTGCCCTGGAGTGAGGAAGACAACTCTTCCTGAGTCCAAATCTGGTCTCAGATACTAGTTATATAACCCTAGGCAAGTCACTTGCTCCTGTTTGCCTCAGTTTCCTCATGTGCAAAGTGATTTGGAGAAGGAAATGGCAAACCACTCCAGAACCTTTGCCAATAAAACCCCAAATGAGGTTGTAGAGAGTCAGATACAACTGAAAATTACTGAACTACAACTAGTCTATGTCATATACTCTGTAAGCCAATTACACTGGCCTACCTGCTGTTCCTTCCACAATGTTATTTCCCCTCTCTGTGCCTTTGCGCTGGCTTTCCCCATTCCCGAAATGCTCTCTCCTGACCTCTGCCTTAGCTTGTTGTAAGACTCAGTTCCAAATCTACTATGTTCAGGAGGCTCTGCTTGGTGTGGTCTCCACCAAACATCATGCCCTGGCCCCTGCTGGTTACCCCCAGTGGCATCCTCACCTCCATTGATTTTCAGCTTCCTTCCCTGTGTTGTCTTCCCTCATTTGATTATAAGCTCCTTCAGGGGAGGGACTACCTTTTTTTCTTATTTCTATCCTTAGCATTTAGAAGAGTACCTGGCACACAGATGGTGCTTAATAAATGTTTATTGAGTTAAATTGGATATATGCTGCCTTTCCAATGTTCTCAATGTATGTCCACTATTCTTTTAGGAGGTATATGTGTGTGGGGTGTGTGCATGTGTATTTATGTATGTATATATATTTATGTATGTGTATATATGTGTTGCATGTATGGATGGATAGATGTATATCTATGTGTATCTGTGTATGTATATCTATCTCTATCTCTATTTATCTATATCTATATACATCAGAGTGTTCCCAGATTTAAGGGGAGAATGCTGTATTACTATTTCTCTTTCTGTGCTAGTTCATTGAATACCATTGCTTTGAACTAATTGTGTACTCTGGCTGACTAGTATAGTCAAACATAAAGTTTGGTTATGGGCAAAGCATGTAATCTCTCTGAGCCTCAACTTCTTTATTTATAAAAATAAACTTAATAAGAACACTAACCTATTAGAAGGATTGAATGAGATAATGTCCTATCAGCTCAGTTTCCTTATTTGTAATGGGCACACAGTAGTATCTGCTTCATAGGACTGTTGTGAGTCTCAAAAGAGTTAATATAAATAAGATGTATTAGCAAAGAGTTATTATATAAATGCCAGCTGTTAGAGCCACACTACTTCTCAAGCAGTTTTGTCCTCGCCTTTATTTTCTGCTGAACACTTTAAAAACACATTTTTAATCTAATGCCATGATTTGCAAACTCAGATTTTACAGAGTACTGCCTGTGTATTTGATGTCGGAAATTCTTTAAAACCCCAAACTTGGAATTAATGTCAATGTTTTAAATAATTTACACTCAAAGGTGAAATATTCATAAAAAGGAAGCTGCCTGAACAAATGTCACCACTATATTTTTATTGGTCAGATTTATTTCCAGTTGCTGAGAGCTGGAGATTATAAAAAATGGTGGGGGCTGGGGGTGGGGTGGGAGGAATGGTTGACTGCAATTGTCAGACTATCAAAGCTCTCCATCCCACCATTACTAGGATTAGCATAATGTTGAGACTGTGCAAGGATGACAGCCACAATTTCCAAAATTTCCCTGTCCTTTGTCTTGTGCAGTTTTGAACAAGCTGTCATAATAAGGGCATACTACAAGCTCAGCCTTATGTTAACAACTTTCTGCAGTTGAAATAGAATTCCCCCAGGGCAGCCCACACAGCAGTGTTTGACTTGCGAACAAAAAGGTATAAAAAATGGACATTTTCCTGGGGTGGCCATACACTTTGCTATCAAGTTTCCGGAATACTAATTATAAGATAAGGGCAGACTTAATGATCCCCACCCCTACCCTCAACTCCCATCCTTCCACCTCCCCCCTCCCTTTCCCCAGTTTGTTTCTAAGTCCTATGAAATGCAATGAAAGGTAAATTATTTCTCACTGGTTAAGTTTACAGCATGCTCTCTACAGTTATTCCTTTCACATCTGGGGGTGGGGAGGGTTAGGAGCATGATGCCCCCATGATCTGGAAAATCTGAATAAAAATTTTTGGTGCTCCCTTCCTACCAGAGCAGTCTGAATTTTTTCTTCTTCTTCTATGGGGCATTTACAGTACCTTACAATAAAGTATGGGTTAAGTATTTCGTCTTAGGCTCTGTGTTGTCTGGTTGGCCTTCATATGTTGTTTGCAGTTTTCACAAAACTCCCCCCCAAATTCCCATTTAATTTCTTATGCCTATCCATGATATAACAAAACCATGATGGGGAAAGTGAGGAAAGTCTTGATGTGGAAGGGCTAACTGGACACACCTTGTGTGGGGGAGTTTTGGTGGAGTGATCAGTTAATCATTAAGCATTTACCTTAGCTGGAGTAATTGTTCTAAGTACTGGGGCTACGAAGAAAGGCCAAAGTGGTCTCTGTCCTCAAGGAGCTCACATTCAAATGAGAAACATAATAGGGAAATAACCATGTAATATGTCAACTGATTGTTGCCCAGGTAAGATGTGTATGTAGATATTTTAAAAATATATGTGGCTCACAGGGAACATGGCAAGATATTTCTGGAATCTTACCTACCCCTCTCCAAGAAAGTCTTTGATTTCTCCCTAGAGGAGAGCTAGAGAAGGGGTCACGAGGCTGGTTGCTTTGTTTTCCTATGAAAGGGACTCTCTGACTAGAATTATATCTATCTGCCCTTCTAAATATTGCTAGTTAAGGGCATAAATTTTCAAAAGTAACAAAGCCACTATCTTCAGTGGTTATTACACCTTAAAAGGAGAGGGTAACCTAAGCTTTCAGATGCAGGTGTGATGACTTCCCAGAAGTTAAGCAGAAACACATCACTAACAGTTAAGAGGGAGTAAACTCACTTATCAGTAAGGCAGCTAGTTGGGGAAGTAGATAGAGCATTTGATCTGTAGTCAGGAAGACCTGAGTTCAAATCCAGCCACAGATCCTACAAGCTGACCTTGGGAAAGCCACTTCACCTTTCTCTGCTTTTCATTATCTATAAAATGAGGATAATGATAGCACCTGCCTTCCGGGATAACATAAAATGATATTTGTAAAGGGTTGTATAAACCTTAAAGTACTATATAAGGGCTAGCTATTATCATATTATTATCCCAGTAGATAAAAACAAGAAATAAGAGTTCAGGAATATAGAATATGACAGAAAATACAAAAGAATGAATGAGCTCTTTATATGGGAGCAAGTTGAGATCTTGTTCAACCAAGAAAGAGGTCCTGATATCACCTAAGGGAAATTCCCTCATATCTCTAGGGAGGCAACTTGGAAATCAGGAACATGTGGATAAACTAGCTTCCCCTTTGTATCTGCAAGTGAGTTTTTCTGTTTCTTTTCCCTGGAGCTAGTCCCACACATGGTCTGGGGTGTGCTGGTCAATATTTAACAATTGGCTCTCTGGGGGAAAAAATGTACTCAAGACATGCTTTTAAGTTTAATCTATGGTATTAACATTTTCTCCACCATTTTTTTAAGTGTAGAAATCAGCAAAACAATAAACTAATCATTAATTTATAGTAATTTCTGAGGTATAATGGTCAACCTGAAAATTTAACACATAGCTATTCTGAGTTGAGCTGGCTCTAGCACTCTCCTAGTTCTGGAAGAACAGTATCTTTCTTGAAGCAGGAAGGAAGAGTGTGTCTCCTCCCTGGGGTTCTTCCTAAAACTTTAACCTTTTCATACAGGCATATACTGTCATCATTCTATCCACCATTTGGAGAATCTCATGCAAATTCTTAAAGTCTTGAAATCTTGATTATACATAGCAAGCTATGTCCGCTTTAAATCTCAATGGGAAGTGTGGAGAGGGGGAGGAAGGGAGAAAACATATTTACTAGGCACCTTCTTAGTGTCAGGCACTGTGCTAAGCACTTTCTGAATACCTCATTTGATCATCACAACAATCCTGAGAGGTAGATGCTATTAGTATTCCCATTTTACAGTTGAGGAAACTGAGGTTGATAGAGGTTAAGTGACTTTCCCAGAATCACACAGCTTGTAGATGTCTGAGACCACATTTGAACTCAGCTCTTCCTCCATCCAGGTCTGGCATTCCATCCACTGTCACCTAGTTATAGGTCATACTTTTTCAAATATTCATTTTATTTCTGTTTAATTCCAATCCATATGCCATCTCACACATATTCTGTAAAAGACCTACCTAATATATGATTGATTTTCCTCTAAACCAGAAATATACAAAGACAGCATTTGGGCTATTTGTCATTCCTGGCTCCATTGCATGGTGGATGGGATGATGTATTGGAGTCAGGAAGATATTTTTTATTCCCTGTGTTGCCTTGGATAAGTAACTTAACCCTATTTGCCTCACTTTCTTCATATGTAAAATGAGGGATTGGGCTGCAAGGCCTCTAAGGTCCCTTCTCACTCTAAACTGCATATAATCCTTTGATCCTTTGACATGAGTCGTATCCACTTCTAACAGTCAAGCTATGTAACCATGGGCAAATCACTTAGATTTCCTGAGCTCTCCAATTTCCTTATCTTCAAAATGGGGATAATAATAGCTGAAGGTCAGCTAAGTGGCAGAGTGGATACAGCACTGGCCTTGGAGTCAGGAGGGCCTTAGTTCCAATCCCACCTGAGATACTTATGAGCTGTGTGACCCTGGGCAAGTCACTTAACAACCTCTGTTTACTTCAGTTTCCTCATCTGTTAAATCATTGGAGAAGGAAATGACAAACCACTCCAAGAAAACCCCAAATGGGGTCACAAAGAATCAGACATGACTGAAACAACTGAACAACTAAAGCTTATTGAAAGCAGGAACCTTGAGTAAAATTTCTATCATGACTGAATCAACTCAACAGGTATAGCCATAGTAGTTACTTCCCAGATTAGTTGTAAAGCTTAAATGTGATAATGTATATAAAATACTCTCCAAACTGGAGAGCAAAAATATATTTGGAATTAGGAGGTCTGGGTTCAAATTCTGCTTCTGACACAGCAGCTATGTGTCTCTGGGCAGGTCATTAATATATCTGCCTCAGTTTCATCATCTGTGAAATGAGGATAATATCTACAGTATTCCAGGTCGGTTGTGAGGCTCAAGTGACATTATGCATGTAAAGGTTTAGATATGTCAGTTGTTAACTTCATATGGTTCCTCAATGATTTCCTCTACACCACTTACTGTGCCAAGATTAAGGACTAGAAATCAAAATTTGGGACTGCTCTATGTAATGTTGTCCTGTCCAATGACCTTCAGGGGAGAAGGGAGATAAGACTGTCCATTAGTTTCCATAAGATCAAGGAAAGTAATTATCCTAAAATCTTATTCCAACATCAGAAAGAATGAATTAGTCAGTGTAAAACTTTATGGATGATAAATAGTTTATTTGCTCTGAGAAATCTTAGAATCTCGAATTTGATATAGGCTGATGAAAGCCACGCGAAAGTATAGAAAGAAACCTAAGGCACTTGTCCTAATTGAATAATATTCAATATTTGTATGTGTAATTGTTTTCTACCCAAAATAATTTAAAGACATACTTCTGGTTGTTGACAAGTTAATTTGTAAAGATAAGAGCAAAGTTCCATACATACTAAATTAATTAGAAAATGGCTTAGTTTAAAAAATGATAATTTTTTATAAGGACTTGAAAAAAGGAGTTAGGGATACTCTTTGTTATTCTTTATCTTTCCTTTGTGTGTTCCTCCTCAACTGGCTATAACTCTATTGCCACCCCAATTCCTGCTTTTTCCTGCTATCTGTTTTGTTTTTCAGTTATTTCAGTCATATCTGACTCTGTGACCCCATTTGGGGTTTTCTTGGTAAAGATATTGGAGTAGTTTATCATTTCTTTCTCCACTCATCTTATGGACAAGGAAACTAAGTCAAACAGGGTTAAGTTATTTACCCAGGGCCACACAGCTGGTAAGTACCTGAGGCTAAATTTGAACCTAAGAAGATGATCTTTCCTGGCTCCAGGACTGGTACTCTGGCTACTGTGCCACCTTGTTGCCCTTTCCTACCGTGCTACTGCAGAAAAAAATGCAACATTATGCTGGAAATTACTTTACAATTACATAAAATAAACATCTGGGAAATAAACCTTCTTATACATCCTGCATTAGGGTTAGAGCTTTATTAGAGTATAATTAAGATCGAATGGCATGGAGCTATCCATAGTTTCACTGAGATGTTAAGCCACTTCTCTGATGTACCTTATCCAAAGGAACCCAGGAAGAATGCGACATTATCTCTGAATACTTCATCTTAGCACTGGCTTGGCTTCACAACTGGTGTTTATTTCCACCATGATGTTGACTTGGGCTACCTTCAGATGTAGTTAGACCTTAGGACTGCCTGACTTGGCTAAGGTATCACATGAAGGTTTGACTCAGTTTGGACTCTCATACTTGGTTGCAGTCAGAGCTGTACTGATAATTTTCCAAGAAACAGCATTCTGGGGAAGAATGTATATATAGCACACTTTAAAGTTTAATTACATCAATAACATTTTCTCCATCACTTTCTTAAATGCAAACAACCTACAAATCAATATATCAAATGCTGACTTACGGCATTTACTTATTTCTGAGGTATAAATGCTAGTTGACTTCAACTTGCCTCTGGCTGTACTACTGTCCACTCTTTTGATCTGGTATCTTTTTTCCCCTTCTCTTTTCTGTTCTCAGACAAACTGCTTAGGAAAGGTAACAACTTATAAACTGGTTTCCTTCTCTCCAGCCATGCAGCTGCCAGGCTAGTTTAGGTTCTCACCATTTCTTGGTTAAATTATTGCAGTAGTCTCCTAACAGATCTCCTTACCTAATCTCTCCCCACTACAACCCACCCTTCACTCAGCTTCCACGGTTATTCTCTTAAACTATAGGTATGACCATATCACTTTCATGCTCAATGAGTTCCAGTTGTTTGGCTCTGAGTGATATTTCTAGATTAAGGTGACTCTTTGCTTATCATTGCCTTCTGACGGGGCTCTTTTAAAATGGTGTAGAAAAATATGAAAAAATCTAAGGAAAGGCAAAAAACGATTAAAGGTATGGAAAATTATTATCATCAGTGTCAACATATGTCTACAGGCCACTGTGCTGGATGCTGTGGAAAGTGGATAGAAGTAGTAATGACATTTGTACTCTCAAGGAGTTTTCAATATAATTGGAGAGACAGCATACGAGGACAAATATTATTTGAGGATGCATGAAAAGATGTTTAAATTTGCAAAAAAAAATTAGACCAAGTTAATCTTATTGTATATGATGGACTCTTCCTGTGAAGAAAATGATCACCTATTTCCTATATTCATGAAAGATCAAAGAAGATCACATGAGCTTATGATAAAACAAGAGAGATTCTAGCTCTCCACAAGACCTTTTTTTTTGACAAAAAATGGTACAAAATACAGGAAATGGGCCACTGATCAAAACAGACAAGTATTTAATGATAATTTCCCCTTTGAAGAGATGAAGAAAGTAATGAAGGGAACTGCTATTCTGGACTGATTCTAATCAGCAATGAGTAAATGGTTGATGAATCAGAAATTACGGGAACCTTGGTGGAAAGTGATTGCTTCTTCTTATAATTTGTGATAGAGGAGAAAAAAACTAGGCATACTGTGACTTGCATCCAATGTATGGGATGAGCATGGACTACAATTCTACTGGCAAAATCAGTCTAGTTGGGATGAAAAGCTCCTAAAAATTAATTTCTGAAAAAAATAACCAAAGGGAAATAATTACAGAAAAAGGGAAAAAAGGAGTGACTTAAAAATACCAGTGTGATACATAAGAAACACATCAAAGTACATATTTTTGGAAAATGTATATAGAAGATGGTGGAAAACAAGTTAATGGAAGACTTAAAAAATAGTATTTTACCTTCTTGGAATAAAAATGTCAGGAATACTAAATTTCATTCTGAGTTTTAGCAACAGAAAATAGGGACAGGAAAAGGAGCTTTTGGATCCACTAAAAGGAGGATCAAAGAAAGGACAGTACCACCTATTGGGGTGGAAGGGATAATAAGGGATGATGGACAAAACTGAATCACTCAACTCTTATTTCTCTTCTGTTTTCTTTGCCAATGGAACAATTTTGGCCTGGAAAAGATCTACCTCAAAATACCCAAAATTGGGTTGAACCCAAGATAAATGGGAAGAAAGTTGGAAAGCACCTTGCTGAGTTCAAATTACCAGACCTAGAGAAATTGCTTCCTAGCATACTGAGAAAACTGGCAAATTTGATTCTTGTCCCACTGTCTATTTTTTTTTTTTAATATTTGTGAAGAATGGGACAAATGCCCCAAGATTTGTCAAGGGAAAATGTTTGATTTTCAAAAAGAAGTGGAGTAGAGTGCATAAACTATAGACTAACAAGCTTGACCTCTATTTCTGGCAAAATAACATATGTTATCAAAAGGTTCATTAGGGAGCATCTGTAAAAAGAAACATCAATCATAGAGGCCAAAGATGGATTCATCAAGAACAGAACATGACAGACTTATTTTATTTACTTTTCTGATGAGGTTTTTAAAATGTTAGGTCAAGTGAGCACTATAAATAGAGTTTGTCTGGAATTAAGGAAATAATTTCATAAAGAGTCATATACTATTATTTTGGTTGATAAGAGATAAAGGCATAGATCCTTATTACAGTTGGGTTGATTTGAAACTGGTTGGATATTAGACAGAAAGGGTAGTTATTAATGATTTGATGTCAACTCAGGGATGTCTCTATCTTAGTGCCACAGGAGTATGTACTTGTCCATTTGTAGTCTAATATTTTTATAATGAAAGAACAAAGTTACAAATGGCAACCTTAACAAATTTTCAAATGATACAATGCTAAGAAGATAGCTATCACACTGAATGACAGAGTCAGGATCTAAAAAGATAGCAACAGACTGACTCTTAAAATGGAATTAAGTAATGATAAATGCAGAATCTTACACTTTGGTTAATAAAGCAGCTTAAGTATCATAAGATGGTGACAGCATGGCCAGATCATCTTAAAAAGAGGTCTAGGTTTTTTTTTTCATGAATTATGAGCTCAATATGAGTCAAAACTATGCTATTTTGAAAAAAAAGTTGAGGTGAGCTTGACACATTAAGGAAAATACAATATTTAGAACAATGGCACTGATGGTCCCAGTCTATTTTGGAACCACATTTTAGAAAGAGTCTTGATAAATTGGAATACATATAAAGGAAGGTGACTAGGATGATGAGAGCTTTGAGATCATTCTATGAGATGATTAATTGAAGGAATCAGCTATGTTTTGCCTGGGGAAGAGCAGATTTTGTGAGTGTCTGGTAGCTATGATCAACTATTTGAAAGGCCATCATGTAAAATAGAGGTGTCAAACTCAAAACTGTAGTCTCTATGCTGCTTGGGCTGAACTAGATTAAAACATAATTGGGAAATATTTCAAAAAATAAACATAAATAAAATATAACATAGATAACATTAATTAGTGGTTTTCAAAGTCACTATGCTGCTACAGATTTCCATTTCTATTTGAGATTAATACCATTGCTGTAGAAGATGAAATAAACTCCATTCTTATCTCCAGAAGATAAAAGGTGCAGTGGATAGTACTTACATGGAATCACATTTCCCCTTGACATAAGGTTAAACTTCCTGACAATCAGAGCTATCCCAATATAGAATGGACTGCATTATGAAATATTATATTTCCCCTTACCATAGACTTCTTTTTTTTTTTTGGGTGGTATCAAATTTTACTCCATAAGTGATTGAATTTTCCTTCTTTACCTTCATTTTTCCTGTGACCTTAAGTTTATTTTCCCTTAGTTCTTTTTTCTTTTTTTTGTTTTTTTAAATACAAATTTATTTATTTTTAGTTTTCAATATTCACTTCCACAAGTTTTGAGTTCCAAATTTCTCACCCTCCCCCACCCCAAGATGGCATGCATTCTGAATACCCCTTCCCCTGGTCTGCCTTCTCTTCTATCCCTCCCCCCTCCTTTCTCTTATCCCCTTCCCCTTCTATTTTCCTGTAGAGCAGGATAGACTTCTGTACCCCATTTCCTGTATTTCTTATTTCCCAGTTGCATGTGAAAACTTTTTTTTAAAACATGTGTTTTTAAAACTTTGAGTTCCAAATTTTCTCCCTTCCTCCCTCCCCAACCACCCTCATTGAAAAGGCAAGCAACTCAGTATAGGTTGTACATGTGCAGTTATGCAAAACACTTCCTTAGTAGACATGTTGTGAAAAACTAACTCTATTTCCCTTAATCCTATCCTGCCCTCCCATTTATTCTATTCTTTCTTTTGACCCTGTCCCTCCTCAGAAGTATTTGCTTCTGATTACCCTCTTTCCCAATCTGCCCCCTCTCTATCATCCCCCTGCTCTCTTGTCCCCTTCTCCCCCTATTTTCCTGTAGGGTAAGACAGATTTCCATACCCAATTGAATGTGTATGTTATTCTCTCCTTAAGCCAAATCCTATGAGAATAAGATTCCCTCATTCCCTCTCACCTTCCCCTGTTTCCCTCCACTGTGAGAGACTTTTCTTTTCTGTTTTTTTTTGTGAGATAATTTACCCCATTCTACCTCTCCCTTTCTTCTCCGAGTATCATCCTCTCTCATCCCTTAATTTTATTCTCCAGATATGACCCCTTAATCTTCAACTCACCCTGTGCCCTCTATCTATCTATCTATCTATACATACATACATAATTTTTTTTCCTTCAACTACCCTAATACTGACAAAGTTCTCATGAGTTACAAATATCATCTTTCCATGCAGGAATGTAAACAGTTCAATCTTAATAAGTCTCTTATGATTTCTCTTTCCTGTTTACCTCTTCATGTTCCACTTGAGTCCTGTATTTGAAAGTCAAATTTTCTATTTAGCTCTGGTCTTTTCATCAGGAATGCTTGAAAGTCCTCTATTTCACTGAATGACCATTTTTTCCCCTGAAGGATTATACTCAGTTTTGCTGGGTAGGTGATTCTTGGTTGTAATCCTATCTCCTTTGCCCTCAGGAATATTATATTCCATGCCCTGTGGTCCTTTAATGTAGAAGCTGCTAAATCTTGTGTTATCCTGATTGTGTTTCCACAGTACTTGAATTGTTTCCTTCTGGCAGCTTGTAATATTTTCTCCTTGACCTGGGAACTCTGGAATTTGGCTACAATATTCCTAGGAGTTTTCCTTTGGGGATCTCTTTCAGGAGGAGATCTGTGGATTCTTTCAATTTCTATTTTGCCCTCTGGTTCTAATATTCAGGGCAGTTTTCCTTGATAATTTCTTGAAAGATGATGTCTAGGCTCTTTTTTTGATCATGGCTTTCAGATAGTCCAATAATTTTTAAATTTCTCTCCTGGATCTATTTTCCAGGTCAGTTGTTTTTCCAATGAGATATTTCACATTGTTTTCTAATTTTTCATTCTTTTGGATTTGTTTTACAGTGTCTTGATTTCTCATAAAGTCACTGTCTTCCAATTGCTCTATTCTAATTTTTAAGGAAGTATTTTCTTCAGTAATCTTTTGGACTTCCTTTTCCATTTGGCCAATTTTTCTTTTTAGGGCATTCTTCTCCTCATTGGCTTTTTGGACCTCTTTTGCCATTTGGGTTAGGCTTTTTTTAAGGTGTTATTTTCTTCAGTATTTTTTTGGGTCTCCTTTAGCAAGCTGTTGACTTGTTTTTCATGATTTTCTTGCATCACTCTCATTTCTCTTCCCAGTTTTTCCTCTACTTCCCTTACTTGCTTCTCAAAATCCCTTTTGAGCTCTTCCAAGGCCTGGGACTGATTCATATTTTTCTTGGAGGCTTTGGATGTAGGAGCTTTGACTTTGTTGTCTTCTTCTGGTTGTATATTTTGATCTTCTTTTTCACCAAAGTAACATAATATAGTCTGACTCTTTTTGCGCTGTTTGCTCATGATTCCAGCCAGTTACTTGAGTTTTAAACTCTTTGTCTGCTTCCAATGTGGAGAATGTACTGTCCCAAGCTTCAGGGGTTTGTGTAGCTGTTTTCAGAGATACTTGTAGGGACCTGTAAATTTTCAGTTCTTCCAAGGTGGTATGATAAGGGGTGAGGTGTTTACTCCTTTCCTGGCCTGTGACCACAAGTATTCCTTTCTGTCCCATAACTGTGAGGAAGGGCTTCTCTCCACAGTCACTACAAGCTCCACCACGCCAGCGCTCCTCCTCACCCCAGCACAGCTGCCCAGAACTGTGACCCAGATCCACACATGGGCAAAGCAAGAGATTCCTGTCTCAGCACTGGCAAAGAGATCCCTGTAATCCCTCTCTGATCAGCTACTGCATTCCCCTCTCAGTCTGTAGGCCAGAAGCTTGGGAAGCAGCTGTCCTCCTCCTCCCAGGACCAAGCTCTTGGGGAATGGAGCTGAAACCCCACCTTCCTCTCTGAGCACTGACAGAAACAGACTTTTCCCACTGACCTTCTAAGTTGTCTTTGGCATTTGTGGATTGAAGAGTCTGGAAACCTCCACAGCTGCCTGCGATTCAGTCCTCTGAGGCCTGCTCCAGGTTTGCTGTGGCCTGTGAGCCCACACTGCGCTGCACTGAGCTTCCAGCCCAGCACAATACACCTTTCTGATCAATCATCCAGGTTGTCTTGGGCTGGAAATTTGTTTCACTCTGTCTTTTTTTGTGGGTTCTGCCACTTCAGAATTTGTTTAGAGCCATTTTTTATGAGTATTGGAGGGGTTTGGGGGAGAGCTCAAGCAAGTCACTGCTTTCACTCTGACATCTTGGCTCTGGCCCCCCTACCATAGACTTCTATCAGAGACTGGATAAATGATTTTGTTGAAAGTTGGAGAGGATTTTATTGGTGGGTATGGATTGGGTTAGATTAGAAGATCTGTGAGATCCCTTCCAACCTGGCGCTTTGTGTTTTAGTTTTTCTAGGATGCCACAACCATTTACCTAAGTAAGACTGAGATGATGAACAAGGTCTGACTTCATTACATTCATTTTTATGGATAAGGGTGGGAAGTTAACACTCTGGCTTTTCCTTTACCATTCTGGGATTCAGATCAGTCTATCATTTCATTAGTCATTTGCATGTTCCTCTAAATAAATCTCCCTTCAAAAAAATTGAAGAAAACAGTTGAATGAAGCATTTGTATTGAGCTTCAGGCAAATCTGCCCATTTAAGAAATGGAACAGGGGGCAGCTAGGTGGCGTAGTGGATAGAACACTGGCTCTGGAGTCAGGAGGATCTGAGTTCAAATCCAGCCTCAGACACATAACACTTACTAGCTGTGTAACTCTGGGCAAATCACGTAACCCCAACAGCCTTAGCAAAAAATAAATCAATAAAAAAAAAAAAAAGAAATGGAACAAACAGGACTGGCTCAAGCTGACTCACCTTACATGGACTCTAGCTGTAGCATACAGGGAATAAGACAAACTATCTTTCATTGGAGCTCTTGTCCAGGCTCCTGTTAGCTTCTCGTCCTTTAGGTTATGGGACTCCAATGCTTCCATCTGGTCTTAGCCTTCGTTCCTGTTTACTTGGGCATTTTGGAACTCTCTTACTTTTGCTTCTGCTGTCAACATTGATGTAATGACTTTCTTACTCTCATCCTCTCTTATGATCTTTATTTTATAACTAATGCCTGATTATTTCTATGCCTAGTTCTGATGCTTGGATTCCTTCTTTGTGGTTCCATTAACTGCTCTTGATTTCTTGTGGTCCAGCTCTTAAACCTTGCTAGGTAGACCGTATTTTTTTTTTCAGATGAGAACACTTAACAATTAATCAGAGGTCTGAACTAGATGTGAATAAGGCCTGAACAATTTTATTGACTCAATCAATGACTATGTCAGGCAAGGGCTTTAGATTAGGTGCAAAAAGTCCTTAATTAGTTTAGAAGTGTTGATGGATTTGCATCCTAGTATCATCCCCAAGATAGCGGTGGGTTGTTGCCATGTCTACATTAAAATCTGAGAACTGAATAGACAACAATGAGAAAAAGAAGCTTAAGGATTGTACATGAAGCTTGGTTCCTATACCATGCTTATAGGAATTTCATGAGTAACCCATGAAGGGGAGAACAAGGAATTCCAGAAACCAGGATCTAGGAGTTACCCTTCTGATGCATGTAATCTCTAGCCTTGATATCTCTTTTCCCTGGATTCTGTGTACCAGTGAAAAGGGTATCATACTTGTAGGAAGATGCTATTTTCTACAACTAGGTGACTTTAGTGAATATCTCTTTCTAAAATCTAATTTAGAATTATCTCACCAAAAGCTAATTGGCTGATATCAAGTTATAATGATGGGAGAAACAAACCTGTGTAGCTATTGTGAGCTATGACATTAGAAAACCACAATGGAACCACTTGGGGATTCCCCTAGATCTGTTGTACAGCTGTGAGTAACAGAAAGCTGTATTTCCAAAGAGCTGAAATTGAAAGTTGCTGAAATGAGAAAAATGTGATGGGCACAATCAGGTAGCAGTACATTACAAATAAGAAATTAGGAATGGAGAAATAGCACAAAGGAAGTCATCTAAGAAATGTACAAGCGAATACGATGGGCTGGTAACTTGGTGAGGGTGAGATAAATCAATATACAGCCCTGTTCAACAGAGCCTCAAAACGTAGAGGAAGCAAGGAAGCCCCACAATGTGTTAGGTGAACACCGTTAGGTGGATAGGGCTGTGCTAATAGAATGTTCTCATGGACAGCCTGGTTAAGAGCTGGACTGTTGTAGTGTTGGGAGTTCACCTGTACTTGCTGCTCAGTCATGCTGTAAGTATAGGCACAAGCTAATGGTGTTTCCTGCACTGCAAGAGTTTGAAAAACATGAACAACTTGCATTGGGATTGTTCTTTCCAATACTATCCTAGATCTACTGGAAATTTGCATGAAAGGCTGTGAGAAAACTTTCAAATTTTCCTGCAGTATCTTTGTTAACCTTAATTGTTAGTCAACGAATAAATGGACTAAGTATCAATAATTAGCATAGAATAGGAGAATATTAATATGAGCAATTAGATTTCCCCTTACCATAGGCTTCCATCAGAGACTGGATACACAATTTGGGGGGAAGTTGTAGAGGGCATTATTAGTTGTGTATGGATTGGTTTAGACGATCTGTGAGATTCCTTTCAATTCTGGGGCACCCAACACATGGGATACTAGGTGGCATTTGTTTTGCTCAGCTGTGTATGTACCCTTTCTTGAGTATGTAACTATATTTCTGTGAACCACAGGATATACACTAGTATTGTATCATGTGATTTATCTCTTCCTTCCTTCCTTCCTTCCTTCCTTCCTCCCTCCTTCCTTCCTCCCTTCCTTCCTTCCTCCTTCCTTCCTTCCTTCCTCCCTCCTTCCTTCCTCCCTTCCTTCCTTCCTTCCTTCCCTTCCTTCCTTCCCTCCTTCCTTCCTTCCTTCCTTCCTCCCTCCCTCCCTTCCCTCCTTCCTTCCTTCCTTCCTTCCTCCCTTCCTTCCTTCCTCCCTTCCTTCCTTCCTTCCCTCCTCCTTCCTCCCTCCCTTCCTTCCTCCCTCCCTCCTTCCTTCCTTCCTTCCTTCCTTCCTTCCTCTTCCTTCCTTCCTCCTTCCTTCCTTCCTTCCTTCCTTCCTTCCTTCCTTCCTCCTCCCCACCCTTTTTTTTTTTTGGATTTTTCAACTAGGTGGCATAGTGGATAGTGTCAGGAACACCTGGGTTCACATTCTGCCTCAGACACTTATTAGCTGTGTGATTCTGGGCAAATTACTTAACCTCTCCCAGACTCAGTTTCCTTATCTATAAATTGGGAATAATGTTAGATACTACCATCACATAATTGTTATGAGGATCAAATGAGATAATGTTTCTAAAGCACTTTGTAAATCTTAAAGAGCTATACAAAGAGTCTAATACAATTATTTTTTAGAGGGGAGAGTAGTTTGTGTTAGTATGTCTGGCTTTCACAATTATATCATTTTTTTCTCAGAAGAAATTCATGAATCAAGGCAATGTTATATAAAAACATAAATATATACCTATATACATATATACATATATGTGTATGCATATATATGTGTATACATATATACATATATCTATGTGTATCTATATATCTACTTTTCCTCATATGTACTTATTTTTCCCACTTCCCAAGATGTATTAGATCTCTGATGCCATGAGATCCTCATTTATCTGAAGACCTCATGACTAAATTTATCTGATAGGAGTCCTGAATAATATGACAAATTGCTTTGGTTATTTGCAAATGAAAAACTCCACTCACCCTGTCAAGTTTAAGGCTAAGATATTTGGTTTTTTAAATCTTATTTAATATTTTATTTTTCCAAGTTACATGCAAAAACAATTGCAACATTTTTTAAAAATTTGGAGATCCATATTCTCTCTGCTTTCCCCCCTCTCATTGAGAAGGCAAGCAATTTGACATTAGTTATAAATGTGTAGTCACACAAAACACATTTCTGTGTAAGCCATTCTGTAAAAGAAATTGCAGATAAAAAACCAAGACAAATAAAGTAAAGAAAAAGTATTTGATTTGCATTCAGGCTTTACTAGTTCTTTCTCTGGCAATGGAGAGCACCTTTCATCATAAGACCTACAGAATTGTCTTGGATCATGGTACTGCTAAGAATAGCAAAGTTATTCATAGTAGATCATCATATAATATTGCTATTACTGTGTACAATGTTCTTCTGGTTCTACTCATTTCACTCTGCATCAGGTCATATAAGTCTTTCCATGTTTTTCTGGGAGCATCCTGCCCATCATACTTTAAAGCACAATAGTATTCCATCAAAACCATATACAACAACTTATTCAGCCATCCCCCAATTAATAGACATTGCCTCAATTTCCAATTCTTTGCCACCACTGAAAGAGCTGCTATAAATCTTTTTTATTCACATAGGTCCTTTTCCTTTGTGCCTTTTATCTCTTTGGGATACAGAGCAAATAGTGGTATTGCTTGGTCAAAGGATATGCATGGTTTTATAGCCCTTTGAGCATAGTTCCAAATTGCTCTCCAGAATGGTTGAATCACTTCACTAAATAGTACATGAGTGTTTTAATATCCTCCCCACCCCCCAGTATTTGTCATTTTCCTTTTCTGTCATATTAGCCAATCTGACAGGTGTGAGGCAGTAACAGAGTTGTGTCAATTTGCATTTCTCTCATCAATGGTGATTTAGAGCATTTTTTCATATAACTATAGATAGCTTTGATTTCTTTATATGAAAACTCCCTGTTCACATCCTTTGACCATTTATCAATTGTCAATTGAGGAAGCTCTTATTTCTATAAATTTGACTCAGTTTTCTATATGTTTGAGAAATGAAGTCTTTATCAGAGAAATACTAATTTTTTTCACAGTAATGATTACCAATTATACATTCCCCTCTATCCTATTTCCCCCCTGTTTATCCTACTCTGTCTCTCTCCTTTCACCCTGTCCATTCTCCAAAGTGTTTTGCTTCTGACTTTGACCTCCCCCAAACTGCCCTTCCTTCTATCAGCTCCATCCACTCTCTTATCCCCTTCCTGCCCTACTTTCCTGTATGTTAAGATAGATTTCTACAAGTGAGTGTATATATTATTCTCTGTTTGAGTCAATTCTGATTAGAATAAGGTTCATGTGCTCCCCTCTCTGCTTCCACCACTTTCCCCTCTGCTGTAAAATCTCTTTCATATCTTTTTATGTCAGACAATTTATCACATTCTGTCTCTCCCTTTCCCCTTCTCCCAGTGCATTCTTCTTTCTCATCCCTTAATTTTATTTTTCTAGATAATCATACCCATCACATTCAACTCACACCTCTGCTTTCTGTCTATGCATACTCCTTCTAACTGCCCTAATAATGAGAAAGTTTTTAGGAGTTAAAAATATAATTTTGCCATGTAGGAATATAAACAATTTAACTTTATTGAATCCCTTATGGTTTCTCTTTCCTGTTTACCTTTTTATGCTTCTTTTGCATTTTGTATTTGAAAGTCATTTTCTTTCTATTCAGCTCTGGTCTTTTCAAGGACTGAGATATTTGAACAAATGTCCCTTGACTCATCCTCTCCTAACTCTTACAACAAATTTCCACTATCATCATCCATGCATTCTCTAATTTCCTATTTTCTCCTTTTTATTGGCTCCTTGTCTGCTTACAAACACAGTCAGAGCTCTTCCATCTATTAAAAACCTTAAGGGGCAGCCAGGTGGCATAGGGATTAGAGCACGGGCCCTGGAGCCAGGAGAAACTGAGTTCAACTTCGGCCTCAGATACTCACTAGCTGTGTGACCCTAGGCAACTCAGTTAATACTGATTGCCTCCAAAAAATTAAACCTAATTCCTAAATTATTTGTTTAGGAATTTACCTTTTTCCTAAATTATTATTATATTATCTCTCCTCCTTTTCCCTTACAAATTCCTTTGTGGTGGGGGTTGGGAGTGGAAGCTTTCTATTTGCCTCAATTTCTTCTCAGCTTCTTGCCTTTTGGCTTTTGGGTTCATCAGTTTAATTGAAATTGGTTTCTTCGTGTAACCAATGATGTCTTAATTCCCTTTTTAGTTCTTTACTTCTCTGAAGCACTTGATTATGATGACTACTCTCTCCTCATCTCTCCTCTCTGGGTTTTCATGATATTGCTTTCTTTTGGCTCTCCTGGTCTGGTCACTCTTCTTCAGTTTCCTTTTCTGGATTATCATTTATACTGTCCCCCTAGCTGTGAGTGAACCTCAGGGCTCTGTCCTGACCTCACCGTCTCTCTGTCTCTCTGTCTCTGTCTCTCTCTATGTCTCTCTGTGTGTCTCTCTCTGTCTCTGTCTGTCTTTCTTTCTGTCTGTCTGTCTCTCTCATCAGTTCCCATGCTTTCAATGATCATTCCTCTGCAGGTGACTCCCATATGGATCTATAGATCCAGTCCTTATCTCCCTCCTGAGCTTCAGATCCTCATCACTTTTTGCCTATTGGACATTTCATACTGGATGGTTGGAGGTATCTCACACTCAACATGACCAAAAAATAACTCATTATGTTTCCCACTAAATCATCCCCTCCCTTTCCTAACTTCCCCATTTCTGTCAAAGGCATCACTCTCCTTTCAGTCACTAAAGTTTCCAACTGTGTTCAAACTGTGTGTTTGTACCCTTGACTCTATACTCTCCGTTGTTGGCAATTGCCAAGTCTTGTTGATTCCACCTGCACAACATCTCCAACACCCATCCATATCTCTTCATTCATACAACCACTTCCTTAGTTCAGATCCCCATGATCTTTTGCTTAGCTTATTGCAATAGCCTTCTGCTTTGTTTCACTTCCTCAAGTTTCTCCCTTCTAAAATTCATTCTAAACATAGACACCAAGGTAATATTCCAGAAATTCAGATTTGACTGTGTCACTCCTCTGATTGAGAGGCTCTAATAGTTCCCTATCACAATATAATAAAATAAATATTTATTAAGTCTCTATTAAGTGCCAGACACTATGCTAAGCACTAGGGATAGAAATAAGAAAAAAGAAATACCATTTCTGCCCTAAAGGAGCTTACAATCTAACGGGGAAACAGTATACAAAAGGAAGTTGAAAATGGGGGGACAGGTGCTAGAGGGGTATGATTGTGATGATGGTGGATTTGAAACCAAGCAAAGTAGCTGGTGGCAAACACAGAGATGATTGGAATTCTGAGCCCTCTATAGAATCTTTAGGAGGAATTTTATTTTGCTTCATCCTCTAAGCCCTCCAATCAGAGGGGCAGCAGCCACTGAGGGTACTCATGAGGTGTGAGTACCAAAGGTGAAGTAATCTCCATGTTGATGAGTTTCCTAATGATGAACTTATGTCATCTAGGATCAAATACAATCTCCTCTGGTTCACAGTTAAGGTTCTTTACAATCTGTTTCTAATCTACCTTTCCAAATTTAGCATACATTGCATCACTTTGCCTATTCTACAGCCTAGGCAAATAGTCTACTTGCTGTCCCTGGTACATGACATTTCATCTCCCACCACTGGGCCTTTGCACACATTGTTCCCTCTGCTTCATCTTAGAATAATTAGCTTCCTTCACACTTCACCTCACAAATTACCTCCTTTCTACACACTTGGGAAGCTTTTCTTGATCCCTTAACACCTGTATGTTTACTCTATATGAGTTGCATCTACTTATGCGTATATGTGCTGTTTTACCCAATAGAATGGAAGCTAATTGAAGGCAGGGCTGGTTTGTGACTTTGTATCTCCAGAGCTGAGCATACTGCCTGGGAAACATCCTAAATGTTTCCTAGTTAATGTATTAATTGATGACAACTGATTTTTTTTTCTGCTTCCCTTGAATGCTTTAGGTAATGCTTTTAAACACTTTTTAATTATTTTTTAAAAAAACCTAGTTTCTGAGAAGCATTTAGAAGCCCCCCTTGCCAGTTCATCCTTACTATATGGTCAAACTTAGGAAGTTGTGATTTTAAAGTTGGAAAGTTGTAATTAGGAAAAATATACCCAACATAGTTCTTGACTGCTAAGGTTACTTTGAAGTCTTCCAATTTTATTCATCATTTTAATGGGATTCTTTGCATTCAGTAGAAATGCCCCATAGTGCCCTCCTTTATTCCTTAGGCTTTTAAATATAATAGATTTCTAAAGTCTTTTCCCCCCTTGATTAATAGACTCAGGAGAAAACTGAAGCAACCATTTGCTTCAATTTTAAGACTATGACAGGAAGACTGGATTTTTCTAAAAGTCATAAGTAAAATTTTAATTCTTGCAATAGTTCTTAACTCTGATCTTTAGGATATTTCCCATATCTATACAATATATAATGGCAATAGAATAAGACCATTTAATATGCCTTTTATTTAACATAGAAATAGGTGGAGCTAGGTGACACAATAGACAGAGGGTTGGACCTAGAGTTAGGAAGAGCTGAGTTCAGTAGCTGTGTGATCCTAGAAAAGTCACTTAAATCTCTATGTGCCTCAGTTTCCTCAATTATAAAATGGGGATACCAGTAACACCTATCTCATAGAGTTGTTGTGACTGATATATTTGTAAAGCATTTTGTAAACCTTAAAGCACTGTATAAATTAAAAATATTATAATTTTTAATAATACATCAGACTGGTTCTGGCCAATGGTCATTTTGTGAAGGGTTGTGATAAAGTAACTGTCCCATGCCCTCCAGGTTTATGAATAGACTGAAAATTTGAGATTTTCCTTCAATAATATATCATGGAAGCCCTTGTAGAAGTTATTTGTATTCTTGGTGATTCAAGAATATCATAAAAACTTATTAAGTCATTCTTATATGATTTGTGGAGATAAAAACAGCAGTTCCTACCCTCAGGTAAATCACATTCTACTTGGGATGTCACAGAAGTCGTATAGTATAGTGGATAGAGAAAAGAAGTTAAGTTAAGGATGGCCTGTGTTCAAATAACACCTCAAATATTCCCATGGGCAAATCACTTAACCTTTCTGGTCTTCAGTTTCTTCATTTATAAAATGAAGAGATTGAACTTAATAAACTTTAAATAAACTTTAAAATCCTTAAATCTATTATCCAATATGGATATATTGGATAATCTCTAAATATAATCTCACTAAATGAGATAAAATTTGAGCAGGGAGAGAGCACTAACAATGTGGCTAGAGGAGGGTGAGAAGATCAACGAAGGCTTTGGTTAGGGGGCACAAGTCCCGTGAAGGAAATTAGTAATGATAGGAAATGGAGGTTAAGAGAGAAAGCATTTATTTCAGACATGGAATATAGTCTATGCAAAGTCATGAAGATGGAGGAGAAAATGCTGTTGAATTTGGTATATGGCCTGTAGGTTAGTTTAACTAGAAGGAAGAATGCAAGAAAGGGAGTAATATGAAATGAATCTGGCAGGGTAGGACAATTTACAAAGTGTGTGTGTGTATGTGTGTATGTGTATGTATGTGCACACACACATATATATCCAATGTGTATACAACTGCATGTTTCTCCCTAGTTTAGAATGTGAGCTCCTTGAAAGCATGGAACGTATTTTGTCTTTCTTTGTATCCCTACTGCTTAGCACGGTGCCTAGAACATAGCATTTAATAAATGCTTGTTGATTTACTTGTTGATTGAATCATAACCTTAGAACCTTAAGAGGGACCTTAGACTAAAAAAATTGAGCAGAGGAATGCCATGGTCAATTTGATGCCTTAGGAAGATTTTTTTTTTTGGTAGCTAAGTAGAGGATGGATTGGGGAAGACTAGAAGCAGGGAAACCATTTGATATCAATCCAGGTAAGAAGTTCTAAGTGTCTGAACTAGGGTGTTGGCCATAAGTGTAAAAAGGAGAGAAATGCAAGAGATATCACAGAACAGTGTTGATAGGATTTGACAATTGCTTGGATATGGGAGATGAACAATAAGAAGAAAGACAACTCAAGAATTACTCTGTGATGAACTTGTGTCACAAGAAGGGTAATGGTACTCAACAGATATAGGAAAGTTAGATTGAGGGTGGTGGTTTTAGAGAGGAAGATAATATATTCTGTTTGGGGCATGTTGAATTTGGATGTCAGTGAAATATTGAAATAGAGATGTTCAGCAGACATTGGGAATGTGGGACTAAATCCAAGAGATAAACGAAGGTAAGATATAAAAATGAGGGATAGATCTATATAGAAATGGAATAAAACTATGGGAACTGATGAAATCACTATGAGAAAAAAAGTATAAAGAGAGAAGCAAAGAATATTTATGATAGGATATTGAGGGTACCTGTATATTCTAGGTGGGAGATAGATGATGATCCAGCAAAGGGTACTGGGAAGAAATGGTTAGAGAGGTAGGCGGTGAATGAGAAGAAAGCAGTATCATGGAAGCCAAGAGAGAAGAGAAGTCTACCAGAGGAGGTTATGTGTGGTCAGTGGTGTCAAAAGAAGCAGAAAGGTCAAGTACAATAAAGACATTGAGGAAAGGTCATTAGTTCATGCAGCTAAACAATCATGAGCAACTTTTGAGAGTAATTTCTATAAAGTGAAGAGATTGGAGGCCAGATTGGAAAAGTTGGAGAGACGATTGGTGGTCCACTATAATTAACTGATCCAATCAGAATTCTGAGGTCTTTAAAAGTTGTTTTCCTTCATATTGTAGTTGTTATGCTCTTTTCCATCCTGTTTTTCCCCCACACCACCTCTATCTGTAGGATAATCTAATATTTTGTATTGAGAGCTGGTAGGAACCTCAGAGATCAATACTTCTCATTTTATAGGTGATGAAATTGAATCCCAGGAAGGTTATGGGACTTGTGGAAGGTCCCACAGGTAGCAACTACTATAGATGGTATTTGAACTGTGTTCACCTGCCTTCCAGAACCAGCGCTATATGTACTGTACCACAATGCAATAGATTGTACCTTCCCTCATCTCTACCTCTTGAAATGCTTCACTTCCTTCAAGGTCCAACACAAGTACCACCTCCATTATAAAGTCTTTCCTATAATAAATGTCTGTTTATTATTATTCCTATAAAAAAAGTCTGAATTGCCATTTATATCTATAGTAAAACACATCTTAACTCTATTTGGAAACACCAGAAAAAATGGAAAAATATGTATTTTATTAAGTCTGTTCTGCAAAGTAAACTTATACTTGTAAATATTACAATTCAGTTAACTCCATAGAACATTTTCATGTGCCTACCATGTCCAAAGCCATATGTAAGGTGAGAGGTTACAAAATTCAAAAGGGGCAGTCTCTGTGCTCAAGGGGCTTTTTGTTTGTATTTGTATTTGTTTACCAATAATCCAAAACAGCCAGTGGGAAACAATGGGAATGGTGAAGGTCTTTGAGTTCATTCCATTTGAAGATCTGCTGATGGAAATGGGTATATTTAGCTTGAAGAGAAGACTCAGAGAATCATGGTAACTGTCTTCAAGTACTTAAGTATCATGCATAGGAGGGATTAGACTTGTTTTGTTTGGTTCTAGAGGAGGAAATAAAAAGCAAGCAAACAAATAAACAAATGAAAAAAAATAAACAAACTGAGAAATGATCCAAAGTCATAAAGACACAATTAGGCTTGCTGTCAGGAAATTAAAACAACAAAACCAAAACCAAAAACAAATGACTTTTAATAGCTCTTCTTTCCTAGCCCTAAATAGGACTATCCAAAAAGAGAAGAGGAATGACTTGAGAGATCATGTATTTGTCCCCCTCCCCAACCTTAGAGTCCTTGGGAAAGGTTGGATGGCCTTGGTGTCATAGAGAGAGGAGGTACCCTAGAATCCTTCACATCCAACCCCTTTATTTTACAGATGAGGAAACTAATGCATAGAAGTGTTAAGACACTTCCCTAGGGTTACAGCTGGCAAATGTCTGAGGTGGGATTTGGACCTCAGTTATTTACCTCAAATCCAAGGCTTTATCTGCTATTCCAGGCTACCTTTCCTGATGCCACTCGTCAGGTGTGTTATATTGGGGATTTTTTCATCTATAATTTGGGCTTGCCAGTGAAGTATCTTCCAAATTGAGTATTCTATGATCACGTGATTCTGTAATGAGGTAAAATTTGAGAAACAAAAAAAATGTTCACAGTGCTGTGAGTGAGAAGAGGGGTAGTGGGGAGGGAGAGAGATACATAGAGAGAGAGAGGAGGAAAGATGGAGGCAGAAAAAGAGGAAAGGGGGAGAAAGAGAGGGTGTCAAGGGAAGGAGAGAGGGAGAGGGATAAAGAAAAGGAAATGTGGAGAGAGAGACAGACAGACAAACAGATGGAGACCAAGACACAGAGAGAAATTGCAGGGAAGGTTGAAAGTACTCAAGCAGAGGTTGGATAACCATTTGCTGGTCTTGTGGAAGCAGTGTGTTATAATAAATGGAGTTCTGGTTGTGTGGTCTGGAAAATCTAGCTACTGACCAGTTGTGTGAAGATGAGCAAATTAATATGTCTTTCAGATCCTCAGTTTTGTTTTGGTAAGAGATGGATAATAATAGCTATAGAACTTGCTTCCCAGGATTGTTCTGATATCCCACTAAGATAGTGTATGTATAACACATTGTAAAATGAAAAAAAAAGTTAAAAAAGTGTCAGTTACTATTTAATTTAGCATTCATGTTTTGGGCAAGAATTGGATTAGATGGACCTCAGAGATGTCTTCCAAATCTATCATTCTATGATTTGACCAACTGTCCCCTAAACTTGACACTTTCCACACTATAAATTAATTTACTATAGAGTTTTTCAGAGACTGATCATATGAAGTATTCTGTTACAGAAATTGTTGTACAGGTTCAGATAAAGGTCATGAAAATGCCCTTGGACTGTGTCAGATTCCTTTTCTTTATTTTGGATTTTGTACTTGAAGCAATTTCTTTGCTAAGTCTCCTCTGTTGAAAGAATTGTGAGAATGCTGCAATAAAACTACAATTCCACTGGAAAATATTAGCAATAGCTGGTGCCCTCTTAAGCTTTGAGCTCTGGGTTAACAAGATGCCCTCCACAAAACCATCAGTTCCTGACTGCAGGCATTGTGGGAATCATCTATTACAAAGACTTGCACAGGCGGTTTCCTTCTATTAGTTTGTACAGCAGAAATCTAATCAGAAGAACGTGAATGAAAACAAATGAGCACAAGCCCAGTGGCTAAGCCTGGACCCTGCTTAGAGTTTTTCCAATTTGCTGCTTAATATTAGTTCTATGGTGTTATTATGTGAAAAAAAAATTTAATCAAAGTTGAAGACATTTAGATCTGCAAGAAAAGGCAGGAAAGAAAGAATGTGAAGTGCTAGTTGAAATAACACTGAAGTCTGCTTTAGTAATATCCCAAGGAAGGGACCAGTTTTTATCTTGCCACTAATCATCATGACATTCACTTTTGAGTAAGCTCCTGACTTGGGGAAGACGAGACAGGAACAAAGGCAGGTAGAGAAAAGAAGATTTGCTTTAATAGAACAGCTCACAACTTGGGCAGGCATCCCAAGGCATAAAATTTAATGGTTCGTACTCAGATAAGAAACAGAGGGAAGGGGCCTCTGGCTGTGTGAAACAATAATTAGGCTTCAGACAAGGACCTGTGGAAAGGAAGCCAGTCTCCATGAGGCAGCTGGCCAGCTGTTTCTCAAACCTGGGCTGTGACTGCAACAGTACAAGAGGCTCAAAAGCAGTGGACCCTAACCTTTCTCAGACCTCAAGGCATTTTAAAATCTCCAGGCATGAGATATATGATAGTGAAATGCAGTTGGTACTTGGGATTGCCTATAATTTTATTCCAGTGGCATGGACAGCTCATAAAACATGATTTTTTTTTTAAACACTGCATTGCTGTGTAGATTTTCTTTAGATTTACATCTTAGTATCTTCTCAGTAATTTTTTCTCATTTACAACTCCAGATCTTTGTTTTCTGTTGTTCATGCAAGAACTTTGAACAATGACAGATAGTATCAGGTGTGGGGGACTATATTTTATAGTTGTATAAAGTGATAAATTACCAGTAATTCAAGTCATTTTTATTTGCCTGAGATGACTGAATCCAGAGTGGGTTTGTTCATTTTTGTCGTTTCTTTGCCTCAACTCTTTACCTAGCTTCTCAGTTGTGGAGAGACACAGCTAGAGATGCTGAGTCACCTAAACTTACTTCCTGTCTCCCCAGGTGCTCAAAGGTATAGGTTAGAGAACATTGTTTCACTGACAGTTATACTTTGTGATGGCATCTGTGTGGATCCTCCCTCCGTTAGCAAACGTTGGAGCCATTCTACGCTATTAGTAGATGGTCTTCTTTACTTGTCATGGCTGAAGAATCCATTACCTCATGGTCCATCTTTTGACATTGATCCCCTTTAAATTTAGTTGAACTTGTTGCTTGGATGACAGAAACTGTTCATTATTAGAATTAAATCTAGTAAGCATTTAATTATCACCTGCTATTTGCCAGACTATGTTAGATGCTGGCAATAAAGACAAAAATGAAACATTCCCTGATATTAAACAGCTTACATTCTATTGGGGAGAAACAACACACACACACAAATAAATGCAAGATAATTTCAGGGGAAGGGGAGACAACTAACATCTGGGTGCATCAGGAAAAGCCTCGTAAGGGAGATGGCTCTTGAGGTGAGCCTTGAAGTGAACTACAGTGTCTAAGAAGCAGGGGTGAAGAGAGAAGACATTCCAAATAGAGATGTAATGTTACAAAATTAAGTGTAACCTGTACACTCTGGCCCTTTTCTCTCAGGTCAGGCTGCTGCATCAGGCCCCTGGGGTTCCAAGGTACCCTGAGACATTTTTTTGGATGTCTCTTTTCTCCACTGCCTGCCTCAAGTTCCTTCCATTATTAGGAAATCAATAACTAACACCCTGTTTCCATTTAACCATATAATACTGGAAAGCTTTTACAAAGGGATATTTATTTCACTGACATATATCAAGAACAAATATATGAACATTTCCCTCAACACCTCAGTGGCAAAATCCCACCCCATCACACTCTCACATACCATCTTAGTCTTGGTAGGGTGGGGATTAGTCTTATAAATTGGCTCAGTTCCTACCTAATATTTGTCCTACTAAGTTCATGACACAAAAGTATTGCTGCCAAATGAGTCATTCCGCACAGGTTTGTAGTCCTGAATTCACTCCCAAAGTTCACTCCTCTCTCTCTGAGGCATCAATGCTATACTGACCACCAAATGTGGACTGGATTCGTACTCCTAATCCAGACTGGAGACTATTCTCTGCACCTAGAGCAGAAAAGAATGAATTAATAGGCCTGAGACATTCCACTTTTCGGGGGTCATGTGATTTCAGAGAAGAGAAAAGGTTTTCCTCTTAGCATAGTCTTTTACTCGAAGTCTGGATGGAGCCACCACCCACTTCTAGACGAGACTGCAGCTATCAGGCAAAGAGAACATAGCTAAAACTGAAAGGCCTTTTTGAATATCTCCAGTCATTCATCACTAGTGATAGAATGTCTCCATCCACATCCATCCACATACTCCACACTCTACAAACCACTTGCCTTACCTGTCATCACAGATCTCTAAGAAGCAGTTCCCTAGCATCCTCCATGCAGAGAGATGCTCTCTGTTCACCAGTATCTTCCATATGGGGATATCATCATTTGAGCAAAATTATGGCTTCTGTATCTGAAACAGACTCTATTACATAATCAGATGGTTTTAAGCTTAATATTATAAAATATTATGGATATTTTTAAGGAATAAACTTTATTGAAATAAAAATGCATTATTATTTTGACCAAGTTCTTCACTGAAATCATTCTATTCTCAGCTCACTCTTGGAAGTGAATCTGACAAACTAATCCTGGCAATGTTGTTAATGACACAACTTTACAACTTCATATTGTATATGTTTCATATATACATATTATATATGTACGTATATGTATATACGTGTATATATATGTATATGTATATGTGTGTGTGTGTGTGTGTATATATATATATATATATAAAATGTTATATGTTACCTACCCAAGATTTAAAAAAAAATAAAAATTGAGGTAAGTGGCATGTTACCCCTTGGAAGGATAGACTTGAATGAGGGTACCAGAATGCTCATCCCTTGGGGTAATATAATGGCAATGGGGATCTAGTGAGAGCAATTTCAAAAGAAACTAGGAGTTAATAAAAAAAAATGTGCTAGAAAAAAGTGTGTTAGAAAAACTTGGCCTAGTTTCCAGTTTTGTCTGGGGCCAGTCATATGGATGACATCTAGATATAACTAATGTATCTAACAGTGAAAATTCCATTATTTAATAAAGATAGGGATTTTTAATAGTATTTAACCACAGAATTTGAGTTGAAAGGAAACTTGGAGGTCATTTACACTGATTCTCTACCCTATTCAGTAACCCTTTCTATAGTATTCCCTTGTGGCACTGACAGGCTTAGTTATTTGCCCCATGGTTACAGAGCTACTGTCAGAGGCAGTATTAAAATTCAGTTCCCATGAAGGCAGATCTAGAAGCATACACATTTAGGCTTGATTTAAGGGAAAAAATTCTTAACACAGCTATATGAAACTAGAATGAACAGCCATGATGGGTAATGAGTTTCCTGTGTTCAGAGGTTTTTAAGCAAAAACCGGATGGACGCCTGTTGAGTATGTCATAGGAAGGATTTTCAGGCATAGCTTGGGTAAGATGGCCACTGAAATAACCCAAACTCTGAAATTCTATTACTTTTCACTTCAAAGTCAGCCCTCTATATACTTGCTATATACCATCTCTTCTTTCTCATTATTTCATTAACTTGATGGATATATGTAGATCTCAATTGTGCAGAGGGGAGTTGACTTCTCTTTCTAGCAAAAAGACTGACTCTTGAATGTGTAGAAATACTTGAATGATTCAATTGACAGGAAGAAATATGTTTAGCCCAGTTTAAAATAATTTTTGCTCAGAGCAATTGGATATTAACAGTAATTGGAATCTTTGACAAGTGTGACCTTCTCACATTCTGATATAAGTCCAATTCATTTTAGTGGCAGTAATGCTTCAATGAAAATAGCCATTTTCTCATTCATTTCCAACTACTATGTGAACTGTGTAAAAGGTATTAGTGAAATCCACAACCTGGAGTATAAAGTCTAAGAGAAAATAAAGATAGAAGGTTTTAATTGATAAAAACCTAGAGACTTTTTTTAATGATGATACTATGGAAGTATTAGACTTTTATGACCCAATATAGTGCTGTCTACTATTCTCTTGATTTTTCAATTTTTGTTAAGTACCATAGTATGAAGACAGATGAAATTTTCTATAATTTGCATCACTAATTAGTTTTAAAGAAACTTTTTTTTGAATAAATTAACTTTTACCTTTTTCTAATAGGTACCTAGAAGTGTAGCATTTTTTAGCCCTAAGAGAAATAAAAATACACACAATCTTGTCCATTTTTGTAGTCTCTCAAGAAGTCAGCAGTGTGGTCACTGAAGATAATGAAATGAATTGTAATCTAGAGCAGGAATTGAAGAGTGTAAGATATGTTCTTTCTATATAAATGTGATGCTACTGAGATGTGCTTAGGCAGTTTTTCTAGTAGTTCTGATAGTTTCACACTGAATCTTTCACACTCTCTTGTCTGGTGTCCTCTGTGACTAATAGAAAGCATTTGTGAGTTGGTTGTCACAGGGGAAATCTGGCAAGAGAATGTGAATGTTCTTAAGTTTCTCACATGTAAAATAAGGGAGTTGGTAAATAATCTTGTTTCCCTTTCAGTTCCCAATGTTTACAATTTTATAATTCTATGGCAGGATGTTATAACTTTATGCAAGGATAGGGTTAAAAATTCCTCAACTACTTACCAATTAATGGTTACTAATTAGGTTGGTCAGAGCATAGTACTGATGAGATTAAGTTGGATTCTTGTGTAGATCAGTATGGCTACATTGCACTTTGCAATCAAAGACATTGAAGTTATGAGATCGAGTGATTGGGAGAATGGATGTGCCCTCAACAATATAAGGGAGGTTTAGAATAGGGTAATGTTTTTTTGGGGAAAAGATGAGTTCTCTTTTACTCACGACAAGTTTGAGGTGTCAATGGATGTCCTACTTGAGCTACTTAAGAGGTAGATGGTTATGTGAGACATGACATCACTAAAAAGATGGGGGCTGGATAGATGATCTGGGAATGATCTTCTTAGAGATGATAATTGACTGCATGGCAGTTGATGGGATCACAGATTAAGATAACAGCGCAGAAGTTCTTAACTGTGGTTTGTGTGTGTGTGATACACTCCTTTGGCAATCTAATGAGGTTTATCGACTCCTCAGAGAAGAGTTTTTGAATGTATAAAATAAAATTTATAGATTTACAATGGAAAGCAATTATACTGAAATAGTTGTCAAAACATTTTCAAAAGCTCACAGACTATATATTAAGGACTCCTGGTATAGAGGAAGAAAGGGCCCAGAAAAAAGCCTTAGGGGACACCCAAAATTAGTAGTCATGACCCAGATGAAGATTCAGCAAAGAAGATTAAAAAATAGTGACCTGATGGGTAGGAGACAAATCAGGTGAGAGCAGTGTCACAGAGATCAAGAGATAAGAAGAGCCAAGAGAAGAGTGTGATCAACAGGTCAAGAAGGATAAAGATTGAGAAATCCCTTTGGGTATGGCATTTGAGATAATTGGTAGTTTTGAAAAGAATCCTTTTTTTTTCTTTTCTTTTTTTTTTTTGCTTAGGCAATTGGGGTCAAGTGACCTGCCCAGAGTCACACAGCTAGTGAGTGTTATGTATCTGATGCCAGATCCTAACTCAGATCCTCCTAACTCCAGGGCTAGTGCTCTATCCACTGAGCCACCTAGCTGCCCCCAAAAAGAGTCTTTTGAATGATAATGCTGGAAGCCAGATTTCAGAGGGGTTAGAAGGGAAGAGAAAGTAGAAGCACCAACTATAGATAGCTTTCTCAAGGAACTTAGCCACAAATAGGAGAGGTTATAGTACATACTATAGGACTTAAGCACATATATTAATATTATTTCAAATGCCTTAATTTCCCAGTTTTTATTTCTACTCAATTTCCATGAATCTTTCCACTTGAATAAAACTCAAAATGATGAGAAGTTACGAGTAATGGAGATAGATGAAGAGTCTAGAAATATCAATGGGGAGCAAGGATATTCCAATCCCCCCACCAAAAGTAGTGAGTCATGAGATATGAATGAAAGTACAACCAGAACTTGGAAAGAATGTTTGGAATGCCATGTCATCAGGCATGAACTGGGTCTCAGTGAGAGCCAGAAGAAGGAAATAAAAAAGGAAAAGCGTCAAGATGAAAGCAGGTATGTCAAATCTGGCATTCTAGAGATCATAGTGGAAAGAGTGGGTATGTTTAGAGAAGGGCATGGTTGGGGGTGGTAAGGAGGAAGGCAATGGTAAGTAGTTGGCCATGAGGAATGGGATTGGTACAAAGATAACCATGGATTCAGAATCATTGGGGTTGGGAGAATATAAGGAGGTGGGAGTATGCTAATCATTGAGGAATGAGTCCAGGCAGAATTTCAATGGCTAGAGAAAGATCCAGTGAGAAAGGCAGTTGATTAAGGCCCTCTCTCAAATTCCAACCTCATGACAGGTTATGATGTTATAACCTGAGGTCCACTTCACATGAGGCAGGAACAGGCAAAGGTATAACCCAGTGGGATTCAATTGAGGAGACGGGAGCTGCCAGTTTGGCATAGATTTGATTAAGGAACAGCTTCTAGAGCACTGGAGAAGGCCATGGGGCCAAGATAGAGACTTGGAGTTGGGTAGTCTGGATCCTGGGCTAAAGAAGGGTTTCTTGGGAAGTCTCTGGAGCAAAGAGGCCAAAGGTGAGTGGTCTGGATCCTGGGCTGAAGAAAGGCACCCTGGGAAGGCCTTGGTATGAAGACAGCATCTAGGAGATGGGTGACAAATGAATTACATCATGTAGATCATGCTGCCTCAGAGAAGGTCATTTCCATGCTGCTTTGATATGAGTGAATCTGTGAGGATTTTTTATCTATATGTACAATGACTGAATATCTGCTCAATATCCTGTTGACTGTAGGTGGCTTTTTCATGATCTTCCTTATCATTCTCTAAGTAGGGGAGACATTGGGATATGGAATCAGTTGTTTTGTAAGCTAATGATTTATGTAGCTCCACGAACTGTGAGTCACCCTGGAGAGGTGGATAACTTATTACAGAAACCAGCTTTAAATAGCACTTGTTTGTTGAAGTGAAAATAAAGTATTCTTTGATTCTGTGCATAGATTACTTCCCTATAAAGCATTTGTCAACATCTTGGCATTTACCTCAGAACAAATAGGACATTTGGGTAGCATGTTAAATTTACACGTGTAAGTGTGCTATGTCAAGGCATGATCAATGCTCATTAGTTCTAACTAGACTCTTTAATAGACAAAGAGCTAAATTTATCATCAATGAGCACACTATATTTATTTAGCATTTTCCAAAATGGATTATGCTACAGGCTAATAAATTCTTAGCAAATGGTGTTCTTGGATAGCCAGAAATACTGTGTTAAAAATGGTGTTAACTCAATGCAGTCAAGGTTAAGGTGAGGAAATGTCAAGGAATATGTCAAAGGTTTCAATCATTTCTTGTTGTTTAGTCATTTTTAGTTGTGTCTGACTCTTCATACCCTTTTTGGAGTTTTCTTTGCAAAGATACTGGAGTGGTTTTGCCATTTCTTTCTCCAGCTCATTTTACAGATGAGGAAACTGAGCCAAACAGGGTTGAGTGACTTGTCCAGGGTCACACAGCTAGTATGTTTCTGAGGCCAGATACCCTCCAACATTGGAGGATCCCTGGGAATTAATAAAAGCAAAAAGATGCATTAAGCGAGATTCTCTTATTCTGAGAGCAGGCAATAGACACAACTATATAATAAGCAGTTGAATTTGGTGATTACAACCTCCGCTTTCTGCAGTAATTTCTCTTCCTGGTTTCACTCCTTCTTCTTTGTAAATATCCAGTCCCCTTTCTATTTCTTCTTCATCCCCTACTCTCTGCCAAGACCTCTGACAAGGATCTACTAGTGGTTATTTACATCCTAATATGAATTTAAGTTAATCTCTTCCAAAGGACATTTGCATAGAGGCAGCATGTTGTAGTGGAGTCAGAAGAACTTGGGTTCAAATCCTACCTCTGACACAGATGTGTGACGGTGGACCAGTCACAACCTCTCTGGGTCTGAGTTACCTCATCCATAAAATTATGGGATTCAACTAGAATGTGTTTAATATCCCTTCCAATTCTAGATTGATCATCCTATATTTTAAACATTATCTTAGTTTGAGGGATGCTAAAGGGTTTTGTCCCCTGTTAAGGGGAATTTGAGCATCACTAAATAATAGAATAGGAGGTGGGAAAGCTGTGCTTTGGAAAAGAGCTCCTAGAATCACAGATGCATAATCCATAACCATTCTCACTACAGGTTATAGAGAAACTGCTGTGTGCCCAGAAGTATGAAGGCCCCAGAGCTTACTGGCAAAACTGCCCAGATTTTAAAATAGGAGCTCTACCTATTTCTGCAACATATGTAATACTAGAGGGATTCTGCAAGATTTTAAAGCTACTTTTCTGTACAATTTTCTAGGAGAAAAGAAAGAAAGATGAAAGTGTCAACCCTTGTGGTATCTTCACTATTATGTATTGGTAGAATCCTCCTGGACTGGCTATCACACAATATTGCCAGCTATGCTCCAGTGGAATCACGTGATGACTTCAGCCTGCAATGTAATATTGCTGATAGACATGTTTATTTTCTCTAGGATAGGTACAGGAAATAATAAACGTTTCTCTGATATATTCATCAGTGTTCCCAGAAAGTTTGGCACTATCAGTAGACCTAGATTCTGATACCCAATTAACAAGTTTTATTATCCTTGGGAAATTCCCTTAAGAACCTGATATGAGCAGTGTGGGAATAGCTGCTTATATTAGAGCTAGTAGGTCTTTTTTTTTTTTCAAATTTTGCTCAAATTCTCCTCTTTAGTGGAGTGAATCACAACTCCAATAGTATTCCAATTATGCTCAGACATTTCAGCCGGTAAGATCAAGGATGCAACATCTCTACCTATTATAACTCCAACCTTTTTTTCAAGGTCCTGTTTGCTTGCTACCCCTCAACCCTATCCCAGGAAGTTTCTCTGATCTCCAAAGGTGAAAATGATCTCTCTTTCCTCAAACTCCCCATAGGAGTTTGTTTGGATCTCTCCTTTGTACTTTTGTTATAGTGCAAAGTTATTTGTTAGAGGACATGTAGCACTTGGCCTAGGGACTCCTGTTTGGCTCTTGGCATTTTGTCTGGCTGTCTGTCCTCACTATTGGCATCCCTGGCTTCCTTTACATCCCAATGAAGTTTTCTGTAGGAAGCCTTCCCCTACTCTTCTTAATTCTAGTGTTTTCCCTCTGTTAATTATTTCCTATTTATACCATATATACCTTGCTTTGTTTGCTTGTGGCCTTCCCCATTTGATCGCAAATTCCTTGTGGGCAGGGCCTGTCTTTTGCTTCTATTTGGATCTCCATTGTTTAATTCAGTGCCTGACACATGAAAGACATGTGATTGATTCATCACTGACTGTGGAGTATTTAGGGTAATTATAGTAGTGCAGCAATGGCTTGGGCTCTCATCTTTTGCATTCTTTTCTAAAACATCATGAAGCAGAAATCAAGGAATCATAACTTCTAAGTGATTCAGGCAACTCTCTAAGACTTAGAAGTTATGGACAAGTTTCTCATCAGCAAGTGAAATAACCTAAATATCTCAGGAAGATATTCTCATATACCAAGAAGTACAATCAGCCATATATTCCTCTCATGCCCAGATGACACATTCCTGGAGTCACATCTTGTCTGTGATGCTCCTCTTTGTTCCAGCTCTCTGTGACTACCTGACCCTTCTTGTTGGTCCACTTCACCTCTGTGGCTACCATTCCTCTCTGTTTCCAAAGCTGCCACAAGGCTGCTGCTGTCATCTGCTCCCAGGACTCCTCTCAATATGCTGCTGACATCTGCTGCTGGGCTTCCTTTCCCTGGAACTGCAGGAACCTGCTGGGACTGTCTTCTTCTTCTAGAGTTTCTTCTTTCTCAAAGTGAGTGTTATCACTTTTTGGTAAAATGATCACCTATCTAGGGCTAAACAGAACATCTTCAATTTTTTTTTTAAGGTCCATAGCTATACTTGAACCAGGAAAAATAAATCCCCTCATTTTAGAAATTTTCACAACCCTCTCACACCCTACTCAAGTGGGAATCTTGCAGGCTTACTTGATATTTAACTTAAAGTCCCTTTCTTATTCTATTATGGCCCTGGCAGTTAGTTCCAGGGTTATGAACATTAACTGAAGTTTTCACAGTCTTCTTGGAGGCAGTTAGCAATACTGGAAGGCATGAGGTGGAACTGGGAAGGTTTGCCTTTAATTCTTGTCACCACACCAGAGTTGTGGTCCTTATGCCATACATATATATATGTGTGTGTGTGTGTGTGTGTGTGTGTGTGTGTGTGTATATATATACATATATATGTGTGTGTGTATATATATATATACATATATATGTGTATGTATATATATATGTGTGTGTATATATATACATATATTATATGTGTGTGTGTATATATATACATATATATGCATGTATGTATATATATGTATGTATGTGTATATATACATATATATGTATGTATGTGTATATATATATATATACATATATATGTATGTATGTATGTATGTGTGTATATATATATAATCTTCCATTTCCCACTTCTGTTCCATTATATAGTAAACTTCTAGAGAGACACCTACTAGCCATGTGACCTTGGGCAAGTCATTTAACCTCTGTGTGCCTCAGTTTCCTCATCTATAAAATGGAGACAATTTTATCCCACTAGAAAGCACTTACCTCCAAAGGTTTTTGCGAGGATCACATGAGATAATAATTGTAAATGGCTTAGCACAGAGCATGACACAAAGTCAGTGCTATATAAATATTGGCTATTATTACTTACTACTATTATTATTATTCTTGAACCAAGGTCTGTATGTTTTTCAATCATTGTATCCTGGGAACCCAACAGACTCTTGCACAAAACAGGCATTTAATAAATGTTTGTTGAATTGAATTGAACAAGGTCACTAGAAGTGGGATTCAGGCTCTCAGGAAGGTTTTAAGAACCATTAATATCATCTATTTGAGACACCCTGTTCATGGTGATTGTATTCCTAAAACCAACATCTGTTCTTTTTTTTTATTTTTTATTTTTTAAATTTTTTTCCTATTCTTTCTTTTGACCCTGTCCCTCCTCAGAAGTATTTGCTTCTGATTACCCCCTTTCCCAATCTACCTTCCTCTCTATTATCCCCCTGATCTCTTGTCCCCTTCTCCCCCTATTTTCTGTAGGGTAAGACAGATTTCCACCCAATTGAATGTGTATGTTATTCCTCCTTAACCCAAATCCTATGAGAATAAGATTCCCTCATTCCCTCTCACCTTCTCCTGCTTCCCCTCCACTGTAAGAGACTTTTCTGTTTTTTTGTGAGATAATTTACCCCATTCTACCTCTCCCTTTCTTCTCCGAGTATCATCCTCTCTCATCCCTTAATTTTATTGTCCAGATATGACCCCTTAATCTTCAACTCACCCTGTGCCCTCTATCTATCTATCTATCTATACATACATTTTTTTTCCTTCAACTACCCTAATACTGACAAAAGTCTCATGAGTTATAAATATCATCTTTCCATGCAGGAATGTAAACAGTTCAATTTTAATATGTCTCTTATGATTTCTCTTTCCTGTTTACCTCTTCATGTTCCACTTGAGTCCTGTATTTGAAAGTCAAATTTTCTATTTAGCTCTGGTCTTTTCATCAGGAATGCTTAAAAGTCCTCTATTTCACTGAATGACCATTTTTTTCCCCTGAAGGATTATACTCAGTTTTGCTGGGTAGGTGATTCTTGGTTGTAATCCTATCTCCTTTGTCCTCAGGAATATTATATTCCATGCCCTGTGGCCCTTTAATGTAGAAGCTGCTAAATCTTGTGTTATTCTGATTGTGTTTCCACAGTACTTGAATTGTTTCCTTCTGGCAGCTTGTAATATTTTCTCCTTGACCTGGGAAGTCTGGAATTTGGCTACAATATTCCTAGGAGTTTTCCTTTGGGGATCTCTTTCAGGAGGAGATTTGTGGATTCTTTCAATTTCTATTTTGCCCTCTGGTTCTAATATATCAGGGCAGTTTTCCTTGCTAATTTCTTGAAAGATGATGTCTAGGCTCTTTTTTTGATCATGGCTTTCAGATAGTCCAATAATTTTTAAATTCTCTCTCCTGGATCTATTTTCCAGGTCAGTTGTTTTTCCAATGAGATATTTCACATTGTTTTCTAATTTTTCATTCTTTTGGATTTGTTTAGTGTCTTGATTTCTCATAAAGTCCATAGCTTCCAATTGCTCTATTCTAATTTTTAAGGAAGTATTTTCTTCAGTAATCTTTTGGACTTCCTTTTCCATTTGGCCAATTTTTCTTTTTAGGGCATTTTTCTCCTCATTGGCTTTTTGGACCTCTTTTGCCATTTGGGTTAGGCTTTTTTTAAGGTGTTATTTTCTTCAGTATTTTTTTGGGTCTCCTTTAGCAAGCTGACTTGTTTTTCATGATTTTCTTGCATCACTCTCATTTCTCTTCCCAGTTTTTCCTCTACTTCCCTTACTTGCTTCTCAAAATCCCTTTTGAGCTCTTCCAAGGCCTGGACTGATTCATATTTTTCTTGGAGGCTTTGGATGTAGGAGCTTTGACTTTGTTGTCTTCTTCTGGTTGTATATTTTGATCTTCTTTTCACCAAAGTAAGATAATATAGTCTGACTCTTTTTGCGTTGCTTGCTCATGATCCCAGCCAGTTACTTGAGTTTTAAACTCTTTGTTAAAGCAAGAGTCTGCTTCCAATGTGGAGAGTGTACTGTCCCAAGCTTCAGGGGTTTGTATAGCTGTTTTCAGAGACACTTGTAGGGACGTGTAAATTTTCAGTTCTTCCAAGGTGGTATGGTAAGGGGTGAGGTGTTGACTCCTTTCCTGGCCTGTGACCACAAGCACTCCTTTCTGTCCCATAACTGTGAGGAGGGGCTTCTCTCCACAGCCATTACAAGCTCCTCCATGCTCTCCTCACCCCAGCACAGCTGCCCAGAACTGTGACCCAGATCCAAACACAGGCAAAGCAAGAGATTCCTGCCTCAGCATTGGCAAAGAGATCCCTGCAATCCCTCTCTGATCAGCCACTGGATTCCCCCTCAGTCTGTGGGCCAGAAGCTCAGGAAGCAGCTGCCCCCCCCCAGCTCTTGGGGAATGGAGCTGAGACCCCGCCTTCCTCTTTGAGCACTGACAGAAACAGACTTTTCCCACTGACCTTCTAAGTTGTCTTTGGCATTTGTGGATTGAAGAGTCTGGAAACCTCCATAGCTCCCCACTATTCAGTCCTCTGAGGCCTGCTCCAGGTCAGCTGCAGCCTGCGCACCCACGCTGAGCTCCCAGACCGGCAAGATCCACCTTTTTGATCAATCATCCAGATTGTCTTGGGCTGGAATTTGTTTCACTCTGTCTTTTTGTGGGTTCTGCTGCTTCAGAATTTGTTTAGAGCCATTTTTTATGAGTATTGGAGGGGTTTGGGGGACAGCTCAAGCAAGTCACTGCTTCAGCTCCACCATCTTGGCTCCACCCCCACTAACATCTATTCTTAAGAGATACTTTAGCAGAGAAAACAGCTTATTCACTTCAAAAACATGCTTCAAAAATTGAGGTCATTTGAACAGTTTGTACCAGAGAACCCCTGGATATAGCTAAATGCACAAGACATATAATCCTGGCATGGACAATTGAGATTTTAAAACACATGTAAACACATATATCCACACAAGTTTCAAGAATGGTTTCTTGAGAACAATGCATCTCAAGAAATGGTAAAGAGAAATAAAAGCAAAATCTAATCCTTTCTTTAAATTTTGACAGATTGTGTAGTTGAGAAAATTTGGTTGGCCTAATTTTGAACAAAGAATTTACTTCAATAACTCAACAGATATGTGGCCTAATCAGTGAGAGTCATCCCTTTTTCAATACAGATCATGATTTCTGTGTAACTTGGTAGGTGATCTGGCATAGTTTCTTTGAACAGTAATAACAAGAAAATTATTACTCTATATTATTCTGCACAAAATGTGGTATGCAAATCAATGCTAATTGAAAAAAATCAACCCCAAAGACCAAAACTAAAATAACATATTTGTATTTTTTGAATGATCAAATGAAATTTAAATTAATACTAAAGAGTTTTTTTTTTCATTTTAGCATTTGGTATTTAGAGATAGTAACTGGATCTGTGTTTTCACTGATATAAGAAAATCCTGGCTGAGGACTCTCTTAATGTAGGTTTTCATATTCTCTGAAATTTATAGTCTTAAAGAGTAGTCTGGGACATTGAAAGATGAAGTGACTTACCCAGGGTTATTTAGCCAGTATGTGTCAAAGCCTAGAGGTGAGCCTAGATCTTCCTGGATCCAAAGCAGCTCTTTATCTCCTATTTATGCCATACTGCCTCAGCATATTTTAATGTATTTAAATTATTTGAAAATTGATCATCTACATGTGAATCCAGGTAACTAACCATTCCAGATAGATGGTAGTTCAGTACAATGTCAACATTTAGTCCCATGAGAAGGAAATAATAGAGGAACTCTTTTCCTCTTTGAAGAGTAGGGCTCCAATTATTAGAGGACCTAAGTTTGAATCCTGGCTTTATTACTTATCTCCAATATGACCTTAGGAAAGTCACTTAGCCTCTCTATCCCTTGCTTTTCTCATCTGTATAATGAGGGTGTTGAAATGACCTTTCTCATTTCTGTTAGTTTGAGAAACCTTGAGGGAAGTCCAGGTGGAGATCTATAGAGAGCAAGTGGTAACACAGGGCAGTAAATAGGGAAAAAGGTTAGGGCTAGTTATAAATATCTATTCTCTCTCTCTCCCCCTCTCTCTGTCTCTTATCTCTGTCTCTTTGTATCTCCTCTCCTCTCCTGTCTTCTCTCCTCTTCTCTCCTTTCTCTCTCTGTATGTCTCTCTTTCTGTCTCTTTATCTCCCATATCTATATAGAGATGGGTCTTGTTTTCTTCATTTTAGTGTTTTCCTTCTTAATACACTGTTAAACACTTTGGGCATTGAGACTGCTTTGGATGAATTGATGTCAATTATCTCTCTAGACTAGAATTTGTGATTATGGAGATGGAGGCTTTATAAACCATGACTGTTCTAGTCCAGAGACAAAAAGGAGGGCAGTGGCAATTTTCCTTTAATATTTTGCTCCCTTCCTCCCACTCCTCCAAAATAATTAAGAAATTGCCCAGTGGGCTTATTCATAGATCTTTCCTGTCCCAGTAGGGAATGGAGAAATAGCTAAGAGTTACTACTATAGTCCCACAACTCTGCACTTAATGAGAGCCTGAAAGAAATATTTAATATTTAAAGAGTCTTTTAAATAATTTTTGGAAAGAAAAAAGATACCCAACCCAGAATCTTCCTTTGAATGAGCTCACATAAAGGAGAACAGCATTAACAGGAATTTCTGGGTTGATGTTTCTTTGTTTTTTAAATTTTAAAGGCACCTTAGCATCTTTAATATGTTATGTACAACATTTTGATTTGGAAACTCAGTATCTTCTGTGCCAAATATTATCCCCATTCCATAGAGGATAAACAGAAACATCAATTTCCTTGTTTACAAGTTAGTGGGTCATCATCAGTAAATAAGTATCCTCAGGGTATAGAGTACTTTAATAGGGGATTGAGTGTACTGGGCAGAACAGTAAAATAATAGTAGTAATAACAAGAACATTTATATAGTGTTTACCAGGTGCAGTATCTCTGCCAAGAAAACCCCAAATGGGGTCACAAAATGTTGGACATGACTGAAAGCAACTGAAGAATAATCATGCACCAGGAACTGCTCTAAACACTTTACAATTATTATCCCACTTGATTCTCAAAACAAGCCAGGGTGATAGATGCTATTATTATCTTCCTTTTACAGATGAGGAAACTGAGGCAAATAGAAATTGAATGACTTGCTCAGGGTCATGCAGCTAGCAAGTGACTGAGGCCAATTTGAACTCAGTTCTTCTTCACTCCAGGCCTAGCATTCCATGCACCATCATACTATCTAGCTATGTAATTTGGTCAAGCACTGAGGAAACCTGATCTGAAAGAGCTTCTGGGATAAAGGAGGCATCATGTTTTAGAAAGCAGTCAGTGACTTTGAATCTGACAAGAGTAGGATTTGAATCCTACCTTTGGCACTTACAATGAGTGATCATGGGCAAGTCACAACTTCTGAGCATGCGTAAAATGGGAATAGTACTATCTCTAGTAGTTGGTTTCCAGGGTTTTTCAGAGGCTCAAATGTGAGTAGTTAAAAGTGTTTTGCAAATTCTAAAGCCCAAATAAATGTCAATAGTATTATAGGAATCCACTCTCTTTTTTCTTCACTTTTTTCCTCTGTTTTCATTTCCCTGCCCTTTTTTTTTTTATTTTCTGGTACATCAGAGGATCACTGATTTAGAATTAGAAGGCTTAGAGGCCATTGATTTTAATTCCCACATTTTACAGATGAGGAACTGAAGCAGAGATTCAGTGACTTACCCCCGGTCACACTGCTAGTGCCTGAGGAGCTTTCAAACCTACATCTTCCTGACTCCCAAGTCCAGTGCCCTCTCCACTACACTATGCTGAATTTCTACCATTTCAGTGGTTGTCAGTGGTTTGGGGTGTGGAGGGTAGTTTTACTGCACACTTACTAAATGCCAGGCACTATGCTGAATGCTGGGGATCTGGGAGTATAAATACAAGCAAACAGGACAACCTCTGCTCTGAAGGAATGGAGGAAGACACCACAGAAAGAGGAGCTGAAAAGAGGAAGGGGATAGTAGAGTGTGCATCAGGTCAGGGAGTTGCTGGGGGTACTGGTAACCAGTAAAATAAGGCAAAAATCAGAAACAGAAACAGAAACAAAACAAAACAAACAAAAAAATCCCCAATCCATACCTACCAGAGCTGAGTAACTCAAGCAAGGAGTTACTGGTAGGGAGGAGATGACAGCCTGAATAGAAGAAGCATGAGATAGGTTGGGTTAGGAAGTATTAGAGATTTGAATGTCCTTTCATCGGGTTCTACCTGAGTTTTTTTTTGGGGGGGGTTGGAGGATTGGGGAGATCACCAGATAATATTTTCTAGACAATGTTAACCTTTTCATTGCTAAAATTCAGGCCTACATTCACCCCCAGGTGTCTCAGGCTGGTCTACTCCTGGCTATCCTCTTTCTCAGTCCTGGCTTTTTCCGTACATCTAAACAGGTTGGACTGATTTTTGTTTAACAGGTGGACAAGGGGAGCCTAATCAACTTGATAAGTTACTGAATGTCCTTATTAATAAATTAGGTTTTATTGGAGGTAGCCCTTTATTTGGGATATTGATTGTATCACTTTAGGTTGTGGCCATGCTTCTTTAATGCCTTGTAGAGATAACTGAGGACTTATTCTGGTTCTGGATACTTGTCTACTTATTCATGCTTCATTAAGAATAAGTGATTTAGGGGCAGCTAGGTGGCACAGTGGATAGAATTCTGGCCTTGGAGTCAGGAGGACCTGAGTTCAAATCCAGCCTCAGACACTTGACACTTACTAGCTGTGTGACCCTGGGCAAGTAGCTCGACCCCAATTGCCTCACCAAAAAAAACAAAAAATTTAAAAAAATTTAAAAAAAGATCAGCTTAAAATTAAAAAAAAATAAATGAGTTGATTGGTTTAGGCCATTTTGAATCAAAAACATCTATCCATTTGTACTTGGTTTATAAAAGGGAGTTAAGAAGTCTAATAGTCTAGAGAGTTTAGAGATGGTACCAGGATTAGGAGACAAAGCATTTGTCTCTTTGTAGGCTCTTCCTGCATCTTACCCCAAGAGCAAGTTCCAATATTCAATCCAAAATAAGCCAAAAAATATAATTCCTTAAAAGCCCCCAAATCATACCCTGTCTGTGAATGCCCTTGGTGCTGGGCCACAGATTATACTAATAGATCAAAAGAACAAAATGTGATTGATAGCAGTCAAACTGTTGTTGCTTTGTTTTATTTGGGCAGAGGTGGTGTTCGGGTGGGACGAGAGGCCACAAGATGACAAATAGTTGGTCTGATCCAATTTTTCACATCCCCAAATCTTGCCCTTTTGCAGATGTAGCCTCACTTAGTCCTAGTAACTGAAAGCCTGTGGCAGCCCGGAGGGGAAGGCTTTTCAAAAAATTTCAAAGAAATTCTATTCCTCAGAGAGTTGCAAAACTAGAACGTTTAAATACAGTGCTAGGTTGAACATTGACCGCTTTTCTCGGTTCCTCTTCAGTTTTAACTTTATAGATGCCCTATATTTATGTGTATATGCGGTTCCTTTTCTGACTCATTGCTTTTTTCCAATTCATTTAAAATGTCTCAGACCAGACAGAAGGAAAAAAATGGGATAGGACATTATTTACTTTCTCACAAATTTATAACTATGTTTTCAGAACAAATAAAAGAAACCAAAAAGAAAATTATTGCATTAACATGAAATGGGATAAGTTCTTGGAGAACAGAGCTGAACTCTAAGGAGAAGACATGAAGATTAAAGAGTCAACTGGGAGATAGAAGAAGATCAGATTTGCAATTCAAATTTAAATCTTTTAAAAAATATTTCCTAGGCAGATTTCTTTAAGGATTTCTCAATAAGCTTTTCCATTAGGTTCAACCACACACTATTTTGCTGAGTATTATCAAAATGTAAGACTGTCTCCTACTTAACCAGGGTGAATGATAGAAATTGTATATATTATACCCACATGAGTGTCAGCCGACTACTTTAAATAATGTAAGATCCTGCGGGTGGTCATCTGGGGCTTGGCTAACGAGAATGAACAAAAGTTTTTAAAAGCATGGGAAACTGAGGCTATCTCCCAGTGGCAGAGCTATAATTAAGGCTGCATAGAGGGCACTTTCCTTTAGGGTACCAAAATTTAGAAGGTGCTAACAGCATTAAAGATTCCTTATAGAAACAACTAAATTTAGAACTTAGTTTGGAGGGGTAATTTGTTAATAGAGAAACCTACTAAATGAAGTGAACCTTTTCCCAGACCTGCCTGGCTCTCCCTCACCCATTCTGTATTGGGCTCCTCAGCAGTAGGCTGATGGTAACCAGACCTCTTCCCTCCCACCCTTCAACTGAAATTCAATACCTATAGTCAATAAATATTTATTAAGCTTGTGCTATGTGCCAGGCCCTATGCTAAGCACTGGGAATACAAAAAAAGGCAAAAGACAAATCCCTGAAAATTATTCAAAGAAAGAAGGCACTAGAATTAAGAGAGGTTGGGGAAGGTTCCCTGAAGAAGATATGATTTTATTTAGGACTTAAAGGAAGTCAGGGAAGCCAGTAGACAGAGATGAAGAAGGAGGTTTTTTTTTTTTTTAATGGTATTTAAGGGCACATTTCAAGCTGCTTACTCCATAGCTCACTCTGGAGTGAGGCTCCAAAAGCACACTCTATTTACTAGTTAAGGCTTTTCCACGCTGAAAATGCCCAAAGAGTTGGTCAGGGGGGTGGGACTGGGTTCAGAAGGCCAAGTTAAGGAAGCCTTTGGGATTTGGGGCATGTCATAGGAATGTATGGCCTTTACTGGACTTCTGAAACAAACTCTGCATCCATGCACATGGGGATAAAGATTCCAATGGTTCCATTTCACCCTCAACATCTTACCTGAAGAATCACGCAGTTATAGGTCTGGGAAAAAATGAGCACTTGAAGAAACAAGCACATACTGACTTATTACACTGTTTAGGTGGGAGTGAGTGAACCCAAGAGCCAGGATTCAATCAATATGCTTAGCTTACTGTCCCTGTCCCAAGCCAACCTAATTGGCTACCCTGAAAGGTCTTTAACATTTTTCTCATAACAAATCCTTATTCCTCATTCATTTTCCTGAAGTTATTCTACTGAGGTGCACAATTGACTTAATTGACACCATTAAATATTAATTCAAAGTGAAGGAATTGGAAGGATTTGAACTGAACAATCAATTCCCATGTGCTAATCCAGTGTAAAGCTCTTCTAGCCATGGTGACCAAGGCTATAACAAACATAGGGCAAACTGAGCTTTTACTCAGGACAATAACATTGGAGTGGGCTGGTGATGCTTCCTCCCTACAGCAATAACCCTGTGCTTCACTTACAAATGAAGCCTCTATCAGGCTGCCATTATTACCAGGTTGCTCTATCACCACTTGGCAGGTTTTTGTCTTTAGGGACCCACCTTTTTCCCCAACCCTCATGGAAGGAAGAGGCATGGGACCAAACACCTGTTTCTCTTGCCCTATATAGGCACTGGGCTGCTGCCAGATAAGGACAGGATAAGAAACTTTCTTAGATATTTAAAGATGTGAGTATCTATATAACTGGATGAGGACTCTTTCTTGGTTTGATATATTTCATTCAAGTCATCAAGCCATATTTCTCAAGCATTTATAATTTAATGTATTATCCAGAACTGCAGCTATACAGACTAGAGAAATGGAAGACAATGTGGTTAGCATGCCTCTCGCTGACTCTTTGCTGACCTCCACACCTTTGAACAATCTCAGCTAGATGGCACAAAACAGGTACTGATCTGTATTGGCAAAGAAATCACCAGAACGTCCTTATAGCAATGAAATCAAAGGTCCATTAAGAAAAAGTGCCATATGCATGCCAGCTGTTTACTATTCATATGGGAGTGGAATTCAGGAGAGAGGTTAGGGTGTGGTAGAAATGGCAATGGAGCTCTTAGGAGCAGATTGAGGTTTGATAGACAGATCATTGATGGAGAGAGTACAAAGACAGAAAAGAAGAGAATCCTGAATAGAGCATGGGAGCATACTCATTCTTACTGGTTTAGATGGTAATGATGGAAAGGTGGGAGCTGAGAGGAGGGAACAAATAAGCATTTATATAGTACCTACTTTGTGCCAGATACTGTACTAAGTACTTTACAAACATTATATCATTTAATCCTCACAACAAGCCTGCAAGGTAGGTGCTATTATTATCTCCATTTTATGCAGTTGAGGAAACTGAGGCAAACAGAAGTTAAATGACTTGCCCAGGATTACACAGCTAGTAAGTGTCTGAGGCCTGGTTTGAATTCAGGTCTTCCTGATTCTTGGCCCAGTGCTCTATTCCTCTGCCCCCTCACTGCCTCATTGATGACTTAGCAAAAGAGGCAGAGAAAAGTATAATCACAGAGATAGAAGGAAAATCAAGAAAGAGTGGTGTCACAGAAGCTAAGGCATGAGCATCCAGAAAGTGTTCAATAGTGTCTTACACTGGAGTTTGGTCAAGGGATGGGAAAAGGACAATGATCTTAACAGTCCAGACCTCCCTGGTGTTCTTGGAAAGCAATATTATTAAAGGGTTTTGTTCAGGAACAAGACTGCAAAGTATTATGAAGTGAGTGAGCAATGAGAAAATGGAGGCAATAAGTAGAGATAATCCTTTCTAAGAGTTTAGTTGTTTAAGAGAAGAGAATAGGATGAGAACTTGAGGGCCACGGATGAGAGAGCCCTGGGAATGTTTATAGGGGGCAGTGAAGAAATTATTAGATGAGGCAAAGAGTTGAGAGGACAAGGGAAGGTATCAAGAACACAAGTGGATAGATAAAGAAAATTCCCACATCTTTTACCAGAGTTGGGAACAAAGGAGGAGAGAATGGGAGTTGATCAAAAGGGATTTGAGATATAGAGTAGGATTGATCTGGGAATGCATGATGGATAGATTCCATTTTCACAGTAAAGTGTTATAGGATGTTAGGTGATCTGTTGTGAGGAAAGGAAGAAGGAGGTGGTATAGGAAGTCTGAGGAAAGAGGAGGTCTGAAATAGCTACTATGGCAACTGTGATAGAGTCAGTCAGGGAAGAATAAAAGCAATGTCATGTAGTAGTGGATACACATGAGATAAAATAACATGCATTTTTAGTGAACTCATTTAGCGTGGTTATATGACTTTCTCCAGGAGTATCCTTCATGAGTAGGACAGAAAAGGCAGGAGGAGAAGGTAACTGGGCTAAGGTTTGACAAGGTTTTAATGCCAATATGATAAAAAGACAAGTTAAGTCAACAAGCAATTGTTTAGCACTTACTATGAGCCAGGTAGTATACTAAGCAATGAGTATACAAACAAAGGCAAAAAACAGTTCCATCTCTCAAGGAGCTCAGTGTCACAGGGCAGACAGCATGCAGATAATGATGAAGATACAAGATACATAGCAGGTTAATTGGAGGTAGTCTCAGAGGAAAGGAACTAGCTTCAAGGAAGCTTGGGAAAGGTCATTTGAAGAAGATGAGATCTGAGCTAAAACTTGAAAGAAGCCAGAGAAACTAGGGATTAGAAAAGAGGAGGAGGAAAATAATTTCAGATATAGGGATAGCCAGAGAAAACACATGGAGTTGTTAAGTATGAAGAGCAACAAAGGAGGCCAGTGTTGATGTGTCATTGTATCATAGACTATGTGGAGGTGAGTAAAGTCTAAAGGCTTAGACTAAGGTCTAAGGGGCCGGGTGGTGAAGGGCTTTAAAAGCCAAACAGAGGATTATATTTGATTGTAGAGGGAATAGAGAGCCCCTGGAGTTTATTGAGTATTGAGTGAGTTTGTGTGTGTGTGTGTGTGTGTGTGTGTGCGAGAGAGAGAGAGAGAGAGAGAGAAAGAGAGAGAGAGAGAGAGAGAGAGAGAGAGAGAGAGAGAGAGAGGCAGATAGACAGAAAGACATGATTAACTGGGCACTTTAGGAAGGTCCAATTGACAACTGAGTCAAGGGCGGATTAGAGTGGGGAGAGACTTCAATCAGGGCCACCAATCAAAAATCTGTTTTAATAGTATAGGCAGGAGGTGAAAAGAGCCGAGACAACAGGGTCAGCTATGTCAGAGGAGAGTGGTGATTTATATGAGACATGTAAAGATAGAAATGGAAGACTTTAGCAACTGATTGAATTTGAGGGTAAGAGAGGATGAGTTGAGAATCAAAGGTAGCTGATAGTTTAAAGTTGAAACAGTCAACTCAAAGGTCAAGAATATGAAAGGATGACAGGAAAATGGTATCACATGTGATGGACTGGGAGAATAAGTAGGAGTGATAGAGCAGTGGATGTACCCAAGGTCTTGGGGAGAATAAATGAATTTAGGAGGGTGAGGCAAAAGTAGAACTAAAGATTAAGAGGCAATGTTTGGAGAGACTAATTTCAGAGTTCTAGGCCATGTGCAAGAGGAATTTCAATTGTTCTATGTAATTCCAGAAGACAGAATTAAATCCACCGGGTGGAAGTTCTAAGGAGGTAGATTTTTGACTCAACATATTGGGGCTCTTTTTTTTTTTTAATAATTAGAGCTGTCCAACAACAGATGGTCTGCCCCAGATACTATCTGTGTTATCCTCGTACATCTCTCAACATCTCACAATCTCATTTTTTTATCTGTAAAATGGGAGTAATAATAACATCTATGTCACAGGGTTGTTGAAGGGATCAAATAAGAGAACTCCATAAAGAGCTTTGCAAATCTTAAAATGCTATATAAATCCTATCTATCTGCTATTATTATGCCATGAGCTTTCCTGTATAGTACTGGGCAATCAGGCTAAAAAGATTACTTACAGAAATTGTTTCTCTATTAGGTGAAAGATTAAACAAGAAATCTAAGCTCCTAACTAGTGCTAAAATCTTGTGATTCCAAAGAAATCTTTGAATAGATTTGCTTCAGATTTTTGGTAATCAGCAACACTTGGCCTTAGCACTAAAGCCAGATAAGGTGGTACAAGAGTTCAATAGGCCTATTAGTGTTTCTTAGCAGTGCTATTTGTACTGGGAAGAAGGTTGCATTTAGGTTGAGAAGCAGAGGATAGTAGTGAAGGAGACAAGGGTAGATTACAACATTTCCTTGTGATATTCTTGGCCCTGGATAAATTTTTAAACTTTACTTATGCTAAGATCTCCATTCTGCAAGTTGCTAGGAATGGTTACTTTATTATATTTCTGTAATGGATAATGCATTGGACAGGGTGATACTGTGATAGGAGGTGATAGGAGGTCACTGGAATTTGTTGAGTGACATGGTCAGAACTGGGCTTTTGGAAGATGACTTTGCCAGGAAGGGGACTGGAGTGAGGAGAGACTTGAGGTAGGCAGACCCACCAGCAAGCTACTATGATAGTCCAAGTGTGAAATGATGAGGGTCTGTATAAGGGTGGCAGCAGCATCGGAGGAGAAAAGGGGACATGTATAGATTAATTTTAGTCCTTCTTCCAGGTGATCTTTCTCTGCAACATATTGCCTAGAGAACTGAGAGGTTAAGTGAACTGCCTAGAGTCACATAGCCCATATGTGTGAGAAGTGAGACTTGATCAAAGGTTTTCTTGGCTTCAAGAAGAATTCTTTGTCTCACTATACCTCAATGCCTGTTGTGATCCTGTACACATGTCAGCTATCACCATTAATATAAATGGAGGGCACCTTTTAACCAATTAAACACTGCCCAGTAACAAATCAGTGTTTTGTTTCACTGCAAAGAACTCAGGACCTTTGTAGATGAAAGCATGCTGAACACAATGCCAGAATAACAAATGATAATATCCTTTCCAGAGGGAATGAGGAGAATTGCAAGACCTTGGACTCTGTCCATATTTATTTCTACATTTCAACCCTGAAACTTTTAGTGGTTTAGATCTAAGTTATATTTCAGCTGGAAGGATTGTTTTTACTCCATGTCATGCTCAAGATATCAAGTGAGGAACCAAAGCCTGGCAGTATACCAAGAGGAGGTGTATTACATACACAACCAGAGCTCCATTTTAATCTACTTAGGAACCGTTCTTTCCTAAACGATCATGCATCTTTTCCAAAGACTAAGATTTTCTGGGTTTCATTTCTTTCATGGCATCTCCTGAGGAGAGATATAGACTCTTGCCAGAAACAGAAAACAGACTTCTGGGGTTCTGTTCAACTTTTGATTCATAATAAGGTTTATAGAACTGATATTCTTCCAGCTCCTTTCTCTTCCTCCCTGGAAAATTGTATTTGAACTTCATGGAAAAATTATTCAAATTAGTAAGGCCCCTTCCCAATGTCACAGTTGATTCTGTTTATCATTTTTAAATGCTTGAAAAATTTCTGATCCAAATATTCATTATGTTTATTCTAGTTTCCATGAAGTTAAAATGTCTGGAGGGCTGAGCAAGGTAGCTCTGACAAAGAATCATCTCAAGTTTAAGGATTTAAAGTAAGCTAATTCACCTATGGCGATAAAAGAACCTAAGTGGATTGTTCAAGGTTTCCCATTCGTGTCCTTGCAGCACTGGACACTATTGATCACTTTCTCCTTCTGTGAATCCACTCCTTTCTGAGTTTTTGTGATTCTGCCCTCCCTTGGTTCTCCCCTTATCTCTCCAACTGATACTTTTGTCTTCTTCGAGCTATCTTCATACATGTCACAGCCACCAATTTTTGATATCCCCAAGACTTTTTTCCTGGGCCCTCTTTTTAAAAATCTGTATTCACTTGATGATCTCATCAATTCCCATAGTTTCAATTATCATCTCTTGCCAATTATTTACAGATCTATACATTCAATCCCAGTTTCTCTCTTGAGCTCCTATTGAGCTCCATCTACCTATTGGAGATTGAATGTCCTGTAGACATCTCAACATTATTAAGTCTAAATAGAATTTATTATTCCCCGCTTCCCTTCCCCATATTCCTTTTCTGAACTTCCACATTACTGTTAAGGATACTACCTTAGGTTTATGACCTTGGTGTCATCTTGGCCTCCTCACTCTTATTCCACATATCTGGTTAGTTTCCAGATCTTGGAATTCCCATCTCCACAACATTTTTCACTAATAACACTTCTCTTCACTCACTCCACTACCACCCTCATTCAGTCCTTCACCAATCAGTCAGCCAAAACATGTTTATTAAGCTCTTAATAAATGCTGAGCACTGAGGATACAGAGAAAGCTAAAAAATATTGCATCATCCCTGACCTAAAGGAGCTCACATTCTAATGGGAGAGACATGCAGAAAACTATTTAAAATTTTCCAATTTGAAATTTTGAGAGAGGGGAAATTCATTCAATTAAATAAAACATGTATACAAAAGTGAATAAGATATTTTTAAGGGAGAGCGTTAACACGTGTAGGGGAAAATAAGGAAAGGCTTCATGTGATAGTAAGACAGATTTTGATTTACATAAATTCACATTATGCAAATTGGACTCCTTGTAGGGCTATGGTGCTTACTCTGGGCCTACAGGGAAATGGGGGTTCTAAGAGAAGAAGGTGGTGAGGGAGAGAATTCCATTGTGGGGGACAACCTGTGCAAAGGCACAGGGTGAAAGAGATGGGAGTATCGTGTATAGGAAGTCATACTATGAACATCTTAGAAGCTGCTCCTAACCTCAACAAGACTGACCCCACTGATGGTGAGTCTGCAACATCATCTTAGTTTAAGAAACACAAAACATTTTTAAAAATTATTCTGACTTCTTCATACGATGTAAGCTGAGAACAAAAGACCAAGAGTTCAAGACATCTTTTCAAATGATTGATCTTTTATTATGACCTAAGCAGAGGAATGGTTGCATTCTTGTGCAAGCAACTTATATCAGCTTATAAAATAAGAAACAGTGTATTTTGCTATAGATCTTGTCTTTGTCAGTGCAAACTGAAATAGTTCATCTAACTATATACACATGAAGAATTGGTGGTTTCATTAGTGTATGGAACCGATGTTCCATTAGTATGTGAGATTCTATCTCATCATGCATATCACACCACAAGTATAGTCAGTAAGATCTAGGAAATTGTCTGAGGAACATAGAGTTTAAATTATTTGTTACAATTTGAACCTAGGTTTTCCTAACTCAAAGCCCAGCACTCTATGCATTACACAACATTACCACATATGTTTAAAAATACAGTTGAAAGAATAATGAAATGTAAAGGAAAAACATTTTTAAAATATAATCATTACCCTCAATTTATTTATCACATAAATATTGCAGAGTGGGTGGTATTAAAAGTGAAATCAGTAAAGAATAAAGTTCATAAATATACATCCTAAGCCAAACTAATAATACATAAATAAGTCCTTCTCAAAGACACAGCTGAAACAGATATTTTATATCAGAGAACTAAAGAGAAAGAACTGTCTCTTAGTTTAGAATCTTAGAAAGAATCTCTTATTTATTTATTTTTTTTATGACTGAAGCCTTGCAACATGGGAGCATGAGAGATTGTGTGTGTTTGATAGAGGGAATGGAATAGAAAGGGACTGAGATAAGAGTAACCGAAGAAAATTGAAGAGTAGTTTGGGTAGAAAGAAGTGATTTCTTGTCTCAATCCACTTATTCTGCTAATTTTTTTGGTAGGATTTCACTCACATAGACTATACTCCTTAATCCTTCCTTTCATATATATAGGATTCTAGCATACATCTTTCCTCATGCTTTTATAAGGCAGGTTCTAGGTCAATGGGAAAAAGAAGTTTCCATCAGCTAGAGCTGTTTAACAATGTAGAAGCCTGTTTTGTGAAATAAGGAGATCACCATTACAGAGGTATTTAAACAGACACTCTCCAAGAATACTGCAGAAATGTCTTTTAAATTCTCTTGAAGGGATAGCAATTGGATTATATGACCTCTAAAGTACCTTTTATCAATAAGCTCTATGTATAGAACAATAGAAAATGTTCGTTTCTGGTTCCGTCTAATAGTTCCCTAGTGCCAGTATTCTTTTTTACTAGAAAAGTGACTTTCTTTCAAGATTTAAAAAAATGTCCCATGAAAAGCTCTGATAAATTCCAATATAATTTGGCCTGACCAACCCAATTAGCATTTAAAAAAATACCTACTATGTGAAAGTCATTGGGCTAGGCACTGGTAATACAAAGATGTTGAAAAACCAGTCCTTACCTTCAAGAAGTTTTCATTCTACTGAAGGTTGTTATGAATGGAGTTGTAATAATTTCTAGTTGTACTTGTCCATGTTCAGCACACCAGAACTGTGTACTTTTGGAAACATCATCAATCAGAACTGTATTTTTTGTGTATGACACCCAGCCACAGACTGGACAGTGATTCTTCTCTTGCCCCCTCATCAAAGAGAGGGAGAAGAGGCTTGCATATTAAAAATGACCCAAAAAGGAAGCAAAAAAAGACTACTAACCAGAATTATTACTATAACAGCCCCCAATCAACTAGCAAATTGAAAGAGAATTGTAATTTTTTTTAAGACTTGCATTTATTTCACTCTGATATCTGGATAGCTGGTGGTTAACTTTGCTCACTAAAATGAATTTCATTTCTGTAACAGAGTAATAATTCCTGCAAGAAATAAACTTTATAACGCTTCACCAATGCTTTTCTTAATGTATTAAATCCCTCTTTGTTTTTTTTGATGAATTGACTTTATTTAGACTTCTCTTGGGGACTTCAGGAAAGGAAGTTGGGTACTCCTCTAAGGTTCTATAATATTAGTATCATAGATAAAGGTAATGCACAGAACAATCTTTTTTTAGCTTGGTCCACCGATATTCTGCTGGATTCAGGCTATGCCTCTTCTTTATCATTTCACTGGAAAATCATAACAAAAGTATGTGCTCCACAGAAATGTAGGACTGAACAGAATTCATAAAGGCTCTATCATGTGCTCATGTATGAGACTTGGAAATAATTTTCCTATTTGCTTGGCTTTTGCAGTCTGAATCCTTTACAAGATCTTCTGGTAGACACTAAAGGAGAGAGAATCATGTACTATATTCAGAGAACAAGACTTACATCACAAAAATAACAAAACAAAAGTGGGAGACTTGAGTATCAGCTCAATTGTACTTTCAGAAAAGCTCTCTTGTTCACCTCCAATAAAAAAATCCCTCCTTTCTTTTCTTTTCCTTTCTAAAGGTATTCTAAAATTAACCCCTATTATACTACATAGCAATCAGTTATATACTACAACTATCAAATTTGGCCACTGGGGAGAGTACTGTAAAATGTGTGATGCGGCAAACACAACGAAAAGTAAATGCACATCAACTTCTAGAGATGAATTCAGTGAGTGGGAAGAAAGACTTTGGAGAAAACCATGGTGATGCAAAGCTACATGTAAGTAGAAAGCTTGGGACATCACTTTTTCAGAGAGAGACAGAAATTATAGGATACCATGATACTGCTGCTGGGGAGATTACTGGTAGGTGAGAGGGAAGGACATAACTAGGCCACATAGAATATCCACCTTGGATATTTGCCATCTGGTAGTGTCTTGGTTTAATGAATTATTCTTACTAACTAGGTATTAAGCTCACTTATTCCTACCTGCTGAAGGAATAGATGTACTTTCTCAATTCTGTACCTAGAAAGTAGTACTGGTCATATTGCCTTAGTTATACTTCTGGTCATATTACATATATGTATACATGTAGGTGTATATGTGTGGATGTGTGGGTATATGTATGTATATGTAATATATAAAAATTATATATTATAATAAATATAATATAAATTATATGTGTAATTATATATATAAATATATATAAATATATGTGTGTGTGTGTGTGTGTATATATATACACACACACACACACACACACATATATATACACACACATATATATATATATATATATATATATATATATATGACCTGTGGGATTTTCAATGCAAAGATGTGATTCAATGTACTTTCCATTCCCCCCTCTTTAAAAACCAAAATATGAACATAGATGAAGAAAAGGTAACTAAGAGGTGAGGAGTGGAAAGAAACATTTTAACCTCTTATTTTAACAACTAGATTGTTAATACCTTTGTATTTTTAAAGGGGAAAATTGAATCCCCTAATCCAGCTGGTTCATAAGAATGGCTCCATAAAACACAAATTTTTTTTTGAAATATTTTTAAATAGTTATTACTGCTGCTGCTGCTACTACTCCTCCTCCTACTCCTCCTCCTAGTCATACTATGATCTATATAGTATTTTAAGGTTATTATAAAGCACTTTACATGTTATCTCATTTGATCCTCATAACAACGCTGTGAATCAGGTGTTGTTATGCTCATTTCACAGCTGAATTTTACAACTGATTTGAACTCAGGTTTTCTTGAATTTAAGTCTAGGACTCTATCCAATATGCCATTTAGCTACCACTTAGCTCTAGACTAAAACCTGGTTTCAACGACAAAAAAAATGTAACAACAACAACAACAACAAAATCTCTTGTTTTGGAGAAACGTTTAATGACCCACCTTTCATTTGGGTTTGATAGAAAGGAGCCAGATACTCAATCCTCCCAAATAAGTCTTGTAGTAGAAGAATCATAGGTACGTTTCCCAGTCATTAGGTAGACAGGATCTGTCCCCAAATGTTGGAGAATATTCTTGTGATGTATTTAGATTCTGCTGAAAGTACTGCTGGTAATACAGCTACAAAATAGAAACAATTATTCTGGAATGCTACCTCTTTAGATGCATAGTTGATCCATTTAATTATTCTTTCCAGCAGTGTTCTTTCTAGCACATTGCTTTTTGGCTACTAGAGAAAGCTGAGATAAGATCGGGTCATGTGGCAGGTGAGTCATAAAGAAGAGTCCACAAGCTTGGTTATTGGTTATAAAAACCATAAAACTGCCATTTCACACTTCTTGCTGTTGGAACGGCTGGAAAGGTAATTTATTATCCAGTCTCAAAGCTAGGGCTTGTGGAAATTGTGATGAAATCAATGTGTAATCCAATAAGTGGTCTACAAATTGCCATCTCTCTGTCTTTTGAAATAAGCTATAGCTCTCTCTTTCTCTCTCTCTCTTTTTTTTTAAGATAAATTAATAGAATTTGTTTCAAGCAGTGTGGAATTGTAGATGTTCCATTAGGTTACAAACAAGGGAAGGAGTCAACACAAACACTGTATATCACTGTAGGTAGAGAGTGTAAGAACTGGAGTCAGGAAGACCTGGGTTCAAATTCTGCTTCTGACATATATTGTCTATGTGATCTTGGGCAAGGCTCTTAATATCTCTAAACCTCAGTTTCTTCATTTGTAAAATAAAGGAGTTGACTTAATGACCTTTTAGGTCTCCTCCAGACCTCAATCTGGTGGAACTGCATGTTCTCTGCAGCTACCCAATATACCAAAACTTCTAATACATATGAAGTAGGTCAGTGACATGAAGCAACTCAGGCATCTGAAAGTTAGGAATATGTGAATGCTTTAGTTTTCCCACATGTAAAGTGGCAGCCTTAAGGATTTCATGCAAGAAAACTATGTTTCTGTGAACCTATTAAATACAAAGAGGTGGTAAAAGTCTCATAAAATGGAAGTTATTTGGGACTAATTTTTTTGAATGTAATGAAATATCAGTTGTAAAATGAAAAAAACAGATAAGAATAAAAATTCGGTTTGTTCGAATTTTTGAAGTGTTGATCTATGGCTTTGAAGTTCTAGCTGGGCTACTTGGTTTAAGTGACTCTGTCCTAAATAAATTGTCTGTCCTAGTGGTTATTACATTATTTTAATGTACTTATCTTTCTTTCAAGATTATGTCAACAGAGGGGCACCTTTTGTAGCAAGCTGAACATTTTAGAGATGGGAAAATACTATTTGTGAGTCACAAAATTACTTCTTTCTAGTTCTTTCCTTCTTCCTTCCTCCTTTCCTTCCCTTTTTTCCTTCCTCTTTTCCTCCTTCCCTCCCTCCCGTCCTTCCTTCTTTCCTCCCTCCTTCCCTTCTTCCTTCCCTCCTTTTCTTCCTTCCTTCCTTCCTTCCTTTTTTCCTTCCTCTTTTCCTCCTTCCCTCCCTCCCGTCCTTCCTTCTTTCCTCCCCCTTCCCTTCTTCCTTCCCTCCTTTTCTTCCTTCCTTCCTCCCTCCTTCCCTTCTTCCTTCCCTCCTTTTCTTCCTTCCTTCCTTCCTTTTTTCCTTCCTCCTTCCCTCCTTTCCTTCTTCCCTCCCTCCCTCCATCCTTGCCTGTCTCCTTCTTTCCTTCCTTTTCCTTTGCTTCCAGCTCACTCTTTTCTGACCCAGTACAGCAGAATTCCAAAGTTCTTAATTTATTTAGAGGAGGCCCCTAACTTAACTGACTTTTAATAAACAGCTTCTGGGATACTGCAGATAGAATCATGCCCTCTGAGAAACAGCAATTAAATGTGCAAAAACACCTGACATTACACAGCCTGTGAAGTGGGCATTAGTCCTGCTCATTTTCCACCTGCTGTTATCCAGGTGTTTACTATAGATGGGACAGAAAGGGCCCAAATGTGGCCAGTATTCTTTTTTTTTCCTTCTCTCTATCCACTGTCGGCATGGAAATATCACCTTCTGGTGGCCTCGGTCTGTGGGGCCTATTGCATCTTCACCTCAGGCTCAGATGATGTCTTTGTGCCAGTCTGCCACTGATGCCTTTGTACCTGACTGGGTGTGATTGGAAACCTATGATTTCCCAGCATTCTGTGGCAGAGCTAGCATCAGATGTGCTATTTATGACACCTATGGAAGGTACAGTTTTGACATCCATGTCATGATTCGAAAGATTCGTAGACTCTAAAGATTGGCAAGAATCTCAGAGGTCACCCAGGTTCCCCCTGCCTGAAATGAGTGTAGCTCCTACAGAATCCCAAGGAAGACATCATCCAGTGTATGCCTGAATGTTTCCAGTGGTGGAGAATTCATTATTTTTCAAGGTGGCCCCTTCCCTTACTTGGTAGTACTAATTGCTAGGAATGGAATCAAACTGCAGTTACTGATATAAAAGGGATGATGGAATTGCCTACTGCTATATTTCTGAGGAGTAGTTTGCCTCTGGACATTGTGATTTAAGGATCTTCATTAATTATTTAAGTATAGAAACATTTTTAGTATGACGAAATTGTAACATATTAGATAACACTTTGATATCTGGATAATTAAGGAAGCTTCCACAGGTGCCTAATTTAATCCCAAGGGTCAAGTTGAAGCATTGAGAGAATCTAGTATATTTAGGTGTCTATCCTAATAACTGAAATTTATATATGATTTTTTAAGACTTACAAAGAACTACATCCTCATTATTTCCCTTGATTCTCACAACTGGTGGTACTACCGCTATTATTATCTACATTTACAGAAAGAGAAACTGAGGCTTAGAGAGGTTCAATCACAGGGCAATCTTCTTGACCTCAGGTCTAGAACTCTAAACACTACCTCTTATTTTTAGCATATATTCTCAAATTAGGATCATTAAGTTTTGAGGAACAATGAACTTATAATCCTGCTTATTATTGGTGCATTAAACTTTGCTTAATTGTGGTTTTAATCAGAAACATTGCTATTATAAATCACAGTGTCAAAAATAGATTTTTGATTTTTAAGAATGTTTATGTAACAAACAGTACAGTACACAATGTCTCTACAAGTCTATCTTAGTGACTCACTCATAGGTATTTGACTTCATTCTTTCCTTAAGGCGACACATTCAGCCGGAGACTTTGAACACGTCAATGCTTCAATCAGCTATATTCAAAGAGGAATGAAAGCATGCCAAAAAATTAGTTACTCTTTTGTATTATTATTCCAGGACAGCAGGGGGCACTACAAGTTGATAAAATATGAGCTACTGGGTATATGGATCTTAGAATTGGATGCAAAAATGGAGGTAGTTGTGAATTCACAAGAGATTTTAAAAAATTAAATAGCATTGCTTTCCAAATAGGCAAAACATGCAACCCAAATACTACTTTAGATCTTTTTATTTAAATTCATCTTAAATAAATACAACTGAGGTTCAAATGAGGTTAACCTAAAACTTTATTAATTTGGACTTAACTAATTTGGAATTGATTATAATTCATATATAATATGATGAAATTTACATATGCAACTTCCTAAAAGAAATCAGTGGTGGTGGTAGTCTGACAGTAAAGTTAAAGTGTGAACAAGGTCCTTGGCCAAGTTGTGAAGGAGGCAAGGCTTGCCTTTGCTCCCCTCCCATGTCCTATTTCAATGACTTTCTTTTCATCTAACTTCACAGAATTTAGAGCTAGAAGGTAACTTAGAAGTAATCTAGTTCAATACCCTCATTTAACAAATGAGGAAACTGAGGCTTAAAGAGGTAAATCAGCTTTTCCAAGGTCACACATGAGAAGGAAGGGGCAGAGTCAGAATTTGAACACAGGTTTGCTAATTCTAAATCAAATTCTCTTTATACTACTCTGTACTAACACCTCTGCTTTCTGGTAGATGCCTAGCCTGGGTTCCAATCATTCTTGACCTCCCTTCTCAGGGACTGTTTCATTCTCTGTATTTGTATCCCTAGAATATAGCATAGTGTCTGGGACACATAGTAAGTACTTAATACTTGTTGATCCCTGCTAAGGTTCATCCACACTTTCAACTAACTACTCTACATAAGATATGAAATGGGTCCTAGTAATGACTCAAGATATATTCTTTTTGAGTAGGTCAGGGAGGCAACCTTTATCCACAGGTGGGAAATTGGCAAAACATATGGCTAAAGGAGGAATGTGGAATAGGATAAAGAGCACTTGGAGATCCCTCCAAGTGGGTTCTGATGGACTTTAGAATTGAGATATTTTAATTTCTATTTCCTTGAAATTATGGATAGATTTTTTTTTTTATGAATTCAGCTAAATGGTACAGAGGATAGAGTGCTGAGCTTGGAGTCAGGGAAGCTTAAGTTTAATTTAGCTTCATACTAGGTGTGTTACCCTGGGCAAGTAATTTCATTTCCCTTGCCCTCTGGTTCTTCATGTGTAAAATGAGGGGGTTGTACCCATTGATCTCTAAGATGCCTTCCTGTTCTAAGTTTGTGATCCCATGATATCCATCTCACTTGGGCATTCTGAGCTGTCAGTAGGGCATGTTGACCCTTAGCAGATACTGCTAACACAATCTTGGGAAATAGATGAGCTCTTTGTGGTTTGGCTCAAATCACTCATGGCTTCCTGTATGTCAAAGCTGATATCACGCTCTAGAGCAGAATATGGCTATTTACTGACTACAATGTTGATAAGCAGCAGGATCCTTGTGGGGAATGGGTTAAGCCTTCTCTTTTTCAGGTCCTGCCCCTTCCTCTTCTGTGTGCTCTAAGGTAAATCATTTCACCACTCTGAGCCTCAGTTTCCTCATTTACACAATGAGAGGGTTGAACTATATGACCTCTAAATTACCTTGAACTGGATGACTTTGAAATTCAGTGATATAGAACACTGGGCTTGAAGACAGGAAGATAGTTCAAATCTAGCTTCAGACACTTACTAGCTGTGTGATTCTTGGCAAGTTGTTTACCTCTGTCTGCTTTAGTTTCCTCATCTGTAAAATGAGTATAATAATAGCACCTACCTCCCAGAGTTATAAGGATCAAATGAGATAATACTTGTAAAGCACTTAGCATGTGGCACATTGTAGGCATGGTGTGCATACACACACACACACACACATACATATATATACACATACATACATATGTGTGTATGTATATGTATGTATGTATATGTATACATGTGCATATATGTAGTATCTATAATGCGCCAGAAACACACATACTACATATCTATATCTATGTACTTATATCTATATCTATCTGTTTGTCCTTCTATCTTCAGATATATTCCTTTCCCCTCCTCATGTTTCCATAGGCAAGTCACTGCTCACTTGATGCCCCAGTAAACTCTCTTAAGTTTATAATTTGTGGAATAAAGAAGATCAATTCATTTGATAAGAGTGGTTTTTCAGTGGTAATTCAGTGAAATCACAGGTCCAAACCCAAGAACTAAATGCATACTAAATTAAATAGAAATGTATATGTAAATTATAATATAAATGTTGTATATAAATGTATAACATAATACAATTATATATAATATCTAAATTATAATTTGAATATCCTTCTACCTATACTAATACATTTATAAAAAATGATTTCCCCAAAGGACCTATGAAACAGAAGTACCTATGGCCTCTAAGGTCCTTAACCTGTTCTGTTTTGTTTTTAATATCTTCTACAATGCAGCCAAAGTTGATTCCTTGCTGTTCCTCTACCACTTCCAGTGGCTTCCTGGCCCTACGCCTTTTGACATGACCTCTGGCTGGAATATCTTTCATTTAGTTATAAATTCACATCATTTAAAACCCAATTCAAATACCATTTCTTCCAGAAAGCTTTTCTTAAAGTCCCCAGCCAGAACTTTCCTAAAGTTCCTCCTTCCTCAGAACTCATAGACCTTTGAACCTTTTATTAAACATTCACAGTTTCCTTGATATTAGTGCAACACACATTGACATATGTACATATATCTACATACATAAAATCTCCTCTTGTAGACCATTAGCTCAAGGCAGAACAGGAAATCCTATGTCTGGAACACTCTCCTTCATCCTCTCCATTTACTGATCTCCCTGGCTTCCTTTAATTCCCAACTAAAATTGCACCTTCTATATGATGCCTTTCCCAACCCTTCTTAATTCCGCTGCCTTCCCTCTGTTAATTATCTCCAATTCATCCTATATGCAATTTGCTAGTATATATTTATTTGTATATTGTCTCTCCCCATTAGATTGTAAGTTCCTTAAAGGCAGTTCCTTTTTGTAAGTTTTATAAGTTCCTTTTTGCTTCTATCCATATCCTCAGCACTTAGCACAGTGCTTCACACGTAGTAGATGCTTAATACATGTTTATTAATCGAACTGGGTCTTGATTTTTCTTTGTATCCTCAAAGCAATTAGTCTACACATTTAAGGTGATCAATAAATATTCATTGACTTGAAATTAATTTGGTCAATTAAATAAGGGAGAAATAACTAAATCTATCAGTTTAGTCAAATTAATTGAGTTATTTTTATTGAGCAAAATAGTTATTTTATTGAGTGGTTGATTCATGTGTATCTACTCCAAGTCTTCAATAGAATTTAAGTTCCTTGAAGGCAAGGATTATTTAATTTTTTTCTCTGTATCTTCATTGACTAGTACTTTGCCTGGTACATAATACATTTTCTGTTGAATTTAATAAAATTCATGAGTTGCATAAACACAGATGCATCTCAAGAAAGTTAAGTATCATTTTATTTTGTCCTCCATCTTCTCATGTGATCTGAAAATATTGCATCTTTCTACTATGGAAAATTGAAAAATATTATACTGTTTCATAACTTTTAATCTCCTTTAGTGACATATTCATTCCCCTTTGCACATTGTGTGTGTGTGTATGTGTATATATGTATGTGTGTGTGTGTGTGTATATATATATATATATATATATATATATATAGCCCTCTTCTTTCTCCAATTGACTTTAAAGCAAGTTCAGCTTGTGACATTCAAACTAAAGGTCAAAAAAGGAATTAGAAAACTTCTCTGATTTACAAAGTGAATTAGATCAATGGAGTTCATTATTCTCTAAACATTTTAAAAATACATTATTCTGTTTACTCAATTAAAAAAAAAGTATGGAAGAAAAAAGCAAAATTTTCTGAAGGCAAGTACAATAGAAAATAAATCACAGAACCTGGGGATAATCTTTGTGGAACATTGTATTACTGGAGTGTATTCAGTAAGCACCCATTATTAGCAATCATAGTTATTAAATTTCCTTAAGGTATGTTAAGTAAGATGGTAAGGAGAAATACTATAGGGATCAATGCTTTACAGCTAGAAAAGACCATAGAAGTGATTTAGTCCAAAATGCTCATTTTCACTCGTCCAGGATTATACAACTGCTGTGTTAGATTTGATTTAGGGTGTGTTGGAGCCTGATATAACCAGTTTTTGAGAGCCAATTGTTAAATTTTCATAGTAAGCATGTATACCTCAGAAATTACCAATTATTATAAATCAGAGCTTAATTTATTGTTTTGATGATTGTCTAGACTTAAGGAATTGTTAATTGTTAATAATGTAGATTAAAATGAAAAGTGTGCATGCATACTTCCCCTCCCATGCCCCCACCCCCCAGAGTCTGATTGTTAAATATTTGCCAGCACAGCCTTGCAGTTCTCTATGAACATTATTTAAGATCAGAAGTAAAAGGCTCAGGGTATGAAGTCATTTCCAGACCAAGTTACTACTTTTTTGGTACTTAATAAATGTTTATTGATTGATTAATTTTTGAACAGTAGTCCCTTTGATGGGCTGTGGAGATATTTTTAAAATTAATTAATTTTTAGTTTTCAACATTCACTTCCACAAGATTTTGAGTTCCAAATTTTCTCCCCATCTCTCCCTTCCTCCCACCCTAAGATGGCATGCATTCTGAATACCTCTTCCCCTGATCTGCCCTTTCTTCTATCACCCCACCTTCTCATATCTCCTTCCCCTGTAGGGCAGGATAGATTTCTATACCCATTGCCTCCTTTGACCCTGTCCCTCCTCAAAAGAGTTTGCTTCTGATTTTCCCCTCCCCCAATCTGCCCTCCCTTATATCATATACCCCTCTCTTATCTCCTTCCTCCCTATTTTCCTGTAGGGTAAGATAGATTTCCATACCCAATTGAGTGTGTATGTTATTCCCTCCTTAAGCTAAATCCGGTAACTGTAAGATTCTTTCATTCCCTCTTACCTTCCCCCTCTTCTCCTCCATGGTAAAAGCTTTTTCTTCCCTATTTCATGTAAAATAAATGGGTTCTACCTTTCACTTTCTCCTTCTTCCAGTATCTCTCATATCTTAATTATATTTTTTAGATATCATCCTTTCATATTCAACTCACCCTGTGTCCTCTGCATGTGTGTGTGTGTGTCTGTCTATAATCTCACTGAGAAAGGTGTCATGAGTTACAAATATCATCTCTTTCCATGTAGGAATGTAAATAGTTCAACTTTAATAAGTCCTTTATGATTTCTCTTTCCTGTTTACCTTTTCATGCTTCTCTTGAGTCTTGTATTTGAAAGTTTAATTTTCTGTTCAGCTCTGGTCTTTTCATCAAGAATGCTTGGAATTCTTCTGTTTTAATGAATGTCCATTCCCCCCCCCCCAAGGATTATACTTACTTTGCTGGGTAGGTGATTCTTGTTTTTAATCCTAGCTCCTATGACTTCAGGAATATCATATTCCAAGCTCTCTCTCTCTCTCTTTTTTTTTTTTCGATCATGGCTTTCAGATAGTCCAATAATTTTCAAATTATCTCTCCTGGATTAATTTTCCAGGTCAGTTGTTTTTCCAATGAGATATTTCACATTTTTTTCTATTTTTTTTCATTCTTTTGGTTTTGTTTTACAATGTCGATTTCTCATAAAGTCACCAGCTTCCATTTGCTCCATTCTAATTTTTAAAGAAGTATTTTCTTCAGTGAGCTTTTGGACTTCCTTTTCCATTTGGCCAATTTTTCTTTTTAGGGCATTCTTCTCCTCATTGGCTTTTTGGACCTCTTTTGCCATTTGGGTTAGGCTATTTTTTAAGGTGTTATTTTCTTCAGTATTTTTTGGGGTCTCCTTTAGCAAGCTGTTAACTTGTTTTTCATGATTTTCTTGCATCACTCTCATTTCTCTTCCCAGTTTTTCCTCTACTTTCCTTACTTGCTTCTCAAAATCCTTTTTGACCTCTTCCATGGCCTGGGAGTGATTCATATTTTTCTTTGAGGGTTTGGATGTAGAAGCTTTGACTTTGTTGTCTTCTGGTTGTATGTTTTGATCTTCTTTGTCAACAAAGAAAGATTCTACGGTCTGAGGTTTTGAGGGTTTTCTTTTTTTTGTGCTGTTTGCTCATGTTTCTAGTCTATTACTTGACTATTAAGGTCTTTGTTAAGGTAGGAGTATGCTTCCAGTGTGGAGAATTTACTGTCCCAAGCTTTGGGGGTTTTGTGCAGCTGTTTTCAGAGTCACTTTTAGGGACCTGTAAATTTTCCATTCTTCCAAGGTCATATGATCAAAGGCAAGGTGTTTACTCCTTTCCTGTCCTGTGCTCTGCTCTATGAGTGACCACAAGTGCTCTTTTCTGCCTTGGAACTGTGAGGAGGATTTTCTCTTTACCACCACCACAGGGTCCACCATGTCAGTGCTCCTTCTTGCCCCAGGACTGCTACCCAGAACTATGACCCAGATCCAAATACGTGGCAAGCAAGAGAATCCTGCCTGAACACCAGCAAAGAGATTGCTGTAATCCCCCTTTGATGAGCTGCTCAATCTCCCCTCCATCTATGGGCCAAGAGCTCAGGAAGCAGCTGCTGCCCCAGGGCTGTGCCCAGACTGGGGCCAGAATGTACTCCTCTCTCACTGAGATCTGACAGACCTTTCCTACTAATCTTCTAAGTTGTGTTTGTTGTTTGTGGGTTGAGAAGTCTGGAAACTGTCACAGCACCCCTTGATTCAGTCCCCTGAGTCTTGCTCCAGGTTTACTGAGGCCTGGTCTTCACCTATGTAGCCCACAATGAACTGTGCTCCTCTCCTAGCCTGGCATAATAGACTTTTCCAATCAACCATCCAGGTTGTCTTTGGTTGGAAATGAGTTTCACTCTGTCTTTTTTGTGGGTTCTGCTGCTCTAGAATTTGTTTAGATCTATTTTCATAGGTATTTGGAGGGGTTTCATAGGTATTTGGAGGAGAGCTCAAACAAGTCACTGCTTTTACTCTACCATCTTGTCTCTGCCCTTCCCTCCCCAAGTTACTACTACTACTACTACTACTACTACTACTACTACTACTACTACTACTACTACTACTACTACTACTACTACTACTGTTTGTTGTTGTTCAGTCATTTTTCAGTCTCAGACTCTGTGACCTGATTTGGGAATTTTTAGGTAAAGATACTGGGATGGTTTGCCTTTTCCTTCTCCAGCCCTTTTTTTTTTAAACAAATGAGTAAACTAAAGCAAATAGGGTTAAGTGACTTGTCCAAAGTCACACAGCTAGTAAATATCTGAGGCCAGATTTGAATTCAGGAATACTAGTCTTCCTAACTCTAGGCCTGGCACTCTATTACTGGCATTTATATAGTGCTTGAAGGTTTGCAAAGTATTTTACATCCATTATCTCATTTAAGCCCCATAATACCCCTAATTTAAATCCCTGTTGTCCTAACTTCAAGTCCAACACTCTACTTACTACTCCATGTTGCCTATCTATGGAAATGTCTAACTACAATGGAATACATCATAGGTTCTGAATGCTGAGAGATAACAGAAATTGGCAGGTCACATTGATGGGCAGGAATGAACTTAGATCAGCTAAGATATTGAATGAGTTGGTAATGTGTTCCTAGTCATTTGGCAAGTAATGCAGCAAAGTAGTATGATACAGTCCCTCCCCTGAAGGAATTCATGGACTCTTTGGGGACATAAGACAGGTTTTTATTCAATGTATATTATAGGCAAACAAGGGGAGCATGGTCTTCATGAGTAGCTGCTGCAGTCTCCACATGGGTTTTGTGCTATGTACAGACATTCTATAACTAGTTACAATCTTCTAACGATGTAGTAAGGGCACAAGTTTTTTGATCGGCTATTGAGGCAGAACTCAAAAGGAGAAAGGCTCAGTCAGAAAATATTAACCAGCCAATTTAAGCTCTGGCTTTTTCCCCACCTGGCTGCATTGGAGTGAGAGAGACATGCTGCAAGCTCAGGATGGTGTGATGCTTTGGGCCTACCTTACCTAGACCTAGCACATGGCCTGTGAATACAGGTCTTTTTTTCTTTCCGCCTTTGTGTTTTCACTCCTTCCTTTTTTGTATGTGTGTGTGAAGAATTGGTGATAGCTATGAGCTTTGAAAGGTCAGAAGGGCATAGCCTGGGAGCATTAGTCTACCCCAGATTTTGTGGCCTACCCAAGGTGGCCAGGAACAAAATCCAGAACAACTGGTTTGAAACTGCATAGACTGAAGACAGTCAACTAGGGGCTACAGCATATCATACATTAGCTTTGGCAAATTCAGAAGTGAAACTTGGTGGGGTGAAAGCTGTGTGGAAGCACTTTATGTCTGTGCCCATTTTCCTCAGGAATAGAGGTAATATAGGGGAGAATTTGCTGCCAGTTTTTTTGGGAAATATTTATACTTTTGTTCTTACTATATCTTCTCCATAAATATCCCTTTGCAAAAGCTAATTGATGGAAATTTGTTAAATGACACTGAGGAACTAATTACTAGCAGTTAACATTGTGGAGACAAATGTGGATAAGAATGAAGACTTAAGTGGATAACTTTAGACAAAAATGTTCCACACTCTTAAGAGTACCCCTAGAATCTTGCGTGGGAGAACCCTTTCCCTAGCAGACTTGATGAATCAGTTTGACTGTGAGCTGGAACGATGCTCCTTAGAATTTATGAAGACTGCAAAGACAAAAAAATGATATATTAAAAACTAAGAAAGGCAAAGGTTAATACAAGCTGAGGCAGCGGAGGATGTTGGGTTAAAGAAAGTGTAACCACTATGGTTCAATAAATAAGGGTAGCAAAGACTGGAGCGTGAATAAAAAGCCTCCCTCCACATAAATAGGCATCTTCAGGAGCAAAGGGTTCTCAGTCAAAGTGCTGGCTCATGAACACAGCACATATGTTCCATTCAATCATTCCACACTTAGCCCATTGGTTTAGCTCTCCTTGGAAAACACAGACCCTGCCTGGATGGACTATTGCCCTTTTTATTTTGATCTCATCACTTCAGTTAGCTGCTGACTACTTACCTTCTTTGGCATTTGTCTTCTTCATGAACTGTAGTTTTAATCTGCTGCTCTTCATGCAATTTCCCTTTACTGGTTTGACAGTTATTACCCAGATGTGAGTCCTGCCTTCCAGCCAGCCAGCTGACTTCAATATCCTGAACCTCACAGAACTGTCCTACTAGTTTTTTTTTTTAAATAATGGAGTTGGAATTGAGGAATGGTTGAGATTTGAATTTGTTGAGAGAATGAGGAATGGTGCCTGGGGGTGGCCAGTGGAGGAATGTATTTCAAGTGGGGAAGCAGAAGTAAACATGAGATATCAAGAGTCCATAAAGTGAACAGAATACTATGATAGCAAGGTAGGAATTATTTCAAGAACTACTGGTAGGTCAAGTTGAATATATAAAGGGGGAAAGAAATTATGGAGGAGCTTAAATGCAATGAAGAAGAGTTTGACCTCCATCCAATAGGCATTTGTGAGCCATTATAGATTTGCAGAATCAGAGAATCTCAGAATAGAAAGAGATGAGGTGAAGAGGTCTTGAATAGACTTGGTTGTCTACTTTAATCATACATACTATGCAATCACGCTGGCCTGTTACTGAAATTGTAGCTTTTACAATTGAGCCTAGGGAGTGGTTGAGTCCAGTCTTGTGACCATGTTTCAGGATGGAAATATACAAAAATTCTTACTCCAGACAAAAGATTATATTCATTGGCAAAGAGCTATTTTATTAGTAGGCTTGTAGAATATTAAAAGTCATCTTCAGAACATAATCAAGTCTGCAATTTATAGCTACCTTAACATAGAAAGTAAATTTACATAGTATATATTGATTTTGGACTAAACAAGATCATCTAAGCAATGAAGTTGTTCGATTCCTCAGGTGAAAGGCTTTTTTTGCACAGCTGTTTTAGATGTAATAATTAAATGTAAAATTTGATGTAAAAATTTGTAGGATCATAGAATCCTTGATTTGGATGGGATTTTAGAAATCATCTAGCCCAAGACATGCTTGTGGCATAAATTGCACCTAAAACAAATGTGGGACAAAACTCATTCAATCTCCAATTGAAGACCTCTAGTGAAGGGCAATCCATACTTTTATTTCATCCCCAGAAAGCTTTAATTGTTGGGAAAACATTTTAAAAATTAAACTGAAATTGACTTTTTTGAAACTTCCACTTATTGGTGCAATACAACAATCCTATCCCACAAGGGTTTACTAAGTTCCTATGATGTGTGAAACTACAAGTTGAAGAATAGTTACTGATCTGCACTAGTAGAGGAAGTTTCCTCTATAATAATGAAATTAAAGGTATTGTCGTAGACACATCTATTTTGAGGCTAATATTTGATCACCTACTCAAGAAGAAAAGCACAAAGCATAACAAACATCCAGGGACCAGGAGCAATCTCATATAGTTGAAACCATGGACCATAAAGTAGTGTCAGTGTGGGGAGTGGATGGGAGGAAAAGCACAATTCATTTCCCAGTCCCTCTAATGGGGAATGTAGAAACACAGAACACTACTTGCCACATGGGAGAGTTAAATCAGGTGAGAACAAGCTGGAGATGTCTTTCCTATTAAAAACTCCACTTCATTTATATTTTTCTTCTATTCTACTATGTTATGGAAATACTTATTTTAGTTTCTTAAGTTCAGAATAAAATAAATATTTTTTTAAAAAGGTCCACTGAGCCATCAACTCTTCCTGCTCAGCAGTCAATAAGGGAATTGTTTGGATCATTTCTAAGCTTCTATGCCATTCAGAAGTACCAGAAGTGACCAGGGAATTCAGCATCTTGTATCTGCCCAGATATTGAGTCATCATGTCCCTGGAGTCCCCAGAACTTTCTAGGGGAACTCTAAGTACATGTTCCCTGGAATTGTCCTATAGCCTAATTCAATTTCTACTACAATAGAAATTCCACACCACTCCCTGGCCCCCACCTTGGCCTTCTGCCAAGGAAATTTGTCCTGTAAGATAGTATGGATCAAAAATTGTACATATGTCTTTATTGGACACATTTTATTTCTATTTTAAAAAGAAATACTTAATTTTTATTCCATTTTAGACATTACACTGTCAAAAATTAAATAATTTCTCAAGTATGGAGGGAAACAAACTAAATACTGAAAAAAATCAGGATATGATAGATTAGATGTGTGAAAATTATAACATTAAAAACTTTATTTCTGAAGTTACTGTTTAACCTGGGAATGAAGATCAGTTCTTTTTCTTTTCTCTTTCTTTTTTTTCAGGACATATTTAGTTTCTATTTCATCACTTTTTAAGTGTCAATCTTTCTGAAAAATTAAATTTTCTCCTGTGCTCTGAGCTTCCACAGGAGTTTTGCGTTGGACTGCTTGCAAGTCCTAGGCTGTAATCTCAGTAAAGGTCTCGTGCTCGTTCTTCGTACTGGGACTTAGATCAGGAACCAGAATTTTTGTTTCCAGTAGAGGTGATCTCTTGCTTGGTTGGAACCATCTTCAATAGCTGGTTCTCATGGGACAAAATTGCTTTCAAGCTTTCTGAATAACTTACAACAGTCTTTCTCATTATTGGTACTCAACAGCGTCTCTTCTTATATGAAGTGTTTTCTTCCATGTTAATGTTGCAAAGATTTTCTGGGCTTTATATTATTTATTCAGGCATGGAAGCTCTTTCCTCGCCCACTGGGAAACCAAATGGAAAGACCTTCTTGACTCTTAACTTGTTTTCCTGCATACCCAGTCACTCCTCTGTGCCCGTGGAGAGGGAGCTATGGTGCCTTTGTATTTGTTAAAATCCTGCAATTAGAAAAGACAGCAGGCATTATACTGGAAAAAAATGAAAGCTTTGGAGGAAGAATTAATGCAGCACATTTTGCTTGTCCGTCACTATTTTTTTTCTTGTTCCTCCTTATTATCAAATGGAATTGAATATTGTCTAGATGCAAAAGCCAGGGTGACCAATTCAAGAAAAGAAACAAAACAAAACAAAAACAAACAAGAAAAGATTAAATTCAGAGGGGACTTTAGGGTGTCTTTTTTTTCTTTTTTTTGAGACTAGGTCATCTTATCTCACGCAGGCTGGGAGTACAAGTGTCACCACATAGGTCCAAACCAACTCTGATCAGCATGGGAGCTTGGATCAGCTCTGTTTCCAGTCTGGCCTGGTTTGTGCTAGGCAAGTTGATGACTATGCTCCCCCAACCCCAGCTCTCCCAGAGGCTCATCATAGTAATATGAATTTAGCACAGACATCCAATTGGCACAGTTCTTTAACTCCAAACTCCGGGGCTCCGGCTACCCTGGGAGCAGAGATTATGAATACGTGCCACCATGCCCAGTCTACACGATAATAGATCACCAATAACTAGCACCATGATGAAAGTTGCTACTTTTCAACTAGTGTTTGGGGACATAATCAAACACCTTTAATTAGCTGCTGTGGTATCCTTAATTTTGGCAAAGCTCCTATCCCTCTTTTTAACACCTGAGCTGGGAGAATATTAAATTTTCAGTTTTGCTTTCTTATTTAATGGAATTCTACAATTTTTCTAACCAATCAAAAATAAATTGTTATGGGAACATCACTTTCCCCTTTGATATTGTTTTGTATTCAATTTGTATATATTTAATGCTTACCCTATAAGTATTTGATTTCACCCCCCCACTAGATTTTTTCTCTTGAAGTCAGTACCTTGAATATAGTAGGTGCTTAATAAATGCATGTGTATATACATATATACACACACATGCAAATTATATATATATATGTATATATACATATATAAATATACATACACACATACGTACACATAAGGTAATTTTTTTTATGGGGGAGACACTGGTGGCCTCATGGATCAGGAACAGCCTCTTGTGGAAGGTGATGCATGAGCAGAGCTTTATAGGAGGTTAGGTACTCTATGAGATGGAGGTGAGGTTGGAGCACAGTCTAGCCATGGAGAATAACCTTCACAAAAGCATGAAGATGCAAATGGAATGTTACACGTGAGGGAAAACAAGACCAGTTAAGCTGTGCTACAACATATACAAGAGGAAATAATATATGTATCTATCTTGGACTTTGTCTAAATTGAACTTAATCCAACAGATTCATGGTATTGTTTTATTTTTCAAATGCCATAGACCCTCATGAACCATAACAATCCAATTAAAACTGCCTTAATAATTGAAGTCTTAAAACAAATAATACAAGAATTTTAAAGGGTATAAAGCACAATTTCCTCTCCATGGTCAGAAGCTGCAGGAAATGCCTGGAAGGCTGCTAGAACTCTAGAATTATTTCTGACAACCTGACTAACCCCAGGCCAATCATTTTCTTATTCAAACCAACAGGTGGATGCAAGTCAGTGGATAGAAGACAGCTGTGCCCACAAAGCTGCAGTAGCCCCAGGAGTCTGCCCATGCTCTTATTATATCTTACATCATTGTGACAAAGTCCCCAAAACTTTCTGGGGGACCTTTCATTACTAAAAATAAAAACATCAAAACAACTGGAAAATTGCTAAGGAGGAAAAAAATAAAAATACAAAGCAATGTAAGAAATCAGTTTTTATTTTTAAAGTGGAAAAATAATGTTAGAGGTAATTCCCCAAAGTCTGATGGCCAGGAACAGTAACAGGAATATAGTCAGTTCCTTCAAATGGATGATGATATCTGTGACATTTTTACTTGTCCCTTTCACCATTTCTGATCATCTGAATTAAAATAGTTAAGAGGGTACAGGCCTTTAATATGTCAAATTGATACTCAGACTCATCCAATACTGTCAGTCAGTGCTTCTATCTTATAACCTCAAAACCTCTCCCTCCTTAGGATCCCTATCAGGGCAATAATGTTAAATTGTAGCCCCTTTATTAAAGTCCTCTATTGAAGGCCTAAAGGCAGCTAGGTGGCTCAGCGGAGAGAGTGCTGGGTCTGGAGTCAGAAAGAGTCATCTTCTTGAGTTCAAATCTGGCTTCAGACACTTACTAGCTGTATGACCCTAGGTAAGTTACTTAACTATTTGACTCAGTTTCATCATTTGTAAAATGATCTGGAGAAGGGAATGATAAGTCACTCCAGTATCTTTGCCAAGAAAAACCCCAAATGGGGTCACATAGAATTGGACACGACTAAAATGACTGAACAACAACTCCTGCCGTCCTGTTCCATGTGAGTTGGATAAAGATTACTTTTCAATGTCATTTGGGGAATTGAAATAATTACTAAATAGGCTAAAGGATTCCCTTTCCTTAAATAAACTCTTGGTCAATGAGTATAAAAAAAAAGATAATTTCCTCTCCTCTATGTCATTAAAAAGGCAAGCTCCTTCAATAATGCCACTTTCTTGCCCTTCAAACCCATTAGGAGAAGGAACATGCTGAGCCATCCTTGGGGAAAGAAAATTTGCCAGTCAAGGGAAACCTGAGCCATTTCATTGAGTTGCACAGATTGTTCTGAGGGGCCAATACATTTTGAGGCCTGAGTGAGTCTAAACAGAAGATCGACTAAGAAAGGTTGGAAAATAAATCCCAAAGTGGTCTCTTCTGATTAGGCAAGTCCTCCTGAAAGGCAAATCTAAGAAACTGTTAGAATGAAGCACCGATTTCTCAAAGAAAAAGCCTCTAATAATTACGGGTTTGAAAGCAGTTTGGTTTATTTCATTCACGCCCATTCCTCACAATGCTTAACTCCTTGAATACTTCAGGTACATTTAGATCACACCTTTTAAGTATATATCCCTCCCCCATTCCCTCTCAATGGCAGCAGGCCCTAGCTATGGGTCTTTATAACCCTGAAGAGAACAATTGATGGTTTGAGCGAGAGATGGGGGCAACCACAGCAGCTGTTCAGATAAACAAACAGAAATATATCCCTGTGCTCAGAGTGCCAAATATTGTGGGCTAAGCCTAAATTTGGCTTAGTGAAGCAGGTTCAAGGATTTGAAAAAAAAATAATGCAGTAGGCACTCATGCACCATGAAAATCCAATTAAAACTACTTTAATAATTGAAGTTTAAGAACACATAATACAGGAATAAAAAAGATATAAAACACAACTCCCCTTCTAGGCTCAAATACTGAAGGTAGTACTTTGCAGGCAATTTCTGCCCTGGGAAAATCTTTTTTTGACAACCTTCCTGACCCCAGGCCAATCCTATTATAATTCAAACCACCAGGCTTGCAAAGTACCAGGTGGGCTGGGCCAAGTGGCATGGTAGAAGACAGACTATGGCCACAACATCTGCAACAACCCTGAGGAATCTGCCAAATCTTCAACTACTGTATCATAAGCCTGAAAACATATGATAGAGACAGATTATAAAGGACATTAAAAGCCAAAGAGAGGAGTTTGTATATGAATAGTGCCAAAAGGAATAGAAGTAATCCCAGATATCTTGCAATTGCTGTATAATCCCTGAGAACCTATACATTTGTTTTCTTTTTCGATTTGGTCCCATCTAGGAGTGGCTATACTTGCAATGTTTATATATTCACTTCTCTGTAGCATAAATACAAATATTGTAAATTCAATGCCAATCAGCACAAACCTTGAAAGCTCGCCATACTAAGTAAAATTCCTAGCTTTGTCTTTGTAACTACTTGGGGGTACTGACACCTTAACAGCTTAAATATATCTATCTATCTATATATATGTATATATATATATACACACACATATATATATGTATATATATGTATACACATATATGTACATATACATACGCACACACACACACATATATACATACATATATACATACACACACATATATATTTTTTTTGGGGGGGGGCGATGGGGTTAAGTGACTTGCCCAGGGTCACATAGTAAGTATCAAGTGTTTGAGGTCAGATTTGAAGATTTGAACTCAGGTTTTCCTGACTCCCTGGCTAGTGCTCTATCCACTTCACCACCTAGCTGCCTCTTTAAATACTTCTTAACACCACCTTTAAGTAAGATTTTACAAGAGCTCCATTTAACTAACATGATATCAGAGTTGTTTCTGTGTCATAAATGAAATAGCAGTCAATATAATATTTTTTATTCAGAATAGTCTTGTTAATTTAATTTTTAAAATAAAAGAGGGGGAAGAAAACAAAGCTTTTTTTTTTAACTTCCTGAAGGCTGATTTTCCATTTTCTTTTCAACTACTTATTAAGAATGCTGTCATTAGGGGAAGGGGTATTCAGAATGCATGCTGTCTTGGGGTGAGAGGAGGGGCAAGACAGGGAGAACATTTGGAACTCAAAATCTTGTGGAAGTGAATGTTGAAAACTAAAAATAAATTAATAAAAGAAAAAGAATGTTGTCAAGAGGATTCTTCTTTAATTAAAATGGCCTTTCAGGACATTTCATTCTGTGAGATTCTGTGATTTTTAGAACAATCAGAGATGTCCCAAAGGGAAATGATTGTTTCATGTGTGATGACAAAGGGTAATAATGTAAGACACTGAGATAAGCAACCAGACAGAAGTCAAGTTACATAGAATCACACAGAGTTTTAGAGTCGGAAGGGATTTCCCTGACCATCTCGTCCAACCAATACCTGAAGGGAGTCCCTCCATCACATATTCAACACATGGTCATCCAGCCTTTGCCTGATGAACTACATAGAGGCAGGACTCATACATTCTTGAGGTATCTCATTCCTGGGCAGCTCTAATTGTTCAGAAATCTTTACTGCCATCAAGCTGTTTCTCTGCAACTTCATTGTGTTGTTTCTGGTTCTGTCCTCTGGGCCAAACAGAATAAATTTAGTCTCTTCTTCCTAGGATAGCTCTTCAAATACTTAAAAACAGTTATAACCTACTCCCTGAATCTTCTCTGCTTCAGGATAAAAAAAAAAAAACAACCCAGTATCCTGGACTCATGACAGACTCAAGATACTTTATCATCTTGGTCACTTTCCTCTTGATGCTTTTCAGCTGACCAATATCTGTTCTAAAGTGTGGCATCAACAAGAAGAGAAAAGGAATCACAGAGCCCTAGAAAACCTTGCTAAGCTTTGGATGCTTGCTGCTTGAGTTTAAGTAAATACTGCCACAAATAGTTCATTTCTCCATTAGTATCCCCTGGCCCTTATATTTGTCACAGCAGACATGGAAGCAATATCCTGTGAATGGATCAAGAGTAATTTTCTAGTCCCCAACAGCCTTCTCCTTTCTCCTCCCCAATGCCTTCCCTCTGAGATTACTTTCCAGCCACACTGTCTATAACTTATATGTACATATTTGTTTGCATATCATCTTTCTCATTAGAATATGAACTTCTCAAGATCAGAGTCCATGTTTTTGTTTTTCTTTGTCTCCTCAACACTTAGTACAGTGCCTGGGACAGAGGAAATAGTTAATAAATACTTGTTGACTGACTGACTGACTGACAAAGGAGTAGGGCTGAGTATCTTACTTCACAACTTTGGGCCAATTCACCTCAGCTACCCATTGTAACAGATGCAGAGGGTCCATGAATGCTCTTAGAGCTATCAAATGTGAAGATGAACATTTTCTGTTATCTTTCAGAATCATAAAGAACAAGAATGGTACTCAGGAAAACAGCTTTAAGGAAAATTCTTCCCTTGCTTCTTCAGCATAAACTTTGTGTCTGGAGAGAATGCCAGGGACCAGAGAGGTAGAGTACATCTCCTTCCTCTCCTTGTTAAATTAAAGTTAAATAAATATCCATTGCCAGGCAAAGTCACTTTCTGCATTCAGAATATTTAACGAAAGGTGATTATATAGGCAAACTTGAGTTAGTGATTACTGTTTAATGTGGGCAGTTTCTGAAGGTCATAGAAAAGGGAATTGGAGAGCAGGCCCTACGGTCAAACAAGACCCCTTTTCATACTAAGCACTAACTTAAATCTTGACTCTTCCCATTCTCTCCTTTGCTGCTTCCATTTTTCTTTCATTGAAAAGCACCTCTATTAACATGCAAACAGTATTTTATTTGCTCTTCAAACCACTCCCCTCTAAACCATACTATTTTGCAAGGCCAATGCCAACTACATAAAATCCCATTTTTTCCCTTTGTTGTATACATTCTTTGTTTTATGCTGCAATAACTTAAGAGAATGCAGAAATGAGAATTTTGTAAACATAGGAAATACAATTAGTGGGATTTATTGCACATACATACAGTTGGCTTTGTGTCATTGTGAATCATTTCCTTAATCCTCCCCTCAACTACTATGTCATTGTCTCATCCATCTAGTTGTATGCAAGATGGGGCCTCTGATTGTTATATCTAGATAAATGTCTGTGCACCATAAGCCATGTCTCATCATTGATCCATTGGAAGTGTGCTTTAAATGAGTCCTTTGGAACTTCCTTCCTGACTTCCCCATCAGCGTATGGAGACCAGTTAGTATGACTCTGTGACGTTGGGTAAGTCATATAGCTTCTCTTAACCTAACAGTTACAAACTAAGTTCTGTATTTGATACTTTTTTCTTATTCAGTCATTCAGTATGTTCAACTCTTCGTGACTCTGTGGACCACAGAACATTAATACCATCCATGGGATTTTCTTTGCAAATATTACTGGAGTGTTTTGCCATTTCCTTCTCCAGTGGATTAAGGAAATATAAGATAAGTGACTTGCCTAGGGTCATACAGCTAGTAAGTGTCTGAAGCTGGATTTGAACTAAGGTTTTCCTAATTCTAGGCCTGTTACTCTTTCCACTGAGCCACCTCACTGCCTATTGATACTTGTCAGGTTCTGTCTAACTCTTACATCTATAAAAGCATTCCATTCTACCTACAGATGCAATGGATCTAACATGACCCTGCTCTAGATAGTTAAGCTCTGTAACCTGGAACCAGGCACATTTAACTTCTAAATGGGGATGGGATGGGGGTGGTGGGGAGGGGAGTGACATTCAAAGACTCAGGAAAAAATTTATATGGACAACACAGTTTTTCCAATCACTCCCTCCTGATAGAGTAACATCATAGTGCTAAAGGAGACTCAGTGTGCTGTATTTGTAGGTGTTATCACCAGCAAGAAGCTATACCCACCTATGGATTTATAAAGGCAGACACCATCTATCATTGTCCATTTATGGGAAAAATCACTCTTGTGGTCTTTCCCATTAACTTGTGATCTGAGCTTCCATGGCAACCAGGTATTCAACAGTGATACCACAACAGATCTTGCTGATCTAGATAAGACCTAAAATTTCATATTGTGATTGCTTGTGCATCCATGTAGATCTCAACACATTGCACCCCATAACTTAGTAAAAGGTCATCAAGAGGTTTTGTGGATGAAAAATTTACCATACTATGGTTTTATTCTTCCCAAAATTTAGCTAAACTTGCTCTCTCTCTTTCTTTATATATATATATGTGTGTGTGTGTGTGTGTGTGTGTGTGTGTATGTACATATACATATATATACAAATATATACACATATATAATTTATAAATATATGAATTTATAAATATATAAATATAAATATATTATATATTATAAATATTATATATATATATATATATATATATATATATAGAGAGAGAGAGAGAGAGAGAGAGAGAGAGAGAGACAGAGACAGAGACAGAGACAGAGACAGAGACAGAGAGAGAAAGAAAGTGAGTTTGTCACCTTGCTTATAAGTGAATATGCTACATGGGAAAATAGAATTCAATGAGCCCACCTCTCTTGAATGGCACCTGACATGAAAGTCTGGAATTCACAATGTATGCCAGGATATAAATGGGACCAGGCCAGGGCAGGTTCACTAGTAGCAAAAAGGAAACTTGGGGAGATTTCCAGGGGACAATTTGATGTGGAATTCCTCTTAAGTTGATATTAAGGATCAATAAATTTCAAATTAATACCATTAGATATTTATTCCTCCCTTCATAGCCTGGATCTTTTGATCACATTCACTAATACTACCAAATATCAAAGACTTTTATACCTTTATGATATTAAATTTCTCATATGTTAGGGGAACTTAAAGCTAGTCATTTCCTTTAGTTTTATTATTTCTATGAATGTATCCTTCTTTCTTATTTAGGGATGACTTTTCATATTTTTCACCAGTCAAAAACATTTGGAAGAGAATTCATCTAAAGAAAGTCACCCAGTTAGGCATGAAGCTCTCCCTCCTTGAAATTCACAGCTCTCTTCCCTTCCCCTCCTTTTTTACTGCCTAAGAGATTTTTTTTTTAAATACAAAGGACAAGTGATTTATTTTTGGAATATTTCTAATAAATGAAATATTTCTTTATTCAGGGTGATTCAATTTGGAATATGTTTAAATACCATCCATTTCAGACTTTATTATTATAAATGTTTTATTAAAAGCTTACAATAAAAAGGATGTTAAATTTTTTATGGGAAAAATGTAACTAGTTATTCACTTAAGCATGAGATCCTCTCAGGGGAGTTCTGACTTTTTGGTATTTACAAATTATTCATCATTACATGCTGTCAGTTTGAAACAGGGAGAAAAGAACAATTATATCATTTTACTACTCTGATGTCATTTTAAGTTTCTGCAGAGTTGGGTCACAATGAGGTTCATGGGCATGCATGAGTGAAAGGGTGTAAGTAAATATGTGACCTGGAGAGTGAGTAGTAAGTAATAATAGTTGTACAGTAATACAGTGATAACAGTTCTAAGCAAAACACACTAACTTATGAATGTCCAGAGTCAGAGGCAGGAGTCGTGGTTCCTACATCACAGGGTTTTTGTGAGGATACGATGAGAAAATATACATAAAGTGCTCTTTCAAAACTTAAAGCACATGTACATATATGTATATATGCATATATATATATAATTATTATTGTGGTGGTGGAAGTGGTTGTGCTGTTTTTATAGTATTGTTTTGGTTATTATTATTATTATTATTATTATTATTATTATTATTATTATTATTATTATTATTATTGCATTTTGCTTGAAAATCTCGAAGAAGAACCCACTTTTCTTGAGGTGCCCCCTTCACTTCCAGATGACTCTAATTATTAGGAAATATTTCTTTATGTTAGGGCGTAGTAGGTGACATTCCACTTACTCTTCCACACAGATATCTTTGTTGATGTAGCCACACATGGTGAGATTTTAATGGATAAACAAGTTCTGTCGATGCTCTGACCCCTTTATCATTTATTAATCACCTTTTTGATTGAATTGAGAAAAGAACAACAAAACCGGCTGAGAGAACATTATTCATACCACTGGAGACTTTCAAGTGCTAAGGTCTGAAGAATTGTAGAGGGTCCAGACTAAGGATTATTTTTCAGGGAAGACACCTGGAGGGAGAAGGGAAGGATTGAATTTATCCTATATGACACTGATTCATGGCCCTTCGCTAATCTGGTTTCCCTTCCGAGAATAATCCAACTCTTCTATGCCTGTGGAGAGTTGTATGTTGTTCTACTGTGAAGATTGGTTAGGCTTCCAAGATTTTTATGCTGTGAGATTTATTCTGTAACTGGTCCTGATGGAGGTTATGAGTAGGTTGGTTGAATAGCTGCAAGAAGTACAAGAGGTAGGTGTTTAGCCTATAGCATAGCATGAACTAGGTGGTCCAATGGGTAGAGCTCTGTTCTTGGAGTTAGGAAGACTTATCTTCCTGAGTTCAAATCTGGCCTCAGACTCTTACTAGCTGTGTGACCCTGGGCAAGTCACTTAACCTTGTTTGTCTTACTTCCTCATTTGTAAAATGAGCTGGAGAAGGAAATCACAAACCATTTTCCAGTGTCTTTGCCAAGAAAACCCCAAATGAGGTCACAAAGAGTCAAACACGACTGGACAGAAAAAGCTTGAATACTCCATGCAAGTGTCTGAGTTGTTGTTGCTATTTCATGAGTGATCTTCCTATACTAGTATGAACTATTCTTTAATATGCCCCCCCCAAGCTGAGCAAGTTCATGCACTCTTGTAATCCCCGAGACTGAGAAGGTTAAGCTCATTAGGTGTTTGCACTAATTGGGTATCAGTATGATGAATCTGTGGGAGCAGGTGTCACCAGGTTATGTAAGAAAGGTTGGATTAACTTAGGTGGAAAAAAAGCAAGTCACATCTTCTGGACCATTTGGCACTGAGATCAGGCCTGTGAATGACCACTGAACTTTCAGCCTAGGGGAGATAGGGAAACCCTGTATTGAGGTGGTGGTGGGAGGATAGAGAGAGACAGAGAGACAGAGAGAAAAACAGAAAGAGAAAAGAAACTAGATTTGGACTAAGTTTCTGAAAATTTTTTCTATAATATCTGTTACCTGTTTCCTCTATGACCTTGGGAAAGTAGGCCAGTGTAGGGGGTGTGTGCATCTGTGTGTGTGTGTGTGTGTGTGTGTGTGTGTGTGTGTGTGTGTGTATGGCTGTGTATAATGTTAAGCAAGGACAATGGAATGAAGAGTTTTAAATGTCAAACAGAGTACTTATATTTAATCCTGGAAGTAATAGGGAGCTACTAGAATTTATTCATTGAGGGTGAGGGAGGTTTTACATGGTTAGACCCATGCTTTAGAAAAATTTACAAACGTAATAGACTTCTTTTCTGCTACTTTCATATGTCTGCCTTTGCCCACCTCATAAATGCAATACATACCAGCATATGAAGTACCGAATGAAATCCCTGAGTGAGTATTAACCTGTTTACTGCACCTGTGTAGAATGCTTTAGTGTTTGGAGACTGGCTCAAGAGAGTTAAATGTTGTTGTGTACTTAGGCTATAAACAGATTTAAAGCCAACTTTGTGGTTTTTGTTTGTTTGTTGTTTTACAACCCTTTTGAATATGAGAAGACTGGGCTCTACTGCTTTGGGGAAATTACAAAGTTCTTTCAATAACTCCAAGCTTCTCCTTGAAACCAAAGCCCATTTTTAAAATACCAATATTCTTCTGGTCTTCTTGCATGGCTGTGTGTGATGGTAAACTACAGTCACCAGGAAAATGAAATTGAAAATCACCCCCAGGGCAACGGAGTGGCAGATGGAAGGCACAAGCAGATTATAACACATTATAAATAAGCAATTGTGGAAAAGTAGGACAGTAAATATACCACTACCAATGTTGTGTTATCAGGAGAACTTGAAGGTCCTCAGCACGTTGGATGGATCTTCCGTGGTAAGTTTGTAGGAGGATGTTGACAAGAGTAGCACAAGATGTACTTTTAGTACATGGCTTTTAGTCTATGTGTTCAAAAGAGTACACCTATCAAATAGATCACAGACACATTTGGGGATTTTGAATACCTAATTTTATTACTCCTGAAATGAAGACAGTCTTTCCTATCTACAATTCTGATAATAAAAGAGTTATGGACATATAGGCAATTGATCTATTATTTATAACCAAGGCAAAGAATTCAAGTTCTGTCTTTATGATAAACTTTCAAGGTAACCCAGGGTCTGAGCTCAACTATTCCTTCATTTTCCCCCTGTCTTCATCCCTCTCAACAAATTATAGTATTCAAAGGTCACAAAACTGAAGGTTTGAAAATGGAGGCATTAGTTAACAATTTATCTCTCCACTACTTAAAATTCTGAAAATCCCAAAGCAGGATTAAGTAGCAAGGAAACAGACAACTCCAGAAAATGTTTCAGAAGGCAGGTAATTTTTATTTGTTTTAACACAGAAACTTCCTTATTCTTTTTTTTCAGTTCCAAATTCTCCCTCTCTGTCTCTGTGTCTCTGTGTTTGTGTCTCTGTGTCTGTCTGTATGTCTCTGTCTCTCTCTCTCTCCTCTTCCTCCTTCTAAACAAAATCTATACAAATTATGTATAGTCATGCAAAACAAATTTCCTGAAACTTCTTTTATACTGGTGACTTTGCTTGCATATATTAGGTGCTTAATAAATGTTGAATTGAATTTGTTGAATTTTCTTAAAGTCAGATGCATGAATCAAAATTCCTTGTCAAAAAAAGCAAGAAAAAGCACAAACAAAAAAAAATACTTAAAGTGCAGTTCTCTATCTAGAGGAGCATTTCATTATGAGTCCTTTGGAGTTATGGTGGGTGATTATGTTGTTCAGAATTAGTCTTTCAAAAAAAAAGAATTACTGTCTTTCAAAGTTGATTACCTTTATTTTTATTACTCTCTAGGGTTTTGTCATTGTCCTGCTCACTTCACTTTGCATCAGTTCTCAAAAGTCTTCCCAGCTTTTTCTGAAACCATCTTCTTCACTATTTCTTATAACACAATAGTGTTCCATCACATTCATGTATCACAACTTGTTCAGTCGCTCTTCAATTGATGAGCATCCCCTCAGTTTCCAAGCCTTTGCCACCACAAAAAGAGTTGCTATAACTATTTTTGTACATATGGGTCCTTTTCTTCTTTCTCTGATCTCTTTGGGGTATAACTCTACTAGTGGTATTGCTAAGTCAAATGGTATGCACAGTTTAGAAGCCAAGTCATAATTGGAGTAGCTGTGACCCCCAGTTGTGGGAGCTCACTGATGATGTGGAGATCTGACAGCTCTAAGAAGAACATTAGAATCAGTCATGTTCTGAGGCCCTTTCTCCACCAGCATGAGACCAGAGATCTGTGCAAATATCCTTAGGTAAACCTATTAAGTTTATAGGAGCTATAAATTTCATGCCTGGGTTGTCTTTTCACTTTTCTGGCACAGGCGAACTTATTACACAACCACCCTTTTAAAAAGCATTTACTACAAAACAGTAGAGAATGGACAGTAGAGACTCATCACCTCTAAAGCCTCCAGAAATTAGCAGACAGTAAATCAGGGAGAGAAGCTAACCAATGGTTTTTATTACTAATAGATTTATGGAGGTTTATAGAGGTTAGGCAAAGTCAGTTGTTGACAAAGAATTTTAATTCAAACATCTTGACTTGAAAGAAAATTCAACAGATTCAATTCAACATTAATAAGTACCTAATATAGGCAAGAGAAGCAACCAATAGAAGAGAAGTTTCAAGAATTTACAATTTACACGTAGCAGAACTCAAAAACTGTGAAGGGTCACAATGAATGGAAAGGTCATTGGCATTAAACAACCCTTTAACAAAAAGGTAAGAATGGAGATCAATACAGAAAAAGTAACTACATATCAGGAAACTGAGAAGGGTTGTACTGACCTCCAGACTTGTGGGAGTACGTGATATTAGAAAAGTATGTCTCATGAACAAACAAAACTAAAGACATTGGAAAATAGCATACCTTACGGACATTCACGCCCTTGCCAGTGTGAACCAATGACCACCTAGTAAACGCAGAGAGAACAAGTCCCACCAAACTCTTCCCTCCTTCATTCTTTCTATATAAGGGAGGGAGGATAAGTACTAATTCAGAATAAGGAATGTAGGGTCATTGATTTGCAGGTCAAAAACATAGAAGATATGAATATACTTTTCATGAACAATAACTTTTCTTCCCCTTCAAATCTGTTTATAGACATCCTACAAAAGGTAAACTAGTGTCATTTTTGAAGTTGGTATTTTTAAATCGACTCTCATGGGGCAGAATTGACTACTTTGTCAGGAGAGATGAAGAGAGTTAGGTTCCTAGTAATGTACCCTCTTTTCATCTCTGCCTGTTGAAGTGCTTCTCCACCCCAAATCACCAAGTTCCACATATCCATAAACCTTTCTCTGTGACCTTAGTCATAAACTTTCATAGAGACATTATGTAGAACTCTTCTTTATCTCCTTCTATTCTACCATGTAATGTGTTTCTTTTATACTCGTATTTCTAGTATATTAAAATATTTTTGAGTGTAGAGATTATATCATTTTTCATCTTTGTAGCCTTCTCTAACAGGGTGTCATATACACATGTCAATACATCAATAATCTTGCTATGGGAATTCTTTTTGTTCATGAAGATGACAACCAGCTGTGACCTAGCAGAAAAGTCTGAGGGAGTTGCCTAAAACTCAGGCAGTTTAAGTGACTTTGGCCCACAGTTATTAAACAGGTTAAGTGGCTTGCCCTTGTCCTCGGCCCCACAATTATTAAGTATGAGAAATAAGTTTGGAACCCAGCCTGAATCCAAATTCAGGAGTCCACTGTGCCAGATTGCCTCTCTGTCATATACATAATTGGTACATAATAAATGCTTATTGAATTGAATGAAATGTTCTATAGCTGGGCCACTATTCTTGTTTGCCTACTCTAGACATGTTCTTATTTGTCAATGTCCTTCCCAAAGGTGAGGAAAAGCGTCAAAAAATGAAATCTATACTTCATATGTGGTCAGGTCAGGATAGAGTAAACTAGAATTATCAACCCTGTGGTTCTATATAAAGTATACTTTTCCTGGTGTAGTTTAAGATCAAATTATGCTTTTATTCGGCTGTCTGTCATGCAACACCATTGACTCTTGCTGAGCTTGAAGTCCACTAAAATTTAAGGGTCTTATTCACGTGAACCAGTATCTAGTCAAGCTTCCTCCATCTTATTCTTTTACAGCTAATTTTTGTAACAGAAGTGTAAGGGTTTACGTTTTTCATTGTTAAATTTTACCATGCTAGGTTCAATCCATCATTTTAGCTTGCCAAACATTTTTTGAATTAAAAACACATCTTTATAAAGTCCCTACTATGGGCAAGGCCAGTGCACAGGAAACAAAAACAAAAATACAATCTTGTCACCACCATTCAATATGTTTACTGTACCATTCAATTTTTTGTCATCTGATAATTTGATAAGCATGGAATCTATGCCTTTACCAAGTCATTGATGAAAATGTTGAATGTCAAAGGGCCAAACATAGAGCCCTAAGATGCTCCAATTGACACCTTTCTATGTGTAGCTGTTCATCACTATAGTGACTCAGTTTGGGGCTCATCGTTTACCTATTCCTTATTCTACCTAGTTATACACTATCTGTGCACATATCTCTCCTTTTTGTCCACAATAATATCATGAGGTAGTTTTTCAAATGTCTCACCAAAATCAAATACACTATGTTTGTGGCATTCCCATGATCTAATAATAAAGTAATCACCAAAAAAGCAAAATAATGTTTATCTGAGACGACCTATTATTGGTGAATGCATGATGTTTATCTCTCTAAGTATTTATGAAGTATGTCTTTAATTACATATCATGGAGTTTTGTCAGCAGTAAAATTCAATTTCAGTGATATATAGTTTGAAGGTATTACCCTATTTCCTTGAAAATGGAGATGTTTGACAGTCTAGTACAGTTGACCTGAAATCCTAATCCAAATATCATTTCAATACTCTTCAATCTTACTTTTATTTGTGGCACAGCTGTAAAAGCCCTTAGTGTATCCTTTGCATTCAACAGTGACATCAACTCACTGCCAGCTTGTGCATTCCTGATGGAATGTTTCCTTTAAATGCTTCCAGTTCCTTTCTTTTTTTATTCACCTTATTTAGCGTGTTGGTCTTGCTTCTATATTCTATTCCTTAGTACTTCAGTGGATACGTGGTCTCATTTAGGTAAGTGCTCTAGCAGTTTAGATTATATTTTTCTCATCTCGTTCTTCTTGTCCATCCTCTTCCACAAATACTCCCAAGAGGACCAAGCAAATGCACTGGAAACCATCGTGATAGATCTTAATATTACTAGGTCACTCACTCAGGTCATCCATCTGTTATCACTTGCTCTCACTACATGACCAGCCTATATCTGTTCCTAATTTTATATTTCCTGGATACCTGTCAGCAGACTATATATGCTCCCAAGAATAGACTTACCTGCTTTTTGAGGCTTATCACTGGCAGGCTGTCCAATTGATAAAGAAATAGACATCATAACTGGTTATAATAATTTTATAAAGCAATGTAGCCAATGGAAATCAATTGCCACAACAAGGAGATCAAAAGAACTTAGAAACCATACATCAACCATAAAACATTTGATCTTGCCAAGTAGAGAAATATGGCAGCCAAGGACTTCATGATTTAGAATATAAATGTATTTCTCAAATCTTGTGGAAGAACATAGTGGGAGATTATTAGCAATATCACTAAGTAAAGATAAGACATGGGTCCAAACAAAGTAAAAAAAAAAAACTTAACAAGAAACCCAATTTAAGGAAGCCTTTTCAACAACTTTAAGGACAAAACTGGGAGGGAAACAGATGAAAACAAAAGATCTGCAAAGGTTTTATAGCAAATTCTTCACTTGTGAATACAATGGAACAACCACATATGAACTCAAGCATTTCCTTCCCAGATGTGTTGAGTGAGGAAGAGAACATGGCACTGATGTAAAAACAAACAAACAAACAACAAAACCAAAAGTGAAAAAGCATCTTGACTAGAACAAGTGTATACAGAGGAAATCCATGTTGGTGGCAACAATTTCAAGGGAACTGATCAATCAATTCTCCAGTTATCTGAAAAAAGATATCAAAGGAATAGAAAAACAAACTTGGAGGTTACTACCAAAAAAGGCAATGGAAAAATATCAATAACTATTGACTTCTATGTCTATTTTCTCATCTAAGTAATACTTCTATGAGAGTAAATTATACATGCATGTTTGAAGAAGGCATTGAGAAGAGAGCAAACAGGTTTTGCAAATGATATTCTCTAGTATATCATACTTTGACAATCACAGAGTTGACTGAGAGGTGTACAAAATACACAAGTCCCCTGTGCTTATTGGTAATTGACTACAGAAAAGCATTTCATTAAATGGGACAGAATGACAGCATAAAGGTTCTTTTCTCACAAAGATTCTCTCATGCATACATTAAAATCATGCAAGATTATTTGAAAGATATAGCAACATAATTAACAATGAGATTATAGATACGTTGAAATATTCAACAATCCTCTGATAATTAACATCAAGCAAGGCATAAATACATCAACCAATCAATCAATAAACATTTATTAAGTACCTTGTATATGCCAAGCTCTGTGCTATGTGATGGAGATAAAAAAGATGGGGATACAAGAGACAATTTCAGTCTTCAAACAGTTTACAGTCTGATGGGGGAGACAATATGCAAACAAATATATACAAGGCAGGCTATATACAAGATAAATAGGGGATAAAAATAACAGAGGAAAGGCACTGGGATTAAAAGGGTTTGGAGAAAGCTTCCTGTACAAGGTGGAATTTTAGGTGGGAACTTAAAAGAAACTAGGGAGGTCAATAGTTGGAGCAGAGGAGGGAGAGTGGTTCAGGCATAGGTGACAGCAAGGGGATATACCTAGAGCCAAGAAAGGAAGTGTCTTGTTTGTGGAACAAATGGTATCACTGGATTGAAAAGTACGTATGAAGAAATAAAATTTAATAAGAGTGGAAAAGTAGGAGGGGTCTAGGTTATGAAGGGCTTTGAGTACCAAACAGAGCATTTTGTATTTGCTTTTGGAGGCCATGGGAAGCCACTGCAGTTTATTGAGTAGGGTGGTGACAAGATTGAACCTGCACTTTATGAAAATCTCTTTTGTGACTGAATGGACAATGGATTAGAGTAGAGAGAGACTTGAGGCAGGCAGACCCACCAGCAGGCTATTGCAATAATCAAAGCATGAGGTGGTGAGAGCCTATGATAGAATTGTAGAAGCATCAGAGGAGAGAAGGGGGTATATTTGAGAGATGTTGCAAAGGTGAAACTGAGAAGCCTTCAAAACAGATTAGGTGGTAGGAGGAAGGGGAAAAATACTGAGAAATACAGGATGGATATCAGATTGAGAACCTGAGGGCCTGGGAGGATGGTGTTGCCCTCAGAAGCCATAGGGAAGATAGACTAGGTTTTAGGGAAAGAAAATGAGTTCAGTTTTGGACATGTTCACTTAAAGGTGCCTACTGGATATCTGGTTCTCAATATCTGAAAGACAGTTGGAGATGCAAGATTGAAGGTTAGCAGAAAGTTTTGGGGCAGAATAGGTAGATTTGAGAATCATTAGTGTAGAGATAATTAAATCCACTGGAGCTGATGAGATAAACAAGTTACACTTGCTATGTTTACAGAAGTATTTTTTATGATAATGAAGGGTATCTGGCATAGAATTCAAATCAAAATATTTTTTCTATATGATAGAAGGTGAAGTCCTTTGACTTGTGCTAACTGTATTAGCCCCATAAATATTACATTGTCTTATAAAGATAATGAGAATCACTCAAAAGATTTTGGCGTAGCTATACACCCCAGAAAATAACCAAATGAATGAAGAATGACATTTATGCAAAACAGTATATGCAGTTCAATGGATGGCCCACAGAGCTGGTTCATCAGTGCATATATCTAGAAAATTCACAGAAAATAATCAGTGAGCTAGGGCTAGGACTGAACGAAAGGAACAGACTGAAGTGATTATATCTGAGAAACCACACAAATCTTTTTTTTCCTTTTTTTCTTTTTAGGCAATTGGCATTAATTGACTTGCCCAGGGTCACACAGCTAGTAAGTGTCAAGTGTTTGGTCTGAGGCCACATTTGAATTCAGGGCCTCCTGACTTCAAGGTGCTCTATCCACCACAAATCTTTTAGGACTCCAAAATTTCTTCCTGAAACAAACATCTTTGTATCACTAACATTCTTCCAATGATGTTGTTTGCCCATGAGTCTTGTGATATTGAAATCAGTTATGCAAAGAAGTGTGCCATGTCTATGAGTAGTCTGTAACACATCACAAACAAGGAATTTTACAGGAAGAGACCCAAAGGATGTCATGAGAGACATGTTTGACCATTACATAGCAAGATTAAGAGATAACTAAAATCAATCAACTGATAAACATTTATTAAGTGCCTACTATGTACCAAGCACTATGCTAAGCACTGGACAGACCATGTGCTCTACTGATATCTATGCAATGTCCATATGATGTGACAAAGGCTTCCAGCATGGTGAATTGGCCCACTAACGTGAATTTTAGAGAGGTAGCGAGGCAACTAAGTGGTGCCATGGATAGATTACGGGGTCTGGAGTAAAGAAGACTCATCTTCCTGAGTTCAAATCCAGTCTCAAATGCTTACTAACTCTGTGACCCTGGGCAGGTCACTTAACCCTGTTTGCTTCAGTTTCCTCATCTGTAAAATGAGCTAGAAAAGGAAATGGCAAACCACTCCAGTATCCCTGCCAAGAAAACCCCAAATGGAGTCACAAAGTGTTGGACATGGGAAAACAACTGAAACAAAGTAAAGAGTAGCACAGAAAGAGCAAATATGGATGAGTTGTGAATCGCATCATTAGACAAAATTGCCACATTGATAAGACCACTAATCAGTTGGAGTCTTGAAATATTGGAAAAGACTGTCATTATTAGGATTATGCTTCATTTTCTACCACTCTGTCACCAAACCCACAGGAATGGAAGAGGACTGCATTGTAAAGAAGGCGGTTTTGTTTTATTTTGGTTGGGGTTCTTGGGTTGGCATGATTAAAATTTATCTTTTAGTATTAATCCCATTGATGCTGATGATGCTCTTTATACTTAGCTAATTTGGTGTTTAGGAAGCAGACTCAGTTGGCCAGTAGAATTATACTCAAAGCCTTTTTGGGAACTTGCTGGAAGTTGGGTTCTTATACCACAATCCTTGAGAATGTTCTGTGATTATGCTTACTAGAATAGAAGAAAAAATTCTTCTCCCAACATTTGACCTGATTTTGCCTCTCTTTCCCTTTGTAATTTATCATGAATCTTAAAATAAAGTTGTGGCCTCCTGGATTTTTGATTATTTCCATTCTATGACCCAGTTCTTCCTTATTGTTCAGAATCATTTCCTGAATAACTCATTCTCTGATCCCTTGTGCTACCTTTTGAAGGGAAAAAAAGCAAGTCAAAATTAATCAGCTATTTCAATTTTAGCAGAGGGAGAGCTCTAACAGACAACAGTGCTGTTACTATTTCTTATTTATTTATTTTTGGCCAGGTTTGCAATTTGTTTCTCAAATTTGTGGTTCATTTTTGCTTTTTGGTGAGCTGTTGGTATTATTATCATTTTGCAGTATTGTTTGTGTTCCTCTTTTAATTGATCCTAATGTAAATACTCCCCATCAGTGCTGCCCCATTCCAGTATGTGACTATACTTTAATGCATATGTGTACTCAAAGTGTTTTTGCCCAATCCCTTCCAAATGTTATGCCCTTACATTACCTTATTCTATTCATGAATCACAACACTATGTTGCACCCATACTTATTACCTCAAATTTACCTTCTTGAATTTAGTTTTCTGATAACCTTGTTTGTTCCCAACACTTTATACATTTGTATAATGATATGAGACTATGGATTTTATTGCTGCCCCTAATCCTGATAACTGTCTCTTATGAATTACTTCTCTTTGTCAATGATACAATTTTTCCTCTTTCATACCCACTGTTTCTGTCAAGAAGGAATGGCAAGATATAGATGACTTGAATTCTATTAATGTAGGGAAAATAGCTTGCTGATTCATGTGCTTGGCCAAATTAGAAAACCTAGAAGATTAAGAGAAGGAAAACAAATTGCAAAATATCCATGAGCAGCCACAGCATGGGATATACATTATATTTTCTGAAGAATCCTTTCACTTTTCTTTTTTTAAAGCATTTTTTGTTTTTATATTTCCCAATATATTCTTTCCTCTTAGTGATCCATTCCTTATGACAAATGCAAAAAAGAACAACAATTTTTTTTTAAATCAGCAAAACTAACACAGTTGAAAAGAAAAGCTGGCATTATATGAAGTATTCCACATGAAAAGTCCTCTAGTTTTGAAAATAATATAGAGAGATACCTTTGCATTGATCCTAGGACCAAGCTTAGTTATATTTTCAGAACTTTCAGTTTAAATTGTTTTGAGGTTGTTTCCATTTACATAGTTGTAGTCATTGTGTGTATTTTTCTTCCTAGTTCTGCTAATTTCACTTTGTATCAGTTCATATAGGTCTTCCCATGCATCTCTGTATGCATACTTTTTATTGTTTCTTACAGCATTTTACTCATTTACTCCATTTTACTCATGTGGAAGAGAGAGGTAGTGCATAGTGAATAGAGAACTGGCCTGAAAGGTAGAAAGACTTGGGTGAAGTCTTGCCTCTGACACATACTGGTAGTGTAATCCTGGGCAAGTCACTTCCCTCTCTCAATTTTCTCAACAACTCTCTAAGACTGTAAGTTGCAAAGAAGGTACCAACTTGTATTGGTAGAGGGAATTTTCCCACCTGGGAGTTTATCAGTAAATTCATTGGTCCAGGACCTATCCCTGTCATATACCACAACCTGTTCAGCCATACTCTAATTAATGGATATCTACTTTATTTCCAGTTCTTTGCTACTACAAAAAGAATACAATAAATAATTTGATGTATAGGTGGTGTATTTTTTTTTGTCCTTGACTTCCCTGGGATATACACAAGTAGGGTTTCTCAGCTAAAGATTATGAGCATTTTAGTTACTATCAACATAATTCCAAATTGTTTTTCAGAATAATGGTAGAAATGCATTGTAGTGCATTAGAATGCTTATTTTCCACAGCTCCTTGAAGGCTATTTGTTATCTTTTCCAATTTATTGGGCGTGAGATAAAACCTCAGTTATTTTTATTTTTTTTATTCTTAGTGATTTGGTATAATCATTCATGTAGTGAATAGTTTACAATTCTTCTACTGAGAACTTTTTATCTTTATCCTTTGATCCCATATCCACCGTGGAGTGGCTTTTAGTCTTACATTTTTCTATTAGTTCCTGTATATCTTGGGAATCAGACCTTTATCTGAACAATTTGATGGAAATGTTTTTTCCCAGTTGATTATTTCTTTTCCTATTCTTAGTTGTGTTCATTCAGTTTGTGCAAAAGCTTTTCAATTTCATGAAATCAAAAGTATCTATTTTATCTTTTGTGATCATCTGTATCTCTTCATTTTTTGTTTAATAATGTATCTCCTAGGCATAGCCATGGAAATTACCTGATCTGATTTTCTTCTATTTTTTAATGTTCTGATCTTTAATATTCAGGTCATGTATCCATTTTGATTTTATTGTGTCATATGGTTTAAGGAGTAGGTCTAAACCTAATTTTTAGCAAACTGCTTTCCAGTATTCCTAGGAATGCTTGTCAAATAGATACTTTTTTCTCTGGCAATTTATATTCTTAGGTATATCAAAGATTAGATTATGAAGTTTAAATTTAGTGGTTTTTCATCATCTAATCTATTAGACTAATCTATTTAAAAATCCATACAAAAGTGTTTTGATCAGAGGTCTAAAAATTCTTGATCTCTACTTCTTAAAAAATATTCTTCTTAATGTCCAAATGAATATTATTTTGTATAATTCTGTAAATAAATTATTTTGATATTTTGCTATGTTGCTATATTGCTATATTTTGCTATATTTAGCTATATTGCTAAATTTATAAATTAACTTATGTAATACATTGTTCTGATTATATTGACATGTTTAAGCCATAAGCACTTAACTATCTCTCCAATTATTAAATTCTTTATTTCTTTAAGGAACATTTTACAGTTTCATCTGTATAGGTCTTGAGTATATTTTGGTTGATTGGCTTCCAGATATTTCATGAATTTTGTATTTATATTAATTGTATTTCTCTTTCTATTTTTCCTCATGGATTTTTGTATTGTTTTATAAATAAAAATACTGTTGATTTCTGTGTATTTGTTTTGTATCCTGATATTTTACTGAAGCCATTAATTATCTCAATTACTTTCTTTACTCATTCTCCAGGATTTTCCAAGTAATGTTGTAGGCATTATATGACATATTATTATGAACAACTGAAGATAGTTTTATCTTTTCTTTGTCTATGTTTATGCCTTTAAATTCTTTCTGTTATTTTATTGCTACTTTAGATTTGGGGCACTGGTGCTGGGTCACCAAAGGCTGGGGACCTACTCCTTCCTTTTTCTTTTGGTACTTCTCCAAAATGGACTTATCAAAAGGTGGCATTCAATGGATAATATTAACCAGATATGGGGTAGGCAATTTAATCCTCTGCAAATAAGGAAAGATATACCTAGGACTCATAAGCAGGTAATAATAACAAAGTAATTCATAATAAAGTAATAATAGCGAACTTTTAGCTTTAGGAAAGATAAGCAACTTAAAGTGTTTTGAGATTTGCAAAGTTCCTTAACTATAATATTTCATTTGATCCTTAGAATAACTCTTGCAGGTGGGGGGCTATTATTATTCCCATTTTACAGGCAAGAAAACTGAGGTAGAGAGAGGTTAAATGACTTGAATGGTCAGATGGCTAGCAAGAGTGTGAAATGGGATTTGACCTTGGGTCTTCCTGATTCAAAATTCAGAATTCTATACACTATGTCACCTAGTTTTCTTATTAACAGAACAGGATTCATTAACGTATAACTACTCTTACAATCTTCTGAGAGTCTAATGCTTAACATCCTCAGACCATAAAATAGTTTTTAAGATTATTAATTAGTTGTTTTACTTTTCAACTCAGTGCTATACTCTCCAATCCACTCCTGACTCTTGTCTGCTCGTAAAATTCCATCCTTTGGCCAATCTGCCTGTCATTGAATATGTCCAGTTTATGGACTTCGCCTGCTGTCGCTTGGCAGATATTACCACCAGTCTATTCACCAACTTTCGGACATCTTTAATCCGCTAGGTAACCTTCAAGCTTCAGAGAAATCCATATATGTTAGGTAATAATTCCAACATCAAAAGTAGTATTGAAGGCCACCTTTAAACTTCAGCATGTCCATTTTGAGGTTGTCACCTAGTTAGGAAAGGAAACATAAAAGAGGAAATTCCATACCCATTCCATGATCAGACTTGGCTATGTAGAATATGGAATATAGCTGCCATGTACACGTAGCTGCACAGAGTCTGAGGGGGTGGGGTTAGGGATGGGATGGGCCACAACTCTTGGGTCACAACTCAAAATAATCCTGCAGGATCTATAGTCAGAAAGGAAGAGAGATGTTCTTCAGGTAGATGAATGATCCTAAAGTTTTATAATTTTATCCTATTTTCAATTTCAGCTCATTTTACTTGTATAGAATTTGCGTATTCTTTTAACATTGTTGCCTTTTGACAAATTTCCACCCACTTAAATTCTTTTGGGTTCCAAATATGTTAATACCTCTTTGCCAGGTACACTCAATGTCTGACCAAAAACACATCATTCTTTTAGGTAATTAAATTCAATAAGCATTTATTTATTAAGCATTAACTATATGAAAAGTTCTGTGATAAAGTAAGTGCTAGGACCACCACCACCACCACCACCACCACCACAACAACAATAATAATAATAACAATAAGCTAACATTTATATAGTGTTTACTATGTGTCAGGTACTGTACCAAGAACTTTACAATAATGATCTCATTTAATAAAACATGAAATAGTCCTCTCCTCAAGTATGTGGTACAGGATGCTATATTATACAAACAGACAAATAAAAATTTATATTTGATAATAGATAAAGAATTAAGAACTGGCTATACTGGGGAAGGCTTCATGGAAGAAGTGGCAAATGGGATGAGTCTTGAAGGAATAGAAAGAACGTGTGAGGTGAAGATGAGGATGGAATGTTTGGACTTGATTCTTTCAGTGAAATACTTTTCCCTTCCTTATAGGGACAATGTTTCGTCTAGTAGTATTAGGGATAGGCCTAGGATAGCTCCTTATAGTGCTAGATCTTGGTGAATGACTAGTAGTATTTTAAACATCAGCTCCACAGGCTCAGTCAACAAGACCTTATGAAAGTGCCTGGTGGGTCTCGACCTTGAGTTACCAGTTCCTTTCTGCATATATGCGTGTAACACCAGCCATCCAAATGTCCATGTTCTACCCACAATGTTCCCAGCTTCCTAACTAGGGCCATGAATATTTCAATTATAATTCATAACTTGCTTGGCATATTGCCCCCATTCCCATTTGGTTGCTATCTTGCTTTCCCTACTTAGTGTGGCACCACTGCATTCACTCTCTTAATATTTAAACGAAAACACATTTACTGTAAATCAAGAATTAAGGATAATAGCATTATATATTTGAGTGATAAGAGTAGCTCCAGATGAACTCCCACTCTCCCTTTTTGTGTTGTCTTTTTTTTTTTTATGGGAAGGGAGATGCTGTTGTGCCCAGGTAATTCTGTATAAAATGTTTTTAAGCTTCCTGGTTTTTAAAAGTGAAATGGAGAAGAATGTGGACTAACCTCACCATACTTCATTTCCCCCTGTCCACTAGTGAGACTAGAAGTCAGTGATTTCTGTCTGCAGGCTGATAGCAGATGAATAATCGTCCTCTTTTCATCAGCAGTCAGGTGAAACCTTTCACCTAGTATTTTCGACGGCTAGTCATAGAAAAAATATCCAGGATAGTCAAGGTAGTCAGCTTTCCTCTCTCTATCTCTTCCTGAATATTTGGCTGACACAATCAAAAGTTTAAGGGCAAATCAACCTCTCAGCAGACTCATTGCCTGGCATGGGTTCCCCCTGGCTGCTCACACAGTCAGAGGCCTTTGCTTTCTCTCAGTATGCATACAGGTCAGACTGAAAGAATAAACAAGTATAGGGCACATGCTGCAAGCTAAAAACCTGGAAAGTATAGAGCACTGCCTTGACCCTTTTCAAAGGTCTTCCACAATTTGTAATCATGCTTGACCCCGTCAGTCATTTTGTACAGAAGTTATACTCCCTGGAGCTATTGAACTCTCCATTTCCATGCCTCATTGGTGCCTAAAGATAAGGAAAGCATAGAGTGAAAAACAGCTACTCTCTGGCAGTGAGTGGTTGTGGCAGCAAGTGGACATTCTTTCTTTCATTAAAACATTTTGTGGCCCCTGCAAAATTACATTGGGATCAGAAATCAATACATGTTAGGTAATAATTCCAACATCAAAAGTAATTATCCTTTCTGCATAGTCATTTTCAGTTGTATCCAACTCCGTAATACCTTTTGAGGTTTTCTTGCAAAGATACTGGAATAGTTTACAATTTCCTTCTCCATCTCATTTTACAGATGTGGAAACTGAGACAGAAACAAGGTTAAATGACTTACCCAGGGTCACGTAGCTAGTAAGTGTCTGAAGATGGATTTGAATTCAGGTCTTCCTGGCTCTAGGCCTGGCACTCTATTGTGCCACCTAGCTGTTCTACACTACTATTAATATAATGCTCCTATTAATATTATATGTATTAAACATAATGTAATCCAAAGAATCACTTTGTACAGCTGCCTAAGTTCTATGCAGAACATATTACACACATACATGCCAAAGTAACACGTGCCATTAGTGTATTAGCATATGAAACCTCAAACAAAAATTTCCTGACAAACATATAGAGCATGCACAAATAAAAAAGCAAAACAAAGAAAAAAATATGTAATTATACTTAATGTAAGACCCACAAATAACATATAATAACACACAGTTACAACCAAAGGGTACATTAAATAAACGTATATTTATATATATGTATATAATATATTTTAATCTTTCTCAATTTCACCAAGATGGTGAGTATTTTGCTTTTTACTAACATTAGTTTTATTATATGAGGAAATTTAGATGATAAATACCCAAACCTTGCTCTTTTGAGCTTCAAGTTTATTACAATATTTCTCATATGAAATGAACTAAATTTGCAAGTCTATTTCTTCCTCTTCCTTAACACTCTCCCATAATGACCCCAACAAAAGGGTTTATTGAGTGATGTGGTATACATATGTCTTTGTGTGCATTAATGTATGTATGTATGTATACATATGTATATTACATGTAATCTAAGGATATTGAGGTATATATTCTCATTTTAAGTGGCATTTGCATTGATCACATTGCAGTACAAATGAGGTCTAGAGCCACAAAGCCTGATTTTGAGTATCGACTCCTATTTATTGGTTACATAATCCTGGGCAAAATAAATTTTTTTTTCATAATTTTGATTACTTACCTTACGGGCTTGCTCTGAGAAAAGTGCTTAATAAACCTTAAAATATTATATAAATTGTTACAATTTTATTTTCTCATTATTCTCATTTTTGATAGAATTAAGATAGAAATGGACTTAGCAAAGGTCACTCCTATTTTTTTTTATTCTTTTATGTTTCGTGTTCTGAAGGTTGTTGTTCAAATGGATTAAAGGATCACTTTTTGTAATTGAATATAAGTATTGAGGTCCAAGCCCATGTTATACAAGTTTACTGAACACATCTTTGGGAGAATTCCAGTAGCAGAGAGGTTGACTGGGATGTTGTAAACAAACCTATTCTCATACTGGTTTAAGTTCTTCCACTTAGTCTCTATGCTTTTACAGTTGTTTTTAATTCACAGTTTAGGGATTATGAATATGTGGCATGGTCATGTCTATTCAAAATGTTTTTCTTAAATTTGTACGGATCAGTGTTATCCAGTTGGTTGTGGTGTCATTTTTGTCTCTGCTAATGTTCCAGTTTAAGGAAAATTCATTTGTTGAATTCTCAAGTATATTTGGGGTCTTTACTTGTTATAGAAAATTTGTCATCTGTTAGTTTATACAAGATAGTGAGCTTCTGATGTATAATTCTAGCCATAACTTTATGTCTAGGTTTTCAATAGCTGCTAAATTTTTGTGACCTACAATGAGGCATTTCCTAGTTTCTACAATTTCCTTGTATAGTTTGCATTGATAATACTGGGCTCCTTAGGGATGTCTTTTTTTTTTTTTAATAATTCCTGCAGGTAATAATCTGGTGCTGAATTTCTGTCATAAACCCTTCTATTTCTGTAAATCATCCACATGATCAAACAATTTGTTTGCTAATTCTTTGTCAACATATTTGGTTGAGTTCATGGGGTTATTGCTGTTACCTCTAAAACTCTTTCAATTACTGAAACATTTATTCCGTGAATGTGTAATAGGTTTTAAAGAATGTTTAGCTATCTGCAGTGAAGGTGCCATTTCCTTGCTACCTGGACAAGGAATAAGGAAGGGAGCTCACTAACAGAGCAATTCTGTACTGGCTGGAAATTATGATTTTTCTCTCATTTCCCCCCCCCCCTTTTCAGTCAGTGGTTCAGAGTGGATTCTAAGATCCAGTGGGACTACATGCAGGCTCATGTGGTTATTAAAGGTCAAACAAGTGAAAAGTGTCCTCTAGAGTACTTTTGTTGATCGATTTAAAATTCATTTTTGACTTACTGCTTGAGAGACCTGAACTACATCTCCTTTGGGGATTCTGCTCATATAGATATGACATGTGTTATTGAATTAGCCTTCTACAGCTAACAGGTGTATCATTTATCCTGATAATTTTAGGCTGGTTACATAATCCAATTTGTTGTGCTTCTCTTTCATTATTGTTATTTTTACTGTTTTTTTTTTTGTAAAATAAGAGAGAAAACAATACAGAACCCATTTTTGCTCTATGAGACTCAGTATGACTATCTCTGTTAATTGCTCTTTAAAACCAATGTGTATAATTTCTAGAATATTTTTTGCTTTCCATTTTACCTATTTCTCTCTCTCTTTTTTTTTTTTTGGTTAGGCAATGGGGTTAAGTGACTTGCTCAGGGTCACACAGCTAGTAAGTGTTATGTTTCTGAGGCCAGATTTGAACTCAGGTCCTCCTGAATCCAGGGCTGGTGCTCTATCCACTGCTTCACCTAGCTGCCCCTATTTCTCTCATTTTAAAGATTTCTTCCTGTGTGCTTTCTAAATGTTTATATGTTGATCTTCTGGTTTTTTAATTGTATGTTCTTTATTCATTCTGTTTTTCATCTTTTGTTACTTTATATTTTTGTATTTAATTTTTACTTCCAAAGGACTGCTTTAGCTTCATCACATACTACTCTGTGTAGTGTTAACTTTGGGGATTCTACATGTCCCCTTTCTTGGAGATAGAGTGCAATTATTCTAGGCACCACTCAGTCTTAGAGAAGATGGTTTTCCTTCTGTCTCCCACCTCTCTTTTCCCTACTTGGGTACCTTCCCAATGTGCCATCTCTCCTATAAAAGGTATTCATTCATTAATAGAGAAGCATGGGATTTTTTTCATGAAATGTTAATTCAGCTCTTTCTGTTTCCCTTCTCCTAATTCTTTAAATATCCTTTAAATCTCTAGCCCTTTAGGTCCCTTTTGCCCTTTGGTGATCTATTTTTGTTCCTTCTTTTACTACTCAGTTCAATTAATTTTTGTAATCACCTATAACTATTATTTTCTTGATATTTTATTTTCTTCTCTTTCTTTTGTTTGAGGGAGCTTTCAAGTGATGTTTTCTGTTTAATTTGTTTTTGTTTCTCCAGAAAGACTTATGTGCCTCTTTTTTTTGTTGAAGATCCATTTTTTAAAAAAACTTGACTTGGCTTTACAATACATGGACTTTAGGATTGCAGCTTGAGCACCTTTGCTTTTTTGCAGTGTTATTTTCTGCCCTTTCCCTCCCCAATTTTTTCTAAGAAAAGAGTAATTTGGGTCATTTAAATCATTGTTTTTTCATACTTTCAAATTTTTCTGTTGACTACTTTCAAAATTTGTTTGCTATTGAAATTGTGAAACTTATGTATGACCAGTATATTACTTGGTGTTTGAAGTGTGGGTTGTTTTGGCTTGTCTGTTTTAATTTTTTTTTCCCTGACTTCAATATGTGGATTCAATTAGTGTCTATTATCTTTACTCAAAAGTTTTAGACACTTTGCTCACATTAATTCTTGTGTTTTGGTATTCTGGATTTTTCCTCTCTGAAGGTCTTATAATAAACCTATGATCCTTTTTTTTCCCTTGCATATCCTATTTTTAAAGTTCCATATACTGTAGAAATGTGTATATAAGTATGTATGTATACATATATATACATATATATGTATGCGCATATATACTTTGTATACTTTTTTGTATACTGTAGAAATCATGTGTTATAATATTGTGGCCTTTTGTGGTTTGTTTCTGCCAAATTTTCTTCCATTTATTTTTTCCCCTAAAATTTTTTTCAGAGTTTTGATTTCTTTGGAGAGTGTGCATTATGTTTTCTAATGTTCTACTCTTTGGATTTTTAAAATTCTATCGTCAGGTATCTGGTTTCTTACTTAATTTCATTCTTGCTATTTTCAAAGAGTTTTATTTCTGTTTTGAATTATTCTGGATTTTCTTGCTATTGTTGTATGAACTAGAAGAGGGAGGGATTCTGAGAATTCTCTATTTTGGTTCATTTTATTTCATAATATTTTGGCCTCTATTTGACTTATTCTTCTTTATATATTTTCTCAGATTTATATGTTCTTTTACGTGATTTTATCTTATTTTTCTGGCTGTTGTTGTCAGGCAGTAAATTATTATATACTTTCATTCCTAAGAGCTAAAATGTAATAAGTTGTTGATTATTAAAAACAAACAGACTAAAAATGTCTAAATGGGATGACCATTTACATTGTGATATCCTCTCTATAACATGGTTTCCCCATCTTTCAAATGAGAAAAACACTACGCCTGCTTTACCCACCCCACAGACCTAGTGTGGAGTTCAAAAAATAAAATTGATTTTGAAGTACTTGTATTATAAAAAATCATAAATGTATAAGGTGTTATCACCCTCACCATCATCATCACTTCCATTATTTTTTCTACTACTGCTGCTACTACTACTACTACTACTACTACTACTACTACCTACCACCACCATCACCACCACTACCACTGCTAGTACTACTACTGGGCCCTCTCTCAACCTCTCTCATTTCTTCCCCTAAATTTTGAGTGAAACACATCCCTAGGCGGCTCATCTTTTGTACGGCTCTTGCTGTAGGCATGCCCAGAGGGAAGATAGCCCAGCCAAATCTCAAGCTCCCTTTAGCCTAGTTGGCAGGAAAGATACTCAGCTCTCTGACTGAATCTATATACTTTCACTCCTGTCCTTTCTCATTTTGATTTCTCAGAATAAAATGAAATGATATTTCAGGGACTAACGTCATTATTTGTGGTGTCAAAAGCATTTTTCCGTCCAGGAGAAACATGTGTCAGGGTACCGATGAGAACCATTGTAAAACCCAGTGCAAAGCTGGCAGCTGGAAGAAATGCTGTCAGTATGTAGAGAAGGCTACCTGGCTAACTTGTTTATGCTGTCATCAAGCCCAGTTTTAGAGAAGATAGAAATACAGGTGACAGAGGAACATGAAGTTGACAGGAAAGTTAACTAGCTTGTAATTTCAGTCTACATTGCTAGAGGGAGTAGGAAATGGATCCAAGAACCTGAAGAGATGGAAGTCATTGTCATGCAGCTTTTGTCAAGGTCTCTACTTAAGCAAAGCTCTTTTATAGTTTCATGAAACATTTTTTTTTCTCCCTAGGAAAATACACTTCTAGCTTATGGAAACTGCGAACCATCTTATTAGAGGCTAGCTGAAACAGGATAAACTGTAGTTGAGACCATATTTCTGTTTCATAATTAAGGGATCATTTGTCTCTGTCTTGTCCTCTTTGTTTCTGTCTCTCTGTGCCTTGTCTCTGTCTCTGTCTGTCTCTCTGTCTCTGTTTCTGCTTCTCTCTTTGTCAGTCTGTGTCTGTCTCTGTGTCTCCCTCTCTCTTTTTCTTTGTTTCTGTCTCTATTTTTTTTCTGTCTCTCTGGTATCTTCATCTCTCCTTACTAAGACCTGAGATCCAAACTGGAAGTATTTATGTTTTCACAGGAAGAGAAATTCTGAAACCAGAATTGCAGCTGTGTTTCTAAAATGATGTAGTGCAAACCACAAATCTTGCTACCAATTCAAGCTCCAGAGTGTGAAAGGGATAGGTTTAAATGGGGGTTAGGGGAGAAAGAGAGGCAGCTCGGTGGCTCAGTGAATGGAACTCTGTGCATAGGGTCAGGAAGATCTGAGTTCAAATCTGACCTCAGACATTTACTATATCATGTGACCCTGGGCCACTCATTTAAACTCTATTTTCCTTAATCCATTGGAGAAAGAAATGACAAACAACTCCCATATCTTTGCCAAGGAAACCCCTATAATGGGGTTATGAAAAGTTTGGACACAACTGAACAACAACAGGAGAGAGACAGAGAGAGAGAGACTGACCCTAGAGGAAGGAGTCCACATAGAGGTAGCATTAAAAAATCATAGATGGAGAAGCATGAGGAAGTTAAGAGGAAATTGAGTGCAACACCTTCATTTTATAGATGAGGAAACTGTGGCCCAGAGAAAGTAAGTTGATCTGTCCAAGGTCAGACAGGTGACCTAGTAGATCAAAGGCTCAAATTCAAGTACTACAACTATGAGCTCAGCTTACTTTCCAAAGCACTAGGTTTCCTCTCCCCTCCAGAGTGTGGGCCCAGGAAATTCTACAGAAAAGTCAGGCATTCAAACTAAAGGGATGACCAGATGATGTGATTGGGTCTTTATTTTATTGCTTTTGACCCAATACTTTTTATGAGCCTTAGAATCTACTTCTCAAATCTAAGGAAGTCCATTCAAATAAGAGGCAAGAGGGAGGATGACCTGTATGTACCAACTTGCTCAATCTGTTAGAAAATATTTATTAAGTGCCTATTATGTGTGAGACACTCTGCTAAGTGCTGGGGAAACAAAGAAAGGCAAAAGACTGTTTTTGCTCTCTGTGAATTCACAGTCTAATGGGGAGACAACATATAAATAACTGTAGGAACAAACAATATACAAGATAAATTGGAGATAATTGACAGAGGGAAGGAGCTATAACCAAAGGAGAATGAGAAAGGCTACCTGTAGGTCAGATTTCAGCTGGGACTTGAAGGAAACCAGGGAGCCCAGGAGGTGGAGATGAGGAGGGAAAACATTCCAGGTATGAGGGATAGCCAGTGAAAATAACAAGACTCAGGAGATGGAGTGTTTTGTGGAAAAAAGAAAAAGAAAAACAAGGAAGCTAAAGAATACTTGGGTGTGGGGTGTGTGTGTGTGTGTGTGTGTGTGTGTGTGTGTGTTTGTGTGTGTATGTGTAAGCATTATGTAAGGTATGAGCAAATATTAGGAGGGGTCAAGGTTATGAAGAGCTCTGAATGCCAAACAGAGGATTTTATATTTGATTCTAGAGATAATAAGGAGCCACTGGAACTTAATAAGTAGGGGGTGACATAGACCTGTACTTTAGGGAGATCACTTTGACAGATGGGTGGAGGATGGACTAGAGTGGGGAGAGACTTGTGGCAGGGAGTCTCTTGCAACAGTCCAGGCATAGTGATAAAGGTCTGTACCAGGATGGCCAAAGGTCATGCCCATCAATTCTTATGGCCCACGTCTTCTCCAGCTTCATGCTCTGTTGCTCAGGTTTCTTAGACTATTTTTCAAATTGTCCCAATTATCCTTACCTTACTTTCATCCTCAGTTATTATGCTGGTTACTTAAAACATATTTGTCCTGAATATGTTTCTGATTATCCCTTTTGGTTTGGTGATAATTTTTTACAATTATATATTTGATATTTGTCATTGCATCTTCACTCTCTGAATCATTTAACCACAGACACAGCACACAGGGAAGTTTCTGACTCATTCTGGGGCCCTTGATACTACAGCTGATCATTAACTCTTGAATTTTTCCTTCCCTTGTTTTTCATTCTCTTCTTTCTTTTTCCATAGTCCTCATCAACTGGAATATTGCAGTATCCTCTGTTCTCTGCTATGCCTGACTCAGGCCAGTCTCCTGGTGGTTTAGGGTCAATATTGGAATAAAACAAGATACTTAAATGACTTGTAGGTCATTCCACAGTTAACCAAAGGAGATTGACTTAACCACAGAAGGAGAAGGATATTCAGTAAGCATAGGCATAGAGTATACCTTTGTTGATTCATCTGATCCGCCAGTGAGCCCCTGGCTTTGTATTCAGGCAAAGAGGAAATGATTTGAACAGTGTGAGTCCTTGGTCCCTGAACCAACCAACTTTTGAGGAATCTTTCAATATCTTCAAAAACAATTTTAAAAAGATCTAGCTCAATCTGCTTGGGGGAGAGAGATTAGGATATTGCTTCTAATTGGTTTCTAATGCCTCACATCACTCTCCACTTCAAAAGATTGTTCACATAGATGCCAAAGTGATTTTCCTAAAGTGTAGCTTGGACAATGTTACTCCATTATTAAGTAAACTCTAGTAGCTCCTTAATATGTTAAGAATCAAATGTGCATTTCTCCCTTTAGCATTTAAATCCTTCCCGAATTAGACTCAACCTACCTTTACAATCTTCTTCCTGTTCTCCCAACCACCACTCCACCATTTGTACAGCTTTTAAAAGCTCTTATTAAAAATTAATTTGTAACATTTATTTTTAAAAAATGGGTTGCGAAATTTTCTCCCTCCCTCCTGCCCCTCCCCCACCCACTGAGAAAGCAAGCAATGTATTAATTATACATGTGAAGTCTTGCAAAACATGTTTCCATATTAGCTATGTTGTTTAAAAAAATGAGAAAATTAAAAAAAGGTTAAAAAAAAGGTATGCTTCAATCAGTACTCACAGGTCATCAGTTCTCTCTCTGGAGGTGAGTAGCATTTTTCATCATGAGTCCTTTGCTTGGATCATTATCTTGATCAGAGTAGCTAAGTTTTCTTATATTTTACTTCCCTTCACCTATATGGAAGTGGGAGGAAGGGAATCCCAGATCAGTGAGTTTTCATGACCCACTTGAGGGAGTCACAGATGGTGAGGAAAATATAACAAAAACAATGAAATATTAAGGTCTTGCCCCTTTCAGACTTAACGCAGTAATATTTTCATCTTGGCATCACCATCATCTTCAGACCATTTTGAGCGGATAAAAGCTAGAATCCTTTGAATGGCTCACATACTAAGTGGCCTATTTTCAGATTGAAATGGACATTAAGAAAAAGAGTTTGACACTCTGTTACTCTTTTAGGAGGTACAAAAATGTTCTTCCAGCAATTTTAAGGAATTATTGAATGGCTAGCCATTGGCTGGCAGAAGGATCAGTCATTTCCCTGGTATCCTTTAAAAAGTGGCAAACTGGCAAAAACATACTCTGTAAAACAGAAGGTGCATTATCCAAAGAAAGCCAGCTATTGTGGAAACAGATAGCTCTTGAGAAAGAATTACTGTTTGTCTTTTTTCTTAGGTTTCTAGCAGAGTAAAAATGGGAGTGGGGGGATTATTCTATTCTTCTCCCACCCTCCACCCTCTTCATTAGCTGTGGAGTCATGCAGAGACTCCTAGCTCAGTAGGAAATTCTATGCTCAGTTGAGAATAATCCTACGTTTCAATTGAAGAGTTGAACTTTATTTGTGGAAGGTCTGGTGGAATGACATACCCATAAAACAAATTTTGCCTTGGAGAAATAGGGCATGTAGATGCTGCAGTGGATAGAGCTCCAGGCTCAGAGTTAGAAAGACTAGTCTTCCTGAGTTCAAATCTGGCCTCACATTAGTTGTGTGACCCTGGGCAAGTCACTTAACCCTGTTTGCCTCATTTTCCTCATCTGTCTAATGAACTAGAGAAGAAAAAGGTGAACCACTTCAGTATCTTTACCAAGAAAATCCCAAATGGAGTCATGAAGAAGACACAATTGAAAGGACTGAATAACAACAAAAAGTCCCTTCTGTATTGAAGTATATGATCCTAAGGTCTCTTTTCAAATGCTGTCCTCTTCATGGAACCTTTCCTGATTCTCCCATTTACAAGGGTCTTTGTGCCCCCAGTTACCTTGTATCTATTTTATTATACATGCACATATTGTCTCTCCCAGGCTAGATATAATATCCTTCAGGGCAGGAGCTTTACTTTGGTCTTTGAGTGCTGAGCACCTACCAGAGTGCCTGGCATACAGCAACCACTTGACAACTGATGAATGATTGATTGATTGAGTTAGAAGGAACCTTAAGGATCATCTAGCCCAAGCCCGACATTTTTATAGATGAGGAAATTGGGGCCATTTCTATAACACCATGCTCCACAAGTGTAAACATATAGGTATCATTTCAGTCTATTTAATTTTTTAAAAGCCATCAGACCAATGCATTTTTATAGCCTTAACTGTAGTGTCTAAAATGACATGAACTCTGATGAAGTGACAGGTACAGAAAAAAAAAAGTGAGATTCTATAAATTAAATATGTATGCATGATGGACACTGCATAATATATCCTTTCAAGTGTTCTTTCCTCTTTTCCCCTTCAAGAATGACAACTAAAAAGGCTGTATAATATGAGAGAATATTCTGGATTCTGAATTAAGGGATCTGGGTTTAAATCCTGATTTAAAATCTAATTTAAAAATCATTCACACAAGTGACCTGATTCTGGGCAAGTCAGTTACGCTCTCTAAACTCCAGTGTTAAAAGGAAAATTCTTTGTTCAGGCTTTCATCCTGATTAAGGAGGCAAAACTCAGGACAAAGAGAACTAAAAGGAGCCTATTTTAATAAAGGCAGCAACGTGTTGATGGGAGTGATTCAAGCTGGAGCCAGCTTTTATTGACAACTTTTGAAATGAGATAAAGACAATTCAGATAGGTTCACATTAGTAAAAGGGGATAGGCCATTATATTTCAGTTCCTCCTCAATTGCCTATATGCAATGTTTATCAGGTAAGGGTACAAACATCACAGGTAGAAGTACAGTGCTAAATAGCAGGTAATAGAAAAGGAAAACACCATCACCAGCAGAACCTCCCCCGACATTGATTTACAAGCAGGCTGAACAATGGGTCAGTGAGTCAGCACAGCTTTCAATACCATAATAGATAGATGATAGAGAGATAGGTGATAGATATAGAAGATGTATAATAGATAAATGATAGAGAAAGATGACAGATAAATAGATGATAAGATGATAAGAGATGATAGATTATAGATAACAGATAGAAGAGATGAGAGATGATGGATAACAGATAGATACATAGGTGAATTTTCTGAACTTGTTTTATTAGAATGAAGCCTGGTAGATATATATCACCCTCAAGATTCTAGGGGCAAACCTGAGTGGTTGAGGATTTCTTTACTGCTATTGGCTTAAGCCTTCATTCTGATGTGTTACCCCTTCTGTTAGCTACAGTGATTAATGCCTCAGTTCCAGTTAATCAATTTATATTAATTAGCTTTTACAAAATTTACTTAAAACATATAGTAAGAACAGAAATACAAATATTTCTTCTCCACCATCACCACTACCTGGGAGACATACTTTCCCTGTATCATTTTGGTCTCTGAGAAGAATAGGCCCAGATTTACTATGTGGTCCAGAAGCACTGGTTTCTAAGCTGTTGGGGCTGGGTGAATCTCTGTTTCAGCTACCAGTGACCTGGTCCTGAAGCCTCTTCCTTGGGGAATCAATACTGGCCTGGACTTTCTTGTAGCTGAGAGAGAGAGAGAGAGAGAGAGAGAGAGAGAGAGAGAGAGAGAGAGAGAGAGAGATGAAAAGATGAATAGGTAGAAAATCTATGAAATATTTGCTATGTGCCAAGCACTATATTAAGACTAAAGAAGCAAATACAAGAAATAAGACACTCCCTACCATGAATGAGCTTACATTCTAGTGGGAGAAGAAAGATATAATAGAATCTGGAAATTTGGGGAGAGGAATGCTCCCAAGGAGAACAAAATGGTTGGTAAGGACAAGGAGAAGAATTCTAGGGACTTGGGTCACAATTGAGGTGAAGCTCTGGGCCAGCAGTCACCAATTAGGAGAGTAGGACCACAAGGTAGAGCTTCCTTCACAGTGGGAAAGCAGCTGGCAAGGAAGAGGAGAGAGAAGCCTCACTTTATCTCACAATCTTGTTGTGAGTAAAACAGTATACAAATGAAAGTTTTGATGTATGTGTGGGTGGGTGGGGTATTGGTGAGAGAAGGCTTACTGAACTTGTCATTTTTTTCTGTTTAGTGAACTTCCACTGTGAAAACTTCCTCTACCCAAACACATTGGCCACTCAGTGACTGGAGGACTGAGAGGCTGAGTGATTTATTCCATGGTCACATAGCTAGTATTTGCCAAAGGCAAGATTTGAACTCAAGCCTTCCTGAGTTCAAGACTGCTTTTCCATCCAAGTATTCTGATGCTGCTTCTAAGCTACTATTAATAATCCTAAGAAACTTCTGGTATGACTTTAGGAATGAGGGTGAGTAAACAATAAGATGGAACTCTACATTATTATCAGGAGCTTCAGAAAGTTTGCTGGACTGGGAATATCTATCTTCAATACTGGTATTGGGAATTATTTGGAAATGGACCAAAACAAATGTTTCTTTGCCCTAATTCCCTATATAACCTCAAGCTAAGGCAATAATTTTTAATCTATTCCAGTCTGTTGTTCAGTACCTAGACTGTTTCAAGCAAACCCATTGTAGCTTGGTAAATATTAATTGATGACAAATTAGCTGATATTTTGCATGATTTCCTTCCTTCCTTCCTTCCTTCCTTCCTTCCTTCCTTCCTTCCTTCCTTCCTTCCTTCCTTCCTTCCTTCCTTCCTTCCTTCCTTCCTTCCTTCCTTCCTTCCTTCCTTCCTTCCTTCCTTCCTTCCTCCTTCCCCCCCTCTCTCTGTCTCTCTGTCTCTTCTCTGTCTCTATCTCTGTCTTTCTCTCTTTCTCCCTGTGCCCTACGCTTCCCCCAGTTGTTAAAAGATTTCCTTGAAACCTCTGCATTGGAGTAAAGTTAGGAAATTGAAGGAAAAGGCTTCTAGTCCTTTGCCTTTTAGTAAGAGTCTTAGATGTTGAGCTGAACGGTCAAGTAATGGACTCTGAATTGTGTCATTAGGCAGGTAGTTTGGTTTCATTATCACCAATTCCTTCAATGGGGCACTGCTAATCTCTCCAATTAGTCCAGGGGAAACTCTGCCAACTGATTAGATAGTTGGATGAATGAAAATGGTAACTCAGAAATGGCTTTAAAATGCAATTCTTGTATTTAAATGTTGGCTTTCTTAGGAAAGGGCTCAAGGGAGAAGTTGTCTGATGAAGAATAACTCTCACGGCATATACATGACATATTAAGGATAATGCCTGAGTGTAAGGTCAGTTGCCACAGGAAAAAATATTAAAAAGTAGCATATTTTCAAAGGTATGTTAAAATGTTCTGTCTCTTCAAAAACCTTCATTTAAAGCCTTGACCTTTAGGTATCTGATGGTTCAGATATAAAATTTCCAAAATGTGTATTTTGTGAAATTTCATGAGTGCTACGATCAAGACATCACATGTCCTTGTAAAGGTGAATTTCAAACACTTCAGAGTTTGGTAACAATTAGAGGCAGCCAGGAGGCACAGGACCAGCGAGGCAGAACAGTTGTGGATAGAGCTCTGGGCCTAGAATCAGGGAGTCCTGAGCTCAAATTCGACCTCAGATACTTACTAGCTGTGTGACCCTGGGCAAGTTACTTAACCCTGTTTTCCTCAGTTTCCTCATCTGTAAAATGAGCTGGAGAAGGAATGGAAATCCATTCCAGTATCTTTGCCAAGAAAACCCAAATGGGGTCACAAAGAGTCAGACACAGCTGAAAGGAATAAACAACAGTAGCAGCAGAGGCAGTCTGATGTAGTGGTAAAAGAATTGGGCTTGAGGCAGGAGGCCTGGGCTCAGAAACTAAATCTGGTAAGTTCTATGGAAAGTGTACATATAGAAGTAAATTAAGATAATTTGCCAGGTGAGTGAGCTCTTCTAATTAAGGGTGGAGGTGTAAGTCGGGTGGAGTTGGGGGTAGTGTCAAGAAAAGCCTCACATACTACCTACTCTATGGCAATGAGCTGAACTTTGAAGGAAATTAGGGGTTTTAATAAGCAGATGTGAAGAGGGAATGCATTTTAAGCATAGGAAACAGCCAGTGCAAAGGTGCAGAGATGGGAGACAAATGTCAGTTTCAGAGAACAGTCAGTTCAATCACTTTGACTGGAAGGTGGAATGTGTAAAGGGAAGTAATAGGTAATAAATCTTGAAAGGTAGTTCAGTGAGGTCCAAATGGTGGAGGGCTTTAGAGTTCTGTACGAAGAAGAATCATTGTGCTAAATCTGATATCCTATCTCAAGTGAAGTCCAGAGTAAAAAGTAGGGAACTAAGCCTTGGATATATTTTATCTATTTGCTGTTTTTTCCCCCTAAGCCTATCAGCCTGCAGCTCCATAGAAATGGTGGCTCAAGCTTTAGCTGTCATTTCACTGCTCCAGCCTCTATGAGTCCAAATGATTAAATCTACATCAATCACTTTGTGTGACAGAAGTAAAGTTCTTGTAGTAGAATATTGTTACAAGATCAATTTCTCTTGCTTTGAAACTAGATGGCCTTGGCATTACCCCAACATTTTTGCAGATGCAAGAAACCATTTGGTAGTAAAAACATTTTACTCCCATGGCATTTCTTTTTATTGGGTGCTTGAAAAAAAAATAATCCCAAATTCTCAGATCCAGATTCCCTTGTGAATAACACGAGCATAACCAACTTTCTTTGTGAAACTCATCTGCTTCTGACTTCAAGGCAGGAGCAGTAGGGTTTATGTTTAATTTTTTTGAAGGTTGAACATTCATAAATAGCCTTCATGGGCTCCTTATCACTCTCTATCCCTTCTGTTTTGCCTGCTTTCCTCAAGAAGCATCTGTATCTTATTTCCCCCCTTACTGTTCCTCAAAATCTGTATTGTATCATATTCATATTTCACATGTTGTTACTGCTGAGATTACAGATTATGCTAATAACGGCAGCAAAACAAACCTCATAAGCTTTAATCTTGTGAAAATTCTCATCTCTAGTCAGAGAAAATTTGGACCAACATATTCAATAACCCTTAGGCTTTTTCTGAAACTAACTTTTTGAGAATCAGCAAGTTATTTTCTTGGAGAAGAACCAGCCAAGGGGCACAGATTACATACGCTCCCAAGCATAATCCCTCTGGCATTATTTCTATCTGTCTATGCACAGGGCTAGGGATGATTGAGAGAAAAATAGGATTTAATGGGATTTAGTGACAATCTCAATGAAAAGCCTGAAGTCAAACCAAGAGTTCTGATGGGAATTCTTCTTAAAAAGACATTTTAAATTGTGGTGTGATTTGAAATATTCATAGGTAGGTCTAATATTATATATATGAATATATGTGTATATGTGTGTATATATGGGAACGTAGGTATATAAATACAGGAAATAGAAGATTGTATCTTGCAAATGAGAATCAACTGAACTGTTGTGATCACCTTTAAAATAGGATAGACCAACAAGAAGATAAAAGTCAGAATATTCTTAAGCCTTTGAAGTAACTCTTTTATTCCTGAGTATTGACTTTGCCTAATAAATTCAGTGAATTTACACTTGATGTACCTAGCAAAGCAGAATATAATTAACTACTACTTAGGCCAACTGTCAAGAATAATTAAGTCACAGTGATCTATGAGGCATTCATAAACTATTGGCCTCCCACTGCCTATATCTTTGGCACATTGAGTTGTAATATTATTGCTAATGTCTTGGAGAATAAGTCTCATTTCCTTGTTTACAGGGAACAGGTAGGTGTTCTTAGCAAAATTTAGTTTAGAAGCTTAAAAAAATTCTTTTTGGCAGATGACAAGAAGTTAACTGAGAGAGCCACATGGCTAGAATCCAACAAAAGTAGGTAGTGCATTAGTACTGACAGAACTCTAGCATGGAGGGGCAGCTAGGTGGTGCAGTGGATAGAGCACCGGCTCTGAAGTCAGGAGGACCTGAGTTCAAATTCGACCTCAGACCAAACACTTGACACTTAATTAGCTGTGTGACCCTGGGCAAATCACTTAACCCCAATTGCCTAAAAAACAAAACAAAACAAAAAAAGAACTCTAGCATGGAACAGTGGAAATAACATGAGGATGGCTATCAGGAAGGTCATTGGTTCGATTACTGCCTCTGACACTTATGTATTTAATATATCTGACATGATGTGTTTAACCTTTCTTAACCTCAGTTTCCCTATCTGTAAAATCAGGGGTAATAATGTCCTGTGGTATACAGGACTTCAATATGAGAACTATTTGAAGAAACTGAGGATACTCTATCTGGAGAAGAAAAGAGTTAGTGAGGGTGAGAGATACCTAGAAGGAAAAGCCAAGATGGGTAGGGGGAATGAGGGTGGGAGAGACATAGTAGCTGTCTTCAAGTATTAAAAAGATTTCCACTTGGAAGATAGAGTCGACTTGTTCTATTTGGTCTCAGAAGGTAGTATTAGAGGCAGGGAGTAGAAGGTGCAAAGAGGCAAATGTAGAGATGATGGAAGAAGTCATTTAATAGAGGTCTTTCTCTTTGAGATACAGGTTGGACTCAGTGGCCTCTGATGTTCCTCTGGCTCTCAGCTTCAGTGATCTGGGATTCTATCTATTATTATTATTTTGTAAAAGTAAAGGGAAAAGATATACCCATTAGAATTAAGTGGAAGATGAAAATAACCAATTATTATCTGATAAATCATTAAGTTCCAACTTGTAATTGTTGAAAAAGAATTATGCTTCTTTATCATTGAAAAATTATGAGGTTTTAAGAATGAAATAGGAAAGGAAAACATCAATAAATGTAAATAATGTTTTATAGTATCTAAAGGGCTTTTCTTGACTCTCTTCAGCTAAAAGTGCTCTCTTATTCCTCAGATATTCCTAGAGCACTTTGCTTGGCTTGTATTATTTTTAATCTGTGTATATGTCATATTTTAACCTCCCTCCTCCAAAATAAAAGAAAATATTGCAATCACCTTAAGTCAAGGAATGACATGTTTATCTTTGTACCTATCACAAGGCCTTGCATGTAAGAGGTATTTAATAACTATTCATTGACTTATCATGACAATCTTGTGAAAGAAGTAGTACCAGTATTATAGTAGCCCATTTTATAGGTAAGGAGACTTTACATCAGGGATTTGAAGTGATTTGCCCAAAAATGCACAGAAAGTAAATAGGTAAGCCAGGACTTAGCTTCCTCATCTGTTAAGTGGGAGACATAGCATAGTAGTGCTGTGGAAAATATGCTGGATTTCCATTAAACATATATACACACGTAATATGTACATATACATATACACATGCTCTCACCCTAGATTATGTCTAACATTCCTTCAAACTTCACATCTAAGATTCTATGGCTTGAACTGAGGTCTTTTAACTCCCTGTCCTGTATAGCTACTACTGCACTACAAAATCTCTCAAAAGCCCTTTTCATGAGGGTGCATTATAGTAGAGGAGGAGTGGTCAACCTTTTGCCATTATCTTCTAACAGAGTTATTAGATGAAAAATGAATAGAAAACCTTTTTTGAAACAACAAAAAAAAAAAAATAAAGCACTGGTTTGAATAGAAATTACTTATAAGATCCAATTCATGAGAATTCAAATATAAATATACTAGAAATGACCTCCAAACCAAAGAATGACTTCTTTCAAATATGTTCTGCAACTAGTGAATACAGAAGGCAGACTTTTTTTTTTTTTAAGAAAGGCATGTCATTCTTATTCTTGGGTTGATTGTATTTGCTAAATGCCTCTTACATTTAATCTGTATCCATAGATGTAATCAATCTATGGTAAGTCTCCTTCAACAATATGGAACTCTACTTGATTTTACCAGTTGTGGCTTGATGCAAGGCATTGTGGGCAGTATAGGTGCATATATTTATAGACCCTCCAAGAGCAGAAGGGTTTGGAGGGGACAACTTGTGTCTTAGCCCTCACCAGTTCCATTTTCCCCATCCAGCTTAATCTTCTTCTGGCTTCTATAGTGTACACCGACCCCTTGGCCTAGTTGCTGGTCTAACTTAGTTTTCAGATAGTTCTCCTACATTATTACCAGTGTCTGGCCTCCTATATGATTAAAGATCCTTGACTGTATAGCTGAGGCTTCTTTGTTGTGGAACTCCTATCAACTGAAATAATACTTCTAGATGACCCCATCTGGGCCCTGGGGGTTTACCTTGGCCAGAGCCACAGTGACTTTGTGGGATGATCTATGTTGCTAAGATGTATAGTGACAAGCTACACAGAACAGTATAAAAGCATGCCTTTTGATTGTTTACATTTGTGGTCTCCTTAGTCAGTTTACCTGTGTCTTTATTTCTAGAAAATGAAGAGAGTTAGGCTTGATGCCCTGAAAGTCCTATCCAGCTCTAAGTCTGTGCTCCTATGCCTTGTGAATTTATCCATATGGAAGAGGTATTGCTAAAATGTAAAATAAGATTATGCAAAAATTAACTGCTATTTGAAGTTTTGTACTTGTGTAAACAGCCCCCCAAATGGACAGCTGTGGTCAAGTTTTCCCTAAGCTTCCACCAATAAAAAACAACTTACCTGCTGGTGTTACATCATATCTTACCTAAGGCTGACAGTCTGTATATTTGTATGTCAACATATGTAAATATATGCTAATTGAAATGGGATGTTTGGCAGGCTGGAGGAATCCCCATTTAGCAGTGGCTGGGTAAGCTATCCCCAAAGAATACAAATTGGGAGAAAATTGTACCAAAGCCTGATTAATTTTTTGTGGTCTGGATATGGCCGTCTGCTCATTTATCAAACTACTTGCAGTGGAACCCTTTCATTCCTCTCCTCATTTTCAAAAAGATCATATGCAAACTTTGTCCTGATCATCCTTTTTATTCTAGCATTCAGCCATGTGTGTTTGCTGTAGCTAGGTAGTCCCATGGGCCTGTGGCAAATGTTAGAAATTCCTTTGAGCTGAAATGTTTCATGTTTAGAGTTAAACTGAGGTCATACAATTTCTAACTAGTTGTATGTACTACGACCTAGAGCAGACTTTGTAGAAAGACGGTCTTCAGAGTAGCAAACTTTGAGCACACTTGTATTTTTGCACAGAAAAACTTGGGAACACCAGCACCAGATGTATCCCAAGTATTAAGGCATTGCTGTCCAAGACTTCCACATCAGGGATCCTGGGCTTTAACTGATGAACTTTGATCTTTTTTTTACCTAACCAGGGCCCATCACAGCCATTTGCCTGATCACTTCCAAGACCCTCTGATGTGTCCATCCTCTCTTCCTCCCTAGCTCCAGCTCTTACTTTCTGATATGTATTGTCTTTCCCTAGGCCTACTAGAATGTCAGCTTCTTCAGGACAGGAATATTCTTGCTAATTTGTGTTTGTATCTTTAGTACTTAGTACAATGTCTAGTACACAGTAACCACTTACACTGTTTTAATTTCATTTCAAGTATAACTATTTCATTTTCAATATAAATGATTTAGCAAATGGCTTTTCATTGTTGTTGTGACTGATTGTTGACACATTTGGAGTTTTCTTGGTGAAGACACTGGAATAGTTTGCCATTTCCTTCTCCAGCTCATTTTACAGATGAGTAAACTGAGGCAAACAGGGTTAAATGACTTGCCCAGGATCACACAGCTAGCAAGAGTCTGAAGCCAGGTTTGAATTCAGGTCTTCCCAACTCCAGGCCTGGCATTCTATCCACTAAACCACCTAGCTGCCCAAGCTTGTCACTACATGAATTCAAATGAATTCTTCACCAACTAGGACCTGCCTTCAGAACAACAACAAAAAGCCTGATTCTGACATAGTTTATAAATAGGACACACTATTTGAAGTTCTCAGTTTTCCAGACAACTCTCTGAGATTGTAAATTTCTGACAAGATCTACTTTCATAGAGGGATTTCTATGACAGGAGTCTGTCCCAGAAATGATATCGTAGGTCCAGCAAGAGAAAAAAATGGGAGTGGCTAATAATCTTTTCTATACTTGCCACAGAGGATTTCTATGAGTCTCAAATGAAATAATGGAGACAAATCTCTAGCAAACCTAGTAAAGCTGCTCCAGTTATTTTATGTGTTCCTTCTTAAATTACCTAGATAATTGTTACAGTTTTCTAAATTTGCATTATGAGTAGACACAGATGTGAAGTTAAGTCAAGAAATGTCCCAGTCTATGTTCATTCCATATTCTTTGTCTAGGTAATGTTCCAGAATAGATGCTGTTCATTCCATTCAAACCTTTTTTTTTTTATTTTTAGTTTGTCGCAGCAGTTGTTAAAAATCCAAACTTTGATTTTTCAATAGAAAGACTATGATTCTAAATATTTTGAATGTTTAACCTTGCCCAGCCTGGAGTCAGGAAGACTCATCTTTGTGAGTTTAAATCCAGCCTCAGGCGTTTACTAGCTGTGTGACTCTGGGCAAGTGACTTAATTCTGTTTGCTGCCTCTGTAAAATGAGCTGGAGAACGAAATGCCAAATCATTCTAATATCTTTGCCAGGGAAACCCCAAATGGGGTCAGGGAGAATCAGACATGACCAAAACAACGTAACAACAGCAGAAACATTTGCAATGGTACAGCCAGGCTTCATTCCTCAGACACTCACAGTTTGTGCTAAGGAGTTGTTTGGTTTCTGTGTTCTGATGCACTAGTTGAACTTGGAATATTGTTATTACATTTCCAGTTTCATCAAGCAGATTGGCATTGGTTAGAATCTAAAGGCATATCACAATATAAAGAAAATTCCTTCCTTTATCACCATAATAAATGGAAATGTTCCCTGTTGCAACATATACAATTTCATCTAAGTCAACAACAATACTACTGTTCTGGTTGTTGGGGAGTGAAGTAACTTTTTCCTTCAGTCCAGGGATGCTATTTCCTCCACTTTGTTTTGGACCTGTGACTTATTGCTATAGGAAACCTAGTGTGAGCAAACTCCTTCTGACATTGCAGAATAGCACCTACTTTTCAATTTTCAGTCTTGGAGAGTTGCCTGGGGCATTGAGTGGTCCAAGGATTTCCCTAGGGCTACACACAAAGTCTATGACAGAGGCAAAGCTTGAATCCAGGTGTTTCTGAGTTTGTCATTGATGAGTATGCCATACTTAAATACTAAAATTACAAAAGGTTCTACTGTATTATGTACATAAACAACAGTGATGAATGATAAAACCACATTTATGAGGGGACTATATCATAGTCATAGGGCAGCTATGTGGTGCAATGGATGGAATACCAGGCCTAGAGTCAGGAAGACTCATCTTCATGAGTTCAAAGCTGTCCTCAGACACTTAGTAGCTATGTGACTGTGGGCAAGTTACTTAACCTGTTTGCCTTACTTTCCTCATCTGTGAAATGAGCTGGAGAAGGAAATTTCTGTTCTGCCAAGAAAATCACAAATGAGGTCAAGAAGAGTTAGATACAACTGAACAACAACAACATGTCACAGTATGACTTTTTCCTCAATATGTCATTTATTTTTGTTTATATTCTTAGTTTAGAGAGCTCAATGAAAGCAAAGAAAGGGAAAGGAAAATTTAAATATTGAATGGAACTGACTTAAACTGAATTGAATAAATAATAAGGCATTTGGAGGAGGCCAACCCTTAGGGTGGAAAAGAAGAGAGTAGAGTAGAAAACCATTTATTAGAGAATGAGGGAACTAGAAACCATGCTATTTACAGATTAGTTGATGGAACTGGGAATATTTAGGAAGAAAAGAAGATATGTCAATGAGAAAGTGAGAGAATATTCAGTTTAGATGACATACTAGCAAATAGTTGGAAAGCTGTCATATAGAAGATAAGATGTATTTGTTTTTCCTGGGCCCAAACAGAAGTATGAAGGGGAATGGGTACTTGTTTTAGAGGCAAATTTAGGCTTGATATTAGGAAATACTTTCTAACAAATAGAGCTACCCAAAAATGGAAATGGATGATTTTGGAAGTACGTTCTAGTGGGTCATCTTTCAAAATTCTGGAGGTAATGCAAATTCATCAGGGATTTGGAGCTGACAAAGGAGGAAAATACAGTTGTGCCTACACTAAGCACTCTAACTTCCAGGGTAGGAAACTGTAGCATTCTATTTATACTCATATTCCATTTAGCAAGAGAAAAAGGAAAACACATCCAGGAGCCAAGATGGTGGTGTAAGCAGTAAATAGCTGCAACTCTCCTATATTCACCTCCAAACAACCATAAAGTAGCACCCCAGAACAAATCCTGGAACAGTGGAGCCCGCAGAAAGATGGGGGGAGCAGTTTTTTAGCCTGGGAGACTTGGAGGATTGGGCAAGAAAGGTCCATCTCACTCAAGTAAAAGGGGATCACAGTCCAGGACAAGAAGTGTCCCAGCAAGCCAACAGCAAGCCCCACCTTAGCAAACCAGTGGGAGATTCTGAGCCCCAGAATGGTGGAGCAGGCAAACACCAACACCAGGAGCTTTAACATGCCTTAGCATAGCCAGGGGAACCAGCAGACTCCAGCTCTGAGAGCACCATGTGCTTCAGCAAAGCTCAGGGCAAACAGGCATCTTCCAGCATAACAAGAAAGTAGGCTAGACCTCCACTATGTACTTCAGCACAACCCAGGGAAAACAGGCATCCTCTAGGGGTCAGACCTCCATAGGCTTCAGTGTAGCCCCAGGGAAACATGAAAAATCCCCATCGGGCCTCAACATATGCCAGCCACCACTACTAGGGCCCCGGCTCAGCACCAAGTAAGCTGTCAGACCCCTAGGGTCTCCAGCAGCAGCCAGCCACCCCACGCCAGCACCTCAACACAGCAGCAGGCATGAGGGTCCCCTGGGGACCTCAGGGCAACATCAGTGTAGCACCAGGTAAACAGCCAGAGCCTGCACAAAAAAAGTTCTCTCAAATTCAACTTATATCTGTATCTCCCACCTATGTATATTCCTTCTAGCTCTACTATTAGTGATACAATTTTTAAGAATTACAGGTATCATCTTCCCATGTGGAGATGTAAATAGTTTAGCCCTATTGAATCCCATATGCTTTCTTTCTCTTTTATACCTCTTCATGCTTCTCTTAGGTCTTGATATTAAAGGTCAATTTTGGGGGGGTTAATTCTAGTCTTCTTCTTATGAAAGCTTGAAATCCCTTTTGTTTCATTGAATGACCAATTTTGCTGGGTAAGTAGTCAATGACCACAGTAATCTAGTGTTTGATAAATCCAAAGATCTTAGTTTTGGGGATAAGAACTCACTATTTGACAAAAACTTTCGGGAAAAAATGGAAAATAATAGGACACAAACTAGGTATAGGCCAACATCTCACACTGTGTACTAAGATAAGGTCAAAATGGTGCATGATTTAGACATAAAGGGTTACACCATAAGCAAATTAGAAGAGCAAGGGATAGGCTACCTGTTATATCTATGGGGAGAGAAAGAACTCATGACCAAACAAGAGAGAGTAAGCATTACAAAATGTAAAATGGATAATTTGATTATATTAAATTAAAAAGCTTTGATACAAACAAAACCAATGCAACCAAGATTAGAAGGAAAGCACAAAGCTGGAAAATGATCTTTACTGTCAGTGTCTCTGATAAAGGCATCATTTCTAAAATATATAGAGAACTGAGTCAAATTTATAAGACTACAAGTTATTCTCCAATAGGTAAATGGTCAAAGGTTATGAGCAGGCTGTTTTCAGATGATGAAATCAAAGCTACCTATAGGCATATGAAGAAGTGCTCTAAATCACTTTTGATTAGAGAAATGCAAATTAAAATAACTCTGAGATACCATCTTACATGATTTTTCAATATGACAAAAATGAAAATGGTAAATGTTGGAGAGGATTTGGGGAAATTGGGACACTATTGGTAGAGTAGTAAACTGATCCAACCATTCTGGAGAACAATTTGGAACTATGCTAAAGGGCTATAAAACTGTGCATACTCTTTGATCCATCAATACCCCTACTAGGTCTGTATCCCAAAGAGATCATAGAAAAGGGAAAAGGACTTACATGTGTAAAACTTTTTATACCATCCTTTTTTTGTGGTGGCAAAATATTGGAAATTGAGGGAATGCTCAATCAATTGAGAAATGGCTGAACAAGCTGTGGTAAAGGAATGTGATGGAATACTATTGTGTAATAAGAAATGATGAACAGTCAGAATTCAGAAAAACCTGGAAAGACTTGTATGAACTGATACAAAGTGAAACAAGCAGAACCAGGAAAACATTGTACAAAGAAAGTATTAGCAACACTGTGTGATGATCAACTATGAATGACTCAGCTCTTCTCAGTAACACAATGATCCAAAACAATTACAAAGGACTCATAAAGGAAAATGATATCCATATTCAGATAAAGAACTGATGGACTCTGAATGAAGATCAAAGAATATTTTTTCATTTACTTCATTCTTTCTCATGTTTTTCTTTTCCTTTTTATCTTTTTCTTTTTTCACAACTGTGACTAATATGGAAATATTTTTTACCTAATAGCATATGTATAAACTGTATCAAACTGCCTACCATTTTCAGAAGAAGGAGGAGAGAGAAAAATTTGCAACTCACAATCTTGTAAAAATGAATACTAAAAATTTTCTTGACATGTAACTGGGGAAAAATAAAATACTATAACAATTAAAAAAGAAAGAAAAAGAACAAAATAACAACAAGAAGAAAGGACAGAAAATGAAGAAGCCAACCATAGTGTTCCTTTGGGCACTCTTCTCTCCTGCCCAAGTGTAGTCTGAAGGTGTTTAGTCATCTAGGACCTCATCATTTCTAAGTGTGTCTCCTCCCCTGTCTCTCTCTTGGATTTGCCTTTCAATTTCCTGATGCAAGGACTGGAAATAATAAGGCATTTTGTAGGATTTACAGGAGCAAAATGAAGGCAGTGACTTCTCCTTTAAGAGGCAACTGAATTGTATCCTGTGGTGGTCATACATTTAGAGACAAGGAGGTCATGCACTTAAGCATGTGAGTGGTGTGATTGAAATAAAAAGAATTTACTTTTATTCAGTCTTATTCTGCCTGGGGGATATCACAGCCAGAGCCACAGAAGTCTTCACTTTTCAGAGACTGTTGAATCATATTCAAGTGGAAACTATCAATGTGTGGAGCACCATTTCAAGTTGATGTTTTCTTATATTTAACTAGTCCATGATTTTTCTCTGTTCAGCATGTTTCCCAAAGTTTTTTTTTTGGCAGAGTGGAATGATAATAAACAAATAAAAGTCAATAATGAAGAGCTTATTAGATTTTAAATCCCCACCCCCTTCTGCCACTGTTATTCCAGGATCTGGGACAATTAGTGATTGAATTCATAACTATCAGTATCAATGTTTTCTCTTAAGCTATTAGATCTTGGTAACAGGCTTGAACCTACCCTCATCTGTCTATTCTCACTGCTACTTTCCTTATATAGTCTTTTGTTACCATACCCCTGGATCATAGTAATAGTTTCCTTCTAACTCTCCCCAACTGCATTCTCTTTGACCTCTACACTTTCTTTCTTACCGCTACAAGATTAATTTTCCATGTTTACAGTTCTAGTCATGCTAGGTCCTTGCTCGGTTAGTCAGTCAACAATAATTTATTATGCATTTACTATTTGAAAGACACTATGCTAGGTCCTGGGATTACAAAGAAAGGGATAAACAGAGGCTCTGACTTAAAGAAGCTCAAATTCTAATGGGCAGGGACACCATGAAAGTAGCTTTGTACATACAAATATATACTCAGTGAATGGTTGTTGTTGTTTGTCCTTCATTTGAAGAAGACCGATGACATCATGAGGGTAATGTCTTGGCTTGCATGTAAATTGAATTTAAATGAGGCAGAGCTGAGCTGTGTTATCATCCTCACTCTTTCCTCCATAGTCGTGGAAGTCCATTGGCGAGCAAAAATCAAGATGACTCGTGATGGCCTGGGGATTTACTATAAAAGGAAGGTGCTTTCTCAGAACCAGGTAGAAATTGATCATCTCCTCCTGGATACTTCCTCCTCTCTAGGTCTGTGTGTCATGGGTCTCTCTTGGGGGTTCTATCTGTTTCTCATTCTCCTTTCCTGGTTTTTCATCCATGTCATTCCTGTTAACTATGGATTGCCTCCAAGGCTCTCTCATGAGTTTTTTCTCTTTTTGCTCTATGTTATCTTACATGTTGGTCTTACAAACTCAAGATTTTTGATGGTCACCTCTCTATATATGATTCCTGGCTCTATAATCCAACCTTATTCTCTTTTCTGAGCTATAGTCACATGTTACCAATTGACCTCTGTATGTCTCAAATTGAACGTCCCATAGGCATCTCAAATGAAACACATTCAACACAGAACTCATTATCATGTCCCCAAAGTCCTTTTCTTTACCAAACTTCCCTTAATAGGATACCACCATCTCTTCCAGTCACCAGGATTCTCTGCCTCAAGGTTATTCTTGACTCCTCACTTACGCTCACTCTATATCTCCAACCCAGTGCCAAATTTTGTCATTTATACCTTTACAATATCTGTCATATATTGCTCCTTCTCTTTTCTAGTTTACCGCCCTAGTTCAGTCTCTCTTCACCTTTTTTCCTGGACTATTACAATGACCTTCTGGCCAATTTCTCTGCCTTATATACTTTCCCAACCTGATCTGTCCTCTGCTCAGTTGCCAGGGTGATTTTTATCAGACTATAAGTCTGACCATGTCATTTCTTCCCCCAACTCCTCTTCCTCTGTTTAAGAAGCTCAAGTAGCTTCTCATTACTCTCAAGATCAAATATAAACTAATTTATTTGACATTTAAAACCCCTCACAACTTGGTTCCTTGCTATCTATCCAGTCTTCTTATACCTTACTTGCCTCCAGACGCTCTACAATTTAGTCAACTAGACCACTTAAAGTTTGTCGAGTGTAACACTGCATTTCCTGTCCTCATATCTTTGCACTGGCTGTCTCTTGGGCCAGGCATGTTCTGTACCATTACCTCTACCTCTTAGTTTCTCTGCCTTCTTTCAAGACTCAGCTCAAATCTTATCTTCTGCAAATGAGTTCTCCAAGTTCCCTCAGCTGCTAGTACCTTCCCCTCTCAGATTACCATCTATGAACTCCATCTGTATTTTGTACATATCTAGTTATTTGCATGTTTTCTCTCCCATTATATGTAAGATCTTTGAAGGCAGAAAACATTTTTTACCCTTTTTTTGTATACCCATCAATTGGCACAGTGCCTGATACATAGTACACACTTAATAAATCCTTGTGGATTGATTGTCTTCCTAAGGCAGCAGTCAACCAATCATCATGAAATAACTTCAGTCACTGGGAAGAACTTGCTATGTTCCCCTAGCAAAGTTCATATACCTCAGAAAGGGACCAGGTGCAGATATCCAACTTTATAGGAGATGCTCCCATCTAACAAAGGCCCATACCATGTAGTCTCCTCATGTACATGTGGAAATTACACCAAATCAATCAGAGTTTCCCCTTATCTACCCTGCTACACAAGCAGGATGAAGTTTTTAACCTAATGCATATTTCATCGCAGTTATTACTGAAATGTGATAGGATAAACTCATAATTGAAATACAGTTCTCAAGTCTTATTATTTATTCAAGAGAAACAAGGTAGTTAAAGATATTGTGTGTGTAAGCATGGTATTTTTTTTTTAAATCAAGATATTCAGTCATGCAATCAGGGGATATACGTTAGGAACATAGCGTTAAATTTCAGTGTAGACTTAGGCAAATCCCTTTTCTACTATGAGCCTCAGTTTTCCCTCTTGCAAAAAAGAGAAAGTTGGACTGGATGATTTCCAAGGTCAAACCTCAAGCTTCTCATTTCTTCTATCTGGGCCTCAGATTCTTCAGAAAGTAAGAAATGTAAAACGAGGAGGCTGGAGCACATGAACCCCAAGTCCCTTGTGTCACCTTGGGTAATTTTCCCCCTCTCTGGGCCTCAGTATTTTTGCCTTCAAAATGAGGATATTGGACTGATTTTGTGTGTGTGTGTGTGTGTGTGTGTGTGTGTGTGTGTGTGTGTGAACTTGCAAGAAAATTAGAGGTATCCAAGGAAATTTTCATTCACAAATGGCTATGATAAAAGATAAAAATGGAGATTTAACAGAAGATGAAGGGATTAAGAGGAGATGGCAAGAATACACAAAAGAACTATGTAAGAAAGTCTTAATATCACCACTAATTACAATGTGTGGTTAGTGATGTAGAGCCAAACATCCTGGAAAATGAAGTCAAGTGGGCTTTAGGAAGCACTGCTAGCAATAAGTCTAGTGAATTTGATGGAATTCCAGCTGAGCTATTTAGAATCCTAAAAGATGATGCTGTTACAGTGCTGCACTTAATATGCCAGCAAATTTGGAAAACACCTCTTAATTGGAAGAGATTAGTTTACATCCCAATCCTAAAGAAGGACACAGCCAAGGAAGATTCAGATTCCTGAACAGCTGCACTCATTTCACACGCTAGCAAGGTTATTCTTAAGATTCGTTCCAACAATATGTGAACCGAGAATTAACATAAGGGCAGGCTGGTTTGAGAAGAGGCAGAGGAACTAGAGATTCCAATTAAAAATTGCCAACATTCACTGAATTATGGAGAAAGCAAGAGAGTTCGAGAAAAAAGAAATCTACTTCTGCTTCATTAACTACCCTAAAGCCTTTGATTGTATGGATCATGTAGCTGGCCCTCAAAAAATGGGAGTGCCAGATCATCTTACTTGTCTCTTGAGGAACCTGTATATGGGCTACTAAGCAACAGTTAGAACTGAACGTGGGGCAATTGATTAGTTTAAAATTGGAATAGTATGACAAGGCTGTACATTGTCACCTTATTTATTTAACATATATTCGGAAATGCCAGGCTAGATGAATTAAAAACCAGAATTAAGGCTGTCAGGAGAAATATCAACAATCTCATACATGCAAATGATACCACTCTGAGGGCAGAAAGTGATAAGGGTGAAAGAAGAAAGTGTAAAAGCTGCCTTGAAGCTTAACATAAATAAAAGAAAGAAAAAAAAACCCAGAATCTTGGCAACTGGTCCCATCACTTCCTGGCAAATAGAAGGAGAAGAAATGGAAGCAATGTCAGATTTTATATTCTTGGGCTCAAAGATCACTGCAGATGATGGCTGCAGCCATGAAATTAAAAGATACTTGCTCCTTGGAAGGAAAGCTATGGCAAATCTGGACACCATACTTGAAAGCAGAGACATCACGTTTCAAACAAAGGTCAAGGGTATCAAAACTACAGTTTTTTTTTCCCCAGTAGCAATGCATAACTGTGAGAGTTGGACTATAAGAAAAGCTGAGTGCCACAGAACTGACACTTTCAAACTGTGGCACTAGAAAAGACTTTAGAGAGTCCCTTGGACAGCAAGGAGATCAAATCAGTCAATACTTAAATTAATTCAGAGTATTCACTGAAAGGTTAAATACTGAAGTTGGAGCTTAAATATTTCACGCACACAATGAAAAGATTGGAACTCATTGGAAAAGACCCTCACGGCACAGGGAATTCCAACATGAAGTTGACACATTCAAGCTAAAGCTTCCTTAGAGTTTTCCTACACCCTTTCTGGGAAGAGTCAGCAGAGAGTAGATTCCATAGCCTGAATTCAATTTGAATTCCTCTGAATATTTTTATACATAGCAGAGTTGGAAGGGGAAAATTGGGCTGGAAGTTATGGAAATTATCAGTGAGCTGTCCTGAGGCTTTCAACATTTTCTTTTTACTGCCTGGCTAAGCTTGGTTGTTTCTATGGTGCTGAGGGTGTTCAATGGCTATCTCTAGCCTCCCTGCCCTGGAACAAAACTCCATTTTCAATGGTTTAATGATAGCTTCAGTAAAAGCTAAATGGAGTTGGAGGTAGTTAGCAATGGCATATGCTTTAAGGAGTTTAAGAGAATTGAAAGTAACAGTGAATCTGGGGTATCATCCATCAGCCTATATATAGTGATGCACAGAGATTGGGGAAAACTTTTTTTTTTATGGTCGAGACTGGTAAAAAGGGCTTCAATGTCAGGACTCTTGGCATAGGAACAGAGCTTTTCTTTTCATCTTTTTCATTACTGGAGGATGGGAGGTTAAAAGAAGGAAAAGAAAGGTCACCTTCTAGAAACTGGTTTTGATTATTCCTCTAGCTTGGTCTGTGACATACAATTGGTGCTGGTTCCAGGCAGTGTTACACATGCACAAAATCTAAATTTTACATAACTGTGAAAATAAATTAGGGCCTTCTCATGGTGATGTTCTCTGGACTACAAATCTCCTAAGCAGTTACAAGATCCATCTAGACAACTCAGCACTAAAATTTATTCAAGAAGAGGAGTTGCACTAAAGCAGGTGTAAGCAATGATCACAGTTAACATAAACAAGAGAGGCAGAGAAGACAGAGATAGAGAGAGGGAGAGAAAGAGAAAGAAACAGAGAGAGACAGAGACAGAGAGACAGACAGAGACAGATACAGAAAGAGACAGAGAGAGACAAAAAAGAAAAAGACACATGGAGAGAAGTACAGACAGAGAGATGCAAGGGGAAGGGTGGGGAGAAGGAAGCGAGAAGAATAAAATAAATCATCAGAAGTACAGTGAGGGAGCCAGAGAGAGCTAGAGGACATAATGAACATAGGACCATGGGAAAGAGTTATACCAAGAATCTAGTGAAATTAAAAGTTGAAAATTGATGCTTTTATAAACCAGGCCCCTTGTAAGTTCATAAATGAAGAATGGTCATAGCATTTTCTGGTTGACCTAGGTGGCTCTAATCTCGGAGAATGTTTGTCATCCCCATCAACCTCATTTTCATTTCATCAATGTCATAACACTTTTGTTGAATGTTATATACTTTCCATATTGTGGGGCTGAAAGAACATAACTTTCAAGTTATTTTTATTAAGGAAATATATGAAGAAAACAGGAAACACTGCTTTTGTCATCGCTTAACAACATAAAGAGAAAGTTATCTAAAGTCTCTCATCAACAGTTACTGCATTTGTAAAACGACTCTACTAATGTCTAAGTACCTGACAGGGACTGTAGATCTACAGCTGTAGGGGACTTCAGATGATGGCTAGTAAGACCCTTTCACTTCACACAAGAAGCCCAGGGAGGTTCAGTGACTTGCCTAGGATCACTCAGGAAATAAGCATCTGCAGAATTTGAACCCAATTCTTCTTCCAGAGGGAGTGTTCTTTCCATTTGGCCATGCTAGGCTGTTGTGAAGGTTAAATGTAACAAAATATACAAAAGTAACCTGAAAGCTGCAATGTGCTGGTGCAACAGATAGAGCGCAATGCTGTGAATCAGGAAGACTCATCTTCATGAATCCAAAACTGGCCTCAGACACTTACTAGCTGTGTCACTTAACCTTGTTTGCCTTAGTCTCCTCATCTGTAAAAGGAGCTGGAAAAGGAAATGGCAAACAACTCCAGTATCTTTGCCAAGAAAACTGACTGAACAACAACAGCATTTGAAAACTGTAAAATACTAACATGTAAATGATGGCAATTATTCTCTCTCTACCCACGATTTTCAGCTTTTGACCTGGTGATTGAGATTTCTTTTTGTTTGTCAGCATTATTATGACTTAACTGAAGTTGCCAGGCAGAAGGGGTCAGTATCCTTTGGACCCATCAGGAAATGCCAGGACTATGTTTTTACAGGGTAGGTATTACAGTAGTCCAACTAATGAGAGTGTTCCGTAGGGCAGTAGCATTGGGAATAGAGAGGAGGAGAACTCATGTGGAAGATATGTCAGAGGTTGACTTGATGGCCTTTTAACAAAAGGATCAGGTGTATGTATTTTTTTCTTACTATAAAGATGAATATTACAATGAAAGATTGCCTTTTCTTGGACTCATGCTTTTCTCATTTTATTGCAATAATTATTTTTACAGTCTGTTAAAAAATAAATACAAGAAGCTGCTGTGGTGTAGTATCTAGAGAGCTGATCTCACAGTGTAGAGGACCTGGGGTCAAGTCTCACTTCTGACACATATGGGCTGTGGGACATTTAGCAAGTCAACTGTTTAGTGCCCTAGACTGCTATAGACTCTAAGGTGTTGATCTGCATTTTAAGTGGGAGTTTCCCTAATGGGAGTTCCCTATCACAGATTTGATTTAAAAAAATATACAACCACTCATCCTAATGGAAGTCCTGTCAATTCCACCTTTACAACATGTCTCACAAATTCCCTTCTCTATATTCCACCATGAGCCTACCATAGGCTCTCATTACATAGATTATTATTGCAATAGCCTTCTAATAGGTCTTTCTACCTCCATCTGTCTTTGACAATAACTACTATGTGACCATTAACAAATCACTTAACTTCTCTGACCTTAAGTTTTCTCACTTGTAAAATGGGATTAATAATATCTGTGGTATCTGCCTCACAGAGCTGTTTAATGAGGCTTGAATGAAATTAAACTTTTATACACACAGACACACAGACACACAGACACACACACACACACACACACACACACACACACACACGCTTCAGGGCTTTGCTTTGTACATGCCCAGATCCCATAACATGGAGGCACCAACATTTGAAATATCTGGGACCTGTTTCTGGGAGAAGACATTTTGTGTTTCTCTGCCATGTGAATGGGAGCAGCCTCTTTGCATTGGCCATGTAGTTGGAACAGGTTGTGTCTTTAAAACTACCAGACAGGGATCGTCTCTCTCTTTTTAATTGCATCCAGACAGGATGAAGGTCTAGCTTACTCTAAGGTGAGCACCATGAAGTGAGCTGGGTGGGAGGAAGATCTACCTTCTCCCATCTCCATTCTAGGATCCGTGTCCCCAGGAAACAGGCATGGGATTCTGTCCTGCTTTCTTTTATTTGTTCTAGGTACAGGGGGTAGAATCTTCAGCAAACCTGGATTAGAAGCATGATTTCCGAAGTTCATACAAGTAGTATCAAAAATCGAGATCTGAACCCAAATTCATTGAGTTCTCTTTTACTGTAACATTATACTAGGCATTGGAACTACAAAGACAAAAATGAAAGTCTCTGCCCTGAAAGATTTTATATTCTACTACAGGAAACCATTGATGTGAATAAGTAGATACAAGGCATATATAAAGTAAATACCGTGTGTGTGTGTGTGTGTGTGTGTGTGTATGTGTGTACATGTACATGTGAGTGTATGTGTAGGTACTAACAGCTGGGGAAATCATGAAAAGTCTTATGTATGAGATGGTGCCTAAAGGAAGGTAGGGATTCTAAAAGGCAGAAATCTGTAGGAAGCGCATTTCAGGCATGTTGGGTACAAGTGGAAAGATGTGAAGCCGGGCAATATGATGGTATAGGTGAGATATCTAGCAAGATGAGATACTAGCAAGTAGATAAGCTTGACTGGACAGTAGCATGTGTGAAGGTAAGTAATGTGTAATAAGTTTTGAAAAGTATGCCAGGTTGTGAAGGGCTTCCAATGCCAACCACAGGAGTTTCTATCTTGCGCAGTGCCTGGTGCTCATTAAATACTTACTAAATGGCTGTCGATTCTTAATCAGTTTTCTGTTCTAGATGCTAATGGCAGTCATTGGAGCTTCTTATACAGGGAGTAACATAGTGTTCTAGAAATGCTATTCTAGAAGCTCTGGGGAGTACTAATTGGAGAGGGGAGAGAGTATAGCAGGTAGATCAATTAGAAATCCATTGCAATAATCTAGATGACTAAGAGAAAAGGGGATGAAGATGAGCGATATTAAAGAAAAAAAATAGAATCAATTAGACATGATAACTGGTTGGTTTTGTGGGGTAAGGGAGAGTGAAAAGTTGAATGAATGAATGAACAGAAACATTTAGTAAGTCCTTACTACATCCTAAGTAATGTTCTAAGTGCTGTGAATACAAATACAAGACAGTAATACTTCCTACTCTCATAGAGCTCTTACATCCTAATAGGAAGATGCAATTTAGCTATAGGGGTGGTAGCCAGGTAAGAAGGGTGAAATCCCAAGTATGACAATTGGAATTATAAGACAGTGGACTAAAGTGCCCTTTGCAAAAGCAATAGTAGTGATGATTTAATTACTGTTCCCAGAGAAAGAGGTGGAAAGTGAATGGTATTGCAAGGATACACATGCAGTGTCTTGGCAAAGAAGATGGTACAGTTGGTTGGCTCTATGTAGTGAGATCTCACCAATCATCATGATCACAGGGAAGAAGATGGAGCTTGAGCTGGGAGATTTTAGAAGTAGCAGTGGCAAATTTGGGTGGCATGGAAAGAAGATGAGGTAGTCAGGTGTCTACTTTGACTAGATGCAGTGTAGATGCTATATAATAATAGATGTCTGCATGAGACTCACCTATTAGTAACCTATCAATGTAATTATATACTATATGCTGTTGCACAAAATGGACCTACACATGACCTATACATCTGAGCTACTTGGCATGTAATGATAGAGTATCTAATTTGAAAAAATATTGAATATTTTGGTCCTATAGACTATATAAATGTGTGTATATAAGCATGTGTGAAAATACATATGAGGTATAATTTGAAGGGGCTACAAATGTTTAACTGGGCAGAGAGCCTTCTTATTAATAGAATCTGCACAGTCATGAAGTGAACACAGGTTATACAGGCTAGAAGTCCTGAGGGCATATGCACAAAAACAGCTGTGATCTGGGGCTGCAGGGAAAAGGAAGCCATGAAGTCTCTTGGGAGAAGAGCAACCAGGGTCTTCCACGTTATGATAATGAGAAAGAAATATGGTGGCTTCAGCAGGGTTAACACAAAAGTAGAAGCCAAATTGGGGGCTCTTGAAGTTGGAACAATATCACAATGATGTATATGAAGTGCAACTAGAGAACTGGGAACTAAAACACGTGATACAGAATGAGCATGCTTGTGAATAGCTGCCCTGGGAGAAACAAGAGAAAAGAGAGACTTGAAAGTTGTCTCCATGAGTCTCCAACCCCACTCATGCTACTAGGATTGCCCATATTATTGAGGTTTTTGTTTTGTTTTGTTTTGTTTTTTGTGGATGGGAACTGATCCTATGTTGAAGTGAGAAGAGAAATGATGTTGTTCTCTTGCTGCCAAGGCTAAGATGTGACTCTCTTTTCTATTCTTTACATGTTTTATAAATTGTTCTACTCTTTGTTCAAATGTTTATTGTAAGTTTGCTACTTGAATGGGGCAGGGACAGAGTATCACTAGAATAAATCTAGGAATGAGGAGCCAAATTTAGATAGCTTTAGAATTTCTTTGAGAAGAGTCAAGAGCCAAAGTGTATTAGAAGGAAATCTTCAAATTAAACTAATCTATCTATAAGTGAAGAGGTTTCTGGCACATTCAGCTGACATATTGGTTATAGATGCTATCTTAAGACAGCTCTTGACCTTTGGCTGAAATGCTAGAAAATAAAATTAAGGTGCTGATATATAACAAGTAGAAACAGCATTATAAAGTAATTCAAACAGAATAGTAGGTTTGCTATTTGTTTTTGAAGATGTTTCATATTTCATCCTATGGGTAACCACTTGTTCTTGGGATATTTTAAGTTGCTTTGCTTAAACACATTCCTTAAATTCATGTACTGTGACTAATCCAAACACAGCACCTATCAAATCCTTTTCATTAAGAAAAGATTAGGTGGAGTATCAGAAATTTTCCCCTGACACTTTGATGCACAATTTATGCCTTAATTAAAAGTAAACACTCCTGCTATGGGGGTGCACGTTAACTGGCTGAGAAGGGAGAATATGCTGATGTATAGTGCATGTAAGTAAAAAGAAAAGCACATAAGTTAAAGGAACCCAACTTTTAGACAACATGATGTGAGGCAGAATCAGCAGAAACCCTTGACTAACCTGTCATCCAATACCCTGCATTCACACATCATATGAGGTCCAGGACAAATGAAAAATTCAGACTGGCCCATCTGTGAAATATGAATTTCATCTCTGAGAGGTTAATGATATTCTAGAGGCTAGTAACTGGGGCTAGGCTTTGAATACTTGAATTTTTACTCTTTCCCTATCACATTCTATCACCTTAGGCAAATGAATTAATCTTTCTGTGAATCCATTTATACCTGTGTCACATAGATAGAATAATACCTACTTCATAAGTGTTCAGAAGCTTAATTAAATTAAAGCTTTGAACTTCTCAGATGAAAGTTGTTATAGAAATGCAAAGTACTGATTGCAGTAATTTTCCCCTTCCCATTATGACATAATGATTGACTTTCACTTTTATTTTAATTGGAAAAGTGACTAATTGCTAATGAGTGCTCTATTCCTGGTATATTGAAACATGGACCAATTGTCCAAAGTCTATTACAATGTGTATAATACAAACATACATTTCTCTTGAATAATTAAATTTAACAAGCATTTATTAAGTGCCTACTATCTACCAGTCACTACTTGCTATTGGGGATATTATGTCAAAACTAAAATAGCCTCTGTGTTCAAAGAGGAGATAACTGGCTTTGCGGAGTCAGAGAACCTCAGAGCCAGAAGGGATCTAATTTTAGTGATCTTCTAGTTCAATGTTATCCACCAATCTTTGCTGTGAGATCTCACATTGTGTAGAAATCATTACCTCTAGAGTTAGCCAGAGGCTGAATTAAGATACACTTCATTCAGATGTGGTGACTTAAACTCATCCAAAGCAGATAAGTGCAATGCGTGTGTGTGTGTGTGTGTGTGTGTGTGTGTGTGTGCGCGCGCCGTGCGCGCGCGTGCGTGTGTGTGTGTGTGTGTGTGTCTGTCTGTCTGTCTGTCTGCTGTCTCTCCATCTCTCTCTGTTTCGGACTTTGTCTCTGTCTTTTTGTCTCTGTGTCTGTCTCCCTCTCTCTCTGTCTCTCTCATATTTTGTTCTGTTCTTTCCTAGACAAAGATCATTCCACTTAGGATATAAAACAGAAGCAAATAAGAGCAAGATAGATTGGCCTTCTGGCCTTCATTTTATTTTTATTTCATCCGCTGTGAGGAACAATTTTATTCTTTGTTTCTCCTTTTTTTCCTCAGTATAGCTAAATAACAACTATTCTGTTTATTTGTCCTTAAGTTTCTTTGCCAGGCTCAAATCCTTGTGAGTTTTAGCATTCCTGATACTATTCTTTTAAGACAATTCAACCATTTTGTATTTTTCTTTCCTTCTCAGATTTTATTTTCATCTTCTCTATATATCTTTAAAAAAAGGCAAACAAGGATGTTTGATGAGTTTCCATGAATTCACATTAGTCTTATTTAAGCCAAGATTAGCAAGAGGATATGAATATTAGTTATCCTCATAACACAAAGCCCAGATGAACTATACCTCACGGTACTCAAAGGACTTATGGATATTATTGCTGAGCTATTATTGGTGATCTTTAAAAAAAGTGGAAAACAGCATCAGCAAATGTTCTGATTTTTTTTCCCACAAAAATGAAAGAGGATAGATTCCTCAAAATACAGACTAATGACCTTGGCCCCCTTTCCTGCCAGGAAAAAAACCCACAACAACTTCATTATTGTAAGAATTTACAAAAAGAAAGTGTTGTTTGCCCTTTTTCGGGGGGCGGGGTTAGGAGGGTGTTAATTGAATCCCCCTCTTTCACCTGAGCTGGAAGTACATTGGCCCTTGAACCTACTGCAGTATGGGAGCTGATCTGCTTCCACCCTGGACCAGTTCACTAGTTGTTTCTTAGGGAGTTTGGTCTACCCCCTTCCCTTTGCTCAAGGGGCTCATAATATTGGTGGTAAACTCCAGCCTCCCCAGGAGCAGAGATTATAGGCATATGGCATATCTCACAGCTCAAAAATGATGATTGCTGAAAGCCTCCACGGGTTAATCAAGAACAGATCATGCTAGGCTTGATTGAGATTTTTAAAAATGTTTAAAAATATCATAAGATTGTATCACGTGTGATTTACATGTGAGAGCTGATGAAAAGGATCATTTAGGAAAGATAGGATTGGAAAAGGAGGCAGGTAAATAAAGTAGCAAAAATGAAGCAAACAGATAGACAAACTGAAGGCTGGCCTGGTACCACTAGCATATGAAAAAGAATGAAAGGAAGGACCCAAGCATTTTGGAAGGACCTTCTATGAATGACTTATGGAAAGACATGGAGAAAACAAATAATCATTTTAGGAACTGTGAATTGTGAAGGGAATGGTTCCCTTAGTTGGTAAGATCAATGCTGCAGATAAGATGGTACTGTGGATAGAGTGCTATACCTGGAGTCAGAAAACCTGAGGTCAAATCCCACCTTAGAGACTTACTAGCTGTGTGACTTTGGGTAAGTCACTTAGCTCCTGTGTACCTCAGTCCCTTCATCTGTAAAATGGAGATAATAATCTACTTGCCAGTGTTGTTGTGGGGATAAAATGAGATAATATTTTTAAAGTGATATGTAAATTTTAAAGCATTAATAAAATGGTTCATTATCATCATCATCATCATCATCATCATCATCATCATCATCATCATCATCATCAACATAGGGTCATAGTTTTAGAGCCAGAAGGGAACTTGGAAGCATCTAGCCTAATGCCCTAATTTTTATATAAGGAAAACAGTAGTTCTATTGAAGTATCAAAGGAATAATAGACTGGTGGTTAGGTTTCATAGTAAGATTATCTCAGAATATAAACTGGACATTTTATGACATCTAGCATGGTATTGTCATTGACAGACCGGAAAACTGGAAGCCAATATTTAATAGTATAGTTTTGTTGATTAAAATCTGGTTTATAGAATCATAGATTTAGGAAGGTACCTTAAAATCTAAAAGTCTAACCCTTTTATTTTATAGGTGACAAAAATGAGAGCCAGAAAGACAAAGTGATCTACCATTAATTGATTAATGTTTTTGAAGAGGACCAGTGACATCACAAGGATGATGTCTTGACTTGTGGGTGAATTGGATTTAAGTGAGTCAGAGTTGGCAAAGTTGGCAGCCTCATTCTCTCCTCCAGAGTCACTGTAGTCCAGTGGCAAGACAAAAGTCAAGATGACTGGCAGTGGCCTAGGATGGCAGTGGATGACCTTGGGCTTTCTAAACTAAAGTCATTTCCCAGGCTTCAGTTTGTCTGGGGCAATTCTCATTCATTGACTAAGGACTAGGTAAGAATCAAAACAAAAGATGCCCTAATTTGCTATCATAAAAATGTCAGTCTGAGAGGAGGAGACCTTCAAAGTTTCTTGGAAGAACAAAGAACAATTACTATTTACTCATTCTGAGCCATCAAAATCTAAACGAGGATTTTCTGGTTTTCATTGAATGACCAATTGATTAATATCATCCTGGAAGTGAGATCTCTACTGGGATCACCCAGGCACTTGTCCTCATCTTGTGGTGTGAAGCATATTCCTCAATAACTTACATTAGTGAATGGAAGTCTTGCTTGTGTGAAATTTATAGATGACATAAAGATGTCTAACCCATAGGACAAAATATTGGAACCTCAGAAAATCCTGATTCTATAGGATGCAAAAGGACAGAACCTAAGACTGGAAATAGTCCTTTGGGTCAGTTGCTCTAATTTGTAGCTGAATGACAATCCTTTCTTTGGCAAGGCCTACAACAAAGACCTGCATTGAGGGGCACCCATTACCTGCTGCATTGACCTGCTCCATTTTTTCTTTAATGTAAGATGCTTTTTCTCCCATGGAAATTGAAAACTGCCTTTTTTCACTTTGTAACTGTCATTCCTGGTTTGGTCCTTTGGAATCAGGCAGAGTGAGTCTTTTCTGTCTTCATGATAGCCCTCAGATATTTAAAGATAGCTATCATTTCCCCTTTAAATCTTCTCTTTTCTAGGCTAAATATGTCCAGTTCCAGCAGCATGCAGCAGATTTGGGAGAATACATTGTTTATTCAGAGTATTTATTAAGCATTTTCCACATGCCAGGCACTGGGGACACAAATGTAAATAATGAAACAATCTCTGTTTAAAAGGAAGTAACATCGTAATGGAGATACGAGTATGAAAGGGGAGTTCATTGAGACTGAAATATGCAGTAAAAATGCCAACCTAGTTTGGAAGACAGATTGTCTTCATTGTGAAGTTTTCAGAAGCTAGTTGGCAGAGTGTATAGTGTTCTGGGCCTCAAATCAGGAAGACATGAGTTTGAATCTTGCTTCAGATTCTTAATAGCTGTGTCACTTAAACATGGTCTGTCTTAGCTTCTCTTGCCATGGAATGGTGATAATAAAGCACCTGTCTCACAGTGTCATTGTATGGATCAAATGAGATACTATTTGTACATAGCATAATACTTGTTCAATAAAAGCTTCATCCCCTATCCCCTTATGTGAATGAAATAATAGATCTAGTCCTAATCCCTCTTCCATGCAGAATAAGTATAAAGAGAATAAAAAATAAAGAAAAATAATAAAAAATAATACAGAGTAGTTAAATACAAAGTAATGAGAGTCAAGCAAACAATCATGTTTAAGCACCTACTATATGACAGGCTTAGAGAAGGGCATTAGCAGTTAATGGGATTAGAAAATAATTTATATAGAAGTTAATGCTTGAGGTGTAGTATGGAAGAATAGAGGGGATGTATTCCAGTCATGGAGAGGAGTGATGAAATGTCATGCGGGAGGAACAGAGAGAAGTCCAATTGGCAGGATTACAGAATGCAGGAGGGGGAGTAATGCATAATGGGTCTAGAAAGATAACTCAGATCTTAGTTATGAAGGGCTTTAAAAACTAAACAGAATTGTTCATTTGACTCTAAAGGAAATAGAAAACCACTGGTGATTCCTGAGAAGGGGGGTGACATAGGTTTGCACTCAAGGAAAATCATTTTGGCATAAATGTGAAGGATGGGCTGAAATAGCAATAGACTTGAGGAAAGGGGGAATGTGCAGGCTTTTGCAATAATATAGGTGAGAGGTGTGGAGGGACTGAATGAAGGTGCTAGCTGTGTGAGTAGAGAGACAGTGCTAGTTTTGAGAGATGTTGTAGATATAGAAAAAACAGCATTTGACAATTGACTGGATCTGTGAGTTAAGGCATGTGAGGAGTTAAAAAAAATGTTCCAAATTTATGAACCTGGGAGACTGAAAGGATGCCAGTGTCTTTGTCAGAAATAGGCAAGTTACTTAACCTTTGGGAGCTACAGGCTTCCTCATCTGTAAGATGAAGATGCTACCTAACACACAGTGATGTGAGGAACAAATGAGGTAATGTACCTGACTGCTGTGGAAACCCTTAAGCTCTTTGCACTTATCAGTAACTACCAGGGAAATCAATTAAAAAAAAATCAAAGTGGGAGACTGACCGTATATTTATCCCTATTATATTTTATTTTAATAGATTCAGTCCATCATTCTAGACCAGAGGTTATAAACTTGTGTATATATGTATGTGTGTGTATATCTATGTGTGTATATGCATACATACATACATACATACATACACACAGATATATATACACAAAATGTGTATGCATGGACATACCTGTGTGTGCATACACATATGTGTATATACATATGTACACATATACATATATTTGTATATATACTTGTATTTCAATATAATTTATTTCCTTTTTAATCCAATGTATTTTATATTTTATGCCTCTGAAACCATTATTGTGAAAAGGTTGTCAAGGAGCTCGATGACAAAAAAACCCAAAACTAAACAAAAAACAAAACAAACAAAAAAACAACTTCTGTTCTAGATGGTTGTAGTTTGGGTAGATAATTCTATTAAAATGTCATAAGATCAAGTTATGGAAGTGAGGCATGGTGATGTGGTGAATAGAAAGCTGATTTGGAATGAAGTCCCACCCCTGACACATACTGACTCTGTTGCCTTAGGCAAGTCACTTAATCATTCAGCACTCTAAGGATATAAATTGCAGAGCAAGTACAGATTTACATTGGTGGAGGGAGGCTTTTTACTGGGAGTCACTTGTCCCATTGAAATAACAGATCTAGTAAAATATCACATATATGCACATATATATGTATTATCACACACAAATATACATGCATATAACGTGTGTATTTGTGTAAGAAAAAGTGAGATTATGCATATAATTTCACCTTTGACTTTGACTACCATGCCACTTTGTAGAATGAGGTCTCTTTGACAAAGACTAAAGCAAAGCATAAATCTTCTGAGGTTCAGTCTGCCATGCAGAGCCACTTGAATAGATCCAAGTTGCTGGTGAGATGGGACTTCACAACTCCTGCTGCCTTTGAGGGTGTCACTTATAGAAAAGACAAATGTGCAATGTCAGCAGGAACTGAATACTTTATGGAGCTTGATTTAAGAACAGAGGACCCAAATAAAAATGGAAGAAGCATTTGGATTGGGAAGATAACCTTCTGGCACTTTGCTTTCTGTGTGGCATCCCCCTTTTTATGATGTGCTACTTCTATGATATTGAGGGAAAACAGAACTGATATGGGTTGAGAACAAGGGGAAATTACCCAACACATCTAATTTAATCAGAATCAATGCTTATGTCTTGCTGTATTTCAAACTTGATGCCTTCTTTACTCAACTGTATCCCATTTACTTTATGCCATTAAATGGCTTTTGCAGGAAGAATTTTTTATTGGACTGAAACAATTGTGTGGGCAAAACCCTGCAGGACCCATTGGGGAAGCTCAGGCAACTTATTGAGGACTGCAACAGATGTTGCTGAATTTTAGGGAAATGCTGACTTTATATCATGTATTTTTCTCCCTTTTTCTCTCTGAGGAGAAATATAAGGAAGCCCACATTACCTAATGCCCATTTGGAACAGAAGGGCTAAACAGCATAGTGGTAAAATAATAATGAAAACTAAATATGTAGTGTTTGAGATTTGCAAAGTGCTTTGAATACATTATCTCATTTGATTTTCACAGCAATCCTATGAAATAGGTATTATTTTGATATTCATTTTAATGGTGAGTGACTCATCTAGGATCCAAAACCAGATGAGTAACTGAGGTAAAATTTGACCTTTGGGATTCCTGAACTCAAATCCACTACTCACGCTATCTACAATGACACCTCATTGCCTCAGAAAGTAAGGAACTAAACTTTTGAGCCTTTTTGTATTGTAGGTAGGAGGAGAAATCCTCCTTAAGAGACTGCCTAATGACCTTTGCTCCTGGACACTCAGGAACATTTTTAGTAATAGGCTAGAGGAACAGTGAGGTCAAAGGAGATAATATTTATAAAGTGCTTAGCACGGTGCCTGGCACATAGTATATTGCTTATTCCCTTCTCCTCCCCCCACTGAAATGGACTCTAGTAACAACTGAGAAGCTAATGATGCAGACATTATTCAAGGATACTACCCAACCCATGGTCAGGGATTCAGTTGATGGCACCAGGGAGGGGTTACAAATCAGGAAGATTCCCTTGATTTCAGGGGACTTTGTGCAGGGGCATTGTTCTATCTGGTAACAATTGACTTGAAGAAAAATGTTCATATGTACATTGTCCTAGCTATAGTAATTGCTTTTTTAAGTGGGATAACGCATCCTCATAAACATCATCACATTTCTTTCAAGAGTACACATTACTCTCCCAAGCACTTATCCTAGACAAACTGACCTACTTGCAGTTCTCCAACATGTGTATTCCATGTCCAGTACTGACTGTCCCTAATGACTGTAATGCTAACCCTTTTCATCTCTGCTTCTTAGAAGCCGTAGCTCTCCTAAAGGCTTAACTCAAGTGTCACCTTCTTCAGGAGACTTCTGCTAATTCTCCTAGTTGTTAGGGAACTGCCCCTTAGGGGGAAAAATTCACATGGTATGTATTTTGTTTTCACTTTTTTATATGCATATTTTATTCTCTTTTCCCTTTCCCCAAGTATGAGCTCTAAATTCCTCAAGGACCTAAACTATTTAATTTCTGTCTTTGCATCCTGAATACCTAGCACAAAGGTTGACTTACAGAAGACACTTAATAAATGATGTTAAATTGAACTGAACTGAATCACAACAATAAGCAGAGGGTCATAGTGGTTATCCAACTAATGAGTGATATATAGGATAGGTTGGCAGGTAATAACTGGCCTGCAATATCCTGTAAAAACATAGAAAAAATATAATAACACCATCACAGAAATACCTTCTTGCTTCTGATTAATGAAGAAACAACATTTTCTCCCACCAGGGCATTCCTGTTTTATGGCTTCAAAAGGAAACTGAGCTGGAAAGTAAGCCAAGGACTTATGGTAACATGAGTTCAAAACTCTCATCCCCATTATTGGGTTCAAATAGATAGAATTGATGATAAAAGCATAAACAAGATCCAATAATCAAATGGCCTTTTGGTTACCCCTGCTTTCTCACCTCTATCTGATCCAAATTAAACCTCCTGAGTGTGAGGGGAATGAAAATACAGTATCAGGGTTCAACAAAGCTTTCATTGGACTGGAGGAGCTTCAAAATCAGCCAGAGGGAAGCTCTGGGGAGGGACTGAACTCCAAAGAAGAATTTCAATGTGACCCAAACTTGTTTTTATTGTAATAAACATCCCTCTTCCCTTTGGGGATTCATTAAAGGAGAGATTCACTGTATTTCTTAGAACAGCTAGAAATTGTATCATTCCTCCAGAGGAACATAACCAACGTGAGTTGATCCTAGTGAAATGATGGTTCAAATGTGGAGTTTCATTTATGGAGGTTTTATGGTATCATTAATCAGTCCCTGACAGAGGTTGATGTAACATAAAGAGTAGGGAGCATTTTGGGAAGTAATTAGTCAATGTATGTAGGTGAGAGCAATGGTGTTTTGTTGCTCTTGTCATCTTTAATAGTGAATAAGTCTGCTTTCCACAGATATAATCTAGATGTTTGGTTTGAATCATTGTAGTCTTCCAAACTGAAATTTGTATACAAGAATCTTTCAGTTACCACATTTATAAATATAGAACAAGTGTGTTAATTTCATCAGTATTTTGCTTTTAATACTTTTCATCGATCAAATGAGTCAGTCAGTTAACAAGCATATTCCAGGGATATTCCAAGTACTAGAGATATAAAGAAAGTAAAAAGAAAAATGTGCCTGTTCTCAAGGAGCTTATAGTCTAATGGAGGAAAAAACATGCAAAAATGAAACATGTACAAGATACAGTTTAAATTGGGGGCAATCTCAAAGGTAGGTACTAGCATTTAAGGGGAACTGGGGATGGCTTCTTGTAGAAGGCTAGATTTTAGGTGGGTCTTGACAGAATCCAGGAGAAAGAGACAAGAAAGGAAAGAATTGTAGGCATGTGGGACATCAAGTGAAAATAGAGTCAGGAAATGGAATATCTCATGCAAAGAACAGTGAGGAGCTCTGTATCATTGACTTCTAGAGGATGTTGGAATGAGTAAAGTATAAGAAGATTGAATAAGTAAGAGGGGGACAGGTTATAGGGGCTTTGAATAGCATACAGAGTATTTTTTAAATTTTTAGTTTATTTTTATTTTATCTTTCTTTTTTTGACAAGGCAATCGGGTTAAGTGACTTGGCCCAGGTTCACACGGCTAGTGAGTGTTATTTGTCTGAGGCTGGATTTGAACTCAGGTTCTCCTGACTCCAAGGCCAGAAGTCTATCCACTGCACCAGCTAGCTGCCTTTGATACAGAGCATTTTATATTTGATCCTGGAGGTGATAGGGAGACACCTAACTTTATTGAATGGAGGGATGACATGATCAGACTTGTGATTTAAGAAATCTTTCAGGAGTGAAAAATGGACTGGAGTGAGGAGAGACTTGAGACAAGGGAGACCAACTAGAAAGCTTGCAATAGTCTTGTCCTCAGTTGATAAGGATCTGCCCCAGAGTGGTAGCAGTATTATAAGAGAGGAACATATTAAAGATATCATGAAGGAAGAAATGATGGGCCTTTGCAACAGATTATATATGGAGGTGGTGGTAAGAGAGAGGAATTAGGAAGAGGTAAGGGTTTGGGGAGAAAGATAATGGATACATTTTGGGCATGTTGAGTTTAAGATGTCTAGAGACTATCCAGTTCTAGATGCCCAAGAGATTGTTGGAGAACTGAGTCTGAGGTCAGAAGAGAATTTGGGACTGGATAAATAGACCTGTGTAGATATGGTAATTGAATCTATGGGCACTGATCAGATAGCCAAGTGAAACAGAGTAAATGAAGAAAAGAAGAGGACCCAGGAGAGAAACTTTAGGGACATCCAAGGCTAAGGAGAGTGACCTGGAGGAAGATCCAGCGAAGCAAAATGAGAAGGAATGGTAAGACCAGATGGGAAAAGAAGAAGGTGAGAGCAGTGTCATAAAACCTAGAGAGGAGAATGTATGAGGTGACTTGTAGTACAGGTTTTCGATAAAAGGAAGGAATGAAGGATTAGGAGACAATAGTTGGTAAGACAATGTTGTAATTTGTCCTTCTTTCTTGAAGAGGGATCAGAGAGATGATGACATAACTTGCAATTGACTTTGAGCTGAGTGAGGGAGGGCTGTGCAAAGTCACCAGCCTCACCTTCTTCTCCAGAGCCACTGGGATCCAGTGTCCAGATAACAATCATTTGGAATTATTTTAGCAAAGATACTGGAATTGTTTGCTATTTCCTTCTCTAGTGCATTTTACAGATATGGGAACTGAGGCAAAAAAGGTTAAGTGACTTGCCCAAGGTCACAGAGCTAATAAGTGTCTGAGGCCATATTAGAACTCTGGAAGAGGAGTCTTCCTGACTCCAGGCCTGGCACTCTGTCCACCCAGTTGTGCCACCCAGCTGTCCAACAGATAACATACTTATCTAATTTGCAGATGAAATCAAGTTGGGAAAGATCATAATCTCTGGAGGACATAGCCACTATTCAAAAAAAGATCTTGACAGGCTAAAATATTCTTGGGAATCAAGTAATATTTATCCTTGGGGAAATTATTTAACTTCTCTGGGCCTTATATCTATCATCTGTAAGATGATAACATTGGAATATATTTATTTTTTGTCGTAACAAAGAACTGGAATCAAAATAAATATATATCATTTGTTGATTGGAAAAACAAATTATCATAAGCAGTGCCATAATAGATATTACTATGTGGCAAGAAATGATGAATGTTATGAGTACAAAGAAGATTGGAAAAACTCATATGAACTGCTACAAAGGAAAGCAAGCAAAGCCAGGAGAACACTATACACAATGTTTATAACCATTTAATTGACAAGAACAACTATCTCATGTTTGTCAGGCAACACATAATTTTCTGTCATTAATAAGGACTTTTTGAATATTTAGTAAAGCATTTTTTGATAATTTATCATGTCTTTCTCATTTTTCTCCTGAAACTTAGCAGAGATAAGACAAATCTATATAGTTACATAGATAACTAGGTCTTGCTATAAAACAACTAATAATATTTTGAATCTCATGTTAATTTGGAAAAGAACAGTAACCCATCCAAATATAAACAGTGAATCACTGGTTCAAATCTAGGCTTTCTATTATTTCTTCTTTTTTTCAATAGTTATGTTAGACAAAAAGCAAGATAGTGATGAGGAAGATGGGAGATGGGACATAGTTGGGTGAGAATGGAGCATCAAAAGCTCTAGCAATTGGCTCCCCAGTCAGTGATGGAGACTGTTCCTTTGGTGGAACCCTTGTCTAGCTGTAACTTGCACAAATCACATTTATAAACTTAGAGTCAGGGAGGCTTGGGTTCAAATCCCATTTCAGGTATTTACTACATACGTGATCCTAGCTCTCTGTGCTTCAGTTTTGTCATTTGTAAAATGAGGGTGTTGGATTCAATAGCCTCTAAGGTACCTTCCACCTTTAAACCTGTGATTTATGATTTAGAGAAACCAGGCAGCAGACAGCTTGAGTGTTGTTTTAAGTCAGGAGGGGAAAAAAAAGATCGTGAAGGGAAGGAATTATGTGGGTGAAACATTTAACTTTACTTTCTTTACAGAATGGGTGTAGAAAAAAGTAATATTGAGGAAGGAGGGTTTTACAAAACCATGAATGTTTTTGTTGTTGTTGAGTCATTTCAGTCATTTCTAACTCTTTGTGGCCCCATTTGGGGTTTTCTTGGCAGAGATACTGGAGTGGTTTACCATTTCTTTCTCCAGCTCATTTTGCAGGTGATGAAACTGAGGCAGACAGGATTAAGTTACTTGCTCAGAGTCAAACAGCTGATGAAATCTAGAGGTTTAGGGGTGCTGGGACCCCAAAATCACAACATGTGGATCCTGCCTGAAAGAATTTGACCCAAACCTTCTTTCAGCCAAAGACAAGGTTTATTAAAGATCTGCCATATTAGCCAGACTCTTAAGGAATCAGAGCATCTGTGAGCTTTCAGCTAAATTGTAAAAATCTGAGCAGTGGCTAGATTATATGAATCTGAGCATCTTAATGGAGATAAGAATGGACTTTATATACAGAAAGACTATGGGAGGGATCTAGGAGTGGTCAAGTAGTCTGAAGTGACTGTGAGGTAATAGAACACCTGGGCCCTGGAACAAGTGGCCAAGGGAGAAGGGAGCCTGGATAGGATTAAGGGTAGGGGCCCATAGGGAGGAAAGACAATGGAGGGTGAGGCTAGGTTAAGGGTAACAGAGAATTGGGAGATTGGGTTTAGCCACAATGAAAGGCCAGTTGATGGGATTATAGCCTCAGGGGACCAGCAGAGATTTGGTCATGTGGGAAAGTCCAGGATTTTTCCTTTTTGGGGTCTAGATCCCATCCTCATCACAGCTACTAAGTGTCTGAGGCTAGATTTGAACTCAGGTCTTCCTGACTCCAGGCCCTGGTCCTCTCTCCACTTTGCCACCTAACTACTCTTCACAGAGACATACAAGGAACTCTTCCCATTTCTGAATGAGGTGGAATGCATCATAAAGAGCCTCACTCATTGCCTTGGAGTAAATTGAATGTAGTTTTGCTTTCTAAAAAGTTTGTTATTTTAGCAATTTTACCACCATACAAGATGAACAATTCTTTCTCAAAGCAGAACAATAAGACCCCAAGTTGGGCTATTTCTTTAGAAAGTTTTCAGTATACACTGCTAGTGTATATGATGGGGTTGGGATCTGGGAAAACCCTGGACCTTTCCCACATGGCCAAATCTCTGATTCACCTGAGGCTATAATCCCATCAACTGGCCTTTCACTGTGGCTACACCCAATCTCCCCTACATTGTCTTGCCTCCCTAAGGCCCCAGGCCAACTCCCCACCCTTGGTAATTCTATCACCTCATGGACTACTTGGCCACTCCTAGATCCTTCCCACAGTTTTTCTGCATATAAGGTCCATCTTGTGTCCATTAAGATGCTGAGATTCTTATAATCTAGCCAATGCTCAGACTCCTAAAATCTAGCCACTGCTTAGATTCTTATCTAGCAACTGCTTACTCGTGTTCAGAGTCCTTAAGAGTCTGCCCAATATTATAATGTTCTAATAAACCTTGTCTTTGGCTTAAAGAAGGCTTGGGTCGAATTCTTTTTGACAGGATCCATGTGTTGTGATTTTGGGGTCTCAGGGCTCCTGAACCCCTAAACTGCATCATTTAGAGTTGTTGGAATGTTACTTGTGTTCTCAGCCTTTCACCTACTGAATGTGTTGGTTTATCATTTTTCCTGAGGTGGCAGTGTTTACAAAGCATCACACTTTTTTGGAGAACTCTAATCTAGTTCTGAGGCTGAGTGACCTTGGGTTGGCCTTTGAAATGCTTTGTCTCTCAACTTGCTTATTTGAAAAAACAGAGCTGGATAAACACTTGGCTTATGTATCTGAAAACTTCAAGTGGCCAATTTGCTGGTGACAAAGTCCTCCTCACTTAGGTCCTCAGAAGTCAGATTCAGTCTGGTGTTAAGACATACTGGAAGCATTTCTACCATGGCAGAACTTGTCACTCTCTGCTTGCATAAGCTTTGAGAAACCAAAGTCATCTCCATGCCAAGATGAGACATCCAAGCAGGAGGATAAAATAAGGAAATAGATATAAAAGCTCTTTGAAGAGCATAAAGAACTATCAAAATAAAAGATGTCTAAATAGAGAACCACATGAGGTTAAAAAAAATACTTGTAAGTAATAGAGTGAAGGCACCACAGAGGATATATTTAGATGAAAAAGATGAGAGAGTCACTGTGTGAGAATGAGGACAACAACAAAAAATGCTATGTGATACACTGGTACACTTGAGATTAAAAAAAAAAAGGGAGTAGAGAAAGCCATCAGCTTTCTGAGTAATTCCTCTCTGAAAGTTTTAAGGTAAAAACAAAAATTTGCACATAGATAGAAGATGCCAGAATTCTAATTCATATTATTTGAGAGAATACTCACTGAGGAGATCATAGATTGGTAAAAATATCAAAGAAACTCCATCAGGATGCCAATTCTAAGAAAGTATCCCTGGCATGGGAAAGTTTGCCTCCATGTTCAGTTGCTGTTCAGTCATGTCTGACTCTTCATGGTCCTGTGGAACATACTGTCCATGTAGTTTTCTTGACAAGGTACTAGAGAGGTCTGCTATCTCCTACTCCAGTGGATTAAGAGAAATAGAAGTTAAATGACTTGCCCAAGGTCATACAGCTAGTAAGTATCTGAGGTCAGATTTGAATTCAGGTCTTCCTGATTCCAGGCCCAGGGCTCTATCCACTGAACCACCTAGCTGGCTGTTTTCAGCACACATATCAGATTTCAAGATCAATTGCTAGTGAAGGCTAACAAAGACCTCTGTGAGAAAGAAAATGTTTAGTTTCATTCATTATTTGGGTTTCAAAAATGGAATGATAGCCTGGAGGTATGTCTAATCAATCTAAGATTTTTAAAAAATAAAAAAATATTATTCCGTGCTGGAAGCAGCCTCAATTTAATAGTACCCACTGCAGCTCACTCTGTAAGGATTCCTGTAGATTTTTTAAAAATAGAAACAAAACCAAAGTACTTTTTGTTTATTTTCTTCTTCTGTAGAGTGTGTATGTCAAATATAATAATTTCTAAGATAAAGAAGCATTCTAGGCACCTTTGTTGCTTATGGGTTTCTACAGCAGCTAATTTCAGAAGTTTGGAGTTAAATTTGATGGGGGACGTGCCCTCTGCTCAGTACCAGTCAGTGTCTAACGGTACTGCCAAAAGACTAACACAGAATTTCAAAAGATTACTTCCAAAGCCCCACAAGATGGAGGCCAGACTTCCTATTGATAAGTTCTAGGTCACTGAACTCTAGAGAAAACAGACCCCTTGCTGTCTCTTCTATAATCTTCACTGGCTGTGTTCTAAATATTGAGAGCCTGGGCAGGAGGAGGGGTGTCCCTTTTTCAGAGAGCTATGAAAAGGGAAAAACTCTTATTTTTACAAGTGACATCATAGAACAAACAGCTAAAACTATGAAACCTGTCTTTTCTTTCCCATTGAAACAAGCTGATATTTTGAGAGATTAGTGGGCAGAATACAGCACTGTTACTGGGAGAAATAAAGCAATATTGGGGTGCACCGATATTCACTGATAGAGAAAGATAAATCTGCTTCTGCAGATTAGATGGTCACTTATTTAAAGGAGATATGGCACAGAGATGGATTGCTGTACTTGAAGTCAGAAAATCTGGGTTCAAAACCCAACACTAAGGCTTACTGGTTGTTTGCCCTTAGGCAAGTCACTTAATTTACTGTCTCAATTTCTTCATCTGTAAAATAGGGATGATAACACCTGTAGTGCCTATCTTACAGAATAAATGTAAACCTTAAATAGTATTATGTTTGTAAAATGTCTTACAGACCTCAAAGCATGATATGACAGTCATTATTATTATTCTTTGAATGTACTTCCCATTTGCTACTATCTCATTTAAAAGTTGTTAAAGGGACCCCTAAAAAAAAAAAAAATCAACCTATTTTCTGTGATGAATGATTAGGAGTTGGAGACTTGACCTGGTATATTACTTCATAACTTGGCAACACTAGAACTATCTAGGTTGGTTTAATGAACTCCAGCCTTGAAGGCACAGGACTATTTTTTTTTTTTATTAATGGAATTTAACATTGTAAAACCTACGCTATATCACATTTCTATTTCTAGAAATGTGCAGTGACATACATTGTTGTGACTATACACTGTATATTTGCTGCAAACAAGCTGGCATTGCCATTTTGGATGCTATCGACCTAAACTTTTACAATATTTGGGTAATTGTCTCCTTAAAATGGCAGGGAACACCTCTGACTATATTCTAGCATCCAAGCATGGGAACACAGAATGTACCAAGTTGGATAATTTTGTATATTTGCCAGGATACACGCACAAACACACACACTTTTAATATATGTACATATAATATACACACATATACATATACACTCAAACACACATATATAGGTCTGAGGGAGAGGATTATAGCCAAATGATTTCATCATCATCATTATCACCATCACCATACTTTCCCCCATTTGTTTACTCCACTGTATAATTTATGATCTTAGATAGTTGTCTAAGGGCACTTCAAATTTAAGTGATTCGCCCATGTTCACATGGCTAACGTATCCAAAGCTGGATTGGAACCCAGGTACTTTCTGACTCAAAGGTCAGCTGCCTAGCCACTCTGCCAAGTATCCTGTTTTTTCCTGAGAATTCTCTTATGCTACTCTCTAATTCTCTAATGCTAATGTAGTCTATCCCTGATTAGTTTTGGAGTCTAAGAGGATTACAACATAAAATCATGGACATGCATTAAATATGGGTTCGATATGCTGACATACGCTGAGAAAGCATTCCCATTGACCATTGCCTTGGGAAAGACTAATGTGAACTCCCCCCCAGGACGTGCTGACCAACAAGTGGCTTGCATTCTTTGAAGGACTGTGTCCTTCACACACACACACACACACACACACACACACACACACACACTTGAAAAAACTTGGAAACTTTATGATGTACACATCAGGTATAATAACACCTTCTTTCCCCAAAACCCTTTATACAGTTAAATGAAGGTGAGATTTTGGCTAACAAGTTTGATCTTGCATTTTTGGAGGAATGAGACATGTTTCTGGAAAAACACTTGATGTGATGGATTTGAAAAAAATCATCTATTTAAAAAATGTCAGATTAACTGTAAAGGGATAAGTTGCATAGCTATATGTCCCATAATCCTCAGCTTCAGGACAGATTTACTTGGTAAAAGTATGTTTGCTTGTTTTCTGATGAACTAAAAAGACTTAAATAGAACACAGTTTCCTTTAAAATCTACAGGGGACTTTAAATGTCATGGATCTTATTCACAGAATATGAATACAGAAAGGATCAGTGTGATTTGGGGCAACTTTGAGAACTCCTCTTGTGGTAACGCCCTCTACCAAAGCAGAACACAACTCATTTATGATTTAGTAAATAAGAACTAGGGCAGGTGTTCCTAACTGGGGGTGGGGGCTGTGAACTTATTCTTATTTTTAAATTATTCTTATTATTATTTTGATAACTCTACTTCAATAAAATTCCTTTACTTTATAATCTTATGTATTTTATGTATTTAAAACATTATTTTATGAAGCAGTTCATTGTCCTCACCAGACTTCCAAAGGGGTCCTCACACATACACATATACCCACACACCCACACCCACCCCACACACACATGGGTGTGGCCTAGAATGTTGCCTGAGGTACAGAGAAGTTGTATGATTTTCTCAGTAAGTGTCAGAGGTGGGAATTGACCCCTAGTCTCCCTTAGTCCAGCATAGCACCATCATTCCTTACTGTCTCTAACTTTGGACATGAGGGAATTGAGGGGATTAGGACATGAAATAGTTAATTATGGGAATTGAGTTTAGCACACTGACTCCATCTTGTGACTCAATTCTGCATGTAGCTCAATTCCCTTTCTATTCAATTATGGGTATAGTTCAACTTCTATCTTGTGAGAAAACTTTATTCAATTATGGGAATTGGGAGAAAACTTTATTGCATTGTTTAAACCTAGCCCTGCATAGGTAGGAAGCTGGACCACCTCTACCTGCTTCTTAGACACCCTTAACCAAAGACTTAGGTTATGCTGACCAGAAACCTGGTCAGATCCAAAGATTGATGCAAGGAGTTTTCTCACAATTGTGTACCTCAAGCAATTCATATGTCTTATCTGAAAACTGTCTCTATGCTGATAAATTAGTTACTATTTCCACGTTGCTTTGATTGTTTATAGACACTTGGGGTGAATGAGACACCTCTTTTTTCTGAATTCAGGGAATTATACCTGTTTGTTCTCACCCTTCCAACTTGGAAAGTCCCTAATCTTTCATCCAATTAGAAATCATATTACCAAATCTTGTATTGTTTCCTAATTAATTGACCTTATCTGATTAATTATTTTTAATGTATAAAATCGGTGCCCTCTTGTATTCAGGGTCTAGCCCTAAGCTGAAGAAGGGGCCTGGTCCCACTTTGTTTTGTTTAGGCAGTTGCTATGTATTACTTGATAAATCAATATCCTCAGAAGTTTGAACCTTTGTTTCCTTAGTTGTTTCATCTTTTACCTACCACAAACACTAGAGAAGGTTTTTTTTGTTTTACCCCATGTTTAAGGTTTATATCATACTGTACTTGCCTAAATAGAGTACACATTAATTCAGGACACCTCATTTTGTTGAGTCCCAAACATATTTTGAGTAGTTACTGACCATAAGAAATTATTACCTACCAAATTTAAGCTGGATGCAGAGAAGCGATCACCCCACAAACTTGTTCTCATTGTTGGACATAGCCTATTGAACTAAATGACATTCAGTGCCTCTAGGTCTCTATGGAAATGAATATTCCCCAATGTAAGCAGCCAATGATTAACACATTGCATCAGCTTGTCTCACCATATTTTTAATAGATTATCATATAGAATTCAGAATATCCAGAGTTCCAGGAGACTCCCCTCTGTAGCTCTTTCCATGGTCTGCTTACCTGGCTATGATAGAGAAGATGAAATGAATTCAGTCTATGATAGTGCTATTAAAACACGTCTTAGGAATATTAGATGTATAGTTAACTATGAGAATGAATGAAACACTGCCCCCCCCCCGAAGTCATTTGAATATCACCTTTAGATGTTCTGATTTCAAGAATATCCAGGTCATAAGCAGACAGGTTGGAATTCTTTCCCAGGGTGGGTCTCCCTCGAGTGACAGAGTTTCAGTTTGCCACCAACAACATTGATGTTATGGTTCTTGAAAAGATGATTTGATATTTTTGTTTTACAAGGAGGCCAGGGAAGCTTTATTTTAAAACCTAGATTTCAAAGTTGAAAAAACTAAGGGATTTTAGTAGGCAGTGAGGTAATGGAATGGACACAAAATAGGGTTTTCAATCAGGAAAACTTGAATTCAAATACCTACTCGTGCATTGACTATGCGACCTTGGGAAAGCTACTTAATTAACCTCATTGTTTATTTATCAGGAAAATGGGGATAATAAATAGCATCTGTATTACAGGGTGTTTGTGAGTATTAAATGAGTTGGCATATAAAAAGTGCTTTGCAATTTATAAAGCGATAATGAATGCTACCTATTACCAGCTGTTACTATTAATAGTTAGTGTCAAATTAACCTTTATTAAAACTATTTATTTTGAGGGAAGATAAAAAAGCTTCAAGCTAACATTTTTAAATTATGAAAGAATCTTCTGGTTAGATCATCTATTTCTATTTTAATAAACTTCTTTTGTAAGTTAGGTGGTTACTTATGACTTTCAGGAATGTAGAATTTTTACTTAGTAGGAAAGAAAGAATGAAGATTGGAAATCTGATTTCATTGTTACAGGGAACTCTTAGACAAGATGAGGCCCTGTACTGGGTGTCATCTCTGCAGCTTACAGGCTTAAAGAGTTGCCAGTAGCACTGAGTAGTGATTCCATTTTCTCAAGGTCACAAAGATAGTATTTGACAAATGAGGACCTTGAACCAAAATATTTCTGGCTACTAGGTCAGATCTCTATTGCTGCCTCTGGGAAAGGGAACTAGAAAGACATTGTCATCTTTCCCCTTTATTTCTAAAAAATATGTATTCATCATCAAGGATGTCATTGATATTATAATTAAGAGAAATTGGATGCTACCTGATTAAATGAACCGATTGACTTATATAGATAAGTATGAACTTCTGTATAAAATGTCTTAGGTTATTTTAATTTCTTTATCTCTTCTCATATTACTTCTAAGTAATTACCGTTTTATTTGCATTTTGGTCTACATGTTGAGAATACATTTCAAGATGAAAACCTATTTCACAGATATCTTTTTGTGTGAACTGGTAAGCCACCAAACACAAAATTGTCATCAGCATCATTATTCCATTGTCTCTCGGGAGGCACTGTTAGAATTGGAAGAAAGAAGACAGGTTTTAATCCCTACCTCTTGCTCTTAATCATTATGGGACCTTGGGCAAAACACATGACCTTTGTGAAACTCAGTTTTCTCAACTATAACATAGGAATAAAAACTTCAGTGCCTATCTCACAAGGTTGTTACAAACCTTAAAATGAATCCTATATTTAACATGCTTTGCACACTTTGAAGTATTATATGAATGACAAGATAAGACAGAGAACCAGCCTTGTGGAGTCAGTTCAATTACTGCCTCTGACACATATTGACTATGGAACCCCAGGCAAGTCATTCAACCTTACATTGCTCTGGGTAATTCTCTAGACTGTAAGTTGCAGAGAAGGTATCAACCTAAATTAATAAAAGAGGTTTCCTCATCCAAGAGTCCTTTACACAGACAGAGATATCAAATGTGCAAGCCTGCATTGCCCATAACACTTGAGAGCTAAAAATGTAATTGGGAAATATTTAACAAACTAACAAAAATGTAACAGGACATAAATAATGTTAATATGTGGTTTTATAAGTCAATATGTGGTCCACAGTGATCCTTTTACATGGTCTAGTGGCCCTCATTTCTATTTGAATTTTATACCATAGATCTAGTCAATAATAGGAATATAGATACAGTTTTAAATGATCACTTGTTAAATAGTGACTGTTATTGTTTCCTAGGCTATGGCTACATACTTCGTCTGATTTAGATATTTGCTAATTATGTAGGAAATTTGATTTTTATCAACAGGGACATCAGTGGGGAGAGAGTTAAAAAGGATTCATTGTAGGCTATGAATTACCTGGTGTTGCTGTTATACTGATTAGTGTAGCACAGTAGTTCAAATCCTGAACTTGGAGTCAGGAAGACTGGTGCTCAAATCCTAACTTATATTGGCTAGGTAGGCCATGAGCAAGTCACATAATCTCTCTCAGCTATAAAATGGGGATAATATACAGAGTTATTGGGAAGATCAAATGAAGTAATCTACCTATCCATCTGAAGATACATGTAAAATGCTTTACAAACCTTAAAGTGTCATATAAATGTTCGGTATTGTTAAATATCCATTTTCATCAGCTCAACTTTCAGAAATGGGAAATCAGTCTCTATAAAGCGTGTACGCTTAGTTGAAAGTTTGAGAGTACCAGGTTTTTGAGTAAGTTGTTTTTTATCTCAGATACTAACATGATAATCATTGAAGAAAAAAATGAATTTCTATTTATGCTTAATACAAATCACACAAAAGCTCATGTTATCCCCACTCAATGTTAACAATGAAGAAATTTAAATTGAGATCGTAAAGTGTTTTAAGAACTGTGCACCTGGCAAATAAACTGCCATCATCTTGGGGTTGAATGTACCACATGATAGCAATTCCGGAAAAGGAAATGAAGAATCATGTATCTAATTGAAGCCACCCACTTAGAAAGCTTTTGTTTCAGAAGTGATGCAGCTTTCTTCTTTCCTCATACAAAGACTTGCTATCCCAAGTCATCCATATCTGATGATTTTTTTTGTTGGGCTAAATATAAATGCCTTGGTTGTTGGAATCTTCCTGGATTTTTCAAGTCTTGCTACCAGAGTAACCCATACTATTAAGGATAAATCTTTTGCAAGAGAAGTCACTGCTCTTCTCTAGTATAGAGAGAAAAGACAGCTTTTTTTTTCCAAATACAAGCAATCACAATTTCCCCAAATTGAAAACTACAGACCATTTACTGAAATTTATGTTACCTTCATGTAAGTATGGATACAATCTTCATTAATGAATGAAAAACCAGTTGAATATAAGCAGAAAGATTTACACCTACGATTTCCAATGTCAGAATGTCAGTAAATGATGATTTTTCCTGATGAATTTGACTTTAGTTTGAGAGCTTAACTCTAAACATTAACATTTGTGTTTTCAGTACTTTGCAGGATTTGCACTATTTGTTAGCATAAATATGGCATTATATTTATCTGAATATAGCATATTGTTTATACATAATATATGTGTATATATGTATATGTATAATATGTATATATACCATCCATATTCATATACATATACACATATGTGCATATGGATGTGTGTATATTTTTTTAAATTACAAAACACCAAACTAAATCCCTTGTGTTTGTCATTGGTAATATATGTCAGTTTCCCAAAACTGTATCTTTTTTGGGGAAGAATGGAGGGCTAGGCAATGGGGTTAAGCAACTTGCCCAGGGTCACACAGCTAGTAAGTGTCAAGTGTCTGAGGCCAGATTTGAACTCAGGTCCTCCTGACTCCAGGGCCGGTGCTCTATATACTGTACTACCTAGCAGCCCCCAAATGAATGTAGCTTCCTTCAGTATATATTTAATTCACAAATAGTCTTTTTTTTTTCCTAGGCAATTAGGTTTAAGTGAATTAAGTAAGTATCTGGTCTGAGACCAGATTTGAACTCAAGTCCTCCTGACTCCAGGGCTGATGCTCTATCCACTGAGCAACCTAGCTGCCCCCTGCCCCAAACCATATTTTTGAAAATGGGTAATGGTTACAGGGAGGCATGGTAGCTCTCTTAAAGTATCTGAAGGGCTGTCACCTAGAGAGAAGATTAGACTTTTTCTACTTGATCCCAGAAGGCCAAACTAGGAGTAATATGTGGAGATTGAAAGAGGATCCTCACAATTAAATCTATCACCAAGTGGAATAAATGACCTTCGTTCAAAAGTAGCCACTTCCCCCAAAAGGTAGATCATCCACCTATCAGATGTGTTAGAGCAGAGATTCTTATTCAGATGTGAACTGGGTAAAATGGGCCCAAAGGTCCCTGCTACTTCCAAATTTCTGTGATTCTATGGTCTTTCACTTTGTAGAATTACGGTTAAAATATAATTATCTGTCTGTTTACATTAATTGCAAGTTCTGAGTTTTAGCATAGGAAAATAGCACTGAAGTTTTTCTCCCGAGAGGGGTAAATTCATTTAGCAAAGATAATGGCTTATATAAGACAAGCAGATGCTACAGTACTCCCCACTTTCTATTGGAAACCCAGATAATAAGCAAGACTTCAATTTTTGTTTTGTTGTATAGACCTACTGCATGTTTTCCCAATGCTTATAATGTTTCTTGAGAATATTTTGAGAAATCTGTATTGACAATCGTGTTACGTTTATCCTGCAGTATGAGAATCCGGGTATGTATACTTACCCTCTTGCTCCTGCTTGTTAACAGTCAATTAAGGAGTAAAATATTTGACCACGAAGTGTAAACTTTCCTGTTTGCCTGATATATGGGAAGATTAACTCCAGTATATGCTTTGGGGACTCAGCAGATTCTGTAGACAACTAAAATGACTGGTAGACAATAACTATTGCATCAAACCAGCTATACTGGGCTATTTTTGTCATTCTTACTTGTCAGTGCTCCATTATACACCTGGAGGGTAAAATTCCTGCTTTGAGATTATCTTTTGTTTTATCTGTGTATATCATGTATTCCTCCAGTAGGATGTAAGTTCTTGAGGGTAAGGGCGGGTTTTCACTTTTGCCTTTTTATCCTTAGTACAGTGCCTTGCATGTGCTACAGAATTAGGTGATGCTTCTTGAATCCATTTGAAAGGAATTAATGGAAAGAGCCTTTTTCCCATTGTCTTTCTGAGGTTTACAATGCTTGCAGGAAGGGACCAAGCTGAGAACATAATCCCTTCTTGACTATACTTCCAAACGCATCCATAGTCATTACTGAGATTCAACTTCAATGTATTTTATAAAAAATAGTACTTACTTTACTTTCACAGAAGTGAAGAGATACAATTGCACAATGGTGGTTACAATGGTAGAAATACATGTTGCCAGTAAAATGTTAGCAAGAGATTTAAAAATGTACTTTACAGCACCGCATCAGAGAATTAGGTAACAGCAAAATGACGGACATTAATTTTCCCAAGTAAACCAGATCCTTGATTTTTTTTTGTCTTTTAAGAAATAAATGGGGGAAAGTACTTTTTTTAGTTTCAATTACTACCAAAATATTTCCTGATGTGGAGCAACAAGTTGACAGATTAAAAAAAGGACAGAAGTTAAAAAAGGACATTCATGCATTTAAGCCACCATTAGTCTCTGACTCAAAGATAAGGCAAATCATCAATCTTTTGAAAACTATGACTTTAGTCACTCACACTCTCTTTAGTGCTTTTTACACAAGGTCATAATAGGCCTTGCAGATCCAATAATTAAGATGCATTTCCAACGGGTCATCTTAGGACAGTCTTGGGTGTTTTTTTTTTTGGGGGGGGATACACTCTATAGTATAAAATGCTTTTTGGCAAATGATGAAAAAAAACATACTACAGGAAAAAAAAACATGAGATGCTTTAGAGTTTATCACAAATGACACTAAGAGAATTGGAAAAATTAAAAATAAAATAAAATAAAAATAAAACAACACTTATGTGTCATCCTCTGTCTTAATGATGTGGAAAAGAGTGACATTGAACAGGACCTGATGTCCATTGTTCCAGGCATACAGAGCTCTATCTCTTGCGTTGTAGTCAAGCATGGATATATGAAAGTATTGATTATGGAAGGGGATGTCTGTGTACTCATATGTGGAGGTTTTGGTGGAATAAGAGTAATAAACCTTGGCTCCAGTTAAATGGGAGTTGGTGACATATAGGGTCCCACAGATCATGAAGGATTCTCCAGCGCTCCTCTTTGGATAGCCAGTACTCCAGCTCTTCATCACCTCCAAGGTATCTTGATTAAGCTGGCTGATGACGATGTTGCCTGCATTCTGGTTGGTTGCGTATACTGCCCACAGTCCAATCTCATCAGCCATCAGATCAATGTCAGAGAAGCCACCCCAGGTGTAAGGGTAGACATTATGAAAGCCAGCATACTCCAGGCTCCGCTGGGCCAGTACTCTCCCTGTGTCAAAACTGTACTTGATGATGATATTACTCTGATACTTGTTAAAATAGAGGGAGCCATTGTAGACTACATGGTTAGTCCCTGCCCATTTGAAAGGGAGATTATATGTCCTTGATTCAGCTCCACTGACAAAGTCTGCCATCGATTTATATTCACGAACAATCTTATTGTTAGTGTAACTATCCATGTACCAGACCTGGGGAGAATAAAAAAAAATAACTCAACTTACTTGTATACCCATCACAGAATCTAAAAACATGAAAATCAGAAGATATTAACACAGATTTATATATATGTATATGTATGTTTATATGTATATGTATGTATGTATATCTATAACTATCTATCTAAAGATTTTGAAAACTTAATTATTTTCCTGCTTTGATCTATTATTTTATTTTCCCCTGGTAGAATATATGCTCCTAGAGGGCAAGAAGTATTTTAATTTAGTGTATTCTTGGTATTCAGCTTTGCTGTCTAGACAGTAGATGCTTAATAAAATTTATTGAAATCATTCAATTTAATTATTATGTTGTAAGAAGGATCTGAGAGATATTATACCTTAGTAGATAGTCAGCATCAGAGTCAGGAAGACCTGGATTCAAGTCCTGCCTATGAAACATTCTGGTTATGTGACCCTGGGTATGACCTTTTAGCATCTGTCAAATCTCTAAGAAACAGCTGATGATCTGCACTGGTATAGAGATTTGTTTTTCCTATGCCAATGAAATTACAATTCTTGACCCTCTTCAGAAAAATAGAATTAAAAGAAGGGTCTAAAGCATTTGCAGACATTTTCACTATCCCTAAATAAGTGCTGGGAAGGGGAACAAGCATTTATTAAGTACCTACCATGTGTCAGATACTGTGCTAATTGTTTTTGCAAATATCTCGTTCGAATTGATTGGTTGATAGTAAAAATTTCTCTCCTTTTTTATTGTCATTTCACATAGCTCATTGTATTGATATTATGATAGTAGACTAGGGCTGGAAAGGACCTCAGGGATCACATAGTCTAGCCTGGGGTGGGAAACCTGTGGCTTCAGGGCCACATGTGGCCTTCTAGGTCCCTGGGTACAGCCTTTAGACTGAGTCCAAGTTTTACGGAACTAATCCTTGTATTAAGGGAATTTGTTCTGTGAAGGTTGGATTCATTCAAAGGGCCACCCTTGAAGACTTAGAGGGCCACATGTGGCCTTGAGGCCAGAGGTTCCCCACTCCCGGTCTAGCCCATTTATTTTCCAGATAAGGAATGTGAGGTCTTGGAGACTGATTCATTTACAGTCACACAAGCAATACATGGAAGAGATATAACTTGAACCCACATCCTCTGACTCATAGCCTTGCTTATAAAATTATATCCAAAATACCGGAGGTGATCATTTTCACTTGCATAATTCAAATGCATTGACATAGTTGCTGATGATTATGGGGAAAAATTACCTTGAGTGATTTATATTTACTCTATCTCCTCATCTGGAGCAAGAATTTACATTTTACAGAAAGATCTAAGATTTCATGGTCTAAGGACTATTTTTCAAGTATCTTATTTGCCTTTGGATTATGAATGCATTGAAGCATCACTCTAACACTAACTTTATGGTTCATGGGATGAGTTTCTTATGAGAAAATGCCTCATAAGGACTTCTTTTTTTACCTTTTACTTCAGTAACCAAAACACCTCAGGTCGGGTTCCCCAAAAGGTTAAATTACACTGAATTTGGAAATCCAGATAGCGTTTTTCCAAAGTTGCAATGCAGTGGTTTGCCATTCCCAATTCATGAAAATATCAAAGGGAAAAACAAGAAGATTTTCAATGCTACCTCAAGGCTTCACATGGAGCATTTCACCTGGGATCTTATCATACCTTTAGAGCTGGAAGGCACCTTAGAGGTAAGCTAGTCCAGCCCTCTAATTTTATAGGTGAGAAAACACAGGTGTATTGATCTTGAATGACTTGGTCCAGGTCATTCAGATAGTGAGTGGTAGAGCCATTATTCGTACCCAGACACTCTGATTCCACCTTTATCACTCTTCTCACTGTATCCCCTTTTCTTACTTGTTGAGTTGCCATCATCTACTGTCTTGTTATTTCTTCACTGTGTAAGTTCATAGGAGCTTGTAGAATTGTATAAGAGATAAAAAGCTGAAAGAGACCTTAGAAGTCATCCAGTCCAACCTCTTCATTTTATAGATAGGGAAATTGAGGTCCCAATAACTTGTCTGAAGCAAGTGCAGAGGCAGGTTTTGAATCTAGATCGTGACTCCATCTTACTCTCCACTGCATCAGGCAATCTTCCCTTCAATGAATACATTTTAGAAATACAAATATAAAGAATCTATATAATTTTAATGAATTGTTTCCCAGGATTTTTCATGCAAATAAGACTAAAGAAAACTAAATTCAATGAGATTGAAGATTTGTAGGGAGGAATGCTGTACCACAGTAATTATGACATTCTCCACTGGAGTGGCTAGTATCATGAATTAAGCGAAATATGTGAAAGAAGCAATATATTTCTAAGATGAACTGTATACCCCCAAAGAAAGCTTATATCCTTGTAACTTTAAAGAAGGGCAAAGGCATTGGGGACAACAACATACTCGGTTATTTTTTTCTGATGCTAAAGGATCTGTCATCCAAGCTCCAAATCGGGTTCCAGATGTCTTGACTGTAATAGGACCTGTGATTTTCATCAACTTGCCACATGCTGAAATTAGAAGAAACATAAATACATTTCATGGACATGGCCAACAATTCACACTCACATACAGACTAGGAACAAAAGGAAAATGTCCAGATACAGTCATAAGTTTTTCATAGAAATATCACACATGACAAGCACATGGAGCTTTGAGATGGGGAGTTTACATTTTATCATTTTTGTCTTTGGACATTTATGTTTTCATTGCTTGAGGGGTACAAAGTTGACTTTATGCTGAGAAGACTTGAAAATAATTTGTTGTGCTTTCTGGACAAATTAAAAAAAGAATACTCATGCTAACTCAGCACCTGTCTCTTCTAATGTGCTTGATTCAGAAAATACTCTTCAATAGTAAGCATTTCTTTCTCATTCTTTGCCATTCCATTGACCACTGACCACCACTATAAAAGGTCAAAAAGTCCTCAATGATTCTGTGGTTTTTCCATTAGCAAATATCTATTTCCTGAGAAGGACATCCCTAAAATAGAATTCTATGCAATTTCCTTTCTAGAGTACCTGAAACAGATGTTAGATTTTTGCAGCATAAAGAAGTCTAAACAGAACAGTACAGAATAATCAAGAAAACTTGTGGCTTTATAAAGTGCATAACAGTGTATTAGATTGCCAGGAGATGCTAAAAGGTGAAAATGTAATGACTTGACTGGAACTATGTAGTATCATCCAGGAAGGAGTTTAAGGAAAAAAAACCTCATCCTTAAAAAATACTGAGGTCTAAGGAAACAACAACAGTAACAACAACGACAGAAATCCAAAGTATTTATTGTGAGACTAAAGAAGTGATTTTTAATAAAATCTGTATAGTCAATATATTTATAACCAGTGGTATGTGGCAGTAAATGTAGACTTTCATCTCCCAGGCAATTTAAGATATCTCATTTCTCTTTTATTCTCCTGTGTCATCTTGTGTGCATTTGGCCTCTTTATTGCTTTCTTGCTCTCCTCTCCTTTCATCAAATAATGCTGCTTTCTTCTTCATTACCACAGCAAAAAGCTCAAATATTTCTCACAATATGAGAAATGAAGTAACCAGATTCTAAAAACAAAGTAGGGGAATTAGTTTACTTAGCATGATATATACATCATGGTATGGAATTTTCCTTCATTTTTTTCCCCGAAAGAAATCAGTTTATTATTGGAAGAATCTGGATCTGTGAATTCTTCAGTGCTATGTAGAAGTGTTATGTCTTTCATAATTCACACACATACACATACACGTACATGCAGAGCAGGAGCAAAGGAAAACATTAAGAAATAATCATGAGTTTTTCAGAGTAATAGCACATAGCAAACAAATCAAATATTGAGATGAGGAGTTCAACTTTTAACAGTTTGGACCTTTGACATTTATACTTTATTTGCTCAAGGGGTCAGAAAGTTGACTTTAGGTTGGTGTGGATTTTCCCCTCATTGTTTTCCCCAAAGGATCAACTTCTTACTGGAAGAATCTTGAGTTGTGTACATTCCTTGGTCCTATGTAGAAGTATCATGTTTTTGACCTATTACTTCCATTATAATTTATCAGTTTGCTCATTTCTAGTAACTCAAAGTAACCAAACTGAGCTTCTAAAAAATATTCAGCATCCTAATGAAAGAAACCACTTATGGTGACATCTTTTTTAACCATTTTTTTCTAGCTTCCTTGAACCTGATATGCTAGGTGAGAAATTCCATGAGAAATGACCATTTCTTCCTTAGAACTCTCCCAAGACTTTGCATTTTTCTTACCATTTGTTGTCAACACCAGCTGAGACTTCTTGGCAGGTCATTGCTGGGTAGGCAGAGCAGGCCTGAAATAGCTGGTTGCTCACAGCACAAGATGATTGTTTAAACTGTTAACTCTAGCTGCCAGTTTTGCGAAACACCTACAAATCCTACTGATTTCTTACGTTTATATGACTATTGATACTTGCTTGGCTCGTCTCACTGTGTTTCATCCCTCCTTCCCCCAACACACACAAACACAGACATACACATACACACACATGCCACTGCTATTGCTGAATCTCTTACATACAAGTTAATGCTTTTCTTCTGCACCTCAGTTTCACCCAGGTTTTCCTCCCTGTCACCAAGTCCTGATTTCCTGACCAAGATCTGGCTTTGCAGCACTAGGCAACTGAAATAATTTTACGATCATTAAAAGAGGCTATGCTGAGCCAAGTTTTTATACCTATAATTTAAAATTTTTCTATCTGAATTGTTTGTGCACATAGTTGATTTCCTAGAAAAAGTGTGTATTGTGTATTTTTGTATCTTTTTGGATGCCTTAGTACTGTGCATTTCCCATAGTAGTTAATAAATGTTAAATTGAATTGAATAAGTGTAGATTATTAACTTGAGCTATATTAATAATGATAACAATAGCTGGCATTTATGTAGGGCTTTAAGGTTTACCAAGTACTTTATGTACATTATCTCATTTGGACCCCTACAACAACCCTGCGATTTAGGTGCTATTGTTATTCCCAGTAAAATTTGTTATATTTTTCAACCAAAAGTCTTTTTTCCTCTCTCTTCTCCTTTCTATGTATTTATCCTGGAGGTTTTGTGCCAGTAAATTTCCTTGTAAATTTTAATAGATAAAATATAAATATTAGAATGGAATTCTGAGAAGCTACCAATGGTTCATTCCCATATTTAATCGTTGAATATAGGATTTGCCTTCTGATATACTGTATAGAAAATACTTTTTTTTTAAACTAATGAGACAGAAACCTACAGCCTTTGGGTTTGTTCTGTTCTATTTAAACAGTCCAAACTACCTACAGCTCTTCAAGATCCATGTCCCAGATGGGGACGGAGCCAAAGTCAGAATATTCTCACTCATTGTGCAGGCTAAATGTGAATCAGATAAGATCCAGGCAGTGAATACTATTTCCAGGGATCATGACTATTCAAGCCTCCCTCTGGGGATTTTAAAATGATTTTCTCATTGGAAAGCAATTCTTAGTATGCAATAGCTTGAAATGCTTTATAGAAAGTCATCACATTGACCTCACATGGAGGCTACGTTTTCCTCCCAGACAAATTGAAGTAGAGATCTATTTCAATTATCTAGATAATCCAGGGACCATAAAACTCCATCTCTTAAAATATCAAAATAATTGGGTTAATGTGTACTGCCTGACTGTGGCTAATTTAGAAAGTGACTGCAATATTCACTTGAGGAAGGGGAGCAAAGAGGATACTTCCAGTGGTTTCTATCCTTTCCTGTAAGTTGATCTTCAGAATGGTTAAGTAAAATCATAGAACACTCTTTTAATTTGCCCCCCCCTTCCTGGTTTTTGAAAATGATTTTAGGTTTAATAATTATAGGTGACAAAATTGTTTTGGCTATTACCCTTATCACCTTACTATCCTTCGCTTTATTTTTCATCTTTCTTCTCATATCAATAGTCTAGAATGCAAAACCCTCTTTCTTTAGCAAACAGATTCAAAGGGTCTTCACGTCTATAGATGGCCATTTTTTTCATATTAGAAGACAATGACAACAGCGACGATGATGACAATGATGATGTTCAGTGCTCATCAGGTCCATCATCCTCCAAACCTCTTCTTGAAGAATCAACTTCATGATGTAGAAGGGCAAGGATTTTGAGTATCTGTCAGCCGCTTTCCTTTCTTGATCTTGAATCATCATTTCCAGACTTGGTTTTTATGTCTTTCACTGCACTTGCTTTTACAATGACGTCATCAAGTATTAAAGTATATGTAGACTTAATATGGAGGACCATTTCAAGATCTTTGTGGAGCATTGCTGCTTCTTCCTCTTCTCAACAGATGTTTGTGTATTAAACCACAATTATCTTCAAGGGTGTCTGTTTGCTTATATTCATCATAAACATCTCAAAGTGGTATGAACAAAAGTTTCATGACATAATGTTCCTCTTTCCTTTTGGGCACAAGTAGCACTGTGGAAATGCCACTGTCATGGAAGTCTGGAAGATGGTTTAAATCTTGCTGCTGATACTTTTTATTACCTAGGTAACCTTAGGAGAGTCACTTATCTTCTCTAGACCTCGGTTTTCTTATCTAGAAAATGAAACGGCTTAGATTGGATGGCTTCTGAGATTCCCTTTCAACTCCAAAGCTTTCCTGTTTCTCCTGTGACTCTTTTATTTGCCTCTCAGAGGAGAACTTGAGAATCAATCTTCTATTTAGCAGCAACTTCTTTTTTGCAACTTTTCTTCTTCATTTATAACAAGAAAGGGTATAGGTCTGCTGTGGCAATGACATGCCAACCTACTGCCCATTGAACAAACATGCCAATATAAATTAAAAAAAGTGTGATATTATATGTACTCTCTGGCCACTTTTTGCCATTCCGGCACTGATATTATAGGAGGAAAAGATGGCTGCACAGATTTAAGAGCTATTTAATAGTTTTGTTTGGTTCATAGATCACTACAGAAATGTGCCACTTTATAGCCAACATTCTGTTAATCAGCCCTGCAGCGCTTACCTAGGCAGGTCCTTAGACTGCAAAGTCTGTCACTGGGCCTGTACCCAAAGCCTTATAACATGGTAGATAGAATATAGTAGAGCCTTTGTACCATTGACATAGGTTTCAAGGTCCCTGGATCATCTCCTTATCATAGTGAAAAATTAGAATTTGGAGGGAGAATGATTTCCTGGATGTAGGGAAGTACTTGATGAGGGAACTATTTCTCCCAACACAGCTAGATACCTCTTTTGCAACTTATGGTTTTAGAGAGCTGGCCAGAGCACTAGGCATTTGAATGTTTTTTTTTTTTTTAGGATCATATCACCAACATGTGACATAGGCAATACTTGAACTCAGGTCTTCTTTAATCTGAGGCTGGATCTCTACCCACATGCAATTCTGCTTGTAATAATGGACATTTAACAAATGATTATTCAAATTGAAGTGTAAAGGAATGAAGTATCCCAGTAAACAGAAACCCAGCTAAAGCAATCTGTGGTCAGATTTTAAACCTGACTGATGTTGTTCAATTGTTCCAGTCATTTCTGACTCTTTGTGAACCGATTTGGGGTTTTCTTGGCAAAGTTACTGGAGTGGTTTGTCATTTCCTTTTCTGGTTCATTTTACAGACAAGAAGAGTGAGGCAAACTGGATTAAGTGACTTGCCCAGGGTCACACAGCTAGTTCATGTCTGAGGCCCGATTTGGACCCAGGAAGATGAGTCTTCCTGACTCCAGATCTGACACTCTATCTACTGTGACACCTAGTTGCCCCTTAAATTTGATTACTTCTATGGTTTTCTTTTTTTTCCCCTCAGTTTCTTCATAAATGTTCCTTTAGAAAAATTCGAATTCTATCTTTCCACCATAGGCACATCCATTGAAAGAACTTGGGAGCCTTAGGCTAAAGAAAAGAGGACTCAGAGAAGAATATGATACTTGTCTTAAAGTATTTAAAGAGTGTCACATGGAAGAAAGAAGACTTATTTTGATTGGTCAGAAGGAAGAATGATAGAACCAATGAATAAAAGCCCCAGAGAGGCAGTTTCTGGTTCAGTGTGTAGAGGAGCTTCCCAACAGTTAAAGTTGTCTAAAAATGCATGGGGTTGCTTCAGAGGTTGTGATCTCCCTGGCAGGAGAGGTCTTCTAGCAGAGGCTTTTTGGCCACTTTTGGCAAATGTTGTAGAGCAATATTCATACTTCGGGTAAGGCTTTGACTAGGTGCAGACAACCGTGAATATGGATCTCTTCTCATTTTGAATAGCCATTGATGACTAAGCTGTGATTACTCAATATTTGAAAGTAATAAAGCTATACTAATGATGTGTCAGAAACTTTATTAAATCAGTACTTTAAAAAAAATCTGGTCCTTAATAGTATGGTATACTAATTATCAACAGAACAGCATTGAGGAAATACCTAGGCATGGAGTTAGGACACTTAGATTTGGAATCTTGGGTGCACATTTTCCATATGGCCATAGGCAAATAACTTAACCTTTTTATATCTCAGTTTGTTCATCAGTAAAATGGAGATGATAATACTTGTATTGCCTAACTCATAGGGTTGATGTGACTGGAGTACTTTGGAAACATTAGAGTATTATATCAAGATAAGTTATTATTTCCTATCCATTAATATAGCACAAAAATGGTTAAAAATAGACTGGGAAATCACTGTTACAAAAAAAAAGTTTATTATGATAGTAAGTAAGTTGCAAGATCAGTCAAGCAAACCAACCATCTGTTTCTTTTTTTTCTAACATGTAAGTATACCAAACTATTTTAAAATATTCATAGAATCATAGAATCTCACAATCTCAGAGTTGTAAGGTGACTTAGAGGAAATATAGTCCCAGTGTGTCCAAGAATAATCCCCTCTACAATATTCCCAAAAGGCCATTCCATTTCCAATTGAAGAAGTCCAGTAAATGTGAATTTACTGCCTCCTACGATAGCTCATCCTAATTTTAGGCTGTACTTATTGTCAGGAAGGTTTTTTTTTTTTACAAAGCAATATTAAGTTTAAATTCATCTGTTTTCCACTTCCACTCCTTGTTCCTAGCTGTATCTTTTGGGACCATGCAGAATAATTTCACTTTCACAGATGTTGTCTACAGGTATTGAAGATAGTTATCATGCCCTTCTCCAAATACTATCTTCTTCAGCCTATGAATCTCTAGTTAATTCATGTAAACCTCACATGGCCTGATATCCTATCCACTTACTATCTTAGTGGCCTGCACAAGCTAGAATTCCTTCCATTCAAAACCCAAGCATATGTCTATATCATTATCATCATCATCATTATCATCATTATTTGTTGAGTGCCTCTTCATTTTCAGATACTTCTGGACACCATGGATTCAGAGAAGTCAAAGTTCTTTTCTTAGAGGACTCACACAACATATTGAAAATTTATTTTCAAACAAAGCAGAGGCTAAGTGTACAGCTCAGGGGTTCAGGGTCAGAGTGATGACATGATCTCCTGGGGAGAACCTCACAGAGGATCTGAGATTATATGAAAGATCCACAATGTACTTGAGACTTTGATGATATTAGATTTAGAGGTGGAAGAGGTCTTTGAGATTGCCTAATACAGTCATTAACTTTACCCATGAAGAAATTGAAACCTAAGAAACTTGTCTAAGACCATACAGGTAATAAATAGCAGAGCCAAGTTTTAGACCTGAGTTCTCTGATTCACAGTGGTATATCTATTGCACCATAGTCGTATAGTCCTGGAATAAAGAGTAGAGTAAGGTTTTTACATCTCAAAGTTTTTTTTTTTTCCAAAAAAACCCTTTTACCTTACATTGTTGGTTAAAAGAGGAACCCATTCTCATTTTCACACTTTAATTTGAGGATTTTCTAAATTTCCTCCTTTTGAATGTATTGGTTAGCTCTGATCTTTTGCTTCATTCTCTGATTCTTACATGTCTTCCTTCTGAGATATCTATGACCTCCTGATTAGAGTAGTTGGACTGAGTCTAATAACAAGTATCTTGGCAAGACACATTATGGGAAAGAAAGAACAATGGCATAAAAATAGAGAAGATAAAAAGCTTATATTTCCAAACCTCCTTAGGTTTAAAAAAAACATTTTTCACATTTACTACATACTGCTTTGCTGACTTGGAAATGACAGTAAATGTTTTATCTGAAAATAAGACTATTGTTTTTCTTATCCATGAGAATAAGGCCATTACCATAAGTAACATTTAGATCATTTACTATATTTGGTTACTGGCTACAAATAGAAATGACAAGGCCACGAATCAGACTAGGAAGCATAAGCCTTTTAAAAGTTATGACATTCCTCTCTAATTTCTAATTACTACTTATACTCCTATTAAATATTAATTCTCATGAACCTCTATGTAAATGGAAAGATGTATCTGGGGAATCACTAGATGGCACCAAACCATTGCCCTAACACAGTACTATGAAATGTAAGTTATTGGAGAGATAAGCAAAAAAAAAAGTGAAATAGCCTGAGTCACATCTTTTAAACACACACACACACACACACACACACACCCAGAAAGGGGGGGACTTAAATCATTGTGTTTTAGCTAAATTCTAAAAATTATGTAATTATAGTATTTCTTTGAAAAAAAAAACACCTTATACTGTTGAATTAATCACAATGCTTCTATTCAGCTCAGTCCATATATAGCAGTAACTTGGGCATTTAAAGAGGGGTTAAAGGATTATGGTGACAATAGATTTAGAGTTCAGAACCTTAGCTATTAACTAGCCTTACTCTGTGGTTTTAAAGGTGATGGCATAGTTTAAAGAACTTGTTCAAGGTTGCACAAGTAGAAACAGGTAGAAATAGGAACTAAACCCAGGTGTTCCGCCTCCAAGTTTGTCAGTTTTTATATCACATTATGATGCCTCATTGTGTTCTCTCTTTGGGGCCAATAGAGAATATTGCTGCTAAAGTGTTTATTTTATGTTTTTTTCCAAAATCTTTAATTTCACAACAAAAATGAACAAGATGGTTATGTTATTAACTAAACTACTATGCTGATAGTAGCTTAAATTTCTATAAGCATGTTCCTCACAATGAGCATGTGAGGTACACAGTACAAATATTATACTTATCTTTAATAAGAGGAAACTGAAGTTGAGGGCAATTAAGTGACACAGCTATTAAGTATTAGATCTGGGATTTGAACTCACATCTCTTCCTACTCCAACTGCAGGGTTTTTGCCACTAACCTATGATTTTCAATAAAAAACTGATAGAATCCTGACTTTGAAATTTACCACTAGGATGACCTTGGTTAAGTCATTTAACCTTTCTGAGCCTCAGTTTTCCCATCTATACAATGAATGGATTGGATTAGATGATTTCTAAACTATATTCCAGTTCTAAATATGCCACCTCCTCTCCTCTGATACTGCCACTGCTCTGGTATAGGCCCTTATCATTTCATGCCTGAACTACTTCAAAAGCCTGATGGTAGGTCTATCTGCTTCAAGTTTCTCTCTGCTTTGATCCATCTTCCCCAAAGTGATTTTCCAGGTCCGATCATGTCAAACTCCCCTTACTCAATAAATTCCAGTGCCTCCAGGATCAAATACAAAATCATGCTTGATATTCAAAGCCCTAATAACCTAGCTCCTTCCTGTCTTTCCAATCTTCTTATACTTTCTTCTCTATCATGTGTTTTTCTATTCAATGAAACTGGTCTCCTGGCTGTTCATGAACAAGACACTCTATCTCTAAGGTGTGGGCATTTTCTCTGACTGTTCCCTGAGCTTAGAGTGTTCTCCTTATCATCTCTGCCTATTGGCTTTCTTGGATTCCGTTAAGTTCTTACTAAAACCCCTCTTCTACAGGAAGCCTTTCCCAACTCCTATTAATTCCAGTTTCTTCTCTCTCTCTCTCTCTCTCTCTCTCTCTCTCTCTCTCTCTCTCTCTCTCTCTCTCTCTCTCTCTCTCTCTCTCTCTTATTTCCTATTTATTATGTCTATAACTTGTTTGTTTATATTTGTTTGTTTGTTGTTCCCCTATTAGATTGTGATCTCTTTGAGGATATGGACTGCCTTTTGCTCTCTCTCTCTTTCTCTCTCTCTCCATATATATATATACATATACATACATATATACATATATGTATATATATATGTATGTATATGTATATATGTATGTATGTATATGTATGTATGTATGTATACATATATGTATGTATGTATATATCCCCAGTGCTTAGCACAGCACCTGATACATCAATGGTGCTTAATAAATCTTTGTTGATTGACAAAACAATAGCACCCCATAGTTTTAAGAACATTAAACTCTGTGAGGACATTTTGTTACACAGTTAAAAACTGTAGGTGGAATAAATGATGGGTAGGAACCTAGCTGCATTTGGTATACATCCTGTCTCTGTGTTTCTCGGAGGTAGCTAATAGCAGAGCATTCCAACTTGTATCTACCAAGTTAATTGGGTCTCCTCTGGTGGGCTGAACACTAAGTGGAAAAAGGTATAAAATATTATATTAGAAGTTGTTCAGTTATTCCTCACCACTTGGGCCATGAATATGGGATGGAGCAAAAGCTAACATCTCTATGTATTTTAACAGGAACATTTATCCCATTCTGGAAGGCATATATTTAGCTTCTTACACTGTTATTTATATTCTCAGTATTATAATGTCTTCTTTGGCAGGGAAGGGATTTACTTGGTTAGTGGTTATTGTGAAGATGCATTCCAACTCTAGTCTTTTGGGACATGCACAGTTGTATTTTAAATTAATACAAATACATGTTTGTATTTGACTGTGTTTTGTATAATTATAGCCAGTGACTATGTTACCCCCTATAGGTGTGTCCTACACTTAGAAGGTGTTCAGTGTCTTCGAACTGACATGCAGACTCTAGGTAATAGGAAGAGAAATATTTTCATAATTCTATTTGTCTTCAAAAAGCAGATATGACTTGAATAAAATTCGAATGGACATTTGTGACTATTAATTAGCCTTGTGACTATATAATTATAAGATATAAAGATCCCACAGCAACACTGCCCCAAGGAAATAAATATAAAATTCTTACCTTTTGCATTTAAAACCCTTCACAGCGTGGCCCACATCTACCTTTCTGACTTATTTCATATTGTTATCCTTTATACACTCTGCGTTTCAGTCACACTGGCCTACTAATGACTGCATAGATGGTTTTATGACTGTAACCACCATGCTTTTGCTGAGGCTAGCCCCCATGTTTAGAACCTACTCTCTCTTTGCCTTCACTTGGTAAAATCCTTAGTTTTCTTCAAAGCTCAGTTCAGATGTTAATTAGATCTTCCCTTATTTTCCCCAGTTGCTAGTACTTTTTTTATTACTTTGCATTTGCTATATTGTACCTTACATTTTGTCAGGAAAAAATATGGGCTGGTGACAAGTTGAATAAGAGATAATACTTGAATGGCTTATGCATTTTGCTGGTATCTTGCAATATCGAGACAACACAAGCAAGGGCTTTAGCATGCTCTGTGATGACTTCATGGGGGATATGGAAAAGTGTTACAGAAGATGGGGAGGCATGGATATATTATATGATCATCATTAAAGGAAACGTTTACATCATTGGAACCACAGCATCATGTGTAAGAGATCTAGAGCTGAAAAGGACTTCAAAGGCCATTGAATCACTGGATTGATGAAACTGAAGCTTGTGGATGTTAGATGGCTTAGGATCCTTGATCCAGAGCTGGAAGGGCTCCCAGCCATTGGAATTCCATTTTATAGCTCTGGAAACTGAGATAGTAGGAAGCTAAGTGACTCACCCAATTTTGCACAGGTAATAAAGTTCTTTTTTTTTTAAATTTTCATGAAATTGAGGTTAAGTGATTTGCCCAGGGTCATACAGCTAGTAAGTGTTGAGTGTTTGGTCTGAGGCTGGATTTGAACTCAGGTCCTCCTGACTTCAGGGCCGGTGCTCTATCCACTGCACCACCTAGCTGCCCTGACAGGTAATAATGTTAAAAGCAGAATTTGAATCTAGTTCCATGGGTTCCAGAACTCTTTTTACTGTACTTAAATATCCATCTATTTGAGTGTTCGAGTACTGCATTCTCCACTCTGTCCACTAGGGAGAATGAAAGCTTCATGAAGGTAAGGACCATTTCATTTTTCTCTTTATGTCCCCAGTGCCTGGTAGATACTTTAATTAATTATTGACCTGAAAGAGCCTCAATTCCCATAATAATTGAAACAGCTTGGAATTGGTGGCTACACAGGTTACCCCTTTCATATGTAAATACCAAATGTACCCAGTAAATACCAGAGCAGAGGCAAGGGGGTAGAGATACATTCCCTTGAGCCTATAATGCTGAGAGGTGTGCCAGATGACCAAACAAACAAGAGGCTGGATTCCCAGCACAATAAGGTGAGGTAAGCCCAAGGTGAAATGTTTAAATTCAGTACTATTCTCATACTAAAATGCTGTCTACTCCAACATCCCACTAACCTTCACATACCTTCCTCTAATCTCAGAATCTTTCTAGGTTAGAACATTCTATTGTCTGCCACACTGTTTTAGGAGAGTCCATCTGTCCATAACAGATGCCCAGGCTGTACATAGTAGGAGGGGCTGTGGGCTAGGATTTATGGTATGAGTCCAGGAAACAAACAATGAACTCATTCCCAGAGCCTGGGCTCTTACACTGGTGACAACAAATCCAGGGGATGCAAAAAAAAAGAGGTTCTTATAAAGCAAACCAATAAGAAATAACCAATATAGACCATTATTTCACATTAGTATTAATTGAAAATACAGCCAGATATCTTAGACTGTCATAATTTTATTATAATCTCCATACTACTTGATAGGGACTTGCTCATAGTAGGCACTCTATGTAGTTTTTTTTTTTTTTTGGTTTGTTTTTTGATTTGAGAGTCTCCTCTTTCCCCCTTGGTGTGATGCCAGTTACATTGGAACAAAAGAAAAAAATAGACATCCAAACTAGATGGTAGGCACAGGTCATCTCAGGACATTTCCCTGAGCTTCAAAAAGGAAGAGAGTTTAGATTTGTTTAGCTGCCACTGAAAGGTGGAATTGGAAACAAAGGTCAGATGTTCCAAAGAGGTGGATTTTCACTTGATATAAGGTTAAACTCCCTAATTATTGGATCTAAAAATAATTAAGATAGAGAGCTCTTTATCACTAAAGATCTTCAAATAGATAATGAATAAACTTATCCTTGATGTTGTAGAGGCGATTTCTGCTCAGTTAACTAGAAGCCTTTTGAGGCCCCTTCTAAACCTTAACTTCTGTGATTTTATAAATATATATTTTTCCTTTTCAGTATGAAATACTGAACCTGTAATTTTATTGATATAGGGAAACTATGACGAGGAATTTCCCTGTACCAGTGCAAGTTGGTAATGGATTTTCAATTTACAGTCTTAGAGAGATACTAGGGGCACTGAATGGGTAAGCGATGTCCATGAATGTAGGATGGAGCAATGGCTGATATCTCTATGTGTTTAAACAGGGTCATTCCCTCATTCCTGGAAGGCATATATTTAGCTTCTACATCGTTATCTATACTTTCAGTGTTATAATGTTTTCTTTTTGGGAGAGAAGGGGTTTATTTGGTTGGTGGTTGTGGTGAAGATGCATTCCCACTCTAGTCTCTCAGGACATGCACAGTGTTTCACATAGCCATATGTCAGAGGCAGGACAGAGTAGAAAGAGCACTAGTCCTAGAGGCAGAGGAGCTAGGCTCAAAACTTACCACTAACCCCCAATACTTCTGTGATCTTGGGCACGTCCTTTAATATTCCCTAGCCTCAGTTTCCTCATTTGTAAAATATGGGGATTGTAATAAATATATTCAAAGGTTCTTTCTATCTACATCTACAAACCCAAGTCTTCCCATGTCTGAGGCTGGACCTCTAGTATGTCATGATGACTCTCATGTTTTTCTTTATCTCAGCTAAAAATAGCATAACCTATCAAGTAATCCAAGCTACTCTTATCATGACAGAATATAACAAAGAGTTATTTAGTTTAAATCATTCTGTGACAAAGATATAACATTCTCCTGTTCTTTTCCAATTATTTCATTTCTGCTAAAATGAGTATATATATGTATGTATGTATGTATGTATGTATGTATGTATGTATGTATGTATACACACACATACACACAATGCACAAGCTTGGCAGTCACTCATTTATCTCTGTAAACAATGATTATGAAAGGCAATCTACATGAGCTTTCCCTACAAAATGATGGCCACTGATCTGGAATGAGGTGTTGGGTGATTTTTGTTACTAGCTTAGGGTTTCTCTTTATATTTTTAATTTCTGTGATGTCATTTCTCATGATTCATAATGGAAAAGAATGTTCTATTAATGGTTATGATAGAATGTCCTTCTGTGATAACTGCCATAGAGGTCAGCATAAAGTATAGCTTTCAGATTTCATTTTATTAATGAGATAGGGTAGAACCTATGTGACATCTAAGGAATAGACTATTCTGCAACTGTCTCCTTCTATGGTGACACCACATTTTATTTATGACAATTTGCCTAGGTCTTTATCTGTGTGGTGTTATGGATGCTGCCCTGGATTTGGAATCGGGAAGATCTGGGCTCAGATAGCTGTGTGACCCTTGGGTCTCAGTATCCTTGTGGGCAAAATGAAGTTATTGGACTTGATGAGGTCTAAGACCTAAATTTTTCATCCTATAACTATCGACAGTCTTTAAAGTTGGAATAGCATATATACCTGAACAACTGCCATCTAACCTTTGATTAGATAAGAGGAACATCTGTGTGTGTGTGTGTGTGTGTGTGTGTGTGTGTGTGTGTGTGTGTGTGTGTGTGTGTGTATGTATTTAAGCAAGGCCATTTAATGAATTCACAGCTAGGATGGTAAACGGTGTCTAGTTCATGCCTATGGTTATCAGCAGAAAGGACTAGGAAAAGAAGATTCAGGGCAACATGGTAGCTATCATGAAATATTGAAGGACTGTCATGTGGAGAAGTGATCAGGCTTATTTTGCTTAACCTCAGAGGTGGCACAGTGGATGGAGTGCTGGGCCTTGAGTCAGGAAGACTCATCTTCCTGAGTTCAAATACAGCTTCAGATAGTCAATAGCTTAGTGACCCTGGGAAAGTCACTTAATCCTGTTTGTCTCAGTTTCCTCACCTGTAAAATAAGATGGAGAAGGAAATGACAAACCATTTCCATTATCTTTGCCAGGAAAACCCCAAATGGGGCTGGAAGAGTTGGACATGACTGAAAATGACTGAAAATAACAAAAAAGAGAAGAATAAAATAGAAGGAAGTTGCAAAGAAGCAAATTTGACTCAAGGGGACACTTAATGATTATAGCTGTCTGAAAATGAAGTGCGGTGCCTTAGGTGTCTTTTCATTTATTTAGCCAGTAGTTAGTCTGGCTGGCTTCATAGCACCCTTCCAACCCTGAAATTCTGTGCACATTCTTTTTTCTTTTTCAGGTATTTCCTCTCTAATAATCATAGCTACAATTCATGTTGCACTTTAAGGTTGGCAAAGTGCTTTGCAAGTGTTAACTCATTTTCTTCTCACTGAAATCTGGGATATAGGCATTATTAATTATCTCCATTTTACATAAGAGGAAAGTGAAACAAAGGTTATATTGCTAGCCCAGACATTTACCCAGTAAGTGTTTGATGCCAGATTTGAAATCTGGTCTTGCTGACTCCAGGCCCAGCCATCTCTTTTTCCCAAACTGTTGCTTCTCCCCTATTTTGGTACATAGTCTTACTCTGCTCAGGGGAAACATTTTTCTGAAGTTAATGAGGAACCAAGTGCTCCCTTGAGTACCCTCTATGCACAAGCATTCCTTTTTCTTAACAACATAGAGTTAGTTCCTGAAGGGGCTTCACCTTCCCTCCCACTTCAGTCTGTGGCCAACTACTCATTTTATATCTGTGTTGTAGACATGAATCCCAGTAGGGCCTAAGTGAAATCATCAACTCATAAAGTTTATGAAGTAGTCATGACTAGATCTTGATGTAGAAACCAACAAAATCCAAACCACATCCCACTACAGAAAATAGCAGTGGTTCTGTAGTCAATTCATGGACAAAGGCTATGAATTCTGTCTGTGAGCCAGGAATATTCTCTTTGGCTTTTATCCCTTCCCATAGATTTGAACCACAGACACCACCATTCTGCAGGATGAATGTAAAGACGGTTTGCCCACTGCCGTTTCCCATTCTCTACGCAGTAGCTTTCTCACTATTTCAGTCACCTTTTGGGTCATTGGCCATATCTATTACATTCTTTTCCATTAACAAGGCTATTAGAGATACTATACATTTATAGTGTGCCTGCATTGTTTGCGGTCATTAGACTTGAGTTCTGGTACTAACACTTTCAAGTGATGTGAACCTGGACAATTCACTTCACTTATCACTTATCTGAGCTTTGTTTTTCTCATCTGTAAAGGAGTATCATAGAATCTTAGATCCAGAGGTGGAATGGATCTCATGGGCCCCCTAGCCCACCACCTTCAAATTAGAAAAGTAGGATTCAGGGAGGATAGGTGAGTCACAGAGGTCCATGTCAGAAGTAGAATTTTAATCCAGGCCTCTGATTCTAGAGTCAACGTTCCCTTTCCTGTGCATGTTGATATTTTCACTCCCTACCTCCTGTGAACAAAACACATTATAAAGCTTAAATCATTGCATACACTCATTATATCTATATTATTAAAGATACTTAGAGTTGGAAGAGACTTCAAAGGTCATATAATGCAAGCACGGATCTTGGTGTATTTAGTTGTATTTGTGATCTTGTGATTTTCATGTTACTAAAATGGTACCCAGCTTCCCAGAAAGTCAGTCATTTTCTAATCAAATATCATTAAGTCCTCACATATACTTAATTCATTTCAGGAACATTTTACTCAGAGAGGGACATTGATATGTTGGACGATGTCTAGAAGAGGACGATTAGGATGGTGAAGAGCCTTGACTTAATGCTCATGGTGATCATTTGAAAGACCTGGGGTAATTTAGCTTGGAGAAGAGAAAGCTTGGGGAAGATAGAACACCTGTTCTCATGAATTTGTAGGCTTGTCTGCTGGGCTCCTCTAGGCAGAACTATGAACAGTGTTTGGAAGATGCAAAGAGGCACATTAAGGTTTCATGACAGAAGAAAATTACTAAGTATTAAAGCTATCCAAAACACTTTTGGGGGAGGTAGTGGGTTCCCTCTCTCTGAAAGCTACAAGGAGAGGGGTCGTTGCTCCTCTGATGAGACAAGAACCTCACCTTGTACAGTTAAAATGAGACTAACATCAGAGATACATATCTCTGTGGAATGACAGAGAGGCACGAGGAGTCTGTCGACTCATTGCAACTGTTATTGGAGCTGATCTTGCATTTTGCTCTGTGTTTTCTAACTATGTTCTTATCAAACCCCCGTGGCCTTGAGAGGTTAGATCATTTTCCAAAGGTCATCCAACCAGTGTGTGTCAGAGGCAGTATTTAAACTCAAGTCTTTCTGACTCAGAGACAAGATTGCTATCCATTCAAGGACGTTTGAAAAGAAACAATGGAACATCATTCTGCTATTCAAAACAAAACAGCTTGCTTTTGAAAATATGTTTAAGTTGAAAGGACTTACAGAGAAGCTAGGAGGTGAAATGGATGGAGCATGGACCCTGGAGTCAGGAAGACCTGAATTCAAATGAGACCTCAGACACTTACTAACTTTGTGACTCTGGGTAAGTCATTTAACCCTGATTGCCACCAAAGAACAAAACAAAACAAAAAAATCAAAGGGACTTTCTTTTCCCAATCATATATAGCCTCCACTTATGTTGAGTAAATCAGTTTCATCATCTCGATACTTGAGGGTAAGAAGGCTTCCTTGGCTTCTTAGAATAGCTATATTCAGTATTACAAAAGCAAAAGGTTAGTTTTAGTAAAGATAAACATGTAACTCAGAAAAGTAAATAAAATCATTAAACTTACTTAGCTTCTTCATGCAGTCTCGAAGTCTGGTTTCTAAGCTAAGCACTCTCTGATGTAGTTCCTCATAGTCATAGGCCCCAATTTCTTCCTGAATTCCTGTGAGGACTGCAGACAGATTCCTAATTTCCTCTTTGAACTGGGTGATTAACTTGGCATCCGTTTTGTACTGTTCCAGGACTGGGATCAAGGGCAGGAGCTCATCCATCTTTTCTTTCAACTCCTGTGAAAAGCAGCCAATTGTTCCTGAGAGCAGTTTAAAACAGATCATGCAGCTAAATCCCTTTAATATGATACTTAAGGGTGATTATTGGAATGGCTTCAGAATTCCTTATTGATTTTAGGTAGAAATTGGTGTTTAGGGAAAATTAAGTGACCCCAGGATTATGAGCCATAAATCCACTTATCCCAGTACGGTAGTACAAGAAGACTCTTTTTTTCTTTCTTTCTTTTTTTTTAATCAGATAAAATAAACATTTCCCAAGAAGATCTTAATCAACCTTTATTGCAATTAGAGCAATTATGGTGGTAGAAATTAAGGATTTTGTATTAGGTCTAAATTTTTCTTTTGTTTTGTGTTTTTTCATGATTTGTAAAATGAAGGCTTTGAGATGGCATAGTGAAGTAGTTAGAGGATAGGCCTTGGAGTTAGAAAGACCCGGGTTCAAGGTCTGCCTCTATCAATTACTATACATGTAACACTGGGCAAGTCATTGAACCTTTTAGTGCCTCCCAGACAGCTTTTTAAGTTCCTGGCAATTGCCCATTTGTATAGGAGGAAGGTACTGGGAGTTCCTCACATTGATGAAATGATAGGTATGGACTGGACCAATCATTATTCATTGAAGAAAACAAACAAACAAAGACCCAACACTGAACTGAAGTTCTTTCATTCTTAGTTTTCTTTTAATTTATGATTTGGGAACAAGTTTGGAATAAACTACTAGACACAAAAGATTTATAGTTGATTATCAGTTATCCACCTGTGAATTGCAATTTTCATAGATAACCTGTTGGAAATCTTGACAGGTCCAACTTCCTCTTTCATCCCATGTTTTTTTACAAACTACATCTTTCCCAGAACTTCTCCCTTTGCTGTGACCTTCTCCCTCTCAACACACACCCATAATGTCAAACTGTTATTAATGTATGTGTTCAGATAATATGCTATTTCTATATTAGGTTAAGTGTCAGCAATCAAGAAGTAAGTCTGCCACAAACACGTACAAAATCATGCAATATTTCCCAAGGAGAGGCAACGTGGCTTGGTGGATAAGGATTGGCCTTAGAGTGAGGAAGACCTGGGTTCAAATCTTATTTTTGATACAGCTAATTGTGTGACCATGGGCAAATCACTTAACAGTACCTTAGTCAATTCCCTAAAGTCTATAAGTTACAGTCTAGTTTTTTTTTTTCTTTTTCAGGTCTGTCTTTTCTATTTTCCCCCAAATAGTTACTCCTTTCTCCTGGTTGCTCCCTGCTTTACTACATAGTACACAGTCCACTCTGGGAAAACACATTTATGAAGCTATTGAACTCTCAAATTCTCCCTGGATTATCCTCTGTATACAAGCACTTTATTATTATTATCATTATTATAATCATCATCAATTTAGAAGTAGTTCCTAAGGGTACTTCACCATCTCTCCCACTTCAGTGCTTGGCCAACTGTTCATTTTGTCCGTCGGTTTCAGATAAGAATTGTAGGAAGGCTTAAATCACTAAATTATCAAATTTATGAACTAGTTGTGACCACATCCTGAGGCAGATATCAACAAAATCCAAGGCACATACTACAGTAGAAGAAAGAAATTGTTCTAGAGTCAATTTATGCTCAATACTTGCAGTATGTCTTTGGTCCAGAAGCTCTTTTATACATTAGATCTGAGCTACTGACATCCTATTCCCCAAGGGATCCAGAATGCTTTGGTAGAGCAATTCTGACCGTTGCTACTTCCCAATCAATTTCTGCATCAGTGGAGGGAATTTTCCCACTGGATAATAGACCTATATGAACTGTTCTGATGACAATAAAGTAAAACACAGCTTTCCAAAGCCTTAAGAAATTAATGTTGGCCAGGCATGGTGATGTACCTTTGTAATCCTTACTACTGAGGGAAGCTAGATAAAACTTGAATGTAGGGATTCTGAGCTACAGTAGGGCTAAAGCCGTTTGGGTGTCCACACTAAGACTGGCCCCAATATGATGAGTTCCTGGGCGGGGAGGAGCAGTGGTGCACCAGGCTTCCAAAGAGCAGTGAAATGATTCAGTTTAGAAATGTAGCAGGTTAAAACTTCCATTCTCATCAGTAGTATGATTGGGCCTATGAGTGGATGTGGCAATCCCAGCATAAGTGAGATACGGAGAGTAGAGAAATAAAAAAAAAGTTGTGAGGAAGGAAGAAAGAAAGGGAGAGAGAAAGAGAAACACAGAGACATAGAGAAACAGAGAGAAAGAAGAAGAAAAAGGAAAGAAGAGAAAAAAGGAAGAAAAAGAAGAGAAAAAGAAGAAATGGAAGAAAGGAAAAAAAGAAAAAGAAACAAAGAATTGGCTTTTTGTACTATTTGGATTATTTGGAATGATTTTTCCTCCATTAACATGCAGAACTGAAAGATAACTGCATTTAGAATGACTGCTTGTCCGTGTGAGATAAATTAACCCTTCCAGTACACTAGTTTATTGCTCCCACTTATGGAAATTATTTTTAGTCAACTGATCACTCTGCACTTCAAAAGTGTTAATTTGCCTCTCTAGATCAAGATGCTTTTTTGGTGAAATAAATCTCACTCACTTTGGCTCATTTCGAGGGCCAGTCCCAATTCATTCTTTTAGTAAGTATTTATTAAGAATTGTCTCTGTCAGGCAGTCTGCTAGACTTTGGGGATACAAAGGCAAAATCAATCTGTCACTGCCCTTAAGATGCTTATATTCTATTAGGGGGAGGGATTGAGGAGATGAACATATAAATGATTTAAGTTCATATAAAGCATGCACAGTATATAGAAAAGCATTTTGGGAGGAGGTGGCAGCAAGGTACTAATAATTAGAAGGATCTAGAAAGATCTCATATAGAAGTTCACTCTTGAGCTGCACTTCGAAGGAAGTTCCAGTTTCTTAAAGGTATAGGTGTGACAGGATTGTGTTATAGGTTTATGGAACAGCCTGTGCAAAAATGTGGTGGTGGACCATAGAAATACTGTATATAGAGAGCATTCAGGAGGCCAGCCTATCTGGTACATAGACTGTGTGAAGCAAAATAATGAGAAATCAATCCAGAAAAATAGGTAGGAACCAGATTATGAAGGACTTGGAATGCAAAACAGAGCTGTTTTTATTTTTATCCTGGAGGAAATGGGGAGCCTCACAGTACCTATAGTTTTCAATGGCATTCCAGGAGAAAGGAAAGCAGAATATGCTCTCATGAGACTCCAGCTTGTTTTCCCTAACTTTCAAAATCTGGGTGGTTGTCAGTTTTCATACAACCTAACAGCTTCAACTCAGCCTTACATTACTGCAGAACGACATAATTTGGGGCAACAAATCGCCATTATTATGATCACTTGAGAATAATCCATAGGTGCCATCAGAATGCACATTGTACAGCTAGCTAATTTAAGCAGTGGAAAATTGCATTTTTAAATTACATTTAGAAGCTGTTATTATGATAAATGCATTACAATAGCAAGAGATCCCATTACTGCCCTGATTTATGGATTGATGTTACTTGGGGAAATTTCCGCTTACTGTACAGGCTTGGAAATTCTTGAATTTAGGGCATGTGTGCAAAATGAGAGGGAGGAGGGAGTTTACATTATGATGAGATCTCTCAAAAAATCAGAGTTGAAGGACCTAAAATGGAGAGCTAGCCTTATTTTTAGTGTCTCATTTGGAAATGCATTTATTAGTTAGAGCATCATGTGATTCCTACAGGACGGTGAGATTGTTCATTATGATTTTAATGAAAGTAGTTCTGTGGTTGTATTCAGCACACATCATAAGCACTATCAGGAAGAGACAGTATTGTCCTTGTAACGCGAGCACCCTTCTCAGGTAGAAATGACCAAGCTCTAAAGAAGGTCGAGCCCTGAGATGGCATATCGCAGCTTCAACAACTCATTTTCTTTTTGAAAGAAAACAAGGTATTTATATCATGTTGACCTTTTAGATACTCCATTATTTGATTGCTAGCAATCCATTTTCCAGCTCTAGCAACTTGTCAGAGAATGAGGAAGAAAGAACAACCGGAACAAAATCAAATATTTAAGAGGTTAAAGAAGAACAACACAGAGCTGGGCTTAGTGACCTACTCAGGATTTTGCCTTTCTGGAATTTTGCTGTTCTGACACAAGGTGTAATATGAATGCCTAATCTATAATTGCATGGCAGAAATCCTCCTGTCTCAAAATAATAGCTACTGGAATGGGCAAGAGCACAATTATTCAAACAAGTTTAGAAGCACAAATCCATTAGTCTTTTTGATGAGCTGAAAGTAGGATGCAAGATATTGTTTGCATCAGTTGATTGGGAAAATGAATTCCTTTTGATTTGAAAGTATTTTCAAAAGCAATCTGTCTTTTTTCTTCTTTTAATCAGGGGATATAGGGGATTAGCATGTTTATGAATGTTTAACAACCAGCTCTTTAAAAAAAATGTACCCACAACATACTTTTAAGGTTTAACTACATTAACTGCATTTAACTGCATTTTCTCCATCATTTTCTTGTCTGGACAACCAATAAAATCCTAAATCAAGCACTGATTCTTGTAACTTTTTCCATGTTCACATTTACAGTTTTCAAGATAAAAATGTTCCTAGCTAGATGGCTCAGTGGATAGAACATCAGGCCTGGGATCAGGAAGTCCTGAGTTCAAATTTGGCCTCAGACACTTCCAGCTGTCTGACTCTGGGCAAGTTACTTACCTTCTGTTTACCCTAATCCACTAGAGAAGGAAATAGCAAACCGCTCCAGTATCTTTGCCAAGAAAATCCCACATGTGGTCACAAAGAGTCAGATATGAATGAACAACAACAAATGTTCACACTCAAAATTTAACAACAGACTCTCATAATCCAATTTAAGCTTGCCCTAGCACACAATTGAGGGGACAGCCTTTTTCTTTTAAATACATCATGAAAGTCAGCATGACAAATGGAATAGAAAATTCCCCTTTGAACCAAGGAAGAACTGGTTTCTGGGCCTGCCTCTGGCACATACCAGCTGTGCGACCCTGGGGAAATCAATCAGCCCCTCGCTGCTCCAGAAAGTTGCAAAGTATCATAGAACTGGAGCTTTGAAAAGGAACTCAATGCTCATCCACTCTAACCCATACTTGAAATAATCTCCCTCTCTAAAATATCTGGTAAATGGTCATCTAGCACACCTGCTTTAAAGCTTCCAAGATGGGGAACCCACTGCTGATTGAGGCAGCCCATGCCACTTTTGGACAGATAGAATATTTAGGAGGATTTTTCTGACATGGAGCCTACACTAACTGCTTCAGTTTCAACCCATTGGTCATGCTTGTTTTCTGGAGTCAAACAGAATGAAGTCTAACCTAAGTCTTTCAAATCCTTGGGGACAGTTAGCATGTCCTCTCTGAATCTTCTTTGGCCTAAGTGTCTCCAGGTCCTTCATCCATTCTTCATGTGATACAGTTACAGGGTCCTTTGCTGTCCTGGTTGCCATCCTTCAGACAGTCGAGGTTTATCAATTTCCCCCTTACACCCTCTTTCCCTGAACTGAATACTCCAGATGAAGAATGATGAAGGAGAGAACAATGTGACCATCACCTCCCTATTCCTGCCCCACTTAATGCAGTCCCAATTCATATTAGCTTTTTTGTTGTTGCTACACTTGTTTTTAAAAAATGTACAGGTCTGCATTGGTAAAGCCTAGTGCGAATTTTATTCTCCAACATTCTTCCATTCCCATACTAACCACGTTTGACAAAGTATGTGACACATATGACCAATGAAGTCATAGGCTATATTTAGAGATCTAGAGTTAAAAAGACCTTAGGAGCCATGTAGCACAAGCTGATCATTTTGATGATGAGAGGAGATTCAGAGGGTTGAAGAGATTTGTCCATTATCACACAGATAGTGAATAGCAGAGCCAAGATTTGAACCCAAATCCTCTGACTCCATTCCCAGAGATCGTTTGACTGTACTGCACTGAGCTTCTCCAACAAAACAAAATCAAAAATGTGTGCTTCTGTATATCCAGATTTATAATTTCATCAGATTGAGAAATTCCTATCACAGAAACACCTTCCACAGATAATGAACTGTGACTCCTCTGTAACTAACTGTCTTAAAGATGAATGTTGGGGGTTGCTGGGAGATTAATTGACTTGCCCATGTTTTCATAGATAGTATGTGTCAGAAGCAGAATTTCAAGCCATATTTTCCTGACCACCTTATTGCCTTCCATTTATTCTGTCATGATGCATCATTCACTATTACAGAATGTTAGCAATCTATGACATTCAAAGGCCACAGAATCCCTCATGTATCCTAAAGACATATGCTTTACTTTTTTGGGGTCCTTTTGTATACTTTGGGATTTTTGAAATGCCTGTCGTGAGAGACAGTCCTGCATAGTAGAAAGCACTAGGTGACTAAATCAGGTGAACTGTATTCAAGTGATGGCCATGCCACTCATCAATTATTTGACCTTGGGTAAGTCTATTATATTCTCTCTTAAGGTCTCTCCAACAAGGGCACTCTCAAGGTCTCTCTGAAGAACTTTGGAATTGATTATGAGACAGGAGAGATACTGGCAAAGGATCACCCAGCATGGTGTGTTCTCATGAAAAAAGAATCTATGCTCTATGAGCAAAGCAGAATTTCAGTAGCTCAAAAGAAATGAGAGATGTAAAAATTTAGACATCTCTACTCCAAAGGTTCATGTGGACTATTTTTGCCCTACCTGTGGTAGAGCATTCTCAGGTCATATTGCTCTGATCAGCCACAGCCAGACACATTGTACCTTAACTCCAACATAGTGATGTCATTCTGGGCCTCTTCAAGAACAAAGCAGAACAACCAATCAACCAACTATACTCTCTATTCTTCTGTTGTCTCATCTGCAGAATGAGAGGATTATGGTAGGTGATCTTTACAGTCTCAGCTTCTCTGATTTTCTATGAGACAGGAACTCTAGATTTACAAAGTTGTTTTTATCACATCTACATGCCTCTAAGTCAGACAGTAAACAGAAGTGCCTACTATGTGCTGGGCACTGTGTCAGACAAAGTACTGAAATGGAAGTCTGTCTGGGAGTAAAAGTTGCTTTAGGATTTTCTTTTGAGAGGCTGTATGGCATTAGATCAATGTCTGGCCCTACAGTCAGACACACCTGGTTCAAACTCTGCCTCTGATAAATACTAGTTGCATGATTATGGGCAAAATGATGGATCTCTCAGTGTCCCAGTCTGATCTCTATGACTAAATATATACCTGAGTTGTAAATCTCTGTTGGTGGAAGAAGTTTCCACAATGCGGATTCTCCACACATAGATGAAATCATTGATCCCGATTTATTTTTTTAAATGGTGCCAGCTGGAACTGGCTTGGGAGAGCTGATTGTTAAATGTTTTATGTGAGCATTTATCCCTTGGGTAGTGGCAAACATTACAAATCAGAACTTTGTTTTATTGATTGTATAGACTTGAAAGAATATTAATAATATAGATGAAAAGCAGGTTACATACACACTGTTTACCCAGAAAGACTATTCTTAAACATTTGCCAGCATACCCCTAAATATGAGTGAAAATGAAATTTGGTCAATTATTGTATTTGGCTGTTTTGAACAGTGCATACAGCTAGTGTTCATTCATGGTTCTAAATGATGCTTTCAGCATCTGTAATGATCCCTCAAAGTGCTAAAACAGCCCTCTCTTTTGTGTTGGTTAGACTTTAAATCATCTTAAAAGTGTTAGAAGAATGCACCAGAGAAACTCATAGAGTGTCTATAGTGTTCTAGTATTTTCTCACTTTCTTCTTCCTCTCTATCTTTCTCTTTCCTTTCCCCTTTGCTGCTCTGTTTTCCTTTCCTTCAGTGTCTCTTTTTATCTCCTCTCTTCTCTCCATTTCTCTGTTGCTATTTTCTTCCTTCCTTCCTTCCTTCCTTCCTTCCTTCCTTCCTTCCTTCCTTCCTTACTTCCTTCCTTCCTTCCTTCCTTCCTTCCTTCCTTCCTTCCTTCCTGTTTCTGTCTCAGAATTTTTAGCCCGTATTTGGGATTAACTTTAGAAAGCGATGTAATTCTTTCTTGTGTACGTGATTGTGTGATTTAACCTTAAGAATTAGCACTGAAAATTATATTCTTAATTTGTAGATGACATTTTCAATAGATTTGTTTTGCATTGAACCAGAAATTTCCCAGAAAAAAAATCTATGTGCTTGCTAACCTTGCGACTCATAAATATCTTTATTGTTCAGAAAGTTATATGTGTTCTTTGTTCAACCACAAAACTCCAGTTCATGCTTTTGTGGATCAGTAGAAGGCACTGGGGAAAAGAAGATTCAGGGGGAACATGGCAGCTACCATGAAATATTTCAAACACTGTCATAGAAAAAAGTGCTCCAGCTAGAAACAAAAACTGAGAATATTGGAAGACATCACTGGAAGAGGAAAATAGACTGAACCTTTGAAATACACTTACAACCACTATAAAATGGTGGGAAACATACTTTTCCTGTTCTTTTGAAGGGGTGTTTTCTGGGAAATTAAGATATTTGAAAGGAATCTTTGAATCTTTTTGACCCATAAAGGAAGTGAGGCACTTCAACAGGAAGCTTTGCTCAAAACAATTTCAAAAGCCATTGAGGTAGAGGAGTCTGGTTCATGTGGAACAGCAATGTTCTGATACCCCAGAGCAATATTTGCACTCTTTCCATTGTGATGGAATATAATACCTTAGGCCTCACAATGTAACAGCAAGATATCAGTCTTGGAAGTGGGGCTTCATTGAAAGGTTAGTCACCTTTCAAGAAGATCAATCAAAAGTGTATGTTGTTACCACTTCACGAGTGATTTAAAATGCAGTGCTATGAAAAGATTTAATCAATTCCTATTGACATAGTTTCCGGTTGTTTTTTCTTCCTTTATAATTGAATTAAATGCCTCATTTTTAGGAGACATGTTTTATTCTTGGAGGTAGTGTGTCAGTAGACAAAGGACTGGACTCTTTTTTATTTCCATGAATGGAAAACAAACGAACAAACAACAACCACAATAAAAATCCAAGCATCTATCAAAAAGAACATTTAGCTCATTAGTTATGGTAATGTTTAGGATGTCAATTCCTTAAATTTAAAAAAAAAGTATATTTTCAAATACTCCTTAATGGTACCAATGGGATGCTCCAAGTTGTTCTGGTTACTGCTTTTTTTTTTATGTATCTTAACAAATAGCATCAAACAACTGAGGCCATTTTCTTCTGTACTTGTTCCTCTTTCAGCTATCTCAGGTTTGTTCTTAGAGAGTGGTAGAGGGAGTCAGGAGAAGCGTTTATGTTCCCAGCTTTGCCACTAACTGGTTCCATGATTTTAGACAGGTCACTTAATCCCCCTGAGTCTTGATCCCTTATTTGTAGAATTGGTTTAATAGATGAGACCCATATTGCTGCTATTTTTGTTTATTTGTTTGTTTTTGGTTAGGATCAGATGAGAAAAATAATTCAAGAATTTCAGAGTTAGTGTTGTCTCCTCATATCAAAGTCTGGATTCAATCTACAAATCCTCAAAGAGCAGCTATCCATTATCTGCTTAGAGACTTCTGAGACAAAATCATGAGTTACCAAGAAAATTCATTCAATTTTTGGACCATTTCTAATTGTTAGGACTTTTTTTTCTTATATTAGGACAAAATACATCTCTCTGCAACTTTTTCTATTGGTACTAGCTCTGCTCCCTAGTAGCAAACAGGACAATGAAATAAATTAGATCTACCTACTACATTGCAGCTAGTTAGACATTTGAAGACTGCTCTGACGTACCCCTCAGTCTTCTCTTTTCCAGACTAAACATTTCTTGATCCCTCAAGCTATTCTCATGTGGCAAAAATATCGCGTCTTAATACCATCTTCGATGTCCTTTTCTGAACATGTCCTCGTTTGTCCTTCCTAAAACGAAGTCAGCAGAACTGGACATAATGAAGATATGTACACTCCACATCTTAAAATAAAAAGTATTCTTTCTATTTCTTATTTTAACTTATGAGAATGGTTTCATGTAATATGTGATTACATTTTGTACATATGTGTGTGTGTGTGTGTGTATATATATATATATATATATATATGTAGGCAGATGGGTGAAAGAAGACAGAGATGAAGAGGTATTGAGGCAGATGTACCTAAAAATTGAGTGGTACTGACCCAACACCAATGTGAGAAATTTCCCAAACTTACATGGTCATAAAACCTATGGCCATGGAATCCCAGAATCCTGAATACTTCTAAGATATATTTTTGGTGACAAACAATGATATTTCTCTTATGTTTTATATATGTTTTATATTGTTTCTCTTGTGTTTTGTTGTGGTATAAAACCCTGCAAAACAAAGGGTTATTTTCCCCCTTATCTTTAAAAGTCACTGACTATATTAAGCACTCAGATTCTTTTCATGGTATCCTCTTGCATTATTAGACTTGAAGGCCAGAAAACATCTTTAAATTTCCCTCAAAGAGGTTCAGATGTAGCCACCAAAGTGTTAGAGATTTGGACATCAATATCTGATGATTTGGGCATTTGCTCATTTTATTATTATAATATGTTTAATTGCCTATTTTAATAATTTATATCCTCTCCACCAGGAGTTGTCAATCTAGGGTGGTACAGGAAGTTTGTTAAAGTAACACTGGGAATATTTTATAAATAATTATATTGTCATATTGAAACATTGAAAAAGTAGTAGTGTTATAGAAAAAAAGTAGATTACAGAGAGAACAATCAGGTTGAGGAGATTGAGAGAAAAGATCATTATGGAACATCTGTAAATTATGAAAAAGAAAGATGCAGGCAAACTTCTTACTGACCAAAAGACAAGTGGATGATTTAGAGATTTGAGACATTTTTCATACTGAGCTAAGGAAAAAAGTAATCAACAATGACCCATAGAAAGATGATCTAATTGATCTCTGCAATAACTAGGAACTCTGAATTGATTTGCAATCAATGGAGTTAAGAAATTTGGGGAGTATACTTGGAGAAATATATTCTGTTTCTACTTGAACTGTTCAGAAGGCTTTAATTCCATTTATAATGACTTATCTCTGTGAATCAGCATTCTCAGTGCTTTTCACAATCAGATTCCAAGGGAGAAACAAATTAGAGGCTGAACATGATCTTTAGGCATCTCTTTCAAACACTAAATTGAGTATAAAACTATTGATTAATATGGAAGTGATGTGATGTGGTAATAGAATACTGGGCTTGGAGTCAAGAATAACTGAATTCAAACCCTGAGTCAGATACTTACTAGCTATGTGACCTTGGGCAAGTCATTTAAACTTTGTCTCAATTTCCTATAAATTGGGGAGAATAATATCACCTACTTCATGGAGTTGCTGTGAGAGTTAAATGAGACAAATATTTGTAAAGCAACTGCCTGCCCCATAGTACGTGCTGTGTAAATACTAGTTATTATTATTAATTATTCAATAAGAAAAAGAATCAAGTATCTCACTGATTTATTAGACTGTATCTTGGCATTTAACAATTTTATAATAGTAAACATGTTGTGTACTGAATAAATGTTTCATCATGAAAAAACATTTGGGTCCATTTGCATGATAAACTCTAGAATTTATTTTTCTTCATTTTGAATATGGAGCATGAGGACAGAAAACCTTCAGTAAGGTTAGCTTTAAGCTAAGGAGTACATGGAATCCAAAAGGCTAGGAACCTTTTTTTTTTCTGTACCCACCTTACAGTGTAATTCAATTCCATTTGAAAATAAATGCCTGCTATGAGAGGACATCCCAAACCAACTGTTCATGGTAATGGGAGATCCACTGATGTTGCACATCATTGATGTGTTTTCAGACTTTTTCAGTGTATTTATTGGTGTTAATGATTTTTTCCTATTTTTCTTTTTGTTTTAAAAATATTTTATATGGGTTGGCTCTCTGTGAGAAGGGATACTTGGGAAAAGAAATGTGAGATGCGCAAATTTAAAGACATCTTCACTCCAAATGTTCATATGGATGATTGGTGCCCAACCTCTGCTAAAGCCTTCCAAGTTCATATTGGTCTGATCAGCCACAGTCAGACACGCTGCACTTGGACCCTGACATAATGATGTAATTTTAGTCCTCTTTAAGCACAAAAGGACAACAACCAATCAAACAACTGAGGGAAATTATGATGTAAAAAAAGGAATCAATAAAAAGTTCTGAAAAAGGCAAAAATAAATATCTGCTATGAGCAAGGCAGTGTGCTAGGTTCTTTAGCTACAAAGAAGAAAAACACCATCTTTTATAATCCATGAGGGGAGGTCAGATATATCTTCAGAGAAGTACGATGTGAGGTAGAATGTGTCAATGGAAAAATTGGAGATCCAAGTAAAATGGTGAGGGGGGGGAGAGAGAGAGAGAGAGAGAGAGAGAGAGAGAGAGAGAGAGAGAGAGAGAGAGAGAGAGAGAGAGAGAGAGAGAGAGGGAGGGAGGGATGGGGAGAGAGAGAGAGAGAGAGAGAGAGAGAGAGAGAGAGAGAGAGAGAGAGAGAGAGAGAGAGAGAGAGAGAGAGAGAGAGAGAGAGAGAGAGATTTTCAGCTGGGATGTGGGAAAGTTTGTTGTAAGAGGTGGCAAGAGGTCTGGAATCTTGAAGGAAGAAGATTTCAACAGATGAGTTGAGAAGGGATTGCACTGATATGGGAGAAGATGGGATGAAATCAGAGAACAGCGAATAGTCCTGTTTAGCTGACATGGTGATATCTATGAAGAGGAATGGTATGAAATAAAGGTAGACTTAATTAATGTAGGCTACTTATGGAAACCTGTAGGCATTAAGCTATAGATTTTTTTTAAAAAAAAATTTATTCTATAGGTATTAGGAAGCCAACCAAGGCTTTTGAGTAAGGGGGAGAATCATCATCTAACCTTTCAGTTAGGAAAAAAAAAGGTATGTGAAGAAAAGATTGGGAAGGGGGAGAGACTGGAGGCAAAGACACCAATTAGGAGGCCATTAGAGTCTAGGTAAAAGTTAAAAGACACTTGATCTAAGACATTGGTGAGCTAATGGAAAGGAAGAGATAGATGTGTGAGATAAAATTTGATAAATGATTGGATTGTGGGCATGGTGAGAAAGAAGATAAGGTCAAAGATACCTCGGTGTTTAGGAATTTAGATCTTTGACAGGAAGGTCGAACCATATGCAGAAATAGAAAAGCTGGCAGTTAGTAAGAAAAACATTTAGCAATCTAGTTATCTCATATATTCAAATACAGTTAAATCATGACATACTCTCCACATTTCCATAATGGTTCTATTTATAGAGAACCTTCTCCACCATCTTACAACTAATGGTCACTCTTAGCAGTTAAGTGAATATTTTCCCAAATGAGTCTTTAACATTGTATGAGCACTTATTTCTAGTGGAGATAGATGCAATTAATACATCATGGTTCAGTGCTTTGCTCCCACTTGCTTTTCCCAAAGACTATGGAAGTAAAACCTACTTGAAAATGCTTGGTCATTAACGTCTTCCGGTCATCTTCAATCTGCCGAAACTTGGCCTTCAGTCCTTTCATTTGGGTTTCCATTTTTAAAACATATTGGAAATCCCTCTGAGTCCGTAAGTTTAAGACTTCAATGGACTGGGACATATTCTGAACCTGGTGAGAGAAGAAAATTGGCTATAGAAATATTGTCCATCGAGAGACTTATTACAGTTACTGGTTGAGTTTCATAATGACATTCTTATTCTAATAACTGGTTAGTAATGTTTTCCTGTGGTAGTGTGTGTGTGTGTGTGTGTGTGTGTGTGTGTATATATATATGTATATATATATATATATGACTACAAAAGACAAGTTTTATGAATAATTTCACATTATAAATATTTAGAAAATCCAGCCAGATAGAAATTGTATATAAAGTATATAAAAATTGTATAAAATATAAATTGTATAAAAATTTTTTGGGGATTGGCTCCAGCATCACAAATAAGCCTTCAGTCAGTCAAAATAGTAAATAAATTGGCTAACTAACTATGCCAAAAACTGTCAAAATTGGTACTAAATAGACAGATATCAAGTCATACCTTGCTGTGATTTGTTTTAGAAGAAACTTTATTTTCCTTTTGTTTTTAAATTACATATAGTACTTGGAAAGTATTAAAGCATTTTGATTAGAAAGAAATATGGTTGCTTAGGAGTGTGGGTGGTATTTAGGCCATTCCAGGAAACTGAATCGCTTCCATTTGAATTGTCTTAGGAAGATTCTGAAGATCAGCTGGCAGGACAAGATACCAGACACTGAGGTCCTTTCTTGAAAAAAAAAAACTGCCAAGCATCAAACTCTACTTCAGAGAGCACAAATCTTATGGGTTGGCCACGTTGTTCAAAAGTATGCTTGCCAAAAAAACTATTTTATGGAGAACTCACACAGGGCAAGCTTTCACATGATAGTTCAGAAGGAGCAATGCAAAGACACTCTCAAGTTCTCTCTTAAGAACTTTGGAATTGATTGTGCGACATGGGAGACACTGGCACAAGACCACTCAACATGGCATGCCCACATCAGAGAAGGTACTGTCTTCTATGAGCAAAGCAGAATTGAAGTAGCTCAAAAGAAACGTGAGATGTGCAAATTAAGCAATCCACCCCAAATGTTCACAAGAACTGTTTGTGCCCAACATGTGTTAGAACACTCTGGCCTTGTATTGGTTTGATCAGACAGTTAGACACACTGTAGGGTCCTCTTCGAGAATGAAGGATAACAACCAAATCAAAGGCATCCAGCTAAGGTGAGACATATTTTGCTCAGTATATTCACTCCATGAGGCAAAGTGAATTGGCCTGAGGCTGAATGTGATGTTTAATAGTGAATCCCAATAGGCTATCAGGCCCACTCATTTAACACTGAACAGCATGATAGTATGCTACTTCAGATAACTGGTATATGTAGTCTGTGCATTAGAGGGACAGAAAAACATACTTTAAGCAAATATTATTGCTCAATCAGAAGGCAATACTTATCACACTGGGTGCAAAGAACCATTTGAGGATTGTGGCACAGACATAAAAATTATTAGCAGAAAAAGCTTATTCCATGAGTATAAGTAATATGTGACCTTTGTGGCAAAGAGTCAAATAAAAATCCACAGCATAGACTTGACATCCAGTCTCATGGTTAACATGAATGGTAGGACTTTAGACAGAAAGGTGCTGAGTTCTGCTAATGCAGCCTTCTCTGGCCTCTCCCTTAGCCCCTTGTCAACCAACTACACAGTCCCCAATCATGCCTTCTTCTAACACTTGAAAATGAGATGCTGATATATTTAAACCCTGTTATGTGATTTTGTTAAAAATAACTGATCACGAAAATTTAATTTCTTTTAAGGAAGAGTTTTTTTTTCCTTGTTGATAGTGGATAATTGACTTTTCTTCATGGGTCTATATTGTTTCTTCATTCATTATGATGCCTATACTAAAAAGTTTTGTTATTTGCTTTTCTTTAGTAGAAAGCAAATTTGAGAGACAGTTTTGCATAGTGGGTAGGTAGCTGGACCAAGAGTCAAGAAGAACTGAGTTCAAGTCCTATCTCTGATACATGCTGGCTGTACAACCTTGGATAAATCACTTAGTCTCTTGGTAACCCCAGGTAATTCTTTAAGAAATGAAATGAAAAGTCTGGACTACTCCCTGTCTTCTCCCCAATCACAGAAACAAATCTGAAAGTATGTTAACAGTACTTGGATAAATGTCATAATTTACAAATTTTTCCTAAATTTTGATGATGATTAAGTGTTAATATTTCTTTAAGAAAGATTCCTTGACATATACTCTGAAGCAGACTGATCCCTCCCAGAAATATCCATGCCATTATTAATGATGCCATTAGGTTTTCCTGATAATTTCAGGAAACTCCTTATCTTCACTGTACTACATCAGATAACGAAACCAAAGGGAGAAGAGTTGCTATGAAAGTATTTTATGACTATCAGTAACGTAAAGCCAAATGTAGTTAGTAAGGGTTACATACTAGTAAATAAATAGATCTAGAACTGCTAATTCAAAAGGCTTGAGGTTCCATTTTGCTTTTGCTGTTAGCTAGCAACTGGATCTGATTTGTATGTGGCACAGGCCACAAAATTCACAAACTAGTGACCATTATTAAAAGAATAAAGGAATTCACTCCAGTCTCAACAAACTCAATGGTGAGCTGGAGTAGTTATAATTATTTGTTTAGTTTGGGGGGCAGTCTATGATTGTTGCTTGCTTGTTCCATTGCATTCGTTAAATGTATCCATTAAACCTGTCTATGTAATAACTTCCCATATATTTCCTTGTGCTTAGAACTCCTAGACTCAGTTGGTATACCTAATCCTTTTTCTGATAAATCACTTTCATTTCACTATAAATTTAACCAGGTTTCTTTGCCTAGATGATACAAATTTAAATTTCCTAAATTTAAACTCACACTCTCTTAGATTAGTTCTGTCATCCTAAAATGGTAAAATATGGAAGACACCTGACTTCCTAAATGCTTTAGAGAAACTGTAAATGTAAGTATTTGGCTTTTCTGGGAGAATATTTTGAGGCCCCTGTAAAATGAGGTGGTAGGAATAGTTAGCCTGCTTGTGAGTTTTCTTCCAGCTCCAGATCTGTGATCCTTTGTGATTCTTTGTGACTATAGGACTTTTAACGTCCTTTCAGCTCCAATTTATGATGCTCTGATTTTACAGATTAATCCCTGCTATGCTACCCTACATGGGTACAGTTAGAATGTTATCAAAGTGTAAGTTTAAATCTATCTTTTGGCTAAAATTGACCCTGTTGCTTAAAAGATCAAATTTTTGGTTGTAGTTGTGTCTTTTTTAGAAGGCTGATTTATTTAGATTTTTTGGTGGGGAGGCAATCAGGGTTAAGTGACTTGACCAAGGTCACACAGCTAGTAAGTATCTGAGGCCAAATTTGAACTTAAGTCCTCCTGACTCCAGAGCTGGTGCTCTATCCACTGCACTGCTTAGTTACCCAAGTTACATCTTATCCTTATGGTATATATGGACATTTTGCTCTTATGATGTCAGAGAATAACACTTCGTTTGGCGGTCACTGAAACATATTAAGAACTATATCTCTTTTCAATTCAGCATTAGATAATTACAGTATTTTAATTCACTGGTAGCCCAAGCTGGGGTTGTTATAAGCAAGATATTCTTGAGAAACTTTTCTTTCTACTTAAATACTTCTTCATGAAAACAGTCATTAAATACTTCTTCATGAATAATATCTTGGATATTCAAGGAATCTCATATTGTTAGAGTTGGAGGTGACTTTAGAGTTTAGCTAGCTTAGCCTGTACCTGAATGGGAATCTCTTTTGCATGTTCCATGAGGAAGAAATCATCTGACCTCTGCCTGAAGTTCTTCAGGGATGAGGAACTCATACTATAAAGCAGCTCATTCCACTAAGACAACTCTATTTTGTGAAGGAAGGCTTTCCTTACAGAGAGAAATAAAATGTCTTTCTGCATCTTCTGTATATCCCTTCTATTTATGCCTTAAAACCCAAGAGGATCAAGTCTAACTCCTCTTACATTTAGCAATCCTTTAAATACTTGAAGACAGCTATCAAGTACCCCCTCTAAGGCTTTTCTTTTTTAAGCTAAACAGTCCTAGTTCTGTCAATCAATCTTTGTCTTCAATTTCCTCATCCTAGTGGTGACCTTCTTCCATATGGACTGTAGCTTGTCAAACTCCTTCCCAAAATGTGGCACCCAGAGCTGAACACAAGAAACCTAATGTAGTCTAACTAGGACAGAATACCTCAAAAATGATCTCCCTCTTCCTGGATACTATATTTTTACATACACCCTAAAGATCATTTTATATTTCTTTTGGGCTGCCATTTTATATACTCTATAAATCGTTCCTGTAAATCCAAATGTAACTATAGGGATTTCAAGACAATTGAAATATATAATATTTGACATCATTACTAGTCATTTATTATTATGCTCTCATAATTCAATGTCATTTTCTTCTTCTATCCATTGAGATGGCAATATTTGAAGTTATACCATAATTAACAGTTTTTTGTACCCAAGATTCACCAACCAAAATGGTACCCTTTGTTCAATTGGGAATAGATAAGAATCCTGGGACATAATTGGGGAGATACGGTATGGAAGTAGAAACCCTGGGGATATTCCTAGGTATGCCACGATGTGACGAGAGGGTAGGAGAGGTATGAGGAATGCCTTGTAATATTGCTGAGGAAATTGCTAAAGGAGAGTACAGAAGGCAAGGAAAGGAAGTGCGCCATCTAGCTTTCTATTTAAGCTAATTCTTCTTGGTACCTATGGGCTTAATTAACTCCTTTGTTTTTGAATTGCCGAAAAACTGCAAGTGCTCCCTCTAAATTCTAAGTTGCACCCAGAGGCAAAGTCCAGGTTAACCTTTCTCCAGTCACCGCTCTCTGTGAGGGTCTGCTTACTGTCTAACCTTGAAGTCCAAAAACCGAGACAAGAAAAAAAGGGAATAAGAAAGATAAGAAGGAAGAAAAGGAGGAAGAGGGGAAAAAAAAGAAAAGACAAGAAAAGAGAAAGAAGAGGAAGAGAAAAATAAAATGAAGGAAGAGCAACACTTTCTAATGAACGAAGATACTGAGAGTGAAGAGGAAAAATGATGTACAAAGTTCCTAAAGTCTTCTGCAGTGAGAAAAGAAAAGAAAGGAAAGGAAGGAGTTACTGAATTACTACATAATCTTTTTTTCCAAATACAGCTGGTAAGACTTTCTCCTTTATATGTTGGGACTTCGGCAGAAATTTACTAATTTGTAGAATAAATGAGGCTGATGTAGGGGACAAAAAAAGCAATAAATGATTGTTGCATTGATTGAAGTTAGAAGCAGGAGGAAGATGACATTAATACTGCTTGTGGTGGATGAGATAATAATGGTGCATAATACAGAGAAGACAGGGCTACTCAATTCTAATTTTGATTTTCTTTTCACTATCCCAAAAATAATCATCTTTAAATTGGATAGGCTAGAATATAAAAGGTTAAGAGACCCAAAATAATGAAGAGGGTAACTCTGTATGATGATACTCAATTTATTCAACAAGTACTCATTAATGAATAAATAATAATAAAAAAAAACCTGTGCCAAGTGCTAAAATGCAGATTCTCAAGAAGCTTACACTATAATTGGGGGAGGCAACATTAAAATAAATTTTAGCTGTGGGGCATATAGACAGACTTGGAAGTCCTAAGAAGTATGATGATGAGACAAATAGCAAGTCCTTAGGTTTTAGGAACAGGTCAAATGACAGTTACTAAGGAAGGTATGAAAATCATAGAGGTAGATCATATGGTAAAATCTAGAGGATCTTAGGAAGCACCTAAAAGATAGATAATAAGACCTGGTCATCTTCTATCTCACTGGAAATAATAGATTGATTAGTCCCATCTCATCTGAATTGATACAGAGTGAAGTGGGCAGAACTAGGGAAACAATTTATTTGGTGACATAATAAAGAAACACCACTTTGAAAGATTTAGAACTCAAATCAATGTAATGACAAACCTTGATGACAGAGGACTCTAGATGAAGTATATTACTTTCTGCCAGAAAGTGATGGACTTAAAATGTAGAATAGGGCAAACTGTTTTTTTTTTGATGTGGTAAATCTGGGAATTGTTTTTGTTTCCTTAACTATGCATATTGGTTATGAGGGCTATATTTTTATTTTATTGCACAATTGGAGAAAGGGAAGTGGAAATGATACATAATAAATTCTTGCAAATGTAAATACAATTAATAAAATACAAGAATATACTTTAGATAAGAAAATGAAAATATTATAACAACACAAGGAATAATATTTTTCTGTAGGTGTGAATTAAATGTTTCTGAATAAAAAAATATTTATACACTTTCCATCTGAAATCTCAATGAACTTTACAAATCAAATCATATGATTTTTCTTTGGAGGCAACTAGGTGGTGCAGTGGATAGAGTGGCAGGTCTGGAGATAATAAAATTGAATTTAAAGCTGACTTCAAATACTAGTTCTATGACCTTGTCACAGCAAGTCACTTAACCTCTTTTTGCCTCAGTTTCCTAATTTGTAAAATGAGGATAATAATAGCATTTACCTCCTGGTGTGGTTGTGAAGATCAAATGAAATAATAATTGTGGAGTGCTTAGCATAGTAAATGGTACATTGTAAGTGCTCTATAAATGCTTAAAAAGACCTAGAAAAAATGTCAGCATATTGCATCCTGATCTTTCAGACAAGATCAGCTTTTAGTGAAAGAACTGGAGATAGCAGATCTTGTACTACGTATAGCACAGGGTTAATTAAAAAGCTTAATATGGTAGTGAATATGAGTTATTTTTGTTTAGGAGGCAGCTTGGTGGTGCAGTAGATAGAGCATAGGACCTAAAGTTCAAATTCTGCCCAAGACATCTATCTGTGTGACCCTGGGCAAGTCACATCCTCTGTATGCCTCAGTTTCCTTATCTGTAAAATGAGGATAATAACAGCACCTACCTCCCAAGGTTTGTTGTCAGGATTTAAATGTAAACTAGCTATTGTCATAATTTATTCTTCAGTTAAAGAAAAAATAAAAAAGGAAGCAATTCAATGGTAAATTACTGTTCTGGCTACTACGTGAGGGCATGAGTTCCTCTTAACTGGAAGTGTTCACACAGAGAGGCTGGAGGGCCATTTGTCAGTGATGCTACAGAAGGGATTCCTCATTGAAGGGCAGCTTGGAAAAGATTATATCTTAGGTCCTTGCCAACTATAAAATGTTATGATTCTATGATTTTTGCTGTAAGTAAAATTAGTTCCACCAAACATCAGGTCATATAAATACTAGGATGACTTTTATATTCCTGATGTACACCCTCAACCCTAGCACCTATTAAAGTGATGAGCACAGGGTTAATTAGCTGAAGCTGGAAGTTAGGTGATACAGTGAATCTAGTACAGGACATGGAGTCAGGGAGATCTGAATTCAAATTCAACTTAAAGCACTTACTAGCTATATGACCTTGGGCAAGTCAGTAAGTCAATAAATATTTATTGAGTGCCTAGTACATGCTAGGTGCTGTGCTAAGCACAGGGTCACCTAACCTCCATCAAGCTAGTTTCCTTATATGTAAAATGAAGTTAATAATAGTACGTACGTCCCAGGGTTGCAAAGATAAAATGAGAGAATATTTGTAAAGTACTTTGCAGATTTTAAAATGCTATATAGATGCTTTGTTGCTGTTCAGTCTTGTCTAACACTTCATGACCCCATTTGGGGTTTTCTTTGCAAAGATACTATAATGGTTTGCCATTTACTTCTCCAGGTCATTTTACAGATGAGAAAACTAAGGCAAGCAGAGTTAAGTGACTTGCCCAGCACCACACAGCTGGTAAGTGCTAAGGATGGATTTGAACTCAGGTCTTCCTGACTCCAGGCTCAGTGCTTTATGCATCTTACCACCTAGCTGCTTCATATAGATGCTAGCTATTCATGAAAACCTATTGATTGACATATTCATTAATTAAACAACCAATAAAGACCTATCCTAATTTCAGAAAGCAGAGCTATGCTCCCAGAATGATGACGATAAATAAAGGAAGAATCAGTAATTATCATGAATGAAAAACCTATCTCCATACACATCTATATAAATTAAAACACATTTTGAGAAGCCATGAATAGTTAAGGAAACAAAAACTACATAATAACACAATATTCCCAAGATAAAGATTCCCCAAAAGATGGATAATCTTATTACCTCAAGAGTTCATAAAAGTATAGAGCAAGAAAGGGCCTTGGAAATTATTTAGACCAACATTGAGCTGAACCATGAGAGCTCTTTATATCTCAGACAAGTGATCATAGGTCTTCTGCTTGAAAGCATCCAGAGTTAGGGCACTTACTTCTACCGTAGGACCTCTCTTCCAGTTTTAGACCAAAGTTCTTCCATATGTTATGATACAACTTCTTGCTCTGTTCTCTTGGGACAAACAGAATAACCTTCATACATCTCTTTTTCAACCATTCATTAAAAATGAGTGTCATCATCTATGATGGGCCAGACACTGTTTAGGGGAAACAAACTTAAAAGTAGGCACCGTCTGACACCTATACCTCCATGGAGGACCTGAAGGAGGTGCTGGAGAGGTGGCAGGTGGCCTATACCAGGGAACAGGAAAGGATAAAAAAAAATTCTTTGTGACACAAAGACAGGAGGCCCCAAAAAGTTGCGATCCTTAAAAATGCAACTGAATATATATGCCTTCATGAGATTTTAGTCTTGTCCAGGCTGGAAGCATGGTGGCCAATCATGGCACAATCCCACTGTTGATTGACACAGAAATTTTAATTTGCTACGTTGCTGACCTGAGTCTGTTCACTGTTCCTTGGAAGCCTGGAAGTTTTCTGTTCTTCAGGGTTCACCACACTGGTGCCAGACTTAGTTCAGATGCCCTAGATGCAAGATTCAAACCCAGGACTCATAGGCTCAAAGATTTGGCCCCTTCTTTGTCCAAATCCTGTGAGGCTAAGTCAAGCATTACTCCCAAGATATACAAATGTAGTAAGTGGCAGAAACCAAATATGAAGCCAGGTTCTCTGACTTCAATTCCACCCATCTTCCCACAGCACTATCCTACTCTACTTCTGAATCCAATGTTCTTTCTATGATGCCACAGTGTCTTTCCATTCCTCTGGAAGCTATGCTTCCATCCATGCAGCATAAGAACAAATTAACTTATTAGGCTGCCATGCCACACTTTTAATTAATTTTGGCCTTCAAATGTGCCACAACTTCTAGTCTTTATTAGGCATTTTCCTATTTTGTACCTGTGAAGATGAACTTTTTTAACATAAACATATCTTTACATTTATCTCTACTAAGTTTATGTTGTTAGATTTTTGTCTCCTGTTTAAGACTATCAGGATTGGGGCAGTAAGGTGGCTCAGTGGATAGAGCACTGGCACTGGAGTCAGAAGGATCCAAGTTCAAATCCAGCCTCAGACACATAACACTTACTAGCTATGTGACTCTGGGCAAGTCAGCTATCCCCAGTTGCCTCACCAAAAAAAAAAAAAATCCTATCAGGATCAACTAATCAACAAGAAGTAATTATTGAGCTAAGTTTTGGGTATATGAATAAAAAAATAAACAAAAAAATAAGCATCTGGCCTCAAGGAGCTTACATTCTAATGTGGTATTTTTAGATCTCAATTTTGTCATCCAGCATTGTTTTGTTCCAAGTTGCTGATAAAAATAATACTCCACTATACACTTCCTCTAAGTCAAGAGTTTTTCATCTGGGGTTCTTGAACTTTTAAATAAATGATAATTGAATTCAATATAATTGCTTTCTTTTTAATGCTATGTATTTTAATTTATGCACTTGAACATTATTCTGAGAAGGGCCTGTAAGGCTGCACCTGGCTGTGAAAGGGTTACATGATACACAAAAAGATTAAGGATGCCTGCTCTGGGTTAAGCATTGATCCACTGACACTCTTTGGTCTCAGTTGCTAAATGCATATTCTATACTTATGAACCCATTCACACGTTGTACATACTCCAGTTGTATTTCATTTGGGTCTGGGAGGAGGTGGGTCTCAAACAGTCCAGTATAATAAAGTAGCCAAGAAAGATTTAAGGATAAGAAAGTCATAGGATCATAGATTTAAATTAAGAAAGAACCTTAGAGCTCATCTACTGCAACCTTCTCATTTTAAAGATGAAAAAACTGAGATGTAGAGATGTTAAGGAAGGAACTTGTCCGAGGTCATGTACTAAGCATCAGAAGCAGAATTTGAATCCAGGTTCACAAATTCTAGTCAATGCCTTTTCTGCTGAGTCACACTGTCTATGATAGTTCTGCTGTTCTCTATTTTAGTCAGACCATATATATCATCTTTTGCCAATAGGGATGCAATATTTTTGGAAAGATATAGAGAAGCATCATGGTGTAATGGGTAAAAAGGTAGATCAAGTCCTGATTATTAAACACATTGGCTATTTGATCCCAAGCAAGTCAAAACCTCTCAGTATTCCAGGCAACTGTAAGATTACTTAGCTGCAGAGGCATTTACCCTTGTTGGCAGAGGTAGCTTCCTCCCTTGGAGGGTCTCTATACTAATTAATGAGATGTCTAGTCCTTATCACAATGCTTAGGTAGAGAGTGTCTGGGAGAAAAAAACTCAGTTTTTGTAGCAATTATATAGCTATTAAAATCACTTTTGATAAAAATAAAAACTAAAACAAAAGACAAAACCCGTTGCAGTCAGAATAACCAATGCAGAACGAATCACATTTTCTAAGAGTAAAAATCTGACTATAATGAATATCATCGTAACCTAAAAAGGTATTTGAACTCTAGTCACAAATACAGGCAGCCCCCAAATGTTCAAATCCTGTAACATTGTTGGTATGAGATAAAGCTCCTTATAGAGGAACTATGGAAATGCCACCTATTATATAGATGATATTCAAGTAGGGGTTTACTAGATCAATCAAAATCAAAAGTATAAAGTAAAGGATTATGATTTATTACATAAATAGTACAAGAGGCTCTCAATAACACATAGACATGACAAAGATAATTCATGAAAATATATAGTTTGAGTAGTAGTAGTCTACCTTAATGATGTACATATTTTCTTCTACCAAAACTGTTGAGGCTTTAAATCCTGCTAAGTATAGAAAACATAGCCATCTGACATACACTATCTATTTGTATTAGGAGAAAAATATGATAATGTAATAGAAAGAAGGCATACATTATCCTAGGGTTAAAAGATACCAAATCATTAATAGTTTGGGTTTTTTTTATATCTTCACTCAATTCAATAAAAGTTTTAGTCTGAGCTATATTGATTCCCCCAAAGCTTACGAGCCATTTCCCCTTTATTTTCTATAAGGGATTCTTCAGCTATATGTGATTTGTTGTTTCATTTCTTGTGATATGATAAATTATTTAGAGAAGCAGTCTTCTAAAGTATATAGAGGGACAGTCTCAGAAGACCTGGCTTCAAGGCCTGCCTTTAATAAATAGAAGCAAAGTAACTAAGGACAAGTCACTATTTCAGTAACTTCAGGCAAATTCTCTAAATTCGACATAAGTTATTAATCTGTATTGGTGGAGTTTGCATACCAACAAAAGAAATCATAGGTTGGCTTCTCTCCCCTTTACCTAATCCCAGTCCACAAAATGATTAATTTTTTTTATAAATCCAACAAATATTTTAATTACTACATGTAATATTTTAATTGTTACACATAAAATATTATGCATTAATATTTGTAAATAGAATATTATCTTACATCTTTTCAAAACAGGAAAGTATTGTCAAATCAGGAGCTATAAATGTAAAATGAGGAAGATTTCAAAGACCCACTTAGTGCTTGCTCTCTGGTCCTGCATAGATGAAACTGAATCAGGAAGTTGATCCTAGTCACACTTTTCAGACAGAAGATGAAGGGAAGAATCATAATTATGGAAATATGATTTCATCCATGTTGCCACACCTCCCACTGATGCAAATTTTTGCCTTTCATGCCTCCTCATCTTCTGTGAGTTTTGTCCATTCCTTTCCATTTATCTTTTCCAGAGCATCAACCAGACATGCTTGATCTTATCTTAGATATTTAGTCTGCTTCTTGTCATTCCCATTACATGAACATTCCCTCACAACACACTCTAGATGTTATTTACACTTTTTTTCAGACAAGACATAGTGGCATGCTATAACCCCATTTATGCTTATAATGTACCTTTCCATTGTCCTTCAGATTCTTAAATTATTTAATTAATTATTTAATTTGATTGTTCCAAGATCATGGTGTTCCATGGTTTGAAGCCATATAGAATCATCAAGAAAATATTTACACTAAAGAGATGAAGATGGGGTTTATAGCAGTGAACATTTAGAAATCATTGAAATCACTGCACAATTCCCAATGTGCAATTGAACATAATTGCCTCCTCCTACTGGGTTTGGGGTCCAGCTCATTATCTATCTGTAATGCTTGTCTGATATATATATATATATATATATACACACACACACATATATATATACACACACACACACATATATATATACACACACACACATATATATATACACACACACACACATATATATATACATATATACACACACACACACACACACACACATATATATATATACATATGAAAACTTGATGAACTGCCTTTGTAACTGCCTGTCATACATATAATGACAAATATGCATTTTTCATTTTCTCTATGGCATTATAATATTGCTGAAATTATTTGTTGAAATTTAGCTCTCAAATTTTCATGGGTAAAGGAACTATCAAATGTGTAACAAAATAACTGTAATAACTCAATGTATTGCTTTAGACCAACAAATCCAGGTAAACAAATCAGAAAAAATGCTATTCAGTGTGAAAGATGTACCCTGGCATAGTGCATTAAATATGCAGGATAGAATAAGGAAGATCTAGGTGCAAATCCTACTTCTGCTATTTACTAGCCATGTGACCCTGGGCAAATCATATAACCATTATCAGCCTCAGTTTCCTTAACTGTAAAATGGGGACAATAATAGCATCTACCTCTGAAGATTGCTATAAGGACCAAATGAGACAATATTTTTAAAGTCCTTAGCACAGTGCCTGACACCACATAGCAGGCACTTAATTAATGCTTGTTTCCTTCCCCCCTCCTCTCCTCTCCTCTCCTCTTCCCTTCCCCCTCCCTTCCCTTCCCCCTCCCTTCCTTTCCCTTCCTTTCCTTTTCTTTCCCCTCCCTTTCCTTTCCCCTCCCTTTCTTTTCCTTTCCATACCTCAGATAACTCCCTAGGACTCATCTACCTGTATGGACACAGACTTACAACTCCTCTAGAAGTCAGTTTCCTCATCTATAATATGAGGAGATTAGACTAGATGGTCTTTAATGTCACTCCCAACTCTAATATGGGATCCTATGATCTACTAAGTCAAAGATGGATTGCATTTTGTTGGAAGGACTTCTTATAGTAGGCATTTCCCCATGCTGATGAAATCACAGAATCTTCTTATATTTTGCAATCAAAATAACAACAGCAAAGTATCCTGCTTAGCAGCAACACGGCAAAAATGAATGCAGGAGGAATTCAGCTGAAATGCCCAACTGTTTAAGCAAAGTAGTGGAAATTAGCATGTTTAGGCAGAGCATGACTAATAGTTGAGGTTGATGTCTAAGTGGACAGAATGCTTTTCCACAATGTGCCCCTGGGTGTTTGTTGATGGGGACATAGTACTAGAGTAGATATGCAATAGACCTGACTCAGAATGATGTTACGTATGTTCCTTACATAGAAAAAGAAATAAAATCAATAGTTCTACCAGAAAAGTAAAAAAAAAAAAGAAAGATGAATATGAAGGACATCAAAGTTTAGCCAGTTACCCTGGGGTGACTCTGCTTTATACCTGCCGCAGCTGGGGATCTAATGTGCTCTAGAATAATCTGAAAAGTGCTCCTGATTATTTGCTACATCACCAGGAGAATTATATCCCCAAATTGCTAATTTTAATGTGCTTGGCCAATTGAACCCATACTGTTGTAATGAGATTATATTGGATTTGTTGAGTAATAAAAACAAAAGTACAACTCTACTAAAAGCTGACATTTGTAGAGGCTTTGAGATTTGCAAAGTGCTTTAAACACAAATAAGCATCCTTAACTGCTTTGTAAGCATTTAGCGAGTTATGTTCTATGTCAGTACTTTTCAAAGGCTTTTTAAGGTTTTGTAGGTTTAAATAGCTTGGAATCTCAACTTCTTGCATAGAGCCACAGGTCTACAACTGCAAAGATCTATAAAGACTATCTAGTCCAAACCCTTCATTTTACAGTTAAGGAAACTGAGTCCCAGAGGGTTTAGCTGACTTGTCCAAGGTCACATAAGGAATAAGTATCAGAGTTAAGTTATAAAGTCATATCTTCTGCCTCCAAATGCATTGCTCTTTTCACTAAGCTGCATTGCCTCTCATGGGATGTGGCATGGAGCATGCAAGACAAAGACATGTTGTCATTCTCAGAAAGAAGAAAAAGTTCCCTCTGTGGCCCTTGCAAATTTGGTATCATTTTTCATAGAAAAGGAGGGTTTCTGAAGTGGTGATGTTGGGGTGTCAAGAAGTAGGAAGGCTGCAGGGATATTTTTCAGGTATCATGGAAGGCTCTTGGTTTGTAAATAATGCTAGAGACAAAGACAATTCAGTGTAGCTGTGAAGATGAGGGGAGAATGTATTGATTGTTTGGTTACAGAAGAGACAATGTTGAAGAAGTGTAAGTAGGGGAAGGGTGTTGAGTTATGGCAGAGGACTGGTCTTCATTATCTTCTTTGGTATTTGTTAGAGCTTGTCTTATTGTGATAATAAAAGCAGGACTATGAGATCCAGTTCTAGTACTGCCTTTCTTACTTGTATCAGCTGAAATTGCCCCTAGTTTATTCTATAGAGTAGCATATCACTGCTTGCAACACTGGGAATTTGTAACTTGAGCAACCCAGTGCTAAGCAATTTTGGGCATGGTCTATAGATAATAGAAGAAGTACAAGGTTATAGTGTATTTTGGCACCAACATACTTTATCCCTCACTCTATCCTTCTATCAAACCCCCAAGGTTTCTTGTGGTACTCCAAAGTTTTGGAGGATATAATTTGGAAACCAATAAACTAGATCATGAGCACCAATTTGATGCATACATGTTATTGTCCCTGGATTCAGATGCAAGTAATTTACCAGAGCACTAATCCTTGAAGAATGAAGAGAGAATGAGTACTTTTCCATTGCTATGTGAAAAAGTGGCATAGATTTGTATTGTGTAGCCTCACAGTGCATAACTGAGCCAACAGGGTAGAACTACAGGCAACCATCATGTGAAGGAAAGAGTTTGGGATTTGGAATTGGAAGAAATGGTGAACAAGAAGACTTGGGTTTGAACCCTAGCACTACTCTGACCAAGTCATGTAACCTCTCTGAGACTTTTTTCCCTCATCTATTAAGTGAGGGGGTAGGATTAAAGGGCCTCAAAATTCTACTTCTATGCTTCTATGAAATTATTGGGAAGTAGATTTCTGCTCATTGTGAAGAACTCTTTAACAATTATAAATGTTCCCAATTGAAAATAGATTTTTGGAAGTATTGAGCATTCTGTCATGGCAAGTATGCAAGAAAACATGGGATAACTATCTGTCAATGATATTTTAGAAGTCATTCTTGAATTGGGTAGTAGGTAGGACTCAATGACTCTTTTAGTATTTTCCAATTATATGATCCTTATAGGGGCAGCTAGATGGAATAGTAGATTGAGTACTGAACTTGGAGTAGGCAATATGAGTTGAAATCCTGCCTTAAACACTTATTGTTGTTGTTGCTCAGTCCTTTTCAATCTTGTCCAGCCATTTCCTTCTCCAGCTCATTTTACAAATGAGGAAACTGAGGCCAACAAGGTGAAGTGATTTGCCTATGATCACACTGCTAGTAAGTATCTGAGGCCAGATTTGAACTAAGCAAGTTGTGTCTTCCTAACTCCAGTCCCTGCGCTCTATTATCCACTGTGCCACCTAGCTGCTCCAGACACTTATTAGCTCTGTCTATTTGGGTGAGTCACTTAACCTCTTTGTACTTCAGTTTCTTTCTCTGTAAAATGGGGAAACTAATAGTAAATACCTCCCAAAGTTGTTATGAGGCTCAACTGAAATTATTTCATATATATATATATATGTGTGTGTGTGTGTGTGTATTTGTGTGTGTATGCACATATACAGATCTCTGTAATAATTTAATGTACACATATAATATATATATACATACAGACATACATATATACATAATCCGTTTGCAAACCTTAAAGTTCAATGTACATATTAGCTATTATTATCCTCACTGTTATATACCCATAGCACATCTTTTTAAAAATTCAGAGAAAAATTGACTTTAGTTGTTGTAACTTTACTGAAAATCTTTCTATTTCCCAACAAAGTGCAGGAAAATGATTATATTTTCATCTAGTAGGAAAAGAAATAATTTAAAATGACTTAGGATTCTAGGATTCAAGGTGTTTCCAGACATTGCTATGCTTTATTCTTCCACTTCTAAAGTTACCTTCGAAGTCCGTGATGGTCATTGTTACACTAGCCTGGCTGGGTCAGTGAAGCCATGTGACATTAAATGACTTCATGCTAATGACTTAATGAAGATCATATCCTCCAAAGCCACAGATTATGTATCTTTTTGAGATTCCCCTAAGTATTCAAAATTCACACACCTGTTTTCTTTCATCACCTACTGCTCTACTCTATCCAAAGCCTAAGGCAGCATAAACTATTAAAAAGGTGAAAATGTTTAGTACAAATCCTTGAAAGACTCACTTTTTTTCTTAGCACAAATAACCTTTTATAAGATCTTTTTTTTAATCTGTAGAGAGAAATAAATCAAGGGTTCAAGGGTGTTTTGGCATCTAATTGTTATGGTTCTGGTTTAAGGAAATTAGAAGAAGGGGAAGACTATTGACTGAAATTGAAGAGTTCTAATGTTCAAAGGAATGACTTAGAGGAAGATGGTAAATACTTGGAATTATTCATTATCTTCCAAATAGCTTGCATACTGAAGGCCATAATTTTATCTCCCTTGCCGGGCTGTTAATATGATTCAAAAGAATGAGCTCAAGGGGCCCACTGTGATCTGAGGCTGAGGCTGAATTCCTGATGTTGAGTCAGACTTGGAGCTCACTCCCCTCCCCTCGGTGTTTTTTTTTTTTTGTCTTTTGTTTTTTGTTTTCAAGGAACAACTGCTTGAATATTAAGACATAAGGTAAAGAGTCATTTCTATTAAGGAAAAGAGTTTGGAGGCAGAGAGAAAGCAGAAATGGATGTGATTACCCTCTTGGAGCAAGGAGCTTGAATAGCATTTTCATTTAATTTTACTCTAAAGGAGCATACTGCACTGTTTGCGAAGGACGTCCAGACTCAGCAGTGAATGTTAACAGAGAACCAACTTTTCTTGTTCATCTTGGACATGAGGGATTCAGGTTTGCAGGAAAGGCAGAGGGATACCCAGAGCCATTATTAGTCATTCTGGTACCCAGTACAAGTGATAGGAAAGGAACCCTAACATGACCTTTAAACATTTTATTTTTCATTTTTATTACTATCTGTAATTTTTTTATATCCAATAAGATCTGCCCTTGTCCCACTCAGAGAATGATTGCCTATGACAAAAATTAAAAAAGGAAAAGAAAAAAAAAGCATTTTAGCAAAACTAACCAAGCCCACAGTAAGTGCAGTACTCCATAGCCATAGTTCACCTCCCTCTGAAAAGAAGTTAGGCTCATTATCATAGCTCTTCTATAGCCTTTGGCTTACTCATCAAGTGACCCTTTCAGACACATTTATATGAGGGTTGGAGGGGGAAAGGTCTTGTCTAGGGAGACTTCAAACTCAAGACGTAATGCACTTTGGAAGAAAAAATCCTAGGACACTGGTCTTGTGTTTGACAGAGTGTAGTGCACCAAAGCTGCTACTGGGGAGACCTCCAGAGCAGGGAGGAGATCAGGCAAGGTCTAGAAGAGCCTCAGCTGGGCTGAGGCCTCTGGGGCAAAGAAGGGAAACTTGACAGCTTTCTACTTTTTATTCCACTTTTATATACTTCTCTATGTAGCTGTTGTCTCCTTGCTCTCCAGCCTCCCTCTATAGCACTGGATATGTCCCACCCTGGGTAAGTCATTTAACCTGAAATTGCCTCAGGCTACTCTCTAAGACCCTAAGACCATAAGTTGCTGAGAAGGTGTTGATATAAAGTGGTGTGGAAGCTCCTTCTGACATTAAGAAATTGTAGATCTAGTTAAAAGCAAATGTGTATATATGTGTGTGTGTGTGTGTGTGTGTAATTTAGAGAGAGAGAGAATAGCAGAGAAAAGAGAAGAAAAGGGGGAAGGAAACGGAGAAGAAAAGAGCACTTGATTGTTTCTCTTTGCTGAAGGCCTGCTCCCTCCAAATTTTGGCACCTCTGGTTAAAAGCTCTGTTTGCTCCACCCTCATTAAAGATTCAAATATACCTACCTTTTCTAGCAGTTGTCGAAGTTGCCTGCTTTTCGCATCCCGGGAACACAGGTTTTGTTCTGGTGCAACCACTGTGCAAATGCAACGTCCATCAGGATCTTGGGCTGAACTATACACTTGCCAACCTTCTTTTGGGCTAATCTGCGTCTGGGGAAACCAAGGACAAACACAAGAAACACAGAACTCAGTTGAGAGGACAAAGGTTCCAAAGAGTGATCAAAGCCTAAATTGCCATTCTTTGTATCAGGCAGAATTGGTATAACAACTTTGTCAAGAGCCCAGAAACATTTTGCTCCAAATATAAGTCCCTCAAAGTTTGGATTTTCCCTTTTGAACTTAGAATTGCCATTTAACATAGTACACATTGTTTATTGATCCTAGAGAATTCCCTAGTGATTTTTGTCATATCTTTGATACTTCAATGAATTTTTGGAAGCTTCTGACAAAAGAAGTTTCTAAAATTTGCTGAAGCAAATGAGCACATACACCATCAGTACCTTTACACAAGACACGTCAGCCAAGACTTTTCAAAGTATGTAGCAATTAACAGTAATTATTTTCTGGGTGCTGTAAATGTATAAAATACCCTACAGTCCTCATATCTTTGCCACAAGCTTCCAGTTCCAATGAAAATGTGTTTCATTTTGTCTTGATTTTCCTCCTTAAACTAGACAGATAGCACCACCTGAGAATCTGGGATCACCTGGGTTTTTCTTATATCAATGAAATCACAGGCCTACTTCCTATTGATCTCCTCTGTTTTTCTATTACCTTCATTTACCGATTAATGCTTTTTTACTCCTCTTCCCAGGGAACTAACCCTTATAACAAAGAGTTAAAAAAGAAAGGGGGTGGGTGGCAATATAGTTGATCAAAAATAATAAACATAGCAATCTTGTCTGATAGTATATTCGATATTTGCTCAAATATTTTCAATAACTCCCCATTGCCAACAAAACGAAGTCCAAATCCCTTGCCCTTCTATCCATAGCTCCTCCACAATTTAGCTGTATATACTTCTCCACTTCTTTTATTTTCTACTAACCCCTTAAAGAACCCAATGTATTAAATACCCAACTGGTGCACTCATTGTTCCTATGTGCACCACTTTCTCTGGATTGTAGCTAATGACCTTTGTTGTTTTTAAAATGCCTCCCTAACCTTCAGCTCCCCTCCTTTCCTCATTTGAATCCTTACTTTTTCTGAAGGCTCAGCTCAAGTCCCTCCTGCTCCAGAAAGCCTTACTTAATCACCCAGTCCTCAATTTCTAGTATTTATTGACTGTACCACTCATTTGGCCCTTGTACTAACTTGTATTCAAACATTTAATCAATAAGCATTAAGCCCATAGAGCAGATGATGTAATGAAAAAGTGAACTGGTTCTTGACCTTAATGAGCTTATGTTATAACAAGAGACAAAAACATGTGCATGTATAAGTACAGATAGACTATATACAGAAAACGAATAGTAGGTAGTTTGGGAGGGAAACACTAGAGGCTTCAGGATCAGGGAAAACTTCATGTGAAAGAGAACACTTGAATTGAGCATTGAAGGACACTAGGAGTTACAGAGGAGGAAACAAAGGGGAATAGAATCCCAGGCGTGGAGGACAGAAAGAAGATGGAGTATTGTGTGTAAGGAACAAGTGGGCCAATATGCTTGGACTGTAGAATTTGTGCAGAGAGTAACATGGAGGAAAATACTGATCTTTTTATATAAATGGCTAATCTTCCATAACGTAGTTATACATCCCTTAAGGATAGGGGCCTAGCTTATACCCTATTGTTTCTGGAATACACAGCCCTATTCCTTAGGCATGATTGAGGAATAAGATTTATCCCATGTACTTAATCCACACCTTTCAGCATCATAGATGGGTACCTCAAAATATTTGTTGAATTTAATTTGTTCATTTGATGATGATGATGATGATGATGATGATGATGACGATGACATTCTGATGATAGATACCCTAATGAAGTATGTGAATAGTCATTTTATTCAGCATGTGTTTACTGTTATATATTGGCTTCCCTAGGGTCCTAGTTAATATTACAAAGGTTTTGTTTGTTATTTATTTTTGACTCTGGACTCACAGTTAAAGTAGAACAACCCCTCTTATTTCTTCCTGAACTTAAATATAAAATGATGCCTTATGTTACTAATTCTTTGAGAGGAAAAATATTTTGCTTTCGTAGTCTATAAAATCTATGACAGTGCTGTTTGTATGACAACTTTTTGATGCTGATATGTGTGTGTGGAAAGATAGAAACTCCTTCTACTCAGCTCTGGAGACTTTCAATTATTATTATTATTATTTTTTGTTGGGGTGCGTATGGTGTGGGATAGTGTTGGTAGAAACTGACATACCCTGCAATAATATCCATGTAATTCTAAAAACCTACAGAAAACAAAACAAAGCAACAGCAACAACAAAAACCAAAAAGCCTCAGACAGCCATCTGTGCATTTCAAGTGTGTAGTTATTTGTGATTGTGAAGACTCAACATCCAGATGACATTTCACTTTTCATTTGGGTGTTTTGGTTTCCTATGGACATAGACACTGTTTCTGCACCTTTCTCATGTAGTCCTAAAACCCACGGTCATTTGGACATGATGGATGGATGGATGATAAAATGAGCATAATGTTGACTTACCTCCAGTTAGAAAAAATGCATTGCTTTACTTTTGCATCTGTCTGGCTTTCTCCCTTTTTGCCTCTTGGAGGAGAACCCATTTAAATGATTTGAATATATTATAAGTTAAGCACTCATGCTGACTAGCTATTATAGAGACATAAAGGCTATCTCTGTTTTCATAAATTTTAATGAATTCCATTTGTTATGTGAGGCAGTTCGAGGAAGTAGAAAGGGTAATAGACAGAAAGTACGGTTCCAAATTCTAGTTTCACCATTTCTAGCTTTGTGATCTTGGTTTAAAAAAATCCATCATAGCCTTAAAAATAGAATTTAGGTTATCTAGCTCTCAGCTTATTATAAGAATCAGATTACCCAGCCAATTTATTTGTTTATTTGTTATTTTCCTACTGGGCATATATAATAACTTTATCACCACATATACATGTCAACTATTATAATTATTATATTATGATGCATTTCTGAGCTATGTAAACCACACACAAATATTGGCCTCAGTTTATAGAATCACAGAACCATTGTTGGAAAGGAACCTCAGAAGTCATTTGGTCTATCTCTTACTCAAAGCATGAATCACCTGCTCAATATTACCAACAAATGGTTATCAACCTTCCTCTTGATATCCAGTGACAGGAAATGCACCATCGTTTAAGATAGCCCATTCCATTTTTTGATAGCTCTAATTGTTAGAAAACATCCTTTTATATTTAGTCAATACTTGCCTCTCACTAATTACCACACACTGATCCCTCTAGGGCCAAGAAGAACAGGTCTAATATCTCACATAAGTCAAGTCAAGCTATGACAATAAATGCTTATCAAGCATGTGTTATGTGCCAGGCACTGTGTTAAGCACTAATCACCTTGCAAACATTATTCTATCACTTTTAGTTCTAGTTTCATCTTAAAATCTGTAATATACAAACTGTTCTCTATAGTGTCAAAGGCCAAGAGCCAGAAATTGTTAAAAGACTTTTTCTTATTTTCAAATTATGGACTCAGTAATAGCCTATTCCGAGATGTATAATTAAATTATCATATAGATGTAAATAATGTATCTATAGATTGAGATGTACAAATAGATACATATATCTATCTATCTATCTATCTGTATAGATACACATACACATATATATTATATATAAATACACACACAAATAAGCATCTTCTCTGCTGATAAAAAAAAGCCTGATATTACAATTCTTTCCCACCTTGTTTTTCATGGTCAATTCTCTATTGCTTAATTTAAAGAGAGAGAAAAGGATATGAAAAAATAGTCACACTGTATGCATAACACTGGTTTTATAGTGTAGTTTCAATAGGGTAATTGAAAAAATGTCTCAGTAGAAATACTTTTATTTCTGTAAATGCATATTAATATAGTCTACTGAGGTAAACCTAGGAATGATCATTTTTCTTTGAATAAAAAATAGCACATTAAAAGCTTACTATGTGCTAGGTATGGTGTACCTTTGGATACAGACACAAAAAAGACAGATAATGCACTCAAGGAGATTAGATTATAATAGGAAAAGCTAGCCTATATAGGGAAGAGTGGCTAGGAGAAGCAGTTTTAGTCTGGGGAGCACAGGTATAGTGACTTTATATATAGAGTAGTAAATTGATATTCACTTTCCAGAAGGAATGACACTATTGATTTCTTTATTGTTTCAAGAGCAAGAAAAAGTAGTTCATATGCAACAGGAAACAGATGTCAAGGTGGCCTAGAGGGCTGACTGGAATGCATGTGAAGGTGAAGCATCATCTGGAGCCTAGGGCCACCTTGTATGTAGAGTATGCTAAACAGACTAGCATATACTCAATCAAGATAGTTGGGTCCTAGGAAGGGATCTTAGAAGATGAACGAGAATGCGAGCATGGATTCTGGAGGTCCAGGGTACAGAGGTTTGGTGTAGAGGGTATTAGTTCATGGAGGGTAAAGAAGAACAGCAGCAGCAGATAGATGATAATATGGCCTGAGTATATGACTATTGCCTGGTAGCAATATGAGAGTATGGATATTTTTCTCTATGATTAGATATAATATTTCAAATACCTCAGAAACATGTGAATGTTTCTGTGAATAGATTTTCTTTGTGAGGAGGGGATAAGAATAACCTAATTATAAAAATACAGGTGAGTCTACTTTGCAACCATGAATGCCAATGCTCACTTGCCAAGTTTTATTTCCTTTAGCTCATGGCATATTATCCCAAGGGAAAATGGCAGTTTCTCTTTAGATTTGAGGGTAATTGGAAAAGTGAAAGGTAAACAATGTTCATATTCATTAATAATTTTCTCAAGTGTCAGCTGAAGAAAGTAATGACCTCTTTGGTTATTTCAAATATCCAACTGTAAAAGTAATTAATGAAAGCAATGGCCCTTCCTCTAGTTAGTTGAATGATCTAAACCAGGTGTCTGCAAATTACAGTCCTCCTGGCAGTTGTTTACCAATCTCTAGTCTAGACTAGACCATTAAAAGAAATCCTTTCTACCAAGGGAAAGAAAAACTGAGAGACAAAAGTAATACCTGACAGTGCTGTAGTCTTTGCGGAAGGAATAGGACTAGGAGTCACCAATAAATGATGCAACTTTTATGACTATCTCGAGCCTCCTTTCTTAGAATACTTCCATACTGAAAAGGGGAGAATTAAATGAAATCCTGACAAGCTTCCTGCTTCAAAGACTCAGTCCATGGCTTTTGAAGAGCTAGTAAAATTCTAAGCTAAACTCAGTTTATTCGGCAGAAACAGTTTACATTGTGATGTCAACAAAACTGGAGGCAAGATCTGTCACTCTCTTAGGCATTCTCCAAATGTTTGATAACTTTTATTATCTGCGAGTGATGGAATCTAACAGTAGTATCTGTACTTATGAGGAGCTAGACACTGTTATCTTCACATATACCTAATCTTTGTGACTGCTGATGCTGCTCCCCTTAAACTTGTGTGTTAATTAGAAGACCCATTGAACTATTTAGTAGTTTTTAATATTAAGAAACTCATGAAATATTTAAAAGGGCTCTAAGCAGAATTAAAAGGATATTTTTAACAACTGGATTTGGGTTTGGATTCTTTGCTTGCAGCTTAATTATAAAGCTATACTACTCTATTCTTAAGTGTAGGTGCCTTAGTAACTTAAAGGGTCAACTGATACTTGGCCTAGAACACCCCCGAAGGTGGAGTAGATGAGTTCAAGAGAGCTTGTCAAGGCAGTGGTGACTGTAACAAGTAGAGAAATTAGAAATGTGTTCAATATGTGTTCATCAGTATACTATTATATACATATATGTTGTTGCTGTTACGTGCTCTGCAATTCTTCAAAACACTTCTTCAAAAAAGTGCCATGAAAGGACTATTTCCTTTAATATTTTACTGAGTTATTTGCTTCCTCTTCTTCACAGTTCTGAGATTTCCCTCCACCCATCTCTTATATTTCTTATTTTAGCATACCAGTATGTCTTTTAGCCTGGACAATTTGTAGCCTGATTAATCTGGCAATTGTAGCCTGGCAAAACTGGGAAATTAACAAAAGTATTAATAGTGGATATTCTACATAGCTTGAGGTTTACAAAGAACATTACATGCATCATGTCACCTGATTCTCACAATTGTGTAAGTCTCATATCTCTATTTTACAAATGACAAAACTGAGACCAAGAGAGATTAAGTCACCAGCTAAGGATCATATAGCTATGAAGTCTTTGAGGCAGGATTTGAAGTTGTTCTTCCTGACTTTAAGTCTAACAAACTATCCATTGCCCTATACAGAAATTTTTTCAGAAAGAAAAATAAAACAGTCCAGAGTATAGAATCTTTTCTTCTTTCTAGATGACGCAGACTATGACCCTGGGTCTTCTTGGGCAGCTAGGTGGCACAGTACATAAAGCACTTGGCTTGGAATCAGAAGGACTTATCTCCCTGAATTTAAATCTGGCCCTCAAACACTTACTAGATGTCTGACCCCTGGCAAGTCACTTAACCCTGTTTGCCTCAATTTCTCATCTGTAAAATGAGCTGGGAAAGGAAATGGCAAAGCACTCCAGTATCTTTGCCAAGAAAAAACTCAAAATTGGGTCACAAAGAAGTGGGCACGATTGAAATGATTGAACAACAGCAATATTGTGCTTCTTGGCTTATATGAGATGTTTTCACCTCTCTTCGGTTGATCTGCTGCCCAATGATGCTAAAGGTACACATGACTATGGCTTGGGTATTGCCTTCATCATTTCCAGGTGACCCAGACATGGGAACCCAAGAAGTGGACTCGTTACACAAGCGGTGCTAAACTCAAATAGAAATGGAGGCCACTAGTTCATACAAAAGCAGCCCTGAATTATACATATTGACTTACTTTTGAAATGTACTATTGTATTAATTTTATTAAATATTTCCCAGTGATATTTTATTTTGTCTTGGCCTGGGTCTGTGGGCCACATGCGATCCATGGGTTGTGTTTTTGGCACTTCTGCCTTATATCAACTTATCTGGGCCATGGCCTATCTAATGCTGGTCATTAACAGAGAGCAAACAACTACTTGCTCCTTGTCCACTATCACCACTTATGTAGCCAGGAGGAGACCAAACTTTCCTAGGCCTTATTCTTACTCATGTTTGTTAAGGAACAATTTGCTCTAAGAGGATGTAATGAATCAGTGTGGAGTAGTAGTGAGTATGCTGGCTTTGGAATCTGCCAGGACTTAGCTTCAAATTTTGTCTCAGGTCTTTGTAACATATGTGACTATTAAGCTGTGTTAGCTTTGGTTTTCTTTATGTAAGATATAGATACGTGTTAACACCTGATTTACACAGAGGTGAAGACCAAGTGAAATCATGTTATGTAAATCATAAAATAAATACCACTTATCTGTCAATCAGGATGTTTTTCTATTTAATTGCTTCTTGGGGAGGAATACAAGAGCCAGCACCGGTATAATATAAAGAGCCCTGGAATTGTAGGTTTAGGGAGTTGGCAGGCTCAGTGATCTACAACTCTTTCTATTTATAAATCAAGAAACTGAAGCCCAGAGAGGTCAGGAGACTTCCTGTCTTCTTTTTGTCTTCTTTTTTTGTTTTTGGACCGCTTCAACATTAATGAGAATATGTGTATTTACCGTATACTTTAATAATAACAATTCACATTTGCCTGGTCCCTTATGCTTTATAAACATTTAAAAAAATTAATTTAATTTTGTCTTCAAAACAGCTTTGAGGGGAATGAGCTATCTACTCCTAGTCCTGTGACCTTGGGTTCTGTGGGTTTGTTTCCTCATCATTAAAGTGAAACAGTTGTCTGGCTAGTAAAATGGAAAGATCACGACTCTAGAGGCAGAGGACCTGGCCAAATCAATCACCAGCAAGCACTGGGGATTCATGTAACCTTGGGTAAATCATCTCTTCTCCCTAAGCCTCTGTTTTCTCACCTGTAAAATGAGCAGTTTGGGCTTGATAGCTTCCCAGATCCATTCTAGCCCTGGATCTTTGAACTTCTGACTAAATGATCTCTAATTTGCCTTCCAATTCCTTATAATTAATAATAATTCATATTTCTCTCACATTTTCCTCAAACCTCTGGATTCAGAGGACCTGGGTTCAAAGACCTTTTCTGATCCTTACTACCTATTTGACCTTAGGAAGTCACCTGACCTCTCTGGGCTTCAGTTTCTTGATTTATAAATAGAAGGGGTTATAGATCACTACCCTGCCAACTCCCTAAACCTACAATTCCAGGGCTCTTTATCTTACACCATTGCTGGCTTTTGTATTCCTCCCTAAGAAGATACTCAGTGGGGGAGAAAAATACTACCACCAAATGTACCAAATAAAAACTGAGAGCCTGTCCCCACTAACATCCCTTGCTTCTACCTTCACATGATTTTCCTAATGATTTAGAAAACAAAAGAATTTCACTTTATGTGAAAAAATGGTAAAGACAGGTCTGGTGATCTAGGATTGAAGGACAATCACTGGGGAAGAAATGAGAATGGGGGGATATTTCTCTGGCTGGTTCCTGGGCATCATCAATGATTTTCTACCTGTGAAAGTTGTTAAATTCATTAGAATGGAATTGGTTTGAGGTGAAAAGCGATGAAATTTATTAAAAAGGGCAAATAAATAGAGTTTACCATTAGGTTTCTCTGAAGAGTCTCCTCTCCATGGTGGTATAGCTAGCTTCCTGAAAACAGCTGGCTTCTGCTGAATATTTGCTCTCTTTTTAATTGCTCTTTGCCAGTACTTTCCCTGTGAGGAGGCCCCAGCATGGGAGCTGGCACTGAAGCCTGGCCTTGAGAGGAAGTTACTCTGCTTTCTGCGTGATCACAGACCAGTGCTAGAAGGCATAGGAGCTGAAGGGTAGCTGCAGAATCCTCCTTTCTAACCTCTACCCCCCCCCAAAAATAGATGGAATGCTGATGTACCAGAGTGTATAGATGGAAAAATGAATACGCAGAGCCCAACAGGGAGATAAAATAACCTAGCTAAGTTTTCAAGATGCTGAGAAAATTAAGAGAAAGGGAGGGAGGGAGAGAGAGAGAGAGGAGAGAGAGAAAAAGATAGAGATTGAGAAAGGGGGGAAAGAGGGAGGGAGAGAGATGTAGAGGGAAAGAAAATATGGAGAAAGGGAGGGAAAGAAGGAAAAGAGAAAGGGAGAGAGGAGAAACAAAGGGAGGTTGAGATTGAGAGGGGGGAGAAGGAGAGAGGGAGAGAGAGAAATGGAAGAAGAAAGGAAAGGAGGTAGAGAGATTGAGAGAGGAGGGAAGAAGGGAAGGAGAGAAAGAAGAAAGGGAGAAAGGAAGAGAGGAGAAAGGAAGGGAGGGAGAGAGAGAGAATGAGACCATGTACTCTAAAGGATTTTACAATGTACTGAAAGTTTATACCATCTTGCCTCTCCCAAAAGTATTTCACTTATTCACATGGCACACTACCTGAAATTCCATGACCACAGAGATTCATCCCTCTTTTATAAGACAAATATCAGAAGGTATTACATATTAAGCTATTTTCAGTCAGTTCATGTCAGCTGAATGACTATAGGACCACAGATTAAAAGCAAGAAGGTACCTGCTTGAATGGTCATCTACTCAAAAGCCCCAAATCCTTATTTTACAGATGAGGAAACTAAGGAACAGAGGGATGAAGTGACTTGCCCAAGGTTCCATAGATGTCAGAACTGGGATTTGAACTGGGGTCTTCTGACTCCTAATCAAGCATAATTTACACAAAACAAACCTGTTTCTTATATGATGAGGAGATATTTATTTGGGGAGGGATGAGGGAAAAGGAAGGAAGAAATAATTTAATAATTTTGATATACAAGTCACTACAAGAAGACTTTAACACAACAAGATCATTTGACTTCTGCCTAAGAGGGAGAGTGGGAGGAGACAGTGTCCAGAAGGGGACCACAGAAGATAAACTCTCTAACTTGCAATTTTGTGTAGGTCAACATGGTCCAGTGAGAAGAATACTAATCTAGTCAGGAAATCTAGGTTCTGCTATTAACCAACTAACTGTGGGATCTGAGGTAAGATCCTTGTGAGCCTCAGTTTTCTGTTTCTCAAATTGAGGGAATTAGACTGTATCATTTCTCAAATTCTCTTCCAACTCTAGCATTCTAAGAAAGATAAATTCCTAAATCCTTTCACCATTTGAATCCAAAGATATTATTTTTTGGATTGGCCAAGATAATTCAACTTGACAGTTGGTATATTTTTACAAGTGGTGTCAACAGGACACTCTTCTAATTTGAGATCCCATCTCCAGTTCTGACACTGACTATCGTGTAGTGTGCCATGGTTGAAAGACTTTAGAATCAGATGTCCTGGGTTTGACTCATCCCCACTCCTTAGTTCTAATGTTTTTCCTCTATTAATTATTTCCTATTTATCTTGTATACAGCTTGTTTGTACATAATTGTTTGCTTGTTGTCTAGATTGCGAGCTCCTTGAGGGCAGAGTCTGTTTTTTTGCCTTTCTATCTTTAGCACATAGCAAGGTCCATGGCCCACAGGAGGTGCTTAATAAGCTTACTGATTGACTTCCTGAATCTCACTTCTACCACACATTACCTGTGTGATGCTAGACAAATCAATTAAGCTTCCTGGCCTTCAGTTTTTTCAGATGCAAGATGAGGAAGTTGGGCTTTACTATATATAAAGTCCCATATACCACTCAATCCATGATCTTATGATTCATGTGTTATTGGTGTTTCCTGGCTCGAAGGACCATCATAGTTCAAAACCAGAAATAATACGTTGTCTTTAATCATTCAATCCAAAGGTGAACTAATGAAAAATGAGAGAGAAAAAAAATAACTCCATGATGCTTGCAAATACCCTAGGGGGTCTAGTCAACTAGTGATAGTTAATCATTTTAGAAATTCATTTTTTTCCTTTGTTTGCAGTTTTACATTTCATTTTACCTCTTCTATCCCATAGCTAGCCTTCCCCTAACCATCCAAGCAAAATCAAATCAACACACAACACACACACACACACACACACACACACACACACACACACACACACATACCCCCTAAGAATTTAGCTGTTAATTTAAAACAATGGAAAATATATGGATGATTTTAAGAGTTTACTTAATTATAGACAGCTGGTTATAAGTAGTTAATTCAGCATTTAATATGTTAATCTTATGAGTAAGTGTTTTGGCAATGAAAGAATCTGATTCAGTAAGTTTTAAATTTACTTATCTTGACTACTAAATTTCAGTTACCTATAACTTAGATCTCTAGTCATTTGGGTCCCAAAAGTGTTTTTGGTTCTAGCCTTCCTTACTTCACACTTGTCCATTAAGGAGCTACCTTCTTTTTCTGCCCAACTTGGACATACACCTAGCTCTGTGACCTGAAAGAGAAACTCATAGAGTACAAGATCCACTAGATACCCAGATCATGCCTCAGACACTGGTGGAATCTGACATATTATGCAATTAGTTTGGTCTGACTACACTCAATTTGTTAATTAAATAGTGATTGGTAAATTTATCATCATTAAGAGCTGCCATCACATCTTGGAAATCATAGGTCACTTTTTGTTTAATATTTAATTTTTTCTGGCAAACTAGAATGCCAGTATGGGAACAAAATCCACAAAGCTTTCACTGGTTCTTTAGCCTTCATTTAACAACAGGGAAGTTGTCTATCCAAAATTTGTGTTTGTATGGTTGAGCAGTGGGGGTGGAGGAAGGCCCTATAAGTGATCTGGTTTGAATAAGCTGTGATTTTCATTTTCCTTCTGTAAGATTTACAGTGGAGTTCATTGAACATTAAAGCATATTTTCAAAGTTTTTGCAAGGATGTGGACAGGGTTATGAAAATACTTCCCATTTCATTTTAGGTGAATGGAAACTTTTTGAGATTGTAGATGTAAAGATACTTTTAAAGAGTCAAACATTTATAGAAGATGCTCCTAAAAAATGAATCAACCCTCACTTTTATTATTCTTTAGTCTACTTAAAGGTCTTAAGAACAGACTAAGAATTGCTCAGGTTTCTAGTTATCTTTATTATTATTATTATTATTGTTATTATTATTTACCATGAGGTTGATTAGCTTGAGGTCCTTGCAAAGGAATTCAGGCATTACATTCTGTGAAGAAATTTGCTGCAAATAATAAAGCTACATAAAGCAGGAAGCTGAAAAAAAAGTCTAAGGTATTGTACTATGCCTCACATTCAAAGAAAACAGCATATATTTGATTGAAGAAAAAAATGAAACAATAATAATAAACACTCAATTTTTTTTAAAAAGGCAAAAAAAAATCATCCAAACTTCCTATCAATATTGTTTAAGCTTTTCATTTGTAAGAATTTAATGAGCCTAGCTTAATATCCCCTTTTACAATAAAAGAGCCAATCTACATTAATCTCTGTGTGTGTGTATGTGTGTGTGTGTGTGTGTGTGTGTGTGTGTGTGTGTGTGTATAAAACTGTAAAGTGGTCACAAAGAAACATGCATAAATAGAGTTACAGTCCAGAAATTACCAGCTAGAAAGCAGACCTGCAAATAGACAACCTCAATCTTTGTGGTTTACCACAAATAGCAAAAGAGTTGAACAATCAGAAACCCCCTGAGATCTCTAAACGCAGCCGAGTTACTTACTAGAGTGTCTGGCGTGGAAAGCCTGGTGGTGTTCAGTCCCACTAAGGATGGGAGAGTTTGGGACATCCAGTTAGAGATCATGGCCATGGTGCTGAGGACAGCACCCAGCTTCAGCAGTGGAGGACTCATGGCTGTGGAGCTAATGAGTTTTCATAGTGACTGATTATGATCCTGGAGCGGGGCTGGCAGTGAGAGGCGTGACTGCAGCACTCCACATCTCCAGAATGAAAACAGATTCACTTTCCCAGATCTAATCACCCGGGAAAACACGCCCCCTCACCCCCTAGTAGAGTAGATAGCTCCCTCCCTTTCCTAAAAGAAATTTGACTTGACCACCAAACCCCTCTTAATATAGGCTGGTAATTATCAACACTTGGGTGCAGGGAGGAGAAAAAAAAATTCCCCCATGCTGTACTATATACTCAGTTACCAGCAACAGAGTATGTCCACACTGGGGGTTATATGAATATAATCAGCTGCTCTTTACCCTTTTAAAAAAATGCACCTTTGTGGAAGACTGCCAAAGTGCACATTTCATGCTGCAAACTTAATATCTACATTTTGTCTTTGGGGACATAACAAAGAGCTTTTAGGCAGAGCACAAAAACAAAAGCTGAAAAATATCTAGGGTAGGAGGATGTAGATATTATCTATGTATAGATAGTTTTTTTATGAGAATGTAAACTTCCTGCAGCTTTTCCTCTTTTTATTCTTGACAGACAAAGATGAATATAATAAAATTCAATGCTGATTGGTTAATTGTTCTAGCTATGTAAATTGTTTATTTATATAATACTAGCAAAAATAATAGCTGTGTATAGGTTGCTCTAAAGAATGGTGACCCCTGATTAAATATGCATTTTCTTTGGAAAAGGCACCCTAAATTGTTTAATTTGTGTAGTGTCAAGTAATTTATGCCATTCAAATTCAATTTCAATTAATCAAGCGCCAAGCATTTATTAAGTGCCTACTACAAGCCAGGCACAATGGTAAGAGCTTGGACTACAAAGAAATGAAATTCTTTCCTCTCAAGGACCTTATAGTCTACAGGGGGAGATGATATATGTGTGTATATAAGTATGCACAAAGTATATAAGTATATACAAAGTAAATATGTGGTTATTTTTTTATGGGAAAGGGTCACTAGCAGCTGAATGATGATGAGGAAAAATTTTATATGGGAGATAGCATTTGGACTACCCTTTGGAGAAAAATGGAGATTTAAAAGTCAGAGATGAATGAGTTCCTATGAGATAACACTTGTAAAGTGTTTAGCATGGTACTGGGAACATTTTGTTATGGTATTTCAGTTGTTTCAGTCTTCTATTCTTTGTAACCCCATTTGGGGTTTTCTTGGCAAAGATACTGGAGTGGTTTGCTATTTCTTTCTCTAGATCATTTTACAAATGAGGAAACTGAGGCCAATAGGGTTGCATGCTTGCCCAGGGTCACACAGCTAGTAAGTGTCTCAGGCCAGACTTGAACTAATGTCTTCCTGACTCTAAGGTCGGGTGGTGTGTTCACTGTGCCACCTAACTGCCTCTTTAGCGTATAGTAGGCCCTATGTAACTGCTTATTCCCTTCCTTCTTGCAAGTATGAGGGAAAACCTATGCAAATTCCTAAAGATGGAAAGAGGCAAAGTGAGAGGTGAAGTATCAGGAAAAAACAAGACACGTACTTTGGCTAGACTAAAGTATGCCTGGAGGGGGTTAACATATAACATGATCGGTAGATTGGGGTCAGTTTGTGAAAGACTTAAAATTCCAAACTGAAAAGTTTATATTTTTATCCTAGAGCTAATAGGGAAATACTGAAGTTTACAGAGAAGCAGCATGATGCAGTGGATAGATCCCTGAATTTGGAATCCAGAGACAAGTGGGTTCCTGGCTTAGACATTTACTTTGTAATTTGGGGCAAGTCACTTAACATCTTAAAGTCTGTTTCCTCATTAGTAAAATTAAGACATTAGACTAGATTAAGGATCTCAAACATCTCTCCCAGGTATAAATTCCTATAATCTATTTCATAGGATTCAGTTCATAGGAACCTAGATTTACAACTGAAGGGTCTTAGAGATCATGTAATCCATCCCCTCTCATTTTACAGATAAGGAAACTGAGGCACAGATAGGTTAAGTGGTTTATCCAAAATCACACAGGTAATTGAGCAACTTTGTAGCACATAGATAGTTGGGAGTCAGGAAGATTCATCTTCCTGAGTTCAAATCTGGCCTTACATACTTACCAGCTGTGTAACCCTGGGTAATTCACTTCACCCTGTTTGACTCAGTTTCCTCATTTATAAAATGAGCTGGAGAAGGAAATGGGAAATCCTTCTAGTATCTCTGCCTAGGAAACCCCAAATGGAGTCACAAAGAATTGGACACGACTGAAAATGACTGAACAACACATAGGTAATATATAGTAGAACGAGGATCCGAACTCGGATTTCTAACTTCAGAAATCTAATACTCCTCCTATCATGCCACATCCTTTAATTGAATAGCGTGATTGGTATATTAGGAACAATGTTGCCAAAAATATGTCATTAAGGCCAAAGCTTGGGCCCCCAATAAAAGCAATTGTATGCCATTTCCCTCTATATGAAATGTATATTTTTAATAAGAATTCAAATCGAGTACAAAGCATGTAGAAATGGTATTCATATGGAAAGGAACCTGGTTACAAGAAGAGAGAATATTGTTTTCGTCCCAAAGGAATACGCGGGAACTGTTTGTTTCAGGATTTTGTTGCCAAAGATTTTTTCTTAAGCAGCTCTGGCAGGAGATATGGACAGAAATCTGATGAAATTGAAAGGGATACGTATTTATAGACATGTAGGTGCCCCTGACTTCCATAAACAGAATTAAGCTAGGGTGACTACTGAAATACTTTCAAATCCTCCCCACTTCTACTCAGAATCTAGGATACATCAAACAAAAATCTCCAAAAACATGTTAAACTGAATTCAAATGTTCTATTTTTATTTTAAAGCAAAGATGGAAAGAAAGCCAATTAATGATCCTTTCCCCTCAAAAATTTAAGAAACACAGAACTCAGGAAAGATGATAGTATAGTCTGATAAGTCTCCTAGACCTTGAAACAAGTAACAGTGCTTTCTTAGAGCTAAATAATGTTTCATTTGTATCCCAGTGAGTTGACAGCTAAGTCAAAAATGAGTTTCAGAGCCGGAGTGATTAAAGATTACACTTGAAGCTCTACCTGACAATAAAAGGAAAAAAAAAGTCTTTTTGAAAGCTTAATTTCAAAAATTGCAAATGAATACACAAAATAATTACTGGATAATTTAAGATGCAACAAGGCAGATGGCAATTACACTTATTAATGAACTATCAGTCCAAAAAAGAATAGCTTCTTTAGAAAAATATAGCATTGAATGTCAGGGGAAAATAGCGGTATCATTAGCAATGATAAAAACAACAAAAACAAGCAAGAGCGTAGTGGAATGCCATCAAGTTTCACTGAGTTTAAATGGTACCAAAGCAAAGTGAAAAGCCAGTGACCCCAATCTCTGACTGACACTGATTATGAACAACATAATAACGGGGATGCAGGTTTATGCAGTCCAAATGATTATCTACACTATCCAAATTTGGCATACTTTCTAGCTCTCTGCTTTATTGAGTGGAAGAATTGGAAACTCTTTTCAATTTGGACTATGTAGATAAGAAACACAGTTAATTCAGGACCATACCACTTTATAATTAGCAACGGTTTTGTCCGGGATCTGAATCAATATGTCCTATTTATTTTGCTACTTCGACATCCATATGTGAAATTTATTTTCCATAAAACTCAATGCCTAGAGAAAGCAGTAGACAATTAGCCACTACATCTCATAAGTTGGTAAGCCTTTCTCTAAGCTTAAATTATATTAGACATTTATTTTCTTTTTTAGAATCTCTACCCAGATCAATAGACATATACCATACTATACAACAATGCATTATTGCTCTTAGACTGCTAAAATATATTGATTAATATTTTTACTCATTAGATTTTTTAGATTAGCTTGTCTTTTTATTACCCCCATGGTTTTTTTACATTATAACTCTCTAATAAATAATTAACAAGTAAATAAAATTGATCAGGAGGGATTAATAGATAAATGCAAATCATATTGGCATATGGCATCACAGGAATTCTATTTCTACTGAATTTTTCACACAATAGAGCAGTACAATCTAATGTTACAATAAATATTTTACAACAGGTTGTGTGTGTGTGTGTGTGTGTGTTATGCAAGAGGAGGGTTTGAGGAAAATTAGCTCTTAGAACCCTGAAACCTAGACTCTAAAATGTAATAAAGAATCTAACACACAGAAAACTTACTTGAGAGTTTGCTGAGAGACTACAAACCTAATATGTTATAGAGAAGATTCGTGGTCAAGTTCAGGCTGACCTTTGAGTTTGCTCTGTGTGCTTATATGACACTGTTCATTATGGAATCTAAGGTGGCAGAGTGATGGTATTCCCATAGGTATTCACAGAGAGTAGGTCAGGTGTACCTTATGGTGTTGGCACAGCAGGACCATGATCAAGGTATGCCTGTAAGCATTACATTCCAATTCTTAAGTAATTTTTCTCTGATCCTGTAATGATCCTTCTTATATATTCTAACACTTGGGGTTTTATTAACCAAAAAGGGACTCAGAAAACTAGTAAAATGGGAATCATACCAAAAAATGGAGTTAGGATTTATGAGGAGCACTTATGATTTAGAATTGGAGTGAACAATGAATCATTTACTGATAGAAGTGATTGATTCAGGGTGCAGAATAAGGCAGATGTTTTTGGATATGGCCAATGTGGAAATTAATTTTTTTTGCAAAATTTTACAATAGTTTTTTTTTAATTTTTTTCAGCAGACATGAGAGGTTGGCAGGAGAAAAAACAAATGCTTGACAATTAAAAAAAAATACCTAAGAGACCTTTCACAAGTATAACTATGTGTATATCTTTAAAAAAAACATGGAACAATTGAAATGTAGACATGAGGAAGGAGACAAAACAAATGTTAGAAAATATTTCTCAAGACAATAAAACAGGCCAAAGGATTGTAGAGAACACTAAAAAAACTTACACCCATATATCATGAAAAATGAGAACAAAGTAATGAGATATTAGAAATAGTAAACACATAATAACATGCAAAAAGATGGAATTAACTATCTTAAGAGATAGGTATCAAATGGTTACTAATGTTGAAATAATTTCTGAATGAACTGCATATAGTCAGAGAATAGACTTGTGAGAATAAAGATAAATATTAATACCAAGGTAGAAAAATAAAAATGATAAGATATGGTCTACATTGAAGATAACTCTCACTAGACTCATTTGAAGAATTTATCAACTTTGAAAAATGTGAAATAGATAAAGGAACAGACGTTGACATATATTATTACTATTCCCTAAGGAAGTTTATCTAATCTAAGGCAATGCTCACAATAAGAAAGCAAAAAGAATGTTTATAAATCATTTTAGAATGACAAAATAAAACCATCTCTGACCAATGAAATTAATAAAGTTAGAAAGTAAACTCAGTTGTAAAATCTAATGGAATGTGTGTCATCTTGGGGAGGGTAGTGGGGAAGAAGGGGGAGAAAAATTTTAAACTCAAAAGCATGTGGAAGTGATTGTTGATAAATAAAAATAAATTAATAAAATTGAAAAAATAAAATCTAATGGAACAGGAGGGTAGATATGGTTTCATAGAACAGTGAGAAGTAGAGGAAAGATTAAAAAATATGGAAAATTGGGGCAGCTAGGTGGCACAGTGGATAGAGCACTGGCCCTGAAGTTAGGAGGACCTGAATTCAAATCCTGCCTCAGACCAAACACTTGACACTTATTAGCTGTGTGACCCCAGGCAAGTCACTTAACCCTAATTGCCTAAAAGCAAAAAAAAAAATATATGGAAAATTGTAAGAAGTAGTTACATGTGTATTGAGGGCATCTTTCATGAAAATATAAGGTAATAGGCAGGCCTTAGAAAATTATATTTTATAACAGACCAAATGTTAATGGTGCAGAGAAAGTAGCTAGCCACTGTATTCATTTGTTGACTACTAAAACAAAACATTTGATTTGATAAAATAAATTGTAAGCCTAAAGCATATCCTCCAACATGGTGTTCCTCCTTCACATAGTAAGAGCAAAAAATTTATTTTTTTTTTAGCTTTCAACAATCACTTTCATAACCTTTTGAGTTTTAAATTTTCTACCCCTTCCTCCCTACTTCCCTCACCAAGACGGCACGCAATCTCATATGGACTCTACATATACATTTCTATTAAATATATTTTCAAATTAGTCATTTTATAAAAAAGAATTAGAACCAATAGGAGGAACCAGAAGAAGGAAGAAACAAAACAAAACAGAAGAAAAAAAATAGTATGCTTTGATCTGCATTCAAACCCTGTAGTTCTTTCTCTGGGTGTGGATAGCATTTTCCATCATGAAACTTTTGGAGATGTATTAGATTTTTACATTGTTGAGAAGAGCTACATCAATCAAAGTTAGTCATCACACAACATGGCTGTTACTGTGTACCATGTTCTCCTGGTTCTGTTCAATTCACTCAACATCAGTCCATACAAGTCTTTCCAGGTTTTTCTGAAGTCCGCTTACTCATCATTTCTTGTAGCACAATGGTATTCCATTACATTCGTATACCACAACTTGTTCAGCCATTCCCCAGTTGATGGGCATCCCCTCAATTTCTAATTCTTTGCCAACACAGAAAGAGCTGCTATAAATATTTTGTACTTGTGGGTCTTTTTACCATTTTTCTGATCTTTTTGGGGTATAGCCCTAGAAATGCTATTGCTGGGCCAAAGGTTATGGACATTTTTATAGATTTGGGTATAGTTCCAAATTGCTCTCCAAAATGGTTGGATCAGTTCACAACTCTCCCAACAATGCATTAGTGTTCCGACTTTCTCACTCTTCTCCAACATTTATCATTTTCCTGTCTTGTCATGTTAGCCAATCTGATAGTGTGATGTGGTACCTCAGAATTATTTTGATTTGCATTTCTCTAATCAATAGTGATTTAGAGCAAGTTTTCATATGGCTATAGATAGCTTTATTTTCTTCATCGGCAAACTGTCCATATCCTTTGACCATTTATCAACTGGGGAAGAGTAAAAGATTTCTTGATAAATTCAACAACAGAAATTACTATGTTCAATGATCTTCTGATTATTAGTATCATGCCATAACAAGACAGAGAGATTTATATTCAACGAAAGTGTTTGCTCATGCCCTGTCTGTAAGGTACTGCTTTTAAAATAGCACCATGTGCTCTTTAGTCTTCTAAATAAGATCCATAATCATTGATGAGAGTTTAGCCTAATAATAGCTAACATTCATAGAATGCTTTAAAGCTTGAAAAGAACTTTATAGACAGCATCTCATTTAATGCTTATAACTACCGTGTGAGGTAGGAGATGTTATTATCCCTATTTTACAAATGAGAGAACCGAGGCTGAGAAAGGTTAAGTAACTTTCCAGGGTTGCAAAGCTAGTGAGTGTCTAAAGCAGACTTCAAACTCAGCTCAGTTACTCCTGATTTCAGGTCTGACATTCTGCCCACTATCCCATCTAACTGCCTGCATTAAACACAAGGGAAAAATGATAAATGGATGAAATAAAGACCTGTTGTGTGAGAAGTGCAATTTTGCCTATGTGAAAGTGTTAGTATTTGCATGTAAATATACTTGAGGTAGAAGAGAGGAGAGGGGAAAGAGAGAAACAGAGACAGATGAACAGAGACAGAGATAGACAGATAGATGAAGAGAGAGTTAAACACCTTGCTTGATACAGCAGAACTAGACAACTGTTAATGACCTTAAAACTCTGTTGTTTTTTGCTCCCCTAAGTGTTTGAAGATCACTAGTACCCCAAATGAATATCCTAGCTAAGCCTAACTGTGGAAAAGTTAATCGTTTAGTTCAATTCATCAAGTATTTATTAAACTCCTATTGTGTATAGAACACTGCTACACACTGGAAAAGATGAAAAGTTTCAAAAACATATCTGTCCCCAGAGAGCTGATAGCATTATAAGGTTGAGACAGAGATGACTACAATTTATAATAATAATCTTATCATACCTAAAGAATCTATGATTTCATGTAAGCAACTATGTACAAGCAAGTTATATATAGGAGAAATTGGAAATAGATCTCAAATATAAACTATTCTGTCTGGCATTTACAACTTTTTAACCAATTTCTCCTGCTTACCTTTCTAGACTTATTTTACATTTCTTCCCTTTGTGAATGCTACCATTCTGACAAATTTGGTTACTTGCTGTCCTTCATGCAGGACCTCCTATCTTCCCACTCAGTGCCTTTGCATAAGCTGAGCCCCTGCAATTCCCTCCCTCCCTAATTCCATCTCTTGCAATTGCTAGCCTGCTTCAAAGTTCAACCTAAATACCACCTTCTTTCATGAGGTCTTTCTTGATGACCCCAAGCCTGTTTTCCTCTATTCTCTGTCTCTTTCTGTCTCTGTCTCTGTCTCTCTTTTCTTTTTCTCCCATAGAATGTAAATTATTTGAGGGCAGTGATTATGTAATTATTTTTTTCAAAGCTTGAGTGCTTCATAAGTGGTTGCTATTCGGCTGATTGATTGAAGGGAAGGCAGGTGAAAGTACATGGAAGAAGACAACTAAAGTGTTAACTTACTGTACCTCCCTACATTGGCCATCAGGAAGGTGCTGCTCACTGAGCGTTGGATTTAACCCTTTCTTTGTCCTGCCTCAGGCCTTTAGCTTTTAGAGGAAAGAAAAAAGTGTCCCTAATGTAAAAACAACAGTTATAATGAAAAAAAAAACCTTAGGAAAGTACTTTAAAGGAAGAATTTTTGTACTCTTATCTCTGCCTTTTGCTGAGAAGCTGATTGATGCTCTTAAAGCCCCAGAGGATCCCCCCCAGAGCAGCTGTCGTTCCATTTCAAAGTAGTGGAGAAAAGTAGCAGGGGGAAGGAATTATGTAGGGAAATCATTTTTATCTTGGCTTTTCAACTCGGACTGGAGGGTGGAAAACATGGAAGTAAACACAGTGTGTGGCTTTTGTTTGGATGAAGAGGAAGCAGCAGAATGGGGTGGAATCCCAATGGAGTGAGAATGGAGGGATGATTTCTGGGCCCTGCTCTGCCACTACCTGAGAGGTACTAGGTATGCCATGCATCCAATCTGAGTCTTAATTCCATTCTAAGTAAAATATGGAGATTTGGCCATCTGCAAGGCCTGTTGCAACTTTAAAATTATCTTTATTTGTTTTCTATATTCATACTAAGGGCAAGAGGGGGCAGGATTAAAGTTAGAAATCTGAGGAAGGATTCAATGAGAGACTGTACCAGGTAACACAAGTGTGTGGCAATAAAATCTCTGGCTCCTGAGGTGATTGTTTTTTATTTTTTTGTGTCTGCCATAGAACAGGCTGTTATTGTTGTTCAGTCATTTTCTGGTTGTGTTTGACTCCTCATGACCCCATTTGGGGTTTTCTTGGCAAAGATACTAGAGCGTTTTGCCTTTTCTTTCTTCAGCTCATTTCATAGATGAAGAAACTGAGGGCAACAGAGTTAAGGGACTTGCCCAGGGTCACACAGTTAGTAAGTGTCTAAGGCCAAATTTGAACTCTGATTAATCTTGAACTCTGAAGATTAATCTTCCTGACTCCAGGTCCAACACTTTTTCAACTGGGCCACCTAGTTGCTCCTGTGCTTACTCCCATGTTCATCACCTGGTTTCCTAACTGCATCCATCAAAATTTATTTCAAATGCCACCTCCTCTATAAAGCCTTCCCTGATCACTCTTGATTGCCGTCTGCTGCACCTTCCAGATTTCACAGAGCACTTTGTAGAGCCCAGTCTCTTTCATGCATTACCATATAATATCACATGTTATTTTATTTTGCTAGTATTTTAATCTGTAATAGACTATAAACAATCAAGGGAAAGCACCACATATTGCCCATACTTTTATACTTTCCAATAGTTATCTCACAATAGATAATTAACACATGTTTTTAATTGAAGCAAGTTGAGTTTATGCTTTATGACAGAACACCATGGTCTTCACTAAAGAAAAAGTAACGGACAGCATTTGGGCATCTCATATATATATTTTTTAACTACATCTCTTCCTCTCCATGATTTTTACAAAGATTACTTACATCGCCTTCAATAATCTCTCACACTTACATGTAGCACTAGAAAGCTTGTACAACTTTTTAGACACGTTCGTACATTTGATTCTCACACATCAAATGCAATAGGGAGGTAGCATTATTGTCACCAATGTTCAGATGAGGAAAATGAGGTTGAAAGATTAAATTACTTGCCCAGAGTCACACAGCAAGTAGATGAGGCAGGATTTGAACTCAGGTCTTCCTTACTCTAGTCCAACACTCTATTCACTATGCTTCATATGATTTCACCTGCAAGTATCTCACTGTGGAATTGTGTCTCTGAAGATAAAGTGGGTATGGAATCTTTCATTATTTCCTTTGTGTTTAAATTGGCCCCGTATTTGCCACCCAGGATACTAATCTTAAGTCTGATTCACTCCCTTTGACCCAAGTGTTACTACAAATTCCAATCTGTAAACCATCTTGACCCTGCATGAAGACGTTATTATGCCCAGTACTTCCCATACTCAAATTAGGCTCCTATCATTACAGTAACTGACTTTAATATGGGAGAGGATGAAAAGAAGAGTTGGAGATTGTCACCTGAAGTGATATTGTTAGAAATAGCTAGTTTCCATTTCTACAAAAGTCAATCTAAGGGTCAAGTGGAAATTGAACAAGGGAAGCCATAAATTAGAATAAGAAAACACTATTGGTGGGTAACTAGACTAACCAGCATGAAAACCAGTTCTGAGGTTAGGTTTAGATTAACATCAAAAGGGGTGTTTCCAAATATGATCCTGCATCCCCATTTGTGGGGAGTGGGAGATGTAATTAGCGGTAGAGACTCATGTGGGGAAATTAGGAGCTTGGGATGGGTTGTAATCTCTATTGTATGCAACCAATGGTGAAATAAGGGAGGGAAATTCGAATTGGGAATAGGGAATAAAAAAGGTGTGTATCTGTCTGACATGCGTGCTTCCATATGTGAGATGCCTTCCCAGGCCATTAATAAAATTTCTTCCTGGTTCTAACAATGGCTTCCTGGAATTCATGGTGAGACTTTTTGCTGCCAACAATCTGAAGGGGAAGGGAGGGAGACATAGATACAGAAGAAAAAGAAAAATCTGTTTTCATTCTGTTATTTCCAATTACTGGTGTCCAATGTCAGGAAATCTTAGGATTGGTAGCTTATCTCACTCTGTGCTCCTGTGGAGAGCTTGCTCCATAGTGATGAGATTTCCTGCAGCTTTGCTGGGGTCCAATTATGTCCTTGGTAATGATGCTAAAGATTTTTTTTTATATATTTAGTCAAAAGGTATTTAGATTTTCCCTGGAAAGTTTGTGTCTTGTGATTAGCTCTGAGGACTGAAGGCTAAGATAATATCCCCACCAATCTGTATTCAGCTATTTAGTAGTTTCTTGTTGTCTATGAGATCAGTTCCAATTTCCTCATTCTGGTGTTCAAAGTTCCCTGTTATCTAATTCAGCTCAAACTATCTATCCTCATTTCCCATTACTAACCTACATAAATTCTCTGGTCACAGAAGATTTACCTCCCCAATGAAGCCTTCCTAGTCCCTTCCAGTTATTAGCACTCCCTCCCTCTTAGAATTTCTTCCTATTATTTTGTACATACATCATAATTACTTAGGTGTGTATATTTTGTACATACATCATAATTACTTAGGTGTGTATATGTTGTATTACTTACTCCCACTCCACCCCAGGACACCCCTTCTACCTCTTCACACACCCTAGTGAATATAAGCTCCTTGAGGACAAGGGCTATTTTGCTTTTGTCTTTGTATTCAAGAACCACACTCCATACCTTTCATTTGGTAGGTAGTTAAATAAGTGTTTTTTGAATTGGATTGAATTGAATTGTGATCCAGCCTGTCTGGTCTTTCCATTATTGCGCTCTGACACATTTTACTTAGCTCCACTTACAATGCGCTTTCAAGATGCTCACCTGTAATTCCCTTCCTCACTCCTTTCTACCTATCTAAATTCTTCAAAGTTTGGCCTAAGGAGCCCCTCCCCATAAACTCTGAAATTATTCTTGATCACAACCCTTGTGGAAGGTTCCTTTGAACCTTCTCTTCTTTTGAAGCATTTAGTTGCTATGCCACACTAATGTATTGACTGAGTCAACTTTATAACAATTAAAGTTAGCCAGTAGTGGAACAGATTGCCTCTGAGGAATTGACTAGAAACATTCAGAGACTCGATGACTACCTATTGGTCCTGTTGTAGATGGTGTTACTGCATTGGGTAGGAGGTTGGATTAGTTGACCTCTAAAATGCTGTCTGACTTGTACATACCATAATTCTATTGTTTCCTCTATATGCATACTGTCTTTTCAACTAGCTTTTTAGCTATTTGAAAGTAAGGATTATGTTATGTTTCTTGTATCCCTAGTACTTGGCACAATTTCTTACCAGTAGTCTGTACTTAAGACATGTTTGGGGTACTGTTTGTTTGTTTTGTTTTTGTGAATATTATGAAGTCTTTCCTGATTCCACAGTAGTTAATGTACACTTCCTCCTTGAATTACCCTGTATTTATTTAGCTCTGTAAAAACAGTACCCTGGAAAACATAAACTCCTTGAGTATAAGGACTGATTTATTTTCATACTTGTATTCCTAGTGTTGTACACATGGTGGCTTCTCAGTAAATCACAAGATCATAAATTAGGCTGAAAGGGAATTTAGAGGGTATCTAGTTAACCCCCTCCTTCTACAAATGAGGAACTTTTGCTCAATTCAATTGAATCTTAATCAATTTGAAAATGATTTTTTTCTTAATGAAGAAGATAGACACAAAATAGAAGCTTAGTAATTCCACTTTTTTTGCACTCTCATTTACCAGAGAAACATCTATGTGGTGTGACTGGCATGGACTCCATGCTCATTTATCCCAGCCTGCCTTATTTTCTTTTCTTCCAGTCTTCGAATCACTATCACTATCCACTAAGCCTCCTCTCCACCTCTCCCCCCAAAAAAGAAACTCTCCTTTGTAAAAAAAAAATCTATTCAAGAAAAACAAATTAATACATTTGTAACATCTGTATGATTCTTTCTGCACTTCAAGTCCATCATGTCTCTGTTGAGAGATAGGAAGAATGCTTCATTATCAATCTTCTGATGTCATGATTGGTTATTGCATTTATAAGAGTTCTTAAGCATCTTAAATTTCTTTTCAGTTTTATATAATCAAAATAAATCTTTTTTTTGGTTTAACAAGTTTCCCTCCAACTCATATCTGTGAAAAGTGGTGCCTTCTTTTTTCCTCTAATTTGTTAGCAATGTAACATTTTATATTTAGGAGAATTATTGATTTGGAGCTTATAGTGGTATATAGTGTAAGATACTGTTCTAAACTTAATTTCTGCCAACTACTTTCCATTTCTCTCTGACATTTTAAAATAATGAGTTCTTACTTCAATAATTGGTGTCCTTAGATTTTTTTCAAACATTACGCTAACATGTTTATTTTATGCTGGTTCTTATTTACTTAATTTTTTTTTATTGATCACCTTTTCTATTGTTTAATCAGTATCAAATCATTTTGACAATTGTTGTTTTGTAACTTATTTTATATCTGGTACCCTGAGGTCCCCTTTGTTGCTTTATTGCCATTATTTCCCCTAAACTTATTGATGTTTTCCTCCAGATGAATTTTAGATAGATAAATTAATAAAGAATTTGTTAAGTTATTTATGTGTTAGGTACTGTCTTGAGTGTTGGGGAAACAAATACAAGGAAAAGAGAAAGTCCCTACCCTCAAAGAACTTACAATGGGGAAAAACAAGACATAAAATATAATTAAAAAGCCAGGGAATATAGGAGGCTGAGTCAGAGAGAATATGGTCTCCATGAGGAATAGACTCCTGACAAAGTGAGGAAAAAGTTTGGACAGCGATGAGTAAGGATAGAAATGAATGATTTTTTTTTTTTTAGTTCTATCAAGTAACCCTTTGTTCTTACTGACTTCACAGAAATAATTTGGACTATATTATTAGAATTTCATATTTTGGGAAACTCACTGTTTACATAACAAAGAAGCTGGGACAGTCAAACTATGGAGCAGGAAGGCAGCTACTTGTGGTCACCAGCTCTGAAGAAGGAGGTGTCACTTCTTCTATTCTAAGCCTACCTACAGATGATATTTAAAATGAGCAAATTAAAGAATTTCCATTGATGCTTTTAGCGAGAATAGGATCATGTATTTAGAACCTTAGATGTCACTGAGTCCAAAACTCTTCACTTTAAAGATGAGGAATCTGAGGCCCTAAGAGTTTAAGTGTTTTGCTCAGTCACAGAGCTAGTGTTTGGGGTGGGAGTTGGAACATAGCTCTTCCTAAGTTCAAGTCCAAGTTTCTATCAATTAATTATATTTCCTGTTCAGGATGTAACCACCCTGAGTGAAGAAAAGGGGTAGACCAAGTTGGATGAGTGTAGCTTTGGAGGAAGGATATTCCTGGCTCAGTTTCTCTTTTGTGTGGTTATATTTCCTCAAACTATGAGTGATTGGTTATAGAGTCCTTTGGGCCAAGTATTGGGAATAAAAGAAACTCAGACAAACTGGCTATGATGTATATGCATCAAAAGTTCAGGAAAATCAGTCTTTGACACCACCTTCTAAGGCATTCTTCCATCTTAAATTCACATTTGGGTCCCTCTCATTGTTCAGTCAGCTCCCCTTTTAGAGTTTCTGTACATGGGCTCATATTTATGTCTTCTCTGAATTTTTCCAAATCCGTGTTTCCTTAAGACCTGGAAAATAATGCCCTTCCTACTTCAGTAGCCATGGAAAGGCATGGAAACTCATTTATAAAGGCTTTTTAGCATACTACTCTTGTCTGATTAATGAAAGTTATCTCACACTTGAAAATGTTATCCTATCCTTAAGTGATTACAAGTCTGATGAGGAAAAAAATATAAACCATCAGTGTTCAAGTGCTATCTGTTAAAGTCAGAACCTTATGCATGGTGCCTGAGAATTTTTATCCACTCAGTCATGATACCATATATTTGAATATGTAGATAAAGGTAAATTTTTTCTAATATGCACAAATAAGGTTACAAAATACATTATGTATTTTCAGCACCCAGATAAAATGTACTAGTCAGAAGTCTCCCACAAGTGAATCAGAACCTACATATAAGTCTTACCATCTCATATGATGTATTTCAAGTCTTTTTCTGATATCAGCTTTCCTTTCCCAGGAAATTTTTGTGATTATTGATAGGGTTCTCAATGGATAGGTAAATGTGAATGACATTAGTGTTCACCCTGTTCTCACTTTGAGCTTCTGTAGTCATCACTACACACACATGCGTGCACACACACACACACACACACACACACACACACACACACACACACACTTCTCTTATAACACATGAGGATAATTTAACCAAGTCAATGTATTCCATGGTTCATGATCTTCAAAAACTCTGAGTTAATGTTTTTCTTCTGTTTTACATCATCTCCTCCATTAAGACTGTGAGCTTCTTGAGAGACTGTCTATTCCCTTTCCTTGTATTCCCAGAGTGCAGCATAGTGCTTGGCACAGAGTAGCCACTTAATAAAGGCTTTTTACGTGGCTGTGTAGATTTGGAGATCACACTGACTAGGAAATGGACAATTTCTCCTTTGGAAAGGAGCTGGGGTTTGCTCATGTATTCCATGAATGACTTTTTAAGGCTGCATGTAAGGAAGAACATGTCTGTGCCAGAGGTAACCTTGTATCACCATTTGCCATCGACTGTCCCGGGGGAGGAAACAATTCATGGGCACAGACAAATTCCAGCCGTCAAACCCCCAAGAATAATTCAGGTCCACCTTGATGTACGAGATAAAACAAAGATGATAGAGGGGAGACACACACACACACACACACACACACACACACACACACACAGACAGCTAGAGAGAGACAGAGACAGGCAGAGAGACAGAGGCAGAGAACCTAAGACAGACAAAGAGAGATAGAGACAGAGACAAACAGACAGACATACACAGAGAGAGGGAGAGAGACAAAGGCACACAGAGCGATAGCCAGAAACAGAGACACATAGAGAGAGAGACAGAGATTAAGACAGCACTAGAGGCACCATACAAAGAACTGGGAATAAAAAGAGAAAACAATATATACACAGATAAGTTGACAAAAACATATATACAGAGGAAATACTAAGCAATTTGGAGGTCAGATAGAGCACCAACCATCAGGGAGATCCAGAAAAGGAGATGGCATTTTATTGTGCTTTTAGAGGAAGCTAGTGATTCTTTGTGCCAGAGATGAAGAGGGATGGCATAAGAGAGAGCCACAGACAAAACTGATGGACAGGCATGTAAGGGGAACAGTAATTAGCCCAATTTGGCTGGAATTTAGGGGGGACTAGTATGAGGTGATTGTGGAAGAGCAAGTTTGAGCCAGGTATTTATTAAGTACTTACTAAGTGCTGGATCTGGAGTCAGGAAGATCTGAGTTCAAATCCAGCCTCAGAGACTTGCCAACTGCATGACCCTGGACAAGTCACTTAACCTTTTGTTTGCCTTAATTGCATTATCTGTAAAATGGGGATAATAATAGCACCCAGCTCTCAGGGTTGCTGTGAAGAGCAAATTAGATGATATTGGTATAACACTTTGCAAATCCTAAAGCGGTATGTGGTTGTTGTTATTATGATTATATGCTGGTCAGTGTCAAAGAATTAACAATTTATTGTAGAGGCAATAGGAAACCACTGAAATTTCTTGAGCCAGGGAATGACATGTTCATACCTTTGCTTTAGATATGTCAATTTGACAGCTTAGTGAAATATGGATTAGAGAGAAGGGAAGCTTGTTGCAGAGCGGCCAATTAGGAAGCTGCTGCAACAGTCTAGACATGATATCATACAGGCTTAAGCTAGGGTAGCAGCTTTGAGAGTGTAGAGAAGTGAATGGATATAATAACAACATTATTGCCAAATCATTGCATTGAAAATCTATCCAGGTTTTATAGATTTAACTCTGCCATGTATTTCTTAATCTCGTTTCTAAGTGTACTGTTCCATATCCAATGGTGGCTATTCCTTTCTTACAAGGATTTGCTTCTATATTCATTCTCCAGAATTTTCTCAAAATTATATATATATATATATATATATATATATATATATATATATATATGTGTGTGTGTGTGTATGTGTGTGTGAATACATATATATAATGTGTGCGTGTGTGTGTGTATATACATATGTCCTAGTTAGAAATACTAGAACCTCTAGGTTAGAAGGGGAAAAAAAGTATTAGAAAAGCTTTATATATTTTTATTTTTTTCATATTTATTGGAGAGAGGGCATCATGTAATTTATCATAATATTCAAATGCAGAATTACATTCCATAGTAACTATGATAGACTGAGGCCTAGCACTGAGGTGCACATTGATTCCTGCACATCCTTTGTATGTCTCAAAGTTTTCTTTTTTGACTGCAAGGAAGGGTATAATTTTGCTCCCTCTTGCTATAATCCCCCCCCAATATAGTTAACATTTTTATGGACTAATCTTTCTACTAGGAGACTTACTTGATAATTTTAATCGTCATTGAGTTTAGTTCAATGAAGGAGTGCTGTATTTGAAGTTAGGTTTAAATCCTGGCTGTGCCTCTTCTTAACGGTACAATTTTGGGAAAATGAACAACCTTTCTATGATACAGTTTCCTCATTTGTAAAAGAGTAGGATTGTACTAAGTAATCCCTGTAGTCACTATCAGCTCTAAATAAATGGTTCTAGGACCTAGGGAGCTAATGTAAACTAAGAGTTGACAAGTTCATCCAGTTCCAAGATTTAAGTTCCTAAACTTAAATCCTAAAGTCATTTCACCCTTAAAATGATCTACATAACTGTAAGTATAGTAGGCTATTATTTTGAAAGAAGGGGAGAGGAGAAAGGAAAGAGAGAGGCACACAGAGACAGAAAAAGTCAGAAATAGAGAGACAAAATGATGCAGAAAGGGGAAGAAGAGGAGGGAGGAGAATGAAGATGAGGATAAAGATGACAATAAGGAGGAAGACGAAGAGAAGTAAGAGGAGAATGAGGAGGAAGGAAAGGTAATAAAGAAAAGAAGAAAAGAGAAAGAAGGTGAAGAAGAAATTAAAATGGAAAAAGGAGGAAAGGAAGCAAGAAGAATGGAGAAGAGAAGGAGAAGAAAAGACAAAAAGAAGGAAGATGGAAAGAAGGAAGGAAGCAAGGAAGAAGGGAAAATGAAAGGAAGGAAAGAAGAAAGAAAAATGAATACTTTTCATTGAGTGACTGAACTTCATATTTCATTTCCAACTGCTGTCTTTTTAATGTTCCTATTATTTGTGAATAGTTTTGTTGAAAGAGTCAGTTCAGTGATCCCCCATTATATTCAACAAAGCTGTTTACATTTCAGCTTCCATGGAAAAGGAGAAACAGCAATCATATTTCATCAGCCATGAACATTTATCAATATTTATAATACTAATAACTGTTCATTCCTGTACTGAAAATAAGGTCAGATAAACAAAATGCCTCTTATTTCCAGAAAGTTATATTTAAGGAATGCTAAGTATATGTATTATATTACAATGAAGATAATAAAATTAGTCGTACTTATAAAAAGCTATTGCTCTGTTAGAAGTAGAAAACTCCACTACTTTCCTGTCTTCATCAAAAGAACCATTGATTTGGGTTAAAATGTATTTTGATGTGTGAGAACTAATGCTACAAAGGAAAATATTTGTTTAAATGGGTCTACTCTATTATTTTTCTGCCAAAAGAAAAGACTTTCATTGAGCTTGTGTAAACATCATAATTTAAATATGGAATCAATAGATATTACAAGAAGGAAAACGTGTAATGATACATACATTCAGCTTACAGATTAGTACCTTTGGAAATGCTTTGCTTTTGCTTCATAAAAATCCTATGTTAGGATATGTTAGGAATGCAATTTGCATTTTAAAATCTGGTAAATGTTAATTAAACATAGTTGCTCTAAAAAGACTTCAAAATTAAAGTGCATTTAATACTACTTAATTTAAAATCTGTACATTATGTAAATAAGAATTCTTCCATTCATGTTAATATTTTATATTATGCACCCTATGTAACAGTTATAACAAGTTTAAGAGTAGCGTATAATAATCACTTAGGATTTATTCCAATATTAAAGTTGTTTTAAATAATGCTTTAAATAAACATTTGAATGTTGGTTACTTCATTTGTTTCATTTATTTTTCTTCCTGACTTAAAGACCGGAGTAAGGACCAATCATATGTGTTTCATAGAAGAGAAGCAAGGTTATTGTATTTTAATAGGTTTAAGGGATAATGGCATTCTGTAAAATCAACTCACTCTGCCCTGCTGGGGCTAATGACTTGGACATGTGAACCTGCAGGGAGCCAGGGGAGGGGCATGAGGAGGAAGCATATGAATTGTATTTTAATTTGCAAAATTCTCCCAGGATTGAGATATAGGGTATTCAGTTCAACATTAGATTTTTGGATCCAAGAAACTGAAGTATGTTGCTTAACTTTGTATATTTTGAATATATTCAGCGTATACTGAAGTATATTGTGGAAATGACACAAAGATGACTATAAAACCTTTTCTGCACATAAAAATGAACAGAATACTACTTCAGTTTTGCCATGGAAGTTTTAATGCTAGAAGAACTTGAATTTGAACATACTTTGAAACACTGAGCAAATTAAAATTTTTAACCTATTTCTAGTAAGCATGTTTGCAAAGGCAGAGAATACTTATAGATGGGATCTGTTGAACACTATGGACAACTTTACCAAATGCTGCTGAATTCACCTTAGTCAATACCTGTTTTGATACAGTGCCAAATTGAATGTGATTATTCAGCCATAATAGAGTCATTGACTCTTGTTTAGAATACAGATTGATTGTGATTGACCAGGCAACAGTGAAACCCAGATCAGTCAATTGCGGATTGCTAACTCCTACTTTATCTTTCCCAAGGGTCACTGACATTTCAAATAGCAAAATGCAGTTGGGAGAATTCCACCCTCCTAACATGTTTCCCGCTGGTCCCCAATCCCTTTTTTTTTTTCCAGTGTGGTTGAGCTTGGCAATGTTCAAAAATTCATCCTGCAGGCATGTTGGATAGATCAATTGACAAGGAGTAAGAAAGAAGCAGATTTAACTTGCTAGCTATGTGACCACCTTTGAGCCTCAGTTTTCTTATTTGTAAGATGGAGATAGCAATGCCAGTAGTGATTCACTCATACTGTATTATAGTAAGATTCAAATGAACTAATGTATATTTAGTGCTTTAGAAACCTTAAAGTGATACATAAAAGCCAGCTATTATTGGTGCTGTTATTACTTCCACTTGGCTCCATTTTAAATGCCAATGAGAGTCGCTGAGGGCTTCAGGAAATTGCAATATGCAAAGATGCAACCCATGCTTTGAATGACCCTTTGCCACCATTTATCTGTACCTAATTATGACCAATCATCATTCCTTCAACAGTCATTCAGCACTAATCCCCTTCTTTAGCCCAGGGGACCCTGAGTCATCAACAAAAAATCACAATAACTCCTCCAAACAAAAGCATTGGTGACCCATGACTGAGGATATTTGTTGCTCTTAGCTATTACTGTCAGTGATCAATATCAAACTACCTGCCCTTAGGTGATTTGTGGCCACCACAAACATCACTCTAGGTTTATTGGTTTTCTGACTTTAACATCCTGTGATAGACTAGATTATACGACTATAACTTACTTAGCACAGTACCTTTTACTTATCAGGAGACCACTTGTCCGATAAGCTCAACTATGTTGAATACAATAAAGAAATGGGAAAAAGTAGGTGTGTATGTGTGAAGGTCTTTTGAAAGGAAAAATATAATATATAACTCATACCTTAAAACTCTTCAGAATCTCCTTAACATGCCTAATAAGAACATATTTAGTCTAATTTTAAACATAATTTAATAATTTTTACCATATTTTATAGTTTTATAGCCCATAGTTTATAGACTAAAGAATTTGAATCTAGATCCTCCTGAATCCAATACTATAAACACATTAGATGGCCTTTCTCTGGTTTTCAATTAAAAATAACTAAAAAAATTTATTAGGTGTGACACTGATGGAGGCAAGCACATTGACAGTAGCAAGAAGTGGTAACTGAGGGGCAGCTAGGTGGCACAGTGGATACAGCACTGGCCTTGAAGTCAGGAGGACCTGAGTTCAAATCCAGCCTCAGACCAAACACTTGACATGTACTAGCTGTGTGACCCTGGGCAAGTCACTTAACCCCAATTGCTTTTAAAAAAAAAGTGGTAACTGAATGAATGAACACATGTACTGTGTGAGTGTGTGTGTGTGTGGGGGGCAGCATGGTATAGTAGAGAGAGGGCTGTCCTTAGAATACCTGGATTCACAACCTATATCTGAAAAATATTAGTTTGACCATGGACAAATCATTTAATCTGTCCCTAACTCTTTATGTCTAAGTTATGCATGAGTTTTAAGCCTGTATTCAGAGACATTATTTATTTCCACATTTGTCCATACTTAATTTAATTGATGCAGGTATATTAGGGGCAGGCTTCCCATCCCCCCAAAACCCAACAACTTTGCTTCAATGAAGTCCAAAGTCTATATAGTTCTATGGCACTACGCTTAATGTATCATAAGGATATGCTTACTTTTTAGAATATTGTAATTATGAATCTCAGGCTCTTAGTTGGTTCCTGCCTCAAGAGTCTCTCTACTCCAATACAACCTCCATACAGCTGACAAAGCAATTTTCCCAAACTATGGTTTAACCATGTCATCCTACACTCATATAGTAACTCCCTGTTGCCTGTAGTACTCAATGAAAACTTTCTTTCCTCTATTACCAATCAGTAGTGCTAACATTCCATCTTATGTGTTGTAAGGCCCCCTGAGGCTTCCAGCAGAGACTGCCCAATCCCCAATAACTAACCTGAGACATCAGTCCTTTGTGCTACCTCAGTATGGTGGAGAACCACTGTAGTTTCTGCCATGTACTTTGTGGTACTATAAGGCCCAGTGGTCAAGTTTTCTTTTGTCTCTTTCCCTATAGTAGTTTGAGACTTCAGGACTCCGTATTCCTTGAATGGCTGGTAGAGACCCACTCAAGACACAGACCTGAGCAGTGTCCAGTCTAATCTTCGACCCTCCCTAAACTGCTATTCATTATAACAAATATACTTCAATAAATGTCATTAGGATACCTAAGCACTCTGCACATGTATTGTTCCTTTCTTTCCTGGTTGCAATGGCTAATTGATCACATCAGTTATTTACAGGGTGATTGTCACTAAATGCAAGATGCAATATAAGTGAGAGGTAGTAATTAATTCTCTATTTTGTTATTTTTGGCCAACCTGAAAAGTGACTATGGCTTATTTTCTAAAAGGAATAGGACAACATTTCAGTCTGGAACTCCCTGGTGAGAAAACTCCTTTTACCAATGCATATCAGCAAGTACTCTGTGACCTAGGGTCTTAAAGAAGTTAAGAGCCCTGCCTGGAGATAGACAGCTAGTATCTGTCAGAGGCAAGACTTGGACTCAGGATTTCCTGACACCTTAGGTTGGCTCCTTGTTTTGTTTAGATAGAAACACAAGCACACACACACACACACACACACACACAGAGAAATATATATATACACACACACACACACACACACATACACACACATACATATATGTACATGTATACACATATATGTATATATGCAGACATCTATGAATAAATGTATATTGTAAATATTTTAAACCTTCCATAGTGTCATGGTATTATATGTGAATATATATATGTATATGTAAACATACTATATTTGTATAATATATAGACATACCCCCCCACACACACACATAAACTGCTGATGAAAACTGATTTGATTGATACAGACCTAGGCCCACAGGATTCATGTGTGCTAAGGCTAATATAACCAGTTGCAGACATTACCCTTGCATGGCACAATTAGATATAAGCTTCCTGGCTCTTGCCATTGATTCCTCATTCTCTATGAGGAAATTCAGAAAATTCCATCTGTCTCTTTCTATATAGATGAATATGAATATTTCTCTCTATATATGTGCCTATATAAGAAATGCCTTCCTCTCTCTCTGTATATGCATATATAAGACAAGATGTATATAAACATATATAAAAATAAATATGTAAATAATAAGAACATAAGAAATATTCACATGCATCTATATATCTATATACACATGTATATGTTCATGCATGTATATATGTTCTTTTGTGTATAAACCACAAATATATAAAACATGTATATGTTCTCACACATATATTCTTATGTGTGTGCATAAAATATACATATATATAGACATATGTATACATGCATCTATATGGATATATCTATATACACATGCATATGTTCATATGTATATGCATGTTCTTATATGTGTATAAAACATATACATATATGCATATACATGCATGTACATCTATCAGGAGTAGCTAGGTGGTGCAGTGAATAGAATGCTGTCCCTGGAGTCAGGAAAACCTGAGTTCAAATATGGACTCAGATACTTACTAGTTGTGTGACCCTAGGCAAGTCACTTAACTCTGTTTGCCTCAGTTTCCATATCTGTGAAATGAGCTGGAGAAAGAAATGTCAAACTAGTATCTTTTCCAAGTAAACCTTAAAAGGGGTTATAAAGAGTCAGACATAACTGAAACATGACTAAACAACAATATGTGTGTAGATACATACATGTATTATGATATGTGTGTATACATGAGATAGATAGAGAGAGAGATAGATAGATAGACAGACAGCCACATATAAATAGACTCTTCTACTAAAATTTTATTCCAAGGCCTCATTGTTACATGTTGGCATATGACTTTGAGTCCTCAAGTCTAGTCAAATGAAATTAAAACTCTGGAAGATTTATCCACTGGAAAGTCTTCGAATCTGAGCCCTGGCCTAGAGTGTGTGTCTGTTGTCTGACAATAAGCTTAGTTAAATACAGAGACACCAGAGTGGCCATGGGGTCATGAATTTATCCACCATAGCAACTCCCAAAGACCATTAATTAAGTCCTAGAAGGTCCTTAATCTGCATGGGTGGAGGGTATACCTAACTAATGTTAAAATAACAAGAATAAGGCCTTCCCAGTATTGAGGATATTGAGGGGCAGAGGTTCTTAATTTATTTGTTTCATAGACTCCTTGGTAATCTGGGGAAGCCTGTGGATTCCTCAGAATGTTTTTAAATGGTTCCAGGGGTGGAGCCAAGATGGCAGAGTGAAAGTAGTGACTTGCTTGAGCTCTCCCCCAAACCCCTCCAAATACCTGTTAAAATGGCTCTAAACAAATTCTAAAGCAGCAGAACCCATAAAAAGATAAAGTGAAGCAAATTTCCAGTCCAAGACAACCTGGATGGTTGATCAGAAAGGTATATTGGGCCAGGCTGGTAGAGGAATGCAATGTGGCATGGGTGCGCAGGCCACAGTGAACCTGGAGCAGGTCTCAGAGGACTAAATCGTGGGCAGCTGTGGAGGTTTCCAGACTTCTCAACCCACAAACACCAAAGACAACTGAGAAGGTCAGTGGGAAAAGTGCGTTTCTGTGGTGCTGAGAGTGGAGCATGGGGTCTCAGATCCAGTTCCCCAAGAGCTCTGAGTGGGGTTCTGGGGGTGGCAGCTGCCTCCTGAGCTTCTGATCCACAGACTGAGGGAGAACTGAGTGGCTGATCAGAGGGGGATTGCAGCGTTCTCTTTGCCAGTGCTGAGGCAGGAATCTCTTGCTTTGCCCTTGCTTGGATCTGGGTCACAGTTCTGGGTGGCGATCCTGGGGTGAGGAGGAGCGCTGGCCTGGTGGAGCTCGCAGTGGTTGGGGAAGAAAACCCTCCTCACAGTTCCAGGAGAGAAAGGAGTGCTTGTGGTCACTAATAGACCAGAGCACAGGCCAAGAAAGGAGTAAACACCTCGCCCCTTATCATACCACCCCTGGAAGAACTGAAAATTTACAGGTCCCTAGAAGTGCCTCTGAAAAAAGCTGTACCAACCCCCAAAGCTTGGGACAGTACATTCTCCACATTGGAAGCAGACTCTTACCTTAACAAAGAGATTAAAACTCAAGTAATTGGCTGGGATCATAAGCAAGCAGCACAAAAAGAGTCAGACTATATTATTTTACTTTGGTGACAAAGAAGATCAAAACATACAACCAAAAGAAGACAGCAAAGTCAAAGCTCCTACATCCAAAGCCTCCAAGAAAAATATGAATCATTCCCAGGCCTTGGAAGAGCTCAAAAGGGATTTTGAGAAGCAAGTAAGAGAAGTAGAGGAAAAACTGGGAAGAGAAATGAGAGTGATGCAAGAAAATAATGAAAAACCAGTCAACAGCTTGCTAAAGGAGACCCAACAAAATACTGAAGAAAATAACACCTTAAAAAACAGTCTAACCCACATGGCAAAAGAGGTCCAAAAAGCCAATGAGGAGAAAAATGCCCTAAAAAGAAAAATTGGCCAAATGGAAAAGGAAGTCCAAAAGATTACTGAAGAAAATACTTCCTTAAAAATTAGACTAGAGCAGTTGGAAGCTAGTGACTTTATGAGAAGTCAAGACACTGCAAAACAAATCCAAAAGAAGGAAAAAATAGAAGATAATGTGAAATATCTCATTGGAAAAACAACTGACCTGGAAAATTGATCCAGGAGAGAGAATTTAAAAATTATTGGACTATCTGAAAGCCATGATCAAAAAAAGAGCCTAGACATCATCTTTCAAGAATTTATCAAAAAAACTGCCAATGATATTTTAGAATCAGAGGGCAAAATAGAAATTAAAAGAATCCACCGATCTCCTCCTGAAAGAGATCCCCAAAGGAAAACTCCTAGGAATATTATAGCCAAATTCCAGAGTTCCCAGGTCAAGGAGAAAATATTACAAGCTGCCAGAAAGAAACAATTCAAGTACTGTGAAAGCACAATCAGGATAACACAAGATTTCGCAGCTTCTACATTAAAGGACCACAGGGCATGGAATATAATATTCCTGAGGACAAAGGAGATAGGATTACAACCAAGAATCACCTACCCAGCAAAACTGAGTGTAATCCTTCAGGGGAAAAAATGGTCATTCAGTGAAATAGAGGACTTTCAAGCATTCCTGATGAAAAGAACAGAGCAATAGAAAATTTGACTTTCAAATACAGGACTCAAATGGAACATGAAGAGGTAAACAGGAAAGAGGATTCATAAGAGTCTTATCAAGGTTGAACTGTTTACATTCCTGCATGGAAAGATGATATTTATAACCCATGAGACCTTTGTCATTTATTAGGATAGTTAGAGGGGAAAATTATATGTATGTATAGATAGATGATAGATAGATAGATAGATAGATAGAGGGCACAAGGTGACTTGAAGTTTAAGGGATCATATCTGGAGAATAAAATTAAGGGATGAGAGAGGATTATACTAGGAGAAGAAGAAAGGGAGAAGTAGAACGGGATAAATTATCTCACAAAAAAAAAACAGAAAAGAAAAGCCTCTTAAAGTAGGGGGGAAACAGGGGAAGGTGAGAGGGAATGAGTGAATCCTATTCTTATCAGATTTGGCTTAAGGAGGGAATAACATGCACATTCAGTTGGGTATGGAAATCTGTCTTACCCTACAGGAAAATAGGGGAAGAAGGGGACAAGAGAGCAGGGGGATGATAGAGAGAAGGGCAGATTGGGAAAGGGGTAATCAGAAGCAAACACTTCTGAGGAGGGACAGTGTGAAAAGAAAGAATAGAATAAATGGGGGGGCAGGATAGGATTAAGGGAAATAGAGTTAGTTTTTCACAACATGTCTACTATGGAAGTGTTTTGCATAACTGCATATGTATAACCTATATTGAGTTGCTTGCCTTTTCAATGAGGGTAGGTGGGGAGGGAGGAAGGGAGAAAATTTGGAACCCAAAGTTTTAAAAACACATGTTTAAAAAAATGTTTTCACATGCAACTGGGAAATAAGAAATACAGGAAATGGGGTACAGAAGTCTATCCTGCTCTATAGGAAAATAGAAGGGGAAGGGAAAAAGAGAAGGGGGGGAGAGATAGAAGAGAGGGAAGACTAAGGGAAGGGGGTATTCAGAATGCATGCCATCTTGGGGTGGGAGAAGTGATGAGATGGGGAGAAAATTTGAAACTCAAAATTTTGCGGAAGTAAATGTTGAAAACTAAAAATGAATAAATTTATATAAAAAAAGAATGTTTTTAAATACATAAAATAAAATATACAGGGTTACGAAAGAAACTAATTTTATTGAAATATATTTATTAAAACATTTTTAATAACATCACTAATATGAAAATATGTTTAATAGGAATGTGTATATACATATATATGTATATATATATATATATATCTATCCTATATCAATCAGATTGCATGCTGTCTTGGGGAGAAAAATTTAAAATTCAAAAATTTAAGGAAGTGATTGTTGATAAATCAAAATAAATTAATAAAAAATATTTTTCAACCAAGTTCATAGTCCCAGGTTAAGAACCCTTGCTTAGGAGGATTTATGAGAGGAATTAGATAAGAGTTGCAGGCAATTAGAAGGTAAAGATGGATTTTGATGTACATTGTTGGGTGAAGTGCCCACATCAAAGAAATCATTGATAAATTGGAGCATGTAGTAAAAGTACCTCACTGGATCTAAACTCAAATTCAAATCACATCAGATGTTACCTTCTACTTAAGTAGCCTATGAGAACCTCATATAATCTCTGTACCATAACAAAATAGAACTTTAGTGGAAGGACATTTTTTATCTCTATCTATAGTATCATATACCCAACAATAGAGAATCCTGTGGTTTAGGCTTTTAGCAAAGGAAAGGATAAATTACATAACTGAAGGACAACAACAACATCAAAACAGCAACTTGAATAAAGATATTTCTCTGACCTCAAGTAGCAGTAACATCTATTTGATTTCACCCTGTTAGGAAACAAATAAAACTTAAAGTCTACTTATATGAATCCACACAAATTTCCAGCCTCAATATGTAATGTCAGATGGTCCTGATTACCATAGTAGAATATCTTTGTGAAATCATCTTAAAAATACAGTATGATCTAACTTTATAAACCACATAAGTGCCTTCCCGAAGCATCACAAATATGTATGTATTCAAAATGTAGAAGTGTATATAAAGAATCATATTTTCCACTGCTTTCCATTTCCATGTTTGTTCCCATGGTAAAACAAAAATGTTTGAACTAATGCATGATGTTTAAGTCACAAAAAACCGTCTGGCATAATAAGTACTTTGCTTCCCAATGTCATGCTTTTTAAAATACTTTTGGAGATCGTGTTGTTTGAAAATTGACTTCTGTAAATTGGCTCAGTCAGTAAGTCCAATTGGACTGGGTGATACTAAGATGCTCTATATGTAGTTAGAACAGACAAGAAAACCAGGTTGGCCAGAAGGCTCATCTAGTCCAAAAAAAAAAAAAGTTCTCACTTGTGGAGTCCATCACTCTTTCCACAGAGTGCTGCACTCCTGCCATTTTCTCAGTTGTAATAGATAAAAATCTGCTTGAAGCAAGCATTACATTCTCTTTGAACAGCACAATTTTTAAAAATGGTGAATTAAGCTTATTTCCACTTTTCTTTGTATAAGTGTCAGCATGAGCTGTTCATCCCTGCTTCCCCTAAAAGCCTTCCATATTCTAATTTAACCTTAATCTAGTCATAACCGCAGCTCTCAGCGTACGATAATGATGAATTATAATTATTCTGTGAAAAAAGCTCAACCTGGCATACCCCAATTAGTCAGCATGAGGCAAGGAGGTTATTTTTGTTAAAAAACCCTGACTTTATTTTCAGGAAGGAAGGATCTATTAATTTCAAGACCACACGAGCTTGATTCCATCTCCACTATTTTTGCTTGGAATCACTCAAACTATTAAATGTTTCTCTTGGTCTATAATCTTGATGGACACAATGCTGAAAATACATATGTTACCGAGTTAATGAGCACAGCAGTGATATTGAGTGATTTTTTTTTGAGAGCACACACATTTTAATGACTCCAGAGCCATAAAATTCAGGCAGCTGGGTGGCCGTATGGGTTAGGTAATAGCAGAGATCTTAAAAGTCTAATGCCATATGAATAGGTATGCTACTAAGAATACTCAGACTTCAGAATGTAAGTAGGCTTCCCACAATTATTTCGGGCCCTGTTCTCTGTTACTTTGCAGCATTATTTGTGACTACATTTTTCTCATGAATAAAGAAGTTTCAGGCTTTGTGGAACATAGCCAATTTATAGAATGTATAAGGATCCTTTCTTAAATAGTGATACATTATGTGTGTGTGTGTGTGTGTGTGTGTGTGTGTGGTCATGTAGCAGGGGATGGGTTAGACTAATCGTATGTGATCCTCATTTCTCGCTTGTCTGTACTATCTTTCAACTTTGACTGACTTCTCTACATCCCAGGAAACTTATTATTGGGGTAACCTCATCATCCTGTAATAGCTCATCAGCCTTGGGGCTTTCACCTCATCACTACCCCCTGATTGGAAAGCAGGGCTATGAACTTCAAATATCTATTTAAGGAGAGACTCCAGCTCAGTCATCTCCTCATTTCTCACCTGGTTGCATCATCTTGGGACTCCTCTAACTGTCTTTGCCACTCTCCCCCATCTTTGAGTACCTTCCCCAGCTACCAACCTTCCCCCTACCACCTTTTCTCCTTTTCAGCTTCATTTCATGTGTTGTCTTTCCTCATTAGATTGTAAACTCCTTGAAGGCAAGGGCTGCCTTTTTCATATTTGTATCCCCAGTAGCATATATCCCTGGATATATTGGGAACTTAATAAATGTTGATTGATTGATTGATATGTCTAACGTTAGAATTGCTAGTTAGGCCAAAGAGACTAGGGGCACTGAACTGTCTCTTTCCCCAATACGGAATTCTTCTGTACTGGATCCATGTATATGTGTCAGACTGGGGTTACACTTATTTCTACAGAGAGAGGAAGTCTCCTTTTTTTAAAAGATTATTTAAGTTCTTATGCTCACTCCCCACTCCCACCAATTGCTTCCAGTAATTATTTATTTAACATTTAGATTTAGCGGTTCTCCAAAAGAAGAATAGAAAGGTAGTTAGTGTAAAATGTACAATTTACACATAAAAGGAATACTAATCACAGGATATTCACTCTCAAAATCAATTTTGGGAGTATTTAAAACAGTATTCAATGACACAACATCATTTCTGTAACATTTATATAGCACCAATTATGTGCTATTGTAGCAAGCACTTTGTTTTTACAACTATTATGACATTGGATCTTCACAATAACACTGGCAGGTAAGTACTATCATTATCCCCATTTTACAGATGAGGAAACTGAAACAAACAAGAGGTTAAATGATTTGCCCAGAATTATAAGCAAATATTTGTCTAAGACTGGATTTGAATTCAGGTCTTCCTGCCTCCAGGTCATGGACTCTAACCACTGCACCAACTAGCTGCTGAGAAGAAAGCCATAGCATTTTGAAGTCCCATAGTACTTCTATCTGATTGTTAAATGAATGGCCTGTGTGTAAGAATAACTTTTATCATTCAACTATAACTCACATTTACAAACTGTTTTTCTTACAACAATTCAGTGATATAGAATCAGCATGAATTTCATCATCTCCATTTTCCAGATGAGGAAAATGAAGCTCAGACACATCTGAATTATATGGACATCTATTGTCAACCAACCAATTCAGAAGCCTTCATGTGCATCTACTGTGTGTCAGGTACTAAGTATACAAGTACTAACAAGTAACCTCTCAAAAGTCACATAACTAGTGAATAGGAGAAATGAGATTTGAACCCAGGTCTACAGTCCTAATCCAAGTTCTCTTTCTACTTTACAGTCCTGACTCTCCTTTCATATGGAGTCACTGGATTCATCTCTTCCTCAGTAGCAAGCCCAGGGCTTCAGATAGAGGATTTAAAAAAATGGACTAGTACTCTCAACCTTCCTCTGCCAAATTGTATTGTACTTTCTTCTCTGTGAGCAAATATAAACCACTTTAACCCCCCCCTTTTAAAACAATCTATTTTACTTTCTCATTTTCCATCTATTCCCAGTTCTCCAAGTTTACCAATTTCAAGGCATAAATGAAAGGAAGAGTAATGTCCATATGGCTTTTTTTCTCACCCAGCTCTGCTCTGCTCATCATTTGGCAAAGTATAGTCAGGTTACACTCACCCACTTTCTTGTTTGAGAACCCAGGCATTTGGTACTCAAAACACTCTCCTTTCACATAGCACCAGGGAGCACAAACATGGTCCCCTCTGTCATTTCACTGTCTTCTGCTATGTTAAACAAGCAAACACACAAACCAAAACTTCCCAAAATGGTAAGCTACTGAAAATTACAAGGCTCTGAAATAATGAAAGAAAAAAAACAATAGAAATTATTAAAGTAAATCATAATGAAATTGTGTAGGTAATTTATGAACTCCTACCCTGCCCAGCAAGATAGTTAATGATGAATGGCAAACTGGAAACTTCCCAAGCCTTTTATCTATTTATATGCATGTTCAAAAAGATTAATTCTTGGAGGCAAATGTGTCTATGCACATACAGAGACAGAGCTTGTAATAATTATAGAGCTCTTTATACTTTGTAATACAGACACTCACAAACATACATACCAGACTAACCCAGAGAAAAATTAGGAAGAGAAATTCCATTACCTTACATGGTTACTTCATGAGCTGTACTTTCTTCTTCAAGAATATAGGTGAATTCTATTTCACAAAATGTCATGTCCAATGCCAGGACCATAGCATAGGATATGCTGATCCTCTTTGAGAAAGCATTCCAAACCTTAAATGTACACACACATGCAAACATATATGCATAGATATTATATTATAGACAAGCAAGGCTGAGGGACATCTACTTAATCAGAAAATTTAAGTCTTAGCACAGACAATTCCTAGCTGTATGACTGTGGCCAAGTCACATTTTTGGGGAACCTCAGTTTTCTTATCAATAAAATATTTGAAACACTGACATTGTGACCTTGTGACAAAGGTACTTAGTAAACTTTGGTGTTTATAAATAGGAGACATTTAAAATATTAAGGGAAAATGTACTTCCTTTGTTCGATGGATCTGTGATGTGGAATGAATCAACAAGCATTTATTAAGCATTTATGTGTTCCAGACTCTGGAACCCGTCCACACCTTCTTAACTCTGCTTGACATTAGTCCTATGTAAATCCTCGACAAAAAGTCCAGCCTATATTATAGGACATGTGTGTGGATTACTTTAAATTGCACAATTGGTATTGGAGCTTAAGGACTATCCATGGGTTTCTTCCTTACTTTTTTTCACCTCCTTTTCCAGTCAGACATCTCCCTGATGCTATCTTTGATATCACATCTACACAATCCTTTTTTTTTTTTTTGGAAATAAGCTGAACATATTCATAGCCATCATGCATTTCTCCAAGGGAAACCATAATTCTTCAGAGTTGTATTTCATGACTCACTTCCACACAGAACTGTTTGAAGAATATCTATGTTGAAAATGTGGGACTATGTTTCAGATTGGCATCACTAAAAACATAACTTTTCTCCTCCTATTCATTTAGGCTCCTGAAATTCCAAAGAACATATACACAGAAAATAGGAGTGGTCTAAGTCTTACATAATAGGTGAGGCATGAATAATTGCTTAATTAACAAACATTTATTGAATACCTACTCTGAATATATTGGGGACATTAAAAAAACTATTTCTTGCCTTAATAATAGTTAAAACATTTATATAATGTTTTAAGGCTTAAAAGGCACTTGAGACTCATTTAATCCTTACAACAATCCTCCAAGGTAGGCATTATCAATTCTATTATAGTTATTTGACTGATGAGGAAACTTAGAGGTTAAGTAGTTTATATGAGATCATACAACTAAGCAGTATGAGAGCCATAATTCAGAGTACTTTCTTTACTCCAGATACTACACAATACTACATAACACCACTTCTCTCTGAAAAAAAAAATTGTATAGTTGAGAAGATAAAACAAAGCCACATGAAACATTTTCTCTATGATCCATCCTCTTCTTCTTATTCTGATTTTTTATTGTTTCTAGGGGAGATCTCAAGTAACCCATTGTTACCTTGGTTAAGTATGACTTCCCTTCATCCTCAACTTATTAAAGGCTCGCTCTTGGTATGATAATGGTCATAGTCTTTAATGACACAAAATAAATCATTTCTTTCTATTCTAAGCTTACTGTTTAATGAAGAAAATAAGACAATAAAAATGAAAAACTTGAGACTTTCTTTTTTTGAAACATTTATTGGAAAGGATAGTGGATATGGGGTCAGGAGAACTGGGTTTCCCAATTAGTTCTGCTAATGTTCCACCTGTGTCATATTCGGAAAATCACTTCATCTTCTCAGTTTTCTTTGGGGTAAAATAATGAAGTTGGACCAGATGACCTCTAAGGACCCATAGAGCTCTAAGTTTATGAGGCTATTGTTTAATTTTTTTTTTTTTTTGGAGAGGGCTAAAATGGAAGTTCTATGTGTTCCTAATACCTTACTGGTCTTCTTTGTATGTATCTAGTGAATTGTTACCTTCTCTGCCCTTGGATATTACAATGAAGTGAGCAGCCCAGAATGGGGGAAATGGGTGCATCGAGGTGACTTATCTCATTCTTGACTCTATAGCAATGAAATAAAAAAGTGAGACAACTAGAAAACAGAGTCTGTTTTAATTAGAGAAATCCTTTAAGAACAATTTTCAAGGGATTATGTCTGTTTTTAAACTCATATTGGATTTCATTAGCTCTTATTAGTAATAATAGCTTATAATTTTTGTTGCCTTAATATTACAATGCAATTTACATATATCATTTGTTTCTTGAAAATAACCCTGTCAGGTTGTCTTATAAATTCCATTATTCTAATTCTAGAAATAAGAAAGCTGGGTCTTAGAAATAACAACAAAAACCCAGCAGCTCACATTTATATAGCTTTTTAAGGTTTGCATAGCACTTCCTTCGTAGTAACACTGTGAGACATGTCTTACAAATATTGTTCTCATTTTATAAATGAGTTTTAGAAAGCAAATCAGAGAGGTTAATTGACTTGACCAATGCCATACAGATAACAAGGATTTATATCTAATGCTTTCTGATTTGTATCTAAAGCTTTTCTACTACAGCACATTTTCTGAAGCTACTCTCCAAATTCCCACTCACAGTGGCAAGCTAGGCAGGTGCCCAGAACCTAACTGCTGTATCTCCACTCAGTTTTCTAGAGGTAGCCCTAAAGGGTTGGACAGATGTCTTTCTATGGTTCAAGAACACCCCATTCATATGCTTCCTCCATGATTCTCAGTTATCATCAGTCAACCAAACTCAATTAGTTTTTAGAAAGAGAATTTTACTAAGGTAGTATAGCAAGAGCAGTTGGTACAAAATATTCCCCCAAAAGTCTGTGACACGCTCATCTATCAGTACATACACAGACCAAGGGAAAGGGGGCCCAAGCTTAGAAAACACATGTGCCAGAATGGTAACTCATAGCTCTTATAAATCCTTTTGCTGGAGTCCTCATGATGTTCTCACTGGTATGGTATAGCTTTTCTTCTGGGCTTCTAGTAAATACTTGAATCTCATCACATCACGTTACATACAGCCAATCAGTGGCTGCCAATGAAGACCCTGATGTCAGCTTCTATTATGTCAGGGATACAGCAATGATACTGATAAAAAGTCCAACATCTTTGGGCCTCCGAAGTTCACAATATCCTCCTTTGATTGAAAGGGTGGAGTGAGGGTATTGAGATTAAGGCTGAGTTTCTTCTCCTCCCCACCTCCACCTTCCCACTTCGATGTTTCCCTCTTAGAAGTTTTGCTAGTAGATTTCTACCACTATTTCCATACACTCATATCCTCTTGGTTGCAAACTGGCTTGCATATTTTATGGACTACCCACAGGCCATGACCAAATTTCCTCAACTAATCTGAACATATTTCCTATATGATATTGCTGCAGTTTACCCAGTGTCTTTCAAGGATAAGTACATTAATCAAAGACTTTTCTATACCCATTTTAAAGCCTGAAATTGATTCAGTCAATCTAGAAATGTTCTTCACTAGCTGACATATCAGTGCATAGAATCTCATCATTTGCTTTAAGTCATGGGGGTTAATTGACTGATTGACTGAATTGGCCCACATCCTTACACTGCCATAGGAGAGACTGCAGGCCTTTTTCCCCCCTCCTTTGTATATAGGTGCCTACGACTGTTCAAGGAGGAATTGGCAATGTACTTGCTCCCTTTTTGCCTGTTTGGGAAAGAAGTCATGGATAAATTGAATGACTTGGCCCATTTGCTCCTGGGGAAGATGAGAGATGGAAGAGCAACGGGGAGAGAGTGAGGTGATCCTTATAAACTACTGGGCACAGTATAAAGTGTTGATGTGAATAGAGAACACGTTCCTTGACTCTGGGGAAGAAAAAGAAGAGAAGATAATGAACCATTGTAAGAAAACATTTGGGAAGACAGAGAATCATTTAAGAAGTTTAAAGAGAAATTATTTCCAAGTTCCAAATAAACTCTAATTGCATTTATTTAGAAAAAAAAATAAAGCTCAAAAATGGTAGAGATGTGTTTTTTGAGCTATAAACGTTAAAAGATTCTTAACAAATGGGCAAATTGTTAGAGAACTGGTCCCCTGGGAAAAGTGATTAGTGCCATTTGCTGGAGGATAGTAGAACTATGAGAACAAGAAAAAGGATTAAAAAGAAAATGAATATCTGCTGCGCCTAAGGAAATCAGCTGAAACAGGGATTGAGCTGAATAGCTAGAATAGGAAATGTGGATCTAGATTCAAAGGTATAAGGGAATTATGAGATCTTTAGTACAACACCACAGAAAGTGAAACCAAGAACCAGCTAGGTTAAATTGCGACTAAAGTGAAGCAGGCTGGAAGTGGTAGAACTTAAACTCAAACCCCAAATTCCTGATTTTAAGTCCACTATCTTTCCAGAGTATTCTGATGCATAGAACTGTAGGAGTATGGGCTATGGAGAGTGGTAGATGGGTTGATAATGATATGATTTCAACTTGTATGACATGGAAGACTCTGGCACAGGACCACCCAGCATGGTGTGCCCTTATCAGAGAAGGTGTTGTGCTCTATGAGCAAAGCAGAATGGAAGTAGCTCAAAAGAAATGTGAGAGGAGAGGATTTAGAGAATCTACCCCAAATGTTTATATGGACTATTTGTGCCCAATCTATGGGAGAGCATTCCAAGCTTGTATTGGTCTGTCACAGTTGGACACACTGTAAGTTGACTCTAATGTAGTGAAGTCATTTTGGTCTTCTTTAACAATGAAGGAAAACAACCAATATCACCTACAATGGGGCAGTGGAGGGAAGACAGGGAGTAACAATGAGTAATAGAGACCAGACATAATTTCGGAGAGCTCCAAGAGGGGAACCTATCTAGGTATGAGCAATGCAGCATATACAAAGGGATGAGAAAGGTGGCAAGAATGTGAAAGAACAAATCCTGACCTCTCCATACTAGAACCACACCCAAAGCAGCATGGTAGGTCATTGAGACTTGGCAGATATCTGGAGATGTGTTTGTTTACTTGATCTATTACATTCTATGGACTCAGATGCAAGTCACCCCTGTTTACCTTAACTTATAAATTCTATTCTTCCCATTTTGAAATTTCTCAGTCTGTGATTGTAAACAAGTTATGATTACCATTAGCAGAATGTCTAATACTGAATTCCTAGCTTTGGAAAACATTCAAATGATCCAGAAATGTACAAAGCATTTGGAGGTTTATCTATAATAATGTAGAGTTCCCTAAAGTTCACCCAGACCCTTTACATTAGGAAGGTTCCTCTGACACAAGTGTATAACAATTTATCACGCTGTTGACAGTGAATTTTGTTGAATACTGGAATGAATTACCAAGGGAGTTCATAATGATCTCTTCCTAGATGATCTTTAGCAATAGTAGAGAGCCTCCTTGGTTAGGTTTTTCCTTTCTGAAGGCATGAAAATAGACCAGATGCCTGCTAGATCAATTGTGAATTTCATGAGTGCAGAGCATGGCATAATAGAGGGCTGACCTTGGGAATCAGGAAGACCTTGCGTTGAATCTCACATCACAATTATACTGTGTGACCTTGGAAAAGTCACAGCCTCCCTCTACCCCTCAGTTTCATCATCTTTAAAATGAGAATGAATAAAACAACAAATATTTCACAAGACTGAGGATTAAATGAAACCATATGTGAAAAAAACACTTTGCAAACTTTGAAGCATTATGTGAATGTTAGGTACTACCATGATTTAATCTTCCAATTTCCAATTGACACTTTTGTTCGTATAACTTTTAAGAGTTAAAGAATCAAGGGGCTATGCTGGGCCAATCATTTTTTTTCCCTTTACAATCTGTCCCTTGTCACGCATTCTGATGAGTTTAATCACAACCTTTAGCTGTGTGATTCTCAAATCTATGTATGTAGCCTTCATTTCACCACAGAACTCTGGTCCTGCGTTTGCATAGCACACTGGACATTAACAATCCTGGGTGCTTCTGCTTCTGTGGTTGCTGCTGGCAATCTTTTAGAAAAACCCTAATTCATTTAAACAAACATTTATTCAACATTCATGAAGTTGCTAGTGGGTGGAAAAGGGAACACACAAATCCACTTCAAAGCCTGACCTAAAAAAAGAGCAAAGAAATGAGGAGGCATGTGGGACTGCCCCCTACTCCCATCTGCCATGCTAATTTCTCAAATAAGCAGGATAACTTGGTGATTTTCAAAACTAGTTCAAGTAACTCATAGATGTTCTACAAAACAGTTGGAGTAAAAGTAAGGTGACCCCATAGTCACCCTATTCTAAATTCCCTCCTGACCTACAAAAAGTTATTAAACATTCCATAACTAAACAGTTCATAATAAAACACATAGTAAAACAATTATTTGATATTTAAAGCTTAATTAAAACTTATGTAATACCTTCCTCTATTTACACTTTTGGAACTTTAAAATGGGCTTATTTAGAAATTATCTGAACAAAAACTCTATTAATTAAATATAGGACCCATAATCCAAAGGAACATGGGCTTGGACTATATCCATCAAGGCTGAGGGGATGTGGTAGTCAATGTGTTGGTAGTAGCATGAACTGACCAGCCCATGTTGACTCCTGCCTTTCACTCAGGGGACCTTGCTACTTCATTTAGGCTGTCTTACCTGCCCTGTAGCATTTGATGGAAATGGTTGGTCTTTTCTCTACAGAAGACTATGAATGTGAGAGATAATCTGGAAGCAGTCTGAAAAGGGCCCCTCTGAAATACAATTCACAATTTGGGACTAGAACTCAGGATGGAGACGAAGACTGCAACATAGTTTTGGGTTTCATCTGCATAAAGAGTATAATTGAACCCACATAAGCTGATGAGCTGAGAAAGTATAAAGAAATAAAACAGGTCGTCCAGAACAGAAATGTAGGGTACAACCACAGATAGGGAACACAGACAGGAAGGAGAAGAAAGGGTTGAGAGTAGTATGAAAACCTAGAGAAGAGACAGTATTCAAAATAAGAATGGTCAAAAGTATAAAATGCTGCTCCAAGATCAAAAAGGAGGACTCTTGAGAAAGAACATCAGATTGGGCAATAAATAAATCATTGGTAATGTTGAAAAAGAAGATTCAATTGCATGACTTAGTTCTATCAGGTTAGAAGTCAGATTGCAAATGGTTGGAAAAGAAGTGAAAGGAGAGGAAACAGAGACCATGGGTATGAGAGGCTTCCTTTGGGATTTTGGATCAGAAAGTGAATAGAGATCTAGGACAATGACTTGGGACATGGTAGGGTCTGGTACCAGTTTTCTGTTTGTTTTATTTATTTTATTTTTTTCAGGATTGGAGAGACTTGAGCATATTTGAGGGCAACTGGGAAAGAAAACCAGTTCATAGGGTAGAATGATTAGAATGAGAAGACTGAAAATTCATCTGTTGCTGAAAAAGAGAGAGTAGGAGTCTATTGGGTTTGTCCTTGATGATGAAAATTGACAATTCATTAACAGAAAGTAGAATAAAGGAAAGGACAATAGGTGATCATGTCAAGGGATTTTGAGATGAGAGAAGGGAAGAAAGTGCTCACAAAGAATTGTTTCAATTATCACAGTTAAATAAAAAGCAAGGTCTTTAACTGAGAGGGTGGGGGCATTGAATGTGAAAGGCTTGAGGAGAGAAAATTTAGAATAGCCTTTATTCAAAGTGGGATAGGGAATCAATTAGGGTAAAAAGATTGCATTGGTCCAGTGAGGGCCCAGTTATGATTAGATTTAATATACATGTGCAGTACATCTCGTAGGTTTGGTTGTGAGACTTATTGCATTTCTATTCAATTACACATGAATAGGAGCAAAGGAGGTGAATGATCAAAGATTGTGATATGGCAAGCTATTTGTGGCCATAGGAAAAGGGAGCAATGATTCAAAAAACAGAGGGCTGTGTGAAATTGAGCTGAGGGTGGGAAGGGGGAGAAATGAAATCTGAGTAGGGCTAATGATCTGAGCAATTACTGAGGGATGAAGGGATTAGACTTCATGGTGAGGGCAAAGAATGGGTTTAGTAAAACTGAACCTAGGGAGTACTAGGGAGAAATTATGTGACCAATTCTTACCATTCAAGGAAATGGTAGAAACTATGCAACATATGATAGGAGGCTACAGAAATTTGGCATCTACTAAATTAATATCTATCAATAAATAAACTGGTAGCTATAATTAGACATCAAAAGTGTTCTATCTTTCATGGATTAAAAAATTCCGAATCCCAATACAACAAATTCAGATTTCCAAATATTCTTGAGATATGAAGAAACTAAGTGGAACCAGAACAATACTAGAGAGAGAACTGGTGCCCACAATCACTTAGGAAAAAAAAAATCATTGATCCATAGAAACTGAAGAACACATTTTGAAGAGGTGCTTCATACCAAACATTCAAAATCTCTTAAATCTCGTCAAATGAAAAATTTTCAAAATACAAAGTAGAAAAAAAATCATATGGGAACAAAATGAGGCATAGAACATCCTCATAATCCTGTCTACTAATAGAACTGTCCCAAAGGGTTTTTAAGTGAATCTAGAGAAAATGAGCTTATATTTTCATACTTTTATTCAGCTACGAAGAGTAGTTCTTTTATTCATTTGTGCAATAATCGATAGAAAATTAAGTACAAAAGAATACTAGCAGTCTAGTTACTTGCCCCAGGACCAATTCTATTCAAATTCCATCAAATAATATGGAAACTATTATCATTATAATAGCTATAATAACAAATATTCATGTAGTGAATTAAGTTTTGCAAGTGCTTGGCATGTTTCCTCATTTGAACCTCACCACAAATCCATAAAGGTTGATATTCTTAAGTATTATTATCTCTATTTTACAGATAGGGAAAATGAAGATAAGTATAGTTAAGTGGTTATAAGGTTGAGTAGCCTATAGTCAAAAGATTAGTCCCAAAGTTGAAATTTGAAACTAGGTTTTTCTGAGCTGGTCTTCCAGGACCAACATTTATCCATAACAACAGGTAAAACCAAGTTAAAAAACAAAAGGAATGCAAATATAGCAGAATTTTAAAATAGCTAATACCCTTTAGATTGAAAGGATAAGGCAGTTAGCGATTCAGCAATCATTCAAATGATTATTGTTTTTGAAATCCATATTTTGAGACTTAGAAATAATCAACAAGGAGACATATCTCATATATCAAAAGAAGTGCCCTAAGCTGACACTGAACTTCCAATGGTCTTTCTATTGCAGCCTTTCCATTATGTAAATATCCTCTCCACCTACAGGAGGGCAAATGTGGTGCTTTCATTTAAATGAGTGTCACAAATTTGATTTTACTTGAAGAGCAAAATGATTTAATTTTTACTTGAAAAACAATTCGCACAAAATTGAGGAAACTATTTCCATTAATGTCTATTTCACTTCTTCCCCACATTCCTCCATCCTCTGGCAAGTTCCATTGCACTCTTTTAATTTATGTACTGGTATTTGAAAATAAAGAATTTCAGAAGCAGCACAAGATGGTTGTAAATATTTAAAAGTTGGTGATTTAAATCAGTGAGTACTTTATGCTTACATTTTCTTTTTCTTTTTTGCTAGAAATGAGAAGTAGAATTTTGGAGCTAATTTCATAATTATTTTTAACAATTTGCTTCGTATCAAGAACCATTTGCCTGGCTAAACTAAGAGACACTTAAATATTTGGAGTGTAGGGTAGATCACAGAGATGCCTTGTGAATGGGAAAGGCCCATAAAATACATTCCCCCACCAAAAAATATCTCCCCTCTTCCCAGCTTCCTTACCTCCTCTTATAGTCCTTCTGTTTCTACCTATGTAGCATCTCTTGTATATGCCACTTTCTGACAGTGCCACAGCTACTGTGCAGGCCATCATCACCTCACATCTAGGCTATTTCAGTAGCCTTCTGGTTGTTCTCCCACCCCACTCTATCTTCCGCATAGCTACCAAAGTGATAGAAGTCTGACCCAAATAACACTCAAACCCTTTCCCCCATTCAATAAACTCCAGTGACAACCTTCACTCTAGGTTTAAATGTGAAATCCTCTGCTTGACTTTTAAAGCCCTTCATAAGATGGCCCCTTCCTACTTTTCTAGTCTTCTTCCACCTTACCAACTTACATGCATCCTGTGATTGAGTGATACTGCCCTCCTTGATATTCTCCACACCAGACTCTGGGTATTTTCACTGACTATCCCCCATGCTAACAATTTTCATCTCAGCCTCCTGTTTCCTGGTTTACTTCAAATCTCACCTAAAGTTCTTTCTTCTACAGGCAATCTTTCCCAATTGCCCTCAGGGCCTTCTTTCTCAGATTATCTCTAATGTACCTTTGTATAAATCTTGTTTGCACATAGTTGTTTGAATGTTGTCCTCTCCATTAGTTTGTGAACAACCTGATAGCAATCATTAAATATTTATTAAGTGGCTACCATGTATCAAGCACTGGACTAAGTGCTGAAGACATAAAAAGGGGCAAAAGATAGCCCCTGTTTACATAGAGCTTACAATGTAATGGAGGAGATGACATACAAACAAATATACAGAAAGCAAGCTATTTTGTTGTTTCATTAGCGTCCAATATTTGTGACCCCATTCGGGCTTTTCTTGGCAAAGATACAGGAGTGGTTTGCGATTTCCTTCTCCAGCTCATTTTGCAGATGAGGAAACTGAGGGAAACAGGGTTATGTGCCTTGCAGGGTCATACGGCTAGTAAGTGTCTGAGGCTGGATTTGAAGTCAGGTCGCTCTATCCACTGCACCATCTAGCTGCCCAAAGCAAGCTACATATAGGATAAATTGGAAATAATTAACAAAGGGAAGGCATTAGAATTAAGAGGGGTTGGGGAAGACTTCCTGTAAAAGATGGGATTGTAATTGGAACTAAAAGGAATCCAGGTAAGGTAGTATGCAGAGTTGAGAAAGGAAAGGAAGGACTGTTTTAGCTTCATTTTTTTTTGCCTTTCTCTGTATCCCTAGTGCTTAGCATAGTACTTGAGATAGTAAACATTACATAAATTCTGGTTGATTATATAAGAATACAGAGCTAAGGATCAGAGAAGACCCTGGAGCAATGCATATGCATTACCAACTGCCAAGTAATAAACAATTATAAAATGGATATGTACTGCTAAATAGGTCACATGACCAAAATAGACGTTTTCTCTAGTTTTCACAAATTCTCAAAACTCTCCAAGAATTATGTGCAAGAAGTCAAGTAATTGTAGCTATCTCCACAGGCCAAAGCCCCAAGAAGCTAAATAAAGTGACATTGCTGGATTAATAGCAGAAAAGGGTAATCCCTAATCCCCAATATGCTTACTCAGCACCTTCTCCCTCACCAGCCCAGCTCTCTGGCCGGGCGACATAACCTGATTCATCTACTTGTGTTCTGGATTCTACTCAACAATTTTGTAGTCGCTGCTACAGTCTGTGCCAACACAACCTGCCCTTACATTCACAACACAATTCTGTGGGGACAAGTAGCAGAACTAAACTCCGCCCACTCACCTGGCAGAGGATGGAGAGGTATAGGAAAACGAAAGTATTTGCCAGGATGACAGTGTGCTTTGACAGTTCTCATTCACTGACCTAATGACCTAAAGAAGAACTGGCTCAGAGTCCCAGCTTTATTAGAATTTATTCCATCTCAGAAGTCACTTGGGGCAGAGACTGAGGTTGGTAAAAGTGAATTCCTCAATTTGGGGGACAGCTTTGGAAACAGCCCTTGTGTCATCTGCCATCAAGGCAGAAAGAATCAGAAATGATTGAAATTACCAAAGATCCCAGGAGGAAGAAAGCTCAGTTAAAAATCCTTATGCGCAAGTAGATATATTAACACGGAAGATATTAATAACAAAAGGGAGCGTGGCCACCAACACATGCAAATGAATCTGAAATTCACTAAATAAATATTGCAACAAAAGAAATTAAAACACCACCTGATGAGGTGAAAGACTTTATGGATTTCCCAGAGGAAATCATAACAAGATATTCCCAAATGATTCAAGAGAGAAATTAGAATCATAAAAGCAGAATTTATGGTCTGCACAGCACAAATAATTGGAAGATTAGAAAGAGTTGAATCATAGTGGCAAGTCTCTCCAAAGAAATGAAGGAGATAACAACTGATTGAGAATACAAATATGCTGAAGTGGAAGAACACCTGGAGGAAGAAAAACAATGCAATAATGTAAAAAGATTACAAGCAAAATAAAATGATCTTGTAGACAGGAGTATAGAGCCATTTTTAGTAGTGTAAGTCTCCCAGAAGAAAACAAGTAAAAAAAAATTCTGAACATCATTAAACAAGAAATAATACAAGAAAACTGTCCAGAACTTCTGAAACAAAGTAGCAATTGAAAGAATTCACAGATTGTTCCAAAGAAAACAAGGAAAACAACAAAATAAATCTTGTACTGCAAAGTCAAAGATACGTGGTGTTTAAATTTAATATTTCCAGTGACATCAAATTCTGCGGATATCCAGGAAGAAAAAAATTTGAAGAACACAAGGGTATTTTCCAACATCCAAAAAGTATAGAATGAAAGGATTAAAGTGCTCCCAAGAGCAAAGGAGTTCAATATGGCATTCTGTGCAAACCTGATCATGGTAATGAATGAAAAAGCATAGATATTTAAAAGAGAGGTATTTGAGGAATTCCTAAAAAAAAAAGCTAAAAATGGGCAGATTAGTTGTTTTGCAAGCCTTCCAGAAAACAGAAGCACAAAAGAGGCATATGGAAACAGTAACCAAGGAAGGAGCAAATATAGAAATCAATTACTTCAGAATAGAAAAAGGAAAAAAATAAAGAAGAATAAAGATATCTATGGGTTTAACAGCAAAAACACAAGCAAAGTCAGCAGCAACTTAACAATCTTTGTTTTTCTTTTAATGGTACTAAATATCAGAATGTGAGGACACATAAAAAAGACAGGAGGAGAGGAAGAATAAAGCAATGAAGGGATTAACCTTGTAGTTTATCAGGAAGAAGAGCTAGACACAAACATAGTTGAGGTGTCAAAATCAAATACTGAAATTGGGGGAAATAGGGTAATCTAAATTCAGTGTTGGGAGAGGGTCTCATTGAAGAATACTCCAGTGGCAGAGAGAGATAGATACCTGAATAGGTATTATCAAGAAGGATTTGATGCTTCGTGAGATCACTACTAAAATTATCAAAGGGATAACATATACAACTAAATGAAATAATAAAAAAATTTCAAGAAATACAAGCTACAATATGAAGGGAAATATTACAGTCTAGGGGAAATAGCACTTCCAAATCTTAAGCTACAGTCTATATCAGTATTTATCAAAGACATTTGGTATTGGTTAAAAGATAGAGAAATAAATCAATGTAACAGAATAGATGAGGCAGGATCAGAAACAATGGAACTCAATAACCCAATGTTCAATAATCACTAAAATATAGATTACTTAGCAAAGAGCTCTATTTGGTTAAAAAACACTTCTTGGAAAACTAGAAAACAATCTATTAAAAAATAGACTTAGACCAACCCTTATACCATATTCCACCACACATTCTAATTAGATATGTTGCCTTTATAAGAAAGATCAGATGATCAAAACTTAGGAGAAACAGTTATATATATATTCATACACACACACACACACACACACACACACACACACACACATATACATTCCTGGCTATGGGTGGAAGAGGTATTCTTTACTATGCAAGAGACAAAGGCCATTCCAAAAGATAAAAAATTGATGAATTTAAGGGGATGGTATCAAAAGGCTTCTACACAAACAAATTTAATAATTTGAGGTCTAAGAAAGGAAGTGGTTAAATGGGAAAAAAAATCTTAGTTTCAAACTTCTCAAATAAGAATTTGGTATGTAATATACATAAGAACCTCCACACTCATATGACCAAAAATCGTTCACCAAAAAGAAGTATTCAAAAAATAGGAACAAAAAATTCTCAAAAGAATAAGTGTAAACTATCAATAATCATAATAATGAATGTTTCAATTCATTAATAATATGGCAAATACAATTCAGAATTTTTCTGATGTCTTACCTCATACCCAACAAATTCAGAAATATGAAAAATGTTAGGAATAGTCACTGTTGGAAGAGTTGTGGTAAGATAAAACATTATAGTGCATTGATGGAGGAGCTATGAATCAGTACAACCATTTGGAAAGCAACTTGGAATTATGTAAATAAAGTGACTATATCATCCATATCTTTTATTGCAGAGATTCCACTACTAGGTACATCCCCAAGGAAGTCATTGATAAGAAGGAAACTCTTACATAAATTCAAATCTTAATGGCAGCATTTTTCGTGGTAGCAAAGAATTGGAATCAAAGTAAGTCATCAAGTGGTAAATTACCGAACAAATTGTGGTACATGAATTCAGTGGAGGATTACTGTACTGTTTTCCCTAAATGGAATGAAAACTTCTTGAGAGCAGTGTCTCACTTTTTTATACCTATCCCTATTGCTTAGCACAGTATAAGCTCTTAATAAATGAATTTTCATTCATTCATTCATTATACCATGAAGCTAATTGCTATGATTTTATCTCTTCTTTTCAAATGATAATGTGCACAGTGACATTCAAATAGTAAAAGCTAAATAAGTCATTGTTAAATTTAATTGAATGGAATGATGTCTATTTATAGCTATTTCAGAGACATATTTTAAATACTGTGGGGGAAGAAAACATTTGATAGGTGAGGACAAGCATGGAAAAACCCACACGAACTGAACTGATGTAAAATGAAGTAAGCAGAGTCAAGAAAATAGCGCATATAATGAATATAACAATACAAACAGAAAGAACTATAAGAACAAAAAGTGAAAGTCAAGTCAGTGTTGCAAAATTAAAAAGAACAAGCATGGCCCCAAATGAAAGATCCTGGAAGAAAATTAGATGTAAAAAGTAAAAGATAGCTATAAAATTATTCTTAATAACCTGTATTTCCCAAGGAATTTAGATATCCTTCGGGAGTAAGTATGGCTTGATAATAAGTTTCACACTTAGAAACAGGTAAGCTTATTTTAAATACATCAAATAACTTCCTATTTTCCCTATACAGACTTTTAAATTTTAATTTACAGACTAACATGCATTATGACTTGCATTATGAGTGATAGCAGCCTATCTAATTGTCAGCTTTTTAAGTGATATGATTTGAATGGACTACACTCCGAGGCTGAATCCTATTATCCACCTATATTCTTTAGTGTGTCTTAACAGTCGGTCCTTTGGCAGGGGCTGTTTCACCTGGATCTCTGTGTTGACTATATTAATGAAAATACTGAAGAAAAGATTGTTTTTAATTTTAATGGTTGAATAAGAAATAGTGTACCCCTGAATTTGTTAGGCTTATTATTTTCATTTTGTTGATATTTGAACTATATGGTAGAGTCTGATTTAACCACAATTGACAACCCTCTATGAATTTCTAATGAGGTTAAGTACATCCTGAAAGTACGTGAATCTACCTGTACCTGTGTGTTGACCCATCTCATTGACAAAGATTCTTTATTAAAATTAATCAATAGAAATTTTAGAAACTTTGAGGTAAGGAGCAAACTTCAGGTTGTAACGTTAAAAACGGTATAAGTGACTCCATTTTCTTTTTTAACTACCATTTAGTGAAGCTAAGTTTTAGCTGTAACCTGAGAACTTGATTTTAAGTAACAACTTTATTCCCCCTCCCCACTGTCACCTGACCACCTGTCTCCCAATATCCTCCACCAATAAGAAACCTGGTGCCATAATTGCCTCATCCTATTTTTTTCTGTTTTTTGCTTCCTCCAAACCGTATATTAACCAGTGGTCAAAATCCTTGGCTACTGAAAGCCTTGGTCTTGGTTTGTTATACAAGTGGCTTGTCTAGATGTAACTAGTCAGTATCTTTATTTTGCTGTTAAGTTCAAAAGGGAGTGATATAGTGGGCTGGGCATTCAATTAAATTCAATAAATATTTATTAAATGCATACATATGTGAAACATGGTGTCAGGTACTAAAGATAAAAATTCGAAAGTGAAACTGCCCCTGTCCTTATGGAACTTGTGTTCTAATAAGAGGAGACAATAGTTGTGTACAGGATAGGAAAGTTTGGTCTGGGGGAAATAAATCATTACAGGGGAATTCTGAGTGGAGAAATATGACAGAGGACTGTCATGGTTTTTGGTTTTGTTTTACACAGAAGCAGTGACAGTATTGATTGAAAGAATAATCAATCAACAAGCTTCTACTAACCAATCATTCTAGTTTTTGACAGCTAAGCTTAAGATGTCCAAATCAGAATAAAAGCTTTTGAATGTGCACTTGGTGACACCATAATGTATATTTATTCTTCAAGGATTAGCCCAGTGAAGTTCAGACAGGCTCATCACTACATTGGATGCAGGCTGAGGAAGTTCTCAGCCACATCAACTCTGAAAGATCATTTACCAAATTGTAAGAGGGTTGGAAAGCTCATAAGTAAAGAGAACAGCAGGATTCCCACTAATGAAATCACAGATTCTGGATATATTAAAGAGTTGGTTGTTATAGAGGCTAAGATAGCTTCGGGGATAATTACATGTCCTAACTGTAATAATGCATGAAGGAACAGAAAAAATGGAGTGTTCATTTGATTTATTTTTATTATTTATGTAGCACAAGTGCCATCGCCTGGGGTACTGCATTGATGGGAGATGGTGATGGTAATGGGTTGGCAGATGGCAGATGGCAAGTTGGTAAAATTGGTTCTGGGCCTGTTGTGTGAGAGTGTGTGTGTGTGTGTGTGTGTGTGTGTGATTCTTTTTACATATTTATTTTAATCAAATGCTAGGAATAAACAGTAGTCTTCCTAATGCTACTAATTAGTAGCTAATAAGCCTAATCCAAGTTTATATGTCAACTTAGTGTCAAATAGATAAAATTTTAATTGGTTACATGGCATGTAAGTATTTAGGAGATTTAATGAAACTCTTTTCTTTTACAGATCTTTTTTTCATGGAACTACTCATCCATTCATTAAAATCTCCTCATAATTTAAGTCAGTAATGATGTACTAAATCCTTTTGACTGGACATGACTCCTCAGAAGATGCTGACTGTCCTTTTGCCTTTTGGTCAGAGTGACATGGTTTAGGACTCAGGGGTGGGGAACCTGCAGCTTCAAGGCCACATGTGGACCTCTAAGTCCTCAAGTGTGGCCTTTTGACTTCACAGAAGAAACTGTGAAGTTTGGATTCAGTCAAAGGGCCATACTTGAGGACCGAGAGGGCTACAGGTGGTTTCAAGGCTGTAGGTTCCCCATCCCTGTTTAGGTTTTGTCCCATGTCCTTTCTCAAGGGGCAAGACTCAAGTTCATATTCTATCCCCAGTGCTTTCTAGATGTGTGATCACATTAGCTTTCTGAACCTCCATTTTCTCATCCATGAAATGGGGATAATAATGACATCAGCCTACCACGCTTGTTGTGAAGCTCAGATGAGATAATGTATATAAAGTAATTTGTAAAAACAAAACAAATCAATAAACAAGAATGCCAACCTTAAGCACATGTGTATATAATGTATTCTTCTTCTACACATTTAAGAATGTTATGGTCCTTTCTTTTTACCAGTCTAGATTTCTCAATTCTCTCTACCATTATTTGCGCATAATTAATTACACCCCATGGGTGAACTTTCTGTCTTCATTTCAGTTACTTCTTTAAGGCCTTGTCACTTGACACAAATATAAGGGAAATTATCCTTTAAAAACTAAAGCCTAAGGTGAATTTTGAGAGTTTGAGTATTTCCATGTAACTTAAGCTCCATAGTATTTCAACCCCCTTGCCTAATGGGCTTTGCTTTGTTTTTTTTTTTTTTTGTTAGAGGTGTGATAGCTTTGTCCAAGGTTTGATGAGGTATTTTGGTTGTTGTGACATAGTCTAAGAGTCTGCTTCCAAAATCCATTCTTTATATCACTCCTAATGGGTAAAAAAATTGCAATTTTTCATGATAAAGGTGAGCTGCCATCCTTAGTGTGACTGGGAACCAGATTGACTGGGTGTGTGCACTGAATATTGGACATAAGGGCAGGATTCTTGGGTACTAGTTCTGGACTTGCCATACATTGGCATTAGGACCTTGGGTAATTCATTTATGCTCCTGGCTTCTTAGTTCGTTTATCTATAAAAGGAAGGTTTTCACTGGATGTTTCATTCTCTAAGATTCTATCTAGCTTTAGCACATTCCATGCCTTGATGTTTCTCTATGAGTTGATATGAAAGAACAAGAGATTAAATATCCAGAATATTGCTATTGCCTTTTCTTGTAATTGTCATATTGGTCCAGAGTCACAGAGGATGGGCAGCCAGAGAGGGGTTGTAATCTGTATTATTGAAGAGAATACCCACACCAGTAAGAACAGAGATGAGCATTGTTTTTATTACATTCTTTAGCATTGGCTTTTACCCATCCATTCATTTGTAATCTAAAAGACCATACCAAGTTTCTCCTCAGTCACATTTCTAATTGCAAGGAAAAGAAAGTTGTAGGAGTTGATGAATCACACTGACTATCTAGAATCTGGGCTTAGCAAAGAGCAGTTGATAGCAGCAGAGAGGCATTTTGCTGTCAACAAGACCATCTGTTTGTTCTACACTCACACCTAAATATTTAACTCCCCCTTTTATCCTTCTCTCAGAAAAGCAGGAATTACTTAGCCATTGTTCCATTGGCCAGTCTGGGAGAGACACAGGGAGCAGTTAAAGAGCAAGTTGAATTAATCTGCCAAACTAACTATCTCATATGACTCAAATGGCAATAATGAATCAACAAGCATTTATCTGGTGCCTACTATGTGCAAGGCACTTAGATACTAAAAATACAAAGTCAAAACCAGGAAGAGCTTCTGTCTTCAAAGAATTTAGATTCTATTGAGAGAGCTAACAAGGATATATAAAATAAATGTGAGGCCCTCTTTGGGAGGAGGTACAAGCAGCTGGGGGTGGAGAGGGATAAGGGAAGAAAGGAAGGGAACAATTGATTATTAGACAACTATTATATGCCAGGTACTATGCAAAGCACATTATAAATATTGTCCCATCTGATTCTCACATCAGTCCTAGGAGATAGGTGCTATTATCATTCCTATTTTTCATAGAAGAAAACTGAAGTAAACAGAGGTAAGTGACTTGCCCAGGGTCACATAAATTATAAATTATAAGCTTTTACTCCCACTATAATTTTGGCTCCTTTCGAGTTTAAAATTAATACTATGAACCATAAAAGAAAAAGAAAAACAGGTCCTCCTGAACTTCAAGATTTTGCAAACCTTTAATTTGTTTCTATTAAAAATCTGTTTCTCTTACTTCTATCCCCTTTCTCATTATAATCACCACAACTACACCAAGAGAAAAACAAACAGAAAGTAAAACCCATATAACAAATAAGGATCACAAAGCAGAAAAAATAAATCTTCACAATGTCCAGGTTAAAAAAAAAAGTCTCATTCTGCACCCAAGTCCATTACCTCTCTGTCAGGGTATAGGTTTCATGCTTATCATCAGTCCAGTGGAAGCACTGTGGGTCAATGCATTGATCAAAGTTCTTAAGTCTTTGAAAATTGTTTATCTCTTTGATAAAGTTGTTATTGCATAAATTGTTCTCCTGATTCTGCACACCCATTCTGCATCAGTTTGTAAAAGTCTTCCCAGATTTCTCTGAAGACCTTTCTTTCCTCCCTTCCTTCCTTCCTTCCTTCCTTCCTTCCTTCCTTCCTTCCTTCCTTCCTTCTTTCTTTCTTTCTTTCTTTCTTTCTTTCTTTCTTTCTCTTTCTTTCTTTCTTTCTTTCCTTCTTTCCTTCTTTCCTTCTTTCCTTTCCTTCCTTCTTTTTTCTTTCTTTCTTTCTTTCTTCTTTCTTCTTCTTTCTTTCTTTCTTTCTTCTTTCTTTCTTCTTTCTTTCTTTCTTTCTTTCTTTCTTTCTTTTCTTTCTTCCCCTCTCTCTCTCTCTCTCTCTCTCTCTCTCCCTTCCTTTCTTATAGACAATTGCATTCTACTGCATTCATATACCATAAATTGTTCACCCATTCCCCAACTGGTAAGTTCCTCCACAATGTGTGTGTATATGTATTTCTACTTCTATATATGTTTATATTTATATAGAGAGAGTATAGCATACATATATATGTACATATGTTTGTGCATGCATATGCATGCATATATATGTGCCATATATGCATACATATATGCACATATTCACATATCTGTCTTTTTTATTTTTCTGTGATCTCTAGAGTTATAGGCCATATTTCTGAGCCCAAGGGTATGTACTGCTTAGTAACTTTTTTGGTAATAGTTCCATTTTTTTTTCCCAGAAAGGCTGATCCAATTTACAATTCTACCAACTATGTATTATTGTGCCTATTTTCCTGCAGTCTCTGTTGTAGTTCAGACATTTCTGTTGTGTCTGACTCATTATGATATCATTTGTGGTTTTCTTGGCAAAGATACTGGAGTGGTTTGCCATTTCCTTCTCCAGCTCATTTTATAGTTAAGGAAAGTGAAGCAAACAGGGTTAGGTGACTTGCCCAGGGTCATACGAATAATAATGATCCGAAGCCTGATTTGAACTCAGGTCTTCCTGACTCTAGGCCCAGTGTTCTATTCATTGTGCCACCTAGCTACCTTAAATGTTTTAGTCTCTACAACATCTGTAATTTTCCTTTTTTATTAAATTTTGCCAATCTAATGGGTGTGAGATAGAAACTCAGGATTGCTTTAAGTTGCTCTTTCCCCCTAATTATTAGCAATGTGAAGTATTGTTTTTCATATGGTTATTGATAGCTTGTATTTCTTCCCTTGAGAATTGCCTGCTCATATTCTTTGCCCACTTTTAAATTAGGAATGGCTGTTATTCTTATAAATTTGAATCAGTTCCTTGTATATCTTGAAAATTAGACCTTAATAAGAAAAAAATGCTGCAACATTTCTCAACTTTGAAGTGTCATCTCACCTCCACTGATGCTAATACCATCCTTCTCCACACTCCATGCTCAGAAACATTCACATTCCCTGGCTCCCCTCCCTAGCTTCAATTTGCTGCCTTCTTTTTTGGGTTTAGTGTAATGAAGATCACTATAGCAGCTCTATCCCTACACACAAAATGTTACTTCTTCCACAATGTGGTAAGGGATCTAGGGGTCTATTTTCCCTGGAACCCACCTTGGCTACCAACGTAAACATTCCTCATTTCAAAGAATGGCATGCCACAAGGAAAAAAAAAAGATTTGAGAACTATTGTCTTAGTTTCTCCAATTACTCACCATCCTTTTCATGTTTCATCAATTTTCATGTGGAGTTTTTATTTTTTACCTAGGCCCAAATCACATTGTGTTGCACGTAAGAAATTATACAGGCTATTGGTTTTATGCTTCAGATAAACTCCAGTGTCTCTTATTTTACCTTAGGAAAGCCCCACATGCTGTTCAGATATTATAGAGATATTAGGTTCATATGGACACATTTGAATTGGGCAGACACACAGGGGAGCCTATGTTGAATATGCATTGTCAGTTTTTTAAATTTAACATTTGTCTTTCACATTGTTTAATTTAGAACAAGTGAAATAGAGTCATGTTGGACCTATTTCCTCCAGCTTACTGGCCCTTTGCTTCCTCACAGTACCCAACTTGCATTGAGAGGCTCAGCTAATAGTAGAACCCTAAGTATGTGTTTAAGATGGCATCTCATTAATTCTGGTGAAAGACCGTTGTGCCCATGGTCAAGAATGAAGCTATACCCTTTGGGTCAGAGGTCTGGAATCCCTGACTGATAATAGAGAAATTTTCAATTATTATCTATACAAGCTATTTGCAAAAAGTGCTGAAAATACAAGAAATCACTACCTACACAGTTCTTGCACCTGTTTACTCCTCTCTGCTCATATAGCCAACACTCTTGTTTAAGCCCTGTTAGCATTTCACCAGGATTATTGCAATAGCTTCTGGCTGGATTCCTTTTCTTCTTCTTCTCCTCCTCCTCCTCCTCCTCCTCCTCCTCCTCCTCCTCCTCCTCTCCTCCTCCTCCTCCTCCTCCTCCTCCTCCTCCTCCTCCTCCTCCTCCTCCTCCCTCCTCCTCCTCCTCCTCCTTCTTCTTCTTCTTCTTCTTCTTCTTCTTCTTCTTCTTCTTCTTCTTCTTCTTCTTCTTCTTCTTCTTCTTTTTGGCTAGGCAATGGGGTTAAGTGACATGCCCAGGGTCACACAGCTAGTAAGTGTTATGTGTCTGGGGCCAGATTTGAACTCAGGTTCTCCTGACTCCAGGGCTGGTGCTCTATCCACTGCGTCACCTAGCTGGATTCCTTTTCTCAAGGTTCTCCCCTCTCCAATGCATCCTTTACATAACTGCCAAAACTATTCCCTAAAGCACAGGTCTGATTATGTCACTCACCTGCTCAGTGAATTCCAGGAGTTCCCTATTATCTCTAGAGTATGGGTTCTTGAGGGCAGTGGCTCCATGGATAGAACACATGGGAAAGACTCATCTTTGTGAGTTCAATCTGGCTTCAGATACTTACTAGCTGTGAGACCTTGGATAAGTGACTTAACCTTGTTTGCCTCAGTTTTCTCATCTGTAAAATGAGCTGGAGACAAAAATTGCAAAGCACTCGACTATCTTTGATAAGAAAACCCCAAATGGCCTCATGAAGAGTCAGACATGACTGAAACTACATGAGTACTTGGCCTGGTCAGGGGCTGGGGACAAGGAGGTTTCCACGAGAATTGTTTTATTTAATATATTTTAATAATTGCATCTCAGCATAACTGATTTTCCTCTAATCTTATTTTTTGAATCTAAAAATATTATTTCAAAGATTTTATAAGTGTCACCAGATTGCTAATTTGTTTTATACCACAACACATGCAAAAAGATTAGGAACTCCTGCTCCACAATCATAAACTCCTTTGGTTGAGCCTATAAATCCCTTCACAGTTTGGCTCCAACCTTTGTTTCCAGAATTATTATACATTATTCCCCTTGGCATATTTCTTGGTCCAGCCAAAGTGGTTTTCTTGGTGTTCCTCACACCTGACACTCCATCTCCCATTTCCATGTCCTTAAGGGCTAAGAGTATGGCTCATTCCTAATATGTAATCCCTAGTCTTCAGCAAAGCTCAACTCAGACGCCACCTCCTATATTAGATGTTTCCAAATTCTCATACCTTTTAGTGCTTACCCTCCTGATTTGTCTTATGCTTATGTTGTATCTCTTATACATACCTTTTTCATATATATTTATAGGTACACATATGTTGTCTTCTTCTGTGAAAAGTAATTATCAACACAGGATTTCATTTTTGTTTTTGTATCCCTAGAACCTACCATAGTATTGGGCATATAAGAGCTGCTCAATAAATGTTTGCTGATTGATTCATTGATTGGTTTTCCTGCTCTGCTGCTCCTATAGGCCAGTTCCTTGGCTTCCAGATGGGAGTAAGAGAGACAAGGAGCCCTTTTCCATCCTCAGAAACCCTCTTGACAGTAAGGTGATGGATGGCTATGTTCTTACAAAGGATCCACATTGCACACCCCTTCACCACCAGTGATCACACTATTAGAGGTGGTTGATCTGAATCAACAGTAATTTGAAAAGGAATTAATTGGAGTCAAGGAAAAATGTGGTTTTTATTTTTATAGAAAACCGCTCTAAACTCCTCTTTTCAAAAGACACAGACTTTGAAGAAGAATATGTGCACTACATATTTTCTCAGGGTCCTCACCATAAATACCAGGTAGCAAAGTGAACACTGTATTTTGAGACAATTTTCTTTGCCATCCTTATCTTTCCCCTACTTAAAAAAGCCTCCAAGGCTACTGATATGAGAAGTACAAGATCATGGACAATATAGATTTCTTTATAATGTCAAAAAAACATACATCACCTGAAAAGGATGAAGAGGTTTGTGTCTGAAGGTTCTCCTTCACTGATGCCTAATCCTTCATAAATATCAGTTAGTTAATCTAAGGACAAGAGCAACTTCAGGAAAGGAACAAGCAGCAGGAACTACACAATTCCCAAGGAATGGAAAGTCTATTTCTGATCAAAGATTAGTTGTCTCTCTCAAATCTCAAACTCCTTAGTACCTAAGGAATTATTTACATGCATATTGTTGTTGTTGAGTTCTTTCAGTCATGTCCAACTCTTTGTGACCCCATTTGGGTTTTCTTGGCAGAGATATTAGAGTGTTTGCCATTTCCTTCTCCAGCTCATTTTACAGATGAGGAAACTGAGGCAAACAGGGTTAAGTAACTTATCCAGGGTCACAAAGCTAGTAAGTTTCTGAGGCCAGATTTGAACTCACAAAGTGTTCTTCCTGATTTTAAGGCCAGTGCTCTATTTAGCATTACTTTTCATCTTGCTGTTTCTTGCTAAAGCAGTATGGTTTGGTGGAAGAAAGCACTGACTTTGGAGTTAGAAAGTTTAGGCTTGAGTTTTGGCTCTGACAATCATGTTAGCTGTGTTATAGTGCACAACTAATGACCTGAACCTCAGTTTACTAATTTGTAAAATGAGAATAAGGCATTGTTATCCATCAAATAGGATTATTCAAAGGAACATATATAGCAAACCTCAAAGCATAATGTAAATATAATCAGTGATTCTGGAGTAGGGACTGAGCCTGTGATTTCATTAGTATAGGGAACAAATGATAAAAAAAAAAAAGAGTGCTTCTGTTAATATACGGCAGGACCTAGTCTTAAAAAGCTGGCTAGAGAAGAGGTGTCAAACACACTGCCCCCAGTGGTGTGAAGGGCCCACAACATTCCTTAGTGCACCTGGACCAAATAATGTAATCAGGGAAATACTTAACAAAATACACAAAAATGCTGACTAATAAATAAAAATAAAAATTGTGCCACACACAGTTTGAGAACAATTGTATTAGTTGCTCCAATCACCTGTTAGTCTTTTCATGTTTAGTCATTTTTCATAAGGAGTTTTCATCTTTTACTTAGGCCAAAATCACACTGTGATGCATAGATCCATAAGAATCCTTCTGAATAACTCAATGGATCCCATTTCTATCTGAGTTTGCTCCTGCCCCATAACTTGATCTAGACCACAGAGAGCTTTTCAGGAATCACTGAGCCTTGTATGTGTGAGAGGAAACCAGTCAGTAAGCAAGCATTTATTATGCACTTACTATGTCCCGGACATTGCCAATCAAAGAAAGGCAAAAACACAGCCTTTGACCTCAAAGAGCTCATACGCTAACAGGGCATATGACATGCATACAACTGTGTATGTAAAAAAAATAGAGGCGATATAAATGGAAGGCAATCTCCTAGTGAAGGCACTAGCATGGAAAAGACTAGGAAAAGCCTTTTGTTGGTGGTGGGATTTGAGTCAACTCTGTAATGAAGCTAAGAATTCTAGACAGTAGAGACAAGGTGGCATCAGATTGCATGAATGCAGAGCAGCCAGTGAAAAGGCACATTACACAGTGTGTTGTATAAGGAACATTAAATAGGCCAGGGTCACTACATTGTAAAATGCAAGGTAGGTAAAGTGTAAGAAGATTGGAAAGGTGGGAAGAGGCCAGGTTGTCAAGAGCTCTAAAAGTCAAACAGAAGATTTTGTATTTGATCCTGGAAGATAATTAGGAGTCTTTGAGGTTTATAGTGTAGGAGGAGGGTGCCATGATCCGATCTGTGATTTAGGAAGATCATTTTGACAGCTGAGTAGAGGATGTTCTGACTTAAGTGGGGATACCAGCCAGAGGCTATTGAAGTAGCCCCAGCATGAGATGATAATGAAGACTTGGTCCTGGGAGGTGGCTGTGTGAGTAGAAAGGAGACATACTTAAGTCCACATCTTCTTAGCTTCAAGACTCTGTATACACTATACCATGCTGACTTCTGTATGGGTGCAAGGGATGATATATTGGTAGGTATTGAGTTTATGGTAGTAAAACCTGGTAAATTCAGATTAAGGCTTATAATCTTGTAGAATCTATGGATAGCATCAGAAAAGATTATTTTATTTGCTTTTATTGTTTTTAGAGGCAATGTGATATAATAGCATGCTGACACTTTAAAGAGGAATATCTGCATTCTGATCCTGTATCTAGCATTTATTGGGTGAGTGACCATGGACAATTTTCATAATCTCTCTGAGCTTCAGTTTTCTCAGCCATAAAATGGGGGTGATAATAATACCCTTAATCCCAACCATACAAGTGTTATTGTGAAGCTCAAATATATAGAAATCTTGTAGGCATTACAACATTGTATAGATGCTAGATATTTTTATTAATTCTTTATAAAGCTCCATGCCTGCCCTTCCTAAAGATGGGTGGGTGAGTAGGGGTAAATACTTAAATTATTTGTCTTCCTCCAATTCTGTTTCTCTGCAAAAGTCATCAAAGAAGGCAATCAATCAATCAACAAGCATTTATGAAAAACCTGCAATGTGCCAAGTATTGTGTTAGATACAATGCAAAAGCAAGCTAGGCCCTGTCCTCAGGGAGATTACCTTCTCCTGAATCCTATGAATGAGAAGTCAGACAGTTAATTCTGGGGGGTTAATAATTTCAGGTTTGGAAAGATGTGACACTGGGGTTGAAGTGTTATATGTGTGGAACAGAGAGAAGGCTAGTTTAGCTGGATCTCATCGTCTAGGAAAGGCAGCTAGGTTGTGTAGTTGATAGAGTGCTGAACTGGCAGTATCAGGAATATCTTACTGGCTATGTAATCGTAGGCAATTCACTTAACCAAGTTTTAGTTTCTTCATCTGTAAAATTGGGTTAATAATGGCAACTAAAAGATATGCAAAGTATTTCACAAATAAGAAAATGCTATATAAATGCTAGTGGTGATGATAATGATGATGATGATGGCAAGTCACTTGGTCTCATGATCTGTAAAACGAGGGAGTTGAATGAGATGATTTGTAAGATCTCTTCAAGATTTATGATTCAATGTATTATAGTCCTATGAGATAAATAAATACAATCAATCCCCTTCACTTTGTGTTGTTCAGACTCAACCCTAGTCCAGTCTGCACTAAAGGACAGTGATGATGATATTGTGTATTTACTTAATACTTTATAGTTTTCTTTTTCTTTTCTTTTTTCTTTCATTTTTTAGCACCGTATAGTTTTTAAAGGGCTTTCTCATTTCCCAATTTGATCTTTAACAAAGTACCTATAAGGTAAGTTTCTCCCATTTGACAGATGAGGAAATATACTCGAATAATTTAAGTGTCTTGGCCACAAACATAGCTAATTAACAGAATCAGATATTGTGGTCCTGGATCTACGTGCCTTAAACTCAGTTAACTGCTATAACAGAACCAGGGCATTCCCATCCCATTGTAGGCTAGATCTTTTTCTAAAAGTCAAGGAAGCTATTCCAAAGATTTGATTGACCTAAGGGGTAAGGCCTACATGATGTGGCCACTGGTCACCTAAGGACATAGAAGAGGCTATCTCAAATGAAGTCAGTCCCTTTAGTATTTCTTTAAAAAAATTTTTTTTTATTAATTTGTTTTTAGTTTCTGTGTTTTAAGCTCAAAGCTTTTGAGTTTTAAATTCTCTCCCCCTGTCTCCCCACCTCTCTCCCCAAGACACCTTGCGATCTGATATAAGCTCTACATATACATTCGTATTAAACATATTTTCACATTAGTCATGTCATAAAGAAGAATTAGAACCAGTAGTAAGAACCACAAGAAAGAAGAAACAGAATGAAAAAAAAAAGAGAAACAAGAGCAAATAATATCCTTCGATCTGCATTCAAACTTCATAGTTCTTTTTCTGGATATGGATAATATTTTCCATTTTTTTCTACTTTTGGAGATGTCTTAGATCCTTGCATTGCTAAGAAGAGCTAAATCTGTCAAAGTTAGTCATTGCACAGCGTGGCTGTTACTATGTACAACGTTCTCCTGGTTCTGCTCACTTTACTCAGCATCAGTCCATACAAGATTTCCCAGGTTTTTCTAAAGTACACTTGCTCATCATTTCTTGTAGCACAATAGTATCCCATTACATTTATGTACCACAACTTGTTCAGCCATTCTGCAATTGATGGGCATCCTCTCAATTTCCAATTTTTGCCATCACATATAGAGCTGCTATAAATATTTTTGTACGTGTGGGTCCCTTTCTCATTTTTATGATCTCTTTTGGATACAGCCCTAGAAGTGCTATTGAGGGTCAAAGGGTATGCTGCAGTCAATGCCTTTTAAACTTAGCAGATGTCCCATGGCCCTGAAAGTCACCACAGCCTGACCTACAGACCAGATGAGTTTCTGTATGAAGACAAGAGCAAACCACATTTATTGGAATAAAGAGGTATCTTCTGCACTATGGCTGGGTAAGCCTCCTTTAGTTAACTGCTCATATATTGTAGGAGTATTTCATTTTCTCCCAATCTCAAACTTAAATTACCAAATTTACTTGTGTCAGCACTGGCCTATTAAACTTCCCAAATCCCAGACAATTCATGTTTTTTTTTTTATAGCGTAGAGTATAATATACACCCCAATATCTCATTTTATGTTAGTCTTACTGCTCCTATGGATTTCATGATGAATGATCTTAATAATATTATTCTTAAGATTATACCACAGATAAATGCAAATAGCATTTTTTAAAAAAGAAAAAAATGCAATGGCATTTTAGCAACAAAAATACACCTAATTCTGTGGGATCTAGAAATATCAAATGATTGACATTATAAAAAAAATATATAACTTCTAGTGTCTCAAATGCAAAAACCACATTTTTGCAAAAGAGAACCTGCCTTCTTTGACCTCATAATTAGGTTTTTTGGAGTTGGGAAATCTAGAGAAATATTGCTGAAGATATTGGCACAGCAACTCTTGAGAGTTTTCTCCTCCAATAACTCTCAAAGTCCTAGGTGACTGCCCCTAATATTGAACACATGTGGAACACAGGGACAGGGAAAATGACTATCTCTGCTTAGTTCCAGGTCAGGTAAAGATGGAGTGAGTAAGCCGGATAATCATTTTCATTCATCAACCTTCCTAAGAACTGACAGTGAAACTACAGACAGATGACCAAAGCAGAGAAATTTTATGACCCCAAAGAATGGGATTCATTACTTCAATGGTTGCAAGGAAGCTCAGACACTCCTGCTTTGCCCTTAAGATTCCAAACAACTATAAAGGCACAGTTTTCCTACAGGCAATAGGGGTTTGTTTTTGTTTTGTTTTGTTTTTCCCACAGTAAAACAGGATCAAGCTTTTGGTGGATTATTTCCAGTAGGTAAAGCTGAGACAGTAGGCAATTGCAGTCTCCAGAAAACTGTTGTATGCCATAGAGGAACTCAGTATTTGCAGAGGAAATGACAACTTTTAAGGTTATGATTAGGCAGCAACATTTTCAATATGATTTAAAAAAAACACCTCTGTTTCTATGGCAACTTTCCAGCATATTCCTCATGAGAGAAATCATATTAAGGGTAGATATGTCCAATAGGTCCTCAACATTTGACAAGGGAAAAGAGTATGTGCATACAAATCGAGTTTGTTTACTGTTCTTTCTGTCTCTGCCTCTAGCTCTCTTTTTTCTGTCTCCCTTCCCTTTCTTCTTTCCTTCCCCTTCCCTTTTTTCTCTTGTTAGTCTAAAACAAAAGAATAAAAAACCACCCTTATTGATATGCTTATTTTTACAACATCTTTATTTCTGAATAAATCTCCTGCCTCCCTCTTTACCTCCAACAAGTCAACCCAGAGGAAAAAAAGAAGAATGAGAAAGTAGGAGAATGAAACAATTCAACAAAATAAAACAACTTTTCAACCATGCCTGAAAGCATTCTATAGCCATAGTCTTCTATCTCTGTAAAGAAGGGAGCCTTATTCTTTTTTCAAAAGCAACAAGAATAATAGAATTTTAAGTGATAGAAGAGACCTCTGAAGCCATCAAATATGATCCATAATTTAGAAGAATAAACAATCATAATCTAATTTATAAGGAGCCATTCAGCTTCTGTGTGAAGACTTCCAGGAAGCGGGACAAACCCACTACTAACTATGGCAGCCCATTTTGCTTTGGGATGCTTTACTTGTTACAACACTTTTCCTTATAACCAGAGAAAAAAATGCAACCTCTGTCATCTGTTCTTGGTTCTGCATCCTGGGGGCAAACAAAACAAGATTAATCCCTCTTCCACGTGATTGTCCCTCATTAGCTGAACACTGTTATCTTGTCCACCTACCCCTTTCCCACTCTCTTTCCCCTTAGTCTTCTCTAAACTAAATTCCATTTCCTTCAATAGACTTTTCTATATTACAGACTTTATCATCTTGGTGCCCTCCTATGGATATTCCTCGCCCTTTACAATGTCCTTCTAAATTGTGCTATTCAGAACTGAACACAGTAGTCCATATATATGTTCTAAGGAGTACTTAGAGCATAACAGCCAAAGAATCTAACTGCATCTGTGAAGATATTAGCTCACTAAATATATATATAATATATATATATATATATATATTATATATATATATACACATGCGCACACACACACACACACACACACACATATATATATGTGTATATATATATATACACTCACACGTATTTGAGTTATATAAAAAGAAGCACCTTGAGCACTTTTTTTCCATATTTGTGATTTTAGGCCTGGTTGCAAAGGAGATTTAAAATATTTAATGGCCAGGGATTTCAAAATTCACATATTGAACAATTTTCCATCGTTTCTATGGTGTAATATTTTTCCTTCCCTCATAAAGAGCACCTCGTCTTCGTGGCTAGGATTTTATTATCTGTTAATAATGGCTTAGGACTAACTGATCTTTGACCAAAAGAAGTGGACTTTAGAACTATACCATGCATTTCCAAAATTCTACATGACAAAAGTATAGGTGGTGGGTAAACCAAAGACATTAGAAACAAAAGAGTCATTTAATGTTTTCAATCTGTATTACTGTTGTAAAAGGCCATTTTAAGAAATGCAAAAGCTCTTAGCACTCCAGTTGGACAAACAAATGTCAATACCATTTTTCTTGGAACATCTACTGCCTAGAAAGAAAGCAATTCAACTTTTCATTTCTAAAAATATCAAGAATTAAGGAAACACATTTTAATTTTGTCTTTTACAATACTCCTTTTTTCTACCACAGGGGTTGGGAGGATTAAGCTATAATTTTCAAGGCTGCTCGTTTGACCTTTTCTCTCTTTTGCCATCAACCTTATGAGTACAGAGTAAGCTGAAACATCTACCTCAAATTCTCTTAGATGTGTCCCCAAAGGACTGCTTTACCTTTAGCTAGGGCTGTATGGAAGTTCCTCAACAGAGACTGATCCCTTTCTGGTAGCTATCTATTCATTGGATGACTGAATTTGAGGCTGAGTAGATAGATTAGTCTGCCCTAGCTAGGAAAGGGCCTATTTCTTAGTTTTCCTTTAGTTCCTGCAATTACATTGCTAACATTTTTTCTAATTTTTGCTACATATTAGTTAGAATATCTACCTGAAAAAAAGGCAAAACAAAAAGTAAAGTTGCAGTGGAATGATAGTTATAATAAATGTGATTATTAACTTATTCTCTATTATTAGGCAATAATATCAGAAAAGCATACAAATAAAAAGAAATGGTATCAAAGAATAATAGTTTTAAGAAATATGATTATTCTTTAAACACTATATAAAGAGTTCTGTGATTTTTATGAATATCCACTAGACATTTTTAAAGGATAGAAAGATGTATAAGATTTGTTCTTTCCCCCAAAGAGTTTGCGGAGAGATGAAAGCATCACAGACTATCATAGTTGGAAGGAACCTCAGAGATCGTCTAGTCCAACCATTCCTGAAGAAGAATCCAATCTACAACATTTCCAACTGGTCATCCAGTTTTTGCTTGAAGGTGGGGAAAACATTAGATTATAAGGAAATTGATTCTATTCTTGGACAGTTCTATGTGTTAGGAAGATTTTTTTTTTCTGACATCAAGCCCAAGTTTTCCTCTTTGCAACTTTTACACATTGGCTTCTGTTTCCTCCTTTGGAGCCAAGTAGACTAAGAATCATCCCTTTTCCATGATGATCTTTTACATGCTTGAAGAGAGTTGTTATGTCTTGGCCTAGGTATTCTGTTCCTCAGGCTAAACACCCTCAGTTCTTTCAACCAATTCAACCAATATATAACATGGAATAGAAGTCTTGAACCATTCTGGTTGACCAGTTTATATGTACATATTTAACATGTATATACTTTGTAGAGGTTCTTCATCTGAATTTCTGATTTATCTGTCATTCTGTCTGCAGGCTTACCCTAGGGTGGATGGCTCAATATTTTTCAGCAACATGATTGTACATCATAGATTTAGAGCCAGAAGTTACTTTACAGGGCATCTAGTCAAACCCCTTTATTTTACAGATAAAGAAACTGATACCCAAATCCTTAAATGACTTGCTCAAAGTCACACAGGTGGTAGATTGTCAACAGGATAAGTATCCACGTCCTCTTATTTAGGAGCCAGTCTGTAAGTTACTATCAACTCTTTGGTCTGAAAATGTCAGCTGCTATTCAAATCCCCTGACATTTTCATCACAAGGAGCTGGAAAATTTGAGGCTATTTCCTCCCAAATTAAAAGATAAAAGACAAATTCCCCTTAAAACTAAGCCCTTCAATAATTCCAGAATTATGACTTTTTTTGTCAGTTTTGGTACTCCTTTTACTGATTCAGATTTCAGTGCTACTAGGAAATAGTAGGTGGTCTTTGAAAATTTCCCATTCTGAAAAATTCAGCACCATGTGGCCACCCCTAAGGCTTTGCACAACACATGACCAATTTTGGACCTGAGGAAAGAATAGAAAACTGTTCCTCCTATTCTAACGGCAAGGCATTCTTGGATAGAAAATGCAGACTTCATATATTTATGTGTACCCCTCAGCTTTGCATGCCTGAGGCAAATATTCACTTGCCCAACTCTTGTCACAACTCTCCTAAGCCTAAAAGCTAATGGTATTTATTTTGAAACCAACTGTTTTCATTTAACAATGAAACAGTATAAAAATTAAGCACATATATTTTAGAATTTCAAATAGCAGAGACAATCACATAACAAGCATTTAGTAAACATCTACTTTGTGGTACCTCTCCTGGAGCACTGCCTTGCCATTGCATAGGGGCTTATGTAGCTCAATGAAACTATGAGCTATGCCATGCAGGGTTACCCAAGAAGGCAAGTCTCATCGGAAAGTTCTGACAAAAGGTGGTCCACTGGAGAAGGAAATGGCAAACCACTCCAGTGTCTTTCCTCAGAAAATACACAACCCTGAGCTCAAAGATGACTTCAGTCAGTGACTACAGCCATGAAATTAAACAAAACAAACCAAAAACCAAACCAAACAAAAACCCCAAACAAACAAACAAGAAAGCTTGCTCCTTGGAAGGAAAGCTATGGCAAATCTGGACAGCATACTAAAAAACCATCACTTAACTAACCAAGTTCCATATGGTCAAAGATATGGTTTTCCCAGTAGTAATTTATGGCTGTGAGTATTAGATTATAAGGAAAGCTGAGCATTACAGACTCAATGCTTTCAAATTGTGGTACTGGAGAAGAATTTTGAGAGTCTCTTAGACAACAAGGAGGTCAAATCAGTCAATACAAGGAATTGATTCAGACTATTCTTTGGAAGGATAAATACTGAAGCTGAAGCTTAAATACTTTAGACACATAATGAGAATAAAGGACTCATTGGAAAAGACTCTAATGTTGGGAAAGATTGAAGTCAAAAAGAGAAGGGGACAGTAGAGGATGAGATGGATGTGTCATGGAAACAGTGAACATGAGCTTGGACAGACTTTGGGAGACAGCAGAGGATCAAAGGGCCTGGCATGTTATGGTCCATTAGGTCACAAAGAGTTGGACACAACTAAACAATATTAATAACAAAAACTATGTCCTAGGTACCATATAAAGAACTGGGACTGCAAAGATAAAAATCAAATAGCCACTGACCTCAAAGAGCTTACATTCCATCAATAATACCATGAAATAGTAACTAAGAGGCCAGTAATACCAGACCCCTATTGGTTGTGTAATAGACAAGTCATTTAACTTTTCAGTGCCTTGAGCAATCCTCTAAGTCCATAGGTTACGGGTGGGGTGCTGATCTACCTAATTTGAAGTATTTCTTCAGCATAGGTACTTCACACTTATGAAATTATAGATCTAGACCAAAACAACAATTAAACATCCAGGCATTTTTAAAAGTTGTTTTTAAGTAAGGAACCTTTTAGTAAAGATAAAACAAAACAGGAACTCATTTCTTAATAGTATATATGGTTATTTAGAGAATATTTATAAATTTAGTAGATTTCAGATTATTTCCCTCTCTTTATGAATAGATGATAACCTCTAGAACTATTCTTAAGTAAACATATTTTTAGCCAAGGATTGGCATACAACCAGCTCTCAGTTACTCTGTGACTTTTACAAAATCTAGTTTGGGGATTCTTTATAGTACTTGGTTTTTGTGATATCCCATTTAACTAAAAAAAAAAGGTTTGTGACCAATGGAAATTATTATTAACATTAATCATTCAATTACTCATTAGCATATCTGCAGGAGGGTTATCAAGATATTGACACAATTTTATTGCATTTCATTTACAAAGCGTATTTAAATAGCATCCCTGTGAGGTAACTGGTGTAGGTTTCATCATCTTCATTTTACAGAGGGAGAGATAGGTTCAGATAGGTTAAGTGATTTGCTCAAGGTTGCACAGCTTGTGGGTGTGCGTGGTGGAGCAGGACACAAACCTGGGGCTTGTGACTCAACTTCTTTGGTTTGAGTACATGTTGCATAGATGCAGATTGCTTCCTCCCTGAGACTGATGGTTGAAAAATGAATTAATCACCCAGTAGCCAGACTGAGTAAGAGGCTCTCCAAATTTATCGGGATTGATTCTGGAACAACAGACATATTCATCAGTAGACCTATACATGTTGCCTTGCCAGCTTGATAGGAACTGCCAGAGCTTGTACTTCACTGGCATAGGGTTAGAGGACCCAGATAAATACTATATCATAATGAAGTATTGGAGGAGGACTTTAAAAGACGTCTTCTTCCTAACCCCACCCCTCCACCCTTGCATAATGCATTACAGGAATTCATTTTTGTTGTTAAGATAAAAATGGCATACTTCTTTTAGTGAATCAGAGCTTCCTGTAATATTGCTATTTTTTAATGTCCAGAAAGAATGGCAGAAAACTATGACATTTTATATTCCTTGTCAACTGTGAATTTAAAAAGCTTTCTATTTTGGCCTAAGTACTTGCCTTATAGTTTGAGTGAGCTATCTCTAATGGAGACTTAGTTATGGCCTCATGGTTAGAACAGATGGATTTCTCTAATAGGTGGTTATATGAGTCAAATAGCATTCTTTCCCTCTCATGGTGATTTTAATACATTAAAACAGAGTACTTTTAAAAACAAACATAATGAACACTATTTTACTGAGAGGCAGGTGGAGGATAATGAGTTTTGAAATCAGGAAACTTGAGTTCAAGTGCCTCTGAAACATACTGCCTATATGACCCTAGGCAAGTCACTTAAACTTTCAGTGCTTTGAGGAACTAAGATTGCAGAACCATTGCCTACATTGGTAGACAGTGTTTCCTTATCCAAGAAACCATATACCAATGAAAAAACAAGTACAACAATCGTCTCCTATTTAAATAATTAATAAAATATAAAAAAATATAAAGAAAAACCAGCTATAGCTACATACTTAATTTTCTAATTCTTAAGTTTTTAATCATTCCTTTAACTATTTTTGATCTTTTCTTCATGCATAGAATTTTAGATCTTAGATATTTCCTAGTCAAATTCTTTCATTTTATAGAGGAAGAGGAAACTAAAGCCTAGAGAGGTAAAGTATGTCCACAAAAGTCATATGATGAGTTAGTTGCAGAGTTGGGTCTAGGTTTCATGTCTACTGAGTGCAAAGCTCTTTCCATTATCCAATAATGCCTCTGATACACCATACTTACCTTGGAGCTAAAATGCAATGTTGTAAGCATTCCTATCTTTGGGGTATACCTATCACTGGGGTATATCAATGATATGCCTTGTGGCAGGCAAGAAGATGGCTGAGGTGTAAAGTGAAGCATGCCTGGGCCTGACTAGATATCAGTGGGTCAAGTGAGGTACACTGATCGCCAATCAGGGAAGCATGTGTCCCAGCCCAGAGTTTTAGAGCTTAAAGGGTTAAATCCCTCTAAAATGTAGCTTCAGGTATCAAAAGTCAGCTGCAGGATGGCAGAGAAGAAGATGGGGGGGGGGCAGCAGTTTAAAATCAAAGGGCCTGAATTTGGATCTCAATTCTGTCACTTGTGACATATTTGATCTTGGACAGGTTACTTAGCTTCTATGTTCCCCATTTTCTTCATCCATAAAACAAGAACATTGAACTAATGACCTCTAAAGTCTCAATCCCTCTCAGTTCGAAATCTATGATCTTAAGGTTTTTATACAGTGCTATAAGGAAGTTTGCAAAAAAAAAATATATATATATATATATATTATTGTTAAATCATTGTTTTGATGTTATTCTCCCTTACTATCATCCTTCCAACATAATTCCAACCCAAATTCTGAATAGACTATACATAATTGCTATTATGATGAATAGGATATATCTGGCCATTTTTTCTCCAGTTTTCTTCCAGTATTTAATTGCCTCTGGTATTCAGAGACCTATGAATTCAAGAATTGTATTCTTCCTTCATTTCAACAAAAAAGCAGCTCTTTTCAGATTTTTATCTTTCTAATATCAATGCCTGGTTATTGAAGAAAAAGAATATTTGTGGGGCATTGTTCCCAACTGACTCAGTCTTCATTCTCACTAGCTAATTATAATTGTTTGTCCTCTCTCATATCACATCATCATATGATTGTAGAGAGAACTATTGAGAATCATGAAAAAATAAATGGAATAAGTTAAGAGTAATTAGTCTAGAGTGATTGAATATGGGAAAGGAATTACTCAGGGAAAATAACATAACAGCTTCAAACTTCACCACGTTGAAAGGAACTAGTTTTGAGAATATTTCAGAAGCAAATGAAAAATTCTCCATAAAGAAAAAGACGGATTTTTCACTGTTCACCTGAGAAGTTGCTGTGGACTAAACATCTGGAAATGTGTTGCAACTGGGTTCTCAAGATCATATGGACCACAATTGCAAAGAAATACTATTAAATACTCTTTTTCTTAAATTACCATCACAAAGTTGTTTCCCACAGGAGAAGAATGATACTCAGCTGCATTATAGATCAACTCATCACCCGTTTAGACCACAAACCAAATTCCCTTCCCTGGTCATCTATCTTCTATATATTTTGGTTTCCCCTTAGAATTTAAGTTCCTTAAGAGCACGAACTGTTGTTTTTTTGTTTTTGTTTTTGTGTCCCCAGTACTTAACACAGTGCCTGGCACATAACAAATGTTTAATAAACTCATTTGTTCTTTTCTTAACTTTTCATGAGTTTGGGAGAGATGATTATTTCTTTAATAAGTGGGACATAAACAGGAAATGCCTCCAATGGTTTGGATAAATGTTTGGCCAAGATTGAAAAGCTTCTCTTCAACAAAACTGTGAAAAGATGCCTCTCAGAAATGCATATCGGTGCTTACAATTCAATTCAGGAAGAGATTCCTCCTAAGGAAAGCAAAAATTGATGCAAAAATAGAGAAATGGAAAAATGTGAATAAGATCTTTATCTTTTCCTTACAGAGAATTATTTTTACATCACCAAAAAAGGATAAATTGATATGATCAAATACTCAGACCAGAATCAAAGAATTTTAGCATTAGATGGGCCCTCTTCCTTACTGACTCAAAGCCATATCTGAAAAAGAAAATAATATTCCTTAAAATAACCAGAAATTGGCCATTAAACCTTTGCTTGTTGACCTCCAATGAGCTTAGTAGTGAGACACCACATTCCACTTTTGGTTAACTCACATTGTTGGATAGCTCTAAGCTGCTCATTACATCAGACTTTCCAGCAAATTCCATCTATTGCTCTGACTCCTGCCCTTTGGTTGAAGATTAGGATGGATCTAGTTTCTATTCCATATGTCAGCCCTTCAAATACTTGAAGACAACTATCATGTTTTGTTCAAGGTTTCTCTAGCCTAAACATCTCTCATTCCTTTGGTTGATCTTTTTGTGATTTATGCTAGATCAGGAGAGGCATGCTATCATATTTTGGACATATTATTAGTTAAAGAACAAGAATAGTTCTGAAGGTCTTCTCTTTGTAATTGTTGGTCTAGGATAGGGATCATTATCTTTCACCACTCCTTTCCCGATTCCCATAGTTCTGTTGAAGGCATCATCATTCTTCCAGTCTCCCAGGTTCATAAGCTCAGAGTTATCCTTGATATCTTACTGTCTCCCACCACCTCATATTTAATCACGTGTCAAATCTTTCTAAGTCTACTGCTACAAAATCTGTTCCAACTGTCCCTTTCTCTTTATTCATGTAGTTACCATCTTAGTTCAAGCCCTTAGCATTTTTTTTCTTTTATTACTGTAATGACCTCTGAATTAGTTTTCCCACCCCTGGCTGCTCTGTTATCTTCTATACATTTGATTATGTGATTTTTCTTAATCACAGATCTGACTCTAGCCCCTACTTAATCTAATGGCCCCCTTCTATCTCAAAAGATAGAATACAAATTATGTTAAACTTTGAAATCCTTCATACTTGGGTCTTAACACATCTTTCCAGTCTTTTTTTTTTCTTAGCAACTTTTTCCAGTTGCTTTCCAGCAACTCCCATTCTCTGCAATCCAGACAAATTTGTCCCCAATACATGACTCTATCTTCTATATCTATGTCTTTTCCTTGCTTTCCCTCATGCCTGTTATATATTATCTCCCCTTACCTCCATATACTTAGCTGTCACAGTGGATAGAGAACTAGGCCTGGAGTCAGGAAGACCTAAGTTCTAATCTAGCTTCAAGCATTTACTAGATCTATGACCATGAGCAAGTTGCTTAACCTCTGCCTGCCTCAGTTGTAAAATAGAGATAATTTTAGTACCTACCTAATAGGACTGGCATAAGGGCCAAATGATATAGTATTTGTAAAGCATCTGGCCCCTAGTAGGAACATAATACATGATCATTTCTTTCTTCTTTGATGTTGAATCCCTAGTTCTAGAACAATGACTAGCATACAGTAAACAATAAGTGCTTATTGATGGACTGATTACTATTACAAATAATTAAGAGTAGTGTTCCCTGAAGTCTTATGAATAGGGAATCAGAGACTTTGCCACTGGATGTGTATATTTCCCAATCCATATGTTTCTAATTTTATAACACTTTCCTGGGTTTTGTGCCCACTTTCTGTTCCGAACCAATCTAAAGCCAGGCTTTATTAGCACTTTTTTTGGCATTTGGGGTTAAGTGACTTGCCCAGGGTCACACAGCTAATGTCAAGTGTTTGCTCTTAGCCCTGATTTGAACTCAGGTCCTACTGACGTCAGGGCCAGTGCTCTATCCACTGCGCCACCTAGCTCCCCCTTTATTAGCGTTTTTAAAACAGTTTTAGATGCTGAGTTTCCTGCCCTGGACCACTGATGGCCCTCAGTCCCTCAAAGCTGTGTGGTACAGAACTGCATTCACCAAACCTTTAAAGATGCAGAAAGCTTAGTATTCAAAAGAATAATGGAAAGCAAATAAAGCTCCCTAGGATTCTGAAGATATAAAAACCTCATTCAAAGCCACAGTTGACTAAAGAATATTGCTTCCCACATACTCAATAATGGACACAGGCCAGACATAACCTAATCCTTCCTATCTTAGTTCAAAGAGGGAAATTATTTGCTGTGCTTGTATTGTATTACCCAAAAAAGTTATGTTGTTTTTCTAATACCTCAGACGTAGTTGCTTCTTGGGGAAATCTACATTTTTCTCTGAAAGAGGTCTCCTGCAGATCTAAGGAAGTGGTAGAGTAAATTTCTCAGTGGGGAGTGATAATGAAGCTAACAACCAGTTTCCAGAGCGTAAATAGACCCTGGAAAATGGCTCTGATTGCATCCTGAGCAGGGGGAGGCAGTGGCATTGTAAAAATTGCCATCACCAACCTTTTGCTTTTGATTAGCCATTAATACTAGTCATCACAACAGGATGAAGGGTACTTAGGTAGAATTATGTCTAGAGAGCCTTCACAAGTGGACATCAGAGATAGCTTTTGGCAATTATCTCAAACTTACCTTGGAGGTTTATGAATAATTCAGAAGTTAGAATGATCTACATCAAATTTGGGGCAAAGGAGCTGAACAGTCACGCAGGCAACTGGGAGAAATCTGTTTTTGTCGTATTAACTTTTTATAGGCTTCCTATCCCTTTAGTCTCTAAGCATATTGCCATAACAAAGAAGGAACAAGGCAGAGAGAGATTCTCCTACCTCACTGTTAACTTTCATATGGAAAAGAGCTAAGAGTTTGAAGGGAGGATGCCTACTTAGTGAGGCAGGGGGAGAACAGTCATTCACATCTCAGGAAAGGTTGGTGGTTCTTTGCCTGTGAAGGTAACTCAAAGAGAGCCTTACACATCAGATTCTTTTGTAAAGGTGACTTCATGACTAAAAGATACTCTGAATGCTTTGAGTTATTGGGTCAGGACTACTTTGAAAAAAATTCTGATATCATCGCTATAGGAAAGCTAGGTGACACTGTGGATAGAATACCTGGCCTGCACTCAGGAAGTCATCTTCCTGAGTTCAAATCTGGCCTCAGACCCTTACTAGTTGTATGACCCTGGACAAGTCACTTAACACTGTTTCCCTCAGTTTCCTGATGTGTAAAATGATCTGGAGAAGGAAATGCAAACCATTGCAGCATCTTTGCTGAGAAAACCCCAAATGCGGTCCCAAAGAGTCAGACATGACTGTAAACAACTGAACAAAAAATATCACTAAAATATCACATTGTCAAGAGAATACTAGGAAGACTGATGGTGTGCTGGGTGAATCACTATAGCAAACTTGTGTGAGGACAAGGACTTGACTCACCCAGGAAAGAGAGAACTGTTTAGATCACAATGTGCACCGTGGAATGTAATATTCACATTAATCATATCACTGTCTTAATAATATAGAGGAATATTGTAATATAAATGAATTAGAAAATACATTGGGGTGAGTTTGATTCAAAATCTAGCAAATAATGGGAAAGTGAAATTATATTGTATAAGATTCTAGATTTTGAGTGGGAAGGGGCCTGATACATCATCTTACCTAACCACCACATTTCACAGTTGAATAATCCAGAGAGATTAAGTAATTTGTCTAAAATCACACAGGTAATAAAAGGTACAGCTGGGAGTCAAACACAGGTCTTCTGATTCCAAATCCAGTTCCCTTTGTTGGTACCGTGATGTTCTGATTCAGGATGCATTTCTAAATTGCTTATATTTCCTTGTTTTATATGCAAATACTCTTTAACCCTAAGTAGACCATAAGTTCCTTAAGGAAAAAGACTCTAGTGTCCTAATTTTCCTAGAACTGTTTTCTCCTACATAATTGACATCCAGTGAATATTTGTGGATAGAATAACTTTTAACCACCTTACTGTGACAGTGGCCCACCCTCATGTTTCACCTTTTTCTCTGACAACTGCAAACAAATCACTACTCCTGCTAATACAATAGGAAAGGGTATTTGATAGATTACTCTTTTGTTCCATTTTTATGACTTCCCAGATGAGAATTCCCCTATCTTTGACCACCATTCCCTATAATGTGTTGCTTCCCCTATTAGAATATATTCTCCTTGAGCACAGGAATTAAGTGCTTAATACATGTTTTCATTCATTCATTTTTTAATCTCTAAGTACAGCTTTAAATATTTCACTTCAAGTGAAGATTTGGGATTTTGCCAGTGTGAGTATCCCTCTGCTGAAGGAGATGCTGCTGATCCTAATGCTGTTCACATCTCACTAACCCTCAAACCTAGATCTCTGCTATCAGCTCTTTTTGTTTCCCGCTGTGCTGCGGAATCCCCGTGGAGATAATTATGCACCCAGGTCCATGAGGTCCAATGAAAAATTCATTTTATCTGAACCCAACTGGGCCCTTACTACCACACATCAAACCCTTTATTCTTTCCATTATAACTCTCTGTCATGCTCCTCATAGCAGCTATTCCAAAACTTGCCTTTCTCTCTTAAATGTAGAGCTGTGCTAGGTTATCTTATACTGGCTCAAGAGAGCTGATTGTTAAATTTTCAGTGTGGAAATATGCACCCTTGAAACTGGAAAACCAATTTCAATGCAAACCAGGGCATGATTTTTTTTTTATTAATTGCCTTGACTTAAGAAAGTGATTAACATAATGTTAATAATGTCAATTAAACTTAAAATGGTGTCATGCATATATACTACACTCCTCATAAATATGCATATATATTTATTATGCATATATATATATATTATACATATATGCATATAATAGCATTCATATATTGTTTTAAGGTTTGCCAAGTGCTTTACAAATATTATATCATTTGATCCTCACAACAATCCTGGAGGTAGGTGCTATTAATTATTCCCATTTAAAGGTGAGGAAAATGAGGGAGACAAAGGCTAAGTGACTCACTCAGGGTCACACAGATAATAAGTTTTATCTGAGGACTGATTTTTAATTCAGGGCTTCTTGACTCTGAAGTTCAGCTCTTTCTATAGGTATGTATGGATGCACATATGTATCTCCATCCAGAGCAACTATCCCCATGACTTGTACAAAATATACAGTGGATACTTAATTAATGTTTATTGAATTGGGTTGAATTGGAGTTCACGGCCAGACTGATGGCTAGGGTAGTTTGCAGCTGTTATAAGCTGAAATTGCTCTGGTACCTGGAGTGTCAGTGATGGAGGAATGAACCAGGACAGCAAACCTGAAGGAGCAGCCTGGAATGGATATCAGAATATAAATGAGTCAGCTAAGTTGCAGAATCAATACACAAACATTTATCCAGCACTTACTATATACCAGGCATTGTATTAGGGCTGGAGATGAAAACAAGAAAACCAACTACTCCACAAAATCAGTCTCTTTCCTTAAGAGGTGAACATTCTGTTGTATTCACATAAGGGACAACAGAAGAATGAGGATGCAAGCCAGCAGGCAGAAATCCAAGAGGTCAATCAGTAGTACATGCAGAAAAAGATAGATTGGCACATAATAGCATATACCTCTCCATAGCTCTTCCGACATTGAGTTGGGAAGCACTGATCACATCGTTTCCTGTTCCTTCCATCTAAAAGGGTACAGACTTCTTGAAGCAAGGGACTGGAACCCTTGCAGTTTCTGGGATCCATTTTCTAGATGTATGATGACTATAGGGAAGTCATTTAATCTCTCTGAACTTCAATTTCCATGGCTGTAAAACAGTATAATAATACTGTTCTTGCAATATCCACCTTAAAGAAGCTTTTAAAACACTTTTTAAACTTTAAGATGTTGACATTTGGATCTTCTCTCCTTTCTTTCAATGTGAAAGTCCTTTAATGAGTCAACACATTTTGCTTCTGTTCCATCCTCCTCACTACCTTCTTGAAATCTTTCAATCTGACTTCTGCCCTTGCAATTTGACTGAAATTATGCTTTTGAAAGTCCCTAATTACCTTCTTGCCAAGTATAATTGCCTTTCCCACAGCTCTTATTTTCTTTGATATCTCTAGGACATATGGCACTGTTGAATTCCTTGACACTAGGTTCCTCTGGCTTCCAACATGCTCCATTTATTTATCTCTCTACCTGTTCCTTCTCTATTGTCTGCTTATATCTCATCTTCCTCTTTCTCTCTAAATATGAGTGTTTTTTTTTAAATTACAGTCCTTGTCTCTTTCCCTATCTTGAAGTTTCACCTTTCTCCTCTATTTGAAATAGCATAGAGATCTATATTTTAATCCAGGCTGTAGCTTTCTATGTTTTTGCTTTTTGTACATATAGTACTATTTTTTTTTAAATCTATGAAATAAAGGTGGAGGTGGGTGAGAAATAATTTCTAAAGTTACTGCAACTTCTAGATTCCACAGTGCCAGGTCCAACTGCTCACCAAACCTGGAGGCTCATATTTCAAACTGCAATTTTCATTATGTCCCACCCATTAGCTTTCATTCTAATCTGGTTGGTTTACTTACTGTCCCACAGACATGAGGTTTATTTCTGCTTCCTTGATTTTGCTTATTTTTCATCTATACAAGAGGTCTTCCCCCACCCACACCCCAGGTCGTGTCCTCCTGCCCTTTTGCTTACCCAACTATTCAAATTGTACCCATTCTGCAAGAGCCATCTGAAGTATCCCTTCTTTTATGAGATTTTTTCAATTGTTATTGCCCAGCTTCTTCATTCTTTGGACTCATCCAGTATAAGATATACACCTTCTCCACTTCACACAGGTTTTAGTCATATCTTTGCCTATTCTGCAAGATCCATCTCAAATATACCATCTTTTATAAGATTTTCCTAATTGTTCTTGTCTATACTTATCTCTCCCTTCTTTGGACTTACATTTCCTCTATCACTCCACAGAGCTCTTAATTATATGTTCCCTTACCCAGTTACATTATGTATTTCATAGATGTGTATATTGTCTACCAAACTAGACTGTAAGCATCTGGAGGGAGACATATTTTCTTTTACATCCTCAAAGTGTGGTGATTTGTACAAAGTAGGAATTCAAGGTATACTTACAGATGAGGAAATATATACATACATACACACACACATATGTATGTGTGTATAGACATTTATATCATATCAGCAATGAACTCCAAAGACTATCAGAAAACATTTTAAAGAATAAAACCATTTATCATTAATCTGTCTTAGCAGATATTGGTATATTATATCATATCATGTTATATTGTTATGTTAATTCAACAAATAAATATATACATATACATTCATATTTGTGCATATATGTATGTACATGTGTGTATGCATATATATATACTATATACATATATAATCTATATATATATATATTTATCAAGAGTCACTATATTATAGGCACTGATCATGCAAAGATTCTAAATAAATAGTTATTTGCCCTCAAGGAACTTATATTCTAAAAGGAAATATAAAATAAGCTCATTAGTAAGTATTAAAAATACAGTAAGATTAATTGCCTAGAAATGGTTCAAAGTGCTATGAGGAAATAGAGATTAGTTTGGGCATGGATCAGCCAAAGGGTACACAGAGAAAGGAAAAAGTCAAGCTAGGCGTTGGAAGATAAAGATGAATTTCAGGAAGGAAAAATAACATAGGAAGGGGAGCAAAGTAGAGTGATAGTGATAGTGACTTTCAGGCATTGGGGATTGTGTGAGCAACGCCATAGAAGTAAGAAAGGTTCAGATAAGTTTAGAGAATGCTAAGATAAAATATGGAGCTCTGTCTCTATCAACCCTCTACTGAACTAACCATTATTAAGGCATTATGACTGCTGATGAAGGCCTAGAGCCCATATCCATTTGGCAAACTTCTAAAATAATTGATAAAACCCCAGCCGTGGCAGTTACCAGTAAAGGAGATATTTCTTCACATCTGTGGCTTATTTCCATGGAGCAAGAATAATTCTCTCATCCATAGCAATGGCAGCTTGTAGATGGACATTGCATGGTCCCTGTAATGACACTCTAAACTCTCGACAGATGAAATGGAAATCTGTCTTACTTAGTTGGAAATCTGACAACTGTTCAATGTCACTGGTTCTGCCATAATTTCTTGCTCAGCATCAAGGACCACAATATGCTTAGTCTCAGCCGTTGTTAGTGCAAGACAGTCTTTGACTGGGACATTCACCTGGTAATTTTGGCCTTTGTAGAGATTTCCTTTGATTACAAATGTTTAAATTTACCAACTGCTTTCTTGAATCAAATTGTATTAAGTATTATAATTTGGGATAGCTCTTAAATATGGATATATGAGGTACACATTTTGAAAAGCTATGGATAGTCTCATGTCTAATTGTTGACTGAATGAGAAATGTAAGGAAACTCCCCAAATGAAAAGGATAGAAAGAAGCAGGAAGTGTGATATATGTTTGAAATTCCTGTGTGTACAACCCTGCAAAACACAGATTAAGCTATAGATATGATCATTCCTTTTGACCAAAGTGAGGGGAGGAAATTACTTGTCATATATCTAGAGCTGAAAAGCATTTTGATGAGAGCGGTGGTTATTTGCCCAATATGTATAAAATGTAGGGCAAACATGGATAGGAGGCATAAAAGAATGGTTCTTAGTTATAACACTAGCAACAATAGTTTCCCTGTTACCTAGATGGAAATCTTGTTATTGTTTGCTTAGCATCAATACTAAGGCAGAGAAGTAGCCCATAAGGTAAGAATGCTGGATTTGGAGTCAGGGATACCTGAGTTCAAATTCTGTCATTGACACTCAGTTGTGGGACCCTGAGCAAGCTGCTTATCCTCTCCCAGCCTCAGTTTCCTCATCTGGAAAATAGAGATAAAAATTACACCTACCTAAATAAAATGAGATAACATGTATATGTTTTTGTTGAGTCATCTCAGTTGTGCCCAACACTTTGTGACTCCATTTGGGGTTTTCTTGGCAAAAATACTAGTTTGCCTTTTCCTTCTCCAAATCATTTTACCAATGAGGAAACTGAGGTAAACAGGGTTAAGTGATTTTCCCAGGGTTACAAAACAGCTATCAAGTGCCCAAGAACAGATTTGAACTCAGGAAGATGAGTCTTCCTGACTCCAGGCTTGGCACTCTATCCAATGAGCCACCTAGATGTCCCCACATATGTATAGTACTTTGAAAAACATAATGAGTTATATTTAGCTATAATTGTTATTATTATTAGCATTGTCATGATTATTACCAGACCTTATTCATGCCATTAAAGGAGATAACACAAGCCATAATCGATTAGTACCTGATCAGGGATATGTTCAGATGTAGAAAAGGCAAAGCAAATGTGTGGAAAGGCAGCTATCTCTGCAGACTGTGCTAGGCATGTGTCTGGTAGTCTGAATACGGTATGCAGTGTTTGTATTCCTTCTGAAAGAACAGGCAGACGTAAAGTTTGACCATTTCCTCTAAAGGATGGTGGAGAGGGACAGGAGAGGTACCATAGAACTGGAGACAGACAAATGTTGAACCAGTTTTAAGGAAAGGAAAGATAAGTCTGCAAACTAAAAGTTGGTGAGTCTGATTTTAATTTCTAGCAAAACTCTAATATGTATTATTAAAATATTTCTTAGTGACATCTAGCAAAGGAAGAGGTTATCAAAAAGAGCTAGCATGGACTTAAAAGAACCAATCATGTCAAACTAACCTCATTTCTTCTTTTTCTTTTTTTTTACTCTGTTTTTAAACTGATTAAACAGAGGATTATTATAGATATAGATTGTATCAACACATTTGTCTAAGTCCTCATGCTACTTTTTTGTAATAGACTAGAAAATCATAAAGGGACAGGAACACTTCCACATACAAAGAAGTAGGGAAAACTGAAAAAGAAAACATGTATCTACGGCACAAAATGTTTTTGTCAAATAAATATTAAATTTAATAAGGCAATACTAATATTGCCCTGTGTATCTCTTTCTGAATTTCCATCTATTCCTTGTGTGTCTTTTTCAAATGTTTCATTAATGGTCTTTTAAACCTTAAATCGCTATAAATGCTCCTCTTCATATTAAAAAAAAAACCTATCCCTTTTAATAAATAAATATAGTCAAACAAAACAAATTGTGTTATATTGGTTGGTCATGCTTATTTTGTACCTCTATTCTATTGACTTTATGCCAGAAGACATAATGCACCATTCATCATCAGTCTTCTGAAAATGTTATTGGTTATTGTATTTATCAGAATTCTTAAATTGTAAAAAAGATTATTTTCTTTTAATGATGTTCTGGTCATTGGGTAAATAGTACTCTTAATTCTGTTCATTTCATTCTACATCAGTTCATACATATTTCTTTAAGTTTCTCCGAATCTCTCTCTTTCTTCATTTCTTGAGACACAATGATATTCCATGACATATTTCGATTCTATTACTTTAATATAACAACAAAAAATGCTACTATGTTTTTCTAACATGGGTCATTTCCTTCTTTCTATGACGTCTGGGAGCAGGGGAAGACTGGTAGAGGTATAATTGTGTAAAAGGTATAAATAATTAATTTTTGTGGGGTATGTGGTTCTAAAGTAATTTTTAGAATGTTTGGCCAATTTATAGTTCTACTGATAGTGCATAAGTGGTGAATGTCCACAGAACTTCCAATATTTGCTACTTCCCTTAAAAAAACAACCAATCTTTACCAGTCTGAGGGGTATGAGATAGAATCTCAATCATTGTTAATGGGCATATCTCTTTTTATTAGTGATTTGTATTCTTTTTCATATCATTATTGAATTTCTTCCCATGAGAACAGCTTCTATTATTTTTTTAAATGGAATCTCTAGCATTCTCTAGAGAAACCATTATATCATCTCACCCATAAGTAAACATAATATTTTGGATATGGTCTGACCAAAGTATTATCCAACAGAACTATTTCCTCTCTTGTTCTCATTTGGGGTACTATGGCTCCCAAAGCAGCCTAGGAGACTAAGATCACATCAACTTTTTTTTTTGGGGGGGGAGTATATTCCACTATTGACTAATATTGCTTTTTTATTCCACTGAATTTGTAGGTTTTTTTCCCAAAGTAATATGTAGCCGTTCTTCCATATTGTACTTGTGAAGTTGATTTGTGAACCTGTGTTAGGTTTTACATTTATCTCTAATGAATTTCATCTTATTAGATTCATCCCAACTCTCTAGTGTATCTTAATAATTTTGACCCAATATTCATAGGTTTATAGACAGAACCTGAGGGACTTTTTTGAAAACTTCAGGTCCAACTGCCTTATTTTATTGATGAAGAGATTGTGGCTTAAGGACTTTAAAAGACTTATTCAAGGTCAGACAGCCTTCTCTTTGGACAATGCCCTCTTTTGTTCCTATTGGAATAATTGTCCTATGAAATCATTTTTAGATTTTTCATTCTTAAGAAATTCTTAAGCCTTCTGCACTTACTTTCCCATAGTATTTTTGTCTACCTAGTCCTATTTTGAACTCTAAGCTCTGTGTTGTTGAGATGTAGGGTGCATGTCATCATTCATTCCATTCTCTATTATAAAATATAAGTTAGAGGGATCTCTTTGTACTCAAGGTTTCCATCATTTTTATTTCAGCAACAAGTTTCTTCTTGTTGGTCAGAACCAGGTGCAGTACAGCTTTTCTCCACCTTTTGAAGGATTAAATTAATTAAACCCAAGTCAAGCTGCTCTGCTTTTGGCAGAGTAAGCTCTAGCAGATGTCCAGTTAATTGAAGTCCCTCATATCTACTATGTCATGTCTCTATGCCAAGCTTGTGATGTTACCTTAACTCTCATCAGTTTCTGGCTTCTATACTGGTCCTCTCTAGTTTGCCCCATGATGATATTGCTGTTTTTTTCTCCTTCTACTCATCTTCCTTTAAATGTTCTTTTTCATATTTTACTCTGTTTCACGGATTTCCTCACATTAGTATATCATCTTAATATGGAATGATATCCATTTGTTATCATATATTCACATGTCCCTATATCCATTATCAATATATCATCTTACTTTCAAAAAAAGTACAGATCTGTATTCTAATCTTTATTCCCATCATAAGTCTCATTAACAATCTGATGTCAAATTTACTTGCTTGCATAGGTTATAAGTTGTAGGGTGAGGAGTCAAACCCTGGTTCTTCGATTCTACAACTTTTTACCATACTATATTGACTCCTATTTCAGGGACTTATTCTTTATGAAGACCAAACTGTCCATCTCTTTAGCCATTGATTGTTTTCATTCTTTTTTTGTATCCAGTATATATTTTTGTTCGTATTTGTCCTTATTAGTATTGTCTTAGATTGTGAAGTCCATCCTGGGGAGGAACTACATTTGAATAATTCTCTTTGTGTAGCCAGAAAAATTGGCACTACACACAGTTAGCTTCTTAAAAATTCTTTTTGATGATGATAAGTTATACTGAATGCTGTGGATAGGAAAAAAAAATCCATAAAATCTACAAGTGATGGAAAGGCTAAAAACTGACCTTTTAAAACAGTATACTTTTAAACAGTGCAGCTATAGAATAACTGTTGCTTTGAAAACTGAGTTAACAGAGATGTCTCAGCAGCTACATCCTGGAATCCCAATGAGTCAGTAGGCTTTTTGTAGTGTTGGATAGGAAGGGGTTTTCATTGCAATATGTTCACTTATTGTGTTTAGTTATTGGTCTTTTTAGTTTTAAAATACTGAAAGGGAAAACAGCTCAGAGGTATGACCCCCCCAAAATAAAGATAAAGAAAGGCTCTATAATTTAGAGGCAAATGAATCAGAGCCACATTAGGTAAGGGAGTGCTTTGGAGTATATCTCAAATGCTAAATAATTTGGGAAAACAAAAATAATATTTGATATTAATAGAGTGCTTTAAAGTTTTGAAAAGTATTTTACATACATTCCATCGTTCACTTCTATAGAGTGGTTTATATTCTACAAAGTCTTTCTTTAAAGTCCTTAGCTGGGGCGGAGCGAAGATAGCGGAGTGAAAGCGGTGACTTCTTTGAGCTCTCCCTAAAACTCTTCCAAATACCTATAAAAAATGGCTCTAAACACATTCTAAAGCAGCAGACCCACAAAGAGATGGAGTGAAACAAGTTTCCAGCCCAAGACAACCTAGATGGTTGATCAGAAGGTATATCACACTGGGCTGGGAGAGGAGCAGAGTTTGGCATGGGTGCAAAGGCTGCAGTGAACCTGCAGCAGGTCTCAGAGGACTGAATTACTGAGAGCTGTGGTGGTTTCCAGACCTCTTAACCCACAAATGCCAAAAACAAATTAGAAGGTCAGTGGGAAAAGTCTGTTTCTGCAGTGAGAAAAAAGCTAGGTCTCAGCCCCAGTTCCCAAGCTGGGTGCTGGGATGGTGGCTGTTCCTGAGATTCCGACCCACAGCCTGAGGGGGAATTGAGTGGCTGATCAGAAGGGGATTGCAGGGATCTCTTTGCCAGTGTTAAGGCAGTAATCCCTTGCTTTGCTCTTGCTTAGATATGGGTCACAGTTCTGAGGGGCGGTCCTGGGGCAAGGAGGAGTACTGGTGTGGTGGAGCTTGTAGTGGCAGTGAAGAGTTCCTCCTCACAGTTCCAAGACAGAAAAGAGTACTTGTGGTCACTCACAGACCACAGCACAGGCCAGGAAAGGAATAAACACCTCTCCCCTTATCAATACCACCTTGGAAGAACTAAAAAATTACAGGTCCCTACAAGTATCTCTGAAAACACCTGGCCAAACCCCAAAGCTTGGGACAATACATTCTCCACATTGGAAGCAGACCTCTAACTTAATAAAGAGTTTATAACTCAAGTAATTGGCTGGGATCATGAGCAAACCTCCCAAGAAGTGTCAGACCATAGAATCTTTTTTTTGGTAACAAAGAAGATCAAAACATACAACCAGAAGAAGACAACAAAGTCAAAGCTCCTATATCCAAAGCCTCCAAGAAAAATATGAATCAGTCCTAGGCCTTGGGAGAGCTCAAAAGGGATTTTGAGAAGCAAGTAAGAGAAGTAGAGGAAAAACTGGGAAGAGAAATGAGAGTGATGCAAGAAAATCATGAAAAACAAGTCAACAGCTTGCTAAAGGAGACCCCTCAAAAAATACTGAAGAAAATAACACCTTAAAAAATAGCCTAACCCAAATGGCAAAAGAGGTCCAAAAAGCCAATGAGGAGAAGAATGCCCTAAAAAAAAACTGGCCAAATGGAAAAGGAAGTCCAAAAGGTTACTGAAGAAAATACTTCCTTAAAAATTAGAATAGAGCAATTGGAAGCTAGTGACTTTATGAGAAATCAAGACACTGTAAAACAAATCCAAAAGAATGAAAAATTAGAAAACAATGTGAAATATCTCATTGGAAAAACACTGACCTGGAAAATAGATCCAGGAGAGAGAATTTAAAAATTATTGGACTATCTGAAAGCCATGATCAAAAAAGAGCCTAGACATCATTTTCAAGAAATTATCAAGGAAAACTGCCCTGATATATTAGAACCAGAGGGCAAAATAGAAATTGAAAGAATCCACTGATCTCCTCCTGAAAGAGATCCCCAAAGGAAAACTCCTAGGAATATTGTAGCCAAATTCCAGAGTTCCCAGGTCAAGGAGAAGATATTACAAGCAGCCAGAAAGAAACAATTCAAGTATTGTGGAAACACAATCAGGTTCTACGTTAAGGGAGCAGAGGGCATGGAATATAATATTCCAGAGGGCAAAGGAGATAGGATTATCACCAAGAATCACCTACCCAGCAAAACTGAGTATAATCCTTCAGGGGAAAAAATGGTCATTCAGTGAAATAGAGGACTTTCAAGCATTCTTGATGAAAAGACCAGAGCTGAATAGAAAATTTGACTTTCAAATACAAGACTCAAGTGGAACATGAAGAGGTAAACAGGAAAGAGAAATCATAAGAGACTTATTAAGGTTGAACTGTTTACATTCCTGCATGGGAAGATGATATTTATAACTCATGAGAACTTTGTCAGTATTAGGCTACTTAGAGGGAAAAATTACATGTATGTGTGTGTGTGTGTGTAGTGTGTAGATAGATAGATAGATAGATAGATAGAGGGCACAGGGTAAGTTGAAGATGAAGGGGTTATATATGGAGAATAAAATTAAGGGGTAAGAGAGGATTATATTGGGAGGAGAAAGGGAGAGGTAGAGGTAGAATGGGGTAAATTATCTCACAAAAAAAACAGAAAAGAAAAGGTTCTTACAGTGGAGGGGAAGCAGGGCAAGGTGAGAGGGAATGAGTATATCTCATTCTCATAGGACTTAGCTTAAGGAGGGAATAACATACATACTCAATTGGGTATGGAAACCTGTCTTACCGTACAGGAAAATAGGGGAAGAAGACAAGAGAGCAGGGGGGTGATAGAGAGGAGGGCAGATTGGGAAAGGGGTAAGCAGAGGAGGGACAGGGTCAAAAGAAAGAATAGAATAAATTGGGGGCAGAATAGGATTAAGGGAAATAGAGTTAGTTTTTCACAACATGACTACTATGGAGGTGCTTTGCATGGCTGCACCTGTATAGCCTGTGTTGAGTTGCTTGCCGTTTCGGTGGGGGTGATTGGGGGGGAGGAAAAGACAGAATTTGGAGCCCAAGGTTTTAAAAACACATGTTTAAAATAATGTTTTCACATGCAACTGGGAAATAAGAAATACAGGAAATGGGGTACAGAAATCTATACTGCCCTACAGGAAAGTAGAAGGGGAAGGGGATAAGAGAAGGGGGTAGAGATTCAAGGGAAGGCAGACTAGGGGAAGGGATATTCAGAATACATGCCATCTTGGGGTGGAGGGAGGGGCGAGATGGGGTGAAAATTTGGAACTCAAAATCTTGTGGAAGTAAATGGAGAAAACTAAAAATAAATAAATTTAAAAAAATAAAGTCCTTAGTTATAACTAGTTGAGTATAAGATATATAAAGAATGGAAGATAATCTCAGAAAGTTCCCTGGTGGTCTGAGTGGTTAGGATTCAGTGCTCTCACTGCTACCAGGATTAGATTCCTAGTCAGGGAAAGACATTTGGGCTAGCTTGATGGCACAGTGGATAAGAATGCCTGACCTGAAGACAGGAAGACCCGAGTTAAAATTCAGCTTCATATGCTTACTAGCTGTGTGATCCTGGGCAAGTCACTTAACCCCAATTTAACCTCAGTTTCCTCTTCTGTAAAATGATCTTGAGAAGGAAATGGCAAACCACTCCAATATCTGCAAAGAAAACCCCGAATGGGGTCATGAACAGTCAGACATGACTGAAACTACTGACCAACCATCCTTAGGCGGGAAGCCACTAGCAGCTGAAGGGGCCAGAATTGGTCTCCTACAGACAGTAATTCTTGAACTTAGTCTTGAAGGAAGTCAGCGTCTGCTGTGAAAGACAAATGAGAAGACTCTAAGATATGGAGAAAGACTTTACAAAGGCATAAAAATGGGAAATGGAAAATTGTGAAGAAAAGATTACTATAGCTAGACTATAGAGTTTGTGGTGGTGTGATATGTAAGAAACCTGGAGAGGTAGAAAGGGGCTAGATGCTGAAGAGCTAAATGTAAACAAAGCTTTTGCAACTTGATGTAATGAGAGTCCCTGAACTTTAGAAGGAAACAATCTTGGAGAAGATAGGTATCAGAATTCTGCTATTGGGTGTCAGAATTCAAACTCAGGTTTTCTGATTCAAAACTACTGTTACAATAGCTTGTTCACTCTCATGCTATGGAATATCACTTAAGCATACTGAAAAACAAAATAAATACATAAATAACTAAACAAATGGACGAACGAACGAACGAACGAACGAACGAATGAATGAATGAATGAATGAATGAACACCCAGTGGAACTTGAACAAATAAGAAAATTGAGTAAGGTCAAAGTTAAAAGAAGTCATTCACTTCCAGCTTTAAAAATTCTGTAATTCCTAAGAAAATCCTATGATTTAAGAACTAGGCTGTTTTCATGTATCTTACAGAACTGAGGACCCATCTTACTTTGGCATCTGGCCATAAGGCTGTTTCTAGATACTTGCCAAATCATCAGATTTCTATCCTGATAATAGATCATTGTAATATCCTTGGTAAGCTCTGCATGATTACAATAAATTAACAGCAGACTCATTTGAACCATTAAAAATTATGATGATTATTATCACTACTATTAATAATAACTTTTCTTTCACTGGGCAGATTTTTTAAAACTTTTCAAAGAATGTTCTCCTTTACATTGCTTCACTTGATCCTATCAAGAATATTGTGAGGTAGTCAAGATAGGAATCGCTATCCTCATTGTACAGCAGAGGAACAGAAATAGGGAAATAGTCATAAGGTAAAGTCACATCATGAGTATGTGATATTATGACTTCTAGGTTAGTATTCTTTTCCAGGAAAAAAAGAATGGAGGAAAAAGTTTGTAAAACTAATTCTGAGTCAAAAGCGATGTTTTATTTATAAATCACTGTACAATATCACAGTAATTTCACTGAGTTGTTATAAATTAAATGAAGTTTTAACATATTTAAAATGAGATTATTTAAATTAAATGACATTGGTAGATAATTTATTCTATAATGAAAAGTACACTTGATTCGGACCCAGGAGAGTTGGATTTAAATATCATATTTGCCAGACATTGCCTGTGTGACCTTAGGCAAGCTACCTCTCTAAGACCTAGTTTCCTCATTTTGAAAATGGAGATAATAATAACACCAGTGAGATACAGCCTGACTTGGAGCAGAGAAGAGCTTCTTAACCTTGCATGTATATGTGTGTGTGAGAGAAAGAGATAGACCCCTTTGGTAGTGGCAGTCTGGTTCAACTTATGGACTCCTCAGAACAATGCTTTTCTTTAAGTAAATAGTATCTTTTCCAATTACACGTAAAGATAGTTTTCAACAATAATTTTCATAAGGTTTTTGAGTTCTGAATTTTTCTCCCTCCCTCCCTCCTCACGACGGCAAACAATCTGATATAGGTTATATCTATGCAATCATGTTAAACATATTTCCATCAGAATAATGCTTTTAAGTTAAAAAATATATTGTATTATAGAATAAGTAAATCATATCAAAATGCAGTCAATTATATGTACATACACATGTTAACACATATGTACACATGAATATATCTAGATATATTTGCGTGCACACATACATGCATGCATACACATATATAGGGTGTGTGTGTGTGTGTGTGTGTGTGTGTGTGTGTGTGTGTGTGTGTGTGTTCATAGACTCCAGATTAAGGATCCCTGACTTACAGAAAAGAAGGCTGACTTTGGAGTCATGTTAGTTGAATTATGTTCTTAAATACTATTTTTAAAACTGAAATTAACAGACAACAGCATTATGAAAGATAATTTTCTGAGAGGAGTAATTAAAGACTATAAAATAAACTTAACACCTTTAAAAGATCAACAAAAAATTTAGTTCATTCTATATCAATATCATATATCCATGCTTATCTGGCTGTCCCTTTACACAGAGTGAATTTAGGTACATATATACTTAGTGACAGAGCTGGGCCTAGAGAATCTATTCTGGGTCTATGAATCCCTGAAGAAAATGTTGTAAGCCTTAAAATTATACACATATATGTATGTGTGTATGTGTATGTATGTGTATATGTATATATATATATATATATATATATATATATATATATACATATACACATACACACACATATATACATACACACACATATATACACACTTGAATAATACATATATACATATATGTGTGTATGCATGTGTATATACATAAATACATGTGTTTGTATGCAAGCTGCTTCTGTTACTGACTTTCTCAGAATATGGAAGAGAATTTCTGATACCAGTAGTAAGATTTAAGTTCAATATTTGTAAAATCTGCCTAGTATTGTTGCAGTTCTTTTTACTAGTTATATATATATATATTATATATTAATATTAAGAATCAAATAGCAAGTTCACAAGAAGTAGAAACAATTCCATTTTTTCTTGTACTCCTGGAACCCAGCACTTTACAGATTTCCTCCCTGCTGGAGACAGTTTTGGACCTGTAATTTGTCTGTGTGTGGAGCTCCCTGCATGGAAACTATCTCCACCAAGGTCCATCCCCAACTCATTTCTAATTTATAATCTTAGAGAGATGCCTGGGGCATGAAGAGGTTAAATGACCTTTTGTTCAAGGTCAAATTATTAGTATGTGTTAGAGGCAGGTCATCTTGGCTCCAAGCTTGGCCTTTTCTCCATTGCCCCACCCTATCACATAATTACCTTTCACAATATGTATGCTGAAATTGGTAGAATTTAATCAATATTTGTTAAATAACAAATCGTATTTCTATGCAAAAATTACATAGGACATTTAACTTAATGAGACATCAAACAGAGAAAAACGTAGTTCAGTAGGTTTGCCTCGCTGTTTAAAAAAAATTCTCTAGCCGATTTTGTATGATGTTGTTAATTTGTTTTGAATCTAGTAATATACTGTTCTATTATCTGAGCTAATGGAGGAGCAAAGATTGGTGGGACTGATGGTATCTCATTGGTCAAATTAAGACTGTAAACCTAATGTTTTTTGAAGACTATTGACCAGGATGGAAAATCACTTGCCCACTTACTAATCTTGGCATGGTAAGGGGTTGACCAGGAGAAGTTAGTTTTATTCTCTAAATGCAGAACATGAAAATATAGACAGTTCAATGTTTAGTATGCAGGGAAGTGTTTTTTTTTGGGGGGGATGAGAAAAATATTATTTGAATAAATTAACAATATCCATTTTTGACAACAACACTGAATACAGTAAGTGCTCTGCCACATATATACCAATTATAATGGCCATATCTTTGGAAGCATTATCATTTAAATGATATCATCTTGTTCTTCTCCGAGAGAAAGAAAAATGAGAAACCATAGAATGCTTCATATAGACAAAAGCTGAGAAATAGTGTATATGGCTACAGAAGAACATCAATAGGACTTATTTGCCTTCTTTCCTACATTGAGGAATTACAATGCCAACCTCCTCAACCAGCAAAGGTCACACAAAGTATAATTACTCACAAATGTCTCTAACTTATGCTAATAAATTCATATATCTTTAGAAAGAGCTATAAAAATATATTGAATATTCTGATTTTTCTCCATCCTTACCATTGACCTATATATGCAGAATTAAGCCTCTCTTCCATTCGTAATTATTTGTAAACCTTTTCTATACCATGGAGTCATTTTTTATTGTGAAGATGATGATAATGATGATTAACAAGTTATATTAACACAAATGGTCGTCTTTGAGAGTTGCTGTTCCAAGTTCTTAGTTTAGTCTCTCAATGGAATCAATTGTGATAGAACAAGATAAAATATTTATGGCATATAAATAAAAAAGTACATTGCAAGCACAAATTCTTTACATTATTTGAAATAAACAAGAAAATACTGACTAGGACTCCATATCAATTTGTAATGTGGAAGGCTATCTCAAAACTCTCAATATACAAAGTGTTTGAATTTCCAATAAGTGGTCACCTAGATAAAATAATACAGCTTTTTTAATTAATAAAATTAAGTTTATCATGCAAGTAGCAAATTGATTGGAGTAAAACCTGTAGGCAGGCTTTTTTAGGAAAGAACAAATGCATAATCAAAATCCCTGACATCTTTCTATCTGAAAGCAGCATGGTGTCAAAGTGAATAGTAAATTGGATCTGGAGTCAAACAGACAGGTTCAAATCTCACCTTAAATGCTGCCTATCTGTGATCTTGGGTAACCTTTCTTTGCCTTGGTTTCCTCATCTTTAAAATGAGGTGGTTAAAATGCTATAATTCTCCTGGATTTTTCCCTGAGTGAAATTTTAAATCACTAAATCTTAGAGTTTGGAGGAATCCTAGAAATTAAGAGCCACTTAATTAAACCTCCTCCTCTGTACATGAATCTCCTCTATAAAATTCCTGGGAAGGAGACAGTCCTCTAGCTATTTCTTGGAATGGGAGAGATTACAGATTCCTCGAAAACAGGGATCATGTCATCTCTTCTAATTTGTATGGCCAGCACCTAGCACTGTGCTAGGCACATGGTAGGTGCTTGATAAAGGCTTGGTGAATGATGGAGGTTTTACTAATTAACGAGGCACTCCATGATGTTATTCGATAGCTCAAACTGTTAGCAAGGTCTTCCTTTTATTGAGCTGAAATGTGGTGTCCCCTATAAGTTGTACCCATGGATCCTCACTCTTCATTATGAAGCCACACAGAATATTTCATCTCTTTCACATCACGGTAATTCAAATATGCACATGAGAAATTGTTCTGGAAGCTATGTCTGAGACATCCTAAAATAATTCCCTAAGTAACTAAATAGACTCCTTGACACATAGGTGCTTAATAAATGACTATTGACTAGAATTCTAAAAAGGATAAATTATATCATAGATCATAGCATAATAAGATTTAGATCTTGAAGGGAATTTATGCATCATATAGTCAAGCAATTCATAAATTTGTTCCGGGATCCCCTGAAAGTATCTATGATACTTTTGGAGGTCTGTGGGGTCAAAACTATTTTCATGGTAATGCTAAGATATTTTAATCTCGTGCATGGTAAATATCAAGAGATAACTTTTAATCTGATAAATAACCCATAGAAACTAAAGCTTTTGGGTGGACCATAATACTTTTTTTAAAAGTATAGCATAGCATAGCATAGCATAGCATAGTAAAAATAGAGGTCCTGAGACCAAAAAGTTTGAGAATTGCTGATCTAGTCCAACCCTTTTATTTTACAAACGAGGAAACTGAGGCTAAGCTTGATGAAGTGACTTCACAAGGTCCCAAAGATGGTCACAGAACAATGACAGCAATAAAAACAAACTCATGTTTGTATACCCCTCTAAGATTTTCAAAGCATTCTATACACATTTATCTCATTTAACATCAAAGCTAGATTTAACCTAAGCCCTCTGACTCCAAATCTAGTGATCTCTCTCCATTTTAATGTAGATCATGCAACCTATAACTGGCACAGGGGTAACATACAATGATCACTTCCCTGAATGTCCCACCTTCCTTTCAGCCTTCCTTTCTTCAGGCTAAGTAGTCCCATTTTAAAATAAGTAAGTCATTTGGAACTGAGAAGGCAACCCACTGTTTGTCTATAAGGCAGAACAGAAGGAGAGACAGGATCATCAATATTTTTGAATTTCAATATTGTTGAAAGGCAAAGCAGATCATCCAGTGTTGATAAACAGATTTATATAATTCACAATGCCATTTTCCCAAACCAGAGGTAATGTGAGATGCATAAAAATGCCACCTGGACCAGAGATTAGGGAGGTTTAAAGAGAATGAAAGAATAGCTTGGGAAGAGAAAACATTGCTCAGTTGAGCAGACATCTTTGCTAAAGCATGAGTCCACGTTTCATGTGAAATTGGGATGTGCTGAAACAATGCACCAGTCATACATATTTGATATACTGAAGGGTAAAGGACACAATAGAAAACATCACATAAAAAACAAAATACCAGAATATAAGGCTTTGAGGAAAGGGAGAAAAATCAACAGACAATGAAAGAGAAACAACCTAGCATGCATCTACATGCAAAGGCATTCCTATGACCATATGATCACAATTTGAATTATTAACCTAGAATACAAAGCTCTTAGCAAAATTAATTAGTGACTCACAAATATATTTTGCATAACAAGTAAGGGATTAGGAAAAGGTGGAACGATTTCACCTGCTTGGGAAAATCAACATTGGAAAAGTGACAAATTAATGAATTGCTTGCAAAGTTCTCAGAGACCCTCTGATTTTAGGTACCAGAGATCCAAAGTATAGTCCTAGCATATGAACCAAGTGCAGTTTTATCAGTGTAATTAAAGTCAAGACAGAAATAATACTAATACATGGGAAGACACTTTTAGTGATCAAATAAGGAAGGAAGAATTAAAATAGGTGGGTCCTTCAAAACCTTGCAGAAATTCCTGACCTCTTAACTTAGATTATTGCAATAGCTCCTAATTTGTCACCCTGCTTCAAATCTCTCCCCTCTCCAATACATTCTCCACACAATTACAAATGATCCTCCAAAGAACAGGTCACTTTACTGCTCAATAAACTCCAGTGGCTTCCTATTACCTCTGTGGTCAAATATAAACTTCTCTGTCTGGCCTTCAATAGACTGGCTCCAATCTACCTTTTAAGTGTTATTGTCCACTGACCGTCCTTCATACACAGCCAAACTCACCTTGTCATTGCTGATACACAACCTTTTAGCTACTCTCTTGGATCCTGTGCAAAGGCTTTGCTTGTGCCTGTGATATGCCCTCTCCTCCTTTCTGCCTCTTGTCATTTCTAGCCTAGCTGATAGTGACTCCCCTAGCAATTTGCCTCGTATTTATTTTGTATATACTTATATGTGTTGTCTCTGCCAATAGAATGTAAGCTCTCTGAGGGCATGTGGTGCTTCATTTCTTTTCTGTATCCCCAACAGCTAACACAGTACCTGATGCTTAATAAATATCTATATATTCATTGGTTGATTAGTTGTAAAAAGTTAGGATTGATAATAGTAATAGCTAACATTTAAATAGTGTTTACCATGTGCCTGGCACTATGCTAGATCCTTTATAATTATTTTCTTGTTTGATCCTCATAATAACCTTGGGAGGTAGGTGCTATTATTATCCCCATTTTAAAAATGAGGATACTGAAGGAAAAATAAATTAAATGTTAATCAAATGGTTAAGGCCAGTGTCACAGAACAAGTAAGTATGTGATGCTATATTCGAACACAGACCTTGCCAAGGACCAGTGCTCAATCCACTGTACTGTTGTGGTCTGAGAGGTTCAGAGGTCCCTCAATGACCAAAGTACAGGACGGGTCTTATGGGAATGAATTCCCAGACTCAACCAATCTTTTAGTCAAATTGGCAAAGGTTTATTATTATACTATTCAGTGGGCAAAAGTTCTTAAGGAACCTGCAACCTCAGAGGAGTTTAGTTAAACTTTATAAAAGATAAATTATAGTAAAACATGTGCCAAATATGCTAACTAGGTGATTCAGAGTGGGATTAGGGAGTGGTTAAGGAGTGGTCAATTCTTAAAGGAACATGCACTTTTTGTATCTACCATTTCAGCATTTTACCCAGGGTTCACCAAGAAAAGCTCAAGGAGGGGCTACAGGGAGATGTGGTTTTTAGGTCTGCTAAGTCTCTAATTTAACTAGTAGTCAGGGAAGACTGAGGGTTGTCAAGTCTGCCACCAATCAATGGCTTGTTTGACAAGATAGACATAGGGAGTATACATATGTCATAAGTCTAGAATACATATAATGAGGAGTCCAGGATGCAAATAATGAGGTAGGGAGTTGGGAAAGACAGTCTAGTGGGTATGAGTATCTTTACAACTTAGTACAAAGCCAGTTAAGACTAATAATTCTTGAGGTTTGTAACTGCACCAAGGAGAGAGATAAGTATGTTTTTGAGGTCCACTTATGAGTAACTGCTGGCCATAATGTCCTTGGACTGGGAAGAAACTGCCAAGGATAGTGTTTCTGAGGCTAGGGAGAAATATGGTCTTGGAATTGGGGTCCCAGTACAAGCACCCAAGCACCTCATCAGTGCCACCCAGCTGCCCCATGGACAGACAGAAGGATAGATAATGATAGATAACTTCAAACTGCACAAGGTGCTCTCTACATAGTACCATGAGTTAGGTATGGCAAATAACCCCAAAGACAAGTACAATGAGGTTCAGACAGTTAAAGCAATTTGCCCACATCACAAAGAGAATTAGCAACAGATAAGAAGCTATATCAATCTGATGGTGCTTCTAAGACAGGGGTACTTACCCCATTTTTATGTCGTGGACCCCTTTGGCAATCTGACAAAGCCTGTGGAAACCTTTTGAGAATAATGTTTTTAAATAATTGAAAGAAATGCTAAATTTCAGTTATTGATTAATGAAAATAAAGCTGTAATTTTCCCTATCAAAGTTCAAGGGTCTCCTGAAATCTATCCATGGCCATTTATTATCTCCAATGATTAAGATTTCTACAGTCTTCTTTGAAAAGGAAGGACAAACCACAATCTGTGAGTAGTCCAAGGTGCCTGAATCGGGACCCAGCTGGCCAGTCATGTTGGGCTCGTTATCTTCGGTACTTAGGACAACACTTGACAAGCAGAAGGAATTAAAAAATATACTTCTTAACTGAGTGACTAAATGCCAAAGAAAGAAATTGTATTTTATTCTGAAGGCAAGAAGAAGCTACTGGAACTTAAGGAGGAGGCATATGAAATGGTCAAAACTGTGCTTCAGGAAAATCACTTTGGCAACTATGTGGAGAATGAATTGGAGAAGGGAATAATGAGGTATTGAGAATAGATAGATTATTGCAAAAGTCCAGGTAAGAGGTCTTGATACTAAAGCTAGACAGGTGGCTGTGTAAGTAGAGAGAAAGGGGATACATGTGAAAGATGTTGTGTAAGTGGAATTGACAAGGTTTAGCAACTGACTGGTTAGAGGGATTGATGGGGAGTGTAGTTGGAAATAACTGAGGTTTTGAATCTAGTTAATTAGAATAATGGTGATACTTTGAAAAGAAATAGGGGTGTTAGGAAGGAAGAAGGGTGCATGTGGGGGGGAGATAATCATCTCTCTTGTCTATGTTGCACTTGACATGCTTATGTGACATCATATGAAACATCTAATATGTAGCTGGTGATATGGTACTGGGCATCAGAAGAGATGCTACAGTACATATATAGATCAGGAATCATATGTTTGAAATTATAATCGATCCTATGAGAGATCAAGATTTTTGGCCCAAACGTACAGAATCCTATAGAATTAAAAATGTTGCTGCTGATGATTTTGAATTCAATGCTGTTAATCTCTGTGGAAATTTGTAGAACAAAAAAAAATTGTTGCTGGACTGGATATGATCAAAATATATCCCAATTTAAAAAAAGAAAAAGATGAAGATGGATCACAAAAACCCTAACTGGTGAGCATGATATTAATTCAAGGCAAAATTTAATAACACGTTATTAATTAAAGAGCTTAGGGGTACTTTGAAAGAGAAGAGTGATCCTTGGGAACCAGAATATGCATTCTATAAGACCAAATCATTCCAGATTACTTTTTTTTCCCCCTGTCTCTGTGTCTCTGTCTCTCTCTCTCTTTCAAAAGTTTCTGAGACAGGTAAATAAAGGAAATATTGTAGGCATTGCATATTTGACTTTAGCCAATGATTTGAGAGTATTCCATATCATTGTAGACAATGTGAAGAATGTAGAATAGAATCAATGATAATACAGCTACTTGCGTTCATATTTAGATATTAATAACCAAAAGTGCTGCTAATACACTGATGTGAAACTCAGGAAAATAAGATGGAGCACTCCTTACCCTTATTCTGTCAATCAGTGTGTTTGGGTTTTTTTATTAGTGATTTGGATGAGAACATTGGCTATATAAAACTATGTATGACACAAAACTTGGAGAGATAACTAATACTCATTGTGACTGTAATTTAATAAAGTAGGAACACAGAAATGTAACTTCAATCAATAAACATTTTCTTTTTTTTTGCTTTTTGGTGAGGTGATTGGGATTAAGTGACTTTCCCAGGGTCACACAGCTAGGAAGTGTCAAGTGTCTGAGGCCAGATTCGAACTCGGGTCTTCCCGACTCCAAGGCTGGAGCTCCATCCACTGCGCCACTTAGCTGCTCCAATAAACATTTTTAAGCACCTACAATGTGCCACATATTATGTTAAATGCTAGGGATATAAAGAGAGGAAAAAAGATCACTGTTCTTAAGGAGTTCACTGTATAAAAGGGGAAATAGCAATGTATAAACAAGCTACATACAAACCAAATAAGAAATAACTGACAGAAGGAAGGCACTAGAATTATGAGGGATTAGGAAAGGCTGTGTATAGAAGGTGAGATTTTAGCTGGAAAGCAAAGGAAGCCAAGGGAGCCATGTGCATCTAAACTACAAACTTTCACAAAATGTAAACTTGTTCAGGACCTTTACACCATATTTATCAAGCTGATCATAAGCAAAGACAGATGCAAACACGGCATGGCGTATTTTTTCATAACATATTCATAGCATCTCCTACCCGTGAAAACGGACTGGGTTGGAAGATGGAGTGTATTAATTTTGGAAAAGTCAGGAGGTCAGTGTCACTGGATCAAAGAGTAGGGGTGTTGGAAGTTGGAGGATACGGTGTAAGAAGACCAGAAAGATTGGTTCGGGTAGGTTAAGAAGGGCTTAGAGACAGCATGTTACATTGGATACAGGACCGGCCTTGGAATTAGGAATACTTGGGCTCTAGTCCCACTCTTAACACATACTGGCTATATATGTGACTTGACCCTTCGCAAGTCACTTATTCACTTGATGTCCCAGGCAACTGTTTAAGACTAGAAGTTGTAAAACAGGTGCCCATCTTCATTGGTAGAGAGAGTTTTCTGTGTCAGTAAAATCATAAATCCTGTCCAACAAAACCCAACCCCAAACAAAATAAAGCTACCATGCATAATTTACTCTGTGATAATGTTATAATGAAAAATGCCATGCCATGCCATGGCTGTAATCTATCTTTGCTTATGATCAACTTGAAAAATGTGGCATAAAGGTCTTGTACAGGTTGAAGTTTCGTTGATAGTTTATAGTTTAGATGCAAGGGGAAATTATGTACACTACACATGTTTCGATGGATGCTTTATTTTCATTTTGGAACAATTGATTTAAATATGAATGAAAAGTTCGAGGACTATTCCTTGGTGAAAATTATTTCATTGTGACCAGCAGTTATAGAGAAATTCCTGCTGTGATTTGACTGCATTTCATTGAACAGATTAGGATAAGAAAACATCTCTTTCACCATATGGAGGTACCAGTTATTACTTAGCCACATTACTGTCTCCCAATACAGCTTCTCTGGGTAGGATGCAAGCAGAAGGAATATATTAGAGCTGAAGTTTGTGTAAAAAGAATGCTAATGGCTGATTTTTCTCTCAGAGTAATAAAGTGGCAGAAAATGAGGGATGTTCCTGAAAAGTCAGTCAAGTCCTTAAGTTGCTGGAGTCTAGCCGGGGGAAAGAGAGGGGAAAAAAATAAAGATGATGGTAGAAGGGACTAAAGAAAAGCAAGAAGCAAAAGTAATGGGAGAAGAGAAGAAAAATACAAAAGCTTTGTCTAGGGAAGCAAACTGAGATTTACCTGGAGAGGTGGCCAGTGGAAAATATCTTGCTGTTTATAATCCTGCTCCTATTATCCTGTAGGCTGCTGGGTGACCTTTTGGCAGAAGTCACTCTTTGTTCTTTGTGTGATTATGTCCACAGTGGCTATGCTATTAATTTGGGTGTCAAGAATAAAGGTTTGGCTTCAGACTGGAGGAAAAGAGAGCCAGGAAAACAATCTACACAATGACTATGACAATGCAAATGACAAGAACAATAAAACAAAGCATACTCTGGGAAATGGCAGTGGCCTATCTTGACCCCAGAGAAGAGATGAGAAACTGCATTTCCCTCCTTTTCTCTTGGTGAAATGGGGGACCATGGCTCCTAGAACATATGCTGGCAGAAGTGATTGCTGGGATAGTTGGTTTTGCTTAACTCTTTGTTCCCCATTTGTTACAGGCTGTTTGTGCATGGTAGTGGTGATGGTGGTGGTGATAGTGGTAGTGTGTGTGTGTGTGTGTGTGTGTGTGTGTGTGCGTGCGTGTATGTGTTTGTGCATATTTGGTAGGGGGGACAGAATTACATCAGAAAATGACTGTTATAAAAATAAAAGCATCAGTAACACCTTCATAATCTTACGGTAAAATGAGCAAAAATTTCCTTTCCTCCTTATCTTCATTTATAGGGTTTTAAGATTGAGTTTATCTAATACATGTAAAACTGGTAATGTTCTCAGGTAATTTATGTGCACTTATATAATTTAGGGAGTCTTACATGGTCTGAACTTGCCAAATGTTTTTGGCATTTACGATGGGATTTGATCCTTTGAAGAATGAGTATGTTCTTCCAAATCTAGGTAGGGAGGGTTAGGGAGCCCAAGTTTGAGAAGAGAAAAGGTAAGTACTAGGGTACTATTGACTAGCTCCACAAAATCTCAGGAATAGCTTACATTTCCCAAACTATGCAGAATATCTTTGGGCCTCTGCTCACAAAGCTTCTCAGGAAACTGAAAATGGATGATTCTCATATTAATTTTGAAACTACGATTTTCTTGGGCAGGGCTTTCAAATGTTTTTCCTATTTTTTCTAAACAAAATTAAATTTATTCAATATCCTAAGAAAAGTTTTGATTATAAGTATATGAACAGTATAAAAAGTACAAAACAGATTGAAACGTTTCTAATACATCAATACAAAGTGCATGACTACATACATTACATCATACAGGCAAAGGAATAGATAGAGGAGGGTGAAGATGAGTGTGGCTGAGGCTCAGCAATAAATAAATAATGATGATCTTTATTATAGTATATTCTACCATGCTGCAGCCATTTAAAATGTACAAAACTTTTTCAGCATAACTCAGGAAGACAATGACAATGGCTAGGACTCATGAATGCACCTCAAATATTGTAGGTCCACACAGATAATTTTTCCATTTTATTATACAGTAATGTACATAGAGAGTATGAAGTATGTATCCTTTTCTCCAAAAGGTGGAGCATATTGACTACTGGTGGCAATGTAAAAAAACTATAGGGGGGTATAAAAATGACTCAGTCCTCATTCTTATGTCATTTACACTATAAACTTGTAAAATCTTATCTTAAAAATAAGTGCCACATCATGGTACAAGATAAACAAAACACCTTTTTTCTTATCTTCACTTTCTGAACTGATTTGGTAGAACATTGTGAATTTACACTCAAAATTTGGAACAATCTCGTAAACAGGTTTTCGTCAGTGTGATGAACGTGAAGTAGATTCAAAAAGGAAATGTTTTTTCTTGAAACCATTTTAGAATTGAAGAATATCACATGCAGCATTTATTTTATCCTTAACATTGCAATGTTTGGAAAACTTGAATTAGAAACAAAAAACAAACCCGTTCTATATACCAACACTGTTTCCTTCCTGATAGAAGTTAACATTAAATGTACAAAAAAGAGACAAACTTGTAGCAGTGCACTGCAGTATATTGGAAGAGGTTAATGCAAAGTAAATACCTACCTACGTAGGTGAAACCTTCACAAAGGTCAACTGAAATAATCCAGAATTAAAACTGAATCATGTAGGTCTTTGATGTAGTCACTAAGCAACCTATAGGCAAGAGTTATATATAATATAAAAGAAAAATATCAATTATTTACAGATGTGAAATTCCCTAGGAAATGTACCCAGAAGTATCAACCCTTGTGTTTTGTACAATCCTGAAGATAAGCACAATTGTTTCATTAATATGGATCACGACTTTTAATAATCAGTATATGAAGTGTGTTCTCTGCTCATGCAGTGATGCCTCCATAGTAAGATATAGGAAGAATAAAAGCCTAGTCATTCTACCCAGACTTGTTACATCTCTAGGAGGAACTGTGGCTTTATTTTTTACAATTCCATATAAATTACTATTTCCTTAGACTACTAAAAGAGGGAGGAAGCAATACACATAAAAAAGATCTCTCTTTGTCTTAAATTTAAGGAATGCTAACTCCTCCATGTTATCGGCACTAGATGGTACAGTCTGTCCTGCTTACTCAATCAGTAGTACAAGTTCGAATCCTCATAACTTTTGCAAGACTTTCACATTTCAAAATTGTTTTCAGATGCCTCTGTGATATCTAAATCCTTTTCACTGTTATCTCTCACTTAAAAATGCCTAATCACCATTTTTCAATAAACACTAAACTGAATATTGTTTACTATATAAAATTCCCATTCCTGCCCTCTCCGCACCCTCAATATCCATTCATTAAGAAGGGATTAAAAATGAAAACAACTCAAAGAACATTTTGCAGCAGTATTCAGCTTTCCTATCAAATATGTAGCATCTTAAATATTGTATACAACCTTTTTAGTAAGATAGACACTGGCTTCAGAGTTTGTTGAAGTGGAGAAAAAAAATGAAAATAAAACCGACTTAAAAGTATTCTAGAAATTGTCTTTTGGAAGGATAGCAAGTGTCCAAATGAAAGAAATATAGAGGGTCGTTTTGTTGCCTTTCCTATACTAATTCTCAGTCCCCTTCTTGAAAAATGTCAGAGTCACCATTCCTCCTGATTGGAGAAAGGCAGAGATTCTGGTCCCTGCTCCTCTGGTTTTTCTGTAGCTGCTTTCTTGTTTCCATAATAGGGCTTGGATAGATGTGTGTCTATTAGAACTTCTCCAAAATGCCCTTTGTAGATAATCCCATGGCATACTTTCTGTCTTTTCTAGTATATAAAATCTAAAAAGGAAAAGACTGCTGTCCTGCTAGACCCAGAGACAGTCTCTATATCTAACTCATCATCAGATTGATTACTGTAATAAGGGGATTGAGCTGGAGAGGTACTTGAGGTAGTGCTATGAGCCTCAGAATTGTGGCATTTGAATTCCTTTTGCAATTTGTTAATCCGGTTGCTCTTTATTCTACTTCCAGAAAGAGTTTTATTTTTTCTTCGGCTTTAATGAGGTCTTTAGACTGGGTCCACTCTTTGCACTTACCACATGATTCCAGTTTTTGTTTTTTGTTTCGATCCTGCTAGTAGGTTCCCCCCCCCCCATCTTTTCACCAGGAGCACACAAGCATTACAGATGTCTCCTGAACAAATCTCATGCAACCCAAAGCAACTCTGGAAATCCTTCATGTAGTGTTTACTGTCAGTGAAATGAGAACTGGAGGCCTTGGCTCTGCAAATACAGCAACCCTCCATACTTCTGTACATCTTTGGTTTGTGGAAACCAAACATTTTGTCTTCTTGGGGGTAGCCTTCCTATAGCAACTCTCCATACTCAATAATGAGAGTGAGGTGTGGTGTGCCCTACAAGCCAACTGAGCCCATGTCTTCTTTAGTTTTCTCCTCTTGTTCTCCTAAACTCTTTTTAAACTAAAAATCCATATGGCTTTAGGTTACCTAATGTTATACGTAAAGGTCCCACTTTCTAGAGTATGTCATAATTAGGTCTGTGAGATCTAATGACACGGATATGTGATGAATGCCTATCCAAACGAGTGACTTGTATTTGGATCCCAGCTCTGACATTTTATAGTTCTATAAGCAGGGAAAAGTCACTTGATATTTCTAAGTGTAATCTCCATCCAAGGTAATTTCTGCTTTTTCCTGTGACTTTTGTTGCCCCATTCATTTTCATATCTTAGATATCAAAAGGCCAGGAAATGCTAGGCTGTATAGGTTTGATCTCCCCACCATGATTAGCTATTGTTTTATGTGTGTACTGTTCAAAGGAATTGTCTTTAGGTGGTACTACTTAATGCAAAACAGTGAAGTTGAGAGTTGGCTGAAAATACAGTTTCCCCCTCATTTTGTACATGGAATAATTGAAGCATGGGGATGTGTTATAGATGTGTATATGTGAATGTTCATGTGCACATATGTGGAGTAAATTCTATTTTCAAGATTAATGAGCAAAATAAACATACTAAAATTTCTTACACATGATGAAGAAAATTATCAGGATGATCCAAAACCCTTAGCTGTTAACATCTGTTTTGTTTTTAATTTTAATCCCTATTGTTATGAGTATTTTGTTAATGGGATTGAGAATAAAAGATGGACTTGGTAAAATTACAGCACACAGTGAAGGAACAGTCTTGTGGTTGTCTTGGTGACTTGAGATTTTTCTCTTCATTTATATTATGGATGTACTGTTAGTGTGATAAACCTCTGGGCAGATATTCAGGGGTAAAATTGTGTGTCTGTGTATGTATGCAAATGTTTGCGTGTATTTATAGTTCCCTGTGGTACTGCTTTATATTTTTTGTATCCCTAGCACCTAGTACAGTGCCTACCACATAGTAGCACAAACTCACTTAACCTCCTATGTCTACAACGGCTTAGAACCAGACTATGCTTCACATCCTAACCAATTATTCCCTCTGGTACCTCACTGTCTTCCCCAGAACTACATAAACCAACCCCAAACTGCTTTTCCACCTTTTGCCCTAAGAATAGTAATCAAATCAATTCTGGCAACACCTCTGGAAATACTATAAAAAACCTACCACCCTGTGGCTCCACTCACTCTCATATCTCCTAAGATCAAAACTCTCTTCCGTAACCAGTACGATTTTATACAGTATAATCTCTTTGCATTTAGTACAATTGATGAAGCCTGGTTACTTGATTTGAAATCTTTACAAATTTGAATATCTTCAGTACCTGGAAGTATCACAAATACTCTACCTGAAATGATAACTAATCATGTTATTAGTCTATAGTCAAATGGAAAGAATCCTCGAAATTTGCTCACCAGCTCTCATTCACTAGCTACATGACCCTGTGCTGTTCACTGATGCTCCCAAGGTCTCAATTTCCTTAAAATGAACAGAGAGGACAAGATATGTTTTTAGAGGCAGCTTTGGACAGCGGTTTCAACTATAGAGGACAAAACCAAGAAACTTCAAAAGCTAGTTTTAGCTATTGAAATTCTTATAATGTAGACTTTGGTCTAAATTATGAATTCCTATGTACCCTATTAGCATTATCAGTGGAACCATATTGTAGCTATAAGCTTATTTTGGGGACCAGAGAGCAATTCAGTGTTTTTTTTTTTCTTTCTAAAAATGAAAAGCATGAAGCATGAATCTTTTTTGGAGCAGTTGAGTGGGCATTAAAAAAAAGAACTGAGAAATCAAAAAGTGGCCTACAGCTGAAAGTTAACATAAGCTATATCAGTTATGTGTGTTCAAAATATCATTACTGAACTTGGGGCCTTAGGAGATTTACTGCAGTTGGCTTGGACCCCATTTTATATGATGTAATATTGAAAATCTATGCACAGATGCTTTGTCTTTCCCATTAGGTGTCATTAGCTACACTTATAATCTCATAAAACTTTTTGGTAATAAATTAAGTTGTTGTGATCAAATGAGTTAATGTATGTAAAGTGTTTTATAAATTCAGAGTGTTATATAAATAATAACTGACATTTATGTAGCCTTTTGCAAAGCGCTTTACATGTATTAGTATCTCATTTGAGCCTCACACTCTGTGAAGTAGGAACTACAGGTTTTATTATTGAATAAGAGGAAAAGAAAACACATTTATTATTCACTTACTGTTTTCCAGGAACCATACTAGGCCTTGAGGATAAATATATAAAAGACAGTTCCTATCCTCAAGAACTTTCATTCTAATAAGGTATACTACTCATGTAGAGCTGTAACTTATGTTCTAGGAATATTCTCAAAGATCTTACCTTATAATAGGAGAAACTAGATATCTTCATGTCAGTTACAGAAGGATACATGAGAGTGAGTGGAACTGCAGAGTGGTAGCTTTTCACACTATTTCTGGGTGTGTTGCCAGTATTGATTTGATTACTGTCCTCAGAGCAAAAAATTTGACATTGGTTTATGTAGTACTGGGGCAGATAGTGAGGTGCCAGAGGGAATAGTTGGTTAGAATGTGAAGCATAGTCTGGTTCTAAGCTATTGTAGACATAGTAGGTTAAGTGAGTTTGTACTCACTCACGATTAAGACAGTTACACCCAGGGCAGAGTTCCAAAGCTGAATGCATTCATATCTTCAAGGAGGTTTGTTCATTTGTTTCAGTCTTATTTGACTCTTCTTGACCACATTTGTGGTTTTCTTGGCAAAGATGTTAGATGGTTTGCCATGTCCTTCACCAGATCATTTTACAGATGAGGAAATTGAGGCAAACAGGGCTAAGTGACTTGCCCAGGGTCACACAGCTAGTAAGTATCTGAGGTAAGAATTGAACTCAACTTTTTCAGATTCTAGACCTGATACTCTATCCACTGCACCACCTAGCTACCTATTCTCCACAAGTCTGCTCCAAAGAGTGCTACTGTGGGTTGTGGGGTACAGTGGACTTTCTGCAGCAGGGCAAATGGCAATATGCCCATGGTAGATGACTAGATGGAATGTAGTATTCCTATTATAATTCCCTCAGTTGCTGGTAACCTTCCACCACAAATTTCTTTGTGTATATTTTGTATTAAAATATTCCTGCTAGCGTCCCCAATATAGAATGTAAGCTTGTTAAGGTCAGAGACAGTTTTTTTTTCCTGTCTTTGTATCATCAATGACTTGCACAATGACTAACACAAAGGAGGCACTTAAAAACGCTTGCTGGATAAATAAACGAACCTTCACTTTGCAGATGGTATAACTGAGGCTCAGAAAAAAGCAATTTAATACTCACTGATCTTAGCTAGTAAGCATCAGAAGCAAGAAGTTGAATCCAGATGATCCTGACTCCAAGTCTGGTACTTTAGTCATCATGTTGAACTTTCTCTCACTCTTATCTACTTATATTATTTGAAATCCTAGGACCAGGCTTCAGTAGCTGGGGCTTAAACCCATGTAAACTGGTATCATTCCTGTTCATTATCTGAGGAGACTGGTGAGTTTTCATAAATGATATCAATAGGACATTGTCAAATTTATTCCCAGCAGCTTCAGAAAATAAGGCTTTATCTTCCAATAACTATGGGTTATTTGGTTCAATACCCCATAGCTTATCCATTCTTCCTTCCCATTCTTATCTGGTATCAAAGAAAAGGAGATAACCATACTAGCTGATGTGTCCTAGAGCTCAGGTATCATTGGGTCTACAGAATCACAGACCTCCATCTGAGCCCAGAGGCCATTCAGTTTAAGTCCCTCATTTTTCAGTTGAGAAAGCTGAGACTTAAGCAGGTTAAATGACTTGACCAGAGTACCCCAGGTACTAAGGATCAAAAGGTGGGATTTAAAATGCAGGTCTCCTGGCTCCAGGGCAGGTACACTCTCCACTGTACTGTATATTCTGTTCTCAAGATCCCAGTCTTAGAACCCCTAGCTTTGATAGTCTGGCCCTGGGACCAAAACTGTCATTTGATTCCTATGGATCATTGAATGCTAATTAAGATCATCACAGAATGTTACAGCTGGAAGGGAACATGAGGTGTGCACACAGAGGGATTCATAATTAGCTGCAAATTGAACATTTTTACCAGCAGCCTCCTCCCAACTATGGGAGAACATGACTTGTGGGACCAATTTTTTTTTGAAGTTTTCTATCAGTGGCTCTAGCAAAAATAATTGATAGTTATACAGCACTTTAAAGTCATAAAGTGTTTTATGTACATGCAGGTAGCTAAGTGGTGCAGTAAATATAACCCCATGTCTGGGGTCAGGAAGGTTCTCAAAGAGGCCCAAAATGGCATCACTATGCTAGAGTCAAGTTACAGCGTGTCTGACTGTGGCTGGTCAGAATGTTGTACCACAGGTCAGGTAAGAACTGAGTTCAGATGTTACCTCAGACACTTACTAGCTGTGTGACCTTGGGCAAGTCACAACTTCTGTCTGCCTCAAATTTCCGCAACTATAGAATGGAGATAAAGATAGTACCCATCTCCCAGGGCTGTTGTGAGGAACCCATCTCCCAGGGCTGTTGTGAGGAACCAATAAGATAATATTTGTAAAGCACTTAGCATAGACCCTAGCACATAGTAGGTGTTATATAAAGGTTAGCTATTGTTGTTGCTGGTATGATTTTTACTATTATCTTTTGAGCTTCACAACAACCATCATGGTGAGGTAGGTAATACAATGATTTTTCATCCCCGTTTTAAAGATGAGGAAACTGAGTTTCAGAATAGTTAAGTGACTTGCCCACCGTCACACAATAATGATCAGAACCAAGATTTGAAGTCCTCTTGTCAAAGGCTTCAGCTACAACTTTCAACCCACAATAACATGCTGTTACTTTATGCATGTAAGGTTCAGTTTGTTCCCAACATTTTTGGTCCGTTGGTAGACAGAGCTAAAATAGTATTCATATATACAGTTTCAAAAGCCACTTTTCAGTACATTGTCATTTTTTTTTAAATAAGATAACATTTAATGCTGGATTTAATGCTAAAATTGTCTTCATGAAAGGTAATTTGAAAAATAATAAAATTAGTTTATGTCTACTGATAGATAAATGCTACTTGATTTGCTGGGGTTGAGAAGTAAAGGAGAATTAACCTGAACTGTAGCTGAAACATAGCCCTGCGTCTTAAGAAAGTATTTTTTTTCCCTTTAAATATAATTTTGCATTTTTATTAAAAAAAAAAAGACCAAGGTGAAACTTATGGACCTAACTAAGCCTATATTTTAAAGCACCTAAAGCTAAAATATGAAAAAAGAGGTAAGGAAAAGTGACCAGAAATGCTTTTCCATATTCTGATTCTGGCTTACCTCTTAACCAAATTTTGAATGGATCAGAGGAAAACAAACACTCCCCACCCCCCCAAACAAAACAAAACAAAACGAAACGAAACGAAAAACAATTAACTTTCAATTTATCAGCTGGAGGAGGGGAGGTAAGAAAAAAAGGAAAAAAAGTTACTTGATAACTTTATTATATATTTAAAAGGAATAGTAAGTTGTGCATAGCAGATCTGCAAGTTCATGTGCAATCAATTTTATTTTCTATTCTATATTATGGAAATCCTTATTTTATTTCTTAAGTTTGGAATAAAAAAAAAAGACTGTACATGGTTTACTTTTCTTTGCAAAATATCAAGTTCTTTTTCTTGGTGTAAGAAGTGGCTCTAATGCCAGCATGGTCTTTGTTCAGGTTTAGTTTTGGGAACAAATGACCCACTTGTAAACCACTGAAGAGCTGACAAAAAGGAGTTCTTTGCCCCAACGCAGCAAGGATATGGCACAAGGATACAGTGGTTCTTATCTTCAGCTTTGATAGACACGGCTTCCCTTGCCTCCCTATGGAAATGCATTTGATCATCGGGTCATCAGGATATAATAATTCATATGGTCTCAGCTAATCTATCAAGTTTGAGAGGTCTAAACTCCATCTGATTGAATTCTTTATGCTCTTAGGTGACCAGGAAACTGAAACAGAAGCCAGGGTCAATCAGGTCCTGGGGATAGCTTTGTCACCTTTTGGGAATGTTAATTCCTAACATGATAGGGGCAAGGGAGAAAAGGCAGAGCCTGAGCCTACTCCACATCTGGAGTTGGGGGAAGGGAGAACTATCTACCATATATTAGTCTTTTCATACTTGGTTTCTAGGTTTCTGAATAGTTGGGTTTCAGGACAAGAGACAATTTACTATGAATAAGGCTTGAACATTCTATCTGCTAAAATTGTAACAGAGGCCAATAAGAGAGAATGAGAACTAGAGAAGAAGCTAATAGAAGCAACTAAGTTTAATTTAGAAACTCACCTTATGGTCAATACTTATCATGAAAGGACTTCACATTGCCTAAATACAAGTAATCACAATTAAATTAAATGAGGGTCTTCTAAAAATGAGTACAGATAGAACATACATTTGGGCCTAGTGGTTCATTGGGAAAAATGTTGATTAAATTTGCTGGAAATGCCATTTTTTTTGTCAATCAGTTAGTCAGTCAATAAGCCTTTATTAAGTGTTGACTATCTAATTTACTGTTATCAGGAATAACATATACCTCAGAGCACAGATTGAAACCAAGGCCACGACTATACAACTGAAGGGACTATAGAATGACTTCCTCATACATACGTTCTCTCCCCTAACATAAGATCTCTGAGGACAGAGTCTCTTTATATTCCCCAGCACTTAACACTGTGCCTGGCATAGAGTAGTAGTGCTGGGCAATCATTACTAAATGATTGCTTGCTGGTTAATTGATTGATATAGCAAATTAAGTCATAGGATATAGAATAGGGAAGGACCTTAGCTAACATCTAGTTTATCCCCCTAATTTTAAAGATAAGGAAACTGAAGTCTACAGAGATTAAAATCACCACAAAATCTACATACTAAAGCCCACATTTGACCCCAAGTTTTGTGATTCCAAATCCAGTGCCCTTTCAATACTACACAACTGAAAATTCCTTATATTTCCCAGAATGCTACAGTGTAAACACAGACATTTTCCAATGCAGGAAATACTTTTTCTTGGTCATAAATATTTTTCTCCCCAGAGGCAGAACTTTAAGCTAGGTCATCTTGAATCTTATCTGAGATACATCCACACCCCGCCCACACACTTGTGTATAATACATGCACACATTTGTGTATGTTTTGTATATACACACATATTAAGTTTTATACAAAATATAGTCATTCCACATAATAATAGTAGTCATATGCATATGTTTTATATATATGGATATGGATACTCCGTGTATATGTGTGTGTGTGTGTGTATATGTAGAAAGTGGTAGTGCAGTGAATAGAGAGAAGACTTGGTATCCAGAAGACTGGGGTCCTGGGTTCACATCTCTGGCGTATACAACTGTTATGGCAGTAGGGGAGCTGCTTAATCTCTCAGGGCCCAAACAAAACTCTTTAAGCCTAGACGTTTCAGAACCGGTGCTTATATGCATTGGGAGAAGCTTCTTTCTAGGAGTTCTGACTTCCAATGAAATCACAGACATGCTTCAGAATAGGTAGGTGAATATCTATATTTTTTAACTTGGATAGATATCTATATATGTATGCAAATCTATACCCTTTTGTGTCTACATGTCCATATGTGTATGTTGATGTACATAAACACGAATGCTTGTGTGTATATGCAATAATATCATTTCCCACACAGCATCATTCCAGTGGACTAGAGTCCAGGAGCCTCATCATGAAGAAGCTCATTGTCCTTTGCAACTTCATAAATCTTGATACCCACAATGCATCAGTGCTCTCAGTACCTTCTGCCTCTCTGATTGGAACGCCGGAGGGTGCCGTCCATCTCTTCATTTCCTACCAGGCTGCACTCCCTTTGGACTGGACTATTCTGTGCCTCTGGGGCACCTCCCCACCCCCTATCTTTTCAGTATCCTTTTGTGTGCTGTCTTCTCCAATTAGATTGTAGCTTCTTAAGGACTGGGACTGTCTTTCTTTTTTATATTAGTGTCTCCAGAATTTATCACAATGCCTGTCACATAGTAGGTACTTAATTGTTTATTGACTGACTGACAAGAAGCAAATCTAATTATGAATGAATGCTGTGAGAGTTCAAGCCTACATAAACATCTATTTCCTTGAACTCTTGCTTGACCGGAGACCACAGTTTTCCTTTTGGATCCTTTCACCATTCTTCTGCCTACCAGTTCTCCTGGAAAACTGGCTTTTGACACTTTTCTGCTCTTTTTCTCATCCTGGCTTTTCTGCTAATTGTCCTTTCCTCCCCCTCTAGAACAACCAGTTTCTTGTTTTGTGCCTCTGAATTGCAGACCTTATTACTGAGTCCTTGCTCATATACAATCTGAATTATTTTCCCCCTGAGTCATTGGGCTCACATATATGAGATGAATTGTCTTCTCAACGTGATTATTTCAGTTTCTTTTGGACATTTTCATGGGAAAGGAAACTGTCTTGGCGCAATAAAAGAGCCCCTTTTCTGGTCTCTGGAAATGTCCCTGCTGTCTTATGTGCCACCTTAACAGCTGACCCTTATATATAGCTTTAAAATTTATAAAGTGCTTTATCTTGCCCTGAGGTGGGTACTACAAGTATTATTACTATCATTTTACAGGTGTGGAAACCGATGCCCAGAGGGTTTACTTGACCTGTACATGATGACAGCTACTAAATATAAGAGGAAGGATTCAAACTCAGGGCTTATTGACTCTAAGTCATCAATTACATTCCTTTCCTCCTCTCTTAGAAAAAAAAATACACCACACAGAAGCTGGATTCAGATTTGAGGCATGATATTTCCCCTTGCAAAATGTCAGGCTTTGGATTGTACTCAAAGATGTCACATGCTTTCCTGCTATGATATATGGGCCTGAATTCATTAGTGATGGATTCCTAGTGGAAGTACAGGTAAAACTTCTTAACTAAGCAAACGTTCCATCATCCTGGCACTGTAAAATGTCATCAACACTCTCTGTGTAATCTTTTCTTTTCTTTGCTACATTTGGATGATTCAGGAAGACATTAGAATAATGCCATACCCTTCTGAAGTTAATGGCCAAACAGAGAAATACCTTAGAAACCCCAGCCTTTGTGTTCAGCAGAGCCTTCTTTCTGCCCTCATTATTTACTGGAGTTTCTGCCAAATGTGCTAATTGAACTGCAGTTCCATTCATTTGCAATGCAAAAACATAAAAGGGTTTAGGACTCTGCTGCAAGACTTGCCCTTTAGTTCTGGGTTCACCAGTCCTTCATCTCCCTCACTGGTCCTTATCTTTGAGGTTTCAAAACTTGGGCAGCTTGCCACCCAGTGACAGCATGAAAGTTAATGGAGCTCTAATTCAGGTAATTCCCATGAATTAAAAATAACTTTGGAAAGCCCTGCAATTTCAACACAATCAAATGCAGAGTTCACAATAGAGCATTTCCCATTTTCAAATATTTTGGGACTATTTCAGCAACAAACAGGCATCCAGAAAAGAGCAGAATGTTTTCTTTGGTGATTACTATGAAATAAGACCTTTGATTAACATTACATTGTTTGTTTAGGTCTACCAATGCATTTCCCTCTATATTATATAATTTGGAAATGAAGATACACATACAACAGTTCTTAACCATGGAATGAGATCAATTGCCCTTTCCGCACAGATACCAACAATATCAATGAAAGTAATAAGCCAAATCAATGAACGACTCACAGAAAACAAAAGTGCTGGGCTCACATCTAGTTCTGATTTTATTCCTTTACAAATACAAGATTTGGGTATGGGACAGAGGAGGTCATTGAGATGGCTTAGAGGAGGGTAGAAGGCTTTTAGTCCATCCCACTGGGGAAAAAAAAAAGATAGAACCATAGTGAAGTTATTCTGAATGGAAATACAGTATTTTTCCAAAGATTCCCCACAATTTCCCTTTTGTTACCTGAGCTGCTAAGTGTTGATATATTTAAAATACGTAATTATTAGGTCCTTCTTTATATTAGTTTCTTCATCCTGCAGTTACCTTTTGTTTTCAAGTAGAAATTGAAAAAGCAAAACAAAAACAAGTTATCCTAAGAAGATTTCCTACTCTGGAAGACAATGATAATTCACATTTTTATAGCACTTTAGTCTTTTTCTTTTAAATCTTCTTTTCCTTCTCTCAAATTCCAGCTCATTTTCCTATGTTTTTGTTGACAAGATCTTCTAACCCTTGGACACAAAGTCAATTCAATAGTGGTTTTTTTTTTAGTTGAATTTAAGAAATTTGAAAATCCCCAAACTCCATGAAATTCTTCATGTTGTCTGTACCTTAGAAACAAATGACACATACAATCAATTAAACTCCCAAACCGTTAATCTGCTATATAAGCCAAATAACTAAATAGCATACAAAAATGTAAGAAATAGCTTAGTAGTATGTTTCTTTGAAGAAGAATAATACCACTAGTGATTTCATACCACAATTGAGCCCTCAGTTAATGTTAATCACCTTAGAAGTCAAACCAAATTTTATTCAGGATAACATCATACTCACAACTCTTCTCCATTCTCTGCTAAAGCAACATGTAATTTCTGTGCAATATACTATACTATGGACTCACCTCTCCTTTTGGACCTAGTTTCTTGCTTTGGTTTCTCTGACATTATTCTCTCCTATTTTTCTTGTGTGATTACTCCTTCTGAATGACCTTTATTGGATCATCATCCAACCCCTGCCCCCTTAGCATGGGTATTCTCAATGTGATATAGAAGATAGGGAACTGAAATGGAGTTAGGAAAACCTAGGTTCAAAACCCAGCTTGGACATTTACTATCTGAACTTCGACAATTCACTGAATTTCACTAAGCCTAAGTTTAGTCACCCATAAAATGAGAGAGAGTAGGACTAAAAAATCTCTTAAGATAAATTTCAGTTTTAAATTTGTGATCCTATGATTCAGGCCTCTGTCCTGAGCCCTCTTCTCTTCTCTCTAAATGCTATCTTTCTCTGGAAAATCTTGTCAGTTCCCATGGGTACAAGAACTATATCAATGCAGATCATTCCCCAAATCTATAAATCTAACCCTCTTCTCTCCCCTGAATTTCAGCCCTGCATCACCAATTGTATTCCATATCCCTTTTTCTGGATGTACTGTGAGCATCTTCATTTCAACATTTCCAAAAAAGAGCCCATTATCTTCCCCAGTAAACCTATCTTTAGTCCAAATTGAGTAAATTCTGTGTCACCATCATCTGTCCATTCCCTGAGTTTTGCAGCCTAGTAGTCGCTTGGTTCAGTGGCATTAGTAAGAATTTACTCAGTGCCTGTTATGTGCAAGACACATCCTTGACTCTTTCTTCCTCCATGCCTTCTATAGCCAATCTGGTCCCCAAATTTTGTTTATTCAGTTTCCACCGCATTTCTTACATTTTCCCATTTCTTTTTACTCATACAGTCACTATCTAACTTCAGTTATTCTTCACCTATGACCTAGACTGTAACAGCCTTTCTAATTGGTCTCACTGCATCCAATCTCTCCCATAGTTGATCCCTTCTTACCCAGCTGCCAAAATCCTTTCCCTAAAGCACAGCTATGTCATTACTCTGTTCAAAAATGTCCACTGGCTCCAATTTCTAATAAGCTCTCCCTGATTTGGTTTCTACTTGCATTTCCAGCATGAATTCATACAATTCATCATCAAAAAGTCTATATTCCTGTTAAATTAGATGTAGAGAGGAAAGAGAGGTTGTTTGGGATCCACAGGACCTTGGTCCAAATTCTACCAATACAACTCACTAGCTACATAACCACTGTCAAATTACTTAATCTCTCTGGGCCTCAGTTTCCTCGTCTGTAAAATATAGAGGTTGGACTAACTTTAAAATGTGCCTGCCGCCTGGAAAAAACTGAGAAAGTTTTTAAAAAATTGTTTATTTTGTCCTATCAAGGATGAAGTTTACAAAGACCATCTACTATTCCCACCCCAAAGAAAAAGACCCTTAGATTAAAAAAAAAATTAAGCAAATAACATAGATGGAAGTAATGTTGGAATTAGTTCAGAATATAGAACAGAAGTAAAAAAAAAAACATTTCAAGCCTCTGAATTCCCTTCCACCTCTAAATCTATAATCTTACGATCCTATTTCCCCCATCTCCTTCTTTGACTCCTTCACACAAATTATCCCCTATATTTAGAATGTACTTTCTCCTCCAATCTACTTTAAAAATGATTGTCTTTTAGCAAAACTCAATTCAGCTGCCCCTACCTCTCTAGAGCCTTCTCCAATTCTGTCCAGTTGGTGATGCTCTCTCCTGCCTTGGTTTACCTTGTGCTATACATCTTCTATCCCCCCAACTGAATGTAAAACTCTTGAGGTCGGAGACTTTTTCAACTGGCATATTCCCAGCAACTAGCACAGTGCCATGCATAGGGCTAACAGTAAATACTCATTGGACTGAACAGAATTGGCTTAGAAAGAAGATTGTGTGATGCAGAAGAGAGCATTCAGTTGCTTAGGATCCATAAAGTAAAGCAGATGTTCCAAAGTAGAAGCATGATCCCTCAGCCCTGGCAAGCCAGTGGTAGGTCTTATTTATTGCTTCAGGGACTCTTTGTTCATATAAAGTAATATATCTCTACAAAATGGCTACAATTTACTCTGACTATATATATATCCCTTAGGAGGAAACCTCTACTTCTTTAAGAATGCACATCTTGCTGTGCTAAAACCACACTCATGCTTATTGAATAGAGCACAAGCTCTATGTAGCTTATAAAAGCAAGATCAAAGTCCACACTGCCAAACTGAATGGACATCTGGTACTGGACAGGAAAGGAGACAGACTAAAACATTGCGTACCTTAATGAGTACCCCATCTGCCTGCCCCCCCCAGTCACATACTTTATTTATATTGATAAATAGAAAGGGGATCTATCTAGACCTATTTTATTTATATCTACATTTTATCTATATATAAGGCAACATAGTATAGATAGAGTAAAAGATTTGAAACCAGGGAGACCAGAAAGTCAGAAGTAGAGCTTGGAGAAGAATGAAGGTTGGCTAGCCTATGCCTCCTCTCAAAATGGAGGCCCCAGAAAGAACTTGTCAAAGGGAGAATGTGGATAGAATGGCATAAGAATATCCCTGGGTGAGAAGCTATAGATACAGATGGATATTCCAGGTAGTAGAGGCCCTGATGGGGAGAATGAATATGTCAAGACATGGGGGCAAAGTCTAGAAAACAGAGCCAAAATGGGAAATATTTCGACACTGATAAACTGATCTCAAAACCTTCATACCATCCCTCTGTAACAGACATTATAAAATAGAAAAATGAGGGTACCAACTATTTCCGGATATGTGGGGTAGGCGGCGGAGCCAAGATGGCAGAGTGAAAGCAGTGACTTGCTTGAGTTCTCCACCAGACTCTTCCAAATACCTGTAAAAAATGTCTCTAAACAAATTCTAGAGCAGCAGAACACACAAAAAAGCAGAGTGAAGTCCAAAAGCTCACTAAAGAAAATATTTCCTTAAAAATTATAATGGAGCAAATAGAAGTTAGTGACTTTATGAGAAATCAAGACATTGTAAAACAAAACCAAAAGAACGAAAAAAAAAATAGAAAACAATGTAAAATATCTCATTGGATAAAACAACTGACCTGGAAAATAGATCCAGGAGAGATAATTTGAAAATTATTGGACTATCTGAAAGCCATGATAAAAAAAAGAAGGCTTGGAATATGATGTTCCAGAAGTCAAAGGAGCTAGGGTTAAAACCAAGAATCATCTACCCAGCAAAACTGAGTATAATCCTTAGGGGGAAAAATGGACATTCAGTAAAACAGAAGACTTCCAAACATTCTTGATGAAAAGACCAGAGCTGAATAGAAAATTAAACTTTCAAATATGAAACTCAAGAGAAGCATGAAAAGGTAAACAGGAAAGAGAAATCATAAAGGACTTATTAAAGTTGAACTATTTACCTTTCTCAGTGATACACACACACACACACACACACACACACACACACACACACATATAGATAGAGGACACAGGGTGAGTTGAGTATGAAAGGATGATATCTAAAAAACATAATTAAAATATGAGAGAGGATTGTACTGGAAGAAGAAGACAGGGAAAGGTAGAATGGGGTAACTTGTCTTACACAAAATAGAGAAGAAAAAGCTTTTACCATGGAGGGGAAGAGGGGGAAGGTAAGAGGGAATGAATGAATCTTACTCTTATCAGATTTGGCTTAAGGAGGGAATAACATACACACTCAACTGGGTATGGAAATCTATCTTACCCTACAGGAAAATGGGGGGAAGGAGATAAGAGAGGGGTGTATGATATAAGGGAGGGCAGATTGTGGGAGAGGGAAATCAGAAGCAAACTCTTTTGAGGAGGGACAGGGTCACAGGAGGCAATGGTGTATAGAAATCTATCCTGCCCTACAGGGGAAGTTGATATGAGAAGGTGGGGTGATAGATGAAAGGGCAGATCAGGGGAAGAGGTATTCAGAATGCATGCCATCTTGGGGTGGGATGAGGGGAGAGATGGGGAGAAAATTTGGATCTCAAAATCTTGTGGAAGTGAATGTTGAAAACAAAAAATAAATTAATTAATAGAGAAAAAAAGATATATGGGATAAAAGTATTGGACTTAGATTCAGGAAAACTTGAATTCAAATTTTGATCTTAAAATTTACTGTGACAATAGGCAAGTCCAATGTGACATGATAAGTATTTACATACAAGCGCTATGTACAAAGGCACTGGGCCATGAATGTGAGATAGAAAGACAAAACACAATATGGTTCATCTCTTTAAGTGTTCTCCGCAGCTATAAAAAGTAGACAGGAGCACCTATAGTAAATACTTCAATTGTTCAAATTCCTAATTTATAAAATGGGGATGATACCTGAAAAATACCTGTAATAACTACTTCACAAGTTTATTATAAGGCCCAAATTAGACATAGGAGAGGGAGGGAAAGAGGGAGGGAGGGGAGAAGAAAAGAGAGGGAAGCAAGGAAGGAGGAGGAGGAGGAGGGAGAGACAGAGAGACAGATAGACACAGATATGGAAACACAAAGACAGAGAGAGACAGACACACACACACACACACAGAGACAGAGAGAGACAGAGAGAGAGAGAGAGAGAGAGAGAGAGAGAGAGAGAGAGAGAGAGAGAGAGACAGAGACAGAGAGAGAGAGAGACAGAGAGAGACAGAGAGAGACAGAGAGAGACAGAGAGAGACAGAGAGCTGCTTTGTCACTTTCAAAACTACGTAAAATGCAAAAATTCCAGTTATTATTATTTCAGATGGTTTCTTCACTTCCACAATTTTAAGTTTCTCCGTAGTTCTGTGTTCCTGTTTTTGGTCTCAGTGATTATACCTAGGAACAGTAACAGTATTTTTATCGCCTCTCTATTCTTCTAAAACTACTATTTTAGGTTTAATCTTTCTGTTTTTAAATAGGACAGTTCTTATCTAGGTCTTGTGGTTAAGTTAAAAAAAGTAGGCCTGGAAAATATTCCAAAATAAAATATTCTATCTATTTTCTAGAGAGGAGACAGTTTCCACAACAATTACAGCAATGTGTGGTGTCCCCTTTGGGCCTACTCTCACAACTCAAGTTATCAGCTTGGGTTCCCAGAGGACAAGGGCTATTATTCTGTTCACAGCTCTAGGACAACCCTGAGGGGCTGAGTTTCTTGTACTGTCTCTCATAACCATCATTCTTCTCCTGTACAAGGGGCTCATAATCCTTTAAGCTGCCCCCTACTTTTTGTGGTCAATTTTGTCTGTCTCTCTGGGTCTGTGTTTGGCCTTCTTGCATCCTCTGTACTTACTGTCTGCTATCCAGTCTCCCCAGTAACATGATGGGAGTTGGGGGTAGATGGAGGAGGAAAAATTTCTCATTTGGACTCATCCACAAGCAGCTAGGTGGCACAGCACATAAAATGGTTGGCTTGGATCTGACTCCAGCCTCAGAAATTTACTAGTCTCAAATCCAGCTTCAGAAACTTACTAGCAGTATGACTCTAGACAAGTCACTTTATCTGTCTGACTCAGTTTCCTCAACTATAAAAAGGGATCATAATAACACCTACTCTCCCAGATTATTGTGGGGATCAAATAATATAATAAGCACTTTGAATAGTACCTGGCACACAGTAGATGCTTAATAAATGCTTATACCTTTCCTTTCCCCTTGCTGCCTTCTTGTACAGTCAAACAGGTTTGCCTCTTCAAGGTATATCCTCAAACATTCACCCCAGCCTGGAGTTCTCTACCACTTGAATGCTTCAAGGTTGGACTAAGCCAACTGCTAAAATTCCTCAGCTATTTAAAGCCCTCGTGGTTGTTGCTAGCTTGTTTGGTTGGCTGATCGTACTATTTCTTAATCCAAATAAAGAATTTCACATCTTGTAAAGAAATCAAAGGATGTAAACTACTTTGTTCATACTTTTCAACAATGTTAGTTTATTTTTCAATTAAAAAAACAACAACATTGCTTTTCTTGTCATTCCACTCTTTTTCTTAATTTAACGGTAAGTAAAATGAGACAAAATGTTATAAAATATATACATAGTCAAGCAAAACAAATTCCCTTATTCAGGTCCATAAATGTACGTCCAATTTTGCAATTTGAATCCATCACTTTTATGCCAGGAGGAGGATAGCACTGTTCATATTTTGAAAACTTCCAAGTATGACCAATGTATAGTTAATTCCTTATCAGCATATTAAAGTTGGGTGGCTGTGGAATCTCAACCATAAGAATGCCAAAGTGCATTGGGCTGAGCTCAAAGTCTGTTTCCACTCCCTGGAAGTCTTCCTTTGAATGTGGAGAAACACTTCTCAAGTATGTTACAGAGAGGACTGGAGTTCTCCTATAGAGCTAAAATAGATGGCCAATCAAGTGGCTTCCTGCTCAGAAATTACCAAGGAATCCTATTTTTTCTCTCTCTCTCTCCTCTCTCTCTCTCTCTCTCTCTCTCTCTCTCTCTCTCTCTCTCTCTATTTTCAACACACCTTCATTGCAAAATTATGCTATAAAAAATATAAAATATTTTTCCAATTAAAAAGACTATAACCTTATTTAATCATTTTGACTCAAGGTTTGCAGAATGCCCAAGGTTTTATTTTTTGTTATATTTTTAAAATTACATTATATTTTTTCAATTAATAACCATTTATTGTTTCTCTTTCCCAGATCCCTCTAAACACACTGGAAAAAAGTGGCTATAACCTTGTTATTAAAATACACTGTCAAGCAAAAGAAATTCTCATACTGGACATGTCCAAAAGTGTGTTATAGTTTTGGCATATTTAGGCTATCACCTCTCTGTAAGGAGATTTTTATAATTATGTTGATAAAGTTTTTTAATAGAGTTATTACTTAGACTCTAATGGCAGTGGAATGTATGTTGTCCAAATCAGCCAAGGGTGATCTTGCTGAGGCACAGTGGGCGTGGCCTTGGGTAATAATGTTATCACTTAATCTCTTTGCCTCAGTTTCTTTTCTTCCTCTCTTAAATGAAGAGGTTGGATACTTTTAGCCCTTAAGATTCTATTTCAAAAAATTATTTTTTTCAATTTTAACTATTTTGAATCCTCCCTTTCATTCCAGTTAACTATGATCCTATATCCCCTCTGCCCTTTGTTGCTAAATTCCTTAAAAATGCCACCCACAAATAGGTGCCTCTACTTTCCTCTCATTCTCTTAATTCCTTTGCTCTCTTGAATTACCAATGATGTTTTAGTTGCCAGATCTTTCTCAATCCTCATTCTCCTTGACCTCTCTGCAGCGTTGACACCATTGCTCACTCTTTCCTCTTCTCAGTAGGTTTTGGGACACCGCTCTGTCCTGGACCTACTCTTATGAATCTGACCACTTCTTCTCCCTCTCTTTGGCTGGATTCTCTTCCAGATCGCACCTCTAACCTTAGGTGTTCTTCAGGGTGCTGTCTTGGCTCTTCTTTTTCCCCCCTCTTTTCTGCTTTATTTGGTGATCTCATTAGTTACCATGCATTTAATTACCATTTCTATGCTAATGATTCTCAAATCTACCTAACCCAACCTTTTTGCTGACTTCCAATCTTGCATCTTCTTTAGACAACTCAAACTGACTGTCCAGTAGATATCTTAAACTCAATATGTCCAAAACGGAACTTATCTTTCTTCCTGACCCCCCCAACCTTCCTTATTACTGTACAGATAATCAGCATTTATCTAGTCCCCCTTGCAAACTAGGTGTCATCCTAGATTTTTTACGATCTCTAATCCCCCATATCTAGTCCGTTGCCAAGGCCTGTTGATTTTATCTTTGCAACATTTCTTGTATGTGCCCCCTTCCCTCCTCTGATACCACCATCACTCATGTACAGGCCTCTTGATGTGTCTGCCTGCCTCAAATCTCTCCCCACTCCAGTCTATTTTCCATTCAGACACTAATGGGATTTCCCTAAAGTGTAGGTTTGGTTATGTCACTACCTTACTCAATAAACTCCAACGGCTTCCTATGGCCTCCAGAAGCAAATACAACATTTTCTGGTTGGCATTCAGAGACCTTCAAAACCTAGCCCCCTCCCACCTTTTCAGTCTTCTTACAACTTATTCCCTTCCATATACTCTTCAATCCAGTGACAGTGGTCTCCGGCCTATTCCATAAATAAGACACTCCATCTCTTGACTCCATACATTTTCTCTGGCTGTCCACCATGCCTGGAATGTTCTCCCTCTTCCATTTTGACTACTGACCTCCTTGTCATCCTTTAAATCCCAACTAAAATCCCTCCTTCTATAGCAAGTCTTTTCCAGATCCTCAGTTCTAGTGCTTCTTCTCTGTAAATTATTTCTGGTTTATCATATATACGATAGCTTGTTTAGTATATATTTGTTTGCATGCTATCTCCCTCTTTAGATTGCAAGCTCTTTAAGGACAGTGATTTTTTTTTTTAGTTTCTTTTTGCATCTCCAGCACTAAGTACAATGCCTGGCACACCGTAGGTGTTTAATAAATGTTTATTGATTGATTATCATTAGCATTTTCCTTGTTGTTGTTTAGTCATTGTTAGTTGTGACTAGCTCCTTTGTGACTCCTTTCTAGGATTTTCTTGGCAAAGATACAGGAATAGCTTGCCATTTCCTTCTCTACCTCATTTTACAGATGAGGACCAGAGGCAAAGCATTTCTAAAATATTTAAAGTCATATTTGACCTTTCTTTGTTTTCAAATGTAAGATGTTCCTTTGAGTCAATGGTGTGGAAGCATATTAAAGACAAACAAACAAAAACAAATCTGCGTTTTAGTTTCACTAGAAATATTAATACTATTTTTCTGCTCTAAAACATCCTTTCCAAAATCTTTTAAACAGTCCCTTAGAAAGGTAGATTATATGTGGAGGACAAAAAGGCTTTTATTAGGGCAACAGATTAAGAAAGATAACTAGACTTACATGTAGTTGACAGAATTGACTCACCACAGGAAGCAATTGACCCCATGACTCATGACTGCAGACCTTTTGTTTCCTCCAGTAATGAGGGGAACGATCCAAGGAACTTGATTATTCAACTATTCTTGAATATTAATCCAAACTGTATTTTAACCTTTTCTTTAAGATTTTTATAAATATTACCTGAAATCTTCTTTAGAAAAAGTCTTATCAAAGGGAATGGAAATGCAGCTCTTTTACTAGGTCTGACCACCAGTAAAACATAATCCTCTAAGCTGCCTCTTACCTTTTGTGGCCAATTTTTTCCTATCTCTCTGGGTCTGTGTTTGGCCTTCTTGTACCCTCTGTACTTATTGTCTGTTATTTATCCAGTCTCTCCAATTCAATTTAAGGAACATTCTTCACCGTTCTTTAAGAGTAAACTAAAGGATTCCACCGAGGAAACTTTTCCCTAAAGAGCTTGCTCCTCTTAAAAATTCAGGAATGAAATCACAATTTAGATTAAGTACATTTAGGTTAATGTTGTTCAGCTGCAGATCATTACATTCTGCCCAAATTCAGTTCAACCTCAGGAAAGCAGAGAGCAGAAAAGCCCAGCTCTAATTGGAGTTACAGGGGGAAAAAAATGTTGGGAAATAAAGACCAGTACAGTCAACTCTTGATTATCTATGCATCTGGTGGAAAGCCATGGTAGATTATCTGGTGGAAAGCCTTTCTACTTGGCACTGGAATGCATTATATAGTTTTATTTACAGTAGATTTACCTCCTTAATTATGTTTTGCTTAGACTAATATTGAAATGAATTTGCATTCCCTGAACACACATCAGCTGGGCAGTGAGGAGGGGAGGGGAAGGTGGGGAGAACAATTAAAAGGAAGTAGTTGAGGGTAGTGCACCAAAGAGAAGATGGCCAGAAATTTTTCAATTATCTGTATGTAATACATAAAGCAGAGACTCAGAAAGGAGATCTAGAAAATCGATGATTGACTATAGTTGAGGAAACTGAGACAAGTAAATGATTTGTCCAACTTCATACAACTGGTAAGTATCTGAAGTCAGCTTTGAGGTCAGGTCTTCTTCACTCCAGGACCAACACTGTGCCACCTAGGTGCCTACCTTTTCTTCATTTAGTGGGTAAAGAAGAAATAACTGCAGCACAATCAATTTGGACATCTGTTAGACAAGCAAACACACCAACTATGCCATTTCTTAGGAAGGAGACACAGGAGGGCTTCTAGTACCTCTCTCATTAGGAGGTTCACATTTGATTCGGTCAGGTGGGAACACAGGAATGGAGTCATAATAAAGGGTTAAATAAGCTTACTTTATTATAATAAAATCTTCTCAAAGGGAGTTTGCTGATAATGGGAGCACTAACTCCTACAACATTCCTTAACAATCCTTCTTGCAGGGGCCGGCATGAAGTGGGGGCAACTACCCCTCTGTCTCAATGGGGTCAATTGAGACAAGCACAACTTGTGCTCTCCCCTAAATCCCCTCTAGCCTCAATGGGGGCCAGCTGAGGAAAACACACAGATTCCCCCTCCCCAGCCTTGATGGGGGCTGATCAAGGCACGCACAGCATTCCAGCTTGCTCATTCATCCCTGAGGGGGTCGGCCAGTCACTGACTAGTGCCCATTTGCTTTCTAGGGCAGCAGATAAAGAAGGAATATTCCCAGCAATAGCCTCACAGTTTTACATTACTTCATCCCTATATCTACCATGACTGTGCAGTAGAAACTGTTTTGAACCATGATTGTGAGAACTCGTATCTAATACCTAGAAAGTAGAGATTGTTATGGCTATGGATCCTGGGAAGAAAACTCTGACAAATAACAAAAAATCCACTTTAAACACACTAAAAATTCACCTTACTTACAGCATCCTTACTATTTTTTCCAGTTCATGCAGCAATCAGAGTAAAATCATAAGAATGCCCAAGTGTGGGTCATGAAAATGGCTCAGTTGCATACATTAGTGGTCCAGATCTTGTTCATTTCTTGGTCTTGATTCAAGCCTTTTTTATCATTCTCTTAGAATTCATGGAACCACGGATTAAGACCTAGAAGAGTCTTTAGAAGCCATTGGGTTCAAACCCCTCATTTCATAGATGAGGAAACCAAAGTCCAGAGAGGTTAAATGCTGTGCCTGGGAACACAGAACCAGTAGAATCTGATGAAGGATTTGAACTCAGGTCTTCCTGATTCCAAATCTAGTTCCTTATCTACTCTGCTGCTATGTTGCCTTCCTTAAAAGTCATAATGCCCAGGCAGATCTATTTTTTTAACTTCTCTCCACACTTCTTGAAATATTTAAAAAGTTTATTGACCTTCCTGGAGCCTGCTGGCTGCTGACCTTCCCTTCCTACTCTCTCCTGTTTTTCTTCCTATTTGTTTGACTGTGCCTTAATGTTTCTTAGATCTTAATTCGTTTCTCTATCAATGTGGGTATCCTTCAAGAATGTACTAAACTTTCTCTGATTCTCTATATTCTCCTGCATTGGTGGTTTCATTGGCTTCCATGGATTTAGTTATTTCTTTCTTCAGGTATTTCCCAAATAATAATAGCTAACAATTTATATAGCATTTTAAAATCACAGTCACTTCACATATAATAACTTGTTTTTCACAACAACCCACTGAAGTTAGTTCCATTATTATCCCCATGTTACAGAAAAGAAAATTGAGGCTGAGCCATGTTAAGTAATTTACTCACATTCAAATATAGTTCAGTCTTCATTTGTACATAGTAGGTGCTTGATAAATATTTTGTTTTTGTTGATTTTGGTATACATCTTACAGATTCAAACACCCCTTTCTGGGTACCTAATTTTAAGAGGTGGGCATTGATAAACTGGAGAATAGACTTAGACACAGTCACACAGTGAAGTGTCTGACAGTATTTGAACGTGGGATTCCTGAATCCAACTCTGTCATGATATCTACTGTACAATTATATCATGTAAGTGATATAACTAGCTGTAATCTCTCATCTGAATTAAGTCCTGCATTTAAATCACCAATGGATAACATCTGGATATCCCACCAGTCCCTCAAAATCAACTTGTCCAACACTGAACTCATCAACTCTCCATCTCTATATACCATCTTTCCTCTAAATTTTCCTATTTCTCTTGAAAACACTACCTTCTTTCAAATCTCCCAGGTTTACAACTTCAGAATAATCATTGATTTTTCTCATTTCTTTATCATATGTATATATATACACACACACACACACACATATACATATATGTATATATGTATATATAATTGCTAATTCAGCATATTCTACTTCCATAGTATTTTTATTTCCATTCTTTGCTCTTCATTTGCACTTCTAGCATCCTAAGGCCATTATCAAGAAGAACTAGAATTTATGTAGTGATTTGAGGTTTGTAATTATTATTTTTACAAAGATTATACAAAACATTAGAATTATTATATTACAAACAGCACTATAAAACTTTCATCTTATTTTATCCTTACAACAACCCCGGGAAGTAGGTGATATTATTATTATCCCTAATTACAGATGAGGAAACTGAGGCACAGAGAGGTTAATTTACTTGTTCAGGGTCATACCACTAATAAGTATTTGATGTGGGATTCAAATTCAGGATTTCCTGACTCCAGGTCCAATGATCTATCCAATGTTCTACCTAGCAGATACCAGTAGTAGTTCCATTCCAATTTTGCAGTCAAGCTCCTTGACTCCAGTTTCTAGTCTCCCCAATCCACATGTCACTCAGCTTCCAAGTTAATAAGAATAGAGACTGGACATATGGTTTCACTGATATGAAGAACTCCGTACTGAGGAAACACTCTCTACCAGTGCAGGTCGACACATTCTCTGACATACAGGATGAGAGTTGTGTAGAGTGCTGAATTAGTAAATGAATTGTTCAGGATCACACAACAAGTTTTGTGTCAGAGGCAGAGCTTGGATGTAGGCCTTTCTGACTTCCCTTCTGCCACTTTGTTTCATGTCAAATGATTATTTCTAAGAAACAACGGTGGCTGTCACTCCTTGCTCAAAAATCTTCTGTGTTTCCCTATTACTGGGATAAGATGCAACTTAGCTTATTTAATATTATTCCCATGTGTATTCTTTATTTTGTAGCATAACTTGACTATTCTTTATTCAGCAGATGTTCTGATAAATGGGTAGACACGTTACTCTTTTGTTATCAGTTGATTGTGTGGTCTCTGGCTACAAGACAACAGGCGCACTCCTTAGAGAATCATCTGCTCAGCAGTAATTAAGAATAGAAAATATGTCAAACAGATTCTGTCAGTCTTAACTTGTACATGATGGCACTTGATAAATACTTTGTGGTCAGTTTTAATGCACAACTCCAGATTTAAGATTCTGGGTGCCTCATTTTGAGATTTGGGCATGGATAAACTGGAGTTACGTCTAAAAAAGGTGAAAGAATACTGCCTCACGTAGAGGCTAGTTAAAGAACTTTGTACAAAGGAAATTCTGTAGGACTGTCATGGGCACAAAGTTTTGTTCTGTGTGGCACAAGAGGTCATGAATAGAGCCAGAGTGGACCTTAGCAGGAGGGAGATTTTTTGTGCAACATAAAACTTAAAGATGAAAGTTCTCCAACAATGAAATAGACTTTTTCACAAAGTAGGAAGCTCCAGATTAAGTATTCAACCAGGGAACGTATGATCGCTTGTCAAAGGTGTTTTGGAATGGATTCCTTAATCAGGTGGGAAGTTGGATCACCTTGGGTCACCTCCTCATTTACGATTCTCTAATAAAGGGTTTGGATCACACTCAATAGCTCTTCTATTATAACATTTCCTTCAAATGCTCCAGTCCTGAGCTTACCACAAAAAACAGCATGGCCTCACAATCTGTAAGAAATCCAGGTTACCCTGATAAGAATCAAGCAAAGGACCTAAAGAGCAGGTGTTGAAATACTTTCCTTTTCTTTTTGGTTTGGCTGTTTATAGAGGATGAGGGTAGAAGGGTAGAAGAGAGAGGTAGGAGGGAGGATGCAGAGTAGGAATTACGAGGATTTAGGGACAGGCAGATATATATAGTTCTGATTTCTGCCAATCCACTAATAGGATGCCACAGAAATAAATGTGGCTGAAGCCAATGCAAGTTTTATGGATCATAATATTTATGGAATATGTGTGTGTGTGTGTGCGCGCGCACACACATGCGTGCCATGGAACTCCCTTAATTGGGGAAGTTCTTTGTTTATTTCAAGAATTATTCTAATACCTAGCATAGTGTACAGCACACTGTGGGTTTCTGTTGTATGATGCAAATCTGAAATTTCCTTGGTGTTTAGAACTCATATTGGGGAAACTTCTCCTAAAGTGGGTAGGTACCTGCTTTGCCGCTTCATCTTAGAGAATTTCCTGGGGAACTGCAAGGTTGTGATTTGCCCATTCTCACACAGGCATTATAGATGACGTTTGAACCCAGGTCTTCCTGACTCTGAGGCTAGATTTTTTTTCCTCTCCACTATACCATAATGTCTCAATCCTGGTATAGAAGGAACACTGAAAAAAAAAATACTTGTGAATGAAATGAACAAATGTCCGAGTGGGAGCCCAATTAAAATCTCAGATCCCTTCTTCAAGCATGTCTTTAAAAAACTTCAAATTACTTATTTTTAATTCTCTTTAAAATACACAATTCTGCTCATGATGAAGATATTAAAAGGTAAGTAGTAAGTAGTAAGTAAGGAAGGATCAAAACTCTAGGAGTTCAATTTAAAAGACCTTGTGAAAGAATAAGGTTACAACAGAGGTTTTTACTCATGGAAAGTATAAAGGGAAAAAAAATAGGTCAAGGCTGGGTGAGATTTGATGAAACTGAAGCTCTAACTTGGTTCAAACACAGTCATAGCAATCAGAATTGACCCAATTCCCTAAAGCAGTCTGAGCAAGCTCTCATCATGCCAGATCATTAGGTTATGTCTTCTTTGGCCTGGGAAAATTGTAAGGCCAAGTGTTCCAGTAAATAAGCAGTTGCTTTAAGGGGTGGTGGAAGTCTAATGAATGAAGGAGTTGCATTTGGGAATAGGTACAGGGCTTGTCTAAGGTCTCGTCTATCTCTAGACTGCCATCATCCAAACTAGCTTTCTTACTAGTCCATTTATGGAATGTGTTCCTACCTCACCTCTCTCTACACCTTAGAATTCCTTCTATCCTTCAAAGTTACACTTTCTACATGGACTTTCTTAGTATCTTCCCTCCAAAACAAAACAAACAAACAAAAAACCTTGTATTTATTTTGTGTGTGTATGTGTGTGTATATGAAAATTCTTATTTCTGTAAATGTTATCTCAGCTATTAGAATATGAAGTCCTTGAGGTCAGGGATTGTCCCCACCTAAGAAATGTATTTTTTTAACTTTTAAAAAATATTATTTTTCTGAACTAAATATAAAATCTTTAAACATTTTTTTTAATTAAGTTTCAAATTCTCTCCCACCCTCCCCTCCTCCCCTTAAGGCAAACAATTTGATATAGATTATACATGTGAAGTCATGCAAAGTATATTTCCACATTAGCCATGTTGCAAAAGCAAACACTAACTAAAAAAAAAAATTAAAAACTGAAGTAAAAAAGTATGCTTTGATCTACATTCACACTCTTTAAGTTCTTTCTCTAGAAGTATATAGTATCTTTCATCATAAATCCTTAGGAATTGTCTTGGATTATTGTATTGATCAGAAAAGCTAATCATTCACAGTTGCTCATCATACAATATTGTAACTGTGTACAATATTCTCCTGGTTCTGCTCACTTCACTTTGCATCAGTTTATATAAGTCTTCCCAGGTTTTTCTAAAGTCATCCTGCTCATCATTTGCTGTAGCATAATAGTATTCCATCAAAATCATATACCACAACTTGTTCAGCCATTCCCCAATTGAAGGGAATTAATTCAATTTCCAAGTCTTTGCCATCACAACATTGTCACACGATAGGGGTAGCTAAATGGCACAGTGGATAGAGCACTGGGCCTGGAGTCAGGAAGACCAGAGTTCAAAACCAGTCTCAGATACTTACTAGCTGTGTGACCCTGGACAAGTAACTCAACCCTGTTTGCCTCAGTTTCCTCCTCTATGAAATGAGCTGGAGAAGGAAATGACAAATCGCACCCCTATCTTTGACAAGAAAACCCCAAAAGGAATAGTGGAGTCATTCATGATTGAAAATGACTAGACAACAAATCATCACATAACTAGTGTCAGTGGTGGTATCAAATGAATTAACACATCCATTGTTTTGCAAACCTCATTAGCTGTTGTTTTAGGCCAAATCTTCTGGATTCTGGAACCAAAACATTCTAATATTGATTTCTCTTTCAAAATCCTAGATATAGTACAACTTGTCATGATTTCCTTAGTAGCTCACCTATTGGAATAACCAAGCCTACAACACCTGGAAGGAAACTATAAAGCATTACGCATAGTACTTTGAACTTCTGGAATCAGGAAGATCTAATTTCTGATTCTGCTCCAAACACTTAATAGCCGTGTGAACCTTAGCAGATCATGTCACATCTCTGAATTTTCTTATTCCTATAAAGTTGGAATGATAATGTAACCTACTCTTTGGGTTGTTGTGAGGTTCAAATGAGAACATGTGGAGTTATCTGAAAGCCTTAAAATTATTATATAAGTGAGTTATTTTAGAAACTGAAGGGAGAGGGGTTACAAATCACATTTATGCAGGTGTCTTCAGCCTTCTAGATGTTTGATATGATCTCAGGCATCAAAGGAGAAAAATTGAGGTTTTTGGATATTACTGACTCCAAAAGCATGGAGGATGAAATAATTTTGCTCTTATGGCCATTGATTTTCTCTTTGGGGAGGGTGTGTGCCCCTTGGCCTGAATTTCTGATTGAGACAAGGCTATTTCCTGTTGCAGCACTGGTTTATAACTTATTTCAAAGTAAATCATGAACAATATACCTTGACAGTAGGAGTACTATCCTCAGTCCTTGTATTAAAAGAGCATGTGGGTTGTAGTCACTAATATTCTAGTCACTTGAAAGTTTCTATGAATACTTTGTTTTCCATTTTGTCATTATTTGTGTTCAAATATTTAGTCAGCCAATAAGGATTTATCAAGTACTTACTTGCTATGTGCTAAGCACAGTCCTAAACACTGAGTATACAAAGAATGAAATACACAGATGCTGCCTTCAAGAAGATTACATTCTAATTGGGAGAGGAGGGAAGCAACATGCAAAGCAGTATGTAAAAACAAGTTCTATATAGGGAAAATGGGAGACAATTGCAGAAGAAAGGCAATGGGTGGGGTAAGGAGGAGAAAGGAGGGAGATGATAACCTGAAAAGTGTTCTTGCAGATGGAGTGAGGTGGGCAGATTTAAGCTGAGTCCTCTAGGAAGTTAGTAGGTAGAGTTGAAGTAGGAGATAATTCCAGAGATAAGAAATAGACACATTCAAAAAGCATGGGGAGAAGAGATAGTGTCCTGTATAAGGAATAGTGAGAAGGGCAGTGCCACTGGATCTTAAGAATATGTAGGTATGTATAAAGGGCAAGAAAACTGGAAAGATAGCAAGAGGGTAGTTTGTCAAGGAGTTTAAACATGAAACAGAATTTTATATTTAATCTTTAAGGTAATAAAGATTATTAATAATTTTGTTTTTAAAATCTCTATGATAACTAAATGGATTATTGTTTTAATAACTACTAAAAATATTGAGGGATGTGACTATACACCAGACTGCAGATTTTGGGTAATATATTCTTTCTTGGGCTGAAGCTCATTTGCATTCTGTAAAAAGAAACCAAAATGGAAAAGTCTGATGGTAATATTCTCTCCCTTCTTCTCAGTGTAGAATTCAATCCTCTTAAACAGGCTCTTAAGACTCTCTGAATATCCTCAAAAAATAACAAAACATGGAAAAATAATATTAAAGTAATGTCATTTCTTGATAAAAAAAAGTTGCTCTACTCATCTTGATTTACTAGTTGCCTTCATCCAGTTTTGAGTTCCTGTCCCTGACCTCAAACTGAGAATGCCCAAGTGGATTCTATTACTAAGACTTAAAATAATAGACTTCTACAAAATTTAAGAAATTCAATTCTGTATGAAAATATGTATAATTTGTTAAAGGCACGATTAAGATAATAACCTTTTGAGGACATGTCCCTTTACCTACAAACCCATTCAATTCAGTGTTGTTGTTGTTGAGTTATATCAGACTTTTTGTGACTCCACTTGGAGTTTTATTGTCAAAGATGCTGGAGTGGTTTGCCATTTCCTTCTCCAGCTCACTTTACAGATCAGGAAACTAAGGCAAACAGGATTAAGTGACTTGCTTAGGGTCACATAGCTAGTAAGTGTCCGAGGCCAGATTTGAACTCAGAAAGATCTCTTCCTGATTCCCAGCCCAGTGCCCTATCCACTGAGTAACCTAACTTCCCTATTCATTATCTACAGGAGAAGCATAATGGGAAGAACATTAGACTACTAGCATAGCAGTCAGGACACTTGAGTTCCAGCACTAACTCTGCCATTAGCTACCTTATCACATGAGCTTAGAGGAGGCATTTACTCACTGTGGGTCTTATCTTCTTCATCTATTAATTGAAGACATTGTTTTAGAACAGGAGTTCTTAACCTGGGGTCCACAGACCTATCCAGGACAGAATTTAATTCAAGAAATATTTATTAAGCATCTGCTGCATTCCAAGCTGTGTGGTAGGCTATGAGAATTCATAGACTGAAAGAAAAAAAAAGAAAATCGTGGGTGAAGGAGCTTTCATTCTATTGTATACACAATGAAGACAGTTTGGTGCAGGTTTAAGGTAATTGGAAGTAAGAGATAAGACTGACACAAGTAGGAAATCAGGAGATACTTCATGGAGGAAGTGACAACTAACCCTAGCCTTGAAAGATGGTTAGGATTCTAAAGGACAGAGTTGAAGAGTGAGTGCATTACAGACTTAGAGAATACCTGGTAGAAATGCATAGAGATGAGAGATGGCATGCCAAGCTGGGGAACAGCTAGGGGTCCATTTTAGATGGAATGCAGAGTGTGTATAGGGGAGCAAGAAGAAATAAGTTTGGAAAGGTATGTTGGAGCAAGATGGAGGAGAGCCTTAGATGCCAGTCTTGGGGGTTGGTATTTGATCTTGGAGGACATAGGGAGTTACTTAAGGCTTTTGAACAGGGCAGTACCATCATCAAACTTAAGTTTAAGAATATCATAAACAGCTATTTGTAGGATGAATTGGAAGCAGGGGACAAACTAGAAGCTGCTAGGCCAATTCAGAGGCAATTACACAGTAGTGAGTCAATGAATATTTGCTGAAAGATTAAATGTTATGAAAAGATTCTTTAATTTGAGTAAGGCCCTCACATTTCATAGTACAGGGCCTGTCTTTGTTACATAAATATGCATTAGAAATGATTTTTTACTTGACCTGTTCTCATCTAAGACTAAGTTCTCTCCTTCTACTTCAAATTTGCTTTATCTTTATTATCATTCAACTGTTCTCTTGATTACTTCAAATGCTAACCCTGGCGTCAGAAACTTCTGAACTATATCATGCCAAGATTCTAGAAAATGTACTTCTGGCGTCTTCCAGATGAAGACAAGGTTGCTTGTGATTAAGAGTCAATTCCTGTTAGTGTGGGGAAGAAATGAACAGTTTGACAACTCTTAAAGTGGAGATGGTGGGCCAATCATGAGGGAGTAAAGGTTGGGAAGGTCCAACTTTTATGGGAGAAGAGAGATGTTATTATGCTAACCCTTCCTGTATTGACTCTTCTTTTAATTTGAGTTTGTCTTCATATCATAGTCACTTCTTAATTTATCAAACCCCCATAGAATCCTGTATTATAATAAATAACCAAGCATTTATTAAGTGCATACTGTGTGCTGAATACTATGTTGGGAACTGGGGATACAAAGACAAATAATAAAAGAGTTCCTGTCCTTATGGGACAATATTTGGCAACCAATTTGATATATGGGTAAAAAGAGAGTAAGGAGTTGAGGATGTAATGAATTTGTGAACCAAATTGAATGAAATAGTAATAATAATAATAATAATTAGTAATTATATAGCATTTCTTGGTTTGCAAAGTGCTTTACATATGATTTCATTTGTTCTTCATAACAATCCTCTAAGGTAGGTGCTATTATTATCTCTATTTTATAGATAACAAAACCACCAGGGAAATGAGAAGAGGCTTATTTAAAATGGCATATAAGCTGAAACTTGAAAGGAGGAAGAGAGATTCCAAGAAGTAGAGATAAAGAGAAGGAACATTTTGGGCCTGGAGGACAACCTGTGAAAATTTTTGGAATCAGGATGTGCTTTAAACCAAAGTTAATATGCCTTGATCCCAAGGCCCTTTACCATTCTGACTGTGTTTCTCTGGACATTTTCCAATTTTTAAATGATCTTCCTAAAAGTTGTCATCCAGAACTAAAACTATATCCCAGATAGGGGCTGACCAAGGCAGAGTCCAATAGTTACCTATCTGGTCCTGATCACTCTCGTCTCCCTTAATGCAATGTAAGGTCACATTAGCTTTCCTCCCTTCCTTCCTCCTTTCCTCCCTCCTTCATTCCCTCTTTTCTTCCTTCCTTCCTCTCTCTCTCTCTCTCTCTCTCTCTCTCTTTCTTTCCTTCTTTTTTCTTGTAGTAAATAGATGCCAGATTTGGAGCAAAAAAAAAAACACAACAAAACTGGGGACAAATTCCCTTTCAGACCCATACTAGCCATATGACTCTGGACAAGTCACCTAAGCATTCTGCATCTATAAAATGACAGAGTTGAACTCAATGACCTTCTATTAAGGCCCTGTAATATGTCATTATTGGCTTATTGAGGTTTGCAGTCTACTAAAGTCTCCAGAAATAAAGTTTGACAAATGTACCCATGCTTGATTTATTTACATAGCTGCAAATCCTTGCTACCTTTTCAGAGGCAGTGAAGCTTTGTAAACTGCAAAGCCTATGCAAATATAAGGTAAAATTGACCTTTTACTTGCATTTGATTTTAAATATAAAGTATAAGGTGCTATTAAAATTCATTTCAGACCTCATTTTATGATCAGACTTCAGAATGTGCATGTGACCTCTCTTTCACATACATTTAAAAGGACTTTTTTGTTCCCTGACTTTCCCTGACTTTCTTTTTCCCCCTGTTGTATTTTCATTAGCATGTTGAAAGCTAACTCCATTTAAAAACCTTTCTATGTGGTAGTTATCCTGATACTTTCCAGTAGTTGCTGTAAACAATGAAGGTATTTGTTATCCACTTAAAGCTTTCTTACCTCAGGCATCTGTAATGAGGATTTTTACTTAAGTTACATGGAAAGAGATCCTGGTCCAGAAACCAGGATCCAGACATCTGATGACTTAGATTTCAAACTCCAATTCATATTCTAACCCTAACTCCCACTAAAAATGACAAAGGAAGTTCTGGAAGATATATATGTTGAGATATGTCAGGTTTGAGAAAGATAGACAATGAATAAACTCAGAGGAATGATTCCATTTACATGAGATGAAGGATATATATCATTTTTATACTTAAAGATGACTATAGAGAAGTTATATGCTTATGTAGGAATATATGAGATAGATAGAGACAGAGACAGAGAGAGAGAGACAGAGAGAGAGACAGAGAGAGAGAAAAACATACAAAGAAGCAGAATTAGGAAATGGAATTTAAATGACTGCAATAATCTATATTACAGTCACATTTCTATATGATTCCAAGTTTATACAAATGTTTCAATGCCTCAAATGTCTCATTGTGGTATGGAAGTAATTCTGGGTCCTCAAAAGCTATAGCAAGGTATAATAAGCTCTGATAGGTTCCACTGGAACCTTAAGTATTGTCCAGGGATAGATTGCCTTGCTAATCTTGATCCTCTTGGGAAATGTTGTCTACCAGCTGATGAATTTTATTGGCCACAACAACTCATAAATGCATTTTCCATGGCACAAAAAGGTCATGACTTTTGTTAGTGGACGGATTACCCATAGCAACCAAATAACAGCATTATGGAATCATAGATTTAGAAGCAGAAGGGGAAGTGCTTGAGTCCAAATCTCTCATTTGTCAGATAGAAAACTAAGTCACAGATACACTAAATGACCTTTTAGGGTCACATAGGTAACAAGTAGAATTGCTAGGATCTGAATTAATGTCATGTATTGCCAAACCCAGTGCTCATTTCATAACACCATATAGCTTTATAGTTGTTAAGTATCTGAAGCTTTTCAAAATACTTTCCTCCCAACAACTCTGGGAGATGAGTATTCTAAGTATTGTAATTATCATTTTTCAGATAAGGAATCTGAGCCTCAATAAGATATGATTTACCCGTCATGTAGCTAGAAAACTGTAGAGCTAAGACTAGAACCTAGGTCTTTTGTCTATAAGGCAGTAGTCATTTTACCACACTGCCTCTGGAAAGATGAGATACTAAACCAATTCTCACAAAAGCCACTTTTAAAATATCAAGCATGCTATTTTCATAACCCTACTCCTAACATTCCAGGTGTGACATAGCGGAGTCCTAATAATAAACTGGTTTCTAACTTAATGAATCATTCATGATTAATTTGAACGAATCATTGAAATGATCAGATCTTGGCAGGGGTGGATGTGATAAAACGAAACGATCCACTGTCCGTAAGTGGCTCAGAATTCTGCAGCTTCCGAGGTTCCATCTGTTCCCCAGGACTTAGTCATTCTTTAATACCATTTATCTTGAATGGGCTCAAAAGAAGGAAAGGTCAGCCAGATTCAGGACTTCAAAAGTGTCATTTCTTTAGCAAACATGTTCTATTCTTGATAGATTTTGAAACATTCTGCACCTATGAAGCCTTCCTCTTAAATAGCAAATTGCAGGACATTCATACTTCCTAAATAAAGGAAAATTCTTACCATGAGTCAGCAAAACTCAGTGTTTTTCGATCCAAATTATAATTTTTCCCTCACTTAAGCAGATTTGGTGATGTGGTAACTGGGATATATTTTCTTTTCTCTAGCATAAATAGTTGCCAAGCTTTGCCAATTCCATTCCTGCAATATCCCTTGAATTTGTTCGGTCATCTCTATTCCCAGTCATTACCCTAACCCAATACCTCACATACCTTGATGGTGACCTTGACCTATGACAGGTTGCCATATCTTCTCTTTCTGTTTCAGTCCATCCATCACACTGCTACCAGGCAGTATGGTACCCAGGCTCTGCCTGGTGACCGTGTGACCTGTGACCTTGTGACCTTGGGCAAGTTATTTCATCTCCTTGAAGATATTTCCTCATCAATAAAATGAAGGGGTTAGACCAGATGGCCTTTGAGGTCCCTTCTGGCTGGATATTTTCTGTTGTTGTTGACTTGTGTCCAACTCTTTGTGACCCCATTTGGGTTTTCTTGTGAGGGAATTGAGGGGTTTAGGACAGAAAGTTGCTTATTGTGGGAATTAAAGTGAACCATATTGACTCCATCATGTGACTCAATTCTGGAGTTAGCTTTGTTCCCTTTCTATCCAATTATGCATTTAGCTTAAATTATCTACTTTGAGAAAGCTTTATTTAATTGTGGAAATTGGAAGAAAACCTTATCGTATTGTTTGAACATAGCCCTGCATGTCTGAGAAACTGGACTACCTCTCCCTGCTGCTAAGAGACCCTCAAATAAGGACCTAGCTTACTGGAAACCCAATCAGATCCAAAGATTGGAGCAAGGAGTTTTCTCACGATTATACATCTCAAGCAGCCCATATGTCTTATCTGAAAATTAGACCATACTAATTAATCAGATATTGTTTAAATGCACCTTTGATTGTTTACAGGTACTTTGGAGTGGGACACCTCCTTTTCCAAAGTCAGGGAATTGAACCTGTATCCTCTCCCCCTCCTTGACTTGGAAAGTCCCTAATTTTTCATCCAATTAGAAACCAGATTACCTAATCTTGTATTGTTTCCTTTTAATTAATTGGTCTTATTTGATTAATTGTTTTTAATGTATAAAAGTCTATCTTCCCCTGTATTCAGGTTCCATCAAACCTTTGTTTTCCTCAGTCATTCATCTTTATCTGACACACTTGGCAAAGATACTAGAGTGGTTTGCCATTTTCTTCCCCAGGTCATTTTACAGGTGAGGAAACTGAGGCAAACAGAGTTAAGAGATTTACCCCGGGTCACACAGCTAGTGTCTGAGAATGCATGAAAATGAGTCTTCCTGACTCCAGGCCCAGAACTCTATCTACTATGTCACCTAGCTACCTATGATCCTATGACTAATCCCTCTTGTGAAAAGATTTGATCATCTCATAACTCTCCTCTAAATGTTCTGATGTCTCCTTATTGTCAATCTGATGTGTATAAATAGATATATATCATATGTGTGTATTCCCTTAGATTGGATTTTGTGTATAGTATGCATATAATAAATGTATAAGCATATACTATGTAAGCCTAAGTGAATCTTATCTGGAATGTTTTTAAATGCAAAAAAAAAAAAGAGTAACATCAGCCCACTTTTCAGGTACATGCTTACCAGCTATCCAGGAAGCCCATGCTTAAACTTGGGAGTTTCGAGCTGCAGTGGACTTTGCAGATTGGGTGTCTGCACTGAGTTCTGTAATATAGTGAACTCCCAGGAGGGTGGGACCACTGGGATGCCTGAGGAGGCCTGAACTGGGCAAAGACAGAAACAACAGGTCAAAGCTCCAGTGCTGTCAGTAGTGGGATCAGCCTGTGAGCAGTCCCTGTACTTCTAGCCTGAAAAGATATAAAAAGAATCAGATGGCTGCAGAGAGATAGTTTCCCAAAAGGCCCCTATTCAAGGTAGAGCAAAACTGGATTTGTTAAGATGGCCTTATAGTCATTGTAAGCACCAGCTGTTACCTGCATCAAACATCTAGTACATGTGACTTAGTTCGTCCTCTAAGGGAAGGAGAGAAGAAAGTATCATTTACATAATATTATAAGCATTGGGCTCAATGTCATGCAAGTGATATTTTTTTCTGCCTCAAGGAGACGTGAAGTACATTTCCCTATTTTGGGGAATGTAAACCTTTGAGAGTGCTTATATCAACCATGCTCTTTCTGAGAATCTTGAATTCTGTAATTAGACCAATCCTCTTGTGATAAGAGCCTTAGGCTGATAAACTGCTTTAGTCAATTATATGTGACCATGTCCCATGTCCCTGCTTTTAAATCTTTGTAAATGTAATGTGGCTTTAGGTGGTCTGATTGCATTGGCCCTCATAGGGTTTCCTTAGGGCTTTGGAAGGCCTGTTTTCATTGGATCTGATTCCAGGGAGGAAATCTATCAGCTCCTGATGGTACGGTACAGATAGGTAGAGATGAAATAGTGGGAAGGCTCCCAAACTAAAACTTTCTGACAGGGAGAAGGACAGAGGTTGTATAGCTGTTGGGATAGCCAATGACCATCACCTCAGAGTTTCCCACACTGGCATAATGGGCTTGCATTTTACTTGTTTTAGGCATTGTTGAAACATGAAAGATATTTAAAGAACACTCAGAATGACTGCACATGAAATCTATGCTATCAAAATGCCAGAGAAAATTAACATCAGAAGCAAACTAGATTAAGGAATACTTCAGGGATAGGATGAAAGCTATAGAGAAAACCATGAATGGCATTAAAAGATAAGAAAGAAAGAAAGAAAGAAAGAGAAATTCAATAAGGAATTAACAGATGGGAAAAAAATTTTAAATCTAACTTAAAATCTACCAAAATCTAATTCTTAATAAGTTTTAGTACAGCCATATGTTTAAATGAGAAAAAAAAAAGTGAGAGGAACTATTTTACTCTAGAATGGCTATATACCAAAAAATAAAGAAAATGTAATAGGATTTTTTTCTACATCTCTTTCTTTAAAATTTTTTTTTAAGAAGACCAGATTTATATAAACCAAAGCTTTCTGAAGGAAGAGGCTGAATAATTAGGAAGTGAAAGAATAACGTTGTAGATTCTTAAAAGGTTAAGAGCCATTAAAATTGACAAATCATCAGTTCCAAGCATCATATATTAAAGAATGTATGGAAGTGAGAATGGAAATTAGTGAAACTTTAGCCAATACTTTCCTCATAAGTGTCCTAAGTGTGCTTAATTCAGGAAAAATCCTAGAGGATAAGAAGGATGGTAACACAAGCCTGGCATTTTAATGACAAACTAAGGTCAGGAAGGTACGCAACAACAATGAGCTGAAGGAAACGATTCGTGTGACCAGATGAATGAACACAGCAGGATAGAACAGCCTGCACCGGCAGTTGTGTGGATTAGGTGACCTTGTCTTCCGCAAATTTCTGTGAGTCTGAAAGAGCCAAGTTGACTTCTCTGAAACACTGAAACTTTTCAGTGTGATTCCTCATAAAGGCAGGGAAAAGGGAATGCATATTAGATCTCACTTTATTTCTTCCAGGGTGCAAGATTACATATTTTAGAGGATGGCAGAACTTTGGAGGGTCATGAATCCAATTCCTTTATATACAGATAAGTAAACTAAGACATAGAGCGGTTATGGGAATTTCCGAGGGTCACACAGCTAGCTCTTGAAAGAAGATGTGAACAAAAGCATTCCTGACTCCAAGTCTAATACTCTGCCCATCATGCGGCCCAACTGCCTCTAATAAAGTTAAGTGACTGTTCATGCTTACACAGCTTCTGAGAACCTGAGGCAGCGTCCAAACCCAGGTCTTCCTGCTTCCAGTTGCAGCCTTCTATGCACTATACTACCCTGTGCCTTCTAAACATTCTTCTGTCTGGGGCTGTACCTGGACTTATGGAGTTAGTATCATTTCCTGGGTTTTCTTCTTAAATTTCTCTTACTTCGTAGTGTTTCTTCATTGTAATCGGCATTGCTTCTGTTTCTCCAGCCTCAGGATTTGGATTGGGGTTTGGTGCTTGGATCAGACTCAGTTCCCTACTGTACTTTGAGATTATACCAGCAAGTCCTATTTGACCCCAGACTTGGTGGCTAAGATGAGGCCCCACCATTTGCAGGCTTTCCTAAGTTTTAGCTCAGGTTCCTGGTAACCCAATATAGGCTTTGGCCTTGGCCTTTACTTGGCCCTTTTTCCTTCTCCTTTTGCTGTCCCAAACCTGAAGTTGGCTTCATTCTTTGTTGGGATCCTGACAATTCCAACCATATGCTGCTGATAGTGTTGGTACCAGGTGTTCTGCAAAAGTCCAAATACATTGTCTCTCAGATACTGCCCTGGCCCATTCTCCTGCTGTGGATCCTTCTGTGGCTATGGCTTGGGTTATTTGGGTGCTGGCCTGGCCTTGTCTCTTGCTGTGCTTTGAGAGGGACTGCCTGAATGCTGCTTGGACCCTGGTCTGGCCTTGTCTCCTGTTTTGGGTCCATGCTATTTTCTGTTTCTGTAGGCTCAGAGCTTTTGAGTGGTTTCTGGAAGTCTTTTACATGTAATCCTGGCCTGGATGGAGGGGCTTAGAACTTTTTCTCTTTGGATTCATTCATCATGGTTCCCTCTGTTACATTTTTAGAAGTTTATTGGGGATATTTGTGGGAAATATGGACTTCTTTGAACTTAACTTGGCTTCTCAAATTCCCAGGATGGCATATTTTAATACTTCCTAAACTTTAAATTTTCTCAACTTCTTGCTTTAGATTGGGCTCAGGTCCTCCACTGAGCGGGAGTTTGGGGATAGAAGGTGGGGAGTGTTGTGCTCTTTTAGAAATGGCGACATCTGATTGTCACAGGTCTCCAGTTCTGCTCCTTCAAAGATGTTTTTCTTCCTCCTTTGCCCCTACTTCTGAGCAGCAGGTGACTGTGCTAAGATATAAAGCCTTTCCTTTCCCTTTTTTTTTTTTTTGACACTCTTTCCTGGTTCATGGCTGGGTCTGTGACACTCTAAGTTATAGAGACCATCCAGATGACCAACCCTCTACAATGTACCAGACAAATGGTCGGCAAGTCTTCACTTGATGACCTGTGCTGAGGAGGATTTGAATACCTCCCCAAATAGTCCATGAAGGGACTAAGAAAAGAATGGTGACATGGAGTCAAAAGGCCAAGGTTTAACACTTGGCTTTCTTACTTGGTCCTGTGTGATCCTGTGCCTCAGTTTGCTCATTTGTAAAATAAGACATTTGTGACATTTAAAAGGTTCAAGTGACATAATTTCTGGGTATTTTATTAATAATGCTAGCGTTTTAATAAAAGAGGTCAATGACACTCTCGAATGCCAAAGACACTCAGGGCAGTAAGCTCAAGGTTTATATGCCCTTGGAAAAGTGGCTATTTCAGAGGGTGACAATCCTACTCTGATTGCTTAACAAGTAATAAGAGAATGAATATTGCAATGAGGGGCTGACCTACTCTAATGACTTTGATTATGTCATTTACTTCTAATTTAACCCCAGCCTTGGGTAATCTAATCAAAGAAATTATCCTTGCCCAAATCTGATAGAGCACAATGGGCTGCCCCACCTTAGATTGAATTCCTTGAATGCTTGGGTGGGGTCTGACCACTATTAAGGAGAAAGTTAATTCAACCTTCTGAGACTGAATTTTTAAATGACTTTTAGAAAAAAGGAGAAACTCTGGACCTCCTGAAATCATTCCTTGTTAATCTTCATTCCTCTCACATTTGTACACAATGACCAGTTCTAATTCTATAATCCAATGAAGGGAAATACAGGAGAAGGAACAAACATTTAATAAGTACCTACTGTGTGCCAGGTACTATGCTAAGTGCTTTACAAAAATTATCTCATTTGAATCTGGAAATTCTTGGTTTCACATCTGACAACCTCTTTACAATACCATGTTGCACCTCCTTATTCACGTTACATTTTGTAGGAATAAAATACATTAATAGAACCCATAAATCTTGATCTAATATTCTTAGGGAATATGATGTATCCACAGAAGAAAGGAGGCTTTGGGGACATTTTGGAGGAAAGACTGTCTCTGAATATCTGCCGCACTTAAGAAATATTTTATTTTTGTTCAGACCTGTGATTTCATATACATAGGGAATTCCTTGTGAGGAAATCTCTTATTAATGCAGATCAGTAATTTATAGTCTGAAATCACTGCCAGGTACAATAAGAAGCTGTGAATTGCCCAGGGCCATATGTCTAATATGTCTCAGAAGTGGGTCTTGAACTTAGCTCTTTCTGACTCTGAGATCAACACTCTACTATACCATACTGCTGTTATGCCACACCAATCAAATATTATGGAAACAGATGTAACTTTGCATTCAATATTAGGGATGAAAATATTGCAAATATTAACCAATTAACTAGCAATTAGGGGGCATAGTGACAGGATGGGGTAATGGAGGTGGCAGGACTTGGGTTCAAGAATTTCTGAGTTTGAATCCTACCTCAGAAATTTACTATCTATATGACCCTAAGCAAATCATTTACCTTGAGCCTTACTTTCCTTATCTCAAAAAATGTGGATAATAATAGCACCTACTTCGTATTTCATAGGTTCAAATGAGACATTTACAAAGTGCATTGAAAACTTTAAAACATATAAATGTTAACAGTTAGGTGGCACAACAGTGCACAGTGTTCCTGGAGTCGAGTCAGGAAGATTCATCTTCCTGAGTTCAAATCTGGCCTCAGACATTTACTAGCTGTGTGACCCTGGACAAGTCATTAACCCTGTTTACTTCAGTTTCCTCATCTGTAAAATGATCTGGAGAAGGAAATACCAAATTATTTCAATATCTTTGCCAAGAAAACTCTAAATGGGGTCATGAAAAGTCAGACAGGACTGAAAAAAACAACCAAACAACAATAAACGTTAGGTATTATTAAGTGACAATTACATTCCAAGCCACTGTGCTCAGTGGTGGGCATTGTTAGGGCCCTGTGCTTTTTTAATAGAGAACTTACTCACATCTCATGGAACACCAGGATTCTGTGGAAGATAGTTTGAGAAGTGCTGAGTTAGGGCCATGTGTCAATATTGTAGAAGGCAGTAGGGATGGCAAGAAGGGTGGGGCTCATGTAAATTGTGATTTTTTTTTTCTGTAAGCCTCATGCGTTTTGAAAACTCCCTGCAAAGCTGACATGAAGAACATTTCATCATGGAGCTGTACCCAAAAGCACCTTGTCCAATTTGTAAATGGAGAAACCAAGGTACAGAAAGTAAATGATTTAAACTCCCAGTAAATTATCATGAAACACTTTATGTGGCCTCTATAGTTGCTGACCAAGATGCTGAAACATCTCAGGCTGCTCCCTGTAGTCAGCTCCATGCTAAGTGATCACAGAGTACAAAGGACATCCTGTCTGTAGAGTGAATCAGAGTACTGCAAGATCAGAATTCCAGGGTTCGATGTCAGCACTTTCTCTAAGACTTTGAAATATCTGTGGATATAATCTAAAAGAAAAAAAATCAATGGGAAAAAAATGTGAAAACCCACAGAAATCCTTATCCTAATGACAACTAGCCCTGCCACACTGCTAGAAAATACAATATAATAAAAAGCATTAATATTGTTATTATGATTTACTATCACACAGTGTTTTACATTAAATGAGATAAAGATTTACTGGAGACACTGAGGGGAAACCATGCTAAAGTAAAAAAGCAAATTCCCTTAATGCGCTGCTAGGTAAAGGAACCAATATATTTTCATGACTGAAGGATAAAACTTGAACAGTGATCTAGGAAGCAAGATAAAAGACTTCACAAAAGGTAAAATTTTAAGGCTTTCATACACACACACACACACACACACACGTATGTATGTATATGTCTATACATGCATACACATGTACATACATATGTGTGTGCACATGCATATATGTTCATATATGTGTTTTAATGTATTATATATATTTTAAAGATATACCTACATATATGTATCTATATAATAAATGTTCTTCAAATATCTCTCTATATCTCTCTATATACTTTTTCTAACCATTATATGTATTTGGTCTTCCCCCTTTTAGCTAACTACCATATCAACCAATCTTTATAAGCACCTAACCTCAAGGTGAAACAAAGGAAACAGTCTGCTACAATCAAGAACAGATTACATTTCTCAAGTAGTTTTATCTAAGCAAACGAATCTGCCAACACTCAAATCATATTGTAATAAAGCTTTTCTATCATGAAAGCTCTACTGATCACCCAAATTTTTAGTGCTCCCTCCAAATTGCCCTGTATTTATTTTGTACCAATTTTGCACATCTGTATCTATGACTATGTCTATCTCTATTTTTATATATTTATCTATTTACCATATTACTCCATCTATCTATCTATCTATCTATCTATCTATCTATCTATCTATCTATCTATCTATCTATCTATGTATCTATCTATGTATCTATCTATGTATCTATGTATGTATCTATCTATCTATCTATCTATCTATCTATCTATCTATCTATCTATCTATCTATCTATCTATGTATCTATGTATCTATCTATCTATCTATCTATCTATCTATCTATCTATGTATCTATGTATCTGTCTATGTATCTGTCTATCTATGTATCTATCTATCTATCTATCTATCTATCTATCTATCTATCTATCTATCTATCTATGTATCTATCTATGTATCTATCTATCTATCTATCTATCTATCTATGTATCTATCTATGTATCTATCTATCTATCTATCTATCTATCTATCTATCTATCTATCTATCTATCTATCTATGTATCTATGTATCTATCTATCTATCTATCTATCTATGTATCTATCTATCTATCTATCTATGTATCTATCTATGTATCTATCTATGTATCTATGTATCTATCTATCTATCTATCTATGTATCTATCTATGTATCTATCTATCTATCTATCCATCTATTTATCCATCTATCTATCTATCTATCTATCTATCTATCTATCTATCTATCTATCTATCTATCTATCTATCTATGTATCTATCTATCTATCTATGTATCTATGTATCTGTCTATGTATCTGTCTATCTATGTATCTATGTATCTATCTATCTATCTATCTATCTATCTATCTATCTATCTATCTATGTATCTATCTATGTATCTATCTATGTATCTATGTATCTATCTATCTATCTATCTATCTATCTATCTATCTATCTATCTATCTATCTATCTATCTATCTATCTATCCATGCTTCTATCTCCTCCTCCTCCCTCTGTGTCTTTCCGTAGATTTTGTCTCACCTGACTAGAAAGTAAGCGACTTGATTCAGTGACTATTTTCATTTTGTCTCCATGTCCCCAGTGTCTAGCATAATGCTTATCACATATTAGGAACTTAATAAGTGCTCTTGGATGCTACTCTATAGTTTGTAGTTGACTCTGGGTTCTCAAAAGTTATGCTCAGTAGGGGCACAGGTTTTCCAGACCAGACTAAGATGGCAAGGCTTCTGAGCATAGGACCAATTGGAAGGACTAGTCAAACTATATTCAGAATTGGAAGTTTTCAAGCAAAGGCTATATAAACGCTTTTTGGTTTCTAGTAGGAGCTGCATTACACAAAATCCTGAGATGCTGTGAAGTAGCTCATCACCAGAAGCTTGGCCACCAGATGATGTTTTAAATGACTGGTTACAATCAGATAGCTTAAAAAAAAAGTTTGTACTGTTATGGAATAAAACAAACATTTCAATAATATAACAGTATAATGTAATATGTATAATATAATAGTAGAATAAAAAGATTATAAAAGAAAATATATAATACAATAATATAATGTATAAGTTATAGATATTTATGTACATTTAGGAGAGTAAGGTGTAAGAAGACTGGAAAAGTAGGGGGAGGGTAGGTTATGGAAGGCTTTGAATGCCGAGTAGAGCGTTTGTTCTGCAGGCAATAGGGAGCCACTGGAGTTTACTGAATAGAGGTACGAGTGCTGAGCATACAACAGTAGCAATAACAAAAGAAAAAAGAGCCTCTCTTCATGGAGCTTACATTCCAATGTCTCTGTCATTCTTGTCATTTGTCTTACACAGTTTTTTGTCTTTCCAATTTTCATTGGTTTAATTTTTCAGTTCTTTCTCTGGATTCAAATAGCATCTTTCTTCCTATGTCCTCTGCAGTTAGTTTGAGTATTTATAATAGTTAAAATGACTCATTCTCTCCAAGTTGTTCTATATGTATATATATTTTTTCCATTTTGTCTCCCCAATTAGATTGTAAGCTTCTTGAGTACAAGGCCTGTCATTTGCCTCTTTTGTATGATATTTGTTATATTTGTATTTTTGTATCCACACACTTAACATAGTGCCTGCCATATAGCAGGCACTTAATAAATGTATATTAATTGATTGCCTTATTACAGCATTTAGAACATAGTAAGCACTTAAAATGCTTGTTGACTGATCAATAAGAGAAAAGAAGTTCTGAAATATGGGTTTCACTCATCAGACATTTATTAAGCTTCTTTTTTGTTCTATATAGTGGGATAGGCAGCATAGGGACATAGAAGACATGTGACAAGGTCCTTTGCCTTAAGGAGTTTGCAATCTAGTAAGGCATGATTAGACAGGTACACAGATGAACTCGGCCTAGTAGAATACAAGTGCATAAAAGGAATGCAAAGTACTTTGAGGTCAAGTGAGGGATCATCTCTTCCCTCCAAACAAGCATTTATATCAGCCTCTCATAAAATATAATGAAGCATGATGAGAAACTTTTGGGATGGAAAGTTTGTAAGTAAGATATGCTTTAAATCTGTGCTCCAGCAGTGAGGGTGATGAACATTTAAAGCCTGCTTAAAATGTGAAGTCTTTTAAATAGCCGAGAGGATTGCAGCAGACAGCATCTACTTTAGGGGGAGGACAGCAATTGTTTAAAGGCCACTGGAGGACTACAGGAAAATATAGTCCGTGTAATTGGAATTTGCCCAGTGTTTGAGAACCAATGTTCTAATCCGTTGTGGCAAAGTGTATCTTCTTTTTATCCCAAGGCTCCATGCATTTTGTGCCTGGAATGCAGAGTATTCTATCGTGGCTTCTTAGAATTCTTGTCTTCCTACCAAGCTCAGTCTTCCATGAATCTTTTTTTTTAAATCTCTCCTCCATTCCATCCCCAAATTCATTGACATAGAGTTAAAAGACACCTCACAGACCACTGAATGTAAGCCCCTTGTTTTATGGATCAGGAACCTGAGACCCAGGTAACATCCATGGTCACAGAGCTTTCAGTCAGTATCAGAGGTGAGATTTGAACCTTTGTTTTCTGACTCTAGAGCTAATATTCTTTTCACTGTGCCACTCTGTTATCTACCTTCACAAATTATCTTGCATTATATGCATTTGTTATTAGCAATCCAACATGCTTTTATTAACTGTCTCTGTATCAGACACTGGAGATACAAAGCAAAAATAGCTCCTGGTCTCAATGAGATTATTATACTTGAATATAAATCCTTCCCATCCTCAGAACTCCTTTCCCTATTCCAGGAATATAGAATCCATAAAGACAAAAACTGCTTTCTTTATGTCCTTTTATATGTAGAACCTGTTCATAAAAGCCCCACCTCTGACTTAATGGCTCTTAATGTGGCTCTGGGCAAGTCACTTATAGAATCATAGATACAGAACTTTAAGGGCTATCAGAACATATGGATTCAAACTAGCTATTTTAGCTGATGAGGAAATTGAGGCACAGAAAAATTAAGTGATCTATCCAGGGTCAAACAACTAATTAGTGTTTAAAGAAGAATTTTAACTTAGATTTCCCTGACTAAAACGCCAATGCTCCATTCACTCTATTGTTTCCTCATCCCTCCCCACCTCCTACCTCCCAACTCTCTTTAAGACTAAAAGTTACAGAAAACTCTGCATTGATAGAGGAAGTTTCCTTTTCAGGAATATTCTATATTAATGAAATTCCAGGTCTAATTAAAAGAAAAAATCCCCAGAACCTAGCACAATACCTGGGCATATAGTAGGCATTTAGTAAATATTTTTCTTTTCAAATTCCCTGAATGAATAGTCACTAGAATATTACTTAGGCTAATGCAACAGTAATTCTTTTTTTGTATCACTTTATTTATTTGTATTATTTTTTTCTTGCAAAGTATGAAGGAAAACAAGTAAGATGATTTTTAAAATCAAACTGTTGGATTTCTCTTATCACTAAAAATGTTCTCTTGTTTATGCTAAAACTTGGAGTATTTAACATTTAATGCTTTTTAATAAGTTTTAAATTTATTTAAACTTAAATACAAAATAAGAAAAGAAAAAAAATTGCTGTGTACACATTAGAACAGGAGGGGATTCAATATAAAGCAATAAATTTCCACTTCAAGAAAATCTATATCACAAATACTATACATTGTTTTCAAAGCTGCCCAGCTTTTCTTTGCTTCCTTGTAGGTTTTCTTTTGTTCTTTGCTGCGCACTTGTTATTTTATTTTTCCCCTCCCTTCCACTCACCCCAAATAAGGCTATCATCAAGCATGTACATGTGTGTGTGCATACACACATATATTTAATACACATACACAGATATCTATAAATATATAATATATAAACATATATGTAAGACCATTCTATGCTTATTTCTACTTGTCATCAGTTTCTATGAAAGTGCATAGCATCTTCTTTCGTAAGTCCAAGTCTTCCCATGTTTTTTCTAAATCAACCAGCTCATCATTTTCTACAGTATATTCCAACCCAATCCCACCCTATCTGAGATGCTGCCTTACGAAAGTTTTCCCCCTCAATTTTCTGCATTCCTTCTGTTCTTGGCTGTGTAGATTTTATTAATACCAGAAAAATTTAATTTAAAATAATCGAAATTATCCATTTTACACTTTAACAATGCTCTCATCTTATAATATGGTCTAAGGTCTGATACAGAGACAGTAATTCTTAAGGTAAATGTGAGATTAGGAAAAGGATAAGATTGAAAGTATTGGAAGATGAACTGCTAGACAGTGAAAAGGTTTGGTGGAAAGGCAAAGAACAGAGTAATATTTCTGGGAGAATTAGCTATTAAATCATCCACATTTATTAGAGCAGGCCTTGGCAGTGCTACTGCTGGTAAAAGAGTGTCAGAGGTGCCATTATGAAACTCCTACTAGGAGAGGTTATTGTGTAAGATTAGCTACCCAAATCTTTGAGCATACCATACCATCTGGAGAGGGTAGAGAGGCCAAGTAGGCCTTGCCTCTGGGGGAGCCTGGAGAACTCTTTATTTCTCAATTAACAAACTCTAAAGGAAATCTTGAAAATGTTCCTTAGAACCTCCAAATCTAGCTGATGCAATGGTCACGTCCATGATATTTGGTATCTTGTTGTACTTGCAAATAAGGACCTTCTGAGTTCTTATTTTTTGTTATTCTTCATTATGCATTTTATGTTATTCTACTCTATGGATATGACATATGGTCATATCCAGCCTCTATACATTCACACAAGCCCCTTCTCATGTTTATTGTGCATTCCTTCCACATTTTAACCTGTTTAGAGCTTTCTTTTTCTTCAATGATTAACTCATGCACAGGGTTTTTATGAAATTTTCCATGATGAATTTCAACTTTTTTCCTTAAATTATTCTTCCTTATTCACTTGCCTTGTTACATCTATTATTCCTAATAACCAACAAAGTGGCAGAGTATGGTAGGGTATACTTCTAATCTCTGCCCCAGAAAGCTTGAGGATGGTAGATTGCTTGAGCTCAGGAGTTTCCAGCTCTAATGGGCTAAGCTATTTGGGCATCCACACTAAGTCTTGCATCGATATGGTAAGCCTTTAGGAGTGGGTAAGAAGGGACACCAGGACACCTAAGAATGGGCAAACTGGCCTGGGTCAGAAACAGACCAAATTGAAACTCCCATATTCATCAGTAGAGGGAATCCAGCCTTGACTGGCTTTTGTAAATACAGTGTGGGTGAGAGAGGGAGATCCAGTACCTAAACAAATAAAAATGAATGAACGAATTAATAACCAGCAAAGTGTTTCATGCCTATATCTGTATTTCAAAGATCTGTGGTTTCCCCCAGCTTTTGAGACTATTTGATGAAATCTGCTGGTAAAACTGGAAAACAGTATGGCAGAAATGAGGTATAGAACATCTTACACCAAGATAAGAGCAAAATAGTTTATATGATTTAAAATAAAAGATGATACCATAAGCAAATTTGGAGAGCAAGGAATAGTTTGCCTGGCAGATCTATGGAGAAGGGAAGAATTTGTGACTAAACAAGAGATAGAGGGTATTAGTACGTGTAAAATGGATAATTTTGATTACATTATTACACTGACTACATTAAATTAAAAAGTTTTTGCACAAACAAAACCCACACAAACAAGATTAGAAGGAAAGCAGAAAGTTGGGATTTTTACAATTTTTACAGCCAGTGTCTCTGAGTAAGGCCTCATTTCTTAAATATATAGAGAACTAATTTAATTTTTAAGAATATAAGTCATTCACCAATTGATAAATGATAAAATATATGACAAGGTAACTTTCAGATGAAGAAATTGAAGTTATATATAGTCATATGAAAAAATGCTTTAAATCACTGTTGATTGGAAAAATGCAAATTATAACAGTTCTGAGATGCCACCTCACATCTATTGGATTGCCTAATATGACAGAAAAGGAAAATAATAAATGTTTGAGGGGATGTAGGAAAATTAGTACACTAATGGGCTGCTGGTGGAATTGTGAACTGATTCAAACATTCTGAAGAGCAATTTGGAACTATACCTAAAGGGCTATAAAATCTTCTATACCCTTTAATCCATCAATACCACTACTAGGTCTGTATCCCAAAGAGATTTTGAAAAAGGGGAGGAAAGGATCTGTATGTACAAAAGTGTTTATAGCAACTCTTTTTGTAGTGACAAAGAATTTGAAATTGAGGGGCTGCCCATGAAGTGGGGAATGGCTGAAAAAATTGTGGTTTATGATTATAATGGCATATTATTGTCCTGTAAGAAATGATGAGTGGGCAGGTTTCAGAAAATCCTGGAAAAACTTAAATGAACTGATGCAAAGTGAAGTGAGTAGAACTAGGAGAACATTGTACACAATAAAAACAATATTGTAAGGATGGTCAAGTGTGAATGATTAGGTATTCTCAGCAATGCAATGATCTAGGTCAAGGTAGACCTGACTACAAATCCTGCCATTTCTGCCTTTCTCCATTTTTTAACATCTCCTTTTCACACGTAGTACTGCATTCTTCATAAATGTGCTGAATTGAGTTGAACTCTAATTTGTCACTTTTAAGTTGTTTTTCAGTCATATCCAACTCTCTGTGACCCCACTTGGGGTTTTTGTGGCAGAGATACTGGAGTGATTTGCCATTTCCTTCTCCTGCTCATTTTAGAGATGAGGAACTTAGGCAAATAGGGTTAAGTGACTTGCCTGGAGTCATATAGGTAGTAACTGTCTGAGGTCAGACTTGAACTCAAGAAGATGAATCTTCCTGACTTCAGGCCTAGCTGTATGCCAACCTAATTGCCCATTTTGTTGTTCATCTGGCTTAAAGATTTATAGAACAGCTCATATCTAGTGTATAAAATATAAGCAAAGATCTCTATTTTTATCAATTCAGGCTCTGTAGGCTGCAAAGCCTCCACAGCCCACAGGTTATCTTAATAAAGTCCACTAGTCTAATGTTGAGAGAGTGCCAGGAGGGCCCTTCATTCTCCTTTTGTACTTTGCAAGTTGCAGGAAATCTTCAGGCCAATTTTTTCATCTCATTCAATTGGCACTAATTCCACAGTGCTGCAGTTCCAACATCTTAAGCAGTCTGTCACCTTGCTTTGTCACTCTGTGTGTGACCTCTTATGTTTGCTATACTGAAGAGGAAAAATATATGAGGAAGATTCCAATCCTTGAAGAGTTCCATGAGTTTTCTCTCTACTTCTTACAAATTTATAGTCATTAATAGTGATAACACTCCCTTGGTCACTAGGCAATGTCTCTTGTATGGTTATTGAATTCTGTTATAAGCTTCCAAAATTTTAAGAAGGCTTGTGTTCTTTATTTAAAAAAAATACATTTTAAGTCAGTAGTTTGGGACTTGGAATTCATTTTCACACAGAAGAAATATGACTGGGGCTTGGGTTCCCAGAATAGACCAAAAATTCTACTTAATGTATAATGGTGCTGAATTATAACGCAGATAAAATTTGCCTGAGTTTTGCACCCTGGTGAACAGGAAAGCAGGAACTCCCTGACCATTTTCTGAAGTCAGCACAAAGTTTGATTTTACAGTGCTGCCCTTTTACTTTTTTTGGGGGGGGTGGTTATAACCAGTGATGATCAAAAAAATCAAATAAACTTGATATCCTGTAGACTTTAAGCTTAACGTTCCAAAATGAATTCATGATCTTTCCCCCTTCTTCCTTACTTCTCTATTACTGTTGAAGGAACCACAGAATTCCCAGTCATCCAAGCATACCACCTAGGTGTCGTCCTCAACTCTTCATTCTCTTTTACCTCCGTCCCCCATATCTAATCAGTTGCCAAGTCCTGTTGTTTCCACCTTCATAACATCCTTCATATATTTCCAACTTTTCTTCCCTGACAATGCCATAATAAAGGTCCAGGCCCTCATCATCCCATGCCTGGGATATTTGCAATAGCTATTTTTTTGGCCTCCCTGCCTCTTCACTATGCACTCCAGTCCATCCTCCACTCAGGTGTCAAATAGATCTTTTCAAAATATAGGAGAGATCATATCATCCCCCAATCCTTCTTCAAAATACTCTAAATTATCTCTAATATCAAATATTAGATCTTCTGGTTGGCTTTTGAAGCCCTTCATAACCTACCTGTTTCCAACCTTTCCAGTCTTCTTATGCCTTATTTCCCCTGCCCTCCCAGACCCATGCTGTGATCTAGTGAAACTGGCCTCCTTGCTATTCTTGGAAAACAATACACCTCCTGACTGTAAGCATTTTCACCGACTGTCCCCCATGCCTAGAACTTTCTCCCTTTGCATCTTTACTTCCTGGCTTCTCTGGCTTCTGTTAAGTCTTAGCCAAGCTGTTGCCTTTTACCAGAAGACTTTCTCAGTCCTCCATAATCCCAAGGACTTCCTTTTAAAATTATCTCCAATTTATCTTGTATATACCTTTTTATACATGTTTGTTTCTCTTGTCTCCCCATTAGTCTATTAACTTCTTGAGTGTAGAGATTTTTTTTTGTCTTTCTTCATATTCCTACCAAGTAACCCAATGTCTAGCACAGATTAGGTGCTCAATAAATGCTTGTTAACTTGGCAAGAAATAAACAAGTATTTATTAAGCACTTCTTATATGCCAGTAAGTGTGTGAAGTGTCAATAAAAAAGACATCATATTCTCTACCCTCAAGGACTTTATATTCTAATGGAAGAAACAACACAAATAAATCAGAAAATATGACATAAGTATAGAATAAAAGTAGTATATAACATTAAAGGGATTCTCTTAGCTTCTGGAGGCTCTAGGAAAGGCCTACTGAAGAAGGTGGCATCGTACAACATGTAATTGGGGAAAAATAAAATATTATTTAAAAAAAATGAACCTTAAAAGAAGCCAGGGAGGCTAAGAGTGAGAAGTTTGGAGACAGAACATTTTCGACATGGAGTGTTGTGTTTCTGGCCTACAAAGTAGTCCAGACTTGGCTTTATGGACCTACTCTGACCCAGCCCTTCAGGCACTGGATAATTAGTTTCTGACTTGTGGTTTTGTTTTAAATAGAGACCTCTTTATCAGCCCTTCACTTATATGGTAAGTAGCCAGACTTTTCTTTAACCTTAGTAGCCTATCACTTTAAAAAAAGTTTGGTAAACTCTGGGAGGGGTCAAATGCCCCTGATGATCTGCTTTTGTAATGCCTTCTTTTGTATAGTCCAGGAGCTAAGAATGATTTTAAATTCTTAAATAAATTTTTTATCTTATTTAAAAATATAAAAAAAAAAAGATTCTTGCCTCATAGGCCATGTGAAAGCAGGTCATTGGGCTGGACTTAGTTCCTGACCTTTAGTTTGCTGACCCCTGAAAGTAGATGTCCAGCTTTGGCCACGTTGTTTACTTACCCTTGTTCCAGGCCAAGACAGGTTCTGTCTAGACAAGCTAAATCCACTCACACTTTCTCTCTGCAAACCCTCTTCTGCATCTCCTCCACCCTGTCATGTAGAAGAGGCCATAGAAGCTTTATTGGATCTTGTAAACAGCTGATAAAACTTCAGATTTAGAATGTCTTGCTTTCCTTATTTGTTGAGGGATAAAACTTTGTTTCAAGAAGTAAACAGATTGAATATTTGTATAGACTAACTCCTTTGCTTCTTTTTTTTCCTTTCTTTTATAGGTTTCAAAAATCATCAACCAAGATGAGCCACTACTGGATTTGTTTTTATTTTTTTTTCAACTGAATTCTAGTTCCAATAAAGCCACTCATTCACAGAGCTTATCCTTCTTCACCTCATTAGTATTAGGTTGCTTCACTTTGGGATTTATTTTCCCATGATTAGCAGAGTAACTGTGGAAAGTGAGAAGACCTGCAGAGGTAAAGAAAGCAAATGATGTTGTTTTAGAAGCTGTTGCATTATCATTTCCATCTGACTAAGATGGCATTGAACTTGGGGATTTAAACAGAAGGAAGAACTCTACACCAGAGGTTTCAAACAGGCATGCAGCCTTACTGCAACACTGAGTGGGACAGAGAATAAGTTAAATGTAATTGGGTAATCCTTTACAAAATAAGTAAAAATGCAATGCAACATAGATAATTTTAATATATGATTTTCTAAGTCTGTATGTGGCTGCAGGGATCTTTATGTACTATTTAATGGACCTAGTTTCTATCTGAGTTTGATGCCACTGTATGTGTTCTAGCAATAAAAACAATATCTGCTTATACACTATTGTAATAATTGCAATGTGCTTTCTTGACAATGGGTGTGGGGTAACTATTTCAAATATTATTCTCCCTATTTTATAGATGAAGCTGAGTTAACTTAGTGATTGCACAGCTTTATACTTATTTGTTTTTCTGTGACTCTGTGGTTTCATGAGCCTCAGCAGCTCCTGATAATGGAAACTTACTTCACTTATATAGATTGGTGACTCTACTGTCTCAAGAGTTGTGTGTTGGCATAGTATCATAAAATGTCTTGCAAATGGTCAGACAGACAAAATTTGTCAGAGGCAGCTCTTGAATTCAGATCTTCTTGACTATGCATAGGCTTTCCATGCACTCCTTCACGCTACCTCCCTACAAGGTCAAAAAAACAGGTCTGTCATATGACTAAGAACTCTTTTCTGACTTAAAGTGCGTTGGTCTTTCCATAACTTCATCATGTCCCTCCACAGCATCAGTGAATGATATGATAGCACACTTGTTTGGACCAATTAGGAATAGCAAGGAGGAGAAGGAACCAAATAAGCATTTGGTATAGAAGAGGAGGATGCAGATAAGCAGGAACTGTGTTGGTGACATGCTTCCTTTTCTTGTAGCAATATCCTGAGGGCTCCACTGGGAGGCTTACCTACTCATAAGGTCACTGGGAAGATAATCATGTATGGCTCCTCTGCTCCATGCCAGACCCCTGGTATCTCATCTATGATAGCTGGTCTTGATACCCTTCCTTCACCTCCTATATATAATGGGGATTTGGTTTACTAGAAGTTGTCTGTAATGACATGGTAATCGATATTCAGCCTAGGCTGCATCTCTGACTAATTGAACTAAAATACCTTTTTACCACTTTAGGGCCCATTTAAGAGCATGTCAGATATTACACTCAAAGTCATCACTAGGATTTGGCCCCATGTATTTGAGTCATTATCACTACCTTCCATCATCACCCATCCCTAATTGGCTAGAGGTAGAGGGAAATGGGAGAAGGTAGTTCTGGCTAGTTAGCTGGCTTTCTCTTCTATTTCTCTGTCTCACTATCACTATCTCTGTCTCTCTGTTTACGTATATGTATGTGTGTGTATATATGTGTGTATACACACACACGCACATATATATATATACACACACACACACACACACACATATATATATATACATATATATATACACATATAGCCAACACAAATAAGCATGATACAGTAGGGAGAGCCCTTGATTTGTAATCAAGCAACCTGGTATTAAATTCTGGCTCTGTCACATGTATTCATGTGACATTGAGCAAATCACTTAATCTCCAAGAGCCTCAGTTTCCAGATCTGTAGAGTTAAGTTGCTGGATTGGATCTATAAAATCTCTTTTACCTTGAAATACAAGATTATATGTAAAAGGGTAGGAGCTGGTACTCAAAGCCTGAAAAACTGTCGCCTATTGCACTCTCTCTTCCATAAATCCCCCAGTGACAATAAACCATGTCTTTTCCCATTCAGGGTTGCCCATGTTCTGGGTAAGGAACCATGTTCTGACTCACTCCATGGCCTTAATCCCCTATAAGGATGTTCTTATGGTTTATTTCTGGCCCTCCTCCTCCCCCATCTCACTTCCATCTCTACAGTTTACAAAGTGGAAATGATTGCAAAGAACCTGCCTAGGCCCAGGAGCCCTTGTCTCCGAATTCATCCTTTGCCTCTGAGCAGTTTAGGGCTTATTGCGAACTAGGAAACATCTCCACCTTCTGGCAGGACTTTTCTGTGCATTTTCTCCATTCTCCAGGTCAGGTCATGTAATTAATTCAAACTGAATTCTTAATTTTCAAGAGCCTGGCAATGCAGAGAAATTTCGATCTCTCTCTCTCTCTCTCTCTCTCTCTCTCTCTCTCTCTCTCTCTCTCTCTCTCTCTCTCTCTCTCTCCTTGTAAATGAACATTCATTGCCTGCAATGAACATACCTTAATAAGTAACTTAATGGTATATGAATGCCTTTTTTTTTTGTCTAGGCCAAGCAATCTAAGATTACTAGTTAATAAAAATATAATGGACAATGCTGTATTTCCAAGATTAAATGAATTGCGGTAATGCTAATCATTGTAGAAGAAATAACAGTGCAATATATCCTTTATATTTCATTTTGCTCCTCATAGGACATTCTCTTCTCAATTATGTCTCATTGAATAAAAAAAATCAAGATCACAGAATTTCAGAAGTGAGACTATATCTAGTGCAATGTGTGTCTAAATCAAGAATCCCTGTGACACTGCATCAGAAAAGTAGTTATCCAGCTTTCACTAGAAGACCTGTAATGAAAGAGATACTAGAGCTTCCTGAGGCAGCCCATTATACTTTGGTATAGCTTGTGTGTGAAGGAATTTTTTGTTACATCAAACATACATTTTTTCTCTGCATACTACATCTGGTTTACCTAGTTCTGCTCTCAGGGGCCAAGAAGACTAAATCTACTCTTCATCAATATAGCAGCCCTTCAAATACTTGAAGGTAGTAATCATAGGTCTCTGAATCTTCTCTATGCCAAACATTCCTAGTTCTTTAAACTAATACTCACATGACAAACTGAGGACCCTTCTCCCATCCTGGTTGCTCTCCTGTAGATGGTGTCCATCAGTGTCCTTCTTAAAATGTCACTTCTAGAGTTAAACCCAGTAATCTAGATCTAGTCCAATTAGGATAAAGCATAATAGGGCTTCCACTTCTCTGGTTCTAGACTCTCTGTTTTAGTGCAGCCAAAGATCATATTCATTTTATTAACTTCTATGACATACTGTTGATTCATGTCTGTTCAGGTAATATTTTCTTCCATCCACCCATCCATCCATCCTTCCATCCATCCAACCATTCAATCATTCATTCAATAATCTTTTATTTAGTATGTTTATGCAAGGAACGATGTTAAAAGCTATGGAAAATGCTCAACTAGCAGAGTCTCAGCCTTCAGGAAATTTATAACATAGCAAATTGTTATTTTTTTTAATAATCTGGCAATTTAAGCTTCCTGAGGTATTTAGATCAGCAATGGGGAGAGAAGAGGGGAAGGAAGAGAATAAGCACTTAAATTTTGTTTCATTTATGTCTGTAAGTGAATGTAGCACATTCTAGTTCAGACTTAACAGTTTGATTCCAAGTCCTGCTCTTTCCTACTAATGTAATAAGCTTTCTTTGAAATGTGTAGGATTGTTCTTCTACTCGAATTTCTGTCCTACAGGAAAATTGCCTTGAGATATCAGGGAAAAAATTATTTTTTTCATTTTACAATGGAGTATATACCTATGTGAATCCTCAATAAACAGATAAATTTATGTGCTATTAATCATGGTCTAAAGGCATAAACTATCAGATTGGCCTTGAGGGTGAATAAACACTTTGCCATATGCACAACCTTTATCTCTTTCCGCTTAATGATCTGCTTTTTCTAACGGTTTATCTTGACCTATTAATGCTTTTATAAGCTTTTGGTGTTTACTTTTCAAATCTGCTTGTCTTTCTTATTTTTCTATACCTTAGGATCATGAATTTAAAGCCAGAAGTGGGAGAAGATTTGGTCCAACCTCTTCATTTTACTAATGAGAAAACTGAGGCCCAGAGAATATAGTGACCTGCTAAAGATCACAAAGGGAGCAAAGACAAAAACAATACTGTGTTCTGAATCCAAATCCAATACTCTTTCCACTGCTCTTTCATGTTTTTTTTGTGTGACAGTTTTATGTGATTACTGAGGGATGGATTAATTTGGGATTTCCATACAGAGTGACTAGATTCCCCTCATTTGCTTCATTGATAAACACCTAGAACTTTGGGTCAGGAGACATGGGTTCAGATCTTAGCTCTACCAATTACTTGGGACACAGGGCCCAGAATTTAGAGCAGAGATTCTGAGTTCAAGTCCTTGCTTAGCTAGCTATACAACCTTGGCAAATCACACTACTTTTTTGGACCTGTTTCATCACCTGCAAAATAAAGGTGTTGGACAAGTTTATCTTTAAGGATCTTTTTCATTCTAAAGACAATGAACTGATCCCAAATGAACAAGTCATTTAACCACCCTGAGCTTCATTTTCCTCAACTGTAATAAGACCTCAAAGGGTTATTGCAAGTCTCAAATGAGATCATTTAAAGATCTGTACAAAACCAAAATGCACTTCTACAAATATCAGCTGTTTCTATTACCATTATTGTGATTTCAGTAGGAGGAGGACAGGTACAGTAGGAGGAGAAGGGCTACTTATCTGCCTCACAGTATTATTCTAAAGATCAAATGAGATATAAGATGATTCCATGCCTCCTGAAAGACTGTCTTCTTGCCCCTTAAATTCTTCCAGGACTTAGCACTGGTATTAACTCCAACATGAGTTGTTTTGTGGTGGCTCCTCTCTGAAAATGACTTTGTATATATTTTGCATTTACTCCAATTGGATTATTTGGCTTTGGTCACAGTATCCAGAGTGCTATTTTAATGTGAGAAGGGAAATTAACACTTGATTCTAACAGAACAGAATAGATGATAGTTTTCTATTAAGAATACATGTACAGAAACCCATTGAAGGGGATGAATGATGACAATTATTTTAGTGAAGATAAATGGAAGAAAAAATAATAGTATCATGGAAGTATACTATTGTTACTCAAACAGAAGGAAGAATGAAGAATGCAGGAAATAGATCACAAGTCTGGCATATGGTAAAGCTAGTTCAGCTCTCCAGGAGCGTGCCTCAGTTCTTTCTCTCTCTGCCTTAACGATACATAGTCAGCAATTTCATTATGCAGAAGAGAAAATTACTATTTTTCTGGACCCAATTCTGATGAAAAATAGGAAGTAGTTGCTGAAGTAAAAATGATGAGAACTTTGAGAGGAAGGTTCTCAACTGTAAGGTAGCTAACTAGCTTAGTGCCTAGAATGCCAATTTTAGAGTCAGAAGTTCAAATCTTGCCTCAGGACATTTGCTGCTTGTGTGACCCCTTTTAGTTATTTAACCTCTTGATCTCAGTTTCCTCTTGTGTAAAATTGGTATCTCTTTTCATAGAGTTGTAGTAAGGGTAAAATAACATATGTAAAGTACTTTGCACCCTTTAAAGCACTATATGGTAATTATTATTAATCAATTGATTATTATTATTATCATTATTGTTATTATTATGGGAGAGGAAAATCAGACACAATCTGACAAATATCTTAAGTATTGAGTGAATTCAGTTAAACTATAGGTTAAAAAATATGGCCAAAAAGTCTACAAATGGACAGCAGCCAAAGAAGGATAATGCTATTAGAGGGATGAAATTCTGAAGATATAAATTCAAATGAACTTGGTGAGGAAGGAAAGGGGAAATTGTCTTAAGAAACTATTGTGGATGTCTTGGAAAGTGATTACTCAATTTAGATTAAGAGACATGTTTAGGCATATATGTGTGTGTGTGCAGGCATGCACAAACATGGCTACATAATACACATGTATATGTATATATGTATATATATACACACATATATATATTATGATCATATATAAACATAGGACAAATGCACAGATAATCATATATAACTCTGTGTGTATATACATATATATATGTATATACACAAATATAAGTATATATACACACATGCCTACTTATGAATGTACATGTATACCAGAAGCAAATTCAGGTAACTGAAGATGAATGCAAAAGAGTGAAGGAATAGCTTTGGGAACACTAAATCTCTCAATAAGCTGAAAATTCCAATAACATTAAGAATGATAAACAAAGCTTTTGAAGCTGTGTTGGGGGCAAAGGGAAGATCGAATAAAGAACTGATGATGATGATGAAGGATGGAAAGAAGCTAAACTCTTTTTCCCCCCATTTTCTTTTCCAGTGTGAATAGATCTTGAACTTGGAAGAAAGAGCAAATATAGTAGATAAAGGAAATGCTATATGTATAGATTAGCTATAGTTCAGAAAAGCATTTGATAGTGTCACTAATGCTATCTTTGTGGACAAAACAGAAAGATATAGGGGAGATAATAATAGAGTTGGATAGATTTGGAAGTGGTTCAATGACCAGACCCAAAGAGTAGAATCTGTGATTGATTCTCATTCTGAGAAGTCATTAGTAGATCAAAATAAATCTGGACAGAGATCTTTATTAGAGTGTTTTAGGCATGTGTCTTTGGCTATACACAAATTTAACAATTTTTGTCAGTGGTTTAAATGAAGACATTGAAATGAATTATGTGTTTATATAGTACTTATACAACACATTACATAGTAGCTTGCATTCAATAGTTGTTTCATATTATGTATTTATAAATATATATATATATCATATATAGGATATATAGCTTATTTATATGATCTATTTACTATATGTGAGATGGCTTGCTGTGTGCTATTTTATATATATGTATATATATATACATATAAACATATATTTCATATATATGCATATCAATATCACCATCATCATTGCTAACATTTATATAGTACCTACTATGTGCCAGGGACTGTGCTAAGCACTTTACAAATATTATCCTATTTGAGCCTCACAAAAACCCTGGGAGTTATTCCCATTTCATAGATGAAGAAACTAGGGCAAACAGAAGTTAATAAGCTTATACAGTTAACGAGCATCTGAGGTCAAATTTGAACTGAGGCTTTCCTGACTCCAGACCCATTACTCCAGAATGTGTGTGTGTGTGTGTGTGTGTGTATGTATGTATGTATGTATGTATGCATGTATGTATGTATGTATGCGTGTATGTATGTATGTGTATATTAAGCAGACACATATGTGTGCATGTGTATATTCATATATGTACATGCTGATTCTAACCTTGTCAGGGTAAAGGAGAAAAGACTGTTTATCAAACCCATTGTTTGCAGGACAGTTGTTTCCAAGAAAAACTAAGGCAGTGAATTGTTTTGGGAATTATGCAGGAAAATATGTATATGTATGTGTGTATATGTATATATACATATATAAATATAGTATATATGTGTACATGTATATGCATATGTGTCTATTTATGTATGTATATGTATATATATATATATGCATGTATCTGTGTATATATTAAATCTACTTTATGCAAGGTCTTATTATATGTGCTGTGGGATGAGCATTTTATTCTAATGGCAATGGGGAGCAACTGACTACTTTTGAGTGAGGAAGTGACATTGTCAGACCTTCACTTATGTTCATCAAATATGCAAATGAGACTGATGTGGGAGGGATAGCTAACATTTAAATTACGGTTAAGATCCAAAAATGTCTCTCCAGGCTACAGTGATGAGCTAAATCTTGAAAGATGAAGCAATAAGGCACTAAAGTGAAACACTATAATTGGATTAAAACTTTTACAAGTATAGGATGGAAGAGGTATAGCTAAAAAAATAATCATGAAAAAACTTAGTTATAGATAACTTCAAGGTCAAGATGAGTCAATGGTCTAAGATGGTAGCCCAAAGGACTAATCCAATCTTCTAAAGTTTCAACTGGTTTATTTTATTTATAGTTCTGTATTCTCTCCTTTTGACCACCCCCCAAAAAATGAGAAAATAAGAAAACCAAAACTTGTAACAAATACATACAGTCAAGCAAAATAGATTCCCACATTGGCTAATTTAAACTTAAATGTTACAAAGGGTGCATCATGTTCAGAATGAGGAATGATAGTCCCTTTATACTTTGCCATTCAGATTTGTCAGACTGCATTTGGAGTATTATGTTCAGTTTGTTCTAGGTGTTATATTTATGGAAAGTCACTGACAAATTAGAGTACATTTAAAAAGAAGGCAAGAAAGGTGTTGTAGTAACTGGAGATTATGACACCTGATCACTGGTTGAGTTTAGGTTGTTTAGGGCAGAAGAAAGAGGATTGGGAGGGTATTATTTAAATACTTATTTGAAGAGTTTTCAGGGAGAATAGTGGTTAGAGTTGTTGTTCTTGACCACAGGGGAATCAATTGGTAGACACTGCAGAAAGGCAAATTTAGGTTGGATGTAAGTAAAAAAAGTAAAATCTCACCATCAAAAAGGGGAAATACTGGGATCTCCATCACTGAATGGTCTCTAAGGTAATGTTACAGTGGGCTTGTCAAAGATTTTATGAAAAAGATTTATATTTGGGTACAAGTTTGCTTAGATGACTGTGAGGCAGGTTTCATTTGCGAATGAGGGGATTCTGCTATTTTCTATTACTCTGCTTCAAGTACTTTCTTAGTATGAGTCACTATTATTAAACCAGGCAGGGGAATTCTGGTTAATCCTACTGACAACTGCTGTCATTTAATTACAGTATTATTGCATTTATGTCTTAACTGCCATCAGCTGATTTCCTCATCAACAAACTATTCTGCCACCAGATTAATCGTTCTTAAGTACCACTTTGAATATACTCCTCTCTATCACCCCACCTCTTACTCAATAACTTGTAATACCTCCCCACTGCCTACAGAATTATGTCCTGTAATTTGAGGTTATCTACAGTTTCCCCCCTAAATTTATCTCCCTCTAGTCATCTACACAGATCAACTGCTTCCATCAAATTGATCTAAATAAGTATTTGGCTAGAATACATGACAATCATTCTGATTTCTGTATATTTTCTCGTACCATTTTTCCTTTCCTAGAATGTCCGTTAGAGCCTCCAACTCACTTCAGTAATGTAAGTTCTAGCCTTTCTTTGAAGCCTGGCTTGAGCTCTACTTCGTTTATGAACTCTTCCTCAACTTCAGTAGCCCTCTTTGAAAGATCCTTCCTCTGAACTCCCAAAGTATTGGTTGTCTATAACAATGATGTCAAAGTTAAATAGAAATGGAAACCACTAAACCACACATGAGACAAATAGGTGGCACATGAAGAGTAGAGTTTAAATCCAGCCTCAGACACTTACTGGGAACTTCATCAAACACCGTGGCCCTGGGTAAGTCCCTTAATCCTGTTTGCCTCAGTTTCCTCATCTGTAAAATAAGCTGGAGGAGGAAATGGCATACCACTCCAGTATCTTTGCTGAGAAAACTTCAAATGAGTCATGAAGAGTTGGATAAGACTGAACAACAAAAAGCTCAAACCACAAATAAAGGCATTATCAGGCTGCATATTGACTTACATTTAAACTATAATGTTAACTTTGTTTTTATTATATTGTATTTATTTTGTTAATTAGTTCTCAATTACATTTTAATCTAGCTCTGCACCTCACTACTTCCCTATGAAAACTTAAAGACATACTCTAAGGTACCAACATATTGAAGTATATTTTAGATTTTTTTAAAGACATACTTTTATTGAGGAAGTCAAAGAAACCATATTTATTTGCCTGCTTTTACTCCCTCTCTCCTACCTGAAATTTTCACCATAAAACAAAAGGGAAAAGAAGTAATATGATTTTCTTAGTTTGGTCCTTGGCAGTACTGGCCAACTAACTAATCTTTGAGATTATTATCCATTTTTACTAAAGAAGAAAGACAAAGTTATTGGCCATCTAGACTGCTAGCATGCCTCTTTTCCTTTAGCAATTCTTTGTGAAAAGGGGTCTTATAAAGTCATCCTCTCTGGCTGCTTTGGAGATAGTTTGTATGAGAACAAAAAGACTCCATTTACATTCAAGCTTCCCATTTCCTCCAAGTTTCAGTTTTGGGCTCTATGTAATTTTCATCCAAGGGGGGGGGTCTTGGTAGCAGCTGCTGCCCCAGCTTATTTTAGTTTTCAGGGGCATTAAGGAAACAAAGTATTTCCAACTCAGAAGAAATAGAATAAAGCTAGAGATGAATGTGGGACAGTAGCTGAATGTTTTCTTTAGCTCTGTCAAGGAAAAAAAAACAATTATAATAAAACCCATTGTATTCAGGACAGTTGTTTCAAAGATCTAAGGCAATGTAGTGGAAATTATGCAAAATACAAAAATGTTGGAAAATGTGTTTTCCCTCCTCAAAATAAGGATATTGTTGAGAGATACAAAAGGGACACACACACACACACACACACACACACACATATATTATATATATAATATTTTCACCTTCATATGGGGTAAAAGGAATGGATAATAGTATGGTTAATCATCAAGCATTATTCTAATTGTAAGCTTATAAATTTAGAGTTGGAAGGGACCTTAGAAATTATCTAGTCTGATCCCAATCTATTAGAGATTGGGAAACTGAGCTCCACAGAGGTTAAATGCCTTATTTAAGGTCACTTAGGTAATCAGCATCAGATGTTGCTTCATCATCTCACATTTATTTCTATAGGACTTCATGGTCTATAAACTGCACGCTGTCAAACCCTTTGAAGTAGGTAACAAAACTATTATTATTTCCATTTTGTAGGTGAGAAAACTGAGGCTTATAGAGGTGATGTGACTTTCCAGGTTTATTACATTTAGTATCAGAGCTGGCACACAAATCTGAGTCTTTTAAGACTAAGAAAGAGAATGAAAATTGGACTTACACCCACATACATATACACATACATATACACTGAGTGTAAATCCTATTTCTTTCTAGAATATTACTTTGGAATTGTCTCTAATTGTCTCTGAAATGGATATAATTGTTACTTATATTACGTACCTCCCTTGTTGTGGTAAAGGAAGTACATTATAAGCCTTTATTCTATTTGGGAGCTAACATGGAATGACTAGGGCTTCACCCTGAATGTCAATATTTGGGATGTCCATATTTCCTTTCTTTCTCTCCTGTAGAGTGCCATTTACCCAATTAGCCACATTTCCTTCCCAGGTCTAGGTATCCTGTGGCCATCATATCTTTCACCTGGGATTTTCTTCCCACCAGAACATTACTGCCCATTTAATACCTCCTGAACTGGGTACTCACCCTGTGGGAGGATATCCAGAATCAGTACAGGATCAGGTTGCTTGCTTTATCTCCCCTTCACCCCATAACAGACTATTTGAGGGTCAGAGATTGTTTTTTTTCTTCCTTTCCTAGTATTCTGCAGAGAGTAAGTACTTACTTAAGGACTCTTGGACCTTGTAGTCCTCCCTTTACTAATCTCTTAGGACTTCTGGACCTTTTCATCTGTATTGCTGCTGGATTCTCTTTTATGCTCTTTATTCCCCAATCATGTTTTTTGAAAGTAAAGATTATCTGCTTTTTTCCATATGCCTGTCTGGAGTTTAGCTTAACAAAGTGCTTGTCACATAGCAAACGCTTAATAAATATTTTTTTTCATTTGCAAATATGTCTGTCTGTGATTATGATAATAGTTGGTATGTGTTCCATCAAACAAAATAATCTACTTCTCCCCCCCCATAAAAATATCTGTACAGTACTGTCATGAACTGGGAGCCACTATCTCAAAGTTGGCATTGGGAGGCCACCATTTTAATTAGAACTTTGTGGCTAATTTGGAATCTGCTTGGTACTCACCAAGCTTTATGATTATCAAATTCCTGCTCCAAACTCTTGAAACCCCATGATTTAGAATCACTTTCTTCCTAGACAAAACCCCCTTTTCCCTACAACCTCCCCTAACTTTCTCTTTTATCCAGCTGAGCTTTGGCCTTCCTCTTTTCTCTAACCTCCTCTAACTTTTCACTGTGTTCTCTGAAACCTTCCTCTATCATTTTGTAATTATTATTTTTTTCAATTAACAAGCATTTATTTTCTCTCCCTCCTCACCACCTATGATAAAGAAATAAAGAGAGAGAAAGAAAGAAAGAAAGAAAGAAAGAAAGAAAGAAAGAAAGAAAGAAAGAAAGAAAGAAAGAAAGAAAGAGAAGAAAAAGAAATGCAGGAAAGGAGAGAGAGACAGGAAAGAAAGGAGAGGAGAGAGCAGCAATATGAAAGAGGAAGGAAGGAAGGAAAGAGAAGAAAAGGAAAAAAATCTTATATTGCATGGTCAGGCAAAGCAAATTCAGTTTCAGAAAAACTTGGAAAGGACTTGAGAAGAACCCAGAGAACAATTTATAACATAACAACATTGTAAAAAGAAACAACTTTGAATGACTTAAGAGTTGTCCTCTATTTTTAACATTTCCCTTCACCCTAGTTCTCCTCCTGTTATAGTCCTGCTCTTTCTTTCACACCTCTTGACACATAAGTGGAGGAAGAGTAGTTAGCATACTTCTTTTTCCATTAATTCCATTGCTATACTAATTCTTCTTTAAAAATACACTTCATTCCATTTGGATGCCTGTTGCTATCAGCAATAGAGCTCAAGGTCACTCCCTTTCTCCCCAATAAGTTCAGTACCTGGATCACAGAGTTCTTGCCCTGTCACCCTCAGCTCCTCAACTTTCATGATCTCCATCTCTACTTTACCTCAATCATGCACAGGAGTGCTCATAACCTGGATGCTCTTGCCTCTTTTAACTAATTTGCTCCATGTCCTGGAAATCGTAGTTAAGACTGCCTTAAAATGATACAAATGTTAGTTTTTGCTTGCATTATTATACCATGCCTCCTCTCATCCTTTCTATTCCACATTAAAGGTAGATTGTGCATCCCTGTTTATTTTTGAGAAAGAATATTAAGACATATGAGAAGCAATGATGTTTAATGGATAGAGCATTGGACTTGAAATCAGGAAGACTTTGGTTTGAATTCTGCCTCAAATACTTAGTGGCTTTGTCACTCTGGAAAAAAAAATCACTCAACTTCTTTGGGCTTCAATTTTCAAATCTGTAAAATAAGAGTATTCAATCTGATGGCTTCCAAGATTTATTCCAGGCAGCTAGGTGGCACAGTGGATAGAGCTCAGGCCTTGGGTCAGAAAGACTTGAGTTCAAATCTGGCCTCAGACACTTGCCCCTGTTTGCCTCAGTTTCCTCATCTGTAATATGAGCTGGAGAAGAAAATGGAAAACCACTCTGGTATCTTTGCCAAGAAAATCCCCAATGAGATCATGAAGAGTCAGATACAATGAAAAAAATGCTCTAAAATTATGATAACGTATTTTCTCTATATAATCTCTACCCTAGCACTAATTACTTTAATTTGTCCTTGGATTAACCTTCAATCACTGAAACATTCTATAAAATTGGTTGTATTGTCTAGAGTCACAGAGTTAGGGAATCAATGTCAACATTGGAAATACAGTATGTATAGTGGGTTCTTTGCGGTGAAACCTCATTAATTCCAAGTACATTCATTTGGAATTTGTAATCATTTGGATAAGGGATGAGCAGAAGTTTTCTTTTATTGAAGAAAACCTTCCTTCATATAGAGTTCAAATTAACAGTAATATAAACAGGATTGTAGAAGAATGTTTAAAATACTTGAGAGGATAAACTTTTTCAAAGCCTTTTAGAAGAATCCATTTGCATGCAAGTAATTGATATGGTAATTGCAAATCTATCTTATCTCTTCATTAAAATAGGTCCCTCATGGATCTCTATTTTGAACAGTTTAAATGAACATTTTTTAAAACCTAGTTTGAGTTACTGTATCTGCATTTTGAATCCACATTTAAATATATTTGTGTATATATAAATATATATTATATGTACATGTGTATATATGTGTTTATTATATATATGCACACATATATTTGTGTATGTACATATGTGTGTATATGTATGCATATATGCACATATATATAATATGATATACATACACACACATATATTTCATTAATTCAGACCAGATTCTCCCCTATGAGTAAATGAATGAATAAATAAATTTTAAAAAATAAGCACAACTATGTGCCAGGTATTGTCCTGAGTACTACAAATGCAATCCTCAAAGCAAGCAAGACAGCCTTGTCCTCAAGGATCTATGACTCTAAATAGCTATTTAGGGAAATTCTGTCCAGGGAGGAGTGACTTGGACAGGGAGTCACAGTGAATGGTGATGATGATATGATAATGCTTGTTTCATTACTATTCCAAGACCTAAAATTAGCATGGAGGGGATATAATATGGTACCTGCCTGGTGGCACTTCACAGAGTGGCCTTGCATGATGGGCCTGAGAGACAGCAAAATAAGCTCACCCATCAGAGTCCAGGTCCCTGGGGTGGGACCTTCAGTTCTTGCTGAAAGTGGAAGTGGGAGTGCCAGCAAAATGGTATGTAGATGACTGGAATTGATTCCCTTTATTTTCAATAGTCACCTGATCAGAACCCTCATAGAAGCAAATAACTTCAGAATTGGAAGGCATCTTAAATGTCATGCAATCTAACCTAGATCTAAAGTAGGATTCCCTTTCTTCAGTTCACCAAATGTCTAGTCTGAGTCTTCTAAACTCCTAAGACCCCCTTCCTAGCCACCCTTATTCCCCAATTTTATACAGAAAGAAATTGAGACTATCAACAGTACGGAATTTGACTAAGGTCAGAGCTTGGATTCATATGCTGGTCTTCTGGTCCTAAATCCAGCTCTCCTATCAACCAAATCAGTTAAAACCCATTGAATAGCTATAATTGGTCAGAAATCTTTGATAGCAAATTTAAATTTCCTTGTCAATGGACAAAAATTTTCTACCCATTGTTTCTGGTTTTGCCCTCTGGGGACAAATAGAAAAAGCCTGATCTTTCTTCCTGGTAACTGTGCTGAAAATATTTGAAAACAACTATTCTGTATTGCCTTCTTAGACTCTTTTATTCACTCCTTGATTCACCTTCACTATGATTATCTATTAAAACTTTGGGATTCAGCATACTCTATACTTTGACAAAGCCCATCTACAGCAAGGCACATTAGAGCAAGTCTACTAAATTCATTTGGTTTGTTTCAATTTTAGATATATAAAATTAAACCTTTGGAAGAATTTTTAATTTATGTTTGTCAGATAATTAGAAAGATTTATTATATATATAAAACTCTAATATTCTAAAATATGGGTATATATACATATATACATACATACATAGACACATGTATGTATATAATTTCCCATGCAAGCAAATGCTTTAGTAAAAATAAGTTACTAATAAAATGGACTACACATTTCTTTTAGTTAATATGTGAGACTGAAAGTAATATTTTCCCCCAATATCAGGATTAATGGAATAAACACATAATGAGCCCAATATTCCACTTTCTGTTTGGCAGGCAATCTGTTGTTCATTCTCCTGAGTCCAAAGGAGAGAAAACCATGTAATTCTCCCCTCTAACCATATAGGGGAAAATAGCTGTGTTGGAACAGGTGGCTGAGACAACACTAGACAATTTGTAGAATCACAGGAGGAAGGATTTAGAGCTGAAAGTGCGAGTGTCAGGGCAGGGGCCTTGGGGACCAAATATTAAATCCCAAATGCTTCTAATTCAGCTTTTTTCATGTCCCCAGCTGCATAGCCTTTCAGAGAACAGCACTGATGGGAATATGGGAGGAATATCACCATATGGGAAGACTATGTCTTTTCACTTGGCAGAAGATGATGATCTCTGTTTTACAGTGCTAGATTTGGCATCAGAGGACTTGGATGTGAACCTGACCTCTGCTGAACCACACAGTACTTGGTCATAAGATCATGGACTTAGGAATGGAAGAAACTATATTGACTATGAACTTCCTTGTTTCCACAGAAGAGGAAACGGGGGCAAAAAGAGGTTAAATTACTTACCCAGGGTCAAACTGCTAGGAAGCATCTAGGTAGGTGGTGTAATAGGAAGAATTCAGAAATTGGAGTCAAGAAAACATGAATTCAAATCCTGGGCAAGTCACTTAATGTCTGTTTACCTCAGTTTCCTCAACTCTAAACTGGAGATAATAATAGTACTTGCCTCCTAGGATTGAGGATTATGTAAAAAAAAACACTGAATAAATGTTATTATTTATTATTATTATTATTATTATTATTATTATTATTATTATTCATCTGAGGTGGGATTTGAACCCAGGTCTTCCTAATTCCAAGTACAATATCCTAAACACTACAACAGGCTGATGTCTTTCATATTCTAGGCCACCATTTTGTGCCCAAGGCAAGTCATCCAACCTTACTTGGTCTCAGTTTCCTCATCTGTAAAATGCAAAGAATTGGACTAGAACATCTCTAAAGTCCCATCCAAAATCTCTGTGCTATGACCCTACCTAAATTAGGAAAGATTGTTCCTCCATGGCTTTACTATGTGTGTCTTCTTCACAGAAAGAGGGAGATTTGTAATTATGATTGAGGAAGTAAAAAAACAAACAAACTAGATACTAGGGGGGAAAAAAAGCAATTATCCAAATTACACTTTGAAGGAAAACATGAGACCTATCATCTGCTCTCTCTAGAAGATGCGATGTGCCAAAACAAAGAAGAATGCAAACCACAAATTACAAACAACAGCAGCAACAAGAATAACATCTCTTTCTGCATGCCAAATTAGATATCCTTCCAAAGAGATCTGAGGATTCCAAAGGCCACTACAATCCAAGGGAGGCAGTTCAGGTCCTCATAGCACCAGTCAATTTCACCAAAGCTATGTCTCCTGCCTCTTTGTACCGTCTTTTGATGTCACAGCACAGAACGCAATCCACATCAGAGTGTTTGCTCCAACACTACTGTGCTTACCTTTTGCATATAGATTTCCAGGACAACCAAACCCAATAGAAGAAGCACTATTGTTGACTATAATCCTCCTTGGCTCACTTTTGTCCCAATGCCTCCTTTCTTTTATGTTCCTGTGATTTTTTTTTGTTGTTCTCTGGGTATGTGGACTAACGCTTACTTTCTTGACTAGATAAAGAATTAGTGTGAAAATGAACGTAGGAGTACGGCAAAAGAGGCATAGCAAGGTGGCTCAGTGGACGGAGGGCTAGGACTAAAGTTAGGAAGACCTGAGTTCAAATCCAGCCTCAGACACTTAATACCCATGTGACCCTTATGAAGTTATGTGTTTTCCATCTGCCTCCATTTCCTCAACTGGAAAATGAAGATTATAATAGCGTCTACCTTTCCAATGAGATATTTGCCAAAGTTCATAGCATAGTGCCTGGCACATTATAGGTGCTTAATAAATGTTTAGTCTCTTCATAGCTTTACTTAGATAGTACCCTTGAGCTTATCTAGTCTAATCCTATCATTTTACAGGTAAACGATAGAATCCTAAAAAAGGTTAAATGAAGAGTCTAATGTTCTGAATAGTAAATAGCCAAGACAGGAGTGTAGCCTAGATCCTCGAACCACAAACCCAGAGCTTTTTGTACTGTCAGATTTCTGTTCCCTAATTCTGATCACATTTGTCCTTCTTCCTAGGTACTTCTCGGCTGCCTTGGTCTTTGATAAGAGGAAAGAAAGAAGTTAAGTGAGAGAGACTGAAGGCAAGATGAATTGTCAATTGATTTATGGAATTATTAATTGATTTATTGCAACATAGGAAAAAGGGAAAAATCTCCTGAGAGGGATATAAAGTTCAGCTATTACCCTTGCTTTCCATCCATGAATTCATTGCTCCCAGCTTGTTCAGGCTATGAATAGTTTATAGCTTCAGTCTTGATGCTCCCAGTTTGTGATTAAAGGAATGGGGTTGCTAAGAGGTCCCTCTGGATTGAGTAGGGGGCAGGAATGCCCAATATTTTAGATATTTGTGAGGAAAGACCACAATGGCAGCAAATGGGGAAAGAAGAACACCCCAGAAAGTATAGGGGCAGAAGGTGTGGAAATGGGGATGCGGTCTTGGATGGAGGTAGGCAGTGTGGGGAAAAGAATGAGGACTATGAAAGACACAGAGAGACTCTTATATAACCACAAAGCAGAGTTGGGAGCCTTCAGGCAGCATGGATTCACAGCAGATGGAGAAGTGTTGGGGGACAGGAGGAATTTGGGGATCTCATTTTATAGGATTTGGGGGGCATACTAACTCTTATCCATGCCACCTTAAGGTTACTTCATTAGCATACCCACATCATCTCAAAGTTATCAGTACATCTGGACCTTATCTGAAGCTTACCTTATCATAGCTTATCTTAGGCAGTTGGCAAGATCAAGGGGCCTTACAATAACGCCTAGGTAGTTTCCCCTAATTTAGCACATAGTCTTAGGATGTGTCCTTACTTAATTTGAGACAGTTTGCAAGTAACCATTATGCTCCCTTAATTTATGGAACAGTCTGTAAGTAACTTCTAGGATCCCTTTTGCAATCTTATTTCCTATGATTATTACTTTATACTAGCTACTTATAAATTTACTATACTACCCAGAAGGGAGATGGTGGGCAGGGGGACCAGAAAAAGATATAAATTTAACATGAAAAAGAAGGGGGATTAGAAAGGAAAGAGGATGGAGAAGAATATAAGAGAAAGGGATGAAACATAATAAAAATGCTTTTGTATGATTTGCCTACTTTGCCACCTGAAGTGAAATTAAATCCCTCCAAAAGGGGATATTCTAGTTTTTTTTAATATTCTATTTCTCCATCTATTTGCCCACATTTCACTCTTCATGAGCTCAGATGCCTAATAAATCAAATATAAGTGGCTATAAAAAATAAAGTTATATCTTCTAACTGTAGAACAATCCATCTCAGAATAACAGCAAACACAATGGTAGGGGATCTTGGTGACCAGTTAGTAAATTTCAGTGAAAAGGTGACAGTTGATAAATATAAACTAATACTTTATATTTTTGAAAATCAAGAAGTCATTTCTTTTCTCATGGAATCATGCATGCCAGTCTCCCCATAGATGTGATCAGCTTTATGACACTACCCTAGCTTATCTGATCCATTATGAAAATTTTTATTTGTTTCCCCACTTTTTCATGGGCTGTCTTTCATTCTTGTGATGCTCCTTCCTCATTTTTCCCTCTTTGAATCCTTGGTGTTTTTTTTTTCAAGGGTTCTTTCAACTAAAGTGTTACCTTCTACTTGAATTCTTGTCTCTCCAGCTACTAGGACTTTCCGCCCCAACACCTCAAGTTAATCTTGTATATGCTTTGAACATGTTCTATATGTACCCATGTACATAAGCATTTTGTCTTTTTACATTGGAATGTAAGTTTCTTAAGGAGCTGGGGCCACTTTCCTTTTGTTATTGTGTCCCCGAGACATAATGGAAACTTGATGTTTGCTGATCTGGTAGTTGATTGATTGATAGAGTGATGATTTTCTTACAACAATTTGAAGAGTTAAATATTAAAAGGGATGAGAAGTGGACTGATGCTTTCATTGATGGAGGGGACATCCAGATGAAGAAACTCCCTCTAACAATGTTGGGTCACAACTTCTCAGCAACACATGTCATTATAGAGTCACTTAGAGCACTGAATGATTTAATGACTTTTCTGGGGTCATGTAACCATTATGTGTCAGAAGTAAGATTTGAACTCTAATCTTCCTTCCTCTAAGACTACCTCTCTACCAGCTATACCTTACTGCCTCTGGTAATTTTCTTATAATTATCAAATATGATTTTTAACAATACAGATTGAATGCAAAAATATGTACATGACATTGCATTTTTCACCTGTGAACCTTTGCATAGTCTCAGTGAAGGTGAGAATGTAGGGCTTACTGAAAACACAATACTGATTTATGCTGTACCTTATAAAGGAAGGCCAGGGAAAGCAAACAAACAAACAAAAAACCCATACCTAATTCTGTTAGAACTAAGTGAAATCTAATCAGGTACTGTGTTGTTGAATTTTTTTTTCTTCACTTCTATATGACTTCATTTGTATTATAATTCTCAGGTCTACTCTTCCCATTTATATCCATATTCTTCCCCAGTCTAAGAATTTACCAACACCAACTACAATTGTTATTTGGCTGACTTGCATTTTCTTTGGACATTTTGTTGCAGAGGCATTAACTTCAATGAAGGGAAGGAATCATGAGCTTATCATTGTGAACAGTCTCTCTTTGGGTCCAGAATATGACCTTGCTACTCCTTTTTCAACCTGAACTCTTCATGCCTTCAAGCAAAATCTACCTGTACTTTTTTTTTTTTGGTTAGGCAATGGGGTTAAGTGACTTGCCCAGGGTCACACAGCAAGTGTTATGTATCTGAGGGTGGATTTGAACTCAGGTCCTCCTGAATCCAGGGTGTGTACTCTATCCACTGAACCATCTAGCTGCCTCCTTATACTTCATTCTTTAATGTAGGAATAATCATACCTAATTGTATCTACGTTACAGGATTGTTCATAGTTCATAATATCACAGATATAGTAGTGGAAGGGACTTCCCTTAGAGATTATAGAATCTAAAACCCAAATTTTATGAGGAAACTGAAGTCTGAATTACTTGCCTAAATTCATATGGCTAGTATGCAAAAAAGCTAAGATTTTAAATCACATCCTGTTTGTAAGTCACTGATTTCCTTCATTTATCAACTGAGATAATGACCAGTGCATAGCAATCCTAGCAATCTGAAATTTAAATCATTGAAAATTCTCATTATAATCCTCTTGTACCTACCTTTTCATCTCCATTGTCTTTGCATATTACCATCTCCAGCAAGATTATAATTTCTTTGAGGGCAAGGGTAGTTGCAAGTTTTTGTTTTTGTTTTTGTTTTTTTTGTATCCCTAGTGCTTAGCACAGTTCCTGGCACGTTATAGGTGTTTAATAGATGCTTGTTGATTATACAATTTTTCTTATGGTTATGATTACTAATGATAATAATATAATGACTACAGCTATTGCCTAATTGATAGATGAGTTTCTTTGGTCCCTTTAATACCTAACCCAAGTTATTATTTTTATTCATTTTTTTGAAGATATAAGTGACTTTAAATTCTTTAACATAGTTTTCAAAGTCTGAACTAGGACCAATATGTAGTAGTTCTAGGAAGGAAGATCTTCATTTACATGGAAGAGAGACTAAAATACAACACAAGCAACAGCTACAGCTGCATACCAATAGAACACATTTTATTTAGGTTTTTTTTTTTAGACAACTGGGGTTAAGTGACTCGCCCAGGGTCACACAGCTAGTAAGTGTGTGAAGAGTTTGGTCTGAGGCCGGATTATGAACTCAGGTACTCCTGACTTCAGGGCCAGTGCTCTAACCACTGTGCCACCTAGCTGCCCCTAGAAAACATTTTAAAAAGTAGCAAGTTACTTGTTACCAGAGGAGCTTAAGCAAAATATAGATGATGCCATCTCAGGGAAGCTTTAGAAGAAATTTCTGAATGGGCGAATGGACATGCTAGATTACCTTTATGGTCTCTTTCAACCCAAAGGTTCTGTGACTAAATGAATATGCTAATATTAAGGCATTGAAAATCTGGCCTCTTTTAGAATCACAAAATGGATATCAAATTTAGCCCTATCTGAAAAAAAATATTCCATCTATGACGCCAGCAGGTAGGTTACTCAACCTGTGTTTGAAGATCACCAAAGTCAACTTCTTAAGGTAACCCATTCCACTTTTGCATATCTCTAATTGTAGGGAAATGTTTCCCAATATCAAGCATATATTTGCCTTTTTGTAACTCCTACCTGTTGCTCCTTGGTGTGCCACTGAGAGGCAGAATAAACTGAATCTCTCTTGTAATACCAACTCTTCCAATTATTGAAGACAGCTAACATAACCCTATGAAGTCTTATCTTCTCAAGCCTAAACATTCTCAGCGGCTTCATTCCATCCTCCTTTGACTTCAACTCCAGGTCCTTTATTACCCTGGTTGCCCTCCTGTGTTTGCTTTGAAACTTAAAATCTTTCTTTGTCTAGTACTCAGCAAAGTATTTCAGATGTTGTCTGACCATGGCAGAATAACAATTTGACAATTACTTTTTTATACTAGAAGCTATGCCTCTCTTTATGTTCCCTCCCAACCATACTGTGAGCTCTGTTGAAATACAATCCAATATCCCCTCCCTCCAGATCTCTTAGACAAACTACTCTCTAGTCATACCTCCCTTACCTTGAATTGTAAAGTTTATTTTTTGAATTTAAATGTGAGATTTTACATTCATCTTTATTTAGAGTCAGTCCAGTGTTCTAGCCTGTGATGATGGTTTTGAATCCCAACTTACCTACTATATTAACTATCCCCTTTGGTTTTTAAGTACTTCTATTTCCAAATTGAGCTTTAGAATCTAATGAAAGAGAAGAATGTTAACAATAGTATGAAAAGGGTACTGTATTTTCAACTCTAAAAAAAAAGATCTTGTTCACTAATTATGATTACCTAGCTCAAAATTATCCTGAAGATGACTATCATTTCCTCACTTACAACATAACTAAAATGATAGATTCATAGAATTCAATATTCTTTCAATGGAATGAAAAGCACACATGAGGAGGTCAAGGCCTTCATTAATTTTGCCGTAAGGAAGCCCATAAGACCAGTTTTGGAATCTTAGAATTAAAAGTAACTTTAGACATTACCAGCGTCCAACTCCATCATTTTAGAATTACAGAAAGTCACAGAGAAATCAAAACACTAGCCCAAGGTAACACGGCCACTTAGAACCCAGCTGTAGTGAATTCCACTTCAGTACTCTGTTCATTGCACCAGGAACATTCAATTTCTGTAATTAGGCTATGATTTGGAACCTCACATACTGAACTGTGTACATCACTTACTAGCTATACTAACTGGCATAAGACAGTGTCATGACATCATAAATCAGTGGCTGGAGGGTACCTCAGAGATCATGTAGTCCAACCTCCTTATTTTATAAATGTGGAAATTAAGCCACAGAGATGTTATGTTAATTGCCTGAACTCACAAAAGTAATAAGTAGAAGAGCTAGAATTTAAATCCAGCTCCACTGACTCCAAACAATATAGACTTTTCACTGTGCCACAGTGCTTCCCATTGCCAAAGAGCCAAACTAATGGAATGAAAGGTACATCTTTAGTTGTAAATTGAAGATAAAAATAACTAATTGTCTATGTGTATTGCACAGATCAAAGGAGATGGTATCCCTGAAGTTGCTTTATTGACTATAAAGTTGTATTAATATAAGTTATTATTATTACATTTTGATATTTTTGAAAATGCAACTTAGACCATTTCTATTTTCCCTCATTTAATTTTTAGAGGTTAAATAATTTTTATATATATACACTGATATGAATAACAAACATGTACTCGTTTGATAATGTGTTCATTTTTTAAAAGTTTAATGAATTGATGTTTATATGGAGCATTATATAGAGATTACAGGGAGGTTATTCTGATGATTTTTCACGGTGTCACACTGAATGCTGGAATGTCCCTGTTTAGAGGAGGGGCATTGGTAGGAGCTTCCAGAAATTCTAGAAAACAATGGACAATTCTTCTAGTAAAAAATGGAATTTAGAGATGAAAATATTGAAGTTTGACTACAATGCAAAACAAACATTTTTTGAAGGACTATACAAGTTGGATAAAGTATTGTAATACATTTGTAAGAACAAATTTAAAAAAACATTCATTTTAATAAAATCTCATATAAGATGGTAGTAATTTAAGAAGTTACAGTACGTTAAAATGGTAAAAATTTGTAATTTTTGCATGGATTGTGTAAAAAACAAAACAAAAAAGCCCTGAAGAATAAAGCAGCACAATAATTATCTGTCCTTAATGTTAAATTTTACTTAAATAGGGGGGAAGATAGGCATATAGATGCTTGATTATTTTGGTCACTGGCCCTGAAGTAAAGGAGAGCTTATTAAAAAAAAAAAGAGTATAGGTAACAATGGGAGTATAAACAGGATAAAAATGGATGAATCTGATTATTGTTCTTCCTGTTAATGAACTCAAAGTGATACAATATGATATCTGTGAAGTGATATCAGCTTCAATGTACAGACAAATCTTTACTGGCAACTTCAATTACATTCATCTGCTCACATCTATGCTGTGTTTTGTTTTGTTTTGTTTTTTTAAATGTTTACCAGATCTGTTATTGGTACAGTTCGTTCTCAGTGTGGAAACTCCCTTTATCAATGTAGACAAACACTTGTTCTATAACTAGCAGTTTTAGAGAGCTTAGGGGGACTGCGAAGATAATTGGGTTGGCTGGAGTCATACAGCCAGTATGTGTCAAGGACAGGATTTGAAATCTTGCTTTCATGATACGGTTCTGGCTCTCTATCCACCATACAACACTGCCTTGCTATATCTAAGTCCACTTATTTCCTTCCCAATGCTTCAATATCTACTTGTCAGACCAAATACTTTCCCTCCAGGTCATGTCTTGCTTTGATTGACAGAGACATTATGAAGTTATAATGCCAACAAGGAATACCATAAGTAAATTATTAATCCATTCCATTCACTTTACCTCTTAGTCCCAAATCTGTACTACCCATTTTGCAGCCTAACTTTGCAATAACTAGCTCTTCTGCATGAGCTTCACTACTCTTTATCCAATTCATCCTGTTCATCCCTGGAGTGCTTTCAGAGAGCAAGACAGAGCAGAGTCATTTTATGCTCAGTCTTCTGTCCAGCACTCAACTTGTTTAAAGGGTATCATATATCACAAGCATTATACAAATAATAAATAATACATGTATTAAAATGCCTTTAGCAGGTCTTGAATCAGAGAATATTTCTGCAGGTTTTATGCTACAGTGATACACAGGAGCAATCAGATATAGTATTGCTCAAAAAAGGTAGATGCTAGAAATTTGTTTCCTATGTTTTCCTATGGGGGTCTGCTCAGAGGTAACCCAATTTCTAATCACTAACAAGGCTCTGTAACATTCTAAAGTTGGTGGCATCTTTTGTAAGGTAATAATCTAGTAAATGGTATTTTGGTGAATCAACATTTCTAATCCTGATTTGTATGAATCTTTCCATCTAGAATTTGTTCCTCTATTAATGATATTTAAGGCATGAAGGGATAGAGCTTCTTAATTGCTTCCTTATTAGTGATATGCAGCAGTCTAGTTAATCTATCTGTCTAGCAACTATTAAATATAGTCATTTGTATGTAGTGGGGGTTGAATTACTTTATAAAGTCATCCTAAGGACTGTGCATCCAAAGTTCCCCCAGAAGTTTCTGGAGACTCCAGGAATATGGTGATTTGGCCAGTGCACAATTTGGAAATTAAAATTTCCTGGCTTCTTCCTAAAGCAAGTAATCTCTCTCCCACTTGTTCCTGGAAATGGCATGAAAAATCCCTGACAAGACTTGAAGTCAGAAGAGGAGATAATATCGATGGTAGGGACACTGTTTTCAATATCTATTAAATCTTCAATTCTTTCTGCTCAGCATACAATAAGAAGATTGCCTCTTCATATCAAAGCGCAGAGCCTTTTCATCACTGAGCCACCACTACCTGGTGAGATCGCGACAGGAAATTTGTTATTGCCACAGATCCCAACAACTGAATAGCCATATCCCTGGAGTAATTGAAATTTTCCAGGGGAGCTCTGGGTACATAATCCCTGGGACAAAATTTATATCTCAATCCAGACATTGCTATACTTACAAGTATGCATATAATATATTTTGGGATATAGTAGGCATAAGGATTGGACCTGATGGTGCAGTGGATAGAGCACTGGCTCTGAAGTCAGAAGGAACTGAGTTCAAATCCGGCCTCAGACCAAACACTTGACACTTACTAGCTGTGTGACCCTGGACAAGTCACTTAACCCCAAATTGTCTAAAAAAAAAAAGAAGTGGACCTGAAATTTGATTAGAATAGGGCAACCGCAGTTGAGGAAGCTTCCCCAATAAAGCATGATGGTATCTTCTCTGTCACTTACAGTCTTAGCAATCTGTGTAAGGCTCAGAGAAGTTAAATACCTGTTCCCAGGGTCACATAGCCAGTTGGTGTCAGAAACCAGACTTCAGTCCTTGTCTTCCTGGCTCTCTATCCATTACATCACAGTTTTTGATACAAAAAGCATACATATAACATATTTTCTCTTGTAACTATGATTTAGTTTGTATTGGGAACTTCTGGTGTTAAAACTTCCTAAACCAATGCATATTGGAAAAAAATGCTATAAGTAGCCTTTTATCTGACAGTTTCTCTTTGGAGTCAGCTGGGTTTTCCAAGGTTAGTCCCTGTGTTATTTCCCATTTCTGTAGACTTAACAATTTTCTTACTGACATTCTTTCCCCCAAAGCATTCAAATTAAAGAAGTTAATTATGAGAATTTTTGCAATTCCTACTTTATGTGAATAGGGTTTGTAAGAAAGACATTATATGAGTGGAAATCCCTTCTTTATCTACATTTGCTCTTAATTTTCCAAATCTTTTGTCTTACACTTCTGTGTACATATAATAATTTAATTAGGACACATTTAGCGTCCAGAGTATTTTTATTTCCATTATAGTATTCTAATAAGACATTCAGCCCATTTCAGGTGATTCCAGCAGATGATTTTAAAGCATTTTCCTCAATTTATTGTACCACTTGAAATAGGGAAGTAAAGATAATACACCAATTTATCAAATGGAACAAAGAGATTAAATAAAAAGGATTAAATAAAAGTGTAATAAGCCTGAAATCCTTTAAATCTAGTGCCAATAAAAAGAAAAGTTAGGATAAAATGCTCATGCTTTGGAAATGAGAGGTGATGCTAACTTTCCCATGCAGTATCATGATGATCATGATGAACAGATAGTCTTCACAGACTATTTGATGTTATGGCTTAGTAATTTTCAAATAGTGACTTCTAGTCAAAGGTGCATGCGCGCATGTGTGTGTGTGTGTGTGTGTGTTTGAAACTGATCAGCTATTTCAAAATATATGATCTTATGTAGGTCACAAAATTCATAATCTCTCCAGGAATTCCAAACTGAAAACAAGTCTTAAAATCAATCTATTTTCATTGACTTTTTCCATTTCACCATGAAAGTACAAGGACAGAACTTCACGGTCCGTCAAAACACTTAATGTCGTTTTGCTTAGACTGATTTCTTTGTAGCTCCCTGATTTGGGGTGAATGTATAGAACTGAATGAAGTCTTTCCTTGTTCTTCACTATTAATTTACCCATATTAATTAATGTTGAATGAGCGCAGGAGGAGGAAGAGGAAAGACTGCTGTTTAAATCAATGAACAAATATTCATTAGGTACCTACTAGTGTCAAGCACTGTGCTAGGGAACATAGAAAGACAAAAGTCACAAAGAGAATACATTTTATTGTGAAAGACAACATGTATGCATATGAGAAATACATACAAGGTCATTTTGGGAAGATAGTATCAACAGTCTTTACTTTCCAATGGAATCAGGAACATTTTCATGAAGGGGATATCTTTTGTGATTTTAAGAGGCAGAGGTGAGGATGGAGGACATTTATGGCACAAGGGACAGAATTTGTAAAGGCATAGACATAAAAGGTAAGATATATTGTATGAGAACAGGCAAGTTGGGTTTGACCACAGAGTAACTGAAGGGGGAGTAATGTCTAATGTCTAATGGGTCTCCAATAGTATCATCTCCGCCTCTGTTTTTGAAGCAAAAATGTTCCCAGGAAAATCCATGATAGATTTTTACTGAAAATATAAGATTATTTTTGGCAGGTGACTGAAATACGAATAACTTCCTTCCAACAATTAATTTTGGCTGTTGACACATTTTTACAAAATAACTATGACATGTATTATTTGTCTCAGCATACTTTTTTATTTTTTATACTTTCTGTTTGTTCATCTTCATGGCCTGGAGTGAAACAGAAAGGGAGGGGAAGTAAACACATGGTTTGGCCAGGTGGACTTGCTTTAGAATGGGCAGCTTCAGCAAAAAGAATCTAGATGCAGCCAGTTTGGGGGTCAAGGACTTTATGGACGAGAAGGAAAAGGAGAAGGATGAGGAGAAGGGATTGTGAGAAAAGTAAGGACTGTGAAAAGAAAAGCTACAGAGCAGAGACTAAGTTTATAGATAATTATGGAGCTTGTGGAAATCTTACTTGTTTTGTGTGTCTCTCTGCCCTGGACCTTTTTCAGATTAAATTCTTTGCTAGTCTACCTCTCCTCTCCTTCCCCTCTCTCCTCCCTTCCCCAGTCTGGATATGACTTATTTTCTCCCTTCTCACTCCTCATTTTCTTCAATCTCCCTTTCCCCCTCTCATCTCATTTCCTACCTTCACTTCCTCTTTTCCCTTCTCACCCTCCTGTTCACTCCCTTCTCCTCATCCCACATTCTCTCTTTTCCTCTCTTCTCCTTCATTATTTTTCCTTAGCATTAAGGAGGATTTAAAATAGCTGTCACAGCTGGCCATATTGAATAGCTATACAAAGCCTATCCTTTACTTGGCAGATGGTATTGCAATTTCCCCAGGTGGTGATTTCTTTGTTTAAATGTCCATATAATCTCTTCCATAAGCATATTTCCTTGCAACACTTTGGCCTCAAAACTGGCCATGAGCCCATCCTGCTTTACCATGGGACAAGTCATGGTACTTAAAAAACAAGTATGGGGTGAATTTTAAAGTGACTTTTAGGATCTATGCCATTAATAACATAGCATGCACCTTTCTCCTCCCCAAATTAAGGAATTACAGTACTTAAATAATTCAAGAGTATTTGATTTCATGAGTCTTCCTGTCATCAAAACAGGTAGGAAATGCTCTGCACTTTAGATGAGTCTTCATTCATTGCTTTGGGTTAAAATATAATCACTACTGCTTTGATGAATTTAGCTAGATGAACCCTCTGACAACACATCCGTAGTCTTTCACTATTTCCCTACTCAAAGTCTACTTGTCTGGTATGACCTTTGACAGTTCCAGGTTCCCTTGTGATGCTGTATCTATTAAAAGAATCCCTCCCTAGCCATATTTGTCAATCTTTTAATTATTACCTTGTTATCTTCTATTTGGAATGAAGAATGTAATTTGCATCACAGAAAAATGGATTTCAATGTGTCCTATTTATAGATTGAGGAGACAATAGTGTGTGTATGGTGGGAGGAGAAGCCTGGACATCCTTGATTCCAAATGGATTTGTCTCTTTGTGTGAATGGGTAGAGTTGGTAATGTCAGGGAAGTACCTCCACAGTCCCTAAGATTCTGCATATGCCTTGGAATACACCCCAAGTACTGTCTGCAGTTATCATCAGATATTAAGAATGGTCTTAGACTCAAGCAAGAAGAAGATAATGTCTCCTCCCTAGTTCAAAACTAATGGCAGTACAGAGGTCTTCTGAGGTTTCTCTAGTTCATTTCTCCCTTTCCTCATTTTTCTTCTTTGCAAACAATAAATCGGAAGATTATCTTCTTTCACTCAGTTAAAGAAGCATGGTAGCAGCAGCAGAGGCCCAAGTCGGCTTAGGAAAGATATCATTTAGTGATAGATTTTTCAGTCTAATGGTTATATACCTCATAATGTAGCTTTAGGGTTACTGTTAAGGATTATATTCTTGCTTTATAGAAGTCATTTAAAAATGAATTCCTAAGTTTGTATTAAGCTAGAACTTTACCTGAAAGTTCATGTGCTTACTGATTGTCATGAAATCTCTCTTTCTCTTGAGAAAAAATAGTCTGCTTATTCACTGGGCTTTAGTCTGGCAAGCAACCCACTGAACATTTAAAAAAAAAAACCTGTGCTAAAAAGAATATTGACCTTTAATTCTACCCTAGTGTTATGTTAATTTAAAACAAATATACTGGACACCAGGCCCTGAAAGACAGCTTGCACTAAGATGTCATATCCTTAATCCTAATCATGTTATGTGTGAACAAAATGTTAGAATAAAAATTTCAAGTGAAACCTCCCCACATATAGACTTTTTAAATGTTTGTTTTCTTATCCAATCCTTTTTCATTTTGACAAAATTTCAACCACCTCCACACCCAACTTTGACATATCACTGTTCTATCTCATTTGACTAGTGTGCCCCCCCAAAAAAGAAAAAAAGTAAATCCTTCCAATGAATCTGTATAAATCTATCTAACTCTTGGGGTAGCTAGGTGGCACAGTGGAGAGAGGCAGGCTTGGACTCAGGAAGACCTGAGTTCAAATCCAACCACAGCCACTTACTAGTTGTGTGACCCTGGGCAAGTCACTTAACCTTGTTTGTCTCAGTTTCCTCAGCAGTAAAATGAGAAAGAAATGGCAAACCACTCCAGTATCTTTCTCAAGAAAATACCAAATGGGGTCATAAAGAGTTCTATGTGACTGAAACAACTGAACAACAACAAATCTCTTAATGTCTGTTATGAAGTATGGTGACTGCTTTTGATACAATGGAAAAAAAAGTCCCTGTCCTGAGGGCCTTGCATCTGATTAGGAGAAAAATGTACATAAATCAGTGCATAAAATATATATGTAGAGTAGATGGAAGTTAGAAAAATCAATCCTGGGGTTAATAACCAGTTACCCAAACTTGTACTGGTCTGATCAGCCATAGCTGGACACAATGTATGTTGACCACAACATAGTGATATCACTTTGGTTCTCTTTGATTACAAAGGACAAAACCAACCAAACTATGTATAGGAATAGCAGCACCATTCAAGGTGCTGGAGGACAGTGTTCCACATGAAGTTGAAAATTGCTTATTATAAGTAACAGAGGTTTTGCTAAGGGGAGAGAAGATGAAGCATAAGTGCATGGGACCTCTTAGGAAGAAGAAAAGGGGATCTCTATGTAGAGATAATATGAAAGTAGGGGAAAATTAGAGGCTAAAATCCTATTTCCTTAGAACTCAGGGAGGCCATGATGATAATGATACCATAACAAAGAACTTCAGGTTGATATTACAGAAGCATAGAATCTCTGAGTTGGGTTGTTCTCCATTCAAATCTTGCATGATCTTGGGAAAGTCACTTAAAATCCCTGTGCTGCACTTTCTTAATTTATAAAATTAAGGGATGGACTTGAATGATTTCTGAAGTTCATTCCAGTCCATTTGTCTGATCAATAGGTCATCTAGTCCAGCCTGCATCCAAACAAGAATCCCTTTTATAAAATATTCTCAAAGAAGACATCAATCTTTTGATTGTGGACCTCTAGTGAAGGGGACTCATTGCTGCTCAAGGCAAATGAATAGAAATGCCTACTCTGTTAAAATTGGCCAAAATAACCATTCGATTATCAAATACCTGCTTCTCTTTTTACCACATGGACCCAGTTTATTTGTTTGTTTGTTTGTTTTGGGACTAGACCAGACCTGCACAATTTGTTAATAGGTGGGGGCCAAAATTAAAATAGGTCAAACTTCTTTGGGTCACAGATAGGTTAGATCATACACAGACTGACAATGGTTAGTTTCCATGGGTCACAGGACAAACAGGAGAGTGTGTAGTGGCAACCCCCCATTTTTCATGGGCCACTTGAAATTCTTCAGTGATTTGCAAGAGGCCCATGGGTTGTATGTTGTGCAGGCCTAGCCTAGACCTTTTGCCTTCATGTTTAATTTACTTTCTCTGGCAAAAGGACAAACAAATGTCCTTTACCGAGCAGAGAAAATATCCAGAGCTCATAAGAAATCATAGTAAAAACACAATGAGAATGAAGTCCATGCTATTTCTCTCCCTTTTAGAACCCCAGAGAAAAGGTTATTACTTTTATTTATACTCAGAGTTATTGTTTTTATTTTTTGATGGAGGGCATAGAAGAGGGAAAGACAGTGTGAAGCTACTATGGGAAAACTTTTCTTCTCACAAAACACAAAGGTGATGTGTTAATAGCTATATCCTAGCCAATGTGATAATGTGGAAAGTGAAATAGTTCTGGGATTAGAGAACCAGATTCAAATTTGCCCTCTAATTCTTCCTATCTGTGTGACTTTAACCAAGTAACTTAACTTTTCTGGGCTTCATTCTCATAATCTATTAAAAAAAATGTGTGGAGAGGACTACATGACTCCTAAGTTCCTTTCTTCTTCTAGGCCTGTGATTTAATTATCAGAGGACCTTTCCCAAATGATAACATTATTCTTAATTTCTGCTTCTCATTAAGTGAATTCAGCAATTTTAAGGATCTTGCAAGGCTGGTACAGGCTAACTTATACAACTTCAATGCAACAATAGGAGATGAATATTTAAACTAGATTTAATTAAGACTGACACTGTTTTCAGTGTTTTTTGGTAGCCATGTTTTTTTTTTTTTCAAATTAACTTTCAGGGGAGAAAAGTGAGCTCTCATCAAAATAAGCATTTTCTCTAGATTTACATATAAGCTTCCATTATGGTTTCAGTATCTTTGCTTACTATCTTTGACCATTTAATGCCCTGAGTCCCAGTCCATATGGTATAAGGTTAGGTGAAGAAACGTAGAAGTCTGATAATTATTAAAATGCTTTAATTGTGTTTCTATCACACTAACTCAAATGTCTCTCTTAGGCTAATGGTTCTAATTTGGAGAACTGATCATGACAGGAAGAAAAATTAGATGCATATGAAAGCTATTACAGCATCATTGTGCTTCACTTCTGTTGGAAGGCCTACATTTTATGGTGATTGATTTCTTAATACGTATCAAGATAATGACCATTATGTTGTCCTCAATAGAAGTACTACTTATTTCTCCACAAGATTATTCTCTTTTGTGTAATACATGCAGAACTGTTTTAAAGATGAGGAAAAACTGAAATATCCGAGACTCTTAATGTCAACCATTTTAACCCTAATTCCCCCCCCTTCTCCCTAAAATGAAACTAATAAATCTGACACCAGATCCAAACATTTTTTTCCTACCCGTATTACAGTGTACATCTCTTTGTTCATAGATCAAACTTGCCAACCAGTGTGTTGTGAGGTTCTCATTCACAGTAGTGATTATTTTGTTAGTGATCAGATGATGGGCCTGCCTAAAATAAGCCTCGTGAGAAGTTCAGTCTCTGTACTATCAAGGTCATTATCGAACATCATGATTTCAGTTAAGAAGCACAGAGATGCCATCTAGCAGTAACTCTTAGGAACTTCAAAGTTTGCTATAGTGCCTTCTCTATGACACTAGAGCAAGTAACTGATTTCCTGTAAGCTTTTTAGATCTTCAGTGTATGTTACTTGAATGTGGTTTGGCATGTTGCCCATGAAGCTAATACTCCATTAGGAATGAAACGAAACTCAAGTCTATGGGGGGCCAGGAGTGGTGATGAGAAGGGATTGATGGAACTAATGTGTTTTCCAAATAGAAATAGAAGCTGCTAATTAGGCTGTAATTAAGAGAGCATAGATTTTAATAATTTTATTAGAAGGGAAATTTATGATCTGTAAGAAAAAATCCAAATAATTAATTAGTGGTAGGCTATCTTCTTTTACTTAAGGATAGTAGTTGCATCAATATTCTGACATAGTAAAGGAACGAAAAAAGAAGAAAGGATGTCAATGCTGAAAATTAATTCATCTACATGATGAATTATCTTCAGACGTAAAATCCTTGGCATTTCTTTGAATTCTGAATTCCACCTAGATTTTCAAGTATCTTACCATGAGATGGCGATACTTAAACACCTTATAAAACATCATATAACCAAGGTTAGGTTATAATTATATAAGATATATTATAAAGGTAAATATTTAATGACCCTGTATAAGTAATAATAATCAATTTGTTATGAAATCATTTTGGATGTCCAGCAGATTAGTTTTAATAAAATCACAATGAGAAATCTATCAGTTCTATAGACATGAAATTGGAAATCATATATACCTCTTGTGGCTTCTCTTTCAAAATTGGTGAACCCTATGTATATATTTATCTCCATGAACATTTACCATCATGTTGGGTACATAGGGAAAAAAAAAAGATGAGCAAACTAGATTGCTTATAGCTGAGTAAAGTTTGGGAACTCCAATTTGAAACATAATTATATATTTTTGGTCAGTTTTAATATAATTGAAGGTAAAAGGAAAACAGAATTGTGTTTGGGACTTATATCCAAGATTTTGTTCATCAAGGGTCATCATTTTACCTCCATTTTAAAAACAAAGCCTTTTTTGGTATCATACTCAGCAGTTCCTCTTAGTTAGCATGTATAGTTAGATTCTAATTTCAATAAGTAAAATTTCCCCAGAAGAGGGAATTTGACATTAAAATTTCAAGTCAAAGTTCAAAGGGCAAATTTGACTGGCCATATTCAGTGTGCAACCTCATCTGTTATTACTTTGAGGGTTCAATAGTGATCTTAGTGTTTAGCTCCACGTGCTAATATATTTTCGATTCAAAATATGCTTTGACAAGCAAAACAAGATTGACACTTCTTTGCCTCTTCTCAGAAAGCCTTCGTCTGTTACCTAAGTTTTATGATAATAAAATTAAGTGGAATTAGCCTGTTAATATTCTCTAAGATGTCACTGTGGTATAGAACAAATGCTATTATTTTCTTCTCCCTTCATAGTGCACCGCAGTTTCCAGAAAGCTATAAGGGCTATCTGAAAAGTTAATGTATGCCTTTGTCCCTTTCTGAATCTCTCAGATTTGAGTTCCCAAATAGTCCTAGTGAGATGTGGAAGTTTAATAACATTGAATATATGTGGAGAAGTCCCTAAATAAAGATGGATTGTTTATCTGATAGTCCTTATAAAGAACTGATTTGGGGTTATATTGATGCTAATTAATTGATATATTGATAATGATAGCAATAATATATGAATATAGTGAGTTTGTAAAGTGCTTTGAATTCAAGGTGAAATTCATTGGAACTAAGTTCTCCATAATATTTTTTTTAATGAAGAGGAAATTTTCTAGATAATATTTGCAAATTTTAGCATGTAGTTTTTATTAATGACTGCTAAACTTTATATTTTTTAAATGCTTCATTTTTAAATGACTTAAATTTCATTTTGCATACAACTTGGATTTATTAGTACTTGGATTTATTGTGATGGATATTTTTCTATAGAAAATTTCAAAACTCATTTCCAATGATATTTTAAGAGTTTTTTTTGAAATATTACTCTTATGAATGTAGATAAACAAGCTGTATTGGCAGAAATTTTGAATTCTTAACTTCCAAATAAATTCTTTAAGTTATGTGTATTATCAAAACAAGCCCATTTTTTTTCCACTGGGAAAACTTATTTTGTGAAGTGGAAACTTCAAAAAAATACTACTTAATATGCAAACTGAATCACTAAAATCATTAAATGGCTTTCACTAACACTAAGTGCAATCTGTAAGGAATGACAACAGTAATGTAACTATTAGTTAAAAGGGGAAACCCGTGTGTTTCCATTAACCTGAAATAATTTTGAAAAGTGAACCCAAATGATTACTAGCATATATGATACTTATTTCAAGTTTTTACTGTACACAGTATTTGCAAGGCCTTGAAATATTACCTCCTAGAGTGTGAAATTGTGTTTGACAAAGTCTCAGTTTTACTGAATTTTGAATGGAAGGTTAATTTCTCCATACTTCACTGATGTTATAAGACAATGCTGTTGACTCTTGAAGTTAATGTACAACCTAAGGCCTACTATAACATGTTGGCCTTCATAGTCCAGCTAATAGCCTAATATTGTCTTCAGGCAAAAAGAACAATTAAAGAAACAAACAAAGATACCTGGCTGATAAGTAGTGTCTTTGGCTGTGTCTTCCTTGACATTTCACTCCTTACTCCAGATGCTGATTGTCAGAATACTGTCTCTCAGGACATTTGACTCTCATCATGAGTTGCCGCATTCACCAATGGAAATATTTCTTTATGCTTTCTGCTTTTTTTTTTCTAGAGAGCACCTATGTTCCTGATAGCTAGGACTGAGCATTTTTTAGAGTTTGAGAGCTATGGTCATCATTCTTCTCCTCTGTCATAGTTTGATTATCTTCCTACTCTTTAACACTGGAAAGCAGAACTTCAAGCTGTCCTTCATCCCTCACCCTATCATGGCATTTTTTTTTTTTGTAGTGGAAAGGCAACAAACAAGCAACACACAAGAAAATATCCTCTCTCACCAAACCAGCTCTAGGCAATGACAGAGAGTTCAACCATTCTTCCCTGCCTTGTGTAGTACAAGCAGCATCCCAAATGTTTTGGACACAAACTGCAGCACGTCTTTGATGGGAGTGTTACTGACCAGGCTTTGCTGGAAATTTGCTTTTCCACTTTAAACAAAGGGGCAAGCAGTCCTAGCATCGTTTAATGCATGTTTACAACTAATATTATAATCGCAAACTCCACTGTTGCCTGTCAGAACGCAGAAGAGCACACAAAGCCTTTGGACAGAGGGGGGAAAAAAGCCAAATTCCCCAGAGATCCGCATTGCCCACTACACAGATACACGATGTTCACTCCCCTTCCCTTCTTTTCCACCCCTCTCCCCCAGACTGAGTCTACCTTGCAGTACTATTCCTTGAGTAGGTAAACTTGCCATTTGCCACACAGTAAAGGTAAGACGAGTAAGAGATGGTAGCTTGAGTTACTGTCCTCTAGGTTAAAAAAATATTGCTGCATTTATTTAAAATAAATAGAATATTGTTCATACCTTGGAAGGATCCAGTCCAGCCAGCAAAGAAAGCAGCAGAAGGTTGAGGAGATTGGACGGTGCCTGCATTTTGCTCTGGGTTTCTTTCCCTCTTTTACTCTCTTTTATTCAGCTACTCCACTTTTACTGCAGGGACCCTTCTCCTGTCAGTTGCACTTTCTGCCTGCCAGTCAGAATCCGAGTGGAAGGAGCAGCAGCAGTGGCGGTAGCAGAAACAGCACCAGCAGAAACCGGGCAGCAGCAGCAGCAATAGCAGCAGCAGCAGCAGCAGCAGCAACAGCAACACCAGCAGCAGCAGCCGCCCTGGGGGGTGATCATTCCGCAGGCATCCTCAGAGCTGGGAGTCCAGGAGCTTAGCGGGATAGGCAAGGCTGCAGCAGGCGCTGCCCGTGGTGCTGAAGCTCTTCCAACCTACTGCTCCTCCTCTTCCCTCACAGCTACCCAGCTAGCCACTGAAAAAGTTTTGACCCAAGGGGGAATAAAGGAGAAAGACAAAGAACGAGAGAACGAGAGAGTGAAAGAGAGGGCTAGGGAAAGAGGGAAAGAGAGAGAGAGAGATGAGTAGTAACTGCTGGGAGAGGTGTGGAAACCTGGGCAACGGATGTGACATCAGCATAGCTCCTGGGGGCTTGGGGAGATGTTTTGCAGGGATTTTGTTAACCAAACAAGGACAATCTCAACTCTTTCCTGCTTCATTCCAGTATCTACTGACAGTCCGAGCAGCTAAATTAAATAGCCAGATTTTAGGAAAGAAATGAGTATGCAATGGAGGTGTCCAATGTCATTAACAAAGAACTCACTAAGGTATTCAGTTTCCTAAAGTTTTCACTGAGATCGACTGCTTATTGGCTTTGTATTCAGGGCACATATTCTTGTACTTGTTTGTGGGTATATGTGTATACATTTATATATTATGCACTGATACACGTTCTCAGAAATTTATTGACATTTGAACATTTCTGTATAGTCCCTTGGGCCAACTAGATTAATGAAGGTTGTATGTTTTAAGCACAGAATATATATTTACTTCATGCTGATAGAAGTATAGTTTCCATAACAGCTTAACTTTTGTTTATGCTCCAGGAAGAATTAAATGATGAAAGGGTATTGACATCAGAAAAGTTACAATTTCTGAACCTCAAAAAACTTTTTTTCTTGAGACACAAAGGCAAAAGCAAAGTGGTGGAGTACAAATTGCAAAAATAGTAAATGCAGCTCATTATAACTTATCTGAAGTCTAGCATTTCTCTTTCTTGAAATTTGGAATGAGAAAGTTGTATGCTGTCAATTAGAAATTGGGTGGGGACAAGGTTGCAAGATCCTTCAACATTATCCCTGTGATTATAACAATGCTCTTTCAGTGAGAGTGTAAGAAGGACATTTGCTCTTCTAGGTAATTATCCAGAATGGAAATTCTCTTAGAATAAATTTGTCTGGAGTTGGAACCATATCCTTTCCTCCAGAGTCAACACCAAAATTAAGATAAATAGTTTGAAAGATCAGACACTAATCACATATAGTATCTCCAGTTGAACTTCACTACCAGCCCATCATATTCTTTACTACATTCATCCAGATTATTCAAAATTAAAAAAAAAGATATCCTCAAAAACTATATTTTGTAAACGTTTCCTGTCATACTTTGTGTCTATTTTGATCTTGCCTCTATGTGTTCATTTCCAAGTAGTCCTTTCTTTTATGAAATATAAATGACAGGAAAGAAAAGAATTTCAAAGTTTCCTGCATAAAAGTATGGCTCATGCATACATATAACAGGGTATCCAAAGAGAAGGAGGATCACCTAAAATTGCTATTGTCTGGATAACAACCTTTATATTAGTGGCATACTTTCTTCTCAGGAGAAAGAGAAATGGAGTTGTTTTGTCTGAGGAAAAAGGTAATAAAATTGTAACATCAAATTTGATATTCTTTTGGGGTGTCTTTCTAGTTTTGTTTTGTTTTTGGCTAGGCAATGGGGTTAAGTGACTTGTCCAGGGTCACACAGCTAGTAAGTGTTATGTGTCTGAGGTTGGATTTGAACTCAGGTCCTCCTGAATTCAGGACCAGTGCTCTATCCACTGCACCACCTAGCTGCCCCATGGTGTGTCTTTCTAAAACACATTAAAAGTTCATACTTTTTCTCTTTTCTCTTTATTTTCCTCAACTTTCTTTATAAAATATTTCATTATGATACAAAATTAATCACTATAACCTGATTAAAAGTAACTGTTAACAAACCATTAAATGGATATATTCAGTTATCACTTTTGCTTTTCTGTGCAAATGCTAACTTTAGAGATACATGCATGTTAAATGTTATTTATTTACTTCATTTAGCAGTCTGCAACCCATATAAATGCACACATTATACAGGATAGAGAAAGTTAAATTACAATCACAAATGTATTTTAAATATCTATATAAATGTATATGGTATGCATGAAAGAAACTGGGATACTTCTTTCTCCATGCATGATCTCTTTTAATTAATTAGCCATTGTGGTCCCCACCTTGACACTTGGTTATTGTAATAGTGAACATACTCTTATATGACAGCAGTAGAGCAGATTTAAATGAATATATATATATATATATATATATATATATATGTGTATGTATATGTGTGTGTGTGTGTGTGTGTGTGTGCGTGCATGTGTGTTGGATGAACTGCTTCAAACACCTAGATCCTTCAATTGCCAACACTTCAAGTTCAACACATGTTCTTTTATCAATCAGAATGATTCTTCTACTTAGGGGAAAAACAAGCAAACAAAACTTCTTCTTGTCCTCACACTTGCCTCAGTACATAAACATCTGGATCAAAGGCCTTTACAAAGAACAGAAGTACAAGAATGTAAGAGGGAAATTTATTGCTACTATTTACTCCTACCTGCTTTTCTCATGGAATTGGAAGACCATTCACTATTGAGAGTAATCCATACACACACCTTACAAAATATTATTAGAAAAACATCTGATTGGCAAAGATGATAGCACTTAGAAAGGCAAAGTAAATAACACATGGTAATTACTAAGTAAATGAAAATGGATAATCTTAGCATACTTACAAAATATTTGCCGTAACTGAAACTTAAACAGTTAGTCAGACCAATGAAGTTGAGAAATAAATCAAAATCAGTAGTTAAATATTCCACAAAATGACCTAAACTAATTAAAAATGCATTACTACCAAAAAATAGAACTTTCCTTGAACATCCTCCTTGATGTCACTTTATGTTAGCTTTTTTTCTAGACAATAAAGACTAAGTATAAAGAATTTCCTATACTATGGATGCGTTTATACCATAGGTCAAGTAGTGTCCTCCAAGGACTTAGAAATCTATGATCTATGCACCACTCTTTAGGAAAGGTTATGAGACAGTCATTGACACACCACACCAGAATTCATGACTTATCTACTTTACTGAGAAAAGTCTTCCTCTCATTTGCTTCCTCTATCACCTGTCATTTCAGATTGAATCATATCTTTACTATTATAGTGCAAAATTCCAAATTGTGTATGTATTACAGATTCTAGAGTAATCCTGCATAAGTAAAGGACATTCTTTGTTAAATTTTAACCAGAGCCATTACCTGTAATGATAATATTTTAACATTAATATTCCTCCAAAATATTTACTGTGTCATTTTGTACAAGACACTGTTCTACCTACTGGTGGACATACATGTATATTTCAATGGATCCATGATCTCATCCATGAATGAAATGCTTCTACTTAGGAGCATCACAACCCTTTCGTTATTCTCATACTTATGCATCTTCATTTTTCTTGATTCTTTCCCACAAATTTTCCCCAGAGAATTTACTAAATATCCAGAGGCTTTTTTTTTGCCATATTAATGTTTTATGAACACCAATTAAGAACCATCTATAAGTTTATTCATTTGTTATAACTCACTCTTCAAACATACCCAGCCTATTTCCTTTCCATTCACATGTGATCCCTTTTATATCTGGTAAACAATTAATTTGTTGTCAGTATGCATTATACTAATTATATTTTGGTCTGTTTTACCTTTTTAAGAAGCAATTTTAGTTTTTATATAATTCTGATGGTCTATGGCATGTATTAATCACACATGATTTGTATTAATAACACATAGTTAAAATATTAGAATTATTGTGGGAGAAAGAAACTCAGGACCACTGAAAGCATTGCAGTTGTGTTTGTGTTGTTTTTCTTCTTTTACATTCTTACCCTAGCTCATTGCTCATCTTGTGTCTATCGAAGAAAAAAGATGTCTTTCAAATGTAATTTTCTGTAAAACCATCTTTATAACTACATAATTCATTGAGAAATGTTAAAGTGTCACTGTTCTTTATATTGATTGGTTACAAGACAGAATTTGACTTGTTGGAGCAAAAGACAGCTTTCTTCAACTAGATGTCTCTCATGAATATTAATATCATTAAAAGTTGCCATAATAGATGCAACCAGAAAGGTAACTTTGCCCAATAATCCTGAGTATCAATGGCAAGTAATGCATAAAGCAGGAAGACATATGCATCAAAATTTTATCTAATGGCATGGAAGATGCTCCATGTAAAGTGCTGGCAGAAGAGTAATCCCCTGTCAATAGCAAAGTCTGACAGATGTTCCCGACTGTGGCAAACATTGTGTTGTTTGTCTCGGTCTCCAGAACACTACATGATATCAACTACATGAAATTTGTTGCCATTATAACAGTTCATATCAGAAGCTCATGAAATAAAAAAGTGAGAGAACATATTTCTATAGATAATTGCATACTATTTTTAATTCATATCTAATGCCTTCCAAGTGTCCCATTGAAGACAATATTCATGGTATGCAGGCATGAGGATTCTGAAAATTCTATATGGCACTGATTTGTTTTATTTATTGAGATAATCATATTTTGAGATGACTTTGTATCCTCTCATTTGTCCAACTTTGACTTCAAATCACAAAATATCGAGTTACTACAAGTAAGATTTATTTTGAAGAATTTTGTCAATTTCTTTTTAGAATTTAATTTTTTAAGTATTCCTAATATTTTATGTTTTAATCAGGCAAAATCCACCTTTGCATTCTCCCACTCCTGCTCACCCCAATTGAGGACACAAAAAAACCAGAACTCCTTACAAACCTAATCAATGAAAAGAAATTTGCCCTTTGGCCAATTAAAAAAATCAGGATGTGGTTCACACTTCCCTGTTAGTCTTTTGGAATTCTGATTTGTCATTATACTGAAAAGTATTCAATTTACTGTTGCTGTGTCATTTTTTTTTTCAGTAAATTTTTGAGGCCAGATTTGAACCCATGAAGATGTCTTTCTGATTCCAAGCTCATGGTTCCATCCAGTGTGCCACCTACTTGCACCAAGAATTAAATACAATAGTATTATATCACATTTGTATACCACAGCTTTTTTCAGTTATTCCCCAATTTATGGGTGTTGCCTCAGATTCCCATTCTTTGCCACTCTCAAAAGAGCTATAAATATTTCTCTATATACTTAGAGTTTATTTTTGCTGATGTTGTTCAGTCATTTTAATCATGTCCAATTCTTCATGACCTCATTAGGGGTTTTCTTGGCAAATATACTTGGCAAATATTCCTTCTACAGCTCATTTTACAGACAAGGAACTGGGGCAAACATAGTTAAGTGACTTGCCCAGGGTCGCACAGCTAGTAAGTGTCTGAGGCTGGATTTGAACTCAGTTCTCCCTGACCAAGGGCCCAGCACTTTATCCACTGCTCAACCCAGCTGCTTGAGAGTTTAATTTGCTTATAATTAATCCTTCTCTTAATCTATTCTTTCTAATTCCCCTTCCATATCTCCCCATTTCCCTATTTACCTGTTCAGTGAAACGTAGTTCTTTACCTAACTATGTATGTATTTGTGTATCTTCATTCTTTTGACTAATTTAGATGAGAATCATATCAAGGGTGAACCATTCTCTCCCACCCCTTCTTCCCTGTTTGTATAGATGTCTACTTGTGCACCTTCATTATGAGATATTTTCTCCTAATCTTCCTTCATTCACCCAGTGTATTCCTCTTCCCTTCTCTTTCCATTCTTTTCTTAAGATCATCGAAGCATAGGAGAACCATTCCCAGGCCTTGTTAAATTGGACTGCGTTTATGGACTTTGATGATGACAGACTTTGGAGGCAATGCACATTGTCTCCCATGTTTAAATATAAGCAGTTTACTTCTCTTTGGTCCTTTATCATTGTTCATTCATGTTTATCTTTTTTAAAATTTTTCTGTCTACTACTCTGTTCAGATTAGCATTAATCTTTTCATCAGGATTACTTGGAGTTCAACTATTTTATTAGAAGTCACTCTTCTCCAGGTAGTGTATTTTGCTGGACAACTTATTCTTGGCTGTGAGCTCATATTGTTTGTCTCCTGGAATGTCATATTTCAAGTTCTCTAATTCTTTATAGTGGTGGCTGCTAAGTCATGTGTGATTCTGACTGTGTCTCTGCAGTATGTCTTTCTGGCTGCTTGCAGTATTTTTTTTCCTTTGATTTGGAAGCTCTGGATTTTGGTTATAATTTTCCTGGAAGTTTAATTTGGGGGTTTCTTTCTGGAGGTGATTGGTAGATGCTTTCAACTTCTACCTTGCCCTTTGGTTCTATGAGATCTATGCAATTTTCTTTTAAGATTTCTTGAAATATAATTTCTAGTTTTATTTTTTTTTGGGGGGGTGAATCATGGCATTCAGAAAGTCCAATGTTTTTTTTTTCTTTCTTCTCTTTGATCTGTATTCTAGGTCAGTTGCTTCTTTTTTTTCAATGAGAAACTTTGCATTTTTCTTCTACTTTTTTAGATTTTTTTTTACTTTGTTTTAGTACTGTTGTCTCATGGAGTCTATAATTTCCATTCTGTCCATTCTAAATTGCAGGAAGTTTGTTTATTGGAAAATGTTTTGTGTGTGTGTGTGTATATATATATATATAATATATATATGTGTGTGTGTGTGTGTGTGTGTATGTGTGTGTGTGTGTGTGTGTGTTTGCCAAGCTCTTAATTCCTTAATTCCCTTTCCAATGCTTTATTCCACAGTTCTCATTTCTTTTGCATTTCCCCCTTTTATTCCACTTAGTTCTCTTATTCCACTTAGGAAATACAACTTTTTTTTTAAACTCTTGCTTCATCTTTCTCAGGAATTCTCATTGAGTTTGTGTCCAACCTGTGTTTTTTATGAGGCACTGCTTGTAGATATTTTGGAGTCATTATCTTCTTCTATGTTTGTTTTTTAAGCATCCATGCCACCATAATAGTATATTAAGGTGGGGTTCTTTTTTGTTTGTTTATTTTCCTATTCTTCCAGGTTATTTCCTGACTTAGGATGGGATGCTATGGCTGAGCTTTGAGACACTTTGGAAGGGAAGATTTTTTGCTGAATAACTAGTCTTGTTGCTGATTTCTAGATGTATTCGGTGTTGTGTTCTTTTATGATCTTAGGACTAGGGTGGGAGTTCTGCAAGTTTTAAATGTTCCAAAATTGTCTGATCCAAGATAAAGTCTTTTTACAAGCATCGTGATCAGAGAAACTCTTCAAGTTTTTGACCTGGGTCTGGCTCTGTGACAGAGAAAGCTGCTACTAACTCAATCCCTTTCAACCATCAGCAAATCTCTTTTAGTTCAGTAGCAGAATTGTAGGCTTCCTTTTGTTCTTTAATTTCTGACTTGGTTATTCCTCTGCAAGCTGGCTCAATGCTCTCAAAGTGAGAACTTACTCTGAGTCCAGAGTCTGAGTCATATGGCTGCTGCTGCTTGCTTCAGAAACTTCTTCTTTCTGGTTATACTCTTGGTACATTCCTACAGGGAAATGCCATATTTGTGGACAACTGTCCTCATCCCACCATGGATTTGTGACCTGGAACTGAGCAGTAAATGACAAATATGTCAGTTCATATCTGTTCCTATCTTTTTGCACTGGTATGTGTCCAAGAATGTCTTTGTCTTGGTCTGTGACTTCTTCTTGTCCTCGTGCCCAGCCTCTCTATGGGTCCTGTCATGTTTCACTTGCATGCACATGGCCTGACTGCCCTACGGTCCAGCCAGGCTGGACAAAGGACTCGTGATTTTTTTCAGTATAATACATTTTCTAGATCTATTTGGAGAAGGTTGTGGATGAGAATTCGTAACACAACTAATTTTCCTGCTAATCTGCAATTTTGGCTCCTTCTTCCTAGAGTTTCTTGATTTCATTTTCCTACATGATTGATATTGATAGAAAATGTACAACTCTTTATCTTAGTACGTTTGCTAATATTGATCTTTGAATTTTGTAGGATGAGATGAACAAGTGTTTAGTGAAAACAAGTTTCCTTGTTTCCTTTTGGCAGAGGATAAAATAGACTCATCAAAAAGATTCAGAACACAATTAAAGAGATAACTGAGATGTGGTCTCTTTTTAAGCTTGTAGTATAATAGGAGTGAGAACTGATATATTCAGATAATTATGATACAGATTGGAGTGAAAAGTACATTAGATAAACTAAGTGTTCTGATATCAGATGAAGCAGTTGTCAGTCAGTGAGTCAATCAGTTAACAAGCTTTTATTTAGCAGCTAGATATGGCAGCAACTTATCAAGCATAGGAGGATACAAAGAAAAGCAAAAATAGTACCCATTCTCCAGGAACTCATAGTCTAATAGGGAAGACAATATGTAAATAACTATCGACAAACAGGAGATATATTTATATATATATATATATATATATATATATATATATATATATATATATATATATATATATGATAACTTGAAGACAATCTCCAAAAGAGGGCACTAAAATTAAGGAAGATTGCCAAAGATTATTTGAAGTAAATTTTATAAATTTTTTAATCAATAGAAATCTGCCTTCTCTCCTTGTTCCTTCTTCCCCTATTTAAAAAGCAAGAAAAACAAAACTCTTATAATATACATGAATTGTTAAGCAAAGGAAAATCATATATTGAATTCAATAAAAATCTGGCTCCTCTCTCTTCCTCTTTGAATCTCCCCCATTGAGGAAGCAAGAGAAACAAAACTCCTGTTATCAATATATATAATTTATATAAGCAAAACAAAATCCTGTATGTACCATGTTCAGATAGAGATAGAGAGATAAGCAGATTGATTGATAGATCAGTAGATAGTGAGACAAGAAGATAGATAGATCTGTATTTTAAGTCAATCCCCATTCTATCAGTAAGTAGGAGGCATGTTTGATCATGATTCTTTTGAAATTGTGGTTGATCATTGCATTGATCAGAGTTCCTAAGTCATTCAAAGGAGAGGAGAGGAGTTAAGAGAAAGAGAAGGGGAGGGGAAGAGAAGGAAAAGAGAAAAAGGAAATGAAAAGAAATGCCCAAGCCACAGATTTGGTACACCCACAGCTAGGAGAAAGAGAATTGATGGAAAAAGAGAACAGAGAAGGAGGTTAAGTAGGTAAAATAGAAGAATATGGAGAAAAGTCCAATATGAGATACTATCTAGGAATAGAGGATCAACACTGCTGCCAGAAGTTTCAGCAACATCAAGGACTAAATAGGGCTGTTGGATACAGAAATTCAAGGGTAGCTTTGAAGAAAGCTATTTCAACTGAGAAATGAGATAAGAACACATATTCCAATGGGTTAAGAAATTAAGGAGAAAAGAGTAAATGAAAGCAAAGACTTTGTATAAAAATATTTTTTTTCCTGGATGTTTAACAAGAAAAAGGATAAAAGATGATAGAATGAATTATGATAGGAGAAAGCAAAATTTTTTGTTGTTTCTTTTTAAGAATGATGGAGACCTTGATGTATTTGTACACAGAAAGATCTAAAAGATAGGGAGAGATTGAATATTAAAGAGTGGAAGTGATTGTGGGAAAAATCTAATGGAAGAAATGTGAAGAAAAGGGATTAAGGTCAAAATTGGGGAGATTAATTTTGGTGAGGAGGATAATTTCTTCATTAAAGACTGGAATTAGAGGAATTGGAGATGATGTTAATGAGTTTTATGATATAAATAAAGCAGGAGTAGAAGATTATGGTAATAACTTCTATTTCTTTATTAACACATAAGGCATAACATTCAGCTTAGAAATAGTGGTGGGGTTCAGGAAGTTTTAGGAAAGAAAAGAGGCACAAAATAATCTCTGGGGTAAGTGCAATACAAAGCTAATTGAGAAAGAATAAAAGGATTGCCTTGCAGTAGTGAGGGACCAATTAAACCAAAGAAGAAGAGATTGTAATATATCCAGCCAGCACAGTTGTGTAATTAACTCCACCAACTGTATGTTAGTAGATACAGAAAGGCAGCTAATGGAAGTAACTCAAGATGAAGCAAACTATAGTTAAAAATTATATAATACTCTCCCAATCCCAGTGATTCTGTACCCCGTAGGTCATCATTCAAACCCCATTCGCCATCGTAAGTACATGATTCCTTATTTCCATTCAACACACTGTAGGTCTACCTACCCCTTCCACTGTACTTTCTGGAATGCCTGCTACATAGGCAACAGATTCATTTTCACCTTAAATCTTTTCCTTTCCCATTCTCTTTATACTCTGGCTTTTACTGAGACCCAGTTCCCTATTAAGGATACAGTTTCTCTATATGCCCTTTTTAGCACTGGCTACACTTTCATTCATTCCCCTCAACTCACTTAATAAAGTGGAAAAGTGGGAATACTCCTTCCTCCCATTGCCAGTTCCAAATTCTACCCCTAGCACCATTCCTCCATAATATCTCATTTTAATTACATGCAATCCACATTGGTAATTCAATTAAAATCCTCATAGCTATTGTTTGTAGAACTTCATCCTCCTCCTTTCTCAATGAGTTAAGTACCTGGCTCAACATTTTTCTCTCCTCCTCAACTCTTGCCTTCATATTAGGGCATTATACATACATACATACGTGTGTGTGTGTATATATACATATACATACATACACACACACACACACACACACACATGTTCCTCAACTTACTCTTTTCCCATGACCTCAGCCACACACAAAGATGGTCATATCCATTATCTTTCCATCACCCATCAGTTTACCAATTTCATTTTCATGAACTTTTAAATCCCCTTATCCAATCACAATTTATTAGCATTCCACCTCTCCCTCTGTCTTATAATACCAAACACTGCTCTTCATTGACATCTTTTCATCCAATCCCTTAATCCATCAATTCTCTCCCAGATCATCAACCTTGTACTAGCTACACTCTCTTCTTTTCCTTATCTTCACCCTTTTATGAACTAGTTTAACTCTGCTGTCCTCTTCTCTTGAGTCATTTACCCCCTTATTATCTTGCCAATCATGCCTTCCAAGTCTCCGCCTTGGATAACTCCCACCATCTACGAAGGATACTCCTATGCATGTGCTGCTGAATAAAGGTGAAGAATACCATTCAAACTTACTGTTTGGATCAACTACAAATACATGTTACATAAACTCACCTGGGACCTTAGTACTGCAAGTAAATCCTTTTATATATTAATAATTAATTTATTATGCCAATCACCACAGCCACTCTTCTAAATCTTTTAATCCAAACTCAAACACCCCATGATTCCCTTACTACCTGCCTTCTCAGCTAACAACCTTGATTCATATTTTAATGAAAGATTCAGGTCATTGACTTAGAGGTATCCCTTCTCCCCACCTCTTTATTTAACACTAACCAGATGTCTTCTGTCACTGATATCTCCTCTACTCTTGTCTCATATAATGAAACTGCCCTTCTTCTTGCCAAGACCAATCACTCTACATATACAGCTAATCTTATTATATCCTTTTTACTGCAGCAGATTTCCCTCTCTATCATTCCTTATTCTCTCACTTATCTTCAATCTTTCCTTGTATACTGGCTGCTAAAATTATGCCCATGTCTTCCCCATTCTCAAAAAACACCCACTTCTTACATCTCTGCACACTAATTATGGTCCCATATCTCTTCTGCCTTTTGTGGCCAAATTCTTTGAGAAATTCAGCCACAATAGTTTCCTCTACTTCCTCTGTTCTCACCCTTTTCTTAACTTTGTGTAATCTGGCTTCCAAACTGTCATTCAACAAAACATATTTTCTCTAAACTTGCCAGTGAAGTCTACATTGATAAATCGACTGGCATTCTTTGCAATTCTCATCTTTCTTTATTTCTCCAAAGCCTTTCACATTATTGATTATTTTCTTCCTGATACTCTCTTCTTTTAGGTTTTTGGGACACTATTCTCCCTTGGTTGTCCTTCTATCTTTTTGATCACATCTTTTTAGGGTGTTTTTTTGGTGGATCTTTTCCAGGTTATACCAGCTTCATCCAAATTAAAGAGAGATGTCTCATAGGTCTATGTCCTGGGCCCTCTTCTCTTCTCCCTCCCTTCAATTTCAATTGGCAATTTCATTAATTTCCATGTACTGCTAATTGCTAAAACCCAACAAGAATTCCTAGAAGGATGAAAGAAAGAGATAGGAATAGTAGAGGAAAAAGTGGGGAAAGAAACAGGAGTTATAACAGAATATTATTACAACAAATGAATAGCTTAGTAAAAGAAACAAAAAATGAAGAAAATAACACTTAAATAATTGGCTGAATGTAAAGGGGGCACAAAAATTCATTGAAGAAAATAACTCCTTAGAAAGAAAAAAAATGGCCAAATGGAAAAAGAAGTACAAAAGTTCCATGAAGAAAACCAAATTTAAAAATAAGAATTGAGCAAGTGGAAACTTGTGACTCTATGAGACATCGAGAAACAATAAAACAAAGTCAAAAGAATGAAAAAAAAATAGAAGAAAGTGTGAAATACCTCTTTGGAAAAACAACTGACCTGCAAAATATATCCTGAGAGATAATTTAAGAATTATAGCATATCTAAAAGCCACAATAAATAAAAAGTTCTGGACATCATTTTTCAAAAACTTATCAAGGAACATTGCCCCAATACATTGGATTCAGAGGGTAAAATCAAAATTTAAAGAATCCACTGATTTCCTCCTGAAAGAGCTTCCAAAATGAAAGTTCTCAGGAATATTATAGCCAAATTCTCTTAGGCCATGTAGAAAATTTTACAAGCAGCCAAAAAGAAACAATTCAAACACCATAGAACCACAGTCAGGATCAACCAAGATTTAGCAATTACCACCTTATAGGTGAAGGGGGCATAGAATATGGTATTCTGGGTGGTAAAGGAACTACAATTGCAATCAAGAATCAACTATCCATCAAATACAATCCTTCTGGTTAAAAAATGGATTTTAATGAAATAGAGGATTTTCAAGGATTCCTGATGAAAAGACAAGTGTGGAATAGAAAATTTGACTTTCAAACACAAGACTCAAAAGAAGTATAAAAAGGTAAATATGAATCTCCATAAGGGATTCAATGAGGTTAAACTGTTCTCATTTCAATATAGGAAGATGACACATGTAATTCCTAAGAACTTTATCCTTATTAGGACAGTTAAGTGGGTACAGGTGTGAGAAAAATATATTGGAATGATCTCAAAAAAAATGAAGGGGTGACAAAAAGGGATGCTCTGAAAGAAAGGGGAAGGGAGAGGAAGAATGGGGACAGTATTTTACATAAAGAGGGCACACAAGGAAGAGCTTTTACAATGGAGGGAAAATTGGAGAATAGGCAATGCTTGAACCTCAATCTCATTGAAAATCATTTGAAGAGAGAAGAAAAATATAATGTATCATAATGTAATGTAATGTCATAGAATAATGTAATAGAATATAGCATAATATAATATATTCAGTTGGGTATAGAATTCTATATTACTTAACAGGGAAATAGGAGGGGAAGGGGAGAGTGGAGAGACAAAAAGGAGAATGGTTTAAGGGAGACATTGCTCAGAAGCAAAACAGACATTTGAGGAAGGACAAGATAAAAAGAGAGAGAGAAGGATAAACATAAGAAAATAGGATGAAGGGAAATACACAATTAGTTTTCATAATTGTGAATGTGAATGAGATGGTTCATCCACAAAATGGAAAAAGATAGGACAACAGATTAGAAACCAGAATCCAAGAATATGTTGTTTAAAAGAGACATACTTGAAACAGAAAGACATACACATAGAATTAAAATAAGGAGATAGAATAGAATCAATTATGCCTCAGATGAAGTAAAAAGGGCAGGGGTAGCAGTTTTAATCTCTGACAGAGTGAAAGCAAAAATAAACTTAAGTAAAAGTGATAATCAGGGAAACTACATTTTGATTAAAAGGTACCATAGATAATGGACAGTTAGGTGGTTTTGAGGATAGAGTGCCAGGCCTGGTCACTATCAGGAAGACTTGAGTTCAAATCCAGTCTCAGACACTTACTATCTGTGTGACCCTGGACAGGTCACTTAACACTTTTTTGCCTCAATTTCCTCATTTGTAGAATGAGTTGGAGAAGGAAATGGCAAACCAACTCAATTATCTTTGCTGAAAAAAAATATGAAGTCACAAAAAGTCAGGTGCAACTGAAATGACTGAACAGCAACAACAAAACAACAGTATGGGCAATGAAGTATTATCAAAATATTTTATAGCAAGTTTTTCTTATAAAGGTCTCTTCTCTAAAATGTATAGGGAACTGACCCAAATTTATAAAAAATAAAAGCCTTTCTCAACTGATATATTTTCAAGGGATATCAATAGGCAATTTTCAGGAGTCAAAACTATCTTTAATAGTTTATTTAAAATATCTATAATCTTATAATAAAATGATCTAAATCACTAATAATTAAAGGAAAAGAAAAATTAAAACAACTCTGATGTATCATACCTTTTGCTTCATCATACATTTTATACTTACTTGTCTGTTTCCCTGTTTTATTTGTCAGTAGATTATAGATTAGAAGATTAGAACTGTTTCATATTTTTGTATATATATAACGACTATCAGAATGCCTTGAATATAGTAAATAGCAGTTGAATTTTTTAATTAATTGAATTATTACATAAAAAAGAAACACCATTTTTCAGGATACATGAGTCAGAATTTGACCCTAGGTGTCCTGACAGCAAATCCATTGCTCAGTCCACTGCTTCATAATGTCACTTACTAGCTGAGTGATTGACCGTGGACTCCTATTTCCAGGAATTTGTAAAATTTGTAAAAACAGGAATGATCATGTTTCTTTCACTTGTATCAGCAGTATTATTGTGAAAAAAAAGTCTCAATTTGTGGACTATAGAACATTATATAAATAGGAGCTTGACGTGAAGAGGAGTAGCAAAATTGATCATTTTTGAGCATAGACAAAAAATGATATTAACATAAACATTATGATTGAAGGTAACACTTTTTAAAGCAGCTTCAGGTTTGTGACTTTGAATACATTTGTTCTTTTGAACTTCACAACATCTATTCGAGTAGGTGCTATTATTATGCCCATTTTACAGATGAGATAATAACTGAGAATGGTTCAGTGACTAGCCTAGGGCCACTCAGCTAACAAATATATGCTAAAGAATGAAAATTCAAGTCCTCTTAATAGTAAGTTCGGCATCCTACTCACTATACCACCTAGATATTTAAAAGAATTAGAGAAGTTGTTTAGGGGTAGGCAGTGATATTATTCCACAAAATGCATTTAGGGTTTATACAGTAAGAGGAAAGGGGAGGTTGTATTTATATTCTTTGAGGACTTGGATAGATTCTTTTTTTTTTATTTTGTTAACTGTAGCATATAGCATATGACTTCACACATTTGGGGAGGATAAGGTATGTGGATATGACATTTTGTCACCTTAGTAAACCTTGTATAGAAACTCCCAAAACCAAAGCAGATTAGCACCTCACCTTTCATTTATAGTTTTAGAAAGATTCCTGAAGCACTGACAGATTAGGCCTCATGCTTATAGTTACACCTAAAGGTCCAAAGCAGGATTTGAAGCCAGACTTTCCTGACTTCAAGGTTGCTTATAGAACATGCAACACTACAACTAACTCCTCTGTGCTGGGGACATAGAAAGTCCTCAAAAATATTTTTTGGATTTGTTGAAATGTAAAATAGCTTGATCTACAAAGCATTTGTGATAAGTTCTTGCAAAATGCTTACCATTGGTAATTTCTTGTCATCTAGGTTAAGAAGTTAGAGACAGCCTGGTATTTAAACTCTCATTTATAAAGACATACAAGTCAATTCTAATTACTCATTTTTTTGGAGGCTTATCTCTAGTTCATGCACGGTTTGGTTGTTCTTTGAATGAGATGTTGAAATGTGTTATAGAACAGATATTCATAATGCCCAGTGGAGGGCAGGCGTAACAGCTCCAGGACCAAATTTACTTCTAGCTACCTACTAGCTGATCTTGATATAAAGGTAAAATAACAACAGCAACAACAACAACAACAACAACAACAACAATAACAACAAAACAAAAACAGCTCTGTCTGCCAATGGAAATGTGGTAACAGCTAAAGACTTCGAATAGCTCATTTGCAGCTTCAGAGACAGAGATTATGGCAATACCCCTAAGGTGCCTGTGAGCCTATATCACTGTCAGTTTGAGTTTGTAAGGGACAGCCACTTTGTCTCACCCTAGGAGCATCTTCCTGTAGAAGCTGGCATTACTGTTTTCATTAGAAAGCAACATCCCTCAATTTAGGGGGCATCACCTTCCCCAAACCCTCACTGAACCACATGAGGGAGCGTGGCTTCAGCCTGGTTGAAAGATAACTTTGTTCCCATCACCGAAGTCGACAGATGGGTTACAGGGAATCCTTCTGGTATAGTTGGCAGGGTTTATTTACCCTCTCACAATTAGAGCATTTAGATTTTAGGATTCTGAAGCAAGGAATTACCTACCTGCAATTCTGACACTTTAAATCTTGTATCCCTAGGGAAAAAAGAGGCAGAAAAAAATGCTTTCCTTTCCTTTGTGAACAGTCCTTCGGGGTTAGATTGTTTTCCTCTATGGGCTATTACAACTTTTTTTTAAAAGCTGACTGATGATTTCATTGAAATGGAGAGTTCTCAGTTTCCTCTACCAAGGTCATCAACTACTGTGTAATTTATTGACTTATTGCACTACCAAGGTCACTTAAAATTTAAGTAACTTGCTGAGGGTAATACAGACATTATGCGTTAGAGTTAGGATTTATACTTAAAACTGCATCTCTGAGGCATTAAGGTCAGCTTTCTATCTATTTCTCTACATTCCTTTTCTTCCCTTTTCTAGAGAAAGATAAATAGATCACTATTTTTTTACTTTATTTTAAGGTTTACAAAGCAATTTCCTCACAACTCTTGTATGTGAAGTGCAAGACATTTCCACCATTTTATGGATAGAAACTAAGATTATTATCTTTCAGCAACTTTTTCATTTTCACAAAGCTATCGGCTATGAGCTCAGTGTTTTGTTTTGTTTTCTATTCTAATCTACCATTCAGCCTCAGTTGTGGAGAGCTGTCCCTGCCTTTTTTATACCTTCCTTTCATGCAGGGGACAAATCAAGTGGTTATTTTTGGGTCATATGTTATCTTCGAATTCATATCTTCAAAATGATGAGAGAGAGGCAGCTGTGGAGGACACTAGATTTGGTGTCAAAGACCTTGGCTCGACTACTTAGAAGAGACTTTGGGCAAGTGAGTTAATTATTCTGGACCTCAGTTTCCTTTTGGAATATCCTAAATTTCCTCTAAAATCACTTTCAGCCCTAAAACTACATTCTTATCATTGTATGCCCTGGGATACAATTCTTTTTTTTCCCCCTTTTTTAAAATTAATTTATTTCTTTTTAGTTGTCAGCATTCACTTCCACAAGATTTTGAGTTCCAAATTTTCTCCCCATTCCTCCTCTCCCCCTATACCATCCACCTCATGATGGCCCGCATTCTGATTCCACTTTCACACAATCTATTCTCCCTTCTATTACCCCACCCTTCTCCTATCCCCTTACTTTTCTATTTTCCTGTAGGGTAAGATAAATTTCTATACCCCTTTGCCTCTGCATCTTATTTCCCATTGCATGCAGAAAAAAAATTTCTAACATAGTTCCAAATTATCTCCCCTCCTCCCTCCCCATCTACCCTCACTGAAAAGGCAAGTAATTCTACATAGTCTTCAGATGTGCAGTGATGCAAAACACTTCCATAATAGTCATGTAGTTAAAGACTAACTACATTTCCCATCACCCTGTCCTGGCATCCATTTATTTTATTCTCTCTTCCATGTTCTGAGACCAACTCATATTTTTCTTGGAAGCTTTGGATGTAGGAGTTTTAACTTTGTTGTCTTCTTCCAGGTTCTATGTTTTCATCTTCTTTGTCACCAAAGAAAGATTCTATGGTCTGAATTTTTGTGCAGTTTGCTCATGATTCCAGCCAATTACTTGAGTTATAAACTCTTTGTTGAGGTAGGGGTCTACTTCCACTGTGGAAGGTGTACTGTCTCAAGCTTCAGGGGTTTTATGCAGCTGTTTTCAAAGATAAATCTAGGGACTTGTAAGTTTTCAGTTCTTCCAAGGTGGTATGATTAAAGGCGAGGTGTTTACTCCTCTCTTGACCAGTGTTCTGGTCTGTGAGTGATCATAAGCACCATTTTCTGCCCTGGAAATGAGAGGAAGGTTCCCCCTTCATTGCTGCTACAAGCTCTGCTATGCCAGTGTTCCTCCTTGCCCCAGAACTACTACTCAGGACTGGGACCCAGATCTAAGCATGGGCAAAGCTGCCTTAGCACCAGCAAAGAGATCCCTGCAATCCCCCTCTGATCAGCCACTCAGTTATCTCACCAACTGTGGACTGAGAACTCCAGAAGCTGTGGCTACTGTGGCCATCACCCGGGGGCTGCACTAGGGCCAAGCCTAGACTGGTCTCTTCTCCAGGTCCAACAGTACTTTCCCACCAACCTTCTTTGGTATTTATCTTTGTCATTTGTGGGTTGAGAAGTCTGAAGACTGTCACAATTACCCATGATTTTGACCCCTGAGGCCTTCTCTAGGTTTGCTGGGCCCCTGTCTTTGCTTGCATGGCCCATGCTGAACTGTGTTCCTCTCCCAACCGGGTGCAACAGACCTTTCATATCAACCATCCAGGTTGTCTTGGCCTGGAAATTTGTTTGACTTTGTATTTTGTGGATTCTGCTGATGTAGAATTTGTTTAGAATCATTTTTGCAAGTATTTGGATGGATTTGGAGGAGAGCTCAAGCAAGTTCCTGCTTTTGCTCTGCCATCTTGGCTCCCTGTTGTGTTATATCTATGAGTGTTAGCATTTTCACAAGTGAGGAAACTCAGTCTCAGAGAGGGTAAGTGCTATCTGTAATCAAACAGCTATGTGTTCAAGGTAAAATTTGAACCTAGGTTTCTTCTGTCTCTAAACCAAGAGAGGGCCCTTTCCATTAGAACATGGTATCATTTAGTTATTCAAAATCTGTAAGTAAAAAGAGACTATATATTTTGGTCCTTGTTTATGTGTTAATCTGATACTCTATAGAATCACATAATGTTAGACATGATGGGACCATGAGGCATCTATTCCAAACCTTTCATTTTACAGTTGAGGAAGCCAAGGCTCAGACCATTTAAGGGACTCAAGATCATTCAGCTACTACAGTGAAAGTGTTGGAACTCAAATTCAGAGCCTAGCTCAAGATATTGTCTCTGTATTTAAAGACTAATGATATGAGGAGACAAAAGGTATAGTTCCTGTATGTACATATATATATACATATATATATATATACACGTATATATACATATATATAATGTAAATGTGTATATGTATGTGTGTATATATGTTATATGTGTATATGTATATGTGTATGTATATATATAATGTATGTGTGTATATATATGTGTATATAAAATTTCAGTTAATCATTTTTGACAAACACCTACTATATAGAAAGCACTTTGTCAAATGCTTGTTATACCAGGACAGTCATTAAGGAGTCACTGATTTCAAAGGAAATATATTATTATGGAGACGGGGGACAAAACATGTAACAAAAAAGTAAACGCAAGTTAAGATCTGGCAGAAGAAAAAACTAATAACTGGATGATCATAGAAAACTTTGTGGGGGGAAAGAGTTAAGACGTTGCAGTAAAAGCAGTGACTTGCTTGAGCTTTCCCCAAAACCCCTCCAAATACCTATAAAAAAATGGCTCTAAAGAAATTCTAAAGAAGCAGAACCCACAAAAACACAAAATGAAACAAATTTCCAGCCCAACACCACCCGGATGGTTGATTGGAAAGGTATATCTCTCTGGACTGGAAGAAGAGCACAGTTCAGCATGGGCACACAGCCATCGGCAAACCTGGAGCAGGCCTCAGAGGACTGAATTGAGGGCAGCTGTGGCAGATTCCAGAACTCTCTTCCCATGAACACCAAAGACAACTTAGAAGATCAGTGGGAAAAGTCTGTTTTTGGGATGAGGGAGAGAAGCACAGTGGTCTCCGCTCTAGTCTCAGAGTTTGGCCCCAGGGCAACTGCTTCCGGCCCACAGACTCAGGGGGGATCAAGTGACTGATCAGAGTGGGATTGCATGGATCTCTGTGCTGGTGCAGAATTCTCTTGCTTTGCTCATGCTTGGATCTGGGTCACAGTTCTGGGTGGCGGTGCTGGGGTTAGGAGAAGTGCTGGCATGGTGGAGCTTGTAGTGGTTGTGCAGAAAAAATCCTCTTCACAGTTCCAAGACAGAAAAGAGTGCTTGTGGTCACTCATAGACCAGAGCACAGGACAGGAAAGGAATAAACACCTTGCCCCTTATCTTACCACCTTGGAAGAACTGAAAATTTACAGGTCCCTACAAGTATCTCTGAAAACAACCACACAAAACCCCTGAAGCTTGGGACAATATATTCTCCACACTGGAAACAGACCTCTACCTTAATAAAAAGTTTATAACTCAAATAATTGGCTGGGATCATGAGCAAGCAGTGCAAAAAGAGTCAGACTGTATTATCTTACTTTGGTGACAAAGAAGATCAGAATATACAACCAGAAGACAACAAAGCCAAAACTCCTACATCCAAAGCCTCCAAGAAAAATATGAATTGGTCCCAGGCCATGGAAGAGCTCAAAAAGGATTTTGAGAAGCAAGTAAGAGAAGTAGAGAAAAACTGAGAGTGATGCTAAAGGAGACCCAAAAAATACTGAAGAAAATAACACCTTAAAAAATAGCCTAACCCAAATGGCAAAAGAGGTCCAAAAAGCCAATGAGGAGAAGAATGCCCTAAAAAGCAAAATTAGCCAAATGGAAAAGGAAGTCCAAAGCTTACTGAGGAAAATACTTCCTTAAAAATGAGAATGGAGCAAATTGGAAGCTAGTGACTTTATGAGAAATCAAGGCACTGTAAAACTAATCCAAAAGAATGAAAAAATAGAAGAGAATGTGAAATATCTCATTGGAAAAACAACTGACCTGGAAAATAGATCCAGGAGAGAGAATTAAAAATTATTAGACTATGTGAAAGCCATGATCAAAAAAAGAGCCTAGACATCATCATTCAAGAAATTATCAAGGAAAACTGCCATGATATTTTAGAACCAGAGGGCAAAATAGAAATTGAAAGAATCCATCAATCACCTCCTGAAAGAGATCCACAAAGGAAAACTCCTAGGAATATTATAGCCAAATTCCAGAATTCCCAGGTCAAGGAGAAAATATTGCAGGCAGCCAGAAAGAAACAATTCAAGTATTGTGGAAACACAATCAGGATAACACAAGATTTAGCAGCTTCTACATTAAGGGACCAGAGGGCATGGAGTATGATATTCTGGAGGGCAAAGGAGACAAGATTACAACTAAGAATCACCTACCCAGCAAAACTGAGTATAATCCTTCAGGGTAAAAAATTGTCATTCAGTGAAATAGGGGACTTTCAAGCATTCTTTGAGGAAAAGACCAGAGCTGAATAGAAAAATTGACTTTCAAATACAAGACTCAAGTGAAACATGGAAGAGGTAAATGGGAAAGAGAAATCTTAAGAGACTTATGAAGGTTGAACTGTTTGCATACCTTCATGGAAAGATGATATTTGTAACTCATGAGTCCTTTGTCAGTATTAGGTTAGTGGGAGGAAAAAGATTATGTGTATGTATGTATGTATGGATAGATAGATAGATAGAGGGCACAGGGCGAGCTGAAAATGAAGGGGTGATATCTGGAAAATAAAATGGGGGAAGGTGAGAGGGAATGAGTAAATCTTTTTATCATAGAATTTGGCTTAAGGAGGGAATAACATACAAAATGGAGTATGGAAATCTATCTTACCCTTCAAAAAAATAAGGGAGGAAGGGGATAAGAGAGCAGGGGGTTGGTAGAGGGGAGGGTATATTGGGGGAGGGGATAATCAGAAGCAAACACTTCTGAGGAGGGACAGGGTCAAAAGAGAGAATAGAATAAATGGGGGGGTAGGATAGGATGAAGGGAAATATACTTAGTTTTTCACAACATAACTACTATGGAAATGTTTTGCATGACTACACATCTATAACCTGTATTGAGATACTTGCCTTTTCAATGAGGGTGGGTGGGGAGGGAGGAAGGGAGAAAATTTGTAACCCAAAGTTTTAAAAACACAAGTTAAAAAGTAAAATAAAATAAAAATACTTCGTGGATGGGATGACATCTGAGCCAAGATTGAAAATAAGATGAAAATTCTGAGTAGTGTTGTGGGATATGACTTGTGCAAATGCATAGAGCCATGAGATGGAAAACCAAGCACAAGGAAGAGATAAATTGCACCCCTAATGCTTGCAGAGTTCCTGACATATAGTGTAATGGATACACTGATTATTAATTGAATGAAAAGTCAAAATCACAAAGTTAATTAAGTTCAACAAACATTAAGGGTCTAATATATGAAAGGTACCATGCTATATTCTAGAAATACAAAAAGAAAGAGAACTTGCCCCTTTTTCAAGAATCTTATGTTCTCCTAGAAACTTAGGGTCTATGGGGAATGAAGAGAAATAATATTTTAAAAAGCAGGAAAAAGACAGTTTAAAGCCAGATTTTTGAGAATATTAATTGGCTGGTGGAGGAGTTTGTATTTTGTCCTAAAGGGAACCATAGGGTTCCACTGGATGTTTTTGAGCAGCGGAGATGGTAAGGCAGAGGCCTCAAGGAGATTATTTTGGCAGTTTTGTAGGAAAAAAAAAGTTTTGAATTAAATTTGAGTGGGGAAGTAATGATATAGGGCAACTCTCAGGTGATTTTTAATGGTTTTGCCTTCCTGGTTTAAGTCTGTCTTCTACATGTTCAGTTGTCTTACATGATTTGACTGAAGATTTTTCTTTTCCTATTCAATCAGACTCTGGGGTTGGGGTCATCCTGGGATTGTAAAAACTAGTTTTATAAAGGCCTAAATGCCATGTTCTTTAAATAAATAAGGGATGAGAAAGAACATTTTGCCATTTTCTTAGACCAAAAAGAAAGCTAGCACTAGCTTACATTTATATATCACTTTGGAAAGCACTTTTCCCACAAAAACTCTGTGAAATAGATGATGGCAGTTATTATTAGCTCCATTTTTAAAATGCAGAGAAACTCATGCTTAGAAGGATTAAGAGACTTGCACAGGAACACACAGCTTATATTCAGGGCTGGATCAGGGACAGGTCAGTGTGATCTTTAACATTCAGGCCTGAAACAAGATGAGACACAAGTAAGCCATCTAAAATTAATAAATAATAATAATAATAACAACAACAACAATAATAATAATAATAATAAACAAAAGTAATGAAAGAATACTCAGCTGTGTGTCCCTGTGCAAATCAGAGAGGAAGGTGGCCAGTAGAGAAGCTAGGAAGGGTTTCCTTCAAAAGACAGGATTTGGTCTGAGTCTTGAAGGAAATTAGGGAAGTTAGTAGGTAGAGATAATGTGAGAGGACATTCAGGCAAGGGAGAGCAAGTGCAAAAACTCAGATAGAAGGGAGATGGAGTGTCATGTGTAAGGAACAGAAAGGTGGCCAGTGCAGATAGATCACAGAGTACATGGAAGGGAAGAAAAGGCAAGAAAACTGAAAAGGTAGAGAAAGGACAGGTTGTGAAGAGTTTTAAATATTAAGGAGAATACTTTGTATTTGATCTTAGAGGTACAAAGCCATTTGAGTTTAATATCGTCAGTGGCATGATGAGACCCTTGACTTAGAACAATATCTTCAGCAGCAGAGTCAAAGAAAGGATTGCAGTGGAGAGAGACTAGAGGCAGAGAGATGAATTAAAAATATATTTCAATTAAATAAACATTAAAAATTAGAAAGCCAACAAATCAACAAACCTAAAATAAGCAGAAAAGAGAAATAATAAAATATTGAGTTAGCGGGAAAAAATAGATGAATTGGAAACAGAAAAAAAATCTTATAGAAATGGTAAATAAAACTGAAAACTGGGTCTTTGAAAAGTAATAAAATCAACATGCATTTCATAAATCTGATTAAGGGGAAGTGTGTAGGAAAGAAAATCAATAAATTAGCAAATGAGCAAAGTGAAATCACAACAAAACCAGAAGAAATGAAAAGAATAATCAGAACATATTCAGTATACTTAGATGCTAAGAAAATGAAGAACACAGAAGAAATAGAGGAATACCTTCAAAAATATAAAATACTCAAACTAACAAAAGACTAAATATACCCAAACTCAGAAAAGGAAATAGACATAGCCAGTACTTAGGATTTCACAGAATTCTATCAAACTTTTAAAGAAGAGTTAGTACCCATACTTCTCAAATTATGCTCAAAAACTGAGAAAGCACCCTACTGGAATACTTTTGTGAGACATAGTTCTAATATCTAAAACAGAGAGAAAAACAAAATAGAGAAAGAAAATTATAGGCCAATATCATTAGTGAGTACTGATTCAAAATTTTTATTTTTGCAATATTTTTAATTTTGTTTCTTTTCAATTATGTATAAACAAAAATTTTAACATTCATTAAAAAAATTGAATTCCATATTCTCTCTCTTTCAATCCTTCCCCTTCTACTCCTTGAGAAAATAATCAATTTGCTATAGATTATACATGGGTAGTCATTTAAAACATTTCCATATCTGTCATGTTGCAAACAAAACAGAAAAAACCCCACTAAGAATAAGAAGGTAAAACAAACAACAAACAATGCTTCAATGGACATTCAATCTCCATCAATTCTTTCTCTGGAGGTGGATTATATTTTTCCTCATGAGTCCTTTGAAATTGTCTTTTATCATTGTATTGATCAGAATAGGTAAGTCATTCACAGTTGACAATTATTACAATACTGTGGTTACTGTGTACAATATTCTCCTAGTTCTTCTCATTTCACTTTGCAATAGTTCATGTAAGTTTTCTCAGGTTTTTCTGACATCATCCTGCTCATCATTTCTTATAGCACAATGGTATTCCATCATAATCACATAGCACAATTTGTTCAACCATTCCTGAATTGACAGGCACCTCCTTAATTTCCAATTTTTTGCCATCACTAAAAGAGCTATGATAAATATTTTTTATATAGATGGGTCCTTTTTTTCTTTTTCTTTGATAAATTTGGGATACAGACCTAATAGTATTTCTATGTCAAAAAGTATGCAAAATTTTATAGTCCTTTGGGCAACGTTCCAGATTGTTCTACAGAATAGTTGGATTAGTTCACAACTCCACCAAAAGTGCTTTAGTGTCTTAATTTTTCCACATTCCCTCCAGAATTGGCTATTTTCCTTTTATGTCATTTGACCAATCTGATAGGTATTAAATGGTACTACATAGTTGTTTTAATTTGTATTCCTCAAATCAACAATATTTTAGAGCATTTTTTATATGATTATAGATAACTTTGTTTTTTCTTCTGAAAACAGCCTATTCACATCCTTTAACCACTGACCAATTCATGTTTTTATCAATTTAACTCGGTTTTCTAAATATTTAGAAATGAGTCCTTTATCAGAGAAACTTGATATAAAAATGTCCAATTTCATGTTTTCCTTCTAATTTTGGCTGCATTGGTTTTATTTGTGTAAAACCTTTTTAATTTGATTAATCAAATTATCTATTAAACATCTCATAATGCTCCCTATCTCTTGTTTGGTCATAAAAATTTTCCTTATCCATAAATTCTTCCTTTTTCAATATCCAGGTAAAATATGCCATGTTCCCCTAGTTTGCTCATGAAATTAGCTTTTATGTGTAGATAATGTACCCATTTGACCTTATCTCAGTATGCAGTGTAAGGTATTTGTCTACACCTAGGTTTTGCCAAACTGCTTTCTCATTTTTTTTTTAGGCAATTGGGGTTAAGTGACTTGTCCAGGGTCACACAGCTAGTAAGTGACAAGTGTTTGGTCTAAGGACGGATTTGAACTCAGGTCCTCCTGACTTCAGAGCCAGTGCTCTATCCACTGCACCACCTAGCTGCCCCAAACTGCTTTCCCATTTTCCCAGAAATTTTTGTCAAGTAGTGATTTCTTTCCCCAAAATCTTGAATCATTGGGTTTGTTAAACTCTAGATTACTGTGATCATTTACTACTATGTATTGTCCAGCCACACTATTTCACTGATTCACCACCATACTTCTTAGCTAGTACCAGACTGTTTTGATGATTTTCACTTTTTAATCCAGTTTGAGATTTGGTACCACTAAGCTACCTTCCTTCAGATTTTTTTTTCATTGATTCCCTTGATAGCCTTGACCTTTTTTCTTCTTCCAGATGCATTATCATTAATTTTTTCTAACTCCATAAAATATATATATTTTTTAAAAATTATAAAATGATTTATAAAATAGTTTTGATAATTTGGTATGGCTCTGAATAAGTTAAATAATTTAGGGAGAATTTTCACTTTTGTTACATTGACTTGGCCTACCAATGAGCAATTAATATTACTTTATTTGTGTAAACGGCGTTTTGTAATTACATCCATATAGCTCCTGGGTTTGTCTTGGAAGGTAGACTCCCAAGTTTTTTTATATTTCTGCAGTTATTTTAAATGGAATTTTTCTTTCTATTTCTTACTTCTAGATTTTGTGGATAATATATAGAAATTCTGATAACTGTACCTTTATTTTATATGCTGCAAATTTGATGAAATTGATAATCATTTCAATTAGGTTTTGTTTAGCTGATTCCATCATATTATCTACAAAGAGTGTACCACATTACCTATTCTAATTCATAGCTATAGCTAGCATTTCTAGAACAATACTGAAAAATAGTGGTGATAATGTGTATCCTTGCTTCACCCCTGTTCTTATTGGAAATACCTGTAGCTTATTTATCTTACAAATAATGCTTACTCTTGGTTTTAGATAGATACCACAGGTCATGTTAAAGAAAACTCTCTTTATCACTATGCTTTCTAGTGTTTTTGTTTGTTTGTTTTTTGGTTGGGCAATGGGAGTTAAGTGACTTGCCAACTAGTTGAACTCAGGTCCTCCTGAATCCAGGGCCGGTGCCACCTAGCTGCCCCCTCTAGTGTTTTTAATAGGATTGACTTGTATTTTGTCAAAAGCTTTTTCTGGGGCTCTGTGGAGCTGCGGTCAGCCCTATATCCACTCCTGCTCGCGAGGCTGCCTCATTCCCCTTCTCTCCACTTGCCGCAGGAATTCCCACCCAGTCAGTTCTCCCGCCCGCCTGCCTAGGCCATGGCCCTGTAGCTCCCTCTTCTCAGGCTGCCTCCTCCTCCGCCTGGACATTTGCCACCTCCATGCCCTCCGTTGCAGCCATGGAGTCCTCTACTTCTGCCACCCTTCCACTGAGCAGCTGTCACCCTCCCCGGAGCCTCCTTCTCCAGCTGGGCCTTGCCTGGGCCTCCGAAACCCCGACCTGTGTAGTCCTGACCGCCATGTCTCTCCTGGCAGTCCTAGGGCTCGAGCTGGATAGGGCCTTGCTCCCAGCTAGTGGGCTGTGCTGGCGAGGACTACTGGAAGCTCCCCCTGTCCCCTGGCCCCTGGCCCCTGCCCCCTGGGTCCCTATGAGGCCCTGGGGGGAGCCCTGGATGGGGTGCTTTCTGGGGGGAGTAAGCCCCTGGCAGGTGATGGCTTCTCAGACTGGATGACTGAGCAGGTGGACTTTACTGCCCTGCTCCCTCTGGAGCCCCCAATACCCCCTCAGTGGCCTCCAGCCAACATCTCCATCTCCTTCTCCTCCAGACCTCGAGGCCATGGCCTCCCTGCTTAAGAAGGAGCTGGAGCAGATGGAGGACTTCTTCTTGGATGCTCAGCTCCCACCCCATTCCCCAGTGCCTGTGCCCCTTCCTCTTCCCTCCCCTTTGACCTCCTCCAGGCCCTCTGTGATGGGGTGCTTGGATGCTTGTGTTTGGGTGCTTGTGCTTGGACCCCAATTTCTCCCTAGCCTCAGAAACACTATCCCTGACAGTTTCTCCCCAGACCAAGGGCACTGTGCCTAGCAATTACTCATGAGTGGGCCCTAGCAAGACCCTTATCTCTTTACTTGGTGCAGTTACAAACAGCACCTGAAGGAATTATTGGTTTGAACTGGCTTTGCACTGCATCATACATTCTTACCCACTGGACTATCTATACTACTGCCCTACCTCATTATCTACATCCCAGGCTCCTCATTAACTGTATTCTAGACTTAAGACATATGTACACTCCCTATATCTATCTTGTCAAACAAGACATTGATTGGTGGTAGACTGGACGACTCTCAGTTGTCCCTGATCACTAGTTAACTTAATGAAGTAGCAGGCTTAAAACCACACCTCCACGTGGCCCTCCCTTGTGGGCTTTTCCTAGTGAACTCTGGGTAAAGTGTCTGTGCAGTAGGTACAAGAAGTGCATGTTCTTTTAAGAATTGACCACTCCTTAACTACTCCCTAATCCCACTCTGAATCACCTAGTTAGCATATTTGGCACATGTTTTATTGTATTTTATCCTATATAAACTTTAACTGTACCACTGTAAGGTTACAGGATCCTTAAGAATCCTTGCCCACTGAAAAGTGTAACAATAAACTTTTTGCCAACTTGACTCCAAGAATGCTTGAATCTGTGAATTCATTCCAAATGACCCAGTCATCCTGTACTTCAGTCTTTGAGGAGTCACAACCTCTCAGACCACAACATCTGGATACCCTTGATCTGCTGACCTTCTACTGTAGTGGGGAGTCTGGGGGGTTTGAGGAGAAAGTGGGGAGGTCTGTTGAGCCCCACTGCCCACCTCCTCAGCCCCCGGCCAGCCCCTTACCCCATACACTCCTCCAGGGGGGACTGCAAACAGAAAAAACGTGACCAGAACAAGTCAGCTGCACTGAGGTACCACCAGGGGAAACAGGCTGAGGGGGAGGCCCTGGAAGGCGAGCTCCCAGGATCTAGAAGCCGAAACTGGGAGCTTCAGGAATGGGCAGAGTCTGTGGAGCGAGAGATCCAGTAAATGAAAGACCTGCTCATCAAGGTGTACAAGGCCTGAAGCCAGAGGCTAAGGAGCACTTAGCACATAGGGGCCTTCCTGGCCTTACTTCCTGTCTCATGGAGAGGGCAGGGCAAAGGCTAGGCCTTGCAAGTGAATGGAACCCCTCCCCACCCAGGGAGGCTCTCTTCTATAAATATGCCTTGGTGAAGGGGTGGGCATTAACCTCAGGAAAGAAGTTAAGGGGGAACTTTCCCTCCAAGTCTGGGGCTCTAAAACACCTCTCAGGCCTCATTTGAAGATTAGGCCAAAGGGGCTGGGGCTGGGGGGATGGTTGGACAAGGGATGGTGATGGGTATTGGCTGGGAGATGAGGTGGGAGGGGAAAGGGGAGGAGCCACACCTGGGCCTGGGGATTTGTAACTTACAAACAGATTGTCCTGGGGAAAAAAAAAGCTTTTTCTGCATCTATTGAGATAATCATGCTTTTCTTTTTGTTGTTGCTATTGATACGGTTAATTATGCTCATACTTTTCCTAAAATTGAACAAGCCCTGCATTCCTCTTATAAATCCTACCTAGTCATAGTGTATAATTGTGGTGACATATTGCTGTAATATCCTTACTAGTATTTTATTTAAATGTTTTGCATCAATATTCATTAGGGACATTGGTCTATAATTTATTTTTTTCTGTTTTTGCTCTTCCTGGTTTAGGTATCAGCACCATATTTGTGTCCTAAAATGAATTTGGTAGTACTCATTCTTTGCCATTTTTTTCCAAATACTATATTTAATATTAGAATAAATTGTTCCCTAGATATTTGGTAGAATTCACTTCTGAATCCATCTAGTCCAGGGGATTTTTTTCTTAGGGAGATCATTGATAGTTTGTTCATTTTCTTTTTATAAGATATGGTGATTTAAGTATTCTATTTCCTCTTCTGTTAATCTGGGCAATTTAATTTTTTTTTATAAATATCTATCTAATTTCACTCAGATTGCTAGATTTATTGACATATATTTGGGTAAAATAGCTCCTAATATTTGCTTTAATTTCATCTTCGCTGTTGGTGAATTAAACCTTTTCATTTTTGATGTTGGTAATTTGATTTTCTTCTTTCTTTTTAAAAATCAAATTAATCAATTGTTTATCTGTTTTTTCAAATAACCAGCTCCTAGTTTTATTTATTATTTCAATGGTTTTCTTAATGATTTTATTGATCTCTCCTTTGATTTTCAGGATCTCCAAGTTGGTGTTTAATTGACAATTTTTAATTTGTTCTTTTTCTATTCATAATATTTTAAACAAATTTCTGAAAAAAAAAGACTATAACAAATTACCCAATAAATCATTCATTATGATGAAGTGGGATTTATGCCACATATGCAAAAATGATTCAACATTCAGGGGGAAGAAACAACATAATTAATCATATTAAAATCCCAAACCTCCAAAACAATATGATCACCTCAATAGATTCAGAAAAAAATCCTTGATGAAATACAATACTCTTTTTTTAACTTAAAAAACCTACAAAATATGGGAATAGAGGGACTTTTTGAACATCATAAAAAGCTTGGAACAGACTAAAAAAAGGGAGTCAGGAAAAAATGGAATTCAATAACTCAGTGTTTGAGAAAGTGAGAGCATATATTACTTGGGGCAAAAAAACCAAACAAAAACAAAACAAATAACTTGAAAACTTCAGGGCAAACCAGAAATCAGTCTCTCAGAAATTAGGCTTAGACCAACATCTAACATGATATTGCACAATATATTCTCAGTAGATACATAATGTTAATATTAAAGCTCATGCTATTAAAAATTATGAGATGCAAGGGGCGGAGCCAAGATGGCGGAGTGAAAGCAGTGACTTGATTGAGCTTTCCCCCAAACCCCTCCAAATATTCATAAAAAATGGCTCTAAACAAATTCTGAAGCAGCAGAACCCACAAAAAGACAGACTGAACCAAATTTCCAGCCCAAGACAACCTGGATGATTGATCAGAAAGGTGTATCGCGCCGGGCTGGGAGCTTAGCGCAGCGTGGGTGCGCAGGCCACAGCAAACCTGGAGCAGGCCTCAGAGGACTGAATCGTGGGCAGCTGTGGAGGTTTCCAGACTCCTCAATCCATGAATGCCAAAGACAACTTAGAAGGTCAGTGGGAAAAGTCTGTTTCTGTCTGTGATCAGAGAGGAAGGAGGGGTTTCAGCTCCATTCCCCAAGAGCTTGGCCCTGGGAGGAGGAGGACAGCTGCTTCCCAAGCTTCTGGCCCACAGACTGAGGGGGAATCTAGTGGTTGATCAGAGAGGGATTTCAGGGATCTCTTTGCCAGTGCTGAGGCAGGAATCTCTTGCTTTGCCCGTGTTTGGATCTGGGTCACAGTTCTGGGCAGCAGTGCTGGGGTGAGGAGGAGCGCTGGCTTGGTGGAGCTTGTAGTGGCTGTGGAGAAAGACCCCTCCTCACAGTTACAGGACAGAAAGGAATACTTGTGGTCACAGGCCAGGAAAGGAGTCAACACCTCACCCCTTATCATACCACCTTGGAAGAACTGAAAATTTACAGGTCCCTACAAGTATCTCTGAAGAAGCTTGGGACAGTACACTCTCCACATTGGAAGCAGACTCTTACCTTAACAAAGAGTTTAAAACTCAAGTAATTGGCTGGGATCATGAGTAAGCAGCGCAAAAAGAGTCAGACTATATTATCTTACTTTGGTGAAAAAGAAGATCAAAATATACAACCAGAAGAAGACAACAAAATCAAAGCTCCTACATCCAAAGCCTCCAAGAAAAATATGAATCAGTCCCAGGCCTTGGAAGAGCTCAAAAGGGGTTTTGAGAAGCAAGTAAGGGAAGTAGAGGAAAAACTGGGAAGAGAAATGAGAGTGATGCAAGAAAATCATGAAAAACAAGTCAACAGCTTGCTAAAGGAGACCCCAAAAAATACTGAAGAAAATAACACCTTAAAAAACAGCCTAACCCAAATGGCAAAAGAGGTCCAAAAAGCTAATGGGGAAAAAAATGCCTTAAAAAGAAAAATTGGCCAAATGGAAAAGGAAGTCCAAAAGATTACTGAAGAAAATACTTCCTTAAAAATTAGAATAGAGCAATTGGAAGACAGTGACTTTATGAGAAATCAAGACACTGTAAAACAAATCCAAAAGAATGAAAAATTAGAAAACAATGTGAAATATCTCATTGGAAAAACAACTGACCTGGAAAATAGATCCAGGAGAGAGAATTTAAAAATTATTGGACTATCTGAAAGCCATGATCAAAAAAAGAGCCTAGACATCATCTTTCAAGAAATTATCAAGGAAAACTGCCCTGATATTAGAACCAGAGGGCAAAATAGAAATTGAAAGAATCCACAGATCTCCTCCTGAAAGAGATCCCCAAAGGAAAACTCCTAGGAATATTGTAGCCAAATTCCAGAGTTCCCAGGTCAAGGAGAAAATATTACAAGCTGCCAGAAGGAAACAATTCAAGTACTGTGGAAACACAATCAGGATAACACAAGATGTAGCAGCTTCTACATTAAAGGACTGCAGGGCATGGAATATAATATTCCAGAGGGCAAAGGAGACAGGATTACAACCAAGAATCACCTATCCAGCAAAACTGAGTATAATCCTTCAGGGGAAAAAAAATGGTCATTCAGTGAAATAGAGGACTTTCAAGCATTCCTGATGAAAAGACCAGAGCTGAATAGAAAATTTGACTTTCAAATACAGGACTCCAGTGGAACATGAAGAGGTAAACAGGAAAGAGAAATCATAAGAGACTTATTAAGATTGAACTGTTTACATTCCTGCATGGAAAGATGATATTTGTAACTCATGAGAACTTTGTCAGTATTAGGGTAGTTGAAGGAAAAAAATTGTATGTATGTATGTATAGATAGATAGATAGATAGATAGAGGGCACAGGGTGAGTTGAAGATTAAGGGGTCATATCTGGAGAATAAAATTAAGGGATGAGGGAGGATTATACTCGGAGAAGAAAAAACGGAGAGGTAGAATGGGGTAAATTATCTCACAAAAAAAAACAGAAAAGAAAAGTCTTCACAGTGGAGGGGAAACAGGGGAAGGTGAGAGGGAATGAGGAATCTTATTCTCATAGGATTTGGCTTAAGGAGAATAACATACACATTCAATTGGGTATGGAAATCTGTCTTACCCTACAGGAAAATAGGGGGAGAAGGGGACAAGAGAGCAGGGGGTGATAGAGAGGAGGGCAGATTGGGAAAGGTAATCAGAAGCAAATACTTCTGAGGAGGGACAGGGTCAAAAGAAAGAATAGAATAAATGGGAGGGCAGGATAGGATTAAGGGAAATAGAGTTAGTTTTTCACAACATGTCTACTAAGGAAGTGTTTTGCATAACTGCACATGTACAACCTATATTGAGTTGCTTGCCTTTTCAATGAGGGTGGTTGGGGAGAGAGGAAGGGAGAAAATTTGGAACTCAAAGTTTTAAAAACACAAGTTTTAAAAAAATGTTTTCACATGCAACTTGGAAATAAGAAATACAGGAAATGGGGTACAGAAGTCTATCCTGCTCTACAGGAAAATAGAAGGGGAAGGGGATAAGAGAAGGGAGGGGGAGAGATAGAAGAGAAGGCAGACCAGGGGAAGGGTATTCAGAATGCATGCCATCTTGGGGTGGTGGGAGGGGTGAGAAATTTGGAACTCAAAACTTGTGGAAGTGAATATTGAAAACTAAAAATAAATAAATTTATATAAAAGTAAAAAAAAGTTATGAAATTCAGATCTTATACCTCTCACAGTTATGAGGAGATATATGAGGGAAGGAGAAAGAGAGAGATAGAAAGACAGAGAGAAAGAGAGAGAGAGAGAGAGAGAGAGAGAGAGAGAGAGAGAGAGAGAGAGAAAGAAAGAAAGAGAATTACAAAAACAAAAACAAAAACAAAAACAAAACATTTTGATTATCCAAAACTTTTGAAAAGCTTTTCCACTGACAATATTAATGCACCTAGCATAAGAATGGCGTGGTCAAATAGAAAAAAAATCTTCGTATCAAATTCCTGGGCTTGGTATGCAAGATATATAACTTTATCCATCCATCCATCTATCTATCTATCTATCTATCTATCTATCTATCTATCTATCTATCTATCTATCTGTCTCTCTGTCTGTCTGTCTGTCTGCATGTATGTCTGTATGTCTATCTATGTATTTATCTATCTATAACAACCATTCTCCAATAGATAAGTGGTCAAAGGATACTAACAATTATTTCTCAAAAATTTCTAAAGTATTAAAAACATGTGAAGAAATTTTACAAATCACTAATAATAAGAAAATGCAAGTCAAAACAAACTGGAGGTTCTACCTCACACCCTGTGAATGGGCAAAAATCACACAAATTGTAATAATCAATGTTGAAGGGGGTTGTGGATTGACAAGCACACTAATATATTATTGGTGGAGCTGTGAAATAGTGCAAACATTTTGGAAAACAATTTGGAAATTTGTCAATAAAGTGACCAAAATATGTATTCCCTTGGAACTGGGGATTCCATTACTGGGCTTATATAGCAAGGAAGCCATTAAGTAGAAGAAAGCCCCTATACACAGCAAAATATTTGTAATAGGTTTTTTTTTTTGTGATAACAGAGAATTGGAATCAAAGTAGGTACACATCAATTGGAAAAAGAGCAAAACAAATTGTACTACATGATTATGCTCTAAGAAAGGATATACACACATATATGTGTGTATGTTCATATACATATATAATAAATTCAGAAAAGCAAGGAAAGATCTATATGAACTGATACAAAGTGAAGTAAGCAGAGTCAAGTCAATAATATATGTATATGTATAATAACTAGCAAATGATGATGATGATGATGATGATGATGATGATGATGATAGCATTTGTACAGTACTTACAATGTGCCAGGCACTGTGCAAAGCATTTTATAAATACTATCTCTTTTCATTTTTACAATAAACTTGAGAGGTAGGTGCTGTTATTATTCCCATTTTATCATTGAGAAAATAGACAGAGGTTGTGACTTGCCCAAGTTCACATGACTTGTAAGTGTCTGAGTCCAAATTTGAACTCACGTCTTCCTGACACTAGGCCTTATACTCCATTCAGTACTCCACAACCACTTACAAAAAAAAAAAATTAAAGGCAAATGTAACATTATAAAGGTCCAGCATAACTTGAATGAAGAGATATGAGAAGACATTCCCAACCTATCCTTTTGTTAAAATAGGAGGTCCAGAGCTACTACACACTGCACATATTTTTAAACTTTTTCAATGTTTCAATGAATTGTGTTGATTTTTTTTCTTTGAAAATGCTATTTGTTATATGAGATGTGCCTTGTGGGAGGATAGACAAAGATGACATGGATAATTATGATGATGCGAAAAACAGAACACTTCAAGAAAAACATTTTTAAATTTTTTTTAAGTAGTTCAGGAAATAAATGCTGAGAGCATGAATCAGCATGGTGGCTGTATGAATGGGTAGAAGGACATTGTTTTAAAAGCAGAAATAACCAGATTTGGCCACAGATTTAAATATGGCAAAAGCAAGAGTCAGGAGTTGTGGATATCAATTAGGTTGTAAGCCTAGGTGATTGAGAGCGTGTCAATGTCTTCAACAGTAAAAATGAAACTGAAAATTTTTTTTGAGAGAAGATAATGAGTTTAGATTCGGACAGATTGAGTTTGAAATGCCAATAAGCATTCAGGTCAAGATGTACAAAACGCAGTTGGTCATGTAAAACTAAATCTCAGAGGAGAGGCTAATGTTTGTTCTATAGAGTTGGGAATTATCTGCATGGAGATGATAATTGCACCCACCTGAGTTGACAATTTCAGATAACATATGAAAATAGATTTTCTAGGCTAGAGCCTTCAGGGATACTCATGGTTACTCTGCATGACCTGCATAAAGAACAAACAAAAGGGAATATGAAGCAGTCAGATATGCAGAAGAAGAACCAGTAAGCATCCAAGTGGCACAGCAAAAAGGAAACTAGACCTTGAGTCAAGAGGACTTGCATTTAAATCCAGCCTCAAACACTTACAAGCTATGTGACTCTGGGTAAGTCGCTTAAGTTTTATATGCCTCAGTTTCCTCAACTCTAAAATAGGGAAAATAATGACCCTTATCTTAGAGGGTTCATATGAGCATTGAATGAGATAATATTTGTAAAAAGTACTTCCTTGATTGATACTCTTTAGATGTCCTGAGGTTCACTTATATTAATTCATGGTAGGCATAGAAACATCTACTCTTACGCATAAATAGTGAAGGCTCACAGACTTGCAGAGGGAAGCATACTTAGTGGTCTAACTTTATAGATGAAGAAACTGAGACCTAAAGATGTTAAGTGTTTTGCTCAAGGTAACAGAGGTATTAGTGACAAATGTGCAGTTTGAACCTGGGATTGAACTTCAAATTCAGTGTTCTTTCCATTGTAAACTGTCTTTATAATTAAGATTTTTTTTTCTGAAAATTATAATCTGAATAAATAAGAGTAAATTCTGGTTACATAACTAACTGGATCAGTAATCATGTGTGATTATGAGGATTTACACTTCGATAGCTTAAACAGAAAAGAAGATAGGTTCCAATCACATAGAACAAGCAAAGGACAGCCTATGGACCACACTCATGCTACTCTGTTATCCTTGAAATTTTAAAAGAAAGCAACGAAGACCCAAAACATGGTGAAGAAAACCTCTATGGTAAACTTGTGGAAATCCATAGGATTAGTAGGCATGGATGGGACATGAATAGAATCATTAGAGGAATTATCTACATCAATGAGATCAAATATACATGCACGCATGCATACATGCATACATATATACATATATACATATGTACATACATATATATTAGCACTGAGTATATGTTGATAAGAAATCGTTGATGGAAAGTTACTTAAATTGTGGGTATGTGTCTTTTTTAGTAGGTCTTCATGTCAACTATTCAAAGGTATTTAAAATCTGAATCTATCAAGTTGGAGAAATAATGGGAGCTTGAAAATGTCCCTGAAGATGAGGACTAGAAAACATGGAGTCTATGTAGCTGATGGCTCTGTATGTCATAATACTCTCAATTTACCTTTGACTCTGGGAAAGATACTGAAACAATCTATCAATCATATTTGGCAATCCCTAAAAGATCACAAGGTATTGGCTAATCATCAGCATTGTTTGTGCTGAACAAATTTTAGAAAACCAATATAATTTCCTCCTGACAGGGTGCTGGACCTGTTAGAATTAAGAGGATAAATAAATATGATGCATCTTGACATTAGCAAGGATTTTTATTTTGTTCCAAATGACAAATTTATCAATGGAGAAAATATGGTCTAGGCCAGGCTCATTGCTAAAAAATAAATCTACTTTTCCCCATCAAAATCTTAATTCCCACCTACCCACTATGTCTTCATGTTCTGTCTCCTGAATGCCTAGTTGGGGTTTGAGGGACAGGTCATAGCCTGAACTTATGGCAGAATAGAGGAGACCATGGATCAGGCAAGGAAGGCAAGCTCCTAAAACAATGAAAGCAATTCTTTACCTGAAGGAGCTTTTTAAAGAGTTCAGCATATGTATTTCATTTAGAAGGGATCAAAGACTTTATTAATATGTTTTATAACAACTAAGTGTAAGATTAAGCTCACTTTAATTATACTGAAGTAAGTACTATGGAAAAGATCTGAGCAAATATGTTTATTTATTAAATATGTTTATTAATTATTTATAAAATGTGTTTATAAAAGGTGTACAAAGATTAGGAGCCACTGCCAGACAAATAACTGCTGATTGTTTCCCCCTTTGGACACATTTTAAGTGAACACCCCATACAGCCATTATAAAAGACAATGAGAACAACTGAGAACCCAGTTTCTGCCCAGAAAATACTAAAAGTAGTGAGGATCTCACAATGTCAGAATCTTACAGAAAATGTGAAAGACCATACTAAGTGAATAAGAATAAATAAGAAAGGGACAGGAGAGTTATTTTCACCAGCACTCAACATTCAGCCAGAACTCAACAACTCAGATTGTGCCACAAAAGAAAAAAAAAGGTTAATTATGCTGAAATAAATTATACAAGGTGCCATCGTGTACAAAGAAAGTATTGAACAATACTGAATCTTTTTGGTGTGATAGAAAATAATGCCTTTTTAGAGAAAGTTCTTTGGATGATTTCATTTTACACACTCCAGTGGCTTAACAAACACAGAGCATATCTGCTTTCCTCATTGAACCTGCTGGCTACTGACTATTTATATGTGTATGAATTAATGGGTCTGTACATAAATAAGCTTCTGTCTACTACTATATCTTTCAATATCCTCCCCACGCAATGAATTATCTCCCAAATTATCCCATGAGAATGTAGCTGACCAATGTCATGTCTGAAGTGGACTATTTTTAATCTATAAGGTAGAGATGCTTAAATACAATTAACAGATCCCAGTGGTGTTCATCTCTTCCCAACATCATTTAAAAAGTTATTCCCCCCCCAATGAAATACTCGTTTCTTTTCAAGCCTTTATTTACTCTTGGTTCCATTCCCCGTTGTGATCCCTTTTAAAAAGTATTTCTGTTTTGTGATTGCTGTCTTTGGTTTGGTCGTGTATGTATGAGTAAAGCGATGTCTTGCAGGTAGAAGGTCTCAAAAGCCCTTTGGGATATTGTTGGCTGGCTCCATGTTTAAGTACTATGAGATTTTATAGAAAGTTTATGAGTTTCAAAATCCTGATCTAAATGAGAGGATGGAACCTAACTGCAATGGGATGTAAAGATTCAGAAAATGTTTGATAGGAAAGAACATGCCAATGGGCCTTGATGAGTTTTGGTGAAATGTTATTGTTAGAGTAAGTTAAAAGTATTGGCCATTGTGAATGTTTATTCTTAACGTATTTCTTTCTTTACTAAAAACAGAAGGATGGTAATCCTACTGACTTCCTTCTGGAATGGTGTCCTCTTTATCCTATGTGCCTTTTGTTTGTACATTGTTCTTTGCATGGTGTTTCCCCTATTAGATTGTGAGTACCTTAAGTGCAGGCACTTCTTTTGCCTTTCTTTGGATCCCTAGTGCTTAGCACAGTGTAAGTGAATATAATAAGTGCTTAACAATTTTTTTACTGACTTGACTTTCTATAGATATCTCTGTATATGTGTGATCATATGAATATTAGGACTGATGAAGTTCTTTAATTCAGTGAGAGCTCATTGGAAAGAATACTGAACTCTGAGTCATGGAATCTGAATTTAAATCCCAAGTCTGTCACTTGCTACTTGTGTGAGCTTGGACAAATCACTTAGGCAGTAAGGGTCCTCAGTTTTCTCTTCTGTGAAGTGAGAGAGTTGGATCAAGTGCTTTCTAAAGTCCTTTCCAACTCTATAAATGTGATTATATGGCACAGAAGATTATAAAACCAAAAATTCACCTGTAGCAGAACCCTTTGCTCTGCCTCAGTCTCTTCTTCCCTCAGTTTCATCTTTTTATTGGCATGGATTTAAGCATCATGATTTAACAGAAACATTTCTGTGGTTGGTTACCTTACTTGGCTAAAATGTAGAGATCAGAGGCCAGGTCAAAAGACCTTTCTTATGCTAGCTTTGTTCAGTTCTATGAAAAAAGTCTTAGAAATTATAACTGGTCAGTCTTTTGCCACAATATGTCTAGAATATGACTAGATCAGTTCAAATTAATTAACAATCCTTGGGGAAAAGGAAAGCATACAACTTTGAATAACTAGCTCACTGACACTAAAACACCAGCACCATTTTATATATGAAAGAGAGCACACTATTATTAGACATTTAGATGTCTACAATGTATACACAGAACACCTATTTTTATGCTTTATTAAAAGTCTATCATTCTGAGGTAGGGACTTGGATTATACAATCTATTTATTTTAGATTGTTATGACTCTTTCTCTTTTCTTTTGTCTGCGTACCACTTTTTCTTTGATTTCCCCTACTGGTATCTTCCCTTACAGCTCCATTCTCCATTAATTTCAGCATGAAAACTTTAGAAAATCCTTTTCTGCTTAGTGGCACTATACTGTCTTAAAATTGATGTGGTACATGGTAACATGAGTTCTTCAAAGGAAAGATAGTCTATAAATCTAAAAAATAAAAACAAATCACCACCCCTGCATCATTATTCTTTCATCCTTGAAATTCTCTCTGTTTGAAATACTCACACCAGGAATAGCTTTTTTTTTTAACCTTCAAGGTTTTATGGATTTGAATCAATACTTAAATTTTAAAAGTGTCATTTGTACCTCTAACAGTAAATGTATTGCACAGAGAACAACACACAGTCATAGCCCTTTCATACTCCCAAATCAAATGGGGAAATTCAAATGAAAACATGCAATCAAAATCAAGGAGTATTTGTAGAGAAAAACACTGCTTAATGAAAACTACCATAGAATAGTATTTACAAACCTTTAAAGGTGCTACCAACTGAAGTTCTTTGTAAAGAAAGAAAACTTAAGATAATGTGTTGGGATAATTTTTTCAGTTTTAATTTTCCTGTGAATTGCACCACTCATACATTTCAAATGTTTTCTCCTTTTAATTACTAACAACATAAATGTCATTTTCAATAGCATCACCAATACAGCACATAGTTACAAACTTAGATTTGGAGAATAAGCATTATATATTCATCATTTGTCAAATGATAGTCTTTATATTTTTCTCCTGATTCTATTCACTTTACTCTGTATCGGTTCATATGTCTTCCCATGTTTCTCTGAAACTATGCCCTTCATCATGTCTTACAGCACAATATTATTTGATCACAGCCACATATTATAACTTGTTCAGCCATGTTATCTTGGTCATTGTGGCCTCAATATTCTATCCTTGCTCTGGGTTTTAAAACAGTAAGTAGAGTGTAATACCATCCAAAAGGTCATGTACCTCATTCCTCAATAACTTATCTCCACAATGAAGTAATTTCATCAACTCATTCATGGCTTTATGGCTTTCACTAAGCCTTCTGATTTTATTTTATGATTGTTTATTCAGGTTGTCTTGGTTTTCACCCCTTATTTTCTCTTTCCGAAAACTCAACATTCCTAACTCTTCTTAACATTCCTAATTACTATGTTTGAATTCTTGTCTATGTAATTGGCTCAAACTAGCAACTATCAAGGATTCTTAGTCGCAGCCCTGACCATGACTTCTGGCTTCTAGGAAGTTAATGAACTTTAAAAAAACCTAGCATTTAGGACCTGAAAAGGATCTTAGGTATTATCTGACCTAACCCCTTCATTTTACAGATAATGAGAAATCATGTCAGCAAAGTTAAGTGACTTGTTCAAATTAACAGAGATAATCTGGCCCTGCAACTCCCAATCCAATACTCTTTCCACAACACTAGCCTTCTCCCTTGTATACTTTGAAAAGAAGTAGAGAAGAACTGATGGGGCCTATGTCACACAGAGAGACCAGGAATTCATTTCTAGATGCTCTGACTATAAGTCTAGATGTTTTATTTTTTTCCCACTCCACTGTGATATTTATTACTTGAAGATAAAAAAGATGAAATTTTAGTATCTAAATGGGAATACACTCATATTATTTTGTATAAATGAACCAAAAGCTAAAAGAATAGAATTTGTGAGTTATTTGATGAAATGGGAAATATATTTGGATAAATTTTATATCCTCCATTCCCTGTTCCTTATTTGTATAGATGTCTCTCTGCTCACTCTGATTATATAAGATAATTTTCTTTCCCCTTCTGCTCTCACTTTTCCATATTCTTCTTCTGCTCTCTTTCCATTATTCTAATAAGATCATCAAGACATAACAGAACCACTCCAAGGTCTTGTCTTATTACCCTCCATCTATGGCCCTGATTTTGGTAGGATTCAGAGTGAATATGTATCATTTCCTCATAATTTAATGCAAACAATTCATCCTTGTTTTAGCCTTTTATCATTCATGTTCATGATTACCTTTTAAAATTTCTCTTAACTCCTGTGTTTGAACTCCAAATTATCTACACAGCTCTGGTCTTTTCATTGGGAATATTTGGAAGTTACCTATTTCATTAAAGTCAAGTCTTCCCCCATGGAACTATGCTATGTTTTGCTGAATGAGGTACTTAACCATAAAACTATATCCTTTGCCTTCTGGGAAAAAAAATCATATGCCAAGCTCTCTATTTCTTTATAACGGTGGCTGCTAAATCATGTGTGACCTTAACTATGTCTCCATGGTACTTAAATTCTATCCTTCTGGCTATTTGCACTATTTTTTCATTGGCCTGGAATCTCTGGGTACACCTATAACGCTTCCAGGAGTTTTCATATTGGGTTTTCTTTTAGGAGGTCGATTCTTTTTTAATAGTATTTTTCCCAATTGCATGTCAAGACCATTTTTAGCAATCATCTTTACAAGATTTTGAGTTCTAAAATTTCTCCCTCCCACCCTTACCTCTCCTCTTCCTAAAATGGTAAGCAATTTGATATAGATTATACATGTGCTATCATGTGAAATGCATTTTCATATTTGTCAGTTGTGAAAAAAACACAAAAAAGAATAAAGTAAGTGTAAAAAACTATTCTTCCATCTGCTTCCAAATCCATCAATTCTTTATCTGGATGTGGATAGCATTTCCCTTTGCGACTCCTTTGTACTTGTAGAAGAGTCTGATCATTCATAGTTTGATCATCACACAGTGTTGCCAATACTGTGTACAATGTTTCTAGGTTCTACTCATTTCACTTTGCACAAGTCTTTCCAGCTTTTTCTGAAGAGTTCCTGTTCATCATTTCTTATTGCACAATAGCATTCCTTTGCATTCATATGTAGCTTGTTCAGCCATCCCACAGCTGATGGGCATCCCCTCAGTTTTCAATTTTTTGCCACCACAAGAAGAGCTACTATAAATATTTTTATACATGTAGGTTATTTTCCCCTTTTTATGATTTCTTTGGGAAACAGAGTTTAAATCTGAATCCCAAATGTGCCACTTATTCTTTGTGTGACCAAGGGCAAGCCATTTAATCTGAAGCCTCAGTTTCTTTATCTTTAAAATGAGAGTAATAATATCTTCAGTACTTATCTTACTGGTTATGTGGGTTGTGAGGAAGAAGTGAGAGAATACATTTAAAGTGATATGTGAACCTTAAAGTATTTCATATTATCAACTATCATTATTTTCTAAAGTATTATTCCACTGAATTATATCCGGGTTTGAGGTGTTACTATTGCTGTGATAATTCCAATGTCATTGATTGTGAACTTAGATTATTACAAAAATGCTTAAAGGTCTATTCTTGTTTTCATTTATTTATTTTCTTCCTTCCAGCTCCATTTCTAAATTGTTTAAGTAGGCCTTATGTCACTATTTATTCTTTTATCTCCATCACATTCCTCATAAGGCTTTATGAATCAATTTCTATTCTAAGCATATGCTTCTCTTACTTATGTTATATCTGTAAATGGCATGGAGGTGATATTTTCCAGCTATTTTGGTTTCTGGGTCCTTTCAATCTCCATATTGTGGCATTTTCTTTAGATCACTTAATCTTCTGGAGGAAATGATAGTAGTCCATGATAATGTATTTTCATTTATATATTTCCCATTTTGTAGAGTCAATAATTTGTTTAATAAACAAATAAAAGTTTCATAATAACTCAGGTTCAGTCTTTTGCAGTGACATAGTATCTTTTCATTTTTGTCATATATTCCATTGATTTTTATCTCTTATCTAACAAACTGATCATCTGACTACAGACAGATAGAACTAGTACAGACTTGTTCATAAGTGACTTCATACCTGTCAAGAAATAGTCTAGCTCCTTTTTTGGAATGTTGCTCAGTTTTCACAATGTTCAACAATTTTTGACCTTCATTTCTTTTTTTTCTTACTTCTTTTTAAAGTTTTATTGCATGGTGTGGAGTTTGGATAACTTGTACTCAAGAATACCTTCAAGTTGAAGTAACTATGTAACCATGAATAAGTCACTCGACTGCTTAGTATTCCAGACAGCTTTATAATATCCTACATTGCCAAACATCTGAGAAAAAGAATTGTTTTACTAGGAGTTCTGTACATTAGTGAAATTTTAGTTTGTGTCAGGAATATGGAAAAAATATCTCTTGTCTTCGCATTAAAATAATTTCTGGATTTAGCCATCGTGTCTGCACCTGCTTTCACTCTATTCAACAATCCTTTCCTTGCAATAATTCCATGACAAAAAAAGAACTTAGATATTATATCTCAAGAAATTGTTTTTTATCATTTTTTTGGTGGGACACTGTTTGTACTTTTGTTCTTGCTCTAACTTTGAAGTACATAGATCTTTGTTAAAGGTCACTGACATTAAGTGATTGAATAGAACTGAGGTACTAGTCAACAATATCTAAATAAAAGGAAAACCACAATCATTTGGGGATTGGGTCAAGAGCATTAGAGGAGAAACATCCTAAATTCTTCATGGTAATCCAAGAACCCCAAAGAGAAAATGGAGGTAGCCTGACTCTTGGGTTGTGAAGCCAGAGCTTACTTGCTACAGTAGGATTTAGTGATATACACAGAGAAGCAACTGACTGCTTCACTTGCTGATGCCTCTCCCTGGTGATGTTAACATAGACCTGTTTTATACCTGTCAATATATGGCCATGTTGCCATTTTCACCGGAATGTAAGCTTCTTCAGGAATAATTTTTATTATTATAAATAAAATTAAAATTAAAGTAATTATTATTAGAAATTATTTCATTGTCATTATGCCTTTAGCTACTAGCACAATGCATGGAGCATAGCGACGCTTAATAATTCTTGATTGATTGTAGAATAATGGGATGAGAAGGCATGACTGGGTAGTGATCCATAATACTATTGAAACTAGAGTACCCACTTCAGTTACATAACAGAGCCATTGAAGTGTGTGTGTATGTATACGTGCGCACATGTATCTTTTGTAGGTAGCACACAATACATATTGAAATAAATATGATATATTTTAATCAAGAATATTTTATGTGATTCTCACTTTTCTGAATGATAGATTGCTGAAAATGTTGAATATCTAATAACAAATGTTTTAGACAGTGGCATTTAAAATGTAGATAACTATCAATAAATATTTAATCAGAACATTTTATTTTAAATTATTTTTAAATTTTACAAGCATATAGCATTTAGTTAGTAAATTCCTTACACTCATGTTATCTCCACCTTGCTCTCATAAATATTTTTATGTGGTTTATTAAAGAAAAATGAAAGACTGAGGCAGATAACTCTACTTCCCCATTTGAATGCAATGTATTAGGCATTATTAGAAAAAAGTCCCTAGATCTCTGTGGGGAGGGCTTAGAACTATGACTCCCACTGCTTGACAAATGGTAATCCTTTCCTGGTAAGAGATAATTTTAAGTATCACTCCACTGTATGGGCTTATGTGAAAAATGGCCAAAGGCAGGTGCCTGTTGAGAAAATTGTCACTAACCCACTAATACCATTACGTACAGCAGATTATTAAGAACTAAATTACATGCTAATTTTATTTTTAAATGAAGATAAGGTGCCCAAATGAGGTTACAGGTCCCTAGAGGACAAGACAGTTGGATTGTAACAACAGGCATATCACCGAAACCATTTCCTGTGGAGAATATTAAAGGATAGAGTTTCAGTAAGTTTGTCAGCTTTCATGACCCATAATGTTCAGATGAAAAATGAACTTCTCCCTGCCTACACTGCCCCTGCCCCATAAAGTGTTATGCATATATTATTATAATAGGTGAACCTGACTAGGGCCAATTCTCTGATATTTGGATCAAAATGATAGATTCAATAGATCATTCAATAGTTAATAAAAGAGATATATTGAGTCATAGAAGAGAAAGGGAACTCAACAACGATTCAGCACTTAACTTAGGCTGTCTCCCCTCATCCCCATGTGGCAAGGAATCTTTTCAGTAGGAGAAGGTATTGTGACTCCCTGGGCCTTGGGACAGCAGGAAAATCTGAGAAACCCAGACTATAGGGAGAGTGATCCTTTTTATGCCCCAAAGTGAAAAGGAAGCCACGTCAATATGACCTGAGGACATCAGGAAGCTTGAGCCTTAGCCCTTTGAGACAGTCTAGTGTTGGAAGAGCTTGACTAGATATTTGTAAAGCAAACAATCTAATCTAACCTACACGGGGGGAAGCAGAATTGAGGGTCTCGGGAGAACCCTGGCTTATCACAACTGTGAAAACGTGTCAAGCATTAACATATTTGAAAACAGCCAGATGAATGATTGCATTTCTAATCTTTATTCGGATATATTGTTACATAGACGTTGCTTAAAAGTAGAAAGAAAATTACAGATGTTCACTTTTCCTGTTCCGCTCACAGCTACAAACATATTCATGCACTAGTTCCACTGAGTTCCCTACACAGCCTATGATATAGAAGCCATGAATTCCATTTGCACATTAAACTAATATTTGAATGATGTCTATTTAACATCTGCTCAGGTCATTTCTTGTACATTATAAGCATACGTGAATCATGTACATATATTAGGGACAGCTAGGGGGAGCAGTGCTTAGAGTACCGGACCTGGAATCAGGAACACTTGAGTTCAAATACAGCTTCAGACACTTACTATTTGTATGACCCCGGGAAGGTCATTTAACCTCTGCTTGCCTCAGTTTCCTTATCTGTAAGATGGAGCTGATATTATTTTCTATGGCTCTTGCGAAGATCAACTGAGATAATATTTATAAAGCACTTGGCACAGTACCTGGCATGGTAGGTACGTATAAATATCAGCTATAATCATCATTATCATCATGTGCTTCATTTCAAAGAGAACCAATAACATCATAGAGTGATTGACTCGTGTGTGAGTTGGATTTAAGTAAGGCAGAGTTGGACGAAGTCGTCAGCCTCACTCTCTCTTCCACAGTCATCAAAGTACAGTGACAAGACAAGAGTCAAGACGAGTAGAGATGGTCTGGGATATAGTGCATGACCTTAGTGTCTTCTGTTTCTTACCAAACTCCAAGCACTCTACGATGTCTGCTTCAGTCATCTTTTTTTATTAATTTATTTTTATTTATCAACAATCACTTCCATAAACTGTTGAGTTTTAAACTTTTCTCCTCCTCGCTCCCCACATCCCTCCCCAAGATGGTGCACAACCTGATATAGGCTATACATTTACATTCCTATCAAACATATTTTCACATTAGTCATGTTGTAAGGAAGAATTAGAACCAATAGAAAGAAACACAAGAAAGAGGACACAAAACAAAACAGAAATAAAAAGAAAAAAAGAAAAAAAGAGCAAATAGTGTGCTTTGATCTGCATTAAAACTCCGTAGTTCTTTCTTTGGATGTAGATAGCATTTTGCATCATGAGGCCTTTGGAGATGTCTTAAATCCTTTGATTGCTGAGAAGGGTTAAGTCTATGAATACTAGTCATCACACAAGGTGGCTGTTGCTGTGCATAATGTTCTTCTGGTTCTGCTCACTTCACTCAGCATCAGACCATGCAAGTCTTTCCAGGTTTTTCTGAAGGCTGCCTGTTCATCATTTCTTTCAGCACAATAGTATTCCATTACATTCATATACCACAACTTGTTCAATCATTCCCAAATTGATGGGCATCCCCTCAATTTCCAATTTTTTTGCCACTATAAAAAGAGCTGTTATGCATATTTTTGTACATATGGGTCATTTTCCCACTTTTATGATCTCTTTGGGATACAGCCCAAGAAGTGCTATTGTTGGGTCAAAGGGTATGAACATTTTTATAGCCCTTTGGACATAGTTCCAAATTGCTCTCCAGAATAGTTGGATCATTTCACAACTCCACCGACAATGCATTAGTGTTCCAATTTTCCCACATCTTCTCCAACATTTATCATTTTCCTATTTTATCATGCTGGCCAATCTGATAGGTGTGATGTGATACCTCAGAGGTGTTTTGATTTGCATTTCTCTAATCAATAGTGATTTAGAGCATTTTTTTCATATGACTATAGATGGCTTTAATTTCTTCATCTGAAAACTGCCTACTCATATCCTTTGACCATTCATCAATTGGGGAATGGCTTGTATTTTCATAAATTAGACTTAGTTCTCTATATATTTTAGAAATAAGGCCCTTATCAAAGACACTGGTTGTAAAAATTCTTTTCCAGTTTTCTGCTTCCCTCCTAATCTTGGTTGCATTGGCTTTGTTTGTGAAAAAAAAAACTTTTCAATTTAATGTAATCAACATTATCCATTTTGCATTTCATAATGTTTCCTACCTCCTGTTTGGTCATGAATTCTTCTGTCCTCCATAAATCTGACAGGTTAACTATTCCTTGATCTACCAATTTACTTATAGTATCAGCCTTTATATCTAAATCATGGTATATTGTGTGAGATTTTGGTCTATGCCTAGTAGATTTTCCCAGTAGATTTTGTCAAATAATGAGTTCTTATCCCAAAAGCTGGGGTCTTTGGGTTTATTAAATAGTACATTACTATAGTGATTTACTACTGTGTCTTACATACCTAACCTATTCCACTGATCCACCACTCTCTTTCTTAGCCAGTATCAAGTAGTTTTGATGATTGCTGCTTTATAATATAATTTAAGATCTGGAACTGCTAGGCCACCTTCCTCTGAATTTCTTTTCACTAGTTCCCTTGATATTCTGGACCTCTTGTTATTCCAAATGAATCTTGTTATTATTTTTTCTCTATATATAAAATAGTTTTTGGTAGTTTGATTGTTATGGCACAGAATAAGTAAATTAGCTTAGGTAGAATTGCCATTTTTATTATATTAGCTTGGCCTACCCATGAGCAACTGATGCTTTTTTCCAATTATTTAGATCTGACTTTATTTGTGGGAAAAGTGTTTTGTAATTTGTGTTCATATAGTTCCTGGGTTTGTTTTGGTAGGTAGACTTCTACATATGTTATAATGTCTACAGTAACTTTAAATGGAATTTCTCCTTCTATCTCTTGCTGTTGGGCTTTGTGGGTGATACATAGATATGCCAATGATTTATGTGGGTGTATTGTATAGCTTGCAACTTTGCTATTTTATTATTATTGATTTACTTAATTAGTTTATTTAAGATTATTTAATAATATCATATTATTATTTCAAGTAGTTTTTTACTTGATTCTCTAGGGTTCTCTAAGTATATAATCATATCATTTGCAAAGAGTGATAGCTTTGTTTCTTCTTTGCCTATTGTAACACTCTCAGGTTTTTTTTCTTCTCTTATTGCTAAAGCACATTTCCAGTACTATGTTGAACAACAGTGGTGATAATGGACATCCTTGTTTCACCCCCAATCTTATTGGAAATGCTTCTAGCTTATCTCCATTACATATGATGCTTGCTGAATGTTTTAGGTAGATGCTACTTATCATTTTAAGGAAGACTCCATTTATTCATTTGCTACTTAATGTTTTTAATAGAAGTGGGTATTGTATTTTGTCAAAAGCTTTTTCTGCATCTATTGATATGATCATGAGGTTTCTGTTAGTTTCCTTGTTGATATGATCAATTATGCTGATAATTTTTCTAATATTGAGCCAGTCATGCATTCTTGTTATAAATCCTACCTGTTCATAGTGTATTATTCTGTGATAAGTTGCTGTAGTCCATTTGCTAATATTTTATTTTAAAAATTTGCATCTATATTCATTAGGGAAATTGGTCTATAATTTTCATTCTTTGTTTTGACTCTTCCCAGTTTAGGTATCAGCAACATATTTGGGTCATATAAAGAAATGGGTAAGAATCCTCCTTCATCTATTTTCCAAAAATAGTGTGTATAGTATTGGAAATAATTGTTCTTTAAATGTTTGATAGAATTCACTTGTAAATCCATGTGGCCCTGGGATTTTTTTTTCCTAGAGAGTTCATCAATAGCTTGTTCAATTTATTTTTATGAGATAGACTTATTTAAGTATTTTACTTCCTCTTCTGTTAATCTGAGCAATTTATATTTTTGTAAATATTCAAATATTTCACTAAGATTGTCAAAATTATAGGCATACAGTTAGGCAAAATAGTTCCTAATTATTGTTTTTTTTTCTTTATGGTGGTAAATTCACTTCTTTTCATTTTTGATGCTAGTAATTTGGTTTTCTTCTCTCTTTTTTAAAAATTAAATTAACCAAAGGTTTATCTATATCATTTTTTCCCAAAATACCAGCTCTTAGTTTTACTTATTAGTTCAATAGTCCATTAATTTCAATTTTATTAATCTTTCCTTTAGTTTTCAGCATTTCTAATTTGGTATTAAATTGAGGATTTTTAATTTGTTCTTCTTCTAGTCTGTTTTTTTAATCACATGCCCAATTCATTAATCTCTTCTTTCTCTATTTTATTATTTAAGCATTTAGAGATACAAAACTTTCCCTAAAAACTGCTTTCTCTGCATCCCATAATTTTTGGTATGTTGCCTTATTATTGCCATTCTCTTGAATGAAGTTATTGATTATTTCTTTGATTTGTTGCTTGACCCAATCATTCTTTAGGATTAGATTATTTAGTTTCCAATTGTTGTTAGTCTATCTTTCCATGGCCCTTTATTACATATAATTTTTATTGTATCATGATCTGAAAAGGATGCATTTAACATTTTTGCCTTTCTGCATTGGATTGCGAAGTTTTATGCCATAATACATGGTCAATTTTTATGTATGTGCCATCTACCGCTGAGAAAAAAATGTACATTCCTTTCTATCCTCATTCAGTTTTCTCCAGAGGTCTACCATATCTAACTTTTCTGAGATTCTATTCACCTCCTTAACTTCTTTCTTACTTATTTTGTGGTTGAATTTATCTAGTTCAGAGAAGGGAAGGTTAGAGTCCCCCACTAGTATAGTTTTGGTATCTATTTCTTCCTGTAACTCCCTGAACTTCTGCTCTAAGAATTTATATGCTATACCACTTGGTGTATATATATTTAGTAATGATATTACTTCATTGTATATGGGGCCTTTTAGCAGGATATAGTTTCCTTCCTTATCTCTTTTGAAAAGATCTATTTTTGCTTTTGCTTTGCCTGAGATCAGGATTGCCCGGTCCTTTTTTTACTTTAGCTGAAGCATAATATATTTTACTCAAGCCTTTTATCTTTACCCTGTTTGCATCACTCTGTTTCAAATGTTTCCTGTAAACAACATATTTTTGGATTATAGTTTTTAATCCATTCCTCTATCTGCTTCCATTTTATGGGAGAATTCATCCCATCCACATTCACAGTTATGATTTCTCTGTGTCTTTCTCTCCCTCCTCCTCCCCCTGCTGTGTGTGCTATTCTTTCTTCTTTCTCCTTTTCCCTTCTCGCTAGTGTTTTGCTTTTGACCACTGTCTCCCTCAGTCCTGCCCCCCTTCTATTAGCCCCTTCCCTTTTCTTCCCCTTTACTCTTACTACTTCTTCCCTCCCTTCTATTTTCTCCTCCCTTTTCTTTCCCCTTTTCCCTCCTACTGCCTATAGATTTCTATACCTGATTATGGGTATTCCCTTCTTCAGTCAAATCTGATGAGCGTAAGGTTCAAACAATGCTCATCTCCTTCCCTTCTTTCCCTCTGCTGTAATAGGTTTTTGTGCCCTTTCCCCCAATGTAATTTACCCTTGTCTGCCTCCTCCTTTCTTAGTACATTTTCTTAGATCAGACTAATCCACTTACTTGGATCCATTTCACCCATTTGATTAGATTTTTTTTTATCGTTACATCAAAGTCAATTTCTATCCACTCCCTTTATGTATACCCTTTTAACATGATATAATAATAATACAGTTCTCAAGAGTTACAAGTATCATCTTCCCTTGTAGGGATATAAACAGTTTGGCCTTCTTAATAATGTGCTGTATCTTTCTGTCCCTTTTTCCTTTTTATGTCTCTCTTGAGTCTTGTATTGAAGATGAAATTGTCTGTTGAGCTCTGGTCTTTTTATCAGGAAGGCTTGGAAGTCCTCTATTTCATTGAATATCCATCTCCTCCCTGAAAGATCATGCTCATTTTCCCTGGGTAGTTGATCCTTTGTTGTAATCCAAGTGACTTTGCCTTATGGAATATCATATTCCATGCCCTATGGTCTTTTAATGTAGAAGCTGCAAGGTCCTGTGTAATTCTGACTGTGGTTCCATGATATTTAAATTGTTTCTTTCTGGCCCCTTGCAGTATTTTCCCTTTGACCTGGTAATTTTGGAATTTGGTTACTATATTCCTTGGCATTTTCAATTTGGGATCTCTTTCTATGGCTATTTTACTCTCTGGTTCTAGGACCTCAGGGCAGTTTTCCTTTATGATTTCCTGAAAGATACTGTCCGGGCTCTTTTTTTCATCATAATTTTCAGGTAGACCAATAATTTTAAAATTGTCTTTCTTGGATCAATTTTCCAGGTCAGTTGTTTTACCAATGAGGTATTTTATGTTTTAATCTAATTTTTCATTCTTTTGTTTCTCTTTGACTGATTCTTGCTCTCTCATAGAGTCATTAACTTTCATTTGCCCAATTCTAATTTTTAACACATTGTTTTCTTCTATTAGATTTTGTACCTCCTTCCACATTTGACCAATTGTATTTTTAGGGACTTGTTTTCTTCAGTGTGCTTTTTTTTTCCAGTTGGCCAACTGTATTTTTTAAGGACTTGTTTTCTACAGTTAATTTTTGTCCTTCCTTTTCCAAGCTATTGACTCTCATGCATACCTCTCATTTCTTTTCCAAATTTTTCTTCTTCCTCTCTTATTTGACTTTTAAAATCCTTCTTGAGCTCTTCCAAGATGGCTTTTTGGGCTTCAGACCAGTTTTTAGTGCCTTTTGAGGTTTCAGATGTGAGTTTGTTGACAATGTTGTACTCTTCAGTATTTCTGCTTTGATCTTCACTGTTCTCATAACAAGAATTTATGGTATGTTTCTTTTTGCTCATGATGTTTGCTTATTCCCTGGCCTTTAAAAAGATTGAGCTCTCCTGCTGGGGAGCAGAGGGCACTAACCAAGCTTCTTGTGCTAGAAGCCCAGGACGTGGTCCCTTGTTTTGTGTGCTGGCAGTTGGAGGCTGTTGGGTTCTGGCAGCTCACCTGGCATTGTGTTGGAATCAGCAACACTGGAGCTCTAGGGGTAGGGGTGAGTACTCTAGCCCCTGGAGATTGCCTACTCATAGAGGCCTTTCACTTTCTTTGGCTCCTTGAAGATGGATGTTATGCAGCTGCAGAACGTTTCTCTGCTTGGAGCTTTCCTTTTTGGAGTTGTGCTTCCCAGAGTTTTGCTAGGGCACCTGGAGACTTGGCTGCCAGAGAACACAGTGGCACGTGGTGCTTTTCTGAGCCAGTTTCCACTAAATTCCCCTCCCCCTACTGAAGCACTCAGGGTCCTGGTGTTGGTGCTTGCCTGCTAGTGATTGAGTTGGAAATCTTAATGACACTACAATTTTGCCAGGAAGATGACTATATACTTTAATTACTTGTGAAACAATACTAAATTATTTCTTTAGCATGAGCCTATATTTTAGTGCTGATAAGGGCCATAGAGATAATCTAATCTAACTCCCCTCATTTTATGAATTAGAAAATTCAAACAAAAAGAAATGAAGTGGCTTGCCCATGTTCATCAAATACATTAATAGCAGGGGTGAGTTTTGAATCCAGGTCCCTTGACTTCAATTCTACTCTTTTTCCACTACCACTGACACTCGTGTAAGTACGTAAGCTTCTGTAACACCAGCGATGACCATTTATTTTAAATTATAACATTGTTAGGCTAAGGCAATGTGCACATAGGTGCATTTCTCCTACTATATGTATTACTTTGTAAGAACAACTTCATGCTTCTTTGAATCCAAAATCTCTTTGAATATTAGTGGTGCAATTAGTAAAGTACAATTCTAATGTGCCATTGGGTCCCTAGGTTAATTCCATTTTCCAAAAACTTGAGTTGAGTGAAAGTACATTTTAGTAAATTGCTACTTCTTTGTGTTATACTACAGATCATTTTCCTTTTTTATTCTCCTGCTACCATTCATTACTTACTCTTCTTAGCACTTTAGGAAAGAATGGAACTAATGTTTCTACTTCCACAACCCAATTATGTGTCTTATTAATTCCCCTATCTTTTTCTCACTTTTTCCCCCTTAAAAAATCCTCCCTCTTTTTCTTTTTTGTTACAATATCTTAAAAAAATAACAAAACAATTTACAGGTCTTCTGTCTCAATTGACTATCTCTATGACCTATTATGACATTAGGATTATATGAGAACCCTTGTAACACTGCCCCATTAGAATGTGAGAAGTTCATCCTTATAAAATCCCTTCTGATTGTTCATTTGTATTTAACTTTTTTTAAATTTTTCTCTTGCCTTAAGTAACTATATTTCTGAGTTTCTCTTAAATTCCAGTTTGTTTTTTAATTAGGAATATTTGAGAGGAAAATTAATATGATCCTGTAACATTTCATAACCAATAGTAATCTGTTATCCATTCTTTTCCTCATTTTCTCGGATCCCACTTCTGAAAACTAGGCAGTTTTTGAAGGGTATGCCTCCAGACCCTAAGGCATCTGCCCTTTAGCCAGTTTGAGCTAGGCCCTCCCCAGGGGACAAGACTCTTGTCCTTGCTTTCTAATAAAAGTTAGGGTCACTTGGTCTACACAGGGGAGACAAAACCAGGAAGAACCTGTTGAGATGTCTTTTGTTTCAGGTGGGAGGCAGCTGAGTATCATAAAGCACTTAGCATTCCTTAAGTGTCAGAAGGTGCGTAATCAACTGCATCTGAAGGCCAAGACATTTTCCTTAGCTACAGACTAATCCTATCACCTGAGGACTACCATTCTCCCCTTCCCTCAAAATGAAATAATAGGCAGGAGTTGAGAACTCTTAACCTATCATTTATTACAATGTCTACAGACTGGGATAGCTTTGCCTTTGCCAGGGGAGGTCCCAATGGTGTAGTTTCAAGCCAATCAGAAGGAAGACATGCCTAGGTTTAAAAGGCCCTATTCACCCTCACTCTGGGTCTTTGGTATCAATGAAGGCATCCCACTGATCCCTTTACCATCAGGTTGCTTTACTCTGTTTATATACAACACGTTGCTTGGAGAATTGCCTTGGTTTACCCTTTTGTTAAAATTATCTTATGACATATGAAATTCCTCAATTTCATTGAACTACATTTTTTTTGGTAGTGAAAAAACATAATTGTTCTGCTTCTGTTATTTTTGTTCTGTAATTGTTATTTTTTATTTTTTTCTATTAATATTGTTCTGTTATCTTTGGTTCTTGACCTTTGTTTTTCAGAAAATCTCATTTTACAACTCCATTAAAGTGATAGCCACTAAATCTTATGTGATCTTGCTTGTGGTTCTATAATATTCAAATTCTTTCTGGCTGTTTGAAGTATATTTGAATTGTTTTGTTTTGTCTGGAAGCTCTGGATTTTGACAATGACATTCTTGATAATTTTTTTTTCAGGAGGTGATCAAGGTATTCTTTCTGGTTTCTTAAAGTGATCTGAGCTACTGGGACAAAGGAATTGGTAAGTTTTTATATTTAAAAATTATTGGAAAATTGGATAGTAATCTGGAAGAAATTAGTTTTATACAAACATCTCATACCTTATACAAAGCTCCACATGGGATCTGGATATAAAAGATCACATCCTAAATCAATTAGAGAAATGTGGAAAAATATCTATTAGATCTATGGATAGGAGAAAAAAAATTATGATCAAACAAGGAACAGTGAGGGTCACCAAATATTAAATGAATTAATTTGATTAAACATAATTTTTAAAAGTTTTGAACAAAGAAATCTCATAAAATTAAGATTAAATGAGCAACAATTAACTGGGGAGACATCTTTATATTAAGTTTTTCTGATAATAATCTCCTTTCCAACATATATAAAGAAAAGATTCAAATATATAGGGAAAAAGGATTCTCACCTAACTGACATGTGATCTAAAGAAATAAATAGACAAAACTCAATGAAGGAAACATGGGCTATCCATAGCTATATAAAAATACTTACAGTCACTGCTAATTATAGGAATACACATTAAAACAATTACAAGAATCTACCTTGCATACACCATAGTGGCAAAGATGATAAAAATGGAAAATGATAAATGTTGGAGGGGTTATGGGAAAACAAGAACATTTATGCACTATTGTGGACCTCCAAATTCATAGAAGTATGATGAAGAGCAATTTGGAATTATAAATGAAAAATAATAAACTCTGCTTTCTTATAGACATTAGCTGCACCTTTGCTTGATCTATACCCAAATGTGATCAAAGAGAGAGGGAAAGGGTCCTTTATGTACAGAATGCAAAAATCAACTCTCATTTGTGGTGGCAAACAAAACAAAATAAAACTCTAGAAACTAAGGAAATTCTCATTAAAAATAAATGGCTAAGCTGTGGTATATGAATGTGATGGAATGACAGTGTGCCTTAAGAAATGTGGAAATTAAAAAAAGAAATGTGGAAATAGATGATTTCAAAAAGACATGGAATGAATTATATGAACTGATACAGAGTGATGTGAATAGAACAAGAAGAATTTATATTAGAACATCAGTGTTACAAAAAAAAATGAAAAATTTAAAGGGCTTTTACAAAATGATGGAAAACAAAATGAGGAGAACCAGGAGGACAATGTATTCAACAACAACACTGTAAAAGCAAACAAACTTGAAAGGTGTATGAAGTAAGATCAATTAAATGACGATTCATGATTCCAGAGGACCAATAATGAAACATGCTATGACAGAGAGGCAATGGACTTAGGGTATAGAATAAAACACTCTCATACATGTAAATGTATAAATATAGACATATGCATGCATGTTTATACGCATACTTACATGATATACAACCACTAAGGTAATTTGTTTTGCTTGACTTTGCTTTTATGTTATCAGAATTTTTTTTTTCTTATGGAGTGGTGATGAGAGAAGTAGATTTGTAGATTTCGGATTTGTTTTTTCAAAGACAGTTGGAGTCTGTTACAGATGTAAACTGTTTCATGCCTTTCAGTCAAGGTCAATGTATTAGTTTTTAACTGTTTTACTTTGTTTCAAGAGACTGTTTACAAAATAGGAGTAATCTGTAAATATTCATATTGTAAAAACAAAACCTATCAGTAAAACATTTTTTAAGAGAAGAATGAAAGGAATAGAGTCTAAAAGTTTTAAGAGATCATGGAAATCATCTAGTTCAAATGGCCACATTGAATTCCTTTATATTCACTATTTATTGAGACAGTGTAGTAGAGTAGAAAGAGAACTAAATGTGAAGTCAGAAGACCAGGGATCAAATATCGTTTCTGATGCTTATGTGACCACGAGAAAGAGTAGATTTAAGCTGAGGTCTCTTCTGGGTCTACATATGTGATCTTATGATTTTTTAGATGAAGAAACTGAGATCTAAAAATTTAAATGACTTACTCAAGATCAGACATCTAGTAGTGACCAAGGTAGAAATAGAGTTGACTTCTAGGCTAGGGATTTTACTATACAGTAACATACGGTACAGCAAATTTAGTCCTGGATAGGAAGATATAAACACCTAGTTTCAAATAATTCCTAATTCAATAAAAATCTATGTAACACTGGTTATCAGTTTCTTCATCTGTAAAATAGGGATAATAATAGCATTTACATCATAGGACCATTGTGATGATGAAATGAAATAATATTCAATACTTTGACTACCTAGAAGTGATATATAATTATAAAATCATATAGCAATTGCCTCTCCATAGTGCCTTTCTAACAGTTAAGGATCAGAAGGACCTATTAAGCATTGTCTTTGGAATTGAAACCTCTATGACATGTATAATTGCTGTATTGTTCTCCAGGTCAACTCTTTCTAAGGGAAAAGTAACCCACTTCTAGGATTTTGGTGGGGGAGAGGGAATGTTAAATGAATTCAGAGCTATTTATAGAATTTCATGTATCTCTAGTTCCCACAAAACTGGAATTACTTGCAGGGGAAGGGAAATGTTACAGCTCTAAAAAAATGGTTGACCCAAATCTTTGGGAATCATGAAATCATTTTGATTCAAACCTTAATTTTTTTAGATAAGGAAATCAAAGCTCCAAAAGATCAAATGATTTGCTCAAGAGCAGACAGGTAGGGAGGAGCACAGCCAGGAATTGGGCCCAGTTTTCTGTCTCCAAATTTAGTCCTCTTTTCAACTAGCTCATTTTATGTCTCTTTTCTGCTACTTGTTTGAGTATACTGCTCTTAAACAAGTGTAGTCACTGAAATTATGGGGATGTGATAACACATAGCAAGAAAAAAGGTAGGAAATGAGCTTTAGTTTTCAAATTAATATAAAGAAAAGCTTTCTATTATTTAAGGCTAGGCAAAATTGGAATAGGCTGCATTGGGAGAACACTTAGTTCCCCATCATTGCAGCTCTTCAATTCATCATTCAATCAACAAAGATTTAATAAGTGCCTATTATGCTTCAGGCACTGTCCTGGGCACTGTGGATACAAATAAGATAAATGAAACAATTCTTTCTCCCAAGTGTGTGTTTGTGTGTATACACACATAAATGCATGTATTTTATCATGCATAAACAGACATAGGATATATGTATTCATGTTATCCATATTGCCTATATGCATATATAAGCATACATTGATTAAATTTAAATATAATGAATAGAATAAATATAATGAATTATCAAATACTTTGCACACTTGGAAGTGTAATATAAATCAAAATCATACCACAATTGTCTTTCCACAATGCCTTTCTAAGAGTCAAGGATCAGTAGGGACTTTTCAACATTGCCTTTGGAATTGAAACCTCTCTGGCATATGTAACAGGCCAACTCTTTCCATGGGAAAAATAACCCAGTTCTTAGATTGTTGTGGAGGTAATCAGAGAGATGAACTTCTAGCAGTTAGGGGGTGTTAGGGAAGGTTTAATGTAGAGATGATGTTTGAACCATGTCTATTTTTAACATTTTTTATTCATGGTAAGCTTAAATACAAAAAGACAAAAAAAAATACACAGCCCAACATAGAGAACATTTACATGTACACAGCCGAACATAGAGAGGATTTAATATAAAGCCATGAGTTTATGTTTGATACTGTTTACCCAAAAAAAAACATAAATAAAAAAACATTAATACCTACTATACTTTGCTTTCAAAGCTACCCTGCTTTGTGTGCTTTCTTCTAAGTTTTCTTTTATTCTATACTATGCACTTTTTATTATCTTTTTCTCCCTCTCTCCTCACTCTGCCCTAAAGAAGACTATAATTAAACAGAAACTACACACACACACACACACACTATACAACCATACTATACATCTCTTTATCAGTTCTTTCTCTGGAGGTGGCTAGCATCTTCTTTTGTAAGTCCTTTATAATTGGTTTGAGTATTTATGATACTCAGGATGAATTAGTCATTCAAAGTTGTTCTTAGGAGAATATTTCTGTATTATGTGCAACATTTTCTTGGTACTGCTCATTTCACTTTTCATTATTTCATGCAAGTCTTTCCATATTTTTTTTAAAACCAACCATCTCATCATTTCATATAGCTTAGTAGTATTCCATCACAATCATATACCACAGCTAGTTTAGCCATTCACCAATTGAAGGATATCTATCATTTTAGCCAATCCGGTAGGTGTAAGATAATATCACAAAGTTGTTTTAATTTGCACTTCTCTAATCAATAATGATTTAGATAATTTTTTCATATGACTATATAAAATTTTGAATTTTGTATCAAAAAACTATATGTTCATATCCTTTGACAATTTATCAATTGGGGAATGACCCATATTCTTATAAATTTCACAAAGTTCTTTGTATATTTGAGAAATGAACCTTATCTGAGAGACTGTCTACAAAAATTTTCCCCCAATTTTCTGCTTTCCTTCAAATCTTGGCTATATTGGTTTTAAGTTCAAATGCCTAATGTACATTTGCTGGAAAGATTATTTTATGAAGAACTCACACAAGACAAGTGCTTATATGGTGGTCAAGAAGTCACACTATCAAATTATCTTTGAAGAACTCAGAAATTTATTAGGTGACATGGAAGACACTGGCAAAGGATTTCCCAGCATCACACCCCTGCAGAAGTGCTGTGCTCTATATACAAAGAAAAATTGAAGTAGCTCAAAAGAAATGTGAGATACACAAATTTAAAGAATCCACCCCAAATGTTCATATGCACTATTTGTGCCCGATCTACATTCCGAGATTGTACTGCCTTGGTCAGCCACAGTTGGACACACTGTAACTTGACTTTACCTGACGCTACCATAGTAATGTCATTATGGTCCTCTGAGAATGAATGACAACAACCAACACTGGTTTTATTTGTGCAAAAGCTTTTTAACTTAATGTAATCAAAATTGTCCATTTTATACCTCACAATTTTCACTATCTCTTGTTTATTCGTAAATTGTTCTCCTATCCATAAGTCTGATAGGTAATATGTTCCATATTCTAATTTTGTTGTGATATTTCCCTTTATATCTAGGTAATGCATCTATTTTTACCTTGTTTTGGCAAATGGTTTAAGATATTAGTCTACACCTAATTTCTTCCAGACTTTTCTAGCTTTCCTAACAATTTTTTACCAAATAATGAATTCTTATACCCCAAACATAAATCTTAACATTTGTCAAACACAGGTTACTATAATCATTTATTACTATGTATTGTATGTCTACTCTCTTCTTCTGATATACCTATCTATTTCGTAGATAGTACCAGATAGTTTTGATAATTACTGTCTTATAATATAGTTTAAAATCTGGTGCTGCTAAATCCCCTTCCTTTACATTTTTTTCCCATTAGTTTCTTTGAAATTCTTAACATTGAGGGCAGCTGAGGGATATGGTGGACAGAGCACTGACCCAAGCCAAGTCACTTACCTTGATTGCCTCACCCTATCCTACCCCACCCCACTTCTACCCCCCAACAAAAAAGAAAGAAATTCTTCACATTTTGCTCTTAAAAATGGATTTTATTATTTTTTTTCTAACTCACTAAGTATTTTTTGGTAATTTAATTGGAATGGCATTGACTAAACGGATTAGTTAGGTAAAACTGTATTTTTTTTGCCTACCCACTAGTAATTAATATTTCTCCAATTATTTAAATCCAACTTTATTTTTACAAGGTGTGTTTTATAATTATATTCATGTAGTTCCTGGATCTGTTTAGACAGGTATATATACTTCCAGGTATTTGATACTATCTACAATTATTTTGAATAGGTTATCTCTTACTATCCCTTCTTGCAGGGTTCTGTTGGTAAAATACAAAAATGCTAATGATTTATGTGGTTTTATTTTATATCCCTCTACATTGCTAAAAATACTATTTCAATTAATTTTTTTAGTTGAATCTTTAGGATTTTCCAAATATATCATCATATCAAGTTCAAAAAGAAATACTTTATTACCTTATTTACTGTTCTGATTCTTTCAGTTTCTTTTTCTTCTCGTATTGCTATTACTAGAATTTTAAAAACAATATTCAATAATGTTGGTGACATGATATAGTTTCCACGTTTATCTCTTTTAACTAAATCTATTTTAGCTTTAACTTTGTCTCAGATCATGATTGCTTTCCCCACTTTTTTTTATATCAGCTGAAGCATAATAAATTCTACTCCGGCTTTTAACTCTGCATTTCTCATTTTTTCAATTATGTTTTTTATAAACAACATATTGTTCAATTTTGATCTTTAATCCATTCTAATGTTTCCATTTTACAGGTGAGTTCATCCCTTTCACATTCAAAGTTATAATTACTAATTTGTGTGTTTCTCTCCATACTATTTTTCCTCACTGTTTATCATTCTCATCTATTTATCCTATCCCTCCTTAGGTGTCTAATTTACTTCTCACCACTACCTTGTCCTCCTGCTCCTTAATCTAACCACCCTTCTTGGTGTCTTCCCCTTGCCCAGTTCTAGTTTTTTAAGAAATTATTTTCTTCCTTAAGTTTTTGGATCTCTTTTTCCAAATGGTTGACTTTCTTTTCATAATTTTCTTGGATTGCTCTTATTTTTTCCTAATTTTTCCTCAACTTCTCTCATTTGATTTTTAAAGTCCTTTTTAAGTTCTTCCAAGAACTCTTTTGGGGTTTGTGACAATTTGACATTTTTCCTTGCAGTTGGAGTATTTTTTTTTCCTTTCAGCTTCACTATCTTCTTCTGATTAAGAACCCAGATCTTCTCTGTCCCCATAGTACTTATCTTTGATTGGGTTCTTTCTCCTTTGCTTATTCATTGTTATCATTATTGTTGTTGTTATTGTTAGCTTATTGTTATAGTCAAGTTCTAGTCTCAAGGATGATCCCTCAGGCTTCAGGTTTTACATACCATTGTTTTCTAAGCTCTGTGTGGGAGCCAGATGAGAAGCACTCCTCTCAACCCCTGAACCAAGACTAGGGCCCCTAGATACATAGTCACTGCAAACACTCTTGCTCTCTGTGGTCCCTCCTATGGCTGGTAACTTCAGTTCACCCCTCTGCCCTGGAACCAAAACCAAAACCAGGGATTCTGCTCTCTTGTGAGTGCTCACAGACAGCAGCATCCCTATCCCTCTGCTCCAGCACTCACTAAGCATGTGTTCTCTCCTCCTCACACACAGTTGCATCCCAGGACCACAATAGGTCAACACACTTGTGACTGGCATCCAGTGACTGCAGAAGGTCCCTCAATCTTCCTCTGCTTACCTGTCCAACCCCCACATTTTCCATGAGGTGAAAGATTCTGCCACCCAGGATACTCCCTGGCTTGTTTATTGATTCGACAGAATCTGCCTGGAGGTGTTTGCATTTCTACTGGGCCAGGTCTCCACCTCTCTGAGGTTTTCTTAAGGTTATCCCAAGATGTCTAGGAGGACAATGGCTTTACCCTGACTTTTAATTATTTCTGCGGCTCAAAATTCCCTTTGAGGCAATATTTTTATTATCTTTGTGGAATAATTTCAGACAGTCCAATATTTCCCATCTTACTCCACCATTTTCCTAGAATCTTCTCCCTTGAACTATGTCTTTAAAGAAAAAAAGAATTCAGGGGGTCAGTTAGGTGGTGCAGTGGATAGAGCTCTGGCCTTAAAGTCAGATGGGCATAAGTTCAAATCCAGCCTCAGACGCATGACACTTAATAGGTCTGTGACCCTGGGCAAGTCACTTGACTGCAATTGCCTCACCAAAAAGCAAAAAAGAAAAAAGAAAGAAAAAAGGAATGCTCCAGGACAGATAGAATATATTGTATATTCTTGGTATGGAGTCCAATCAGTGCAAAGGCATGGAGAGGGGAGATGGAATGTCATGTGTGAAGAACAATATGCCTTGTTGGCTAGATTGTAGAATGAGGGAGGAGGACAAATTGCTAATGAGGAAGGAAAGAGAAATTAGGACAAAGTTGTGAAGAGATTTAAAAACTAAACAGAGGAATTTATATTCTGTCCTAGAGGAAACAGAATTCAATGGTGTTTGTTGAGTAGAGAAACGACATTTTCAAAACTACACTAAAGAAAAATCATTTTGTCAGCAGCATGTAGGATACTGAAATGGAGAGAATCTTGAGGCAGGAGGGTTACTCAGGAGGCTGTTACAATCTCCTAGGAAAGAAGTTATAAGTTTAAATACACTGATAGAGGAAGTCCTACAATCCTGTTGACTAAGTACATTACAAATTGATGTTACTCAACTTCAATTGAGCCTTCACTGTAGGAAGGCAACCCTTGTATTCTTACCTAATTGATTTCCTACCGCACTCTCCACAGAAGTTATTCCAAAGAGTACTTTCTCTCCTCAGGCCTACTCTCTCAGATGAGGACTTTACTTTTTATTTTCCTGAGAAAAATTGAGTGTATTAAATGTGAGTTCCCTCTTCACCCATTATTCTCATTTTAAAATCCCTGACATCATGTCTTACTCTCTTCTTTCCAGCAGTTTCTGACAAAGAAGTGCCCATTCTTTCAGAGGCCAATGCCTTTACATATAAAACTGAACTCTTTACATTTTCCCCTAAACCCTTTCCTCTTCCAAATTTCCCCATTGATTCCAAAGGGACCACCATAATCCAAGTTACAATCTTGGAATTCTCCTCTTCTCACATTTCCTCATTCCACATATCTAATCAGTTACCAAATTTTGCTATTTCTACCTTCAGGACACCTCTCATATATAGCCCCCTTTTTACATTCACATTGATATCACCCTTCATCATCTCTTGTCTAGATTATTGAAACAGTCTCATAATTGGTTCAACTACTTCAGCTTTCTCCCTATCCAGGTACATTCTACAGATTCCTGACAAAATAATATTTCTTAAGTGCAGATATGACTATATATCAATCAACTTCTCTGGCTTCCTATTGCATCTGGACTGTTGTCCAAAGTCTTTTGTTTGATTTTTAAATCCTTCAGGACCTGGCCCCAAGCTATCTTTCTTGTCTCATTATATATTTCTCTCTCTCTCTCACACTCTGTGATACAGGAAAACTGATTTTTTCTTTGTTCCTCAGAAAGGACATTACATCTTCACCTCTTTGCCTTTGCACTGGCCATCCCCCATGCCTGAAGTTCACTCTCTACTTACCTCTTCTTCATAGAGTCCCTTTTTTCTTTTAAGATTTTTATCAGGTTCCATTTTCTGTACAAAGACTTTGTTGTATCCAACTGTTTTCCTCTTTCTCGAACTACTTTGTATTTAACTCTTGCATAAGTTGTCATTGATTAACTTAATATATGTTCCACATGCCTTATTTTTTTCTTTTCCACTACAATGTAAGCTCACTAGGAATGATTTGTTTCATTCTTTGTAGTCATACTGTAAATTGCTACCACAGTGCCTGGTGCATAACAGATAACTTGTTGATTGACTTTGGATTGAGAGAAGAGATTGGATTCAAGGGATTCTGTGGAGATAGAAAGATTTGGCATCTGATTAGATATGTGAGGCTAACAAGTATGAAACTGGAAGAATTAGGGTACCTGCAAAAGAAATAAAGAAGTTTTGAGAAGCAAGTTTTCTTTGGAAAGGTAATGAGTTCAGTTTTGGACACCTTGATTTGAGAAGTCTCCAGGACATGTGGTGCTAAGTATAGTGCCCACCACATAGTAGGTGCTAGTTAATGCTAGTTAACTGACATACGATTTTGAAAAAATAAAGAGACACTTCCAAATTTAGGACTGCAGACCTGGTGAGAACTGAGCAAAACATATAGAATAGCAAGTAATCTTCATAAAGATGAGGGCTAAACCCATGGTGTTTGATGGAGTAAACAACCAAGAGTGTATGTACAAAAAAAAGGAATGTCTGGTATAGAGCCTGGGATGACATACATAGGGAAGGAACATGATGTGGAGAATGAACCAGAAGTGAAGACTGAGATGAAGTGCTTAAAAATGTAGGAGGAAAATGAGGAAAAGTAATATTTTCTAGTAAAAGACACTCCATACCCCATCTCTTTGCTTTTGTATTGGATGTCATTATGTTTGGAATGCTTTCCCTGCCTACTTCTGTCTCTTATTTACCTTAGGTTCCTTCAAGGGTCAGCTCAAATCCTATCTTCTTTAGGAAGCCCTTTCTTATCCCTTTCCCTTATCTGCTAACGCCCTGCCTTGCCAAATTACCATCTTATCCAGATACATTTTGTATGTACCTGATTATTTATATGTCTCTCTTATTACTATGTGAGCTTCATGAGGTCAGGGAATGTTTTTGCACTTCATTGTATGCACAGTACCTAGTAAAATGGATAGTCAGTAGTGTCCAACACAGGAGAGAGTTCTAGAAGAATCAGAACTGAAAAAAGTCCATCACATTTTTGCCAACTAGGCCAAAGAATGGACCCATTTGTCTCAAAAAGAACAGTGGTTACTTTAGAAAGTGTATTTCATTTGAATGATGAGATGAGATGACAGTTTGTAAAGGTTTGAGAAAGTAAGAGAAGAAATGGAGGCAATGAGTATAGATGCTGATGATGATTTTTATTTATTGAGAAAAGGATCAGATATATAGAAATATATAAGATGGTAGCTTGAAAGCATTGTAAGGACTAGTGAAGATTTTTTTTAAGGGATTGAGCATACTTGAGCATATTTGAAGACAGAAAGGACTAGTAAAGATCAGAGGGAATGAGATCAATAATATGTAGGAAGCTTGACTTTGGCAGGGAAAGAGGTCACCTCATCACCTGAGCCTCAAGGAAGGGAGACTTGGCAATGAAGTAAAAAGGGATTACAAGATGAAGAGAAGGAAATAAGAGGAAGCTTATAAATAATGGCTTTAATTCCTTCAGAGAAGTAACTTGTGAAGTTTCAAATGAGAGAGACGGAAATGGAGATGTGGGAGGCATGAATTTGGAATAGCTCTGTAGGAAGCAAGATGTGGAAACAATTAAATAGGAATAAAGGAAAAATCTTAGGATCATAGATTTAGAAGAGGAGGAGACTATAATGGCCATCAGGTACAACAACCTTATTTTATAGATGAGGAAACTGAGAGTCAGAAAAGTTATGGGATTTGCCCAGGGCCACACAACTGAGTTTTTGAGGAAGGACATATATTAACTTTAAGTCTAGTGATCTATCTATTGCATGACCTGATTGCTGTCCTGAAGTACCAGTTGAAGCTGAATAAATGAAATTACAGGGTGCTTATTAACTATAATTGCATGGTTTCCTTTACGTCTGATCAGCAGCATGAAATTGTGGGAGTGACTAAAGGCTAGACTTGGGCAAGAGATGAACAGCAAAAAAAAAAGGGGGGGAAAGATTCAATAGTAAAGGAAAGTATAGGATTGAGCTAGATAACTCTAGTGTCTCTATGGGGGAGAAAGAACATCAAAGTTAGGATAGGGCTAATTGCTTGAAAATTTACTAAGAGGTGGAGGGATTAAGCCTCTCAATGAGGGTGAGGGACAGATTTTATAGGAGCAACACATAGAAATAGCCTGAACAATCAGAAGTTATAGCCATCTAAAAGAATGTCAGAATTTATGATTGATGAAGTAGAATGTATGGATGATGGGAATATATGGATAATTAAGAAAGTAGAAGATGGATAATGGGAAGATTTGGGATGCGATGTGACCCTGTATCCTTCTTTAAGCACAAAAACTTTGATCACTTGTGAGGGAAGTGAAAAATGAGATTCTTGACCAGATGAGTCTAGACTATCTCTGGGGTTACTTCCATCTCAGATTCCATAGGTTAGGCCCCAGTGGTGCCAAAGAGTTAGGTGTACTTCCCTCCTCATTTTCACTTGATAATGTGTTAAAAAGGGATCCTAGCTCTGAGTGGATGGAGAAAAATATCTAAGGTAGGGTTGTCAGGACAGTAGGTAGATATATTGAAACCACAATAAATAAGGCCATGGTCTAAATTTATTAGTATATGATAATTTGGGTTACACATTACTAAGTATAACAGTGGTAAACCACATTTAATAGCTTTTATCAAATCTTGGTTCATTTTCCTGGAAATGTTCCACTATGGCAGTGGTTTCATGCTTTGAGGGTCTTAGAAATCCACACACACCCCCACCCCTAATATAAGTTCTTATTAATTGCGTTTTATTCAGCGGAGAATCACAGGAAACCATCTGGCGCATCAGGATCGCCCAGAAAATTATTGGGCCCCAGATGCCATATGTAATTTTATGGCTACAATATTACTAATCCAGATCCATGGCCACACTGACTAAGAGTGCCCTGGGGGCTGCTTTGCTTCTCAAATCTGGTAGGATAGGCCACTTGTGGACAGATGGTTTGTTTAAGTGCTACCCAAGTGATTGTTCATGCTATTGAAGGAAAAGCTGAGCCAGTCAGAGACAAATTTGTGAGGTTTCTATTCAGAGGCCATAGCGTCTCTCTTTTTTTCATTCTTTAGTATCTCTTTTCACTTTAGGAGCCAAATATTCTGTGTATTGTCACCTTCCTTCCACATGTTAACCTACCTCTCACCAAAATCTGTTTTTATCATGAAATTGCTTAAACTATTTTTTATTTAGTATTAATTTAGGTCAATGTTTAACCTTTTCCTGGGAAATTTGCAGTTTAGATGTATTTCGTATGATAAAATTATAGCGAGAAATCAGAGGTTTGTTTTTTTTTTTACTGTTGAAAGAAATCATGGAAACAGTGGGCAGATGAGGGAATTGTAACAGTGAACAAAGGGAGAAGGAGGATTTCCTTGTACTCATATAAGTGCCCATTAGTCAATCAAATCAAAGCTAAGCAGGCAGATTGAAATAATATTTTTCATCTTCTAGGATGTTGCTAACACCTCAATCATTTCATTAGCCCACTCATATTTGTTAGTGATACTCCTTTTCCTCCTAGCCACATTGATATCTCTCGATCAGATCTTTCAATTATCCAGATGTTTTTCCACATTTCAACAATCCTGAGTTAGATATCATTACAAGCAATTAAAATAATGGAATCAAGGAACTGGAACACCTTACCAGGTAACACAAGAAAAAAGAAAAGCCTGCTATCAATGCAAATCAACAAGAGCTCTACAACTTTTATTTTTGAAGAGTTGCCTAGAAAACTGAAAGTGACTTGCTCAGGGTCACATAGCAAGTATGTATCAGAGGTATGGCTCAAACTAAGGGCTTCTTGACTCTGAGGTTAGCTCTTCATCTACTACTCTGTATTCTTAATGAAGCCTAAGATTGGATTAGCTTTTTGGCTATTAAATCATGCAATTGACTCATACTAATCTTGCAGTTTATTAAAACTCCCACCTCATTTTTAGATGAAATTCTATCTCTCCTCCCCATCATGTATTTTTAAATTTATTTTTTTCTTTTTTAAATGTGTTTTAAAGCTTTAAACTCATCCCTATTAAAAATAATCTTATCTTCAATTAAATGTTTACATCTGTTAAGTTCTTTTCTGAAACCTGATTCTGTTATTCAGTGTGCAAGTTGTTTTTCTGCTCCCTCCCCCAAATCCTAAGCTTCAAGTCAATTGGAAATGTGATAAGAATGCCAGCTATAAATTTATCCAATTCATTTATGAAGTTGTCTTGACAGGATAGGGACAAAACCCAGATCTCTGGGGAATTCTACTGGATATCTCCTTCCACGCTGATATCTAATCACTAATGACCACATGTTAAGTTCAACAAATCAGTTACTTCTTAATCCTTTTGATTATATTATCACCATCTAGTATATATTTCCACCTTTGCCATAAGAATGGCACAAGAGACTGTCCAAAACTGTTTTCAATCTAGTTAACTATATTCATAGCTTTCTTTTAATCTACCAGCCCTGTTAAATGACCTGAGATCATTTTGCCATGACCTGTTCTTGATAAAGTCATGCTAGCCCCTTGCTATTGACCTTTCTTCTCTCAGTGTTCATTAACCACATCATAAATAAACTCTAGAGTTTATCAGGAATTGAAAATTTAAAAGCAAGTTTTTCTTCTCATCCAACACAGCGGATACAGTGTTAGAGTTGCTAGGAAGTCTGTCATTCAAATCTTTCTCTAGACCCTAGAGAAAGCTAGCTGTACAAACTTGGGCATGTTATTTCCCCACTCTCAGGCTTAGTTTTTTCATCTGTAAAACAGGAATAATCAAAAATAATTCAGAGTTGTTGCATGCATCTGATGAGATAAAATGTCAGGTACTCTGCAAACTCTAAAGAATTGTATCAGTGTTAGCTGGTATTAGTTTATTCTTTTAATTAGAGAAACACTTATATTTCTCTGATCCAGTCCTCCACTGTTATTCAGAGATCTTTGGCAATGATCAGTAAATTCACTTGCCATTTCATTCAGTAATATAACTTATTTGCACCTTAGTTTCCTCATTTGTAAATGAGAACCTTGGGTTAGATAAACTCTTTTTAAAAAGGATCTTTTTTGCTCTACATTTATTATATTAGTTATTGTGTTCCAGGTGCCTTGAACTCAGTACAAACTTATTTCTGCTCTCCACTCATTTCAACCAGCAATTACTGATTTTTATTCTTTCCTTTATAGTCCAAAGTTTTCCTCAAGAAAAGTTGAACAGTTCTGCTTTCTTAGAATCAATGCCCAACCTAATGTAGAAATCAAACACTAAAGTCTAAGAAAATTTTGGCATTTTTGCTACAGTACAAGGAGTATGGTGAAAAGATATCGGCAATGACTTTAGCCTTAGTTTTGAGAAATTCAATTCTTGCCCACATTCATTAGGGTTGTCGAGTATTTTCCTGAATCTTTTTTTTTCCTGAAAACATTTTCTTGTTTCTTCGCACTATAGTCTTCCACAAAGATGTCAAAGAAACCTCCTAAAACACATATCTGACCATTTCACTCCTTTACTCAATATAAAATCCTCTGTTTGGATTTTAAAGCCCTTTAAAACCTGTCCCCTTTCTACCTTTGCAATCTTGTTATACTTTATTCATCACCCTGTGCTCTATAATTCACTGACACAAGTGTTCTGTTTTTTTCATGAGCATTCAGTGCTTCACCTCTCTCTTTGAATCCACATCCTGGATTTCATGACTTTCTTCAAAATTTAGTTCAAATTGTATTATCAGGCAAAGACTTCCCTTTGTCTCCTGCCCTCCCACTGCAGGGGCCTTCACTCTAAAGTTAACGCCTATTTATCCTGTATATATCTTGTATGTACAAAGTTACTTATAGGTTGTCCTCTACCCCTCCACATTCCTTTCTTTCTTTATGTCTCATTGCAATTTCCATTCATTGTTCTGACTTATACCTTTAGAAACCAAACAGAAATTTCTCTTCCAATGGTAACTCTTAAAGTAGTTGAAGAAAGCTATTATATCCTCCTTTATTCCTTTCTTCTTGACATACCAATTCTCTACAGCCTGGGATGGAAGCCTTCACCATCTAGGATGACATCATCTATAAACTCCCCAGCTTAGACATATCCTTCTTAAAATATGCTACCAAGAATTGAATGCAGGTCTACAGATCTGGTCTGAGCAGAGGAGACCATAAGGACACTATTATTTTCATTGAGACAGCATGGTATATTGGATTTGGCACTAAAGTGGAACCAAGAAGTCTGAGGTCCATATCTTGCCTAAAGCTCTTACTAGCTATGACCCTGGACAAGTTACTTAACTTCTCTGCCAGAGTTTCCTCATATGTAAAATTAGAGGGTTCAACTAAATGTCCTCACAGTTTCCTCCCTGCTCTGAATTTATGTTTTTTTTTTCAAAGTGGCACTTCCTCTCTTCCCAGAATGGTTTGAAATTTTCTACTTACCATATCACATCCATGATGCACATTTGGCCTGTAGTCCAAGACAATCATAAAATCTTTTTTCAATGAAAATACCATCTAAACATACCTATGCCATCTTATGCTAGTAAAGTCAATTTCTTAAACCCAGGTAAGACATTTCAAATTTATTTACATTAAATATCATCTTCTTAGCTTCAACATGTTTCAGCCTCTCTCTCTCTCTGTCTCTCTCTCTGTCTGTCTGTCTGTCTCTCTCTCTTAATTTCTCTTTCATCCAGATACTGTTATTGAGCATGTTAACTTTTTCTATCTTGTGTCATTTGCCTTTATCCATATCAGATCAAAATGTTAAATACTACACATGTCTGAGGCACTCCACTAGAGGCCTCTTTCCAAGTTGGCATAGAACCATTAACATCTACTCTTTGCATCCAGCCTCTAACCTCATTTTAAGTTCAATCAATTTTACCGTTAGCTAGATAACAATTTCGTGAAATAGTGGAACAAATTCTCAGTCAAGATTAGGCATTTAATATTTCTGTGACATTGGGAAAGTAAATTCATTTCTCTAGACCTCAGTTTCCTCATGTATAAAATGCAGACATTAGACCAGAAGGTCTCAAAGGCACGTTATAATGCTGTGTATAATTAGAGGGACAGATAACATGGCTTAGTGAGTTGCATTCAGAATTAGGAAGTCAGGTCAAGTCGACAAGCATTTATTAAGGTCCTACCATTTCCCAACCAGTGTGCTGGTCACTGTGCATGCAGAGAAACACAAAAAAAGCACCCTGCTTTCAAGGAGTTCACATTCTATAACTATGCAAACAGCTATATACAATCAAGATATATAAAGACCTAATGCCAAGTCCTGTCTCTGAAACTTACTGGCTGTGTGACCCTGGGCAAATCTCTTAATTTCTCAACGTTCAAGGCAATTGTAGCTGTATGTTTCAAAGACCAGGGCATTGGCTATACAAGTGAAATAGCATATTAAGTCCTTATTGTTATACTTATGGTCCTATGATCTTATGGGCAAACGACATCTACAATTTTTCCTTTATCAGTTATTCAATGCATTTGCCAGTTTACTGACCTTATCAAAGTTGGAAATCATGTTAGTCTGGTGTGATCTGTTCTTCATGGAGCCAGGCTGGCTCTTTGTGATTACCACTTTCTATTCTATATTTTTGTTAACCATCTTTTTAAGCAATTTTAAAACTTTGTCAAGAATTGAAGACAAGATCTTTGATCTATAGTTCACATATTCCATCTTTTTCCTTTTTATTTCTTGAAAATCGGGACAACATTTGCCCTTCTCCAGTCCCATAATACCACTTCCAGATATCATTGGCAGTAGTTCAGCAATCACATTTGTCACTTCTTTCAGTGTCCAATGAAAGCAAGTTGATTTGGATTTATCAGGGATGTTTAAATGGTTTCTTAACCCCTCCTTCCTCATTCTGGGTATCCTGGCATCCTTAGAGTCATTTTTGCCCTGTCTTTAACAAGCTCGTGATCATCTTCTTGGCAAAGGAAATTAGTAAAGCCAAAATTAAATGACTCTGCCATCTCTCTGACTTCAATTGGTATTACCTCATCTGAGGAGAAATGGTGTAGTAGAAAGAATGATGGATTTGGAATTTGAAGATGTGATATTGAATTCTGCTTCTATCACTATTTGTGTGACCTTTGACAAGTCACCTTGCTTCTTGCCCTCTGTTTCCTTATTTGTACAATTAGAGTGCAGTGGACTAGGTGGACTTTGTGAACAAAATTCTCTTTTTGGATTGGGAAGACATATTCAAATCTTGCTTCAGATATCTACTAGCTATATTTCCTTGGGCAAGTCACTTAACCTCTTTAAATTCAGTTTCCTTACTTGTAAAATGTGAATAATATTCTCTACCTCATAGCATTATTGTTATAAACAAATGGGATTGCAGAAATAAAATGCTTTTCAAACTTTAAAGCACTATATAAATGCAAGCTACTATTGTTGTTGTTAATGATACTCTGATAGCCCAAGAAATATTATTCTTTATTTGATCTTTATCTTTCCAGCAATTAAAAATAAACAGACAAAATTCTGCTATTAACTTTTCAATCAGTTTCTGCTCATTCAGTGTTTATATACTTCTGAAATTATTTTACATAATCATGTCAGGTTTTTCAATTCAAAATCTCTTAAATGTACTAATTTCTATTTTCTGTACATATATTTTTAAGACTTCAGATGATTGGTAAGGACTTCATGCACTCACATCATCTTCATTGAAAACCTTCAATTTTTTTCTCATAAGTATTTTTGAAGGGGCTTGTAATTTAATTATTGAGAGTTTCCAGTCTTTCCTGGTCTGACCTCCCCTATAGAATCTGTCTAGGGAATCCTCTGAGGCTTTGAAAGATGCACTCCTTAATTGTGATTTTTTTTAATCAGACTCTTCTCTACTTTTCACCCTTATTCTATTACATCATTTAGGAGAGAAGAGTAAGTTCCTCCCAACATTTCTACAATTGCCTTCCCTATAAAGAAACCCTTATTGCTTCCTCCATTCTTTTGAAAGACAAAATTATGATTGATGCAATATAAGAAGTTGTATGTTCATCTTTTGACTTAGCTTGAACTAAGAAAGAATTTTGGCTAATTGATGTCTCCCATCAGTATTATGTAATGCCTTTGTGACAGGTTTGTGATCTCTTTCCTGGGCTCCTCACATATTTCTTTATTTTTTTTTTTATCCAAATGGCCTATAGCCGTCCTGGGCAAATCTTTTAAAAGTTCCAGAAGAGTTGCTAATCTATAATGGATTCAATAGCAGTATTTCCCTACAGTGATGAAATAATAGATTGTGGCCTCTCTTCCTAGATTGGGAGAATATTAAAAGTCCTACAAGAGAGATATGAGCAACATATTATGTGGTTGCCATTGGGGGGGGTGGCAGGGGAAGGAGAAACAACTCAGACATTATCAGTTATTGGTAAACAGCTGTTTGGTGATTTGTTCTAGTATCTTTCCAGGGATCAAAGTTATACTGGCTCTTTATTATCATCATCAGTACATTTGCTATGATAACTGCAATTTCTCTTTATTGACCATTCATGGTATAACAACAAAGGAAGCAATTAACACGTCACTTTGTATCTTATTGCCAATCTTGGTTTATTATAGCAAACTGGTTCTCACTGATAAGTTTTGCATGTTCTCTGTTGCTAATGAATACCTAATCTGAAAACATCAGCCAAATTGACATGCTTCCTAGATTCCCTCCTGGTATTTCAATTGTGTTAAATTTTGAATACTGATGCCAGATGAAGGCTGTAGGAAGCATGGACCAGTATTCTCTCAGAAATCAATTTACACCAACAGATAAGATTTGAAAAAATAAATCTTAAGGACAAAAGGACATTGTTTAATGGTTCCTTCAATTGACTTTGCACGGAATATTTATTGTTTGCTAAAGGAGGAGTATGTATTTTTTTCTGAATGTGAGTACTTGGTTCTTCTAATTGCCATCATCAAAAACCATATGACTGGCTAATCTTCCTAATCCTTTTGTAGCTAACTATTCGTATCACAATTGCATCACCAAATTAACTGTCTATTTAATGGCAGTATCAGTTTAATCTCAAGAAGCACTAGTAATTTCTTTGAAGGAAAACAACTTAACGTTTTTATGCCAAATGAAAAAAAAATTAGTACACTAGTGACATATTATTTTTGTTTCTTTTTATTCTTGTCTGGCTCCATGTTCTTCAAGAAATTGTGCCATTTAACATCTTTGCACTTGTATTTCTCCTTTTTTTTAAATAGAAGTGGAGTAGAAAGCAAAATGACTTCATTAATTCTGAAAGTCAACTTCACATAACAGAAATCAAGTGTTATCAATGGTCTTGAACCAATGAGGAAATAGGAAATAAAGGCTCCAAGATTGACAATTCTTAGATTTCAACAGAATAAGGAAATGGCAATCTTTGTAGTTGCTTCAGAGCAGATACAATCCCACTAATTGAGAGAGGCCCTATGCTTTAGAGGAGGAGAAACAATTACTGTAAGTCTACAGGGTTTGACTGTTTGTTTGTTTTTTCCCATTCATGAGCATAAAGATGTGGTTTCTATTTCTTAGCCAAAAGGGAGAGGAAAAGAGATGAGAAAAAAAGAAAGGAACATATGTGAAAGAAGGGGAAAAAAAGTTGAAAGAGGAGGAAAATAAGAGATGCAAGTGGGAAAAGGGATAAACTTGTCTTTATCGTATATGTGTATATATATAATATATAAATATAATATATATTTATATAATATATAAATATATATGTATATATACATGCATATATATATATAAATTTGTGAACAGTAGATTTGTTTTTAAATAAAATTGATAGCTCAGCTCTTTAGTTTACTGACAGATAGTCTTGCTCCCCTTAACATCACTATTCTAATAAATACTTTTTTTTTCAGAGCAGCCTATCATTGCTTCAAGAAAGTTGCCAATAAAGCTGTTCACAGTAGTGACCTCCAAGTCCCTAGAAGCTAAAGGTAGGAACTCAAATTGTCTCTTTAAATAATCAAACACTCTAACTTGCTGAAAATAAATGAGTTGGATATTACAAATGTCTCAAGTTATGGAATCATTTCAATGAAACAGCTTTATGGTATATCATGCCATTTTAGATTTGGAAAGGGCTTCACTCTCCACTTGGTCCCAAAAGAGTCTCCAGTGCATTGTACTCTAAAGCTAGCTATCTAAAATGCTGAAGTTGTCTATATTTTCACATTTTGATAATTATGTCCTACCAAATGGTATCCAGTCAGTACCTTTTTATTCCAAATTTAATTTTTTATCAAATAGTATTGAATTTTTAGCATCTACCAAGCCAACCACGGGACAGCTATGTAGTACAGTGGATAGAGCATTGGGCTTGGAAACAGGAAAGCTCATCTTCATGAGTTCAAATGTGACCTTAGCTACTGTGTGACTCTGGGAAAGTCACTTGAACCTCCTTGTCTCAGTGCCTCTTATGTGAAATGAGTTGGAGAAGAAAATGGAAAATGACTCCAGTATCTTTGCCCAGAAAACCTGAAATGGGGTCAAGAAGAGTCTGAAATGACTCAAGAATAACAAAAGCCCACCAAGTCTCACCTTTAATCAATATTTAAGTCTCACTTGTGATTAGTAAATTATTTGTTTCTAAACGAATTTAACACTATTTGATATTTTCTACTTGAAAGCAATACTCATTCCTGTTAATAAAACTACATTCCAATTGTTACCCACACCTAGAATCCCCTCTTCACAAACTATCTTTTGACTCCTAGGAGAACCATGAGGTACAGTTATTACTACACTTTATTTCATTAAATATTCCTGAATTACATGCATTTTAACATGTATTTTTAATTATTTTATTATTAAATTTTATTTTTAATTTATGGGATAAAACAAGCATTTCCATAACATAGTACAATAAAAAAGATAATTGCAAATGAAACTGCAAATCTACTATTCACAAATTACTATTCTTTTCAAATATACAACAAAATTACATAAATTTATTTTTGTAACTTTTTAAATTTGTTTTAAACTTAAGTAAAAAATAAGAAAAGAAAAAAATATTACCATGTACACAACACAACATAAGAGGATTCTATATAAAGCAATAAATTTCCATTTCAAGAAAACCTATATGATGAATACTACAAAGTATTTTCAAAGCTGCCCATCTTTTTTTCACACTCCCCCTCACCCATACACACACACACACACACACACACACACACACACAGACACACACACATACACACACCTGACTCTCCACATTGTCTGGGAAGTGAAAATTCCTGTGGCTGAGGTCAAGTCTACCTCCCAACCCAGATGGCCTAGGGCTTGCTGCTTGCAGTTTCAGTAAAGCTAGCCTGGAGGTATTTACATTTCATTCAGGTGGAACTGCTGTCCTGGGATCTTTCTTCAAATGTCCTCCTGTTCTCCCAGGAGGACTACTGTTCTGCCTGAACTCATCTTTATTTTGTCAATTTATGTTTACCCTGAGGTGCTATTTTGTCCTATTTGTGGAGGAAATCTGAAGAGCTTGGAATTTTCTGACCTACCCCACCATCTTCCCAGAATCCTCTCTCATAATTTTTTTTCTTCACTCTCCCCATGCCCTAGAGATGACTACCATAGATACAAATAGGTATACACATATACATGCGTTACACATATGTAAAATTATTCTATACATATTTCTATTTATCAGTTCTTTCTCTGGGTGTAGACAGCATCTTTCTTCATTTGTCCTTTATAGTTAATTTGGGTATTTATAATAGTCAATATACCTTACTTATTCAAAGTCATTCTTTTTTTTGTTAGTCAAATAGCATTTATTAAGCACTTACTATGTGCAAAGCATTGTGCTAAGTTCTGGGAATAAAATACAAACAGAAGGAAATATATTCCTGCCCTCAAGGAGCTCATATTCTAATAGGGGAAGAATATGCATAAAAAGGGATTGAAAAGAGGTAGAAGTTGGGGGAGTGAAGGTACCTGGCATGGGAGCATGAAAGAGAAAGTCCTATGGAGATGTCAGCAGTGTAGCCTAGAGAGGAATGAAGACATGTTTGGTTTGGGATTCTTCCTTAAAATGGAGGTTCTGGAAAGAGCTAGTCAGAGGGAGAAGATAGAGGGGTAGAGGTACTTCTGGTGGGAAAGAGTGTCACATTCAGACTTTGGGGATGTGTATGTGATGTTTTGTACAACTGTTCCTATTATACCACATTAGTAAATACACATAATTAGAAGCAAATCATCTCTGACTGTTTAATATCACCTGATAATTAATGTATGAAAAACATTGGTAGGGATTCAGGAACTACAGAGTTAGCAAAGCCACTCCACTAACTCTTCAGGGCAACCGTTAGATCCCTGAGGGGAGAGTTAGGAGCTGAATTCTAACCCAGCTTGCCAGAGAGAGTGAGTATTGGAACAGTAGCCTCAATGCCTCAGATGTATAAGGAAGGAATTCATTAGGTGAGGTGAGTCTATTAAGAAATTATTAATGTTAAAAACAAAAGTATCAATATAACATGAAAAATTCTTATGAATAAGCTAGTAATGATAAACTTTTAAGTAATAATTTTGAAGCTAGCATTTGTTTTGATAGTTGGATTTTTCCCATCTCCTAATGTATTCTATAATACTTTGTTAACTCTTATTGTGGCAAGGTAAATTTATGACGATGAGTTTGTTGCCTCTTTTGATAAAATAATGATCATAAAATTCATTAGTTTAATGTCACTTATGGCTTTCATTATACTTATCTTCATATGTCCTCTTGGAACATTAATTTCTTCCTTATTCACATGTCCTGTTTTTCTTTCCTATGAAATGTTTTATAACCCACTAAAAATACCATATTTTACTTTTTATTGGTACATGAGTACGATGAGGAATACATGACCGTTACCCTTTCTCCCAAATGAATTTGGGTGCCTACTTCTTGAGTGGGGGAACATGAGATTCAAATAGACTGGTCAATGAGAAGTCCATTATCTCAAATACAACTTAAAGCCACTTTAGGAGATAATGAGTTTCAAGTAGGCTGGTCCATGAAACTAACTGGGTCTGTTCCATCCCAGACAAATGGTCTGAACAATGGAAAAAAATTGTGCCTAGATATCTCAAAACTCTGAACTACCCCTGTCCCCTTGCCTATGCATCCCTGGTTGCCTCATTTCCTCAACAATTCTATATGAATCCCTAGCTTCTCCTGGCTGGGGGCATCTCCCTTAAGGAGTCTTCTTTCTTAAGAAGCCATCTTCCTTAAGTGACCATACCCCTTGGGAGTCAACCTCTCTTGTGGGGTTGCCTCTGTTAAGGAGCTGCTGTCTCCCTCAGCCTCCTTAAGCTGGGTTCTTCCTTAAAGGGTGAAGTAGCCTGGTGTGTTGTGTTACCAAGACTAATTACTTGATTTAGAGACAGCCTGATTGAACTTTTTCTAGATGACCCTGTCACACACACCTTGCACCCCAACATTTTGGTGGCCCCTGACCCTCAACAAGTATTTATTGTTATTGAGTTTTCCCAATTTATCTTTTGTTCAAAACTGCATAATCTCAAATATTATTTAATTCAAAAAACAGACTTCTGTCTTCCCTTTTCTCTTCTTGTTGCTGTGAAGTCATATGTGATGGATTTCTCTCAAGCTTTATTTAATATTGCTGAAACATCTGTCATTATACATTTTTTAATTTAATTTTTTTAATGTACTATATATTTTATAGTGAAGTCACATCAACTTTTCCATTTCCATTTTGTATTTCTTGCTAAATCAGATCTCTCAGATGTATTCCTATATTCTGGTCATTTAAATGACAGTGCAGTATGAACGTCATTTTGAACCCTTTTGATTCTAGCAATATTCACTCCACTTAATAGAGATATTACTTGGTCCCTGTAGGGTTTTTTCTTTTCTTTTTTAAATTAGTTTATTTTGATTTATCATCAATTACTTCCATATGCTTTGGAGCTTAAAATTTTTCTCCCCCTTTCTCCCCACAACCCTCCTCAAGATGGTATACAATCTGATATAGACTATACATATAAATTCCTATTAAACATATTTTCCCATTAGTGATATTGTAAGTAAGAATTAGAACCAATAGGAGGAACCACCAGAAAGGAAACAAAACTGAACAGAAGAGGAAAAAAAATAGCAAATAATGTGCTTCAATCTGCATTCAACTTCCATAGTTCTTTCTTGGATGTGGATAGCATTTTCCATCATGAGGCCTTTGGAAATATTTTAGATCCTTGTATTGCTGGGAAGGGTTAAGTTTATCAGTATTAATCATCACACAACATGGCTGTTTTTGTGTACAACATTCTCTTGGTTCTGCTCACTTCACTCAGCATAAGCCCATACAAGTCTTTCCAGGTTTTTCTGAATTCAGCCTGTTCATCATTTCTTATAGCAGAATAGTATTCAATTACATTCATATACCACAACTTGTTCAGCCATTCCCCAATTGATGGGTGTCCTCTCAATTTCCAATTTTATGTCACTATAAAAAGAGCTGTTATGCATATTTTTGTACATGTGGGTCCTTTTCCCATTTGTATTATCTCTTTGGGATATAGTCCTGGAAGTGCTATTGCTGGGTCAAAGGGTATGCACATTTTTATAGCCCATTGGGCATAATTCCAAATTACTCTCCAGAATGATTGGATCATTTCACAACTCCACCAACAATGCATTAGTGTTCCAATTTTCTTACATCTTCTCCAACATTTACCATTTTCTTGTTTTGTCACCTTTATAATCTGATAGGTGTGATGTGGTACATCAGAGTTGTTTTGATTTGCATTTCTCTAATCAATAGTGATTTAGAGAATTTTTTCTAATGACTATAGAGGGATTTAATTTCTTCATCTGAGAACTATCTGTTCATATCCTTTGACCATTCATCAATTGGGGAATGGCTTGTATTCTTATAAATTTGACTGAATTCTCTATATATTTTAGAAATGAGGCCCTTATCAGAGACTCTGGTTGTAAAAATTATTTCCCAATTTTCTACCTTCCTTCTGTTCATAATTACATTTGTTTTATTTATACAACCCCTTTTTTAATTTAATGTAATAGAAAAAAATATTTAAAAAATAACATTTACTTTTTTTTTAATTTGAGTTTCAAATTCTCTGTCTCCCTCCTGTCTATTATACTTGTGGACATGCAAAATATATTTCCCCACTATCCAAGTTGCAAATGAAAACATACATAGACAAACAAAAAAACAAGAAAAATAAAGAAAAGTAGAAAAACTATGCTTCAATATGCATCATGAGGTACCATTATGACTATTTGGTGCCCAGGTAAGAAAACCTTCAGTAGCTCACTATTGACCCCAGGATAAACATGAAATCCTCTGCTTAGAATTTAAGGTCCTCTAAAATCTGGTTCTTACCTACTTTTATAACCTTATTTCATTATTCCCACTTATATGCTCTGTGTTATAATTAAACTGCCATGTTAGCTGAAATGAACATTTCATCTTTTCCTTCCATTCCTTCTGATATCCTACTGTCCTACCCTTCCATAACTGGAACATATATATATATATATATATATATATATATATATATATATATATATATATATATATATATATATATATATATATATATATCTAAAGAGAGAGAGAGAGAGAGATTTATACACACATACATTTTTTTTCTCTGATACACTTTCCAGCATACTTTTGCCCACTTTGAAACTTAATTGTGATGACTCTTCTATTTATTTATTTATTTATTTATTTATTTTTTGCTAAGTCTTCCTTCAATTCTACATCTAATCGTGTCTCCCTCCACATGTTTTTCTGAATTTAATTGTTAGAGTATATGTTACCCTAATGATCAATTTTTAAGGAGTTTTACAAAGTTAAAACATCTTTTTATATTGAGTTATAACTATTGGCACTCGATTATTTTTTTACCAATTCATTTATTGAACAATATGTATTACTAATGGGCTAAAAGCAAGGAGCTTTGCTAGGCACTGGTAGAAACATCAAGTAGTTAATAACATTCTTATGGGATGTGCTACATATGACATATGCCTAGGTATGCATGTGTATGTGCATGAGTATGTGTATATGTGTATATATATAAAATATGTGTATATATATGTGTGTGTATATACACACATATACATATACATGTGTGTATATGTGTGTGTGTGTGTGTAGCTATATACCTATATATCTATATGCACATCTATCTATCTATTTACAAAGAGGTAGTCTTGAATTTTAATTACATGATATTTTCTTTTGGTTTTAAAGTATGTTTGGCATATTGTTCAATAAGCACCAAATTACATAATTTAGAAGTAGAGATATATAGAAATCACATGGTGTCTCAGATCCTAGTTCTACTACTTTGAAACTGCATTACCATTGGTTGTCCTGTTGTCCTACAACTACTATTCTAGATAATTCTTTAGTTCAGTGTATTTGTTATCTGTCTTGCATAAAGTCTACTGAAATAGTATAACAAACCTATGACTTTCCATTTCAATTCAATTTTGTGATATACCTTTCTAATTATGAAATAAGATCAAAAGCAGGAAAATGTAATTATAATTCATGTGCAAATATTGCAAATGCCTCAAGCTCCTTAGTTAAGAACTTGAAGATAATGCTGACTTTATTTCCCATGAATGCAATAAATTGAGTAATGACCAACAGAAGCAGACTTTGTCCCTTTTCCATGTCAATGTAGTTCCTATTCCCAGTAATAAAACATTCATCTAATAACATTGTCTATGATATTCAAGAAATAGATTAAATTTTCAGTCCTGACTATCTAGAAGTCTTATCAATCTAAATCAGGAGTTCATTACCTGAGGTCTATGAACTTTTAAAAAATATGTTATGTTTCTTGATCTCTTTTATAATCATAGGCATTTCATTAACTTAAAAGACATTATTCTGAGAATGAGTTCATAGGTTTAGTCAGTGTACTAAAAGGATACATGACTCATGCAAAGAAAAAAAATTAAATAACTGCTCTAGATTAAATGTTTTCTAGAAGCAAAATAGGGAATAAAGAAAGACAAATCTTAGTTCAATTTGTACAGAATCAATCAGTCAATAATCAATAAACATTTGTGTCAAGAATGTGCTGGGAACCAAACTCTGTGCTGGGAATACAAAAGGAGAGAAAAGATAGTCCCTACTGTCGAGGAGCTCAGAGTCTAATGGAGGATACAACAATGAATAAATACATACAAATAACCTATATATAATAAAAATAAGGAAAAATTAAAAGAGGGAATGAACTAGAATTAAGTGGGCATGGGAAAAGACTTCCTTTAGAAGATAGGATTTATCCAGAAAACCCAGGAAGATAGTAGGCAGAAATGAGGAAGAAAAGCATTCTAGACATGGGTACAGCCAGAGAAAATGCCTGAAGAGGAGAGATGAAGTTTCTTGTTAATGGAAAAGCAAGGAGGTCAGTGACACTGGATCAAATAATATATGGCAGAGAGTAATGTTTAAGAATACTGGAAAGGTAGGAGGGGCATAAGTTATGACAGACTTTGAATGCCAAACACATGAGTTTGAATTTGATCCTGGAGGTGATAGGGAGCCACTAGAGTTAATTCAGTGTGTGTGTGGGGGAGCTGGTTGAACATATACTTTAAGAAAATCACTTTGGTGGCTTAATGGAGAATGGATTGAGATAGAGAAAGACAAGGTAGGCAGACCTACCAGCATTCTATAGCAATAATTGAAACGAGATGATGAGGGCCTGTACTACAGTGATGGAAATGTCATAGGAAAGAAGTAGGTGTATTTGGCAGATTTGGGAATGTTAAAATCAACAGTCATTGGCAACATATTGGGTATAATGGGAAGTGAAAATAGTGAGGAATCAAGGGTGACTCAAACGTTGTGAGCCTGAGGGACTAGGAGTCTGCTGTTGCACTTGACAGTGGTAGAGAAATTAGGAATGGTGTAGGATTTAAGTAGAAAGATAATGAATTCACTTTTGCACCTGTTTAGTTTAAGATGTTTACTGGACATAAAGTTTTAGATGTTTTAAAGGAAATGGAACTAGGAGATTAGAGGTAAGCAAAGAGGTTAGAGCAGGATAGATTTCAGAATCAGTAAGGAGATGGTAATTAAATCCATGAGAGCTGATGAGATCATCAAATGAAGTAATGTCGAGGTAACAAAAGATGGTTCACCTATGTTTAGAAGATGTGATCTGGATGAAAATCCAACAAAAGAGAATGAGAAGGAAGGAGGAGAACCAAGAGAGAATGGTCTTCCAAAAATGAAGGGAAAAGAGAGCATCAAGGAGAATAGGGAGATCAACAGTTAAAGGCTGAACAGTGGTCAAAAAGAGTAAGATTTAGTAAAGGATATGGGATTTGACATTTTGATGCTCATTGGCAACTTTGGAGAAAATAAGTTTGGCGGAATAATGAAATTGGAAATTAGATTATTGTCCACTAAAGAAAATATTTTTTTTACTACTGTCTTCTTTTCCTTCTCCAATGATGCAGTGAATAAAAATCACACTATTCCAGCATTTATAAAAAAATATGGCATAGGACTAATGGAAGTTTAATAACAACTATCAAAATTTGAATATCAAGATTTCCTTTGTGGTTAAGTTATAATGAAGATAAGTCTCTTAACATATTGTTGTTTGAGGGGATGCAGACATTTCTCCAAACAAGAATAATGGTGCCATAATTGATGTGTAATGGGGTTACTGATTAACATTGTCCAAAGTTTATCAAATACTGGGAAACCATTCAAGGGTCATAAAAGGAAATCTGACAGTTGAGGGAAAAATTATTTCTAAATTCTATCATTGTATTCCAAAACCTAGATTTCTATTACAAAACATGTGCAACAATCTCCCCAAAGTGCTATCTGAAAAGTCACATTCAATAGGATTTGATTGTCATCTGTTACAATATTGTACAACAAAGTATTCCATATTAGGGAAATAGTCTCACAAATTTCTAACTCTACTCACATCAGTAACAGATGTTTATTGCAGTGTAGTATTTTGACAATCAAAAGAACTCAGTCAAATATTTGCATATGTTGAGTGACTATTAACAATTAATGCTCAGTACATTTTTAACCATCAATAACAATCTTGAATTTTTAAAATTGTTTGCTCATCAGTGATGTCTGTCTATTTTCACAGCACTTCCACTATGTTTTGAAGCCAGATTTCAAATGAAAAGTTAAAAAAGAAAAGGAAACCATGAAACACTCTTTTTATATTTCTGTATATATTGCTTGAACTGCATCATAGTAGGCTGACATGGTCTGGAATGCTTGATGTTAACTTTTACTTCTTTTTTGTTCATGATATTTGGTGAAGAAATATCGGGGAGACAGCTCAGCTACAATAGGTAGGAAGAACTACCAGAGATCTAGAAATGATAATTCCTGGAAGAGTTTGTAGGAGCCAGAAGTAGTAGAATTCAGGGAGCCAGAAAATCTTACAGAGTGCCTAGCAGAAAGGATCTCAGCTATGATTTGGCTTGGCAGCTGAGTTATAGTCATGCAAGCAAGAGGGCAATTCATCTGTATGCCAGACTGCACCCAGAAATGAACTTAATAAGAGAAAAACTTTGTAGCTACCCCTTTAACTTTGAGCCCATTCTCTCCTGGGACCAAGGTGGAAAAGGAGAATGAACCTTGGTTTGGTTGGAAAGTTTTGCATTTTAAGTTTGAATTTTAAGTTTGAATCCACTCTCCCGTGTAAATAAGTGGTAGAGAGAATATACTTCAATTTTAGGGTATTGTCAACACTTTGGTACTTGCTGTATCTTCCCAATAAAACTTTTCCTTTGTAACAGCTAATTGATGTTAATTAGTTTTCAATGATAAAGAAGAAATGTCAATGGGCAAATCAATATCAGGGATCTAATAACTATTTAGATGATATTAATGACATGGTTACTAGTGAAATGATATTGGGTAGAACACACCAGATGGGAGCTTGAGAATAACATTAAAAGTGCAAGTCAAACCCCTTGGTCTGCTCCTTAGAATTCTGAGAGTAATAGAAGTCTTGTTTGAGAGAGTGAGCCTGGAGCTAAAAATAGAGGTTGCTGTACCTGCAACCTACTATAACTATAAGTAGTCTGAGAAATGGATTTCCTCTACCAGTGCAAATCAGCATCTTTTCTGCAACTTATTAGATGTATCAAAGGGAGACTTGAACCAAGATCTTCCTGACTTTCAAGTTATCTCTGACTCCCCTGTTATACATACATGGCACACACAAACACACACTCACACACACAAATGCATGGGGAAGAGTATTTCTAATAATATTTTAACTTCAGAGCAAAAAAATAAAAGTTAAAAGGCTTGTTTATTATGACTCGGCTAGTGAGTGCAGGGGTCGGGATCAAAGCCTGCTGGGGTTTTCTGACTACAGGTTTATTTTTCAAATGCATTAGCTCAAACTAACTTTTTTTTCAAAATTTATGTACAAGATAGTGAAGTCCAGATAAAGTATTTTAGTATTTCCTTTGAGTGATTCCAGGCAAAAGGCATAATGAACCTCTTCTAAAATCTGTTCATCCATGTAGAGTTTAGATAGTGTGAACTTTTAAAGTCAAGTGGGAAAATATAGAAAAATCATCAGTATTGAATTTTTGATCTCAACCTAGCAGGTTGCTTCTTGGCAATGGGCAATGGAAAAAACAAATAGCTGATTCACATTTTCTTTTTTTCCCCCCTCAATTCTCACTTTGTATCTATCTCTGGTCTATGTCTGTCTCTGTTTCTTTCTGTCTCTATCTATTTGTTTCTCTTCCTTCATCATTCTCTTTCATAGGTTCTCATGTATCTAACTAATGAATCAAGAATATGGGGATCTTTTAAAAATATTATGTAATACTACTACTACTAATAATAATAATAATGATAATAATAACCTGAACTGTTACCAAAGATAAATAAGTAATGTTCTCCTTTTTTCAGTATTTTAGAAGAGATGTCCCAAATCCTTTTCTCAGCCTATAGACATATTTTTTCGTGATGATATAAAATAGGAAATCAATCAGAAAATTAAAATTTCTGAGAAATGTTTCTTATTAACTTTGAAAATACTGGGTAAATAAGAAAATAGGGCAAATTAAAAGAGATAAGCAAGGAAACTACATTTTGCTAAAAACGTACCATAGACAATAAAGTAATACTAATATTAATATATATGCACCAAATAGTATAACATCCAAATTCTTAAAAGAAAATATTAAATTAGTTACAGGGGAAATATAAAGTAAAACTATACTAGTGAGGGACCTCAACTTATTCCTTTTTAGAACATGATAAATCTAAACAAAAAATAAACAAGAAGGAAGTTAAGGAAATTAATAGAATTTTAGAAAAGTTAGATATGATAGATCTCTACAGAAGAAGGATATAGAAAGGAATATACATTTGTATCAGTGGTATATGGAACTTACACAAAAATGACCATTTATTAGGACATAAAACCTTATAATCAAATGCAGAAAAACAGAAATATTAAATGCATTTTTCAGATCATAATACAATAAAATTATATTTAATAAAGGGCTGTGGAAAAATAGATTAAAAATAGATTGGAGAATAGAATAATCTAACCCCAAAGAATAAATAGGTCAAAGAACAAATCATATACACTTTCAATAATTTCATTAAAGAGAATGACAATGAGACAACATACCAAAATTTTTTTTGATGCATCAAGAACAATAGTTAAAATTTATATCTCTAAATACATAAATAAAATAGAGAAAGAACTGATTGATGAATTGGGAATATAACTAAAAAACACTAGAAAAAGAACAAATTTAAAATCCGCAGTTAAACACCAAGTTGGAAATTCTGAAAATCAAAGGAGAGTCAAAAACAGTAGAAAGTAAGATAATAATTGAATTAATAAATAAAACCAGGAGATGGCATTATGCAGGGAAATAAATTAAATAAAACATTGGTTAATTTGATTTATTTTATTGAAAATGATTAAAGATTTTATTTTTCCCAATTACACAGAAAAACAATTTAACATCCTTGACATTATTTTTAGTTTTTCCTAACCCCACACCATTGAGAAGGCAAGCAACCTGTGCAGTCATACAAAACATATTTCTGCAATTAGTCATATTGTGAAAGAAAAACAGACCAAAATAAAAACAAACAAATATGAAAAACAAAGACTCAGTTCTTTTTCTGGAGATAGCATTTTTATCACAAGTACTTTGGAATTGTCTTGGATTATTGTATTGCTGAGAATAGCTAAGTTATTCACAGTTGATCATTGTACGATACTGCTGTTACTCTGTATGCTCTTCTCATAGTTCTGCTCATTTCACTTTGCATTGGTTCATGTAAGTCTTTCCAGGTTTTTCTGAGAGCATCCAGCTCATCATTTCTTATAGCATAATAGTATTCCATCACAATCATATATCACAACTTGTTTAGCCATTTCCAACTGATGAGTATCTTTCTGCTCCACCTCCCCCATTTCCACCATTAAAAGAGCTGCTTTAAATATTTTCATACATACATGTCCATTTCCTTTTTTTATATATCTTTGGCATACAGACCTAGTAGTGGTATTATTTGGTCAAAGGTTATGCATGGTTATATAGCCATTTTGGGCACAGTTCCAAATTGCTCTACAGAATGTATACAATTAACTAATAGTGCAGTAGTGCCTTAGTTTTCCACTCCAACATTTGTCATTTTCATCTTCTGTCATATTAGCCAATTTGTTAGGTGTGGGGAGATAGCTCACGGTTGTTTTAATTTTCATTTCTTTAACCAATGGTGATTTACAGCATTTTTTTTATGATTATAGATAACTTTGATTACTTTGTTTGATAACTGTTCATATCCTATGACCATTTATCAATTGAGGAATAACCCTTTTTTTATGAATGTGACTTTATTTTCTATATCTTTTATAAATGAGGTATTTATAAGAGAAACTTGCTACAAAAACATGTTATGGTTACTGTGTATTTCCTTCTATACTATTTCCCCCATGTTTATCCTACTCTTTCTCTTCTTTAACCCTGTCCATCCTCAAAAGTATTTTGCTTCTCTTTTTGCCTACCCCAAATTGCCCTCCCTTCTATCATGCCCTTCCTTTATCCCTTTCCTCTACTATTTTCCTGTAGGGCATGATAGATTCCTATACCCAACTGAGTGTATATGTTATTTCCTCTTTGAACCAATTCTGAAGAAAGTAAAGTTCACTCACTCCCCCTTACTCTCCCCCTTCCCTCCACTGTAAAAACTTTTACTTGTCTATTTTATGTGAGAAAATTTATTCCATTCTATCACTTCCTTTGTCCTTCTCCCAGTGCATTCCTCTTTCTCATCCCTTAATTTTATTTTTTTTAGGTAATCGTCCCATCATATTCCACTCATACCCATACCCTCTGTTTATCTATACTCCTAACTGCCCTAGTAATGAGAAAGATTTTAAGAGTTACAAGTATCATTTCTCCATCTAGGAAATATAAATAGTTTAACCTAATTTAAACCTTATGATTTCTCTTTCCTGTTTATCTTCTTATCCTTCTCTTGAGTTTTGTATTTGAAAGTCAAATTTTTTATTTAGCTCTGGTCTTTTCATCAGCAATGCTTGAAAGTCTTCTATTTCATTGAATGTCTATTTTCCCCTGAAGGATTATACTCAGTTTTGCTGGGTAGGTGATTTTTGGTTGTAATCCTAGCTCCTTTGCCTTCAGGAATATCATATTCTAAGCCCTCAGATCTTTTAGTGTAGAAACTTCTAAATCTTGTGTTATTCTGACTATGGCTGCACAATATTTGGATTGTTTCTTTCTGGCCAGTTACAATATTTTCTCCTTGACCTGGGAGTTCTGGAATTTGTTTGTAATATTCCTGGAAGTTTCATTTAGACTTCTCTTTCAAGAAGTGACCAGTAAATTCTTTCAGTTTCTATTTTATCCCCTGGCTCTAGAATATAAGGACAGTTTTTCCTTGATAATTTCTTGAAAGGTGATGTCTAAGCTCTTTTTTTTTTTGTCATGGATTTCAGATTGGCCAATACTTGTTAAATTATCTCTCCTGGATTTATTTTCAAGGTCAGTTTTTTTTTTCCCAATGAGATACATCACATTTTCTTTTTTTTTTTAATTCTTTTGATTTGATTTTATTGTTTATGTTGCATGGAGCCATTAGCTTCTACTTGCTCAATTTTAATTTTTTTTAAAAAATATTTTCTTCAATGAGCTTTTGTACCTCATTTTCTATTTGCCCAATTCTGCTTTTTAAGAAGTTCTTCTCTAGCAATTTTTGTACATCTTTGAACACTTTACAATTCTACTTTTCAAGGCATTCTTCTCAACATTAGATTTTTGTACTTTGTTTTTTAGCCCTTTGGCTATTATGTTTTATGTTGTTAATTTCTTCAATAATATTTGTGCCTCCTTTACAAAGCTGCTGACTCTTTTTTCAAGATTTCTTTCATCATTCTCATTTCTTTTTTTCATTTTTTTCTCCACCTCTCTAATTTTGGTTTTTAAAATCCTTTTTGAGCTCTTCACTGTCCTCAGACCAATTAATTTTTTTTGAGGCTTTGGATGTAGTCGTTTTGATTTTGTCTTTTTTTCTGAATGTGTGTTTTGATCCTTCTTTGTCACTATAGTAACTTTCTGAGTCATGGTTTTTGCATTGTTGGCTCATTTTCCAGCCTATTTCTTGACTTTTGACTCTTTCTTAAAGTGGGGCTCTAGGCACAGCTAGGTGGTGCAGTAGATAGAGCTCAGGAGGACCTGAGTTCAAATCCAGCCTCAGACACATAACATTTACTAGCTGTGTGACCCTGGGCAAGTCACTTAACCCCATTGCCTCATCAAAAAAAAACATAAAGTAGGTCTCTGCTTCTGGAGTAGAGGTGCACTTCCCCAAGCTTCAGGGTTTGTGTGAAGCTGTTTTCAAGGCTAGTTTTTGAGAACCTGTAAGCTTTCAGTTCTTTTAAGGTGGTATGATCTCCTGGTCTGTGCTCTGGTCTGTGAGTGATTGCTGCCCTTGAACTGTGACCTGGGTCTTTGCTCCACTATGGTGCAAGCTCTGCTGTGTAGTGCCCCTCCTTGACCTGGGGCTGCAACTCAGGGTTGCAACCCAGATCTAAGTATGCACAACACAACAGAGTTTTTCCTCCAGGCCAACAAAGGGATCCTTGCAATCTCTTTCTTACCAGCTTTGCAAACCACCCCCCCCCCTACCCTCTAGGGGCTGAGAGCTCTGGAAGTAGCTGTTGCCACTGTTGATTCAGTTGTTCCCAAGATTTATTCTTGGTTTTCTGAGACTGGGTCTGCACAGGCTTACCCTGCCCAGTACTATACTATACTCTCATTCTGGTGTGACAGACCTTTCCTGTGAACCTTCTAAGTTGTCTTTGGCTGGAAAAGTGTTTTACCTTGTAATTTTGTAGGTTCTGCCACTCCAGAATTTGTTTTGAGTCACTGTTTTAAAGGTGTTTGGAAGGGAATTTAGAAGAGCTCAGGCAAGTCCCTGCCTTTTCCCTACTGTTTTGACTCTTCCCCAATTAATTTGATTTTAAAAAAGAAGACAACTAAATTACCAGTATAAAAAATAAAAAGAGTGAATTCACTACTAATGAGGATGAAATTAAAGCAATTATATGTAGTTATTTTGCCCAATTATATGCCAATAAATATGTCAATCAAATTGAAATTGATGAATATTTACAAAAATATAAATTGCCCAAGTTAACAGAAGAGAAAATTAAATGTCTAAATAATCTCATATTAGAAAAAGAAATTGAAAAAGCCATCAACAATCTCCCTAATCAAAAATCCCCAAGACCAAGATGGATTCACAAGTGAATTCTACCAGACATCTAAAAACCAATTAATTCCAATCCTATACAAACTATTTAGAATAATATGCAAAGAAGCCCTTCCAAATTCTTTTTATAACACAAATATGGTGCTCACATAAACCAGTAAGAACAAAAATTGAGAAAGAAGACTATAAACCAATTTCCTTAATGAATATTAATACAATTATTTTAAATAAAATTCTAGCAAGGAGATTAAATAATATATCACAACGGTCATAAACTATGACCAGGTGGGATTGACACCATCAATTCATGGCTGGTTCAGTGTTATGAAATCTAACAGCATAGCTGGCCATATCAATTACAAAGACAATAGAAATCATACGGTTATTTCAATAGATGTAGAAGAAGCTTTTGACAAAATACAATAGACATTTCTATTGAAAACACTAGAGAACATAGGAATAAATGGGGCTTTCCTTAAAAAGATAAGTAGGATGTATTTAAACCATAAACGAGGATTATCTGCAATAGGGATAAGCTACATGCTTTCCCAATAAGATCCAGAGTTAAGAAAGGGTGCACACTATCATCACTAGTATTCAATAATGTATAAGAAATGCTAGCTATACAATAAATATGTTTTACAGAAACTGTCTGATGAAAGCTTCAGTTCTCAATTTATATATAATATATGTAACTAATTCAAATTTATAAGAATATAAGTTGTTCCCCAATCGATAAATGGTTAAGTGTTATGAATAGGTAATTTTCAGATGAAGGAAACTGAGGAATTAGAATAGGCAATGAGGAAACAAAATTATTACTCTTTGCAGATAATATGATGGTATACTAAGAAAATCCTAGAGAACCAACTAAAAACTAGTTGAAATAATATACAACTATAGCAAAGTTGCAGGATATAAAATAAATACACAAAAATGATCAGATGAAGGAATCAAACTTGTCTGTAGTCATATGAAAAATGCTATAAATCACTATTGATTAGAAAAATATAAATTAAAATAACTCTCAGGTAACACCTCACACCTATCATATTGTCTAATATGATAGAAAAGGGTAATTATAAATGTTGGAGAGAATATGGGAAATTTGGGACACCAATGCACTGTTGGTGGATTTATGAACCAATCCATGTATTCTGGTGGGCAATTTGGAACCATGCCCAGAGGGCTATAAATCTGTACATGCCCACTGACCCCAGCCATATCACTATGAGGTCTATATCCTAAAGGGGTAAAGAAAGAAAAAAGGACTTATTTGTCCAACAATATTTATAGTAGCTCTTTTTGTTGTGGCAAAGAATTGGAAATTGAGAGGGTGCCTATCCATTGGGGAATGTATACAACTGTGATGAAATACTATTGTTCTATAGGAAATGACATGCAGACATTTCAGAAAAACCTGGAAAGGTTTAACCAAACTGATATAAAGGGAAGTGAGCAGATCCAGGAGAATACTGTACATAGTCATAGCAATATTATATGATGATCAAGTATGAAATAACTTACCTATTCTCAGCAATACAATGAACTAAGACAATTTCAAAGGACTCATGATGAGAAACCTCCAGAGAAAGAACTGGTGGAGTCTGAATGCAGATGGAAACATGCTATTTTACTATTTCATTATTTGTGGGGGTGGGGGGTTGGTGTGTGTTTTCTTCCACAACATGACTAATATGGAAATATGTTTTCATGATTATACATCTATAGCCTATATTAAATTGTTTCTCATATCAAGGAAGAAGGGAAATGAGAGAATGTGGAACTCAAATTTAAAAAAAAAATGCATTAACTTTTTTACCTTAGATATAATTTGGCTTTTGTCTGATTTTGACCAATTTGACACTAATCAAAATACTTTGATGTCAATAATCCCAGAGTAAATGTCACTGAAACTCAGATTTCAAGGAGTGTATATGGACACATATAACTGTTATAACATTTTTACTTACTTTTCCTTTTTCATACCGTAATTGTGTTGCTTCTTGTTTAAATATCACTCTGGCTCTCAGAGTAGATTTTTTAGTATCACATTCTTGTTAGAATTTTTAAAAACTTTAGGTGTTTTCGGTTGACTACTTAACAATTAAATATTTGAGAGGTTAAGATGATTTGCCTTTCTTCCAGTCTTTATTGGGGAAGTGTTTATTTATTAAGTAGTTCGGTAATACAATGAACAATAGACCTGCAATCAGGAAGACTTAAGTTCAAATTCATCCTCAGACACCAGCTTTGTGACCCTGGGAAAATCACTTAATTTCATTCATCTATAAATCGAGGAGAATAATAGTATCTACTGCTCAAGGGTTTCTGTGAGGATCAAGTGAGATAATACTTATAAAACAATTTGGAAACTTTAAGGCACAATATAAATGTTAGCTGTTATTATTATTATTAGCATCATCCATGTGGCTTTTTTAGAAATGAATGAATATCTCTTCACATATAAACCTGCACGCAGGTAGGAAATGGGGGTGGGGGAGAGGGTTGGTAAGTCTTTTAAAAGAATGATGCAAATGATAATGTGGCATAATTCTGATTTGCATACACATAGAAGATGACTACGATTAATACCAGAAAAAGCGTTTATATTTCTTTCAGGCATGATTGCACAAAATAAATTTATATCTAAATACAGAAATTGGTGTTAGGAAAGAGATTCAATCAAATCTGTAAGTGGTTTGTTGTGCTTGTTTTCTGATAGTTTCCTAGTGATTTCTGACAGTTTTAAAGGGGATGGTAGTGATGGTGGTAGCAAGCAAATTTTGTTATCCATTTTCCTAAATTAATAAATGAAAATATTGAATTTTTAAGTAATTTTATTCTACTATGCATTATAAGTATAACGAACTGCCTTGTGTGTCACAAAATATCTTTTTCCTTAGAAAAGAAAACTAAATCTTTATAGATATATCAGAAATGAAAGACAAACCTACAAAGTCTTCAAATTTATTTATATCTATTAAAATCACATGATATACTTGCAATTTGAATATGGTTTATGGGTATAATTAAAAAACTATAATGGAGGCCATTAAATGAGATTTGAAGTCAGAGGCCATGGCATGGACATGGCTTTCCCACATACTTCTCATGTAACCCTAGACAACTCATGGCCTTTCAGCCTAAGTCTTCTCTTATGTAGAATGGGAATCAGAATATTTACACTGTGGCCAATGGCATGGAGTCTGTTTTGTAAATTTTAGTGACTTTATAGTGTTAGTCATGCATTGAAATTGTTATCATTAATTTTATTCAGAGTATGTATAGATATACTGGATGGGAGATGAATATGTATCTTGAAATGCGGTAACAAACAATAGATAAATCTCTCATTTCTAGGCTTTGCCACTTTGTTTTGCTGCTGGTGTTACTTTTTAACCTGTATTTCATCTGAATGTCACTTAAGAATTAATAGCCCCCCCCCCTTCCAAAGCATTAACTACTTTGGTGTTGGTTTGGCATTACTCATAGAGCTAACTCACCTACGACAATAGTTTCCTTGTGCTACAATAAACAAAGATTGTGCTTCTCTCAGTTCTGACTCTAGTTCATTTTTTAATTTCCCTTCCACATAGATGGAGTAGATATCCAGCCATGTGGTATGCTAATGAGTATTCTTTACCTACATTTTTCATATTATACAATTTCAGGATATAGGCTTTGGGACATAGAAGGAACTAGAGTCAAGAATTGCAATAATTCTATCAGAAAAAGAAAACATGCTCTTTTCCACCTGCTTATCCAGGTCTGGGAGTCCATGTCCCCACCTGGGAGTGGGCCTCGCTGAACTCGCCCTGAAGCCCACCCTGGAGTCTAATGTGAAGAATGAACTGGAGTCTCCAATGGCCTCCTGTAACCTAGGTCTCACCTACTAATACTTTCTTCAGGGAAATTGTTGAACCAGAAGCTGAAGCTACCACTCCTTCCATGGAAGAAATGCTTTAGAACTTTCTGCAGTGAAAGAACAGTGCACGTACACACCTCACTCTCTTCAGTGTCACCTACACTGCCAAAAGACTCAGGTAACCAGTGTGGCTGGGGATTTTTCCTGGTGTTTCATTGTATTAATAAAACTCTTTTGCCTTTAAAAAATAAAAATTCACAATATAAACTGACATAAATAATGAAATTACATTGTGTTTAAAGAAATCTTAGACAAAAAACCAAATATCGATAATAAAAGTGTATATTCCAGAATATATCACTTAAATTCTCAAAGGACCTATTAACTGAAGTTCGAAAAGATAAATTGCAACACAACAATAGTAAGAGAAATTGATGCTCTTCTCTCATGGTTGGACAAATCTAACAAAGACAAATGAAAGGAAATATAGAAAAGAACAAATTTTTGGAGAAATTAGAGCTTAAAATGATATCATGAAACTGCTCAATGAAGACTATACAAGTTTCTCAGCACTGCACTATTACAAACAATGACAATGTAGTTAGGAAGAAAGGAAAGGAGTAAGTATGTATATATAGGTCCTACTATATTCCAGACATTGTGCTAAGCCCTTGACACATATTGTCTCAATTTATTCTCACGATAACCCTGCAAGGAATGTGATGTTATTATACTCATTTTACAACTGAGGAAACTGAAGCAAATGAGTTACTTATCTAGAGTCACACATCTAGTAAATTTCTGAGGCCGAATTTGAACTCAGGTCTTCCAGATTTCAGCCCCACCATTCTGTCCACTGAAATATCTATTATCCCTCATTTAAGTATAGAAGTTTCAAACTCACATAAAAGGGCAGAAATATTAAACACATTATTTGTAGACCAAAAAGCAATTAAAACACTAATTAATTCAAGCATCCCAAATACATAACAAAGACCTCAGGAGACATACTGGTGAATCCTAAATAATGAGTAGATCAAAGAAGAAATCATAAAGATAATTAATAATGATATTTAAGATAATGATAATTATGAGACAATGTATCAGCATTTCAGGGAAGCAGCTAATATAGTACTTGGAGGAAACATTATCTACCTAACACTTTACATTAGTAAAAGTAAAAAAAAAAGATTACTGAACTTGATATGCATTAAATGCAGAAATAAACACAAAGCAGCCTGTATCTCAAATTACAGAAATAGAAAACTGCAAATGAAAAATACTGTAGAATTGTTAAGCCAGAGTACAAAGTGATTCTTTGAAATGACTCACATGATTAATAAACATTTATCCAACCTGATTAAAAAGAAAAGGATAGAAATTCAAACTTACCAAATATAAAAAAGTACAAAGTGAAATCCCTACAAAATCAAAAGTAATAAAAGTAATCATTAGAACCTATGATGAAGAGATGTATACAGACAAATCTGACCACACAAAATAAAAAGAGGATAACTCTTAAAAATCTAAATGATGCAAACTATCAAATATATCTTTCAATCTTAGAAAAATAAACAGAATATCTATAAAGGAACTAAAAAGAAAAGTAAAGAAAAACCTCTTGGTCCTAATGGATCTCAAGCTCTTCAAGGAGAGGAACAGTCTTGATTTTTTTCCCCATTCCTGGCACTTTAGCTGAGTACCTGGCATATAGTTGGCATTTAATGGATGATTATTGACTCACTGTTGGGAGATAAAAGAACAATTAAATCCTAATATTTCAAAATTGTTCTTAAATATTGTGAAATATAACCATGAGGAGATCGTTGGTAAAATACAAAGGAGTAAAACTGGCACTCAAGGATGGCAAACCAGGTGGTTTATTACTGAGAGACATGTAGGCATGTGAGTTCCCAACCCTTCAGTTTCATAGGCAAGCATGGACAGTGGTTCAGTCATAAGCTGGCTACCCAGAACTCTAGATCTATGTTTTTATATCTGATTGGGCAGACTCTCAAGGACCAAATGGGAGAGAAAGCTTAAAGATAGTCAATCAGCGAATAACCCTATCATGACCCCTCCAATACTGATTACAAAGACATTAGGAGAGCCTTGTTTACCTTGCATACTTGGATAAAGTTTTGTAAACTAATCTTAATCAAGAGAGCTTTGCATATATTGCCTAAATTAATCTGACTAAACCAGATTTGGGGTATATAAGAACTTCCTAGTATAGAGGTGGGCTAATCAATGGTAAACCATGAAGTCTTTTCTGTCAGCTAGAACCTAGAAATAGGCCAATCCTCAAAAAAAGTGTTCTATTAACTGTCTTATCAAACAAAATATTTCTAATACATAAACCAGGAAAGGATGGAATGAAGGAGAGTTGTACACCAATGTAATTAATATCAATTCAAAATAGTCAATAAAAGCCTTTGAAACAGATCTTCATCTAATAAATTATTTATTATGACCAATTTGTATTGATTCCAGGGATGCAAGGATAGTTCAATGTTAGTAAACAATGTAATGAACATCAGAAATCAAAGAATTACTTCAACAGATGTATAAAAAACCCTTTGGCAAAGTATACTTGCTTATTGTTAAAAGAAAAAAAAGCGTTCAGAAGGCAGAAACTCAGTTATAAAGCTCAAGTAAAAGCAAATAGAACAACAGAAAAGATATTACTAACAGGAGGGATCAGAGTATTATGAACAGCTAGATAATTCTGAACATCTTTGAATAAACATTGCAAAACAAGGAAAAAAGTATCAACACCTGATGGGCAGAAGACCCTATGGATTCCTAAGAAATCAGAATGCTCTGGAATGTCTTAAAAGAAAAAAAAGAATTTTGAAAGAATTTATCACCTACGTAGCAGAAATAGTCTGTAGAATAGACAAAAAAGTGAACCAATGATGGCCAACTTCACTGAAGAAAATAAGTGATAACAATGTATTAGAAATACAAATGCAGAGAAATAAAGGGCAATCTGGAAGAGAATAAAAAAAACCAATAGAATTAAAAGAAAATATAATCTCAAAATGATCAAGGCCATGTAGAGACAACTTAAGGAATATGACCTCACAAGAACATGAATATCACAGTGGAAGCAATAATCAAATAAAAGAAAACTGGTTAGAACTTCTGAACACCGAAAATGAAATGTTGATCAAAAGAATGCACAGGTTGCCTCCATGAAAAAAAAAAACTCTCTTTAAACTCCAAGATATTGTGAAGTTTAAATTTGACAGTTCCTCTAATGAATTATCATTATCAGTATAAAGACTTTCAAATATAAAGGAAAGGAAATTAAAATAACAGAAGAGTATTTTGTATCAACTAGAATCTTAAGAGGGAATGGAAGAATTTTAGGGCAAAGGAGCTGAAAAAGCAACCCAATATGATATTCTCTACACACTTGAGCCTAATTGTCCATGAAAACAAAGTGTATTTTTAAAATATATATATATATATATATATATATATATATATATATATATATACATATATATGTATGTATATACATATATACACATATATACATATATATATACAAATTTTCTTCAATAACATGTAAAAGTTTTTAACATTTGCTTTTTTAAAGTTTTGAGTTCCAAATTTTATCCTTCCTTCTGTCTTTCCCATCCTCCCTCCCTGAGACAGTAAACAAGCAGATATAAAAGCTGTATTTTCAATAAAAGAAAAGCATTTGTAATATTATTGCTACAAACCCCAGACCTGAGCAGATTATTTGCTTTGTAAATATCCCATACAACAGAAATACAAGAAAGTTAGGCAAAAATGTAAAAATCAAGGAAAGGATAAATCATGAAATAAATTACTCTAAGTGTGAAGAGAACTAAAAAAGAAACTAAAGAGAAAAAAATCTGTGGGCTTAAAATTTAAAAGAAAATAGAAACAGACGAAACAAGTTTTGGTTGTTTTTTTTTCTTCTAAAAGTACACAGGAAGACAATAGTGGAAGCAGTATTTTAATGGATGAGCTGATTGTGAAGAAACAGGTTTGAAACACAGTGGACTAAAATCACATGCCTGACCTACAGTTGAAATGAAAAAGAGGATGAATATGGGGATAATGATGATGATGAGAATATAGTGAAAATAAAAGGGTGCATAAAATGGAGAGGGGAAGAAGAGAGAGGAAATTACATGATGCACCTTAATAAAGACAATGGTAAACAATGAAAAAGAAATAACTCCTGTAATTTCTTAAAGGTAAGAGGACCTAGGAGAACAGGGGAGGTGCAAAGCGATCTTTTGAAACAAGCAGAAAGAAAGGAGAAAATCTTAATTCAGTGGCACATGGGAGTCCCACTGAAGAATATTTTCATAGTGTGACAGAGATATCATACAGTGGTAAATGGGAGACTTAGAGTAGGCATAATCTGCAGGAATTTGGTACTTAGAGTAAGTATTGTCTCTAAAATTATGATTTGCATCCAATGTAAAGCATGCTGCTTCAGTACAAAGAGAATCAGAACTCTTGCTGCCAACTGACATCCATAAGAGTGGGAGGGCATGGACCCGGAGAAGAGATTCTATGACAAATGGTGGGAAATAACTATAAAGAGAGCAGAGGGTAATAATGACCAGAACAATCAGGGACAAAAAGAAAATGTATACCATAAGGAAATCGATCTGTACTGTCTATCTCCTCCAGATATTGCTCCTTCTAAGAGTGAGGCACAACAGAAAAAAATAACAGAAGCAAGGAAAAGATACACAGGATGATAACAGAAAATATTGTGAGAGAACTCAAAATATATCTTAGAAGCTTCAATTCTTTGAAGAACATAAAGAATAACAAGGAATAAAAAAAGTATAAAAGCAATGTATGAATAAAAATGAGATCTATGATAGATAAGGAAGAGGATTAATAAAAAAGGAGGCTAAATAAATTCTTTTTAGAAAAAAAGACTCAGGAAATGGATAGGAGTGGAAGTCAGATTTTACTTAATTGCCTAAGATTAAATTAATTTGATAACTAGATATAAGAAAGAAAGAAAATGAAATTATGAAGTTTAGCAAAATCATAAATCTCGGAGAAGAGATGACAAATGGTGGAGGAGGATTTGAGGGTGGATTTTGTCAGTTTTGTTTTGTAAGGGAAAAATGAGTCACTGATTCTGATTTTAACCACTAAAGGTGCTGAAGCACCCAGTGGGTGTTGACAAACCCAGAAGGATCAGGAAAAGGAAAAGTATAGAAAGCAGCCAGGATTGAGTGAGAAAAAATAAAACAAGCAGAAACAGTCAGCTGAAAGGGTGGCTTCATCTGCTGTTGGAATTACTGGTTGTCTGGAGAATTGGATTCTATCTAATTGCCCTTTAGAATCACCTTCAATTTGAGAAGTGAAATCTCCCAGAAGTATCTGCTTGGTCACTACTATGTCCCTCTCAACTAATAGAGAAATTTACAGGGAAAGAAAGCCTCAGTATGTGCTTTGGGTTTAGAAAAAGTTGATTGGGCAGTGCAACACATTTTTTTTTTTGAGTGAAGAAATGGCTATACTTATTTGTATTACCCAGACATCTAATTTGAGGAACTTAGTAATTCTCTAACTTAGGAGACTACTTGTAACTATGACAATGTAACACTACCCCAGCACCTTTTAAAAGGGTGATTGTGAGTTAAAGTTAGTTACTTTTTCATAATTTCAAGATTAGAAGAGTAACCATTTTGCCCAGTTGGAGAGCAGTGACAACCAGAAAGGAAGTAATTGTCAGAGAAACAGTTTTGTCTGGTGGAAATGGTGAATGAAGGGACCAAGAACGTTAAAGCATAGAGCTCAGAGCTATGACTTTCCCCAAGTGCAAAGGTCATAGTTACCCATGATATTTCTTGCTAGGTTTTTGTAAGATTATGCTCACTCCCCATAGTAGATACGATACATTGTAAGAATTTATGGGAGAGACAGTCAGACTGTGCTACAGTGATTATTTCTGCATTTGGCTTATATTAGGCAATTGTTTTGTATTGATTGTTATTGCTGTTGCTTTACAATTAAATAAATGTTTTATGTTCGAGTTAATGATGTCATTATGATTGAATTTATATAAATTCTAAGAATACTAGTATATGCTCAGTTACTGTTAGAGAAAACCTGTTGCTTCCAGAGCAGTGTTAAGGATAGGAACCTGATAGCTTGAATTGTAGTCTTGTAGCAGTAGTCTTTTTTCTGGGAACCTAGAGTCAGGGAAGTTTAGAGTGATTAATATAGCTCTGCTATAGAGAGTGAGTGGGCATGCCCCATGCAAGGGGCTAGATTTTGGAGGTAAAGAAAGAGGATACACAACACAGGTGTTACATATATACCTGGAATGGAGCAATGAAAACAGATTTGCCCTCAGATCTTGGAAGACTATGCTCTATTCCTGCCTCTTACACATATTTTCAGCATAACTCTGGGCAATTTGTTTACCCTCTCTGTGCTCCTGGCATCTGACTAAGAAAGTGCTGAATTGCACTAGGACAGGGAGTGGCCTTATTTTGGTGAGAATTCTTTATGTCAATGTCCCAACATTCTATATCTATCTATATATATGTATTCTCTATGTGCGGGGCTCACAGGAGGCCATGATCAAATATGGAAACATAAAATACTCAAATATTCCACTAGACTCATTAATTTCTCTGAGATGGTAAAGGGATTTTGTGGGACTGTTGGAAAAAAAATGTTCTCCATTCACCTTATCCTTATACTGTTTGAGCAAATCACTGCAATAATACATTCTCTAGCATATCATATGATAGATTTAGTCCTTCAGCTACTGGGTTATCCTACGAAGGATCTCTTTCTCTTTTTCCAAGAGGTGTGAATATGTTCAAGAACTGTAGTACCTGACCTGAACTCAGAAAAGGAAACAAAAAGATAACATATGACATCTAGGAATTGGAGGTGCAGGAGTCCCCACTCAGGCTCATTTGGGTAAGCACAGTCTATTTGCTATATACTTCCCTCAAAGTCTCATTTTTTTTTTGATCCTGGGGACGGAGCATACAGTGGTGAAACCTCTTTGTTTCTCTGTAGCCTATAAGTCAAATGGAGAGAGAGAAAGAGAGTAAAGGGAAAAGAAGTATGAGTCATTTCACAGTCCAACGCTATAGATGACAGAGAAAATGGCTCCTTTGACGAGTCCATCCTGCTGAGTTTCAATCAACCAGGAGACTGTCTCATATCATTTTTGAAGCCAAATCAGTAAAAAGATCAATATGTAAGCACTCTATAATGTCATCAAATTGATTAAGGGGAACTCATCAAATTGATCAAGGGGAGGGGAGTCCTGAAAAAGGAGACAGAGACAGACAGAGGCAGAATGATACGGACATAGAGAGATGGAGAAAAGATGGAGACCGAAAGATAGAAACAGACAGGCAGAGATAGATATATTGAGAGGCACAGAAACAGAGATGAGACAGAAATAGAAAGACACAGAGAGACCCAGACAGAGACAGAAATGGAGGAAGTGGCACTTTTAGCGGCTTTTACATAGAGGAGGTATTTGAACATTTTGAAGAGGTTTCTGAAAATTTGGAAGATTATCTCTGCTGCTGAATTTTCCTGCAAATAAGATATTCTTTTATGTTCACATCCAGACATTTCATTTTGCTTTTTACAAGAAAGATTGCCAGTTCCTCCATTTGCCACCTCTGATGTATTCTTACTTAAATGCAAAACCCTGGGCATTGTTCAGTGAAGGTCCAAGCTTCAAATGGGCGTTTGCCTTGGGGATCACCTCAGAGTTGAAGAAAAAGATATGTGAAGTTCTCATCATCCTCCCTGCAAACACTTTCCAACTTTTCTTATGTACTGGCACTTAACCAAGGATCACTTCTCTCTGACCTACTTACTTTGTGAGATTTATTGAGCCCTCACCCCTAAGGTAGGTTGGCTGATATGTAGCTATTATACTGTAAGTGATTATAGAATCAAGGAGCCATCTATTTTGTCAACTGGAAACCTTTTGGTCATTGCTAAATTTTAAGCTACCAGATGTTTGTTCATAACATGATTTACAGAAGTCCTAGGTCCCCCTCTCTGCTTGTTAAAGGTCAAGTTTGTCCCACATGTTCTCTTTCCTCATACATATCACCATTTTGTCCTTCCCACTGAAAGCAAATCTAATAAAACCAACAATTAAAAGCACTGAGTTATACATATGAATGATAGGGACATATTCTTGAAAATGGTATCTAAATTTAGAGTTGGGCTGTTTTTAATGTAATAATTAAAATAGTCTTTTATTTGTTGAATTAGTTGATTCTTCACTATCCAAGTCAATGGAAGGAACCAAAAATATATGCAATTCAAAATAGCTTATTACACAGCAGGGTTTATTAATTTGATTAGGGAATGTTTTGATATTTTGTATTTATCATATTGACTATGGCTGATGCTAATTCATCTTAATTAACTTTTTATTCAAGTGACAGCATATTTTACTTGTATAGGTACTAGTTCTGGAGTAAAGTAATTCTGGTTTCACTCCTTGCTTTGGCATAGGCTTTCTGTATTACCTCATACAAGTGACTTAAATTCTCTGGTCTTAGTTTCCTCATCTGTAGAATGTCTGCATGACTTCTTACTTCTCTTCCAGCTTTAAATTTATGATCCCATGATTCTTAATACCTACCACACACAGTGCATTGAGCATTGAGCTACATTCAAAGAGAACTTCTATTAAAAAAATAACTACAGAATATATAAAATAATGGAAATCTATCTACTGATACACACATATATATAAGAAATGTATTAAGACAAGTGCAAAACATATTTTGAAATAATAATTTTTCTCAGTTGGTAAATTGAAATAAAAGAAAAAACTAAAATCCTTGCAACAGATATGCATGGAAAATCAAACATGTTCCTCAATTGACCCAGTCCAAAACTATATTTTTTTCTGCACACTGAATTCATTGCCCTTCTGTCAGGAAGTAGGTAGCACCTGTCATTATCCATTCTCTGGAATCATGAGTAGTTATTTCATTCATCAGAGTTCTAAAAGTCTTTCGAAGGTTTTTTTTGTTATTATTATTATACACATGGTTTTCTTTGTTCTGATCACTTAATTCCACATTAGTTCGTACAAGTCTTTCAGGTTATTCTAAAATCATTTATTTCTTCCAACATAATAATATTTTATTACATTCGTGAATGATGATTGGTTCAACCTTTCAGTGATGGGCACTCTGTGTACTGATACAAACAGAGCAATTAAAATATTAAAGGAAGAAAATAAAATAAAAATGAGGAGGAAAGGGAGGAGAAACAAAAGAGAAAAAGAAGAAGAGAACACAGAGAAATAAGAGATAGAAAGAGAGAGACCATTTTCATCTTTAACCCTTTTTTTTCGGGGGGATGGGCAGGGATATTAACCCAGTGCTAGTATTGATGGATGAAAAGTTATACATAGTTTTATGACTGGAGACATACATCCAAATTGCTTTTTGGAATGGCTGGACTAGGGCAGCTAGGTGACGCAGTGGATGGAGCACTGGTCCTGAAGTCGGAAGCACCTGAGTTCAAATGTGGCGTCAGACACATAACACTCACTTAGCTGTGTGACTCTGGGCAAGTCATTTTACCCCACCTGCCTCACCAAAAAAAAAGAAAAAGAAAAAGAAAAAAATATCAATAAAAATTCATTTAAAAAAAAGAATGGCTGGACCAATTAATACCTCCGCCAACCATGCATTAATATGCTTATTTAATTATAAATGACACTTTTATTTAGTGGAACTGGGAGCATCTTCAAAAGGTCACGGTTGACTTTTGTTCCACTTATTTTCCTCTTCTCTCTTGCCTTGATTCCCACAATGATGATCTCTAGTGATAGGTAATTCTATAGTGGTAGAAGACTTATGCCATTTCTCCTCTATGGACACAGTTATACCAAAAAGCCTTGGTTCTTTGCCTCTGCATTTATGTTCTGTTTTAGGTGAAGGGACTGGAGACTTACAAGTGATGACCTTACAGGACAGCAGGCTCATGGGATCCCATTATCTGGGTTTTGCACCCAGTTCTGAACTTCAGAACTTCAGTTCTGAAGAACAAGGAGTGAACCTCTGGAGTAAGGGCAACAAACTTGCAGCCCTCTTCTAGAACCATTTAAAATATAACTGGGTAATGTTTAAAAATGTAAATCAAAATATACCAAAGAATATTGATAATTTCTGGTTTTCCAAGTCAAAATGTAGCCTGCAGGGATCCTTTTCTACTGAATTTGACTCCACTGCTCTGGAATGACTTT